>NC_091744.1:68981916-70441916 GCF_043380555.1 Nothobranchius furzeri | reverse complement strand
AACAATACCACCATATTTGTAGATACATACATCTTTGTAACATGGTATACAAATTGTTTTAGTATGTTTGTTATGATGTGTGGGTAAAGTTAACTAGTGTTTTAAAGACTTTGTGTATTTTTTATTTCATTGTATCATTTCATTGTGCAGGAATGCTTCCAATGGAGCACATCCACCTCAAAAATGTCCTGCAGACAGTGTGTGCCCTGGAGTCTGTCATCCTTCGCAGTTTTGGCCCTGAAGGAGGACAGGTGTTGTTTACCCGCGATACTGGACAGGTAATGTTGAGCCGCAGTGGAGCACGCATTCTCACAGCCCTGCATCTGGAGCATCCACTTGCCAGGTTAGGGCAAAAGCACCTCTTTTGTACTATTTTCTTCTATTATTTGTCGTGTTGTCGACTCTGTTGTGACATTCTTTATATTTTTTTCTCCCCCTTTAGGATTGTGGTGGAGTGTGTCCGGAAGCACAGCGCGTCAGTAGGTGATGGATCCAAGACCTTTATTTTACTACTTGCATCATGTCTGCGAATGATTCATGCCACAGCCTGCAAGGAGCCTAATGTGTCTCAGTCTTATAACTCTACAGGAGCAGCAGAAGCCTCTGCTGCCAGGCGCCTGGCTGACAAACTGCTAGCGTTTGCGTTGACAGAATTGGATGATCTCATTGCAGCTAACGTGGTGCCACATGGATTCTGTGTCTCGCTGGAGGATTTTACAACAAAAACAAAGCTACCAGCTCACTCTAATAGCCTCTCTGCTAAGATGCTTTTATCATCATTTTTTCACACGCGTCTTGGTTATGTGCACTGTGACTTTTTTAGTGATCTCACGTGTGACATGCTCAGACATTGGGAGTTTAAAGGTGACCAGCTTTTCTCCGCCCTTCAGTTTTTAAATGACAACTTTCCAGCACTGCATACACAAGTATCAGGTCTCCCTGTTGGCTCTTCACGTCTGATTGAGGGACAGGTCATTCAGAGAGATTTTGCCACGCCGTTCCTCCAGGTTAACAAGAAGACGGTCAAAGCTGTAGCTTTCACCGGGTACCTGCAGCCAAAATTACTAAACCCAGGAGATGTGCTTGAGTTGGAGAAAACAAGTATTATGCACTTTAATGCTTGGACAGAAAGGTCAGTCGAGTGCCTTATTAAAACTCTGCAGAGTTTAGGCGTCTCTGTGCTTTTTTGTGAAGCGAAGCAATCAGCTGCTGTCCTGGCTTTAGCCACACATGCAGGCATAAGTGTTGTGGAGTGTGTCAGTGAAGAAGAGCTCTCTCTGTTTGCTCGGCTAAGTGGGGTAACACCTGTCTCAGACTGTTGGATGGTTCAACCAGAGAATGTAGCTACGCTGAGTTTTTGCAGGCCGATACTTCTCGGAGCACACAGGTATGCATACACGTCAGGGGTTTTCAATATGCTTATGTTTTCCTCTAATTTGCCTAAACGTGTTCTTTTTTAAACACAGGTATGTCCATGTGGCGTTCTGTGACTCTGAAGAAGGACTTAAACCTTGTAGTCTGGTGATTTGTGCTCCAGGAGAAGGACAAGCAGACCAGTGTGCAAAGGCAATTCAAGATGCAAATCGTATGCTTCTTACAACAATGCAGCCCGTGTGTTTGCACAAAACCACAGCACTAAATAAATGTGAAATCACACGTTTACATGCAGCTAGTCTACCCAAAGACGGTGCAAACAGATGTGATATTGGTGTGTTGAAGCCAGGTTGTGTGATACCTGGTGGTGGAACGTTTGAGTTCCTCTTGCACTGTTCTCTCCTACAACACCACAGCTCCGTTTCTAATCCCACTAACACGGATGTCCATATTTCCCGGATTTTGGCGAAGGCTCTCTTGGTCGTTCCTTGCCAGATTTACTGTCGCAATCCAAAAGGTTTCCTGCAGACCCAAACCAGGGTTATGAGTTTGATTTCAAAACAACCTCGCATGTGTTGGCTGTTAAAAGAAACTCAAAACCCAAAGCCCAATCAGGCCGAGGATCCTGAGAAGGGTGCTTTCATGACGAACACGGGCCTTGACTCCATCTCCTGTAAATCCCAGCTGCTTTTGGATGTGTTGCAGTGCGTCACAAGTCTCCTCCAAGTAAATATGATGTTTCGGACACACATGGCTTTACAAAAAACACATAAAATCACAAACACTTCCTGGGAGCAGACAGAGGATGAGACTGAGGACTGAGTGTGTGTTGCATTTAGCAGCCATCTTTGTTTAACTTTAGGCTGTTCCTGCTGCTCCTTTATCACAAGCCTTTGAACTGGAAAAATAAATATTTTATGAGTATTTTGTGTTTCAGGATCTGCTTTTAATCTCTTAGGTGTGTTCTTGCTGTGTCGTGGTTCTAATTCCATGCTTTCGTTCTTTTTAAACACAGAAACAGTTTTGTTTACCTGTTTTGTAGCTACAGTTTCGCCGATGAGAAGCCGGCAGCCGTCGGCGAAACTAGCTACAAAACAAGTAAACAAAACTGTTTCTGTGTTTAAAAAGAACGAAAGCATGGAATCTGCTTTTAATTGTTTCTGATTAGTTTTTTTTTTCTGAGTCTGCTCACCTGTTCCTGCTTAGCACCTGATCTTCCTGTATATTCCTGCACTCTGTTAAGTTCACCTGCCTGCCTCCTCTGAGTCTTTCCCTGCACTTGGGTGACCCAAGTGACGGACAATAGAGAGCCTTTCCGGTCGGCTCATGGGTCCCGGGAAGAATGAAAAAATTCAAGTCAAAGGGGCTGTGGTGGTTCTGACTGCAAAGTTTGTTGTCCCTCTGGGGCCCCCTTGTGGCCTGGGGGGGGGGGGGGGGGGGGGGGGGGGGCAAAAGCAATTGCTTGTCCTGCCTACCAGCAAGCGGCACCTCTGCTTGGGTACATTACCATCCTTCCATCCATTTTCTCTACCAGCCAGGGGCGGCGTTAGGCCCGGCTACTTGGGCTGAAGCCCCGGATCTTTCATGATAAGCCCCGGATCTAAATCGCGGAAGTAACATGCAGTACCAAAGTCACACAGAGAGGGCGCAGCTGGCAGTAGTTTGTAAAGTCCCATTTAGTCGTCACACACACAGGTGTGTGGTGAAATTTATTCTCCGATTTTGACCCATCCCCTGAGTTGCAGACACGCCGCGCTCTTGGTGGTTTAACCCCCCAATCCAACCCCAATCCAATGCTGAGTGTCAAGCAGGGAGGCATTGGGTCCCATTTTTCTCAAAATCTTTGGTATGACCCAACCAGGAGTCGAACCCCTGATCTCCCGATCTCAGGGCAGACACTCTACCACTAGGCTACTTAGTCAGTATACAGTTTACCTGAGACTGAAGAGAAGCCCTTCAGCAGCTGGCTTCTGCAGTCTGTCTGAAACGCATGAGTGAAGATGGATATAAGGACGTTTTTTTAGACCAAAAGTACAACGACAGAACCCCAGCTCTGATGAGACTGGTGTTGACTCAGGTTTGTGAGTCTTATTTGAAAATATTTGTTGTGCTGCTGGTTTGCCTAAAGTTAGCTTACTATCAGGTAAAGTTGTTGGAGAAAGAAAGGGAATATTCACTATCATCTCACACTAAACACTAACAGGAACAATACTCTGCCCTGAATATGCTGAATATGTAGCTTCAGATTAAACATTATGTGGTACAAGACAAATATATATGATGTTGACTAGTGCGTGTCACGTGTGTGCGCGCATGCGTGTGTGTGCGCGTGCGTGTGTGTGCGCGCGCGTGTGTGTTAAGCCCCGGATCTTCTTCAGTCCTAAATCCGCCCCTGCTACCAGCGTATGCACGTAGGGTCGTGGGGGGCTGGTGCCTATACCCAGCAGTCTTCGGTTGAACAGGCGGGGTACACCCTGGACAGATTGCCAGTTCATTGCAGGGGTCCAATACCAGCAAAAGCAAATAAGATGTTTAAATGGTTTTGAGAAAAAAAAAATCGTCCATTAATTTTATTTAGTGCAAGTTGTACATTTTGGAAATTTGATGCCTATCTAAACATCTCTTTCATAACTTTGTTTTCCTAGCATTTTTATTTCGCTTTTAAAGTTTTGGTTACATAAAACGCACTCTCGTAGGAAAATTAGTATTGCCTTACAAATATTTACACACACACACTCTGTATAATCAGGCTTATCTTCACAGACTTTTTGGGAGGGCAGAATTTGACTTTGATCAAAGTTTTTGTTGTGAGCTTTCTCGTGCCGTAATCAAAGCAGCACAAATGCTGTTTTCACCTCTTATTTTCAGGGAAACGGTGAGTCATTCAAACATTAACCAGAATCACACCAGGCTGTTTACTGTGACTTCTGCATCCTTAGTTTTCCAGATTTCATAATTTCACTGGCAGTCACTCAGGAACAAAGGCAGCTCTCGGCTTTATGATCTTTATGAGTCACGGTTGGTTATCAGTAACGTTAATGAGGGATAAAGTGGGAGTGGGGCTTTCCTCTGCAAGCAAGTCTAAGAAGTTGTCCATCTTACACGTATCCACTGGTTTTGTCCTTGCACGCCCTGTTGTAGTGCACACCAACCAGTCCATTTGCAAAGTCAACGTAATACAGTTTACTTTATTTGGTTCTTGTTAACATCTGACTCTGTGAAACAGTGCAATAAACAAACCCAATCTATCAAATTAACAGAACATTACAAAATACAATATTAATCTGCATGTACCATATAAACAGCAACCATTAGAAAACATACAAAAAAATGAGTACAAAATGTGGAAAAAAAAGTTTCAGACTAAGAGGGATAAGAAAAAATGGCATCACACTGTGGGAATAACGGTGCTACTCATCCCAAACTTGTTTAAACTACAGTCAGTGTAAAATTCTGAGCTTGGTATTCATTTGGCTTCTTGTCACCGTGATGCAAGTGATAACGATTGAATGTGATCAATACAAGATGCTGGGAAAGTTAGAATCTCACAATAGCTCATTTCAGTAAAATGATCACAAAATAACACGTTTTCAGCACAACACTGCCTCTGAAGCTGATGACACCCGTTTTATATGGGCTGAGTAACAACATGACATCTGTATCAGCAGCACAATCATAACTGAAGTTTTACTCCCGCTCACAGAGAATGTGAAGGTGATGCTGGGCTGCAAGTTTGGGCATGAGGTCTGCTTTAATGAAGAAACACATTTTTGTAATCTGAATAAATCTTTGGTTTTGTTGGTTTTAAGGATGTTGAGACTATTGTTAATAACAGGAGAGATTGTGATGGTAATAAATGAAAAGCTGTTTTGCACTTTCATGGAATGAATGGACCTTTTCTACATTTCTGTAACTCAGTGTGCTGTAGGATGCAACGGATGGACTTTGTGTGGCTGTAAAACTTTCAAATCTGAAACATCAAAAACAGACCAGTGTTCCAAAATTTGACCATGATTTTACCTCATTTTCCTCAGCCAATCTGTCATTTTCCAACATAAATATAATCAAAAGGCATTATCAACTTTAATATTGGTAATTAATATTTTCAATAATGTACTTTTCTATTTAACTTGCATTGGATCCATATGTTTTGCTGTCTTGTTAAACTTTTATAGAACCAGATTTTAGACACTAGTTTTATAGTTTATACATTATTATCTAATTTAGATGTTTTTTTTTCTGCTGGGCTTTTCCATAATAAGCGTTCTCAAAGCGAGCAAAATCTGCATATTCAAAAAGATATCATTAAAAACTCAGCACAGCACGATGCTACCTTCACATTCTCCGTAGTTATAAATATCTGCACCCAGGGCAAGCGTAGGTTAACCTCCTCAAACAAGCAGTGTTTCTGTTGGCAGTAGAGAGTCATGTAACTGGGAATGACATCATGCAAATTTACAGAAGATCATCAGATTGGCGTCACACCACCTCCCTGGACTTCCTTATGGCGCAGCACAGCAGCATGCTGAAGATCATGCCGAACACCTGTAACACAGTGTTTGGGTTAGCTCCCGTTAGCAACTCGTTTGTTCTCCGGGACAGAACTGGGTGGCAGTTGCAAACTCACCATGACAACCCCTATGGTGATGCCTACTCCTCCAATAATGTGTAACTTAGAGTTAAACATGTCCTCAATAACATCGGGACAGCTCTGCAATAAAAAAGCAACATTAAGTTTAGATGTAACACCTACGAGAAAGCCCGAGCATACGCAGACACAAGTAAACAGTTGTTGCTATGGTTACTCTGCAAGGAAGCTGAGGAAATTAATCTGAACAAGATGAGTAAATCTAAAATGTATTAGCAAATTCAGTTTTATTCTTTAATTGGGTGAAGCTCGATATTTATTCGATTCAAAAACATTAAATAATTGTACCTTAACAATGAGCTCCTCAAGTGGCTCTCCACGTGGACAAGTATCCTTTTCAGTTTCAACAGCCATACCATTTGGACCACAGCAGTTCAGCTGGAAAAACAGAAAGAAACATTGCTGATTAAAATGTTTTTGCCTTGGGTGACATGAAGGTGTGCTGGATGTTATTAAGGTTGAAAACAGCTGTAAGAACTATGAGCTCTCCCTCAGTTTTATGCAAAGCAATGCAAATAAGCTCACGACTCCAACAATACATGGAGAACTCAGCTGTTTAAAATGCATCCAGCATCTAGAAAGATAAACATTTGTGATTTTGGAAGAGTCAGCAACTCTGGAAAATACCTGTGATGATGAGAATAAACTAGAAAAGACTTTAAATTTGTGTTCAATACTCTTTGGGAGAAAATTCTTACATTTTTCTGTGATAAAAAAGAGGATTCAGTCAGAATTTTAAGGCCATAAAAAATGGCATACATTAAAAAAGATCATTGTTGGCCCTAGGAGACACCAGCTAAGACGTGTATGTAAAATTTAAATAAAATGTATAAAATCACAACTGTTATTTATCAAAATGGTTCAATTAAAATCAAATGTTGTAGTGTTCACCTAAACTGAACATGTTTAAACCATACAAATCTAATGTTTAGGACTTTCCTACTGGGGCAGCAAATTCCAGGTGTGGCATTTGTGCTTCATTTGGTCACTCCTCCAAAGAAGAAAAAATAAGGAAACTGCATGTCTCACTTGTGTTTGGATCAAACGAAGCGTCTCTTTGAGTCGTTCCTCTCCTGTTGTCTTATAATCATTGTACGTCTGCATGTAGAAGCTGTTGATGTCATCCACCACCTGTAACACAGGCATAAACCCTCTGGGATGAATTGGAATTGGATTTGATACACGTTATAGCAATATAAACACAACTTACTAGCACACTCCTTATTGTCTTTGGAAACTTTCACGCATCAGTCGTCTTAATTTGCTCACTTTGTGGTTCATTTTTGCCCCTTTTACCTTTTATAAGTCTATACCCAGTGCTCATTTGTAAAATATGTATATACGCACTATACACACACTCACACGCACACACGTAAAAAATAAAAAATAAAATACTTAGCACAAACATTTAGTAATGTATATACCTTACATACTATACATATTATTACTTAGATTAGCCATTTTTATATTTTGCTTGTTTTACGTTATTGTATTTTTGCACAACTCTGTTGCTGTGAAGCTCGCACACAAGAATTTTACTCGCATGTACTGTACCAGTGTATCTGCACATGTGACGTGACAATAAAAGTGATTTGATTTGATTTTGATTTGTAAACTGTTTTAGGTATTTATTCAAGCAATGCAGCTAAAATTAAGATTAGGCATTAATTACTTTACCTTGCTTTGATTTGAAAATCCCCAGATTCCAGCTGCTACCTCAATGGCGAATATGATCAGCAGAAAGAAGAAGAACTGCAAATAAATAAATAGATAAATAAAACAAAAAGTTTAAATGCCATTAAAGCTACTGATTTGCTTGCATTCATGCATGTTTCGACTGTCTTTGCTGGTGCATTTTTAAATGGACAGTCAGTTGAAAGAAGCCAAATCCACTTTTCAATAGACCCTCCTCCACTGAGATTTAGTGCAGAAGATTACAGCCAAGACAGGAAGTAAAGGAGGGAGCAAGCAATGAGAAATCTAGGGGCGCTTTTGTGGCCTTGAGACAGTTCAGTAAACACTGATAAGAGCTAACGTCTCATTTTTCATAGGGAGTCTGCAGAAACCACTCTGAATTAACACGCCTTTGCAAGAAAATAAAAGGAAAAAACAAAACACTGCTCATGCTCTGGTCATGACTGATAACAATGTAGTAACTCTGCTCCTCGCTGCGTGCTCCTATAGACATTGACGCACTGCCTGTACTTCCATGTGATTGGTATTATGCAGGAAGTGTAGAAGATAAACATAAATGAAAAACCTGCAGGCTCCCAGTTTCTTGTGCACTGTCCAACTCAGAAAATACCACAGACTTTCTAATCCAGTGCAAAGGGATAGTTAGAGGAAGAACATTGAGTACTACAAACCAGTCCTAGCATCAAGGGTAATTCCTTGATTGCTCCACAACATCCTAGAAAGCCCACCACCATCATGAGTGCTCCAGCTCCAATAAGGATGTAGACACCTGTAGACACATAGAGCAGATCACATGCATACAAATGATAGAAACTATATATTTTCATAAATGGTGAATCCTACCTGCATGGAACGCATACGGAGGGTCAGATCCACTAAACAGGCTGTTGGTTTTTGGGTCAAATCTCAGCCACAGGCCTATGATAAACACAGCAGTGCCTGCAAGCTAAAACACACACACACACACACACACACGCACGCACGCACGCACACACACACACACACGCACGCACGCACGCACGCACGCACGCACGCACGCACGCACGCACACACACACACACACACACACACACACACACACACAGCAATTAGCACTAAAAGAACTCGACTTGCTTACTTCTCATGTCGCTGTTCTCCCCAGATTCATGCTTATTACTCATTTACCAGGTGTTTCTACTCGTTTGTGACGTACTCAGATAGCTCCATCGAAAGTTCTTCACATGTTTGCATCCCACACACATCCTTCCCAGTCAAGGTTTCTAGTCAATGCAATGGTAAACACGCACAAACGTGGTTTCACTAAGTAATATTTTATTTAGTCTACTAATGTCTAAGAGCTTTTCTCTTTTCCAGGGACACTTTATCATTAGAATGAACTCATGCTCACATTAGTTACCCAGAATGAGATAAACGTCAAAGCAGATGGAACCCCCGTGAGGGCATTTTACTTTGTTATTCCCCTAATCATTGAGAGAAATAGCCTTAGATTGCTCTTTGGACTAAGAATGTTAATCTGCTCTGTTGTTTTGTTTCGTGCCTTGACAACATAGACTCCCTGGTGTGGGGTGTCTGTATTCAGAGAGTGCGACAGTTCCGGTTCGAGCTCTGTTTTACCGTCTTGCTAATATGTCACTCCCACGTGTCACTCCCATGTACACTTTCTGTTTTCATTGTCCACTAAAATGACTGACACCCGAAGGTACAGATGGAGAACATATTTCTTCCTCTTGGCCAGATCGTCGTTGTAAATGAGAATGAGTTCTCAATCAACTCATCTAGTTAAATAAAGGTTAAATAAAAATGACCTTGTTTTCTTAACTTTCTCTGCCTCTCAGAACACAGAAAATGTAAAATCAGACCTACCCAGAAGAAGAAGTTGAAAAAAAACATGAGATATTTCACACATTTGATCCCTCCAGCGACAGCCATGCTGATTCAGCTTGAACAATCCACTGTTAAACGGGTGTCTCCTGCCTTCCCGGAAGCAAGGAAAGTTTGAAACACCACGCCTCCTGTCACCTGATTATGTGTTTAAGTTGTGGCAAAAAAAGAGTAGCACAGCCTCACAAGTTAACCTTCAGATTGTTTGATCATGTGAAGCCCTCCCTAAGTTCCTTCCTCCCCTTTGTTTCATGTTTCTGCAGGAATCCTGTGTGCATCTGTTCAAGTCATTCAGGCACACAAGTGTTTCATGGTCCCACAGCAGCTCAGAGGGTTCCTGCTCAGGCATGTTGGCACAAACACATTTACTACAACAAAGACTTAGTGACATACTTACAGCTCAAGTGTCAAACCTGGAGGTAATTCTTGGATCTGACCTTTAGGAGTCCTCAGCCTCCAGGGAGAACCTTTCAGTGACTTTCGTTTTGTTCAGTTTTCAGAGAGTAACATTCTCAAATAAGATCTGGTCTAACAAGGATTCAGGGTGATGTATTGTTTACCCCTCCACATGCTCTGACATGCTGCACCCTCCCTTCTGAATCAGTCTTTGTAATTAAAATGACTCATATATTTCTCAAACTTTGTGAAATGTTTAAGAGTGAATCTGCAGATTTATCTCCAAAAGTGACACAGTGTGAACATAGATTGCTCAATTTCAGTGTTGTCCGAGGGGATTGAAGATAACATGATACTGCAAGAGAAAAAAAAAATAACTTGGTGTTGATGCTCCAGTAAAGTGAGGGTGAGGGTAAAGTCCTCACCCTATTGAACTACAAGGATGTGCCTTTATGATTGTTGACATGTATCTTCAAATAAGAGCATCAACTGAACAAAAAAGGTGCAATGCAAGTCAGATGAGGTCCACTGAAAAATGTGAAATAATTTTTTTGAAATACAATCGGTACCGCGGCTGCACAGAGGTTAGCACTTTTGCCTTGCAGCAAGGAGGTCCCGAGATCGCATCCCAGCCTGGGGTCTCTCTGCAAAGAGTTTGCATGTTCTCCCTGTGCATGTGTGGGTTCTCTCCAGGTTCTCCGGCTTCCTCCCACAGTCGTAAAATATGATTGTCCTTAGGTGTACGTGTGTGTGTGTGCTTGATTGTTTGTCCTGTGTGTCTCTGTATTGTCCTGCGATGGATTGGCAAATTGTTCAGGGTGAACCCTGTCTGTATGCCCAAAGAAAGCTGGAGATACGTACCAGCCACCACGACCCTGCGTGCAAGCGGGTACAGAAATTTGATGGATGGATCGGTAACGCAGAGTTTTATGTGCATGCTGAATGTGAAAATAGTCTTCTACCCCATTACCTTCAATAGCTTTCCAAAAACAAAACAAAACGGACAGCAAACTGCTTGGGTCAGAAAGAGCCACACAGATCGACGTCACACTGCAAAACTGCATTTACAGACTCACCCATTTTTGCTCGTGAACACAGATGGATGTGTTGATTTGGCAAAAATAAATAAAAAAATAAAATAAAAAAAATAAGAGAGCAGAGCACAATCTTGACTAGTAGAACCTAACCATTAGCATTATCAATTACACAGCATGGTAGACCACCGTCCAGCTTGTGGTTTTTGTGGAGACAAAACATCAGCTTTGCATCTTTGGTATGTTCTTGCTGTTTTGAGTTTCTAACTGCATTGATGGTTCTTATTTAAAACACAGAAAAGGTTTCTTTTTACCTTGCTAACAGTTTCGTTTGCGGCTGCAAACTTCTTCAGAGCTGACACTGATGGTGGCGTCACATCCTTCTCTCTACCGGACGCCAACTCAACACACAAACAATAGAACATAGAAACGAGTGCGAAAGAGAAACAAGTCAAAGACACACAAGAACAGCAAAGCAAGAAGCAGAAAGTACAATAAAGAAATTGGCCGCAACAGATCACTGCACAAGAGAAAACCACATAATGGACTGGGACAACACAAGGATCATAAACACCGAACAACAGAAATACAGAAGATGGATGAAGGAAGCCATAGAGATAAGGAGATGTGGATGTGGGACCATGAACAGAGACGATGGGATTCATACATTGGATCGTGCATGGGATTGTGTCATTTGTGAAGGGAGAGCGGGCAGCAGAGGGCGACAACGTCCTCTGCTGCCCGTGGATAAATGGAGGGGGAAGTGACGCCACCATCAGCATCAGCTCTGAGGAAGTTTGCAGCCGCGAACGAAACTGTCAGCAAGGTAAAAAGAAACCTTTTCTGGGTTTTAAATAAGAATCAACAATGCAGTTATCAACTTTGCATTTTTACGTAAGAAACAAGAGTGAACGGTGACAGTGGAAGAGTTGTATTGCTGTTGGCCAATATTTGTATCATGAATATTAATGATTAAGACTCCAAATCTAGCCCTTTCCCACCCCCTCCACTCCTCTGACAAAACTTCCTGAAACACAATGAAAAAAGGGTCAGCCAAAAAAGTACTTTAAGTCATTTAATTTCAAGTAAAATTTCGACGCGTTTTTATTACCAAAAGTCAGCGAACCATCCACTTTAACATAACCTGTTCTTAATTTGACATGTGTTCAACGATTCAGACAGTGTGTAATTTCCCTGGCGATAGGGGGCAGTAGATACCTAAATCATTGCAAGCAAGCATTATTTTTGTGTTGGAGTAAGACCTTACAAGCAGAGGGCCATTGGGGTCAAAAATTCCTGAGCGCAACCTCCAGCAAAACAAAAAGAACCTTGATCTTAGTGTTATCATTTTGATAATTGTGTAATTGTAATTGTCTCAAATGAAAGTTTTAGATGGTGTTTACTAGGGCCAAGAATCTTTTTTCATTTATTATTATAATTTTTATTTTTTTATTATTTTTTTGGTGGAGGGGCACCAAAAGCTTTTTTCCATCAGAAAACGACTCACAAGGCATTTCTTCACAGAGACCACAGCAAGCTTATAGAAACAGGATACGACTCCTTTAAATGTGTAAATGAGATCATTCCTCTGAACCAGATGGGGTAGGGTTTAATTTTCATTTTGTTTAGTTCCATGACTAAAAATACAATTCAATCTGAGGCCTGGACTAAACTCCATCTGTTGTTTAAAGGTCCACCCCTCATCCAACGTTGGGCTGTGGAGTTGACACATTTAACAAGTTGTTTATTGCCCTCCCAATGGGAAATGCAAAGAACACCTTTAGTGGAAGGAGACAAAGAGGCAGACGACCAAACACCAATCCAATCTCACGACAAATGACTGCTTTCAACTTTCGCATTACTTTAATACATCTCATTGTCTTCTTGAACCAAAGCTACGAAAACAGAAACAGAAAATCTGACAATTAATGCATCACATCCCAGACAACACCCATCAGGTTTGGCATATCTATCTATCTATCTATCTATCTATCTATCTATCTATCTATCTATCTATCTATCTATCTATCTATCTATCTATCTATCTATCTATCTATCTATCTATTTGTTTTATGTTTTAATGTCAGAATGAATAATCTTTCATTTCTGATTTTAATAAGTAGGACCAGCATTGGTTCATATTTCCTGGGATGGTACTATCCTGCACATGGTTTTGTGCGAACACTGAGTTAGGATTTCATTTGGGCACAGATTGTAAAAAACACAAGCTTTCAGACATCCTAAACGGGAAGCACCAGTACTAGTATAGACGTATGTTGGGTTGTGAAAGATTTCCTGTGAATTGCAAAACTAGAATCTGCTGAAAAAAATTCCAAAAATGTTATGCTCTGCAAATGTTTTACCTCCCATTTGGTTTTGTTGGTCAGATATTTAATGTTCCCAGAGAAAATCGAACATAAATCACACCGTGGGAAATCCTTGGTTGCCCTGAATGCATATTTCCAGCTCTATACATAGCTGCACAGATTAGAAGCGTTCATAAAAGGGCAAAGCATAGCTGTAACCACACATGCACACACCCAGCAGGCTTAGTGGGCCATAAATACCCTATATGGGATTCAGACTGGGTCTGGACTAGGAGCTGAAGTTGGTATTATTATCATTTTGTTTTCACATTTTATGACAAAGCACATTAAAATGCAATGCGCACTCTAGGCTGGACTGTCGAGTCTAGAGTGAGCGGAACTGGGTCACTTGGCCACTGAGGGATTAATTATTCCCCACATCGCTCCACAAACCCAGGGACATCAGTCAGTGCCTTGTATTCATTCCAGTCATAACTTAACGTGATTGAGCGCGTGCATTGGCTCGATTCTGCGTTTGGGACGCTCACAATTTCATTCACTACTGTAGCCTGGGCTCACGCGATCGCGCGCACACAAGCCGATCACACGCGTACGCACGAACCACACAAGACAGGATGAGAATATGTTGTGTCGCGTTCCACTCACCCAGAACACCAGGTTGAAGGCGAACATCAGGTATTTGATGCAGCTTTCTCCTCCAGACAGCGCTGCCATGGTGATGATGTGCACAAATGCTGCTTTCTTTGATCCGCACGTTAGGAAGGAGAAGGAGCTGCCACTGAATAACAGTGCAGTGCGGAGTTATTTCCCGACGCGCTGGCGCTATCTTGCGCTGTGCAGCGCGCCTGTAGTGCTCCGCCCCCACATGCGGCTGCATAAATAAATCATTTTCTCCCTTCATTCTCCCTTTCTCTCTTATTGCCTGAAAGTTTAAAAATTTAAACAGTTTTATTTAAATTTAATAATAATACTACTGAGTATAGACATTGTAACCGAGCCTTCAAGAAAGAGACGGGAGAAGATTGAGAACCGGTTGATAACCGTGAACTCTCAGGGTCGCTTTATTTAACAACTCCGCTCCAACTTCTGTTGTTCTTCAAACTTTTTTTTAAACATCACATCCTGTCAGCAGCACCTTCAAAATAAAAGTCCCATAACAGTGGGTTACAATATTTGAAATGCATGTTCACGTCAATTTATTGTATTTCAGTTTTAAAAATACAATAACTGAGGACTGCATGACACCGCTGTTGCTTTTTTTGTTTGCAACATCCGACAGTACCCTGGCGATGACGCAATTCTCCCAGAATAAGGAGAGCGCGCTCATGAATTATTATTTTGTACTTGAATGAACACGGTGCACACGCAGGCCACTGCAAGCCACGACTCACAGGAAACAAATTACAAACCTCTCTCTCTCTCTCTCTCTCTCTCTCTCTCTCTCTCTCTCTCTCTCTCTCTCTCTCTCTCTCTCGCTCTCTCTCTCTTTCTCTCTCTCTCTCTCTCTCTCTCTCTCTCTGTGTGTGTGTGTGTGTGTGTGTGTGTGTGTCACAGCCAATCAATCCATTTGAACGTCTGCAACTAATTCACATTTGGAGATATCTGGAGTAAAGATGTTCACTGCTAATCAACATTAAAGTTAATAAAATAAAAATGAATGCAGTGCCAGACTGCCACCCTCAGTTGGCATCAATTGTCTTTGCTTTGAACATTTCAAAATGAGTTAAATATCTCATCAACCACTGGTGGACTTACAGATGAAACAGGAAAAATTAGAATATGGAGCAAAAATTATTTTATTTCATTAATTCAGCTTAGACTGAGAAACCATCTAAAGGCCCAGAAACCCTTTGCTAGTGTTTTGGGACTCGAGTTTGACGTATGAGGCCCATGTCAGGCATCTGTGTAAAATGTCTATTTTCCACCTCAGGAATATAGCAAAACTGCGTCCAGCACTAACGTTTGCTGATGCGGATAAGTTGGTCCATACGTTTGTCTCCTCCAGGCTGGATTTCTGCAATGCACTTCTCATTGGGACTACTGGAAAAATCCTTCAAAAACTGCAGTATATTCAGAACTGTGCTGCTAGGATCCTGATGAGAGGATGCAAAAATGACCATAATATGCCCATTCTTAAATCTCTTCACTGGCTCCCTGTTTCATCTAGAATTGATTACAAGGTTGCCCTTCTCACCCACCAGTGTATTTATGCCCCCCCCCTCACCCCCCACCTTAAAGAACTTCTGTTTTCACAGACGTCCACACGCAACCTCCGATCTGCATCAGTACATCTTTTGAAAACTCCAAAGACTAAACTTCGCACCATGGGAGATCATGCTTTTTGCTCAGCTGCACCCAGACTTTGGAATTCCCTCCCAGGGCATCTGAGGACACCACAGGTGCTTTTAAATCTGGTCTTAAAACTTATTTTTTTACCAGAGCTTTCGGGTTAAATTAACTTTGTAGCACTTTGAGATTTGTTTTAAATGTAAAGTGCTTTATAAATCAAATGTATTATTATTATTATTATTATTATTATTATATTTTTACTTTCACTTGTTTAAAAAGTACTGCCATTTCCTATTCCTAAATACTTCATTAATACCAGAGGAAAAGTAAATGTTGAAGTAATTAAATATTATTGAAAGAGTCATTGTAGCAGATAATTATGGAAGGATCCTCTTTAGCAACCTGTAGCAACACTCATGCAGCATCTTGTTGCCAACATTAAGTGTCGATAAAAGAAGACCATCCTAGTTCTCAAACCTGTGGTGTAAAAAAACAACTAGTTACACAAATATTACTTTACTTTGTCTAAAAAACTTAGATAAATATGTATTTTGTTTAATTAAACAGATATATTTTTGGTGACATATTAAAAACTCACATGAGAGACATGTTACATTATTGTTTCACCTTTTTTGGATAAAAAAAAGCTTTTCAATTCTGGAAATAGCAGTAGTGTGAAAACTTTCATGTCTCCTTGTCGTCCTTTCTGATGATCCCATAATGTTTTACCTCAGAGTGTTAATTGGCACTAACTGGTGTGTGTGTGTGTGTGTGCGTGTGCACGCGTGCGTGCATGCGTGTGTGTGTGTGTGTGTGTGTGTGTGTGTGTGTGTGTGTGTGTGTGTGTTGATGTAAGAGGTTGTGTTTTTGTGCACCACAGACCTCGTGTAATTGCGTGAGACATCTCTGGCATTAAGCGTTTCCCAGGAAAATTGTTTGGGTTGGCGCTGAAGCAGACACATTTTGGTGGACTAATCACTCAGCCCGGTGATCAGCGGGCACATCCTGGCATTGTCCCGCTGAGTGTGTTTGATGCTGTCAGTCTGCAGGCTCCAAGCTGCGGACAGAATGATACTCCTCCAGAACACAACCTGTTGAGGGGCGTGACCTCCTTATGGCTAGGCAGGGAGCCGGGGGTGGGGGGTGGGGGTGGGGGGGTTGATAGAGCTGGGATATAAAATAGAGATTTTAGTGTGGTTGAAGATCTTCATGTGGACATGAAGCTTTAGAGAGTTTTAGACCATCGCACCATTTTATAATCTCCAGATTGAGATTTTCAGATTTTTTTGGAGGTAAGACTTGAACTAAAAATGGCATTTTTTTTCAAACAAGCAAAGAAATGCCGATAACTATTTTTTTGCAACAAAACATTTTAGATTCCTGAGACACGTTAACATTTTTATGTTTTTCAGATGTGTTCAAAGGCGTTTTTGCAAAGACTTTATCTCTTCCTGCATCTGACAGGTATTCTTTTAGGATCACTGTAAGACTCTGTCTACTCTCACACTTACACTCACAGTGATATTGGTGTGTGTCCAGCTTACGTGGCAGGATTAACAGGGAGATGCAGTCTGTTCGGGCGGCATCACATTCACACCTTTGATGGAGTTTTGTACGAGTTTCCAGGAGACTGTAGCTACCTTCTGGCTGGAGACTGCAACCATCGCTCCTTCACGCTGCTGGGTGAGTCAAACTTCAATCTGTTAAAAACTCAACAGAGGAAGATTTAAGCTCTGTGACTGAGTGTGTTGTACGAAAGTGTCTTTTTGATCTGTAGGTGACTTTCAAGATGGCAAAAGATCAGGAGTCACATTGTTTCTAGGCGATGCCTTCGAGTTGCACCTGTCTAACGATGGACGGCTTTCGCAAGGAGAAAAAATGTAAACAAAACTTTAAAGCGTAATTTTTTTCTCGTAACAACTGCAGCATCCGTTTTTCTTTGCAGATTGTCTCTGCCGTATGCCTCTCACGCTGTGTTTGTAGGCTCAGAGCTCGGTTCTTATAAACTGTGGAGTGAAGAGTTTGGCTTCACCGTTACCATCGATAATGCAGCCAACATTGCCTTGACTCTCGCCAAACGCCACACCAATCGCACCTGCGGCCTCTGTGGCAACTTCAACGCCATCTCAGCTGATGAGTACACCGCCCAGGAAGGTATGTGCTTCAAGAGACGTGTTAAACATTAAACATGGGAGAGTTAGAGCTTTGAACAAAAGAGAGGCGGTTAAAAAGTGCTGGGATCTAGGAAATGATTAAAGCCACAAGCATTCAGCAACAGGAAGAGTAGCTGCTGGGTACAGGAAAAGATAACAAAGCAAAAGAAAGCAAGAGACGTCTGTGTTAGGATGAGATTAAGAGAGAAATCTGTCAACCCGTTTGCCTTCGTGTGTGTGTGTGTTTTCAGGATTCCTGACAGAGGACAGTTACGATTTTGCAAATTCATGGGCAGTAAAAGGGGCTGATCAGTCATGTCGACGTGTTTCAAGTCCCAGCCATTCCTGCAACAGCACAAAAGGCACTGCAGCGGTAACAGACATTTTAACACATCCTGATAAAAACCTTATTGGGATGAGTTTTATATGTGCTGACATTTTTTACCCATGATGCAAAGAGAAATCAGTAAGGGGCAAAAGCCTCACTCAACTTTGGTTGACTGAGCAGTAATTCCTAAACTTCCAGAGGCTCGTGGCACCAACCAATAAAATCACACAAACATCTCTTATAAAAAATTTAGACAAGCATTTAATAACAAAGAGTCCTGGTGACCATTGTAATAATTTAATTCATAATCTATTGTTTCACCTTTTAAGGCTAAAAATAAGTTACACTGTAAAAACTGTGAATGTATGTTATTTTACAAAATTATGACCACAGAGGGGCACTTTATATAATTGGGTACATTTAAAAGAGAAAATGTTAACTAAATCTAAACAAAACACATAATAAAATATAACAGTAAAAGTGTTTTGGATTTAGGAACACAATTTCACAAAAGTGAATCTTGGTTAAATAAATATCTGTGAAAATTGAAATTGATCAAAAATCAAGAGAAAGTTGTGGAAAAATGACTTAAATATAACAGCCACTTTCCTCAGTAAAAGTTACTAGATTTCTGACCTTTTTTTGTGTGGCACTTTTATGTTTTATTTAAATCTGCTTAGTATTCCATGGCTTATTTTACTCCAAAAGAAATTGTGTAAATTTAAATAAATTAACACCTCAGGAATGTTGAATTTAGCTGATTTAAAACAACTAATACAGTACATACGGTTACTATTACTTTTCTATTAGTTACTAATTAACCTCAATCACAGTTTTACAGTGTAAACTTTTGGCAAATTTCCTTAAATTTACTCTGAAATCTGGAGATAATGTCAGGATTTGGTATTTCATGGCCCAAGATTGGGAACCACTACACTCTATTACCATCATGTGTTGCTTCATGAAACACTTTTGTCCTTGTTCTTTTTACATCAATAAAATGTAGTTTAATTTTGTTGATGAAAAATTAAAAGTGAATTATCAAATAAGCAATCATGAAACTGACGGACTCATATTTTCCTGAATTTTGTCACATTTTATGTCTTAGTAGACCAGGTGAAGCCACAGTTTTTTAAATAACATTTTTGTAGAAGTTTTTAAAAAAAGAGCTAACAAGATTTAAGTATTTTTTTAGCTAATTGTCTCTTTAAACTTTCACACATGAAGGAGGAAAAAATTCCTTTTGTGTTTTGTAGATCTTGTCCAGCTGCAGCGTGTTGCAAACCTCAAGCGTGTTCCTCCGCTGTGCCCATCTGGTTTCTCCCGAAGCGTTCCTGTTGCTGTGTCAGGCCGAGGCCTGCTACTGTGAGCAGAAGGATGCAGAAGACTGTTACTGTCCTCTCCTGTTGGAGTACGCTCGCACGTGCCATTCTCACGGGATCCTCCTGCACGGCTGGATGGAGGAGAGCCAGTGCTGTGAGTTTATCAAATGTTAAAGGGTGGTAAAAGAGTTTTCAAATGCAGTCTTCAGGAACTATGCTTTCATCTGTAGTCCCCAAATGTCCAATTGGCATGCAGTACAGTGAATGCACCAAGTCCTGCTCTACAACCTGCCACAGTCTCAACATACAGGAGGTCTGCAAGGAGGACTGTGTGGATGGCTGCACATGCCCCAGTAAGCCATTTTTCTCTAAAGAGACTCCTCTTCATTGTAGCGTTATAGATTTGTGACGCGTGCGTGTGTGTGTGTGTGTGTGTGTGTGTGTGTGTGTGTTTCAGCCGGGAAGGTTTTAGACGGAAATCGCTGTGTGGAGGTAACTCAGTGTTCCTGCACACACATGGGACGGCATTTCCCTCCAGGATCAACCATCTCCCAGGACTGCAACACATGGTATCAAACATTTACGAATATGCATAAACACTTGCTTAGTAAAATGTCTTACAGCTCTCAAACACCTCTTTTCTGAAGTGTGTGTCGCCATGGATCCTGGGAATGCACCAATGAAGACTGCCCTGGTGAGACAGAGACACATACGTGCACATTTTTCATGTTATTGACCTCTTACATTACAAATGACCCCTTTGTTGATTGTCTGACCAGGCGAGTGCTTAGTTGTTGGTCAGTCTCACTTCAAGACCTTCGACAACAAATTTTTCACCTTCACTGGCCACTGTCAGTATCTGCTGGCAAAGGACTGCACTCAGGGCGAATTTTCTGTCATTATTGAAAACATACAGGTGATTATATTAATAACAGTGAACACATCTTATTCAGTTATCTCTATTTCCCACACTCCAATCACATCCTTTGATTTAAAGCATTGTTTTCTTTTGGGGTTTTGTGTCTCAGTGTGCAGATGATCAAGATGCCATCTGCACGCGCTCTGTGATGCTTAGTCTGCGCACTCTGGAGAGCATGATGGTGAAACTGAAGCATGGTGGAGTTGTTTCTGTCAACAGCATGGACATCCAGACCCCAATGCACCACGGTAGGCAACATGTAGTTACTATCTGTTTGCATAAATGTTCATTATTTTTAAAAGCATGCTTGTGAATGCACCATTACAGGTCACCTCCACATCGTAAGATCTGCTCAGTCCTCTGTCAGTGTGAAGTTTGGTGTTGACCTCCGTCTGGACTGGGACGGCCGAGGTCGTGTGCTTCTTAAGGTGGAATAGATTTAGAAGGATTTTGCTGATGATTCTGATGTAAATAGGACTAATTTGTGTAAACGTCTCTAGCTGGGCCCACGGTGGGCTGGACAAACGTGTGGTCTCTGTGGGAATTACAATGGTAACCATGGTGATGACTTCCTGTCTGGCTCTGGGCTGGTTGAAGCAAGCCCTCAGGTGTTTGGTCAGGCCTGGAGGATCAATGGAGACTGTGAATCCACTCACAAGCATGAAATTGATCCCTGCTCCACCAACCCCAAAAGAGGTTTGTTTATCCAAAAAGTCAAACAAAGAATGTAAAACAACAAAGTATTGACCTTTAACCCTCTGGGATCACAGTGCGTTTTGCAGAGGAGGCGTGTGCAGTGATGATGTCGGACGTGTTCAGTCCGTGCCACTTTCTGGTCAACCCGGGGCCGTTTCAGAGGTTTTGTCGTTATGATGTGTGCGCCTGTGGGGATGGAGAGGAGTGCCTCTGCTCTGCTCTGGCTGCTTACGCTGCTGCTTGCTCTGCAAGAGGAGTGCTGCTCAACTGGAGGTCCCCATCACTCTGTGGTAACTCCGCTAGTCACGTACACACCAGACCAGGAAAGAGCAGACAGCAAAAAAGATTTAGGATCAAAGCTAAATAGTGAATCATTTCTGCCTAAATCTGGAACACATAACAGATTGTGAGATTGGTTTGGGGAATTTTCTGTTTATGCTGATTCATTTATTATATTTATTAATTTGCTAAACCTCTTTATTAGGTAAGTTTCTTTACTACAATCAGTGAAATAATTATACATGTGAAGTTTAATCCCTCCACTGTTGTGCTCCACCTCCTTTGAGTGAGATTGTTCACCCTTGTTATTTTTTTAAACTATGTTTTTGCAGAGTTTAAAATTCAGGATTGGGCTGCAAATCAAGATTTAAAGTCACCACTAATCATCAGATACGGTCAACTTCCCTAGTTTGGGTTAACAGACTTCCCTTCTCTGCTGTGCTTCCTGTCGCTATAGATGCCACAAGAGAATATTTTCCAGTTTTATGTAGTTTGTAGTTTCAGCGGATGCATATTCTCTCTTTTTTCATAAATAGTTTATTAAGAAGTTTAAAACAATCCCAACCTTAATTTATTCTGTATGGATTTTTTTTCTTGAAGCTGCAATGCCAAATTTGGAAAACAAATGAGTTTAAAACATTTTTTTCATGCCTCTTAACAACGTTCTAACATAGTATGACTCTAACTATATTTAATATTATATATTACAGATAAATAATATCTTAAGTAAGTGGTTCTCTTGCAGTTTTCTAAAACCCATGCACAAAAATCTTTCTTTTTTTAATTTCTAGGGTAAGATAAGTTATTTAAAGACAAAAATATCTTGGCCAGCAACCTTTCAAACACTTATGAAACACTCAAACATTCCCATTGAGATTCTCTGACTGCTTTGGCTCTGATATTATGGTGTTATCAGAGATCGAGTGCACAGGAGGTCAGATCTACGAGGCCTGTGGGAGTGCGTGTGACCGGACGTGCCATGCTCTGTCTGGATCTGAGCCTGGCTGTGAGGGGGAGAGGGTGTGTGAAGAAGGTTGTTTCTGTCCTCCTGGGAAGTACCTGAACCCCTCTGGAGAATGTGTGACAGCTGATCTGTGCTCCTGCCTGCATGATGGACAGCTCTACCAGCCTAACGACGTCTACGCTGATCACAGCAGCATCTGGTATGTGACCATGTCTTAAAACTGTCTTTAAATCTTATTTCATGGTTTGAGTGATTTCATTGGTCTTTGTTTTTGTGTTTATAGCTACTGTGCGAATGGCTCCATGCACTGTAGCTCCACTGAAGCAACATCTTATCTGTCGGACCTTTTCTATGATGATGAAATGGTGCCATCCAGGGGTATCAATTCATTGCTTTCTTTCCTAATTATCCAGCCATTGGTTCTGTTTTATATCTAAATCACATATTTGTGTGTTTATGTTTGCAGAGCGAAGATCAGCTGAGTGTCCCCCTCCCCTTGTCCGTGCGGGGTGCAATGCAGGTGAGACGGGTCTGGAGTGTGCTAGAACCTGCCAGAATCTGGATCTGCCATGTGTCAGTCTCACCTGCTTCCCCGGCTGCCTCTGCCCACCAGGCACAGTAAGAGTGTGTGTTGCTCTGTATTTGTTAAACAGCTTTAACACAAGTCATGTCATTGATTAGTGGATTGATTTCAGGTGCGTCATCGCAGAGAATGCATTACACCCCAGCAATGCCCCTGTTACCATAACAACAGGCCATACGCAGCAGGACAGACCATCTCAGTAGACTGCAACACTTGGTAAAATTATGGTTTATGAACTAATTTGTTTAAAAATGTGTTTCCTTACATGTTTTCTTGTTTTACAGCGTGTGTGAGAACAGGAAGTGGAGTTGTACAAAGAAGCTATGTGATGGCGTGTGCCGCACTGTAGGGGAGGGCCATTACATCACATTCGATGGGCTCACATACTCCTTTCCCGGTCTTTGCCAATATGTTCTGGTTCAGGTATTTAAAAAAGAACACATTGTCCAATGGGAAAGGTCGTATTCATACTTGTTTTTCTAATTTATCCATGAAAAGGATTCGTGTCACGGAGAGACCACCTTCAGGGTGTTGGTGGAGAATGAAGCCTGTGGAATTGTGGGTCATCGCTGTGCTAAAGCTATCTCAATCTTCTACAAGGGCGGGCTGATTGTGATGCAGCATGGAGAGGTGATATATCACAATCCTGAACCATTTCGTTTACACACAGAGATAGTTGAGATAATTGGGGCAGCAGTGGCTCAGAAGGTAACCTCATGATTAAAGGGGTCATGGGCTTGATTCCAGCACCCACCAGGGGTATTCTACTGTTGTGTCCTTGGGCAAGACACTTCCCCGACTTGCCTGTGTTGGTGGTGGTCAAAGGGGCTGATGGCACAAAATGACTGCTTCGCCTCTGTCAGACCGCCCCAGGGCGGCTGTGGCTACATGGTAGCTTACCATCGCTGGCAGTGTGTGAATGTGAGAGTGTATGAATAATGGAAAGTGCTTTGGGTGCCTTTAAAAGTGTTGAATAAATCCAATCCATTATTATTACTCATGTGCATCGTGTTATGCACAACATGCGAGCTTTATATGACTAAATTCTTGCACTTTATTTCATTTCTGAAATCATTAGGTTCCTAAATTGCTTGTGCAGTTTGCTATCACTTATTAAAATGTGGTTTATAAGCAAAAACACCAACTGCAGCATCCGCCTACATACACGTCCCAGTGAAATAATTTTAAATTTGGTTTATTTCTGACACATTTATGAAATATTTTCTGCTTCAATTTCACTATTTGAGAAATTTCTAACAAAAAAATAAAAGTAGGCTTGATCTCCGAGTGTCCCCTATGCAACCATAGGTGAAGATGAAGAGACCAGTACCACAGAATTCCCAAGTGGAGATCATCCGATCTGGTCAGTTTTACACCCTTCTGCTGGGAAAAGACATCTCCATCAGCTGGGACAAAGGAACTCGCCTCTCAGTTCATATCTCATCTTCCTACATGGTACTGATGCATTCTGGGGACAGTTTTTATTTGCCATATTCAAACATTTTTTTAATCCTAACAAAAATGAGCTTTTCATCATGTAAAGGGCCAGGTGTGTGGTCTGTGCGGCAACTTTGACGGGAATGTCAACAATGATGTGATGAGCAGTAACAACCAGCTGGAAGTGGATGCTTTACACTTTGGGAATTCCTGGAAGGTCGTTCCCAGCTGTGCTGATGTGACACAGGTATGTCAAGAAGTAGAAAGAAGAATTTTTCTTTCTTCATTTTGAAAATAAACACATCAAACCTGTATCAGCATTGATAACTGGTAGAGTTACAAACGTTTATTGATACCCATCCAGATATTATTGCTAACATCATTTATCCTGCAAAAATATGTCTTTTTGCATCTATAGGTACCAGTTCCTTGCAGTGACAACATTGTGAAACTGGTTACAGTGGAGCAGTCGTGTCGTGTGATCACCGGTCCTCTCTTTAAAGAATGCAACATCCAGGTTCGTCATTTCTCACACTCCACATAAATTGTCTTGCTTACTCTTTTTCCTATTAACCAACCTTCTCTATCTCCAGGTGGATCCAGAGCCATATGTGGACATGTGTGTGAAAGCAGCGTGCTCATGCTCCTCCGTAGGCGACTGTGCGTGCTTCTGTGACGTCATCGCAGCATACGCTCAAGCTTGCTCTGAAAGGGGTCTGTCCTTCACTTGGAGATCCAGTGACCTTTGTCGTAAGTTTGAGGAATTCCCTTATTATTGTGATTAAGTGTGGCATGGCTGCTTGATCCAGTCTAACCAGTAAACTGCACCATTTAAGCTGCCATACTTTCATTTGTGTGGAATCCATTTATATGCACCAATGACATTAACTTGTTTTATTTTAGCCATGAGCTGTGAGGATCTGAACCCTAAGAGCCCAGATGTGGGGGAGGAGTTATGCCAGTGGAGGTATAATTCATGTGGTCCTGCCTGTCCAATCAGCTGCCAGCATCCTGATCCTCTTGTGTGTCCACTCACATGTGTGGAAGGCTGCCATTCTATCTGTCCCTCAGGTGACCCAAACACACATTTGTCCAAAACAGAAACAAATTAAAAAAATTTTACTCAAAGGTTGACTGAAATATATATTAAAAAATTCTTCCTAATGTTTAGGTCAAATTTTGGATGAGGTGTCAACGAGATGTGTAGATCCATCTCAGTGTCAGGTGTGTATCCATGAGGGTCAGAGAATCTCCCATGGCAACAAGGTCATCTTTAACCATAACGATCCCAACCACTGCAAGATATGGTAAGAATCAGATATTTTGATCATTTAAATTATACATCAGAGCTTTTTTGATTGATTTTAAGCACTTTTTTCTTTACCAAAGCCACTGTGAGAATAACTACCTGAGCTGTGAAGATTGCACCTCCTTCAGCATGTTCTCTCCTCCCACACCAACACCTACGTACGGAGCATTCACAACCCTGGCCTTCACCACGTTGATGCCCGAGGGCACGTGTGATCGTGCGATGGATCTGGCTTTCCTCCTGGATGGTTCTCAAACTCTGAGTGAAAATGAATTTCAAGCAACTAAAATGTTCATACTGGGAGTGGTGGAACGATTCAGAATGGGCTCGGCTCACACTCGAGCCACCGTGTTGCTTTACCACTCCGGGGTTAAAACATACGAGCTGCAGGTATTAAAACATCATCATTAAAATCCAAATTAAGCCAACTTTGACTTAAAGCCCAAGTTCACTGAGAAACAGTTTTTTAAATGTTGTGTTTTAAATATGATTGATCACTGAGTTTAACATGCTGGTTTCATGTGAAAAATATGTCTTCAACTCTGATTTCCTGCATTAGCTGCTGGTAAAAAAAATAGACAGAGAAACTCTTAGATTAGAAGTGCCTGACAATTGCACATCATGTTGTCAAAATAGCATTCATGGACTCACCCATCTTGGCTTGCAACGGGGAAGGCTATTTTGATTTAGCACCCAGGAGAGAGTAGAGCACCTCTCTGCTAGCAGAAGCATTAGCAACTCCACAACTTCTTCAGGCGTGTGTTCTTTGTGGAGATAAAACATCAACATATCAAAGCAAACAGAGTCAGTGGTAGAGTCACATTGCTGTTAGCAATCAGACTTGAGATGTCCGAATATCAGAAAATAAGGCGCCAGAACCTGCCAACTTCAGCTCAACTTTGTTGCGGCTCATTTCTAGTTCCTGAAACTGGAGCACAATAGCTTTTTATCCCACGGAAATCAACTCACAAGGCATTTATTTATACTAGAGACCACTGCAAATGTGATGAAAAGATGAGGGAACTTGGTCTTTAAGAGTTGAAAGCAGCAGTAAACCACACACACACACCTGATCTTCCTTATTCTATATTGTCTTCCTAATGGCTGCAGGTCCAAAAATGGCTTTTCAAGAAGACCGTGCGTGAGCTTCATTACACAGGTGGAGATGCAGCCTTCTTGGACGAGGCTGTCAAGTATCTAGCCATCAACATCTATGACAAAAACAAGCGTGAGCATGCTGGTCGTGTCGCCATCATTTTGACGGCCAGCGTTAATCCTCGACCCATACGTTCCATCGTCAAAATGATCCGAAAGAAATCCATCACCACTCTGACAGTGGCCCTAGGTCCAGAGGTAGATATGGGACAAATTAACGATATCACCAAAGCCAACCCAGACAACAGGGCCTATGTGCTTAGCAGCACAGGAGAACTCCCAGATCGTCTCTTGGAGATAACAGATTACCTCTGCACCTTGGGGATGGAGCCTGAGGAGCAGAAACCTCCAACACCAGCACCTACCAGACCCACAACTAGCACTTCGACAGTTCCACATCTTCAGACAAACCCACATCTAAGCATCACTACTGCTCCCACCACACCCTCAGATGTCACATTCATCCTGGAAGGCTCTGATTCTGTTGGCCAGACCAACTTTAGCAAGTCACTTCTCTTTCTGGAGGAAGTTATCTCCCAGCTAACTGAAGAAAATGAGGTCATACGGATCACTGTGATCCAATACTCTGTTACGGTCACTGTGGAGATCAGTCGCTGGGAACTAAGGAAAGAGAAGTCTCTTTTGCTCAAACGCCTGCGTGAGATTCATTGGAGAGGTGGAAGTCAGACAAACACTGGAGCAGCTGTCAATATGACTCTCCAGGAAACGGCCACAGTCAAACCATCACAAAGCCCCGCCCCTCCTCAGCTCGTCTTTCTGGTGACAGGAAATCCTCCTACTGATACAGTCACACGCCCACCCACTACAAGCACCCAAACACACGTGTTCCCTATTGGTGTTGGACCAAATATACAGGAAATAGACTTGCAACATCTCAGCTACCCTAACCAGCCAATGATGGTGACAGACTACAACCATCTAACAACCCTGGTCCACCGTGTTGTTAACATCACACGTACCACAGTCAGGCCCCAGTCACCCGAACTTCCTCCCCTAGTCCCCAACACACACTCCGTCCCCCCACCAGCAGGTACCTACACCATCCTATTTACATCCTTTAACCCAGTAAGGTCTAAAACTCCTGCTAATATGTGAACCTGTTATCAGAGCCGTGTAAGAAGCCTGTGGACGTGATGTTCCTGTTGAAGGCTGGACAGCAGCTCAAGGACATGAAGGCGTTCGTAAAAGCTTTCATCACTCAGTCAGATATAGGTGGGTGTGTCTAATATTCGTATTAGTGTTAGGATTCATTAGCTGATTAAAATGTGACACTTTGATTCTAGAATATGGAACTGTTCCACAATATTCTAATTATTCTAATTGCATGAAATTCTGAATTAGGGGTTTTCAAATGCTGTAAGCCATAATCATCACAATTATAACAAATATGGGCTTGAAACATCTGGCTTAGCATGTAATGAGTCCATCTCATCTATGAGTTTCACCTTTTTAAGTTGAATTACTGAAATAAATGACCGTTTGCATCATGCTTTGAAGTTTTTTGTAAATCAACTGAAAAGTACAAAAGAAGAAACCTCATTGCAACACAGAAAGTTGGTGGAGTTCAGAGACTACATAAGACTTTTTGAAATTAAATAAATAGGAAGAGACTGTAACACTTTTTGTTTGAGCAAATGTAACTCAGCGGTTCTTTGTGGTAGAGAGCTCACCCTTTAACATGTGGTTCCCATATTTGTTCTGCTACAGATTGCATACATTTGGACTTCTACCTCATTATCACAGATTAGTTAAATGACTGTTAAATACAAATAGGTATGTTGTTACAACCCACCCCAGTACCGGGGTGAGTTGTTACACTGTTAGGAGATGGAGGTCACAGTTAAATTATTATGTAAACGATCCACACTAATAAATGCACAGAAACACTTTTATTCATGGGCTTCAGGAGCCCAAAATGTACAATGCTGACATCTGATCCACTCTTCCCTTGGTCGTCAGTTATCAAAGTGCTCCAAGTACGCAATGCAGACATTTTCAGGTCTCTGCACCGCTGGCTGTTTTATGCACCCACTGCCTAGGCATGATGTAAAACTGAGACCAGTGTAAAATGACAACATGGTAGGGGGAAGGTTGTGATACCTGTTCAGATCTGTCACAACCCACCCCATGCCAGGTTCCTATTAAAAAGCTAAGCATTTTTAGCATTTTGCTTCAAAGCTAGCACTTGTGCTAGATATCAAATCAAAGAAAAGAAATAATTGCTTGAGCTTATGTAAGTCAAACAATTGTATTTGTAACACAGTAGACACTAGGCAAAATTATTTGTGAAGAAAATTTTTATTTTCTTACCATAAAATGTGTTTTATTGTTCCAGAACAGACTGTTTACAACTTGGAGACACGTGGCTTTGCCAGTGTGGTCAATTTGCAAGTGGGCATAAACTGTATTGATGACATCAACGTAGCTCACTTCTGACTGGTTAAACGGAGTCCAGTCTCCCTACAATAGATTTGCTTTTCTTAAATTAGAGTTTTAGCTTATTTCAGTAGCGTCAAAGCAACAAAGCGTGTCCAAATGTTTGAATCTGCTTTCATTCCCAGGATTGAATGGCACTCTGGTGAGCGTGGTTCAGTATGGAGAGACCAACACGGCGGAGTTCATGTGGAAGAATCAGCAGAGCAAATCAAACCTCCTGAAGCTGGTGGAGAGCATCCCAAGCAGAGCCTCTGCAGCTCCAGCACTCGGTAGGAAACGGCAAACTAATGTGCACACGCCATTAAAGTTAAACACACACTAATTGTGGTTTCTGTCTGCAGGATCTGCTCTGAGATTTGCTTTGCAAACATCCCTGTCATTTGCCAGTGGTGGGAGAACTGGCGTACCGAAGGCTGTGGTCATGCTGGTGACCGACAAATCAAGTGATGATGTCAACAAAGCGGCTACGGAGGCGGTGGCAGCAGGTAACTGAGTCGTCATTAAAACGCTAACATCATCTTTCAGATTTTACCTTTAAGGATCTCTTCCTTCAGGTGTGTCAGTGTTTCCAATAGGGATTGGATCAAGCTATGATAAGACTGAGCTCAGTATACTGGGTCGCCATGGTAACCAAGACAACACTCTGAGCCTTAGCAACATGGATCAGCTGCGAATGTTGCTGACTTTGGACAAGAGCTACTTTGAGAAAATATGCAGAGGTGCTTACAGACTTTTTCTTTTTTCATGTTCAGTTAAAACTTCTGAATATTATAATTAGTCTTTAAAAATATGATGTGCTTTGCATTCTAGCTGGTCCTACAAGAGTCTGTGTTGATGATTTGGGGAATGAGAAAAAGGTGGGTAATGGCTGCAGTCTTTCACAGTTTTCACACACTCACCCGTGACTGTTTTCTCTTGATTTTTTTTAAGTCTGGTGAATCGTGGCTGCTGGAAGACGGCTGTCACTCGGTCTTGTGCCACTCCAGTGGAGAAATGACGGTACAAAATCACAAAGTTAGCTGTGACAAACTGGAGCCGCCGGCATGCAGAAACAACATGCAACCTGTCAGGGTCCAGGAGGCCTGCAGCTGCCACTGGGAATGTCCATGTGTGTACACCAAACAGCCGCTAGAGTCCTAGCTTGGCTGTTAATAGATATTTGGAGCTAGCATTCCGCTCTATTAATAGATCGCATTTCTGACACCACTCTTGTCCCTGCTTTTGTTTTCATTGGCAGGCATGTGTATGGGTAGCTCAACCAACCACGTGGTGAGGTTTGACGGCTTGCCTCTCCGGCTGGACGGAGAGGGATCGTGCTCCTACACACTTTTCACCATCAGCAAAAGCATCACTCAAAGCTCAGAGGTCAAGCTTCACACTGGACCTTGTCAAGACTCAGAGAAGTACAACCAGATCTGCATGAAGGCCATGGAGGTGACCCATGGAGAATATAAGCTGATGCTGAAGGATGACATGACGGTAAACTACGTGTGTGCGCGTGTGTGTGTGTGTGTGTGTGTGTGTGTGTGTGTGTGTGTGTGTGTGTGTGTGTGTTTAATCTGATATTCAGAGAGTGACACTGTTTTTATTTGCTTTATTTTTGTGTGTGTCTGTCTGAGCAGGCCATGATTGATCGGGAAGTGCTTGCACTGCCGCTACAGTTTGCCGGCATGGAGCTAGTGCGCTATGGAGGAGTGATGCTACAGCTGAAATCAGATCTCGGCTACGTTTTGACTTTTACGCCTCAAAGCAATGAGTTTACCATCACGTTACTCAGCTCAGCTGCCAGCGGTCACACCTTCGGACTCTGCGGTAACGGAAACACGGCTCGGTTTGCTCAGAGCTATGAAAAAGACCTCGCGAGTGACAAGTGTCTCTTCCTGTCCCTCTTTGTTTTGGCTTTTTTCCTTTTGAGTTGTAATCTTTATACCTTTCTCACAGGTGCATGTGGAGAGGAGAAAGTTAATGTCATGTCATTACGTAACGGTAGCACAACCACCAACCAGCCGGCCTTCATCTCAGACTGGACCACGGCTGCAGGTGGTGGTGCTTGCTTGCCCAAAGCGGAGGCGGTGTGTTTGCCTGCAGTGGCGATGGGCTGTCAGGCCCTACGTTCTGAGGTGTTTGAACACTGCCATGCCCACATTTTTGTCCAGCACTTCATCACCAATTGTGAAGAGAAGGCATGTGAGGAGTCAGATGTGTGTGAGATCATTTCTACCTACGCACGCCTCTGTAGACAAAGGGGTGTGTGTGTGGACTGGCGGAGCCCCCATCTCTGTCGTGAGTCTCTATTTTTAAATTCAGTTGAAACATTTCACAATCTCGGTTCTGACTTTACTTTTCTCTGCGGCCCAGCCTTTAAGTGCCCCAGCTCCATGGAATATGAAGCATGTAGAACAGGATGTGTGGAGGACTGTGGCAGCATACACACACTGCAAGGTGCCTTGTCAGTTGCTAGGGGTAACGAGTCATCCTGTATAGACACGCCTACAGAAGGCTGTTTCTGCACTGGAGGGAAGGTTTTGCATCGTGGACAGTGTGTCTCACCTGAAGCATGCGGGCAGTGTGTCGACCAGCAAGGACACACTCATAAGGTGAGAGAAGAAATACTGACTTGTGTCTGAGTTGTGATTAAAAACAAACATCAGACGTGTTTAACACTTACTGTTCTGAAGTAAATTTAGATTTGACTGCCCTCTGGTGTTTGTAGTTTTTCTTTTCAAACAGCAGATGGAGAATAAAACATTTAATGAGGCCCATTTATAAAACACCCAATGCAAGAAGCAAATAAAAATGTCCGCCTGTGTCTGTGTGCACACGTTTGTCTATCTATTAGCAAAATATCTCATAAGTCACTGGATGACATGAAACTTTCAGAAAGTAATCACAATATATCTATCATGCAAACAAATATTTGTTTGTCTAAGCCCCATCTGACCTGGTAACCAAGTAACCTTAGAAACACAAAAAATACTTTACCTCAGGCAGTTTCACAGATATTCATTTATAATTACATATGGGCCACGTGTAATTGTAAATGAATATCTGTAAAACTGCCTCTCAGCATCAGCCACATGACGTGGCTGATGCTGAGAGGCATCCCTAACACATAATGTTAACAGACTGCATACGCTCCTGCAAATTATGTGAGAGTAAAATCAGAAATCAGGAGGAAAATGGCTTCCTCCAAGGAATACAAGACATTTAATTTGCCCTGTTTTTGTACAGCATCTAGAGGGTTGGATACCAGAAGACAACCCATGTTTGATCTGCATGTGTTTGGACCAACAACACATCAACTGCACTGCCAGGCCCTGCAATGACTTCAAAGGTTGGAGGTTTTTTATTCTTATGTGTTGCTTTACTTGTTGCATTGATGTTTTGGTATCACAATACAATAAGGCTCTCCTCATTAATTGTTATGCAATAAATTATCATTAGCAATTTAATAAATCATTAATAACTGTTTATTATGCATGAATAAAGGGTAAGAATGAGCGAAAGTTGACCATTTCTTGTAAATTGTGTCACTAATCTGTTCTCTCTAATTTGCCCTTAATTAATGCATAATAGACCCATATTAATTATTTATAAAATTTAACAGATTAATTAATAAAACATTTATACACATTTTTAGCCATTTTTAAAGAAGCTTCATTCCAAAGTGGTACCAGCTGTATGATTATTATGTGTTCGTGTGTTTAGCTCCAGCTTGTGGACCCTGTGAGACTCTAAAAGAAAAGAAGGGATCCAAGTGCTGCCCTGAGTATGAGTGTGGTATGTAAACAAAATTATTAAATAAATATTATTAATGTTTTAATTCCTGTTTTGAGACAGTGCAAAAGCATAGATGGTGTAACGGTCATGTGTCATTTACAGTTACAATTGGATTAAGATAACAGTAACACGTTGATAAAGGTTTTATAATCATTTAAAGTAATTTACACACACACACACACACACACACACACACACACACACACACACACACACACACACACACACACACACACACACACACACACACCTATATTAAATTAATTGTTTGCTCCAGGGATTCATCATTATCCATTACAGCAGCAATTAAAAACTAAAATTGATGATCTCTCTCACTCTCTGTGTACTCGTTGCTGATCTAACTCTCATTATGATTTCAGTGTGTGATCTTGGGAAGTGCGACCTGCCTGAGGTGCCCCTCTGTCTGAACGGTCAAACCGCGGTGCTGAAAAATCCCGGCGAGTGTCAGCCCGCCTATCAGTGCGGTACGCTTTCATAGCTAATTCTCTCTGATGTTTGAGCTCTGCTTTGCTCTCTCTGTCGAACAAATGAAAACATGCACCTCGAGTGATCTCTGTGACACAACTCCTCTCGCACCTCGAGTGATCTCTGTGACACGACTCCTCTCGCACCTCGATTGATCTCTGTGACACGACTCCTCTAATTTTTTTCCTCTCAGTGTGTAAAAAGGAGGAGTGTTCTCTTCAAGCTCCCCCTGAATGCTCGGCTCATCGCCAGCTGTCAGTCAAAAAGACAGCATGCTGTGATGAGTTTGAGTGCACGTGCAACTGCCAGAACTCCACCCACACATGCCCTATCGGGTTCGTCACGTCCTCCTTTACAAACGACTGTGACTGCACAGAGATCCTGTGCAAGCCTGAAAAGGTGGGTGTTTAAACCCCAAACATCCTACTTACTGCACATATGTCGCTGGATTCACATCCCACGCATGCTTCCAGGTGTGTGTTGTCAGTGGCACCGTTCACCCTGTGGGAAGTGAATGGGATCAAGGGTGCAAGAAATGCACATGCACAGAACTCCAGGACAAAGACACATCTCTTCATGTTGCTCAGTGTAAACCACCTATTTGTGATCAGAATTGTCCCCTGGTGAGACGCCAGCAAGCGTGTACGTTTAGCGCATTTTCATAAGAAGTCATTCTAACATTTGTTTGATGTGGATTTCAGGGTTCAACATATATTCAGACTAACGAAGAGTGCTGTGGGAAGTGCACACCAATCAGTTGTGTGGAGACAGAGGGAGAGGTGAAAGGAAAGCCTCTTACTGAGGGGAAACTCAGACACGTACGTGTGCATTTGTCTGTAGCGCTAGCAAACACTCTCATAAATCTCTGGATGGATTTTAATGAAACATCAAAAAGGAGCGATTGGATGTCCGTCTAAAACCGTCCACAGCTAATCAGCTTTATTAAACACAAGAATAGATACAGATTTGTCAATTTCACAGATAACAAGCACATTTTTGGTGTCATTGTAGCAGAAAGAAATTCACAGCATCTACTATGGGTGCTAAAGGAGATACGAATGTTATATTTGAGTTGGATTATTCTCAAAATTTGACCAAAACTGCTAAAATGTGATTGTTCAATGTAAGTCTTAGTTTGAAAATGTGAAATGGAAGGTTGCAATGCCTTAAAATGCATTTTATTGTCGTTCCTTGTGTTTTTATGCATCGATACCAAAAAAATGCGTTTTGCAAAAATCAACAGTAACATTTCAGGAAGAGTTATGAATAAGTGCAACATTTGATTTCATTCCCACGTGTTTGTGTTTAGGTGGGTGAGGTGTGGCCGTCTCCACATGATAAGTGTGTCCTGTATCAGTGTGTGAAAGTGAACAATGAGGTATTCATCTCTCAAACAAACATCAGCTGTGCCATCATGGACACTCCAAGCTGTCCACTGGGGAACGAGCTCCGTTGCGACACCCAGGACTGCTGCCCCCGCTGCCGCTGTGGTAAACCACTCAAACAGGGAAACATGATCAAGACCTTATTAGGAAACCCGCCACCAATGATGGAAATTCACCTGAAATGCATTTTCCTCTTCCTTAGCATCAGAGATGCCGTTTGTCACCAACGGATGGCTCTGTCAGACTGTTCTCCATTTACAGCGTGTTGTCCATGTGTGACCTTTTTTAAGAGCTTGACTTTAATGAATGATTCTGCTCTTCTCTGTGCAGTTCCTATGAATGGCTGCATCCTCAATCACACTGTGATCGGAGTAAGTCACTCAGAGACACGGAAATCCGTTCTGCAGGGATGAAATATAGATGGGAAATAAATTCAGTCTTATTATCTTGTGTGTGTTTGTGCAGGCAGGGGAGAGATTGATGGTTGATGCGTGTACACAGTGTGAGTGTACAGTGAATATTGGCCCAGTCACAAAATATAAACTATCCTGCAGACAAACCAGCTGCCCAGCTTGCCCCAGGGTTGGTGATGATGTCATTACAACTTCCCATCTTCTCTCTAACTTATTAATACATTCAATGCTTTTGTATCCAACTTGCCATGATGTTCTAACAACACACACTCTTGGAGGCTACTTTCTCCTGTCCTGTGGCACATGATGCTTTATGGTCATCTGTCTTTTTCATTTACAGCAGCATTCCTTTGATGTGTTTCCATGTGTGAGTTAACATTCAAACACATATTTTTCAGGGATACACAATGCAGAAGGAGGAAGGGAGTTGCTGTGGACGTTGTGCTGCCACTGCCTGCTTTGTACAAAAACCAGATGGAAAGCTCATCAGTGTACAAGTAGGTGCAGATGATGCCTTGTTCGAGAAACCTGTAATGAGGTTATGCATGATGCTATTACAGCTGCTATGGCAACAATGTTTGTGCTTCAGTAAGAGCTTAGAACGAGATCTCGGATAGAAGCAGAAATTAGTTTTCTCCGCAGGGTCGCTGGGCTCTCCCTTGGAGATAGGGTGAGAAGCTCAGTCATCCGGGAGGGGCTCGGAGTAGACCCGCTGCTCCACCCCGTTGAGAGGAGCTAGTTGAGGTGCCTCGAGCATCTGGTCGGCATGCCTCCTGGATGCCTCCCTGGTGAAGTTTTCCAGGCACGTCCAACTGGGAGGAGATCCAATGGAAGATGCAGAACACGCTGGAGTGACTATGTCTCTTGCCTGGCCAGAGAACTCCTTGGGATTTCCTGGGGACCTGGGGAGAGGGAAGTCTGGGTATCTCGGCTTAGGCTGCTGCTGCCCCCGCAACCCGACTTTGGATAAGCGGCTGAGAATGGATGGATAAGAGATAAGAGGCAGTTTGATAAGGATTGTCTTTGTGGTACATTTTTAATTTAGATATTTTTAATATTTTTTCCACATGTCTTTATAATTCCTATCTGAAATGCAAGAGATGAGAGAAGAGATCACGTTGAAGGGGAGTCTATACTTGTTGCGTTTCAATACATTTTCTGTTAATTTAGCATAAAAACCAATATGATGACTCAACCAAAGGCTTTTACATCCGTTTTCAGTAAGACATTCTGCATAGTAAGTCATCAACAAGACTGTTAAAACGTTTTTCATCTACATATGTGCTCCTGATGCACATTTATTAAGGAGCAAGGTTACTGAAAATCCATTTTTAATTTGGAAGCTAACATTAGCATTAGCAACTCCACTACATAGCAGAACTCCTTCAGGCTTGTGCTATTTGTGGAGATAAAACATCAACATTGCAAAGCAAACAGAGTCAGCGGAAGAGTCATGTTGATGTTTACCAATCAGAGGCGAGATGTCTGAATATCAGCAAATAAGACTTTAGATTCTGCAATGTACTCCTCTGGCTAACTCTACTTCCTGAAACAGGAGCGCTAGAGGGGTTTTCCCCACAGAAATCGACTCACAAGGCATTAATTTGTACTAGACCACTGCAAATATACTGAAAAAATAAAATAAAATAAAAACGAGTAAACTTGGTCTTTAGTAACATTTTCACCAAGATGTTGGCTTAAAACAGGCGTAGACACCAAACATTAAAATTAAAATTAAAATCCTTCTCATGTACCTGTGTATGTCCACCATCAGGTCAACACAACTAGTGAGGATGGCTGCAACTTGCATACCTGTGGTGTAAACAGCAGAGGAGATCTTGTCCTGGAGACAAGAGTGACCACCTGTCCTCCTTTGAACCGCCAAGTCTGTCTGGATCAGGGGGTACAGTCTCCAGACCTTTAAGCATGTTCTCACACACATAATTTTCTTCTCAACCCAAAGCTTTTCACACTGATCCTTTCTTTTGTGGTTATTGTCTTCAGGGGAAAGTCAGTAAGATTGGAAACACGTGCTGTGAAATGTGTAAGTGGCCTCTGTGTGAGAGTATGAGAAAATACAAATGCTTTGATTTTAATAAATAGTTGGGTTTGTGAAGGTTCTGAACCAGAGTGTCGGAGGACAGCAGGAACACTCAACTATGTCAGCGTAGATGACTGCCATTCAGAGCAACAGGTTGAGCTGCACTATTGTGAGGTAACAAACGCACACATTTGAGAATAAAACAGTTTTAGCCTCTAAACATCTGCAAAGCCACATTAACTTCCCGTGCCACCCTTTCTGTCAGCCCCTGTGATCCTTCTGCCTCTGCCTGCTTTGTCTTTCAGGGCAAATGTCGCAGTAAATCGATGTACTCGCTGCAGAGTGCCGCCGTGGAACAGGAGTGTGTGTGTTGTGCTGCCGTGGAAACAGAGCCTCTCAGTGTGCCCGTTCTGTGTGCCAACGGCACTCGGAGCCACCACACTGTCCTGTCTGTAACTTCCTGTGATTGTATGTCCAAACACTGCACCTGAACAGAAACTGAGTTTATCAATGTTGATATTATGTGTGTATTCATGTCATGAAAATGTACCCTTATAGAATAATCCAACAACAAACAGCAATAAAACACATGACACTTTTTCTAAAAGATGTATTCCTATATGAAATAAAATCATTACAAATTTAGTTTTTAAGCTGAATCAAGTCTAATACAACAACTGTATAATATTTTAAGTATTTATAAATATTACAGTCAGAAGGCGGGAAAATAATAGAGAAATAAAATTGGCCCTTGCCACTTTTAGAACTTCCACCAGAGGGCAGTAGACCTGTATGAGACTGGATAAGGTAAGTTTCTGGTTGAACCACATGTTAACAGGGATCATATGTGTTTCCATTGCCACAGCTCAGTGCAGCAAGGCATACTTTGTTACATTTAACTTCTATTCATCATTAAAGGAGCAATATGTACGAAATCTACAGTGAGGTAATCATTAAACACTCTGTCTCAATCATGTTGGAAGGAAAGTTATACTCAGTGCTTAATTTGAGCCGGATCTTGCCGGAACAAGATCCGGGAACTATTTTATTTTGAAAGGACCATGCCGGCAATTGTCTGCTAGGATCCGGCAAGTCACGCGACAAACTTGTGCCATATGCAGGATTCGAATTACAGGTGAGCTAAAGGGAGATGCTGGAAGCCCTCAACACACCCAGGGGGAGCCCCAAAACGATCCTGGTTCTACTTATATTACATTATTTATGTGGACTCTCCGATGATTTTGAGCTGAGAGACGCAGAGCTCTGATCGTTGATGCGCTCCAGACAGATGCATCCTGAGAACGGCCACAGTAACATTATCAAAGTGTCGCCACCTCAAAATCAAATTTAACGTGCGATCGTTTATGTCGGCTCATTTCCTTTTATGGTTTCTGTCTTTTATTTGTGCCTGATGCGTTTCGCTGCTGCGGAGCGGAGCGGAGCGCATCACCTGTTTTGTTCTCCGGTGACTTCACCGCACCGGTGGGGTCTGCGCGTGGCGCGCACTCCGCTCTATTTGCGTTCGGTAGATATTTTTGAGCTGCAGTTCAAAGGTATCTCATAAGGTAAATACATATGAAGCCAGATAGCAGTTTTTCTTTTGGATTGAGGAGATGCAGGAAGATAATAGATGGAGACAGAACAAAAATAGTCAAACAAAAACAAGTTAGTTTTTGTACCTGGTTGTTGCAACAAACAGACACCACTGAAGGTAATCAGAAGTGAGGAACAGAAAATGAATTTATTCATTCAATGTTTAGAGCAGCATGAACTCTGAGAGGCTGCAAGCGCACCAGGGAGTTTGCGGCCGCTGCGCAGGGGGAGGGGGCGGAAGCAGGAGAACAGTAAAGATGCAAACTTTACCAATGTTAAAAGAAATGTGTTGTGGGCACAATTTGAATTACTTGTCAACCCGCACATTTGTAATTTGACACCATCCACCAGACCACTCCAGAGTTGTGGACTATGTGTTAGTCAGTAATAAGAGCAGCCCAGAAGTTATTTTTTGTACTTCTAAGAAGCCACGATATTTTTTTGTTTATATCAGGTAAAGGCTAACGAGCTAACAATCAACAGTCACACTGATTTAGCAACAAATAATCAGCTCTAATAACATGGAGGTGCTTTTATCAATTCCAAATAATCCAATATTATAGTGAAATGTTTTAATCTACTTATCAGCTTACTGTGTGTGACTAGTTTTTGCTCATCTTCCAGATCATCATCTTCTGGTGCTGATCTGTAGCTGGCAATCAGCATTAAAATCATAGTGAGAGAGTGACTTGTGTATTTTGAAAACTGGACTGCAGTACCCAACTTTGACCACATGATGTCATTCTTACTTTATTCTTACATAACTCCCCTTTAAATAGAAATAACCTTTAAATACACTCCACCACTGGCATTACTTAAACCCGAATGCAAAAATAACAAAAGTTTTTGCATGAGTCATTATTTTAGCTGCAACCTATTCACATTTATACCCTCAACAGTAAAAACTGTGGAGAATATTTGATGCTATTCTACACTAAAAAAACTGAATTATTTTATCTTAATAAATTTTTTATTTCAATCAAAGTGAGCAGGAAGTTTATCTATTGTGCATCTGGGTGATACCTGCCTGCAGAGGGAGGCTGAGGTTCAGTTTCCGATCACCTGCAAGCTCTTCTGTTGCTTTAGACACACGCGCAGCTCGATAATTTACCCCCACATCTTCCCTACCCTTGCTCCCGCATGGATCAGTCAGGGAATTAGCCGCCCTGTTCGCGCGCAATAAGCCAGTGGTTCAGAGAGCGCGCGGATTGTCCACCATCTCAGCCTCTCTGGCGATGCAATGTCCGATCATCATTTATTCACATAAAGAAGTGTTTCTTCGCGGGCATTGGTGAGTTCTTTTTAGAACTTTGGTTCATATTAAACCTCTGTAGTCGCTTTTATTGCATCATTTCGCTCTCAAACGCACTTTAATTTGAAAAAGCAGATGGTTAAAGTGATGATTAAACGTAGGAGTGAACTCTGGTTCTAAAGCTGTGCTTGTGCCTGTTTTTACGCACAACTATTGCGCACGAGCATTTAATTAAGCACCCTGAAACAGCCACCCTGGGATTAATTAGTCAGAATGGACTAAGGACTTAGACTCCAAATCCAAGAAGTTTGGGAAAGAAAAGGTTTCGAAATATTTTTTTTTTTGAGTGGAACAAGAAGATGCCAAAAAGGAACGAGGTGTTGTGTTTTAGGAGTATTAAAGCAGCTGCCCCGTGCCAGTCAGTGTCTGCATGGCTCCAGCCTCTGTCGATGAGCTGACAGAAAGCTTTCAAGCCGTTAAGCTCGCGCTGAGACGCGCACGCAGCCGCGCGCGCATCTACTTCAGAGCTATAACGGGAGAAGGTCAAATAAATACCCTAAAAGTAATTTGTACTTTAGTAGAATGAACCACTACCTGCATGACAAACATTACAGGTGAAGTTAGAGTATCAGACGTCACAATAAATAAATAATTTAATTAATACTCATTCCTACCTTTGGGAAATTGTGAACTGCACAGATTTTATCCCTTTGATTTGTTCCATAAGCCCAGGAGAAAATGCTTCAAAAACAAAATGGTTAAAATATGGGAAAATGTTGCATTAGACGTTTAGAATAAATAGGTAATTGGTTTTCACTGAGTCTTAAAGTCTATATTACATATTGAGGAATTGTCAGTTTTCTTTCATCCATGATGTGGAGGGAGGTTTGGTAAATTCCTAAAATTAGCTACAGCAACGGTGTCCATGCTGGTTTGCTTCATGGGTCACGTAAACATTGCTGGAAGCAACAGCTGGAGGAAACAAATTTTGAGTAGCTTGTATGTTAGAAGTACATGTATATGTATCACTATCTTAAAGCAATCAGTTACATTTACCCAAAGTTTGATCAGCTTTAGAGCAGCTGAAGGTAAAACAAAGACTCAGCTGATTGAAAACGATTTAGTTTGTTCTGCACTTTGTCAGTGTGGAGTGAGTCAAAGATTCTTCGGAGCTGCAGGCTGGACCTGTAATATAGCTGACTTGTTAGAACATTTTCAAAAGGGGTTTGCATTTATACACATCAATGAAGTAATCGAAGCGTCCCATTGATTTGTGTATGCTTTTAAAAAGTCTGCAACTCAGGAAGTCCAGTGCACTCAGCAGGAGTTGTCCTCTCTCACCAGAGATGATGCACCTGAAACGCATCATTTGTTATCTAAACGTGTCATCCATCAAGCAAAAAATAGGTTTGCACTCTGCCAGTTTTGATCAGTTGGCTAAAGTTATTATTATTATTATTATTATTATTATTAGGGCCATTTTCCATCATTAAACCCTCTGCATGGGACTACTGTGTAATTTAATATCATAATAAGAGATTTTGGGCTATTTTTATAAGTAATTGTATGTTTAGTAAACTATTAAGAATTCTCTTGCTTTTTCTCTTCAACTTATTATGTCTGCATTGTTGGAAGCAGTACATATGAAATGTTCATAACTAAGTAAAATAAAAGAATAAAGAATAAATATTGACTGGTTTCATAGAGGAGTTTTATTAATAAAGACCGTGTCTCTGTACTTTTAGGTAATCATCAAACCATATTGACTGAGCCACACCATCACAAGATTTATTTCTGAGAATTTGTAGTGCATGAGCTTAGAGAAGGAGGCTTTGGTGAAATATGATGGTCAGGAGAGACACCTTGTGGATCAGGTGGCAAATATGCCATATTTGGAGCATACTGATGGGAATCAGACCAATTCTGCAGTTGACGTCATTTAGCAAATGCTGCTCGGTGCTAATGCTAGACAAGCAAACCGCATTTACCAATTCAAAAAACACGGACAGAGCGTTTGGGCATAGAGAAAAACAACTCAACAGACACAAAATTCAAATGTTTATGCTCAAAAAGTTATTGCTCTCAGTCCTGACCATTTCCAATTATTTCTGTGGATTCACACCTGAGATTTCACACATTCTTTCACTGGTCTTTTACTGAACTCATTCAAATGCTTTACATCTCAGAGGATGGTCCAAGTGACCAAATTACCTAAACAGATTATAAACTGTGTCGTCCGGATTTGCTTAATCTGACCCTACCACATGAAATGAGTAAAACGACCTAACAAGACTGAGTTAGATTCGTAGTTTACAGCAATAAAAGAAAAAGTCTGGGAAAATGTGATTTTTTTAATTGCTTGTTTTTTATTATCAAAATCAGGTTTTATTTTCAAATACAATGAGAATCATGATGAATTCCTCAGTTATCATATGATTTGATTATATTTTAAGTTATATTTAAACAATATAACTACTTAAAAGTTACGTCAATATTTAAAATAACTGTGGAAGGTTAATCCATTAAGATGCCTCAAAATTTTTTAATTCTGCTTTGGTTTAAGCAACACTAAATACGTTTCCTGCTTCTCCCACCGACTGGTTGAAAGCGGAATTACAAATGTCGTAAACAACTCTGCTGCAGCCAGCTTTAGCTAGCGTTAACATGGAGCTAACACTATGAGCAAACTGATACTAAAAAAAATCACAAAGTTAAAAGATCCACACTGCTGGACAAAAATATTATTGCTTACAAGTTCAGTAGCAACAAAGCCAGGTCATCATCAGTCTGGAACTTTGTAGCCTTCTTTAGCTCCCTCCAACAAGTAGGCAGAGCCAATGTTCCCTCTGGTTTTAGCTCTTTGCTTTCCCACCAAAGACATTACTCTCTTATTTTTTATTTTATTTTCAGGCTTCACCATGCAACAAAAAAGCTAAATTCATTATCTTCTTGTGCTTTTTTTTGACGGTCAGAGAATGGAAAAAGCTAACTGTTAGCCTTTATATAAGCTACCTGCACAGTAAAGAGCTATTCTGATAATCGTGAAGCACACTGAATTTTCTCTGTGTTTGAAATGTGCTCTATAAATAAAGCTTGCCTTGCCTTTTACCGTAAAGCAGGTAGAGACCTCCCACTTGTGTCAGTACCCGAACAAAAACTGTTAAGTTCAGTTTCTGGTGAGCAGATATCTACAGAGGGCTGTCCAATGTGAATGTGCTTAATTGTATGGCTGAACAACCACTAAAACCACTTTGAAGCAATGGCTAAAGTATTAAAAAATTTAGTATTACTTTAAAGAATAGTCATACAAAGAATTTTTATGAATAACTAAAAACTTTGCTAATTACATTTCCAGTTATTTTGCTTATTGAAATGAAAAGTGATTAATCCATTTTTCATGCTCCAACAGAGGGATGAAACGGAAAAGAGCATATATCCTTCATAACAGCAATGAGTGAGCCATCCACTTTTCACTCAGTGAAGCTTGTTTCGTTGGCCCGATCTCTGTCTGGGTTTGGACTTGATCCTGCCAATGGAGGGCCTGCAAACCCCCCAGAAGATGAGGAGCCTCCACTGCCGGTAAAGTTCCCAAATCTCATATTTGCCTCTGCGAATCTCCCTCATTAAATATCCCAGTTTTATAATTGTCATTCTTGAACATCACAGTGAACACCTGTGCAGTGGCGGATTTAGCAATTTGGGGGCCCAAGGCGAACACAGACATGGGGACCCTTACACAAAATTTTCGACTATCTTACCTTTAACTGGATTTGCGAAACTCTCCCCTCTTCTGACATGAGTTATTTTCCCTTTTTATTAGTCCTCCTCTTTTTTCCTGTCTTTCCCTGCCTTTGAGCGCTTTCAATATTTGCTCTGCTTTCTTCCTCCTGTTAGTGCTCCTGTGCTTTTGCCTTTGCTTTTTTTGTCTTCCTATTTGCCATTTTGGTCTATGTTTTCCTCCCTTTAAATATTTTCCATTGCCTTTCCTTTTCTGCTTCCTTTGATGTTTACATCAAAAAACAACTTCACTTTCAGAAGTGAAAATAAAAGCTTTTTTAAAGCAAACTGCTTCTTTCTCTTATTGGAGCCACTAGGATAACTCCATTTCATGCTTAATGTTTAGACTATCGCTTTGAGTTTGTTACGAACACTCCCGCCTCTCCTCTTCTTCTTATTTGTGGTCTTATGGTAGCCTGGCAAGCCAGAGTGACTAAATAAATGTATTATTTAGTCTGGCCACGCTCCATTGACGTCTCTCGGTTGTGGGGTGGGTTCTACCGTTGTCTTTCAAATGATCTCCGCATTCCACTGGACAACGAATGTGACATACTCTTGTTTCACTCTGTTGCATCATCCCACCCACCAGGCATATAGAGTGCCCTGACTGGCCCACAAAGCAGATAAAGCTCTGTGATTTGTTCACTAATCAGATAGAGCACTATGATTGGCCCACCATTATGGACCAATCACAGCTCTTTATTTGTTTGAAAACCCTCTAGAGAGTTGTGATTGGCTAGCCAGAGTCCTGCTGCGGAGGTTCCAATGGAGCATTCCTTGACCAAACTTTGCAAAGCAAGAATTTAGTCTAGCTCACTAGGCTAGTCTTATGGCACTGGGCAAACAACAATTTGGTGCATTACCGCCAACAACTGGATTGTAGTGGAATGACTACCAATCACTTCCTGTTTGTGCATCGCCATCTTAATAACCCTCTTATGATCACAATTATAACAGGGCCACCTGGTATTTTTCTTATTGCCGTAAAATTGTAATAAAATGTACAAAGTGTGTGTAACTCTTCTCCTTTTTTCAGAACAACCTCAGCTTTTAGTGTATGGTTTGTATTTAGAATTTATTTCTATTAAAGCCTTTAAAAAAATCAGCTTAAAAGTGAAAAAAGCAACAAAAAACGGATTTGAAATTTTTTACAGTATTACTGAACAGGAACTTCTAAATGACTTGGGCAAACAATTTAAACTTTGAACTGTAATACATCTATTCTTAAAAAAATAGGAACCACGGTATCTGTTTTTTTAGCAGTTTTAAGACCATTTATTTTTGTAAACTTTCAGACGTTTTTATCTGATGTGGTAGGCCTTGAAGCAGTTTCTCTCCAGCTGCAGGCAGAGTCCCACTCTGCACACCTCACTCTACCATGGGGTGCTTCTCTTGCACACCGTGCACTGCTATACCAAAAACTTTTGTTTTAGCAAAAATAGTTATTTATTGTAAAAAGCTAAATAATGCTGGAATAAATCTGAATCTTACAATTAGCAAATAGTTGAGGGTTGTTCAAATGAAAAAATAAAAAATAAAGACTGAACAAACATTCATACCCTGGTTCACTGGAGATCTGTCCTTCGTGGTCACTGTCTTCAGATATAAGCCTTCTGGGACACCTAGTGGATCGTGTTGATTTTCTTTGAGGCTTTTCCATAATTTCATGCCGGCTTTTTATGCTGATTAACTTCCCCTTTCCGTTATCCGCTTTCACCGCGGCACGGCACTCCGCTGTGCTCCGTTTCAATCAGGCTGTACAGCAGGATTTCCATAACTCTGATTGCTTCATGCTATAGATCGTTGGAAAGCTGCTTTTATGTACTTTTAGAACCCGGTGGAATTCTTTGAATCTGATCAGCCATTCAAAAGTTATAAAACGGAGCATTTTGGATGACGAACTCAGCACGTTTCTGAATCTGTGTTGTGATACGTTGCGCTCAAGACAGGGCATTCTGGTGGCTACCATCATGTAATGTATATGCACGAAAAGCCCCATTTTTAATCTTTTCAGCACCTTTGGAATTATACAGATATCTTGAACGGTTCAAGAATTATGGCAATTAGAAATGCGCATGTACAATCTCGTCGGCGGCGACAGGTTGGTAATAAGATTATTGTGGCATTAACAGAGGGGTGCCGGCGGTCAGGGCTAGGGGGCCCCCCAACATCAGGGGGCCCCAGGCGGCTGCCGACCTATGCCTAATGGTAAAACCGCCACTGCACCTGTGATATAATTCATCACTAATCCAAATATTTCTTAAATATTTATTTTTGTTTGCCTTTTTTAGGAGTCTGGTATTGATCTAGGACCTGGACTCTTTTTTGCTGATGGCAAGAGGAAAGTGGATTATGTGCTTTGCTACAAATACAAGAAAAGACGTTCATCTAAGGGACGTCTCTCCATCTCCTCCAACGGGACTGTGCCACTAATTATTCCAGTGCGATCGGAAACTGAAGCAGAGTCTGGGGAGGCAGGCGCTGCAGCAGGAGAGCCAGAAGAGTCAAAGCTGACTGAGGAGGAAAAGGTTTTAATGAGGGAGGAGTTCGAGGCTGGGCTGCTGGAGGCCGGGCTGCAGATTGAGAGAGATAAAGAGGTGTGATTATGTCGTGACATAACGTTGCATACGTTATATGTGGAATGTTCCTTTTTTTATTTTCATTGCATGTTCATGGTTGTGTTAGTTTCTGAGTGCATTTGCATGTGAGTTAAATCAGCTGGTGTTGTTGTTAGGGATTAAAAATGCTGACTGTAAGTAACTGGAGCCAAAGGCTGGATTACAAAGGCCTTCTTAGAGAGGAATTCACTCATGTTTGCTGGCAAAGCGTTAAACTCAGGGATGACTTAAGTACTCTTCTTTTCTGAATAGTTAAAACAATATGTGGTCTATATTTTGCACTGGATGCATTTATCATGCATCTCCTTGAAATTAGGAGTGAAGTACAACAAAAAATCAGATATATTTTGCAAATTTTTGATATTGTTTTAGGTTAACCATTTAAAGATTGATATGAAAATGAAAATTAGCATTTGTAATTTGTAGTACTTAAATTGTCCACTAGAGGGACATATTTAGAGTTGAAAATAGCTGATTTCAAAGGAATCTACCATCCCTGTTAAGAGGAAAAGCTCTTAGAAACAGGAATTATAGAGTTAACTGTAACAACACAAGTAAAAACATCCATATTCATTTAGATTCAGGTCAGTTTCAATGTGGATTTAATCAAAAGCGGTTATAATGAATGTGCTCACATGTAAACTTCTGAAAATATCTCACCTGGTGGAGCTGCAGGTGATCTGTCCTACCTGTTCTGCCTGAGTCCCGGCAGTGATTAAATGGACAGACTTGAAGTCCAGAGAACACAAAATCTAAGATAGGTCAGTTTTAATGTTTTTAAAGAATCCACATCTGGAACAAATAAATCTATCTGCACTTTAACTACTAGGTCATATTTAAGGATCCATGAAAACAAGTGAATGTTCTGCTTCAGCAAAAAAAAACCCATAAAAAATACCAGCAGCCGTCATAGAACTTCAGTCTCCTTTGATCAGTTTTGTACTAAATTTTGGGATCTGAGAAAGGAGATCCAAATTTAGTCAACATCTCAAATGCTGATGGATTTATCAGTAAAACTCTGATTAACTATAAGTTTTTGCCAACATAAGATTATTATTTGTATATATGCTCATAAATTAATGGCTAATGGCTTGCTATAGTACTTCGTACTATTATGTGAAGTGCAAATAATTGATATAGGATGTTCACTAATATCATATTTTTATCTAAAAAATTGTGTTTAAATTAAATTAAAGTGTGTTTAACTGACATGCACGATAATCTTAATCAACAATACACATTGACCCAGAATCCATCATTTCACCAAGATCTGCAATGCAGTAGTTCATTAGCAGTTACCAAAACGTTATTTATATATTTACCTGACAATTTTTTCTCCTGCTAAATATTGCTGCATTGTGCAATACTGCAGAAAATCCTATAATGCTTCTCATATTTTCATGTGTGCATTTACACGCAGAGGGTGAATGGTCTGGGGTTTATTCGGCTGCACATCCCATGGTCCATTCTCAGTCGTGAAGCCGAGCTGCAGAAGATTAAAGTTGCGGTAAAGAAGGTAAAATTGTAAATGTAAAATTGTATTGTAAATTGTAAAGTAAGTTCATCTTCATTGCAGAGCAAACTTGAATTCTAATGATGTGAATAACACTTCTTTTCATAAATAGCATACTATTTTAGGGAGATGTTTCAGAGCTATTAGACAAGAAGAGACACACAAAGATCCTTTTCATCCACCCGAGTCTTGTGGATGAAACAGCAATGCTGTGCTGCAGACTAACAGACCACTTCAACTGTTTGCTTTAGAAAAAAAATCGCTCCAAAAATAGCAACACAATTTAGCTCCTGCTTGACACCAACAATAATTTGCCTGCAATGCAATGTTCTCTCTCTCCTTCTCCTTCCGGTGTGTTAAGGTCCAATTGCTAAATTTAAAGATTGTAATTGTTAGGGATGTAAGAAAATGTCAATACACAGAAATATTACAACATTTTGTGCTATGACACTGAATCGATAATTAAATAAAAGCAGTGGATGATTTTTAGTTGTATTTGCGAGTCTACATGTGTCTATTTACTGTATATTTCTGTGTGGTTCAATTCAAACTCTGACTGCTGGGTGGCAGCAGGTTTTACCGCCTTCATTCTAATGAAACAATCAGATCGTGTGATAACACTGGGTGCGTTTTGAAAGCGTCTGACCAGAGTTTTCCTATTTAATTCAGTCTTAAAATAAAAAAATTCGTCTGGCTTTTAGTATCGTATTATTTCGTCTCCCCTTTATTGTGCCTTCATCGGGTCGCAGAGGCAGCAGCCTAAGCAGAGAAGCCCAGACTTACCACTCCCCAGCTACTTTGGCCAGCTTCTTCGGGGGAATCCCAAGGTGTTGCTTGTTCCATGTCCTGGATCTTAATTTAGGTCTCCTCCCAGTTGGATGTGCCAAGAAAACCTCATCAGGGAGGCGTCTGGGAGGCATCCTAGCCAGAATACCGAGCCACCTGGCTCCTCTTGATGTGGAGGATCAGTGAATCTACTCCAAGCCCCTCCTGGATAATCAAGCTTCTCACCCTATCTCTAAGGGAGAGCCCAGGCACCCTGCAGAGAAAACTCTTTTCAGCTACTTATATCCGTGATGCCACCTTTGCGGTAATACCCAAAGGTAAATCAAGAGTTTAGCCTTCTGGCTCAGCTCTCTCTTCACCACAACAAACTGGTACAATGCCCTCACTGCTGTAGATGCCGCATCAATCCTCTTTGCCATCTTCCGCTCCATTTTTCCCTCACTCGTGAACAAAACCTCGAGATACTTAAAGTTCTCCACCTGAGGCAGGACCTCATCCCTGTCGTATCACCAGATTCTTGCCAATAACACATCCCTACCAGCTGTTATAATTAACTTTGATCAGCTTGGTTCTCATACATGGTTCCTTTGGACAGAAATGTGAGTTGCGGAAGCGGACCGGCATTGCTGGAAAGTGGGATTCTTTTGTTACCAAACTGAACAGACTATTTCAGCCTGATGTTCCTGACATCGACGTCCACAGAGACTCGCAGTCACGGGTCCACTTCAAAACCCTCAAGCACCCCTTCATCAGAGACAAGCTCCACCTGTGAGTACACACGCTTTCTGTTTGGCTTCATAGATTTTTGTCAACACCTAAAAGTTGATGCTCTTCTAATTCCTGGATTAATGTGTGCGCAGATACGATATCAAGTCAACAGCTACTCTGTTTGACAATGCAACACGGAGCAGAATAGTGAGTCAACGAGTTAAAGTCAGACTTTGATTTATTTAGCTTCTTGGTTTTTAATTATATCAGTGATCACAAATGATTTGCTTTACAGTGCTGTGTGTGCTTCTAGGTTGCAGAGATAATTTCACGCACTACCTGCACCCGCACTTGCCAAACCACAGGTGAGGCGCAACTTTTGCTCTTTAGTAGTAAAATTGCAGTGAAGTTTGTCCTTGTCTGTTGTCATTCATCACAAAATGAACTTTGTGTTGCTCTCATTTTTTTCTGTCATGAGGCATTCACTCATTACTGGCCCGAGGTGTTTATGACTCTGCCTTCCCTCTGCATGATGTGAGTTAAACAAAAGCACCAAACTCACTGAAGAGTTCACAGTTTCAGCTAGTGCACCGATTTAGTGCAGGCATGTTTTTTCTTCTTCTTTCAAATGAACTGGTTCAGTCTTTTTAAACAGCATAATTTTACACCAGCATTAGAGCAGAAACATACGATAGGACTGATCTTCTGAGAATAAAATATCGGAAGGTTGGAGCACACGGGTGAGCCAAGGTGTATTAGGTGAAAGTAAAAAAAAACGTTTCAACCCTGGAAGTGTCCTCATCAGACAATAAAATTCACTGTCTCATGTCAAGAACTGATTTCTCTTTAGGGGTCGTTCACAAGAAGAGGACGGAGAGATCAGCGAAATGACAGACAGGTGAATTGATTGATCTCTGATTGTGTTTTATTATTAATACAAGAAAGTTATTATTATTATTATTATTATTATTATTGTTATTATTGTTGTCATTACTATATTTTATCTATTTAGCTTTAACTGAAGCTAAAAGGCAAAAAGAGAAAAAGTTTTAAGCTTTTTTCTTATATTTTTGAATATTTGAGGTAATCAGTGACCAGCTGCAGCACAGATTGCAGTCCCTACATTACACACCACCAGAAGTTCATGCAAAGCAACTCAAAAAGCCAATAATTTGAAGTGAAATTTTATTTAATGGCTGGTGATCAGGCACAATGTTTGTCTTCCAGTGAAATTTTACTCAAATTCAGCTTACTCTGAGATGTATCTTTTATTGTGTGTGTGAGTGTGTGAGTGCACTCATTAACTGTAGACACAGCTGGCTTTCTGTACTCGTGCAACCTTATTATTGACAGAGGTGTCACGAGTGGAACTTCACACTGTGTCATTTCCCCAGCGACGTGTGCAGGATTCAGGAGGAGTGTTTTTTGCATGATACACATCTTACAGGGGAAATAGTAAGGGCTAATGTGGACATTATATATTATTGGGTTTTCTGTCCTCTTGATTTCAGTCTTATGTTGTTTTAGGATCATTTAAAATGTATCATCAGCCTGCTGGGAAATTCAGTGAAAATCAGCTTTATTTTTTGCTTTTTTTCTTGTATGTTTATACAACAAACTAAATTACTGATGCTAAAATATTTACATTCTCTTTTAAAACCAATCTAGACCAGACATTTTAACCAGATGTTCATATGTTTATAAATATTTCTATTTTATACCTCTTTGAGCCACTTAAATAAAAAAAATACATCAGCATAAAATAGTTTTACGCATATTTCAATAAAATGAATCACACTTTTTGTAGTTCATGAGGGATTTTAGCTTGATGAATGTGACCCCTGTCTTGAAAAGTCTTGACACCATCCCCACAGGCACAGTTGTTGATTTTTAAGTATTTAATAAATGCATTATGAGTCGTAATTTGTAAACAACACCTGTGTAATGTGTTTTTGGGCTCCTTCAGATCCTCCATGAGGAATGGGCCAACTACGGAGTCATGTTTAAATATCAGCCAGTGGATCTGATCAGGTACCAGTTTATAGTTTCTTTCCTGCTCTAGATTCTGACTGCAGATTATTACCAGACTATCTGTAACAGAGCAGGTGCACTGATGACTTTATTAGTAGAAAACATTTATTTTTCACATTAATAATGCAAGATAAAAGGTACTAGTATGCTCATCATGGTCAAAATCGCCTTTGTGTGTGAAGGAAGTACTTTGGAGAGCAGATTGGGTTGTATTTTGCCTGGCTGGGTGTTTACACTCAGCTCCTCATCCCTCCCTCTGTGCTGGGCATCATCGTCTTTCTGTACGGCATATTCACTGTTGACACCAACGTGCCAAGGTAAACAGACTTGGCCTTTGTAAGGATCAAAGACTTTTAATAATGTGAAATAACAAACACTATTGTCTATGTCTTTTCACATGCATCCTTCAGTCTGGAGACATGTGATGAGAACCTGAACATCACAATGTGTCCACTGTGTGATGCTGTGTGTGACTACTGGAGGCTGAGTACGGTGTGTTCTCTGGCCCGAGCTTCTTACCTGTTCGACAACGGGGCTACTGTCTTCTTCGCTATCTTCATGTCGCTGTGGGGTAACTTGACACGCTGAGCACACACTTTGCAACAAGTATTTTACATTTCAGCAGGCAGGACCAGTTCTTTATTGTTATGCCATCAATGATCCTTTAGAGATTTTTAAGATTTATGAGGTAATATTACTAAGTACTTCCAAAATAAGACAGAATAAAGAAATGTGATCTGCCTTCAAGCCAATGTTTCCCAGTTTAAATGTTTACTTGTGTCAATCAGCTGACAGAGACAATAAGAAACCAAAAGTATATCCAATATGCAGAATAATCATAATCTTGACATTGGTCAACAATGTCCTCAATTGGTTATTATTAATAGTATAACATTTTATTGACGCAAACAAAGTAACTCAAAAAAATTATCGGTGTATACCTTTAATAAAACGTTTACTTTAAAGGGACTTTACGGAGTTTTGAATTTTTATGCTCGCGATTGCCCCCTCAGGCCAAAAGCGTAATGGCAGCTTCAATAGTAGGCTTGTGCACAAGGCGCGCATGCTGTACGTGCACACTCCTTAACGAAAATAACAGCTGAGACAGTCCCCTGTGTGTGTGTGTGTGTGTGTGTGTGTGTGTGTGTGTGTGTGTGTGTGTGTGTGTGTGTGTGTGTGTGTGTGTGTGTGTGTGTGTGTGTGTGTGTGTGTGTGTGTGTGTGTGTGTGTGTGTGTGTGGCCCGGGGACAGAGGACAGGAGAACGGGCAGCTAATTAATTAAATAAATTGGTTCTGTACCTTTCTTTTCAGCACAGCCGACAAAGGTTTATGATGGGTCAGTCCTCCTGCATGCTCAGATCATTCCATTCCCTTGCTTGAAAAACTGTTCCAAAATGAAAGTTGAACCCACATCTTTATTATCTGTGAATTCAATGCCGTTCGGTGAGTCTCAAATAAAAATTTGGGCATCTTACTGTAAAAAAATATACCATTAATGTAAAAAAGAAACTCTAAATGAACTATGATCATGTCCAGAATCGAACCCAGGTCTTCTGCATGAGAGTCGGACATCTCACAAGATGAGCTACACTCTAGTAACATTCACAGTATCTGTAACTTTTATATCTTTGATGACACCTAAAACGACGTCAAACCAAAGAACGGTTCAAAGCGAAAATGGCTATTTTGTTGCTAATTTGTAGGAAATATCTAGAAGAAAGCGTAAACAGCTTGTCAACACCAAATCCCTTAAATGCAGTTTGTTTTTTTTAACATGATGAACACACAAGGCTTTCAAACTTTTTGGACATCTCCTGTGATTTAGTGCAACACATTCGGATTTAGTCTGAGCAGTTTTCCCTCACAGTCCTTCCCAGATCAGAGCGCAGTTGAACAAAAGTGAAAGAAACTGGATAAACATCCAACATTGTTGTGATAATATTGAAAAAAGAGCATAATTTAAATGCAGTTATTCAAACTCCTGAAGTAAAACTTTACTTCTATGAGCAAATTACCTTGAAAAAAGAATCAGTAAGGCAGAAAGAAATGTTATCTGTGATTTCACATTTTTCACTTTAGTTCAAACTATTTCGCTTGTATTTTTATCTTCATCTTTATTCATTTTCAACAATGTTTCAATGGATGTTTCCAGAGATTAATGGTAAAAGTCACACATTGTCTCTTTAATGGGCTTGCTTTTTTCTAATGAGAGTCTGGATCTAAAAGTATAACATAGCGGTCTCTGTTAGCAGGATGTTTTAGCTTCACCTTTCAATAATTAAAAAGACGTCTTGTCAGATTATGTTTTAAGTTGATGGTTGGGTTATCTGTCTGTGTTGCAGCGGCTTGCTTCCTGGAACACTGGAAGAGGCGGCAGATGTGTCTGAAGCATACCTGGGACCTGACCAGTCTGGAGGATGAGGAGGTATGAACCCCCTTTACTCCTTTTTTATCTTGTAAAAAAGAAGAACACCTCCCTCGTTTTCATCCTCTTCAAAGCAGACTCGGTAGTGGTCAGACTGAAAACCTCACATCTCAGAAAAGACTGTTGATCATCCTTAACCTGTTAGTTCCCTGTAGCACAGTGAATAACACATAGTCAGCCACACATGTAGCATTAGCTGTAAAGGTCTGTAATGAGATTGGTCTTAATGTCAAAGGTCACTCGTTGGGTAAGATGACACAGCAGGGTCGCCGCACAATCATCCCCTGACACAGCTATTCTTTCTTCTCACTGTCTTTCATGAATTTCTGACTCTTAAAGGAGCGAGTTCAGGTAGGAAACACTGTCTTCCGCTGTTTTAGACACACTTTTAAAAACCTTTTAATCAGCTCTTATTTCTTAAAACTCTCCCACTGTCTTCATTAAAGATAAAATTATAAATGTATGAAATTATGAATTATGGTTCCCTTTCAGATCTATGTAGACGTGGGTCATCTATAGTCAACATGTTACTAATTATATTGTTGATGCTTTTTCAGAAATAACTTCTGCTTAATATCAGCTACCAGGTTAACCTGGCAGAGCATATTTTAGCCTCAGAGTAACCAACAAAACATTTTTCATGACTATTTTCTTGCTGAGAACATGCATAACAATAAAGATGCAGGAGCATATTTTCTGAAAGTTTGAATCATGATTTCAACATAAACCACTATAATAAATATGACTTTATCTGCAGCACATATATAAGTTTATAAAGTACATATTTGATTATGTGATGATTTATATGTCTGCAGGATGAACTGAGGCCTGAATATGAAGAAGCTCTTCAGGAGAAAAAAGCTAAGCTGAGAGCACAGGCTAAGAAGAAGGTAATTTTTACACACACACACACACACACACACACACACACACACACACACACACACACACACACACACACACACACACACACACACACACACACACACACACACACACACACGCACGCACACACACACACACACACACACACACACACACAACTATATATAGGGATGCAACGATATGACATTTTTAAGCTGATCCCAATATCCAATATGAATATCGCTGTTATGGCCGATAACTAATATCTTCCGATACCGATATGTACACACTGACATTTATGCTTCTCAAATTAGCAGATTTTGTATATACTGACAATTATGCAAGCTGAATTTTTTAATGACTTGCTTGACACACACACACACACACACACACACACACACACACACACACACACACACACACACACACACACACACATGTATTTATATATTTATATATATACATTTATGTATGTTAACGTGCAGCACAAAAGTTTTTGTTTCTCAAACAGTTTTTATGCTGTGTTTTAGTTGACTCAAGCTGGAGAAGGTGTAGACGGAGAAACAGATCAGATGTTGGCCTCACAGGTATCACTGCTCTGCTCTGAGTCCACCTTAGGTTGACAGACCTGCTGAAGAATTTCACAATTTGTCCTCCACTGGAAAAATTTATTATAAAAGCAGGTGACTTAGCTTGTTTTTAAATGATCACAGACGAACTCTGAATGCATGACTTAATGTTTGTACAAACTGAACCCTCCTTCTTGCACCGTGTGTGGTTGAGTCCAAAGCAGCTTACCTGCCTGAGATTAGCCCAGATTACTGATGGAGACATTTAGAGGGAGGAGGGAGAAGAAGAAGGGGAGGAGATTTCTGTTCTTTCAGATGGTGAACATGCTCCTTCCACAACACAACCACGTGTTTGTGTGCAGAACATGTGCTCAGCATTACAGCTCATCACACACAGCAACACACCATGAAGCGTGTGTTTGTTTTTGTCCTTCTGTTAAGTAACACACGTCCTTATCTCCACAGCAAGAACCAGAGTCGCTGGACATTGAGGACCACCTGTCAGGTTATTTCATCAATGTGTCCGCCTTACTACTACTGGTACTGAATTCAGACTCACTTCTTCATTTGCCATCTGCATCTCTGTTGATCCTCTTAGTAAATGTTTGATGAAAATGAGATGAAAGGAGCATTGTTGTATTTTTATGTGACATATCAAGCATTAATTACAACTTGGCTGATTGTTTTTAGCGGGGGTGTCAATCACTGGTTTGATCGTGATGATTCAGTGTTTGCCAATATCTCAAATTCAGTCACAAAAACATTTTGACTTGATTCGATTTAAGATTGTAACGACTGTTACATAATGTATTTTGGGGGTTTAATTATGATCAATAAGATGTGATGATTCTATATAAATATAGAATATCAACCTGATTGATCTTTGAATGTTTAACCAGAAGAATTTAGGATGCTTTGCTTATTCAGTGACCATAAACACAATTTGTATTAATTCAGAGTCAAGTATATAATTAAAATAAACTTTATTTTCTAGACTAATTATAATACATGGCAAGTTATGAAACGATGTGAGATGGATGAATATGTGTGGATGGAATGTGATTTTTATCAGAACCTTTGTATCTGGAAGAAACTGAGTTCTGAGTGTAAAACAATTTGGTCTGCTATAAACTAGAGAGTTGATTTATTAATGAAACGGCATCAGACGCAATCTGTCGTGTCTACAAACCTGATCGGAGACCCTCGTGTGATCCGGAATTTCAGGAAGTTTGGGTGGACCTGAAGGCTTCGAAGTTCGTAGAAAAATCACAGTACGACCAGTCCAGTCTCGGGTTGTCTCCAGGTCACAACAAACAGGAAGGTGTTGCGTCAAAGACGGACTCTTAAGGAGTCGAAGCTGTGTCAGCTTTGCAGCACGCAAACAGGTTTTGACAGCTTGTCAAAAGCTTTGGTGGTTTAAAGAGTTTCCCTCCAGATTGGCCACTCTGAAGTTCGCCTCAAAAACTCAATTTGGCTCAGTTGAACTCTCAACTGGACTACACGGGAAGTGATCTAAGTTTTATTCATTCCTATGTTATGATTTTCTGGCAATCCACATCGTGCCATGTTAAGGACGTTTTACCAAACAAACCTCAGAAACACTCCTTCTTCAGATAAAAGATGCTGATTTGTGGATAAGAAAATCTCAATCTCAATTACAGTAGCCTTGTGTCAGGAAGATGCACGTGTGTGTGTGAGCTTGTCATGATTAACTCGTCATATCAAACATTACTGATCATAACATATATATCTTTCAATGTTATAATAATATTCATTTCAGCTTCATTGATTTAGGCACAGATTAATCAAAACATCACTATTATTCAACTATTATTGTTCATTCAACCATACGATTATTTACATATTTTATTTAGTCATTCAGTATTCATTATTATAAAAGTTCATTCTTTATTCAGAGTGTGAAATCCTGCAGTCATATCAGAAGATAGCTTTGTTTGGGAACACTGTGTTGACAATCCCAATGTCAGCACGCACTGCAGAATCTCTGGCTTGTAGAAGATAGAGTAGCAGCTCCACTCGGATAATGGACTCGTGTCTGTGGGTGACCGGTCACTATGAGGTCAATAAATATAGGTGAAAATGGACCCTTTCTGGACATTACAAGATCCATTAATTGATACGAAATGATTTTACAAGTAATTTGTTTTGCGGTGGGAACACAATTTCTTCGTTGTTTTCTCACTACTTGCCATGATGTCATTAGTTTCTTCAAAACACGTTTGAGGATGTGCAGAAACACATAAAGTGTGTATGATTAATACTAACAGGCGAAACCTCTAAAAGTCAGAATATGGTGCAAAAATCCTTTCATTTCAATAATTCAACTTAGACAGCGGGACCATTTGAAGGCTCAGGAGCGCGTGCGTGTGTGTCTGCTCTGTCTTTTCAAACCCCCAGTTAGTTAGTTAGAGCTAACTTCTGCTGGGGGTTTCTTCCTGTTAAAGTGGAGTTTTCTTCTCCACTTTAATTACAGGAATCTGCTGGGTTACCATTTTATGTCTGATCTGAAGGGGCAATGCATTCCAAAGTCTCGGCCCCGCCCCTTTAAAAGCTCTCCCCCTGACCAGATAAGTGAGCGGGACTTACACGAGGTTTTCTTACATAGGAAATGTTTTATTGGCATAACAAACTGAACTCAGTGCATGGAAAAGTGGGTTCAACTGGAATGTTTACTTTGTAAATTGCTTTGAGATGACTTTTGTTGTAAATTGGCGCAATTTAAATAAAGCTGAAATAAATAATCATCAAAATTATAACCAAGGCTTGAAATGTCTGGCTTTGCATGAAATGAGTCTATCTCATATATTCGTTTGTCAACTTTTGCACCATATTCTCATTTTTCGAGTTTCACTTTCTACTGAGCGTTACATTTGGGTCAATGACCATACAATGGATTGGTGTTGATGATATTTATGTAGTTTTCACCAGTCACAATATTTCTTATTTTATTGACAAAAATAAAATTTCAAATCAAAATAGACTGATCCTAAATTACCCATCAGTTCACTCCACAAATGAAAGGCTTGTAAATTAGAGAATGAAAGGGATTTTTATGTTTTTTTTTGACAAATGTTCCTGGTTTGTGTTTTGTTGATTTTCAGATTTTTGTGACCTTCTCAGCGGTGTTTGGGGTGGTTGTTTATCGTATCTGCATGTTGAGCGTATGGTCCATGAACCCTGATCCAGAAGCCAAAGCCAGTGTCAGGATGACTGTCACCACCACAGGCATCATCCTCAACATGCTGGTGGTTCTGGTGTTGGAGGAGGTTTATGGAGCCATCGCTGTGTGGCTGACTGAACTTGGTAAATAAAACAGAGAAATTTAGAAGGATAAATTACAAAACTAAATGCAAAATTTTTTTTCAACTCCAACATTTTCTACAGAACTCCCTAAGACAGAAGAAGAGTTTGGAGAAAGGTTAATTTTTAAGTCGTTCTTCCTAAAATCCATGAACGCCTTTGCACCCATTTTCTACGTTGCCTTCTTCAAGGGCAGGTTTGTTTCCCTCTCTTTTTGTGCAAACTCAAACCGTTGTCTGTCTTCAGTTCAGATCAGGCCATCTCTTTGAACAGGTTTGCTGGGCGACCTGGTGATTATGTTTACATCTTTGAAGATTACCGCATGGAGGAGGTCTGTTCAGCTTGACACACCACTGAAAATTGTTCTTGTGAATTCTTATGTCAAGTTACAATATCTTTTTTACTTTAGGGTTGCAAAAGATTCTCTTCCTTTGTGTGTTTAGATTATGTCTGACTGAAAACTTCTGAAAACAAGCAAGAGCACATTTTTTAAGTCTACATTTCAGTCACTCATTGCAGATTCAGTTTGCGATTATTCATCCTGTTATTGCGTTATTTTATCTAAACTAGCTGTGCCAGTTATTCAGCTGCTATTGAAGGGGAGAAAAGGGATTAATCCACATGACTTATCTGTTTGTTGCATTCTTGATAACTTTCAAACCACCCTTAATGAAACATAATACTTGCCTGGCCAGCCATCCTATATACGTGAATGTATAGTCTGGCCACGACCTATAGACAGAGCTCAGTAGTGGGGTGGGATTTATGGCTGTCTTTCAAACTGTCTCCTCATGCTATTGGACAATGAATGTGACATACTCACCACTACAGACGTCAGTCAAGGGAGCGGTCTGCCGTACGCTGTCGAATAAGACGCAAATGCGTCTGTTTTTATAAAGCATCCTCTATCTGCTCTTGACTCAAAGAAAAGCCAAGTCTAAAAAGTCCAAAGTTGATTCCAAAGTTGTTTCAAACAAGCCGTCGCCACATTTGTCGTTTCACTCAGTAGCAGTAACATCCCTCCCATCGAAGCGATATAGCTCTGTGATTGGCAAGACACTAAACTGCTCAGGCGAATGGTAAACCTTCCGAGGCTATAAAGTAGCGTGGCTAGACTGGCCTGCAGAGCAAACTCATTTAGCTAATACTATGGCCTGTCTAGATTTCTAGGATAACATAATACAGAACACTTGTTCAGCAAAAAAATAAAAATAAAAAATAAAAAAATGGACTCCAAATGATCACTTATTTAAGTTAAAGCCAAACTTTTTCCATATTTTTAAATAATTTTCTTGAGCCAGTATGTGCTAAAATGACACTTTAGGGTTACCCAGAATACCACATTTGCAACTTTAGTGTGGCATGCTGGACTTAAAAAAAAAATTAGCTAACATACCTGCAGTCTGCTTCCAGCATGTTTCATGCATGTTTTAGATCTTGAACACAGCTGATTTGTTAGATTTAGTGAAGAATCACTCCTGTTGACACTAAGAAACGGTGGGGAGACGTTTCAGCAGTTAGATTAAGGTGTTAAAAAGAGAAATGCACAGCAAAGAGGTTTTATTTTCAGTTTGACTACACAGAATTATTAACAAACACTAGGGGGTGCTAAAAGCAAGCAAACCTGCCAAGTGCCTTCATCACCAGGTAGGACAAATTTTACAACCGCTTTTTTGAGACTGAATCCTAAATTTGATCCCATGAAGGCTTGAAGATATTTTGAACTGAAATTCCAGTCTTTATTTATTTTTTTGTTCCAACTGAGCAGAAACCTGCGTATATAAGTTGGGTAAATGTTTACATTTAGCTCAAAACTAATGAGTGTTTTTGTGATCCACAGTGCGCTCCTCCGGGCTGCCTCATTGAGCTCTGCATACAGCTCAGCATGATCATGCTTGGAAAGCAGCTCATTCAAAACAACGTGTTTGAGATTCTCATACCGTATGTATTTATCCTTTGATCCTTTTAATTCCCAACACACTTAGTTTATTGAACTTGTAAATATCTTCAACATATTTAACAGAAACTTCTAGAGAACCACTGTAAAATCCTAAAACTGCATTTTATTATACTTTTGTTTTATTTTCTTCATTTAGCAGCACTCAGATCAACTGCTTAAAGAGACAATGTGTAGTTTTTACCATTAATTTCTGGAAATACCCACCAAAATGTTGTTGAAAATGAATGAAATGATGCCCAGTTGTTGAAAAATATTGGCGGCTTTGTAATTTATACCCATAAAAACAGGGTCTAAAATACATGGGAGCGGTTCTAAGTCTCTGGATGACGCCATATTAGATGCCATGTTTCCTTCTACAGGAGCCCATTAGGACAAAGTGTATTTATTGATTTGAAACAAATGGTTACAAAACTTTCATCATTCTAAATGTCATTGTCTTACGCATTTACCTCCACTTTTTGCCAGTGATTAAAGGAAATCTGATGAGCTTGTTATTTTGCTAAAGTTTGCTCTCCCCGGGGCTTTTTGACCCTAATGGGCATCCATTGGTAAGGTCTTACTCTAACACAAAAATACTGCTTGCTTGCAATGATTTAAGTATGTACTGCCCCCTATAGCCAGGAAAAATACACACTGTCACTTTAAGTAAAATTTGTTTCAATTCTTTCTTGAAATACAAAAAAAAGTCAATACTTCAACATCTTCTTTGTCATACTGTTAAAGTTTTCAGAAATTCATGAGGTTTAGATAAAGTCCTGTTTTACTTACGTCTGTGTTTTTGTTCCCCTGCTTCATTTGCCTAATTTTACATCTTTGTTATGAATATTTAATTATTTTTAGAAAGCTGAAAAAGATGTACAGAACAATACAAGAGGAAAAAGGAAAGAAGCTAGCAGCGGAGGACGAGGAGAATGAAAAGGAAGAGAAAAGACAAAAGCAACAGTTTGACAAAGATTTCACCCTTGAACCGTTTGAGGGTGTCAGCCCGGAGTACATGGAGATGAGTGAGTCTCGTTTAGTTTGTCACTCATTTACTCACTAATTCACTCATTAAGTCAATTAAATTCTGTGTGTTGCATCATTAAATTACACAGTAATCCAGTACGGATTCGTGTCTTTGTTTGTGGCTTCCTTCCCGCTCGCTCCTGCTTTTGCGTTGCTAAACAACGTCATCGAGATTCGCCTCGATGCTGCAAAGTTTGTCACCGAGATCCGGCGACCCGATGCTGTGAGGTGTAAAGATATAGGTACAGATTTATTGTTTCTTCTTCTTTGTGTTGAATGTGGAAAAAAAAAACTTTTGTGTCTTTGTTCTACTCTGATTTTCCATTTTCTACACAACATTCACACACACGCTCTTCCATTTCCCATTTGTCTCTGTCCATCCTGTCTTCAGGAATTTGGTACAACATTCTGTGTGGAATCAGCAAGTTCTCTGTCATTACCAATGTAAGTGTCCGTGTGTTGTTGTTGTTGTTTGTCTTTTCTGCCTACAGACTCAAAAATTTGCTTTATTAACATTTTAATAAAAAAAACATAATTTTTATAAGAAGCCAATTAGGGTTAATAACAGAAAGAAAGTCAAAGATGTTTTTTTTTATTTCTTACATTTCTTTAATAACCTTTTTCTTACTAGTTTGTTGTGATGGCTATTCCACTCAATTCCATCTATTTCCAGGAATATTTCTGTCAAAACACAGCATAAAAATAAAAACTAGCAACTTAAAATGTATTTTCTCAAATACCTAAATTTACATTGTTGTTCATCAATGAATAGCTAGCAAGGGTTAATCTTTAAAGCACAGTCCTGGTGAGTCGTGTGTTGAACAGCTCTAGGTTGCTAAAATAACTCAACACAGCCCACTGGGCAGCAAATACACCAGCAACAGAACTCCGTTCTTGTTCTTTCTCTCTTTAAATGTTCTTTTCTAAGGAGTAACTTTAAATTAAATCATAGGAACAGACCGTTGCTTTGGTTTTCTTTAAAAATGTATCTCTAACCTGCTCATTTAATAGGAAAGCAGTGGTGAAACCTGGAAAGTGTTAAGGCTTCTCTCTTTTTTTTTATTTTATTTTATTTTTTTTGGGAACATATGAGTTTAAAGAGAATAGTTTTACACCCAAATTATCTCAGTGCTGCAAAAATCATGTGTTTAAAACATGATTTTTTAACAAAAAAGAAATCTCTTTAATCCAATAATAATTTCAAAGCCTTTATTCACATGAATAAGGTAAAATTGCTGTTTAATAGATGACAAGTAAAAAAAACTAAATCTTTGCACTCCTGCACAAATGAGATCTGGTAGCTGGTGCTTTTAAAGTCGTTTTGCTGATAAGCGAGGCAATTTGCAAAAGGGTTTCTTTTATTTGTTTTAGTTTCCTAATGTTTATAAAGCTTTACCACACCTTTTTACGCCTAGTTGTGGGCTAGCAGGAAGTCATTGCCTTCTAGAAATGTGCACAGTGAGTTCATGACAAGTGCAAACAATAAAGCCTGAAGGCTGTGCCTCCATGTGTCAAAAGTCAATACTACTACTGATTTTAATCTTGTTTCGAAGTTTTGTTTGCTGAGTTTCATAAAAGTTTATGTGCCGACGTTAGCTGCATATCTTTATGCTGAAGATCATATTCCAAGTTTATTTTTTCACAGGCGTTCGTCATCTCCTTCACATCAGAGTTTGTTCCACGGATGGTTTACCAGTTCATGTACAGTGTGAACGGCACCATGAGCGGCTACACGGAGCACTCGCTGTCTTATTTCAATGTTAGCAACTTTCCTCCTGGCACAGCACCAACCACCACGCTCATCACAGGTGTCAACATGTGCAGGTCAGTGATTCTACTAACCTTGGCCTTGCTTGATCTTCCTTTAATTCTCTTAGCCTGCCAGCTTAACCTTGCATTTACTGAGAAATGTGGCGTGGATTGCAGGGTCTTACTGATAAATGGTACATCTTACTAGTAAAGCAGTAGGATTGATCAGCTTTCAGTCTTACTGGTAAAGGCGGTTCTTTTGTAAATAGTCACTGTGTGTCTGTGTTTGTGTTTTAGATATAAAGACTACAGAGATCCACCATGGGAACCGGATGCCTACACCTTCTCCAAACAGTACTGGTCTGTCCTTGCAGCTAGATTGGCCTTTGTCATTTTCTTCCAGGTACCTAGCTCATTAGCAATCATCTGTATTTCTGTGTCACCTTCAAGTCTGTTTTTCTTTGATTACATCTTTGTTTGTTTATTTATTTATTTAACAATAGACCTTTCTTTAAAATATATACAGGATTTTTTTTTACTTTTTGGTGGAGGAGTTTATGTATCTCGGGATCTTGTTTACTAGTGAGGGAAAGCTGGATTGAGCGGACTGGTGCTGCGTCTGCAGTGATGTGGGCATTGTACCGGTCTGTCGTGGTGAAGAGAGAGCTGAGCCAGAAGGCAAAGCTCTCTTTTCACCCACTGGCTCGGGCATCTGATTAGGATGGCTCCTGGACGCCTCCCTGGTGAGGTTTTCCAGGCAGGTCCAACCGGCAGGAGGCCTAAATGGAGACCCAGGACACACTGGAGGGACTGCGTCTCTTGCCTGGCAAGAAAACGCCTTGGGGTTCCCTCGGAAGAGCTGGCCTAAGTGGCTGGGGGGAGGGAAGTCTGGGCCTCTCGACTGAGGCTGTTACCCCTGTGACCCAACTCCGGATAAGCGGAAGAGAATTGATGAATGGATTGGCTCACTTTCAGTTTTCCCCATCAGCAAGATACAAACTACGGCACCACATTCACTCTGAGGTTCACATGCAAGCTGAACTTGAAAATGGTCTTCGACCCCTATTTCCTAGCCTACAAACCTAGAACAACAGTAGCATAAGCAAAATGATTTAGCTCTGCATTTCAGTCTAGCCACGCCCCATAGGAGCCACAGCAGATCTACAATTGGCCCAATCAGTTTTGGGTTATGCCAATAACAGCGCTCTATCGGTTTGGTGGGTGGGATGATGCAACAAAGCGAAACATCTAAGATGGCGGCTACTTGTTTGAAACGGCTTTGGCATCAATCCTGGACAATTTAGATTTGGACTTTTCTTTGAGTCCAGAGCTACTCATGTAATTTACTTAGAAAAGGATGTATTTGCATCTTTTCTGACAGTGTGTGGCAGACTGCCCCTTTGACTGAAACCTGTAGCGGTGAGGGTCATATTGTTCATTGTCCAAAAGCCTGTGGAGGCAGTTTGAAAGACAACCATGGATCCCGTCCCATGACTTAGCTCTGTATTTATGTCTTGCAGGCTACGTTACATACTGCCTGCATTTCCTGCGGAAAGAAAATAGACGGGGAAACTCTCGAATTAGAAAAAGCCACACAGATCTACGTCACACTGTAAATTAGGATTCGTGGACTCATCCATCTTTGCTTGTGACGAGGAAGGCTGTGTTGATTTTTGCAGCCAGGAGAGAGTACCGGTAGATATCTGCTAGTAGAAGCTAACTGTTAGCATTAGCAACTCCACAAAATGGCAGAACTCCTTCAGGTTTGAGTCATCTGTGTAAATCAAACACCAACATTGCAGAGTGAACGGAGACAGTGGAGGAGTAATGCTGCTATTAGCCAATCAAAGGCGAGATGTCAGAATATCAGGAAATAATAATGAGTGAGACCCCAGCAATTTTCTGAGATTTATGAGATTTTGTAAATTTTATTAACACAAAAACTTTACCACTTTTCAATAAGAATATCCTTATAAAACATTAACAACAAGAATACATAACTGATTTAATATTTATGTCATATACTATATAAATTTTTAATAAACAATAGGATAAATGAAAAAGACAAAAATCACAAATTTTTGCCAAATAGTCACCTAATATTTACATATTCAGTGTTTGCTTAAATTTGTAAGGATAAATAAGACGCAGCAGTTGATCTTGCCAGATCCTTATCTTCCATCAATGTGTTTGAAAGTGTCATAAAATAATTTTATATTAATTAATGAATTGTTCACAAGGGAATTAGTTACAGAGCATTCATAAATAACTTATAAAAAAATCTCATGCCACTGAACCAACATCTCTTACCACTGAAGGAGTTGAGTATCTATGACAGAATGACACTCTTAAATCCGGGAAATGATACTGCAAGGTTACAGACTTCCTTTGAGCAATTCTTTGTTGTCTTGGCAGAGAAATAAGAGCTTAGCCAGACTGGATGGGAAGCATCAGTGCACAGCCAATTATCCAGTCTTTCCAGAGCTGCTCGACTGGGTTCAGAGCCAGAGCCTGACAGGTCTTAACTGATTTGTAATGGAGCCGCTCTCGTGCTTTCCTGGCAGTGTCCTTTGAGTTATTGTTCTGTGGAACTATAACGCTTGTTATGAAATAAATCTTGTAAATGGTTGTAAATTTCTTTGTCTAGTGTTTAAATTCAGCTTGGTCTAAAACGTCCTCATTAAGTGCTGCAGCCGTAGATGTGTTCGACTGTGTGAAGATGATCCTAAGAAACGCCAACCTCCTGAATGAAGTAGCGAACCTGCTTTTTGGATATTTTTTCTGCAATTTAAAACCAAATTTCCATTTCCTCGACAGAACTTGGCTATGTTCCTCAGCATGCTGGTTGCTTGGATGATCCCAGATGTGCCGCGGTCACTGCGAGATCAGCTGAAAAAAGAGAACATGGCTTTGATGGAGTTCCTGCTTAATCAGGACCAAGAAGCACGTGCCAAATCTCACTCTCCACAATGCCCAACCCCTTGCTTCCCAGCCAGCATAGATGTTGTAGTGGATGCTGCACCAGACGAGGAAGAAGATGTGTGCCAAGTGGAAAAAGATGAAGAAGATGAAAGAGGTGAAGTGAGGGTTGAGCTCAGTCTGATTGAACCCGGAGAGAAATATGACCATAACCCAGAGGTTGGAATGTCAGTAGAAGATGTTGAAGAAGAAAACGAAGTAGAGCAAAATGATGCTAGTTTTGAAAGTGGTAAGGAAGACGGTGAAGAACATGAAGATGTGAGTAAAGAGGAAGAAATGAAAGAAGAAGTAAAGGAGGATGCTGCAAAGGCAGATGAGTCTGAGAATTTCACTGTAGATTTGGACTCCTTGGTGCGTGACCTTGGCTTGTTGGGTAAGAGTAAATGTATCACTACATCATTTTATAAATTCACCTCTTCAAATATCTATAATCATGTTCTAAATGATCTAAGCTAGCCTGTGTCTTGTGCTTGTTCTCCATCCAGAAGAAGAACCTTCGTCGAGCACGTCTGCAGACGTTGAAGTTCCTCGCTTAAACTCCAAAGACAAGAAACTTCCGTCAAATCCTTCATCACAAAGAGGCTCATTGCAGAGTCTGAAGGGCTCCAGAGCTGATCTTACATCATCAGCTGTTGAAAATAGGATGTTCGCTCTAATAGCTCCTCCTCCCAGAGACTCTGACCCAAGGGTAAAGTCCCGCTGCTCCACCCTCCCTTCTCGATACCGAGGGGCTGAGGCTTGCTACAGCCTGCCAAGGCCCAGCCTCTCCTCCAGCCTCACCAGGCTCCAGCAGCAGAGCGTGATTTCTCCCTTCATTCCTTTGGCCCCTTCCTCAACTAAATCACCCAAAACAACTTCTCTCCCACACACGCCTGCTTCACTGTCATTTTCACAGCCTCAAGTGGCTCGAAAGCCCCATGCCTCAAGTGAACTATTTGTGCTGAAAAGCACCCCGCCTCAGCCGCCACATTCCAGGGTCAAAACCCGGTGCTCCACCCTGCCTCCACGACAGAGAGCGCCCGGCTCTGAGGAGCCACCTGCAAGGCCCAGTCATTCTAGCAGCTGTGTGAAGCTCGGAGACCGCAACCCACCTCCGCCCAGTGAACTGAAGCGCAACGACACACCAGGATGAGGCTGCAGAGGGAGGGGAGGACTACCCGCATTAGCCTCTTGTGTTTGTGCCTAGGGCTACATCCTTCTTGTTGTCCTCTACATCTACATCCGGTTTCAAACAAGAATATCCAGATCAAATGGACCACAGTTAACAATAGTCAGTGGTTTACTAAAGAACAATAAAAAATGGACCAGGACATCACTTTGTATTTTATTATCTGTTTGGGACATTATTGTATTTTATTTTTATTTATTTTTTCATGTGTGTTGGTTTGTTTTTCCCACTCAATAGTGAAATTCTTGGATTTTCAGCAGTTTTTTTTATGTTTTGTTGACACACCTGTAGCATCGCTGCTGTGTAGATCAGTGGCATGATGACAATATCCACATTACAGCCTGGATTCAACAGTTACGCTTTGTAGCTTTGCAGTTTCATCCTAGAGGTTTTGATATAATCACAAATTGAAAATCTAATAAAAGAACAACTTTTTCTAAAGTCATTGTTTCTTTTGAACTCTCGTGATTGGGGGGTGATTAAAAAAATCTTTCTATGATTCACAACCAGGAAAGGATTTGCCTGATCATTTTGGATGCTCTGTTTTATAAAATTAGGACATTTTTCAAGGTAAAACACTAGTAGCCTGTTTAACCTTGCTATCACATTGCAGAAACAGATTTCTAAGAATTGTTTTTACTGTTTTTTAGACATTTGAGCTTATCTTTAATCTAATATGAAAAACAAAACCACCAACGGAGAAGTAAAAGGAACAATATGGGGAGAAACCAGTCTCAAAGGATCTGCGAGTGATATTCTATTTTTCCACAGAAAAACTTGTTTGACTCTTCAACACAAATGAAGCCCACGCTGCACCGTCATTTTAAATAGAAGCCATTATAGTTCATGAGAGTGGGGAGCGCCACGCCGAGGTGCTGAATCTAGGTGCCAGTTCTATCTCAAGCTGTTTACAACATTGTGGATCACTTTACAACAGACATTACGATGCAGGACGGCTTTACGACACTAACCCAGCCGCAGTTTTGATAACTTTAAAATAATATTAATCTTAAAATATTTGAATAAATAGCATGCTTACCCACTGTTAATGAATTAGAGTCTCACAAAACATGACGGCAAGTCTGATCACTTATAAACAGTAGAGTCACGGTGCGTCCGCTTCTGGTACGCCCCAGACCTAACGCCAAAGAAAATTCTCATTTCTAAGCTTTCACCCATTCAAAGCACTGCTTCACAAATCTGTCTGGCAAGAACAGAGTCTCAAAATCCTTTTTGTACTTGTAAACCGATCTGTGTGTAATGTAGTTTTGTTTGTGTGTGCCAGGTGATTTGTGTGTGTGTGTGTGTGTGTGTGTGTGTGTGTGTGTGTGTGTGTGTGTGTGTGTGTGTGTGTGTGTGTGTGTGTGTGTGTGTGTGTGTGTGTGTGTGTGTGTGTGTGTGTGTGTGTGTGCGTTCAACCATTTGTATGTGTAGAAGTTTAAGTTACACACGTAAATGTTAAAACAAGTTAGAAATCAAGTTACACATGCGTAGATCTAAATACACGCAGATCTTTAGTTATACACACATAATTTTTGTTACATCCACACACATTTTGTCATGCACAAACAGATGTACACACACACACACACACACACACACACACACACACACACACACACACACACACACACACACACACACACACACACACACACATACACACACACACACACAGATATTTTGAAACTTGTTTCTCCCTATAGAAGCGTCTCTGTCGACATGTGTGTGTGTGTAAGTGCAGTCCTGCAGACCGAGAGGTTTAAACTCGCAGGTGCAGAAAAGGGATGGAGGAAACCTCATGTGAACTTTAACATTGAAACTGACCCCAAGGGTAAAATATGTTAGCAATTCAGGAGAAGAATAGGGAGGGTTAAGCTGATTATGTACTGATTTGTTGCCTTTGTTGCCCTTCTGTGGTTTGTTTATTATAAAAACATAATTCACTTTTCTGTATTAAACACAGATTTCCCCATAAATCCTAAAAACCTCCACCACATTTAGCAACTAATAGTTCTTTGCATAAAACATTAGAGGGAGGTGTTTTGCCCCACCTTTTGTCCCTTTTTTTATCTTAATGTGTATATGTGTCATTCCTCATATCTCTGTTGGCAGAGTGATGTTTCACTCATTGTCCTTCTGGGTGAGGGAGTTCCTCTTTCTTGCATGGCTCCTCCTCTGTCCCAGTCGTGAATGGGGCCTTTGTGGGGGCTTTTTGGCATTCCACGTAGAATTTGTGCAGGTGAAGGTGCGCAAACAGTCCAGCACACAGGCGACTGCTGGAGCTTAGTATTTACAGGTTGAAAAAGCAAAATGCTCCGAGGGGCAGCTACCTGTTTGTATTTGCTAATCTCTAAAGACTTATAGCGGCTGTAAAGGTGTGATCAGCAGAAACAAAGGGGGAGGGCAGGATCCAAATCTTTCTAACCAGGTGAGAGACCACATGCATGGTTTAAGTTTCACTCAGTTCAAACGCAGCAAGGTGGATTGTCCGGTTTAGCAAAAGCTCTGGCTCAGATTATTTCCATGAAAGGCGGCTCAGTGCGTCTAGCATTATTAGGAGAATCAGACGTGTAATATTTATGTCAAAATACACTCAGGTCTAGTTGCTTTTTTACTGATACAGCTCTGACAAGGCTGCTGTCCTTCTCCGTCTGATAAGCGTGTTCCAAAACCCGTTCAACTATCTGAAGGACATTTTATTCTTGATTGAAAGTGTTTCATTGGCTTTATAACTTTCATTGTCAGCTTTTGCTCTAGAAAACGCTGGGTAATCTTGTTCGTCCTGCCTCTTTAGTTCACTGCACAAGCCTTTTTTTTCAGTAACAGCCTGGATTTTCTCAGGCAGATCACAGGAAACACCACCATAACCTGAACTGGACACTCACAAGGTGAGACGCTTCATGTTTACGTTGTGCATTTTCTTCCTCTGATGTATTCTCTGGTTACAAATAAGTTCACTTGAAGATTTGGCTTGATAGAAAATATTAGCTGCATACATTCTGTCTATTATGAAGCTTTTTTATCCTTTGTTGGAACTTGTTAAAGCATCACAGCCTGCAGGTATGTAGACTTTTCCCTATGCTGACTTATTAACTGCCGAGTTTGCCCTTTACCAAGAATTTCTCCTTGTTTATAGTTATTTGAAGAGCTCTGAATGCACATTTGAAACAGGTTTTATTCTTGCTCAAGTAGCACCTTTTTATCTGAACTAATGAACAGAGTCTATAAAAGAAAGGACTTTACTTCTCTTTAATCTGTCTTCATCATTTGTTAGTGTTTCTTTATCTTTCCTGCCCTTTGCTATTTGCTCCTGCAGGTCTCTAGTCTCCAGTGTAATTTATCTATTATAACCGCTCCATTAAACATGGATTTAACCTCAAAACTCATCGTTGCCAATCATTTAAAAAAATCAACTGTTTTCTTGTTCTGAAATGATTTGGATGGAAGTTATAGTGGTTACTGCATTTTCAAACAGATTTTTTTGGCTTTCCATAAATACAAGAACATGAAAACCTTTCCACACATGTTGTACATGAATTCTAACCTTTCTCAGAAGTGTTTTTGTTAATCCATAGATTTGTAAAATTCATTTTGATCTATTATTTACCGTTTACTAATTGCTGAGGTATGTATCTGAAAAACAAACTTGTAATTGTACTTCAGTATCATATCATTAGTATTTTATGATGGCCATCGACCAGACTTGGAGATGGATAAAGTGGAAGATAAAACAAAACAACTGGCCCTCTAGTGGCAGGGTGCAGTACAGGCAGATTTCACAGTGGTAGCTAACATCCACACACAGAATAGAATAGAATAGAATAGAATAGAATAGAATAGAATAGAATAGAATAGAATAGAATAGAAACACAGACACGGACATTCTAATACATCCGGTATTGCACAAGTATTGAACACATACTTAATGTTGCACTGACGTTATTGTGTACCAGGATAATGCCAGTACCACTGAGGAGTCATTCACTCTTGCTGCAGAGGGGATGAATGACCTGTGGCAGTGTTCTGTTTTGCATCTGGGATGTCTCAGTCTGCCTCTGAAGGAGCTGTCCATGGTCTCCACAGTGGAATGCAGTGGGTGGGAGGGGTTTTTCAAGATGGAGGTCATCTTCACCAGCATCCTCCTTTCACACGTCTCCTCAACTGAATCTAGTGGGCAGCTCAGAACTGAGCTAGCTTTATTAACTAGCTTGTTCAGTCTCTTCCTGTCTCGAACAGAGCTGCCTGCACCCCAACAGACTACAGCAGAGTGGATAACAGAGCCAGCAACAGGGTGATAAAATAATTTTAGCAGAAGGGAATTAACTCTGATGGACCTCAGTCTCCTCAGGAGGTGGAGGCGGCATTGGCCCTTCTTATACAGAGCATCTGTGTTGTTGGACCAGTTCAGTTTACTGTTGAGGTGAACACCCAGGTACTTAAAGGTATCCACCACCTCAATGTCTGCTCCCTGGATGTTTACTGGTGAGTGAGGAAGAGTGTTTCTCTGGAAGTCAATCACCATTTCCATTTTCTCACTGGTGTTCAAGCAAAGCCGGTTACACTCACACCAGTCCACAAAGTCCATCAAGACTGACCTGTACTCTAGGTCATTCCTCTCAGACACACAGCCGACAATGGCTGAGTCATCTGAGAACTTCTGGAGGTGACAGCTGCTGGTGTTGTAGGTGAAGTCCGAGGTGTAGAAGGTGAAGAGAAAGGGTGAGAGCACCGTACCCTGTGGAGCTCCTGTACTGCATACAACCACCTCAGATGTACAGTTATGCAGTCTCACGTACTGTAGCCTATTAATTGATCCATGGTGGTCCATGCAGTCAGATGTTTGTCCACTCCTGCACCCCTCATCTTCTGCTGCAGTAGACACGGCTGGATGGTGTTGAAGGCATTTGAGAAGTCAAACTATTCATACAGCGCAAAACGCACTGACAGAGCTACGTAGGCACAATAAATAAGCACATCTGACACACACAAAAAAAGAGTACTTTAAATAAATCCAATGCTGTTTATCAACTTAAAGGTATGTTAACCGACACATCTGATTGTGGAATTTTATTGTTCATGAGCTGTATTTATTTTTTTATTGTCTCATTTTAGCACCATGTTGCAGACAATCGGTGAGTGGTTGTTTTGGGAACGTCTGTGGCTGCCTGCAAACGTCTCCTGGTCAGATCTAGAGGACAAGGGAGATCATATTTATCCTAAAGCATCCCATCTTTACGCTGCCCTGCCCTTTGCCCTCTGCCTACTTGTTGTCAGATGCCTGTTTGAAAGGCAAGAATACTGTCAGTAAATGTGCCTGTGTGTTAGAGAGCTAGGTTGTTAGGATTATGTTACCCAAGCGTAGAGCAGAATCAGAAAATTCCAGTGTCATGTTGGGAGGAAGGTTTCAGAGTTTTGTGTTTCTGCTTCAGATACTTGGCCACACCACTGGCTAATGCCTGGGGGATCAAGGACAAGATACGACTCACAGCCGAACAAAACCCGGTCTTGGAAAAGTTCTTCTGCAGTCAAACGCGAAGTCCATCACAGGTATGTTAAAAGAGGCAGTAGTTTAGCATTTGCGTAATCGGTGATAAAAACATACTTTTGTTTGCAGTTGGCTGTTAAGTTGATTGTTGGGTTTTTAAAGTCAAAAACTACTCTTCAGAAAATAAAACTTCTGTTGTGATAATTGCAAATGTTTAAAATCACTTTAATGTGGACGGACTTCCTGTTTTGGGTCTCAGGCTGATGTCACATCTCTGTGTAAGAAGACCAGTTGGCCACAGAGGAGAGTTGAAGTGTGGTTCAGGAGGAGGAGGAATCAGTATCGGCCCGGTCTTCGGAAGAGGTTCTGTGAGGCCAGGTGCGTGCATCTGTGTGAGCGGACTTTTGCACAAATGTAAGAACACGCGTGTCCACGCAAATGGATGACATCACTGTTTTTGTGGTTCCAGCTGGAGATGTGTATTTTATCATTTTGCATTTCTTGGAGGAATCCTGGCCCTTTATGATGTAAGTTCTCATACATTTTTGACTTTTCCTTTTTTGTTTATTCTCTTTGTGGACACACATTTATTCTTTGTTAAAACTCTCTTCACCCTCTTTTTGTTGTTCCCACTTCAGAAACCCTGGTTTTATAACCTGAGAGAAGTTTGGGAAGGATTTCCACAACAGGTGGGTGGTTTTATTTTTATTAACAGGCTTAATTGTATAATTTTGTAAGCAGGATGATGGAAACGTCTTTGATTTTTCCATCTTCATACAGTCTATGCTGCCATCACAGTACTGGTATTACTTCCTGGAAATGGGCTTCTACCTTTCTCTGCTTCTCAGTCTCGCTTTTGACGTGAAACGTAAAGTGAGTGTTCTCATGGCATCTGTTTTTACCTGTTGAGTCCATGTAATCTTTGTAACTTACTATTTAATTCGTCTTTACAAATTCTTAGTTTTGCATGGATGTATAATATTTCATTCTGTGTATAAAAGAAGGCGATTTAGGTTTTGTGTGACACTGATCTAGTTAAGCTGTCATCTGCATGTTTACAGGATTTTCAAGAGCAGGTGATTCATCATGTAGCGACGCTGACTTTACTGAGCTTCTCCTGGGTCTCAAACTATATTCGTGTTGGAACCCTTGTGATGATGCTTCATGACTCCTCTGACATCCTGCTTGAGGTCAGTGGTCCTCTAAGAAGATTTCAATAAAACCACATGTAAGCCACAGGTCAGGTAGCAATATGATGACGCACGCTGATCTTCAAATTTACAAATGTATCTATTCTAAGATAAGATTGAATGAAAAGTTTCAGAATTGGTTTTCTTGATGTTAAATTTAAATGGTTTTACAGAAAATTGTTTGATTTCTGCATTCATCACCAATTAAATAATGCAGTGCTTTTCCCGACACCTAGTGTGTGTAATTAAAAGACTCCAAGGAGAGGAAACAAAGATTTTATTTGAACTTAAATCAAGACTGCTGCAGGTACGGGGATTCAGAGAATGTTTAATGGTCAAATGAAGAAACTGCTTTTTAGGATGCAGGGACATTATAATTAAAAGAAGAATATGTTCGGGGATAGTTAAAAACAAAGGTGGGTGGGTGACATTAAAAACTTAAAAAGTGATGATTAGCTGCAAAGCAAACATGACAACAGATGCAGAAGAACTTGTATATTTTCGGGTCATGACAAATAAGATTTCTACTGCTTCTGCTTTTGAAAACTCAAAATGACCCTGTGTCTTCATTGTTTGTTCATCTCACAGGGTGCAAAGGTGTTTAACTATGCAAAGTGGCACCAGACTGCCAATACCATGTTTGTGGTATTTACAGCTCTTTTTATGGTCACAAGACTTGTTATTTTTCCATTCTGGTAAGTGCAATAAATACATAAAAAAAGATAGTTGTAATAACATGATTAAAAAAAGTGTGTTTATCTTCTGCAGGATCATCCACTGTACATGGGTGTACCCAATGGAGAAGTGCTCCCCTTTCTTTGGCTACTACTTCTTCAACATGCTGTTGTTAGTTCTGCAGATTCTCCATGTCTATTGGTCTTTTCTAATACTGCGGATGTTTTATAGGCTTGTATTCACCAAGGTGTGTCAGTGTGCATGCATACTTTCTCACTAAACGTGTGGAAAATAATTGCAAATATTTAATGCTGTTTTGTCATATCCTCTAAAATATTTTCCGTGGATTGTTTTATTGCTGCAGCTGGAAGGTGATCTCCGGAGTGATGAAGAGGAGGAAGACAACGATCCACCAGCAGAAGAAAATCACAAACTGGGTCACATAAATGGCTGTGGGGCCAGAGACCGGGGCAGTGGTCACTGATACATAAAGACAAATGTCCATTTCATAATTGGGATGCAGCAGTTAAATCTAAGGGTGAATAAAAAAAAGTTGACAAATTATATATATATATATATATATATATATATATATATATATATATATATATATATATTAGGGCCGAGACTCGATAAACAATTTTAATCGAATTAATTAGAGGCTTTGTAATTAATTAATCTAAATTAATCACATTTTAGTCGTTCAGAAAAATGTGCCCTCAAAGCAAAAATTTTAATTAAAATTATGAGACAGAGAATCAAACATTAGACATGGTTATTACTGTAAACTAAAGCTTTTAAATTAAAAAATGCATTTTAATTATTCAAATGTCACTGTGTGATGTGAAACAAGACCCAAATCAAATAAAATCAGGGTAGTGAGGATACGGAGCATTTTCCCAGCTGCAGCCAGGTGCCTCTCGTTTGTCTGACTACTTTCATAAACTACTGTTAGGGCAAAGAATTATTCTTTCAGGTGCTTTCAAATTTATAGTTAAAATTATAGCTCACCGCTACTTTTGTAAAGTATCCGGTGCCACCGGGCAGCTGCAGCAGAGATGATCTCTGAAAAATGTCCGCGACAAGGACTCCGTTGTTGTCTGGAAGTTTATTTTTTCATAGTTAAGAAAAGAGGCGGAATTGTTTCCTATATCCTGCATCAGTCCAAGCAAGGCAACTTCTTTCTGTTTTTATTCTGTTTTAGTAGCCATTAGCGCTGTGCATTGTTGTGTGTGCCAGTGATATTGGGTCTACGAGGAAATCGTGCAATGACAAAGGTTCCACCTTGCTCGAAATGCAAGCTGTGATTAAATGCATGAACTTTTTTAACGCGTCATTTTTTTCTAACTAATTAATCAATTAACGCGTTAAAGTCACTGTCCTAATATATATATATATATATATATATATATATATATATATATATATATATATATATATATATATATATATATATATATATATATATACTTTAAAGACAAATAAGAACAAAACAATTTTTTTCAGACTTGAATAAAGTATAGAACATGTTCTTCTATGTTTTCTTGTGTCTTTGTATACTTAGAGGAACAAATTTATTTACACACACACACACACACACACACACACACACACACACACACACACACACACACACACACACACACACACACACACACACACATATGTGTATATATATATATATTTTTTTTTTCATTTACTGCCCGTGGCAGCTTTGCGCAAGTGGTGCTCGCTGCAGAACCACAAAGGCGGAGCTGCACCAGAAGGTGGAGCTGCACCAGAGTCAGCCCCGCCCATTCCAGAATCAGCCCCGCCCATTCCATAAGAGTCAGTCCAATTCCTTCTAGTTGTCAGACTTGATAGCATTCTGGAACCAAAGAGGGTGTTATAGCTAAAAAATTGAGGACGGAGTTGAGAAGTTAATTGAACAGTTTTTGTAAAGGTTCCATATAATTAAAAATCAAACTTTTGGAACTTTTAATCATGTTATATTGTCATTTCCTCATAAGAAACACGCCAAAGCCATTTTTGGCCTCATTCATGCATTTTCTTCCCATCTCAGCTTCAATTTGGTCTCCTCCCCCGAAGAGGGTCTGGTCTTGCTTCTCAAATCTGGATATTCTGTGAATTTTCTGACAAATTATTTCTTAAATGACTTCTTCTGAGACACCGCCGGAAAAATCATACATACCATCTACAAAGACACACCGGATAGGACAATCAAATGTAACGCCACATGACCTTTTTAAGATGTGGTGGTGTAGTGGTTATAGAGTCAAGTTGACATGCAGTTTTGCGCAGGTTCGCCTCCCACTAGCAGAAATATTAGGTAGCTTACAACCCCTTTTCCTCATTTCTAGCTACACTTGCCAGTACTATGTTTACAACAATTTACTGGTATACCGTTTAACATATAATGACTAATGTGTTTATTTATTTATTTGTTTATTTAGCCAGTGTGAGTCCATTTGTGAGCAGAGTTTCAACTAAAATACTGTTTAGGAACGACCAAATTCAAAGAACTTTTAGAGACATAAATATTTTGCTGAAAATAAACATTACAACTAAAATATAAACAAATTAAAATGTTTCAGCTGGCTAAATGGATTGTTGCCGACCTCACCGAGAATCGAACCAGCACCAGCTCAGGGGAAAGCAAAACTTAAGTTAAACGATCTCGCCACTGGACTACCAGAGCACGTACGTAAGCCACAGATGCTGTTGTACACCACCTTTCTTGGAGCGGCTGTGGGTAGATATTCGTTAAAAGAAACCTTTTCATTTCGAGATATATTCAGGCTTTGTCATGTAGCAAGTTATATTTATCTTGTTTAATTGAAGCATAGAACATAGCATTAACGACTGTAAACTAGTAACAGCCGTAATTCATGTGGGTCAGGTTAGTTTGCGATAAAGTTGGAAAAACAAAAACGGAAGTCAGTGGGCTAGACTGAGTTTGCGTGAATGGGCGGGGCTGACTCTGGTGCAGCTCCACCTTATGGTGCAGCTCCGCCTTTGTAGGTCTGCAGCGAGCACCCTCTCGCTTTGCGTGGTAGCCAGGATCTGAAACGTCAGCGTAGTTTGCGGTACAAGAGCGCCCTCTGGCGATAATTACGCCGAACTTTTGAGAAGGCTGTTACCTTGGAAACCAAACCAAACTAACCTTTGTTTTTAATCCACCGATTCAGTACCGTTCTTCTGCACTGGAAATCGTTTACTGTAGTTTTTCCAATGGCTCATGCACGACGATCAAGATCTTTGAAGGGAAACTGGTTTGAAGACCGAGTCTTGGATGAGGTTTGTGAAAAAGAAAAAAAAAAAAAAAAAAAAAAAAAAAAAAAAAAAAAAAAAACATTCAAGCGCGTCCGCATTTGTCTTGGAAGCTATTTATACGCTTTCACATTTTTATAATTTTAATTTAATAGTCCTATTTTATTACGTTATCACTAAAAGTGCTATTGAATTTAGTTGAGTGAATTTAAAGTGCAGTTTTATTTAGATAAGAGTCTTTTCCAAAACAACTTCCTTTCTTGTGGAATAAATATAATCTTTTTATGCTTATTAACTAAGTTAACTTGCACAATTAATACAAACTTGTTTAAGTACAACATTTGTTCTATGAGGGAATAAAATAATTATGTTGGTCAAATTGATAAAAAAAAAATCCTTCTATGGTAAACCTAATTTCAGATTATAAAATGTTCAAGTGCATTACTAATAAAATGTGTTATTATTATTATTGTTATATTATTATTATTATTATTATTATTATTATTATTATTATTGTAGTTATTATTATTATTATTATTATTATTATTATTTAAACAGCTTGAATTTTGTTTATCTCACTTCATAAGATTGATATAATTATTAGCCTTTAACCTAATTAAAGACATTTACTATACTGGTTTTATTAAAACTGTCAGTTAAATGCTTTTGTTCACAATGGACAGTTTCCTTTTCCTCTGAGTTGACACAAAATATTTGTTCCCATCTTTCTTAGGATAGTAGGAAAGATTATTTAGAGAAGAAGGAGAGAGGTGAACTTCTTTCTCAACAAATAGACCTCCTCAAATGGAACATTTTACAACCGGTATGCATCTCAGCTCATTTTAAATCAAATTGAAACCACTAATACTGATGCAGTAATACAGAATTTGCTGTGCACATGTGTAGGTGAATCTCTTGGTGACAAAAGATGGAGAGGTGCATTTTGGGGATGTTGTGATGCTGATGAACAAGGGAGGAGAACATAGGAGCCGCAGCATTCTCAGCATTAATGCTAATCTTGAGAGTTTAATAAAGAACCCATCACCAGCCATTAAATCTCCATGTGGAGTCAGTGCAGGAAGAGTTATTCAACCCAGCACTCGCAATGCTTTTATTGTCACAAGGTAAGCCTCCTTAAAATGACATCAGTGTGACCTTAACTGTAAATATTTGTTTATTACCATGTAAGCCTGCTTTTGTTGTAGTGTTGATGGCAGTGCTGAAGGATCGACTCTTCGTTTTGAGCAAAAATTTGCCCTAAGAGCGACAAGTGGTTTTGCCAGAGGAGTAAGTGAACCGTAATCAGAGGTGCTGTGTGCTGACAGGCAGAGCAGAGTAGACGCCTCCTGGCCACAAGGGGGCCCCAGAGAGCCAATACCTCTTGAAATCAGAACTGAAACAGTAGGGAGACAGTGAAAAACATCATTAAAAACATAATTAAAAGGTGTGGATCATTGAAAAACATTATTTTATTATAATTTCTGATTATAATCTGTCACTTAGAATTTTTCATGCAGGCTGAATGTGAAATTAGCCACCTACACGTATCTCCTGCATTAGCTTCTGATTTGAACATCCATGATACATCTACATCACACTGTCACTTAACATTCATGGATCCACCCATCTAGGTTTAGCGTCCAGCAAACAGCAGCAAACACTTTGGCTAGTAGACGCTAACCATTAACATTAGCAACTCCACCAAAACCCCTCCAGGCTTGTGTTGTTTATGGAGATAGAACACCAACATTGCAAGGCAAAAAGAGTCAGTGGTGTTGCTGTTATCCAATCTAAGATGTCCAAATGTCAGGAAGTAAAACTCCATATCCTGTCATTTGAAGCTCAATTCTGATGAGGCTCACTTCATCAAAATGGTGCACTAGAGCTTACAAGGCATCCATTCTACCTAGAGACCACTGCAAATGTATTGATTAAACGAGTAAACCATATATTTACCAACACAGGTGGCCATATCACACTCCCTTTCCCTCCTAGCGGAAATCAAATTAAAATGCATTTTTGACCATTTAATGAAAAGAAGTACACACCAGGACTGATATTATCATCAAAAAACATATTATACTACAAACTTATACTAACGTATTACTTCTCTGAACAACTGAGGCTGACCTTGATCTTTGTTATTCTCATCTTATGAAAACCACTTTGTTATCCCGTCTGTCGTTTCACAGCCCCTCACATGTTTTCTACTGTTTTTTTCCTCAGCTTTATTTGACAAGTGCTCTGAAAAACTTCCAAAAGGTACATCAAGTTTTAGTATAACTAGTTGCTGAATATTTCTAAAGTGAATGCAGTTTTTAATGTCATGTTGTGGTTTACAATAAAGTTTGCAGAAAAGTCGGGCCTCCAGGCCGTGTACCTGAATGACAGCCACAGCCCTCTGTCATGGTGGAGGATCGTGCACTTTGACCCCGAGGAGAGACTTGAATACAAGGATCAGCCAGTTCCTGTAAGTATTTGCTTTACATATAAATAACTTTACTATTGAACACATATAAAAGACAAAGTGTTTTCATAACCTCTTTTGCATTTTTACAGGCTGATGAGAAAGTGCTTCTCTTTCACTGTTGGACTAACAAAGCTCTAGCTGTTATGGAAGATCAAGTAATTTGGTATTATTTTATTATTTTTCTGTACTAATGAACACCAAATACTGTATCTTAGACTGGGAGAGCGATCATGGGCACAAAGTCTGTAATCTGTCTGGTGTTCCTTTCTTCCTTTTTAAACTCTGATTGAAGTTAAACTCTTTATTGTGTCTTGATAAAACACACAAAGTCACATCACAGCGTCTGCTTCTGCTGTTTAGTGTGTAACGGTTATGTTCTTGCAGGACAATATACGGTAATGAGTATGAGGTGACGGCTCACACGTTCCTGGACTCCCACAAAGTTGAACGGGACAACAACCACTGGATCCTGTGCACCAAAGTCCCTCCTGAAGACGAGCGTGCACCCTCTGACGCCCTCGCCATCAACATCCACAACCAGGAACTCACACAGCCACATTCAGGCACCCCAAACCAATATCTTCAACAATAATTTTACATGTGCAACGTAACCCAAACCTTTTCACATTTTAACAAAGATTCAGTCATTCAAGATTTTTTTTTTTTTGGCGGGGGGGGGGGGGGGGGGGGGAGACTCGGCAAAGATAACCCGATTATATGCCCTTTTCCATAAAACTTTTGTAAATTTGGCTAAAAATTTGGTAAGATATTAATAAAAGCTTCATACCAAGAGTGTGAAAAAAACCCAACTTGTCACATGCTTGTTATTTAAATGTTAAGACCCAAACTTGCAGCAACAGCCTTTTTAGCTGCACATGTCAGCTTTACTGCTATTTCCTATGTGTTCATATATCTGCTGTCACAATCCCCCTTGATTAAACTCCTCATGCATTATTGTGATACTGTGAAGGTTTCCTCTTGATTTCCAGCATCAGATTTCAGCTTTTTGCAGACTCAGTGTTAAATACGCAAGAAGGGTGATTGGGAATGACACACCCATTGGTATTTTAGTTCCAGCATGAACAAATATGCTTCAACATTTCAGTCAAGTAAGACGCAGGTGAATAAACTCTGTGATAATTGCTTCGAGGCTTTTGCAAGCCAAAAATGTGAATGTGTCTAGGAGTTGCGTTCTTGAATTTTTTTTTTGTTGTTGATGTAATTTTGTGATTTTAAATGAAAACAGCATAACATACAAGAGCTTTTCCCCATGATCAGCTAAAATGTTTTTCATTAAATATATAATATGCTTGTTTTTTTCTGACTTTTGTTCTGGAAAAACTAGCAAAATACAAAAATAAAGTAAAACATATAGTACAAACGTAACAAAAAATAAATGAAATACGCACAGTTAAATTAACCCTGCAGGGTAAGGTCACCATAAAGTCATTTGTTGACATTTTATTCGCATACGTGTTGCTTTTTGGATTTTTGGCATCCATAACATTTTTGTGGCAATAAAAAGAATTGTTACCAAGTTCTTTGACAGTATTCAGAAATAGCTTTTTTACTTTTTCTTTATGTGCATTTTTGTGCATGATAACAAAATCTCAGTTGTAGGATGGGCTGCTATATCAAAACTGACTAAATGAGTTCGAATCAAAGGGCAAAAAAAAACATGCAGATTAATAGGCTACTGTAATTTTATCACTTAGTCCATAAATATGACTTCAGATCAGGAAATAAAAACATCTACTGTAAAGATAACAAGCTGAGACATATTGGTCTATCAAAAAAATTGTTTTGATCAATTAGGAACAACAAATGCTGCTGGGACTTCTTCCTGTAGGACGAATGGACTGATGTGTTTAACAAGATGTTAAAAACTTGGATTTTTAAACTTGCTTTGGCCTCATTTTATTGCTTGTCTTATTCTGGTGTTTGTTTGTGTTCTTGTTTTTTTTATTCTAATTTAATGTGAAGCACTTTATTTGGGGCTATATAAAATGTACTTAAAGTAGTTCAGACAAGATAATTAAGCATAGCAAATACGGTAATATATATGTGTGTGTGTGTGTGTGTGTGTGTGTGTGTGTGTGTGTGTGTGTGTGTGTGTGTGTGTGTGTGTGTGTGTGTGTGTGTGTGTGTGTTTGCCTAAACATATTTTGTTCCCAGCATATATTTTGGGTATTGGTCGGGTGTGAAGGCCCAGAGATGATTATATAAGCTCTCACTTTAAATATCTGCAACCAGGAGCTGACACAGCGGCATCCAGACTCTCAGAACAAACAGCTTCAGGGTGGCCACAGACCACCTGCACCTTTCCTGCACACTGGAGAGCTCATTTATTGGGATAATCTTTTAGACCCTTTGTCGACTGATTTTTAAAATGTTCTTAATTATATGGATTGTAGCCAACATGTCCCACAGCCTACTCAAAACAGAGGGCACACCCTAGACTTGGTCATCACGTATGGCCTGTCTACACGTGTGCTCTCTGTTGTTGGCTGTCTCTGACCACTATTGCGTGTTTTTTAATATCACCGGTTTCACCCAGCGGGAGACCTCTGTGAGAACTGTCAGGAAACATCATCTAACCCCTGAAGTGGCTGCAGGTTTTATTGATATCTTAGAAAAGATACCTCCTATTGCTTTACCTGCTCCCTGTCATTTTATAGTGAACGATTTGAACCCCAGGCTTCAGTCCACCCTTGACCGTCTGACCCCCCAAAAAATTAAAAAGATACAGCCTAGACTGATACTCCCATGGAGAAACGAAGCCCTCAGAATACAAAAGAGGAACTACAGGGTGGCAGAGAGAAAATGAAGGAAAAACCAAATCGCTATAAACTATCAGATATACAGAGCAACTCTAAAGTGATACAACAACGCAGTATGGAACTCAAGGTATGCATACTTTTCCATAATCATCTCAGAAAATAAAAAAAAAATTCTTAAAATCTGGTTTTCCATTATAAAGTTTTTAACAATACCCCTGATGCATCTCAGAAAACACCATCAAACACTCTGTGAGGTCTCACTTCGGAGGGAAGGTACACAGTCAGATGCTACATTTTTTCTTCTCACAGTGACATAGTTTTATCAAAATCTGAGTGTGCACCCTTACCAGAGGAAATGCTGGACAGTTTTGCCCTGGTTGAGGCTGGAACTCTGGATAGTTTTCTCCTCAGTGAGGCCCACCATGTCTTTTAGATCCAGTTCCTTCTTCGTTTTTCAAGCCATTTTATGAATATTTTAGAGATGAGATTTTAACCATGATGAACTGTTCTCTTCAAACAGGGGTCTTTCCTGCTGCCTTTAAAGGGGCGGTGGTGAGGCCCCTTTTGAAGAAGAGAAATTTAGATTTGAGCGATTTTAACAACTTCAGACCGATATCTAACTTACCATTCTTAAGTAAAACTTTAGAAAAGCTTGTTTTAATCCAGCTTAATGATTTTATTAATGCATCCTTGAGAAATTTCAGTCTGGTTTTAGAGTAAACCATAGCACTGGAATGGCCCTTTTAAGAGTTTTAAATGATGTAAGAATACCTTATGATGCACAGAAAGTAACAGTTCTGGTTCTACTGGATTTAAGTGCTGCCTTTGACACAGTGGACCACAGCATTCTTTTAGCCTGGTTAACACACATCAGCCTCTCTGGTGCTGTCCATAAATGGTTTACTTCATATCTCACAGACAGGACTTTAATGATAAGTCTAGATACCTTCTGTTCTAAGACCCGTGAGATTGCGTGTGGTGTGCCCCAGGGTTCGATTTTAGGCCCAGTGCTTTTTTTAATCTGTATATGCTACCACTTTGTGGTGTCATCGGGCGACACAGAGTAAAATTTCACAGTTGTGCAGATGATACACAGTTGTTCATCTCTGTGTCTCCCGATGACGCACGACCATTGGATCCCCTTTTAAATTGCATGTCGGATATTGAATCCTGGATGGCAGAAAACTTTCTCCAGCTTAACTGGGACAAAGCCGAAGTCTTAGTCATCGATCCTGAGACCCAGAGAGAGAAACTTTTACCAAAGCTACAGTCACTAACTCTTAATTCGTCCTCTCAAGTGAAGAACCTGGGTGTAATTTTTTACTCTGAGCTAACTTTTATCCCCCACATTTAGAACAGTACAAAAATTGTTTTTTATCACCTGAAAAATATCGCCAGAGTCCACCCCTTTCTCTCTCTGGCCGATACAGAGATGCTGATGCACGCTTTTATCAACAGTAGAATTGATTACTGTAATGCCCTGCTTTCTGGTCTTCCCAAAAACTACTATTAAAAAATACTATAAAATTCAGCGGCTCGTGTCTTGACGAAGACCAGGAGGCAGGAGCACATTACACCTGTGTTAAACAAGCTGCATTGGCTTCCTGTACGTTTCAGGATCAATTTTAAGGTTCTTTTAATGGTTTTGGTCTTGGGCCTTCTAATCTCTCAGAACTGCTTCACAGACACGAGCCTTTGCGGTCCCTGCGCTCCTCTGGCAGCCATCTCCGCATCATTCCAAAAGTCAGGACACAATCCCAAGGTGAGGCATGCTTCCAGTTTTATGGCTCTCACCTCTGGAACAGTCTGCCAGAGAACCTCAGGGCTGTAGAGAGTGTTCTTGTTTTTAAGGCCAGGCTCAAGACTCACCTTTTTAGTACAGCTTTTAGAAGAAGAAGAAGAAGAAAATATCATTTCTATTGTGCCTCTCAAGATAAAAATCACGAGGCGCTTCACAAAAACAAAAAATGTAAAAATATTAAAAAAATTTAGAAAATGTTTAAAAATAAATTTAAAATGAGCAAAAAATAGACAATTGTGGTAAAAAATGTGAAGAAAGAGATAGAGTGAATAGGAAAGAGGGAAACCAGTGGATCCTGAGGAAGGTGGAATAGGTGGGGAGAGCAGAATAAAGAGAGAGTGGTGAAGAAGGTCATACAAAAGCCAGCTTGAACAAGGGAGTCTTCAGCTGCTTTTTAAAGGAGTCCACTGAGTCCACTGATCTCAGGCTCAGGGGGAGAGAGTTCTAGAGTCTGGGGGCCACAGCAGCAAATTATCTGTCACCTTTGGTCTTTAGGCTGTTGCGCTGCACAACCAGTAGGCTGTGATCACTGGACCTCAGGGACCTGCTGGGGGTGTAGGGACTAAGAAGATCACCAATGTAAGATGGTGCTTGTCCATGTACAGTGACATGTCCAGATCTTTTAAAATGGGGTGGCCCAGGTGAGGCACAACTTTGAGCATGGGTGGCACCAATGGTTATGCTTTTTTTGTTTTACCCCCAAGCCTTTGGGGACAATGAAAAGCCTATTTAAAGGTAAATTAGTGTGGTGGCACCTGGAGTGGCCAATCAGATTCCAAGGGTGGCATGTGCTACCCCAGTCCACTCCCTGGACACGCCCCTGTCCATGTAAGGCCCTAGAGACCAGAACCAAGATCTTGAAATGAACCCTGAAGCTGACTGGCAGCCAGTGAAGCTGGAGGAGAAGCGGGGTGATGTGGGTGTGTTTGGAGGACTTGGTCAGAAGCTGAGCACAGGCATTCCGGACCACCTGTAGACAGTTCAGGGAGGTTCTGCTCAGACACGTGAAAAGAGAGTTACAGTAGTCTAAGTGTGAGGAGATGAAGGTGTGGAGAACTGTCTCAAGTTCAGAGCGGGACAGAATGGGACTCAGCTTAGCAATGTTCCTGAGATGGAAGAAGGAAGAGCGAACAAGAGAACTGACATGAGAATCCAGGGTGAGAGCTGGGTCAAAGGTCACGCCAAGATTCCTGACAGAAGGTTTGGTGTGAGAAGCAAGCTGACCAAGAGAGTCTCTGACTTTGGGAACCAGCTCGTCTGGGGCACAGATGAGGATCTCAGTCTTATCTTCATTCAGCTGAAGAAAGCTCCCAGCCATCCTGGTTTTGATAGAGTCTAAGCAGGTGTGTAACAGCTGCAGCTTAGACATCTCATGGGGCTTAAAGGAGATCCACAGTTGGATGTCATCTGCAACAAGATGGTGGAAGATTCCTTTGAAGGAGCTCAGAATGTGCTGAAGAGGAAGCAGATAGAGGAGGAAGAGCAGAGGCCCCAGCACAGAACCTTGTGGGACACCATGGGTAAGGGAGATGGTGGAGGACCTAAACTTGGAGACAGCCACAGAAAAGGAGCGCTCAAAGAGATAAGAGGAGAACCACTCCAGAGCAGATCCTGATAGGCCTACCCAGTCTCTGAGCCTCTCCAGTAGCAGGTGATGATCAACAACAGCGTCAAAGGCTGCAGTCAGGTCCAGCAGGACCAGAACAGAACAGTCCCCTGCATCACTGTGGGTCAGGAGGTCAGTAGAGACCCTAAGAAGAGCTGTTTCAGTGGACTGAGCTCTATGAAAACCTGACTGGAAGCTATCATAGATGTTAGGTTCATCAAGAGCAGCTGTGAGTTGTTTAGCCACAACCTTTTCCAAGATCTTGGAGATGAATGGAAGTTTAGAGATGGTCTGAAGCTGCAATGGAGAGAGGCGTCAAGACTCAGTTTTTTAAGAAGCGGGTGGATTACAGTGTTCTTAAAGTAAGCAGGGACCTGACCAGAGACCAGAGAAGCATTAATTATAGAGAGCACGCTGGGACCGATGGACTGAAAAGCACTTTTAAACAAAGATGAGGGTAAGATGTCGAGGGGGCATGCAGAGGTCTTCATAGAATTAACTAGTTTGGTTAACTCAGGCAAAAAAACAGGAGCAAAGCTATCTAGGATGATGGGCCTGGGTGGAGTCGGGAGAGGCAGCGACAAGGCTGAAGGAGAGATGCTAGATCTAACCTTATTGACTTGTTCACAAAGAAAGACAGAAAGTTTTCACAGTCTGCAACAGAGTGGATGGAGGCTGTAGGAGAGGCAGGAGAGACGATGCTGCTGATGGTGTTAAACAGCACCTTGGGGTTCCCTTTGCTCTGGGACACCAGGTTGGAGAAATAGGAAACCCTCACGTCTCTGACTGCAGAGTTAAAGGATGTCAGAAGATCCTTTAGGTGCAGCAGATGGACGTGGAGATGGGTTTTCTTCCACAAGTGCTCAATTTTTCTGCATTGGCGTTTCAGGCTGCGAAGGCTGTCATTAAACCAGGGAGTAGAGTTCACTGCAGGAACTGATCTGGTTCTGACAGGACAGATGTTGTCCAGAATGGAGAGGCAGTGCTCGTTGAGCTGAGAAGTTAAGGAATCTGGGTCATTATCAGAAGAACAGGGTGGATCAAAAGCAGCAGAAAAATTGCTAGCTGTGCTCTCATTAAGAAAATGAGAACTAACCATACGGCGAGCAGTAGGAGGGACGCAGAAACTGACAAATAAAAGAAAACGCAATGGTGACCTGAAATATAAATGTCCTCAGGACAAACACTATCAGCATTTAGACTCAGGGTAAAAACAAGGTCTAGAGTGTGCCCCCTGGTGTGTGTGGGGCCAGAAACATGCTGGGAAAAGCTGAAGGAGTCCATAAGGCTGGAGAAATTCATGGCAAAGTGAATTGAGGGATCATCAACGTGGATGTTAAAGCCACCAACAATCACCAGTCTGGACAGCTTCACAGTGGAGGATAGAAAGTCACTAAACTCCAGAAGGAAAGAACTGTTTGGACCAGGTGGACGATCGACCACAGCTCAGTAGAACGGGTCCTTAGGCCCGACTTTAATCAGCTGCAGATCAATGGAAGCAAAGTGACCAGAGGTTGTAGAGCTACAAGGAAGATGGTCGCTGAAAACAACAGCTAGGCCTCCACCACGACCAGAACCCCAGGGCTGGCTAAGAAAAGAATAACCACTCAGGCAGAGTTCAATCAGACCAGAATAATCAGATGTTTGCTGCCAAACTTCAGTCAGAAACAGAAAATCCAGGTTTTTAGAGAGAATTAGATCATTGAGCAGGAAGGACTTATTGTTAACAGAGCGGGTATTTAATAGAGCCATGCTGAGTGAGGTGGAGGAATCAGAACCTACAGAAATAGCTGGAGTTAGTGGACGTAAATTAGCAGGGTTAGATCCACGGTGTTTATAAAAACCACTTATGGAGGGAACAGGAGGAGAAACCACTGAGGAATGAGGATAAACCGACCTTAAAAAACTTGGACGGATGAACTGCGCTGCAACGCGGCCTGGCGGGAATGCGGAAGTGGCGCTCAAGTCGCCAAACAAGGGAAGAGAAGCTAGAAGATCATGCCAATGTTTACTAGATAAACCACGCTTTAAGAGAAGTCTTATTCTCACCTGGATTCCTGCTCATTTACCTCTTTTCCTCCGACGTTTTCCCGGGACCGGACAAACATCGCTGGAGGCGTGCAGGTCGGAACCGTCGTTTGGCTCCGGGCCAGCGCGCCACTCAGGTAAACAAACAGGGAGGTACGTGCTCAGTGCATCTTTTAGTTGATTTTGATCTATTTTAGCCTGTTTTACCATCTTTTATATATTTTATCAGTGTTTTATTACTTACTCTTTTACTTAAATGATACATATTTCTTGTATATACATTTTAACTTGAAATAATTATGGCGTTTTTGTCTTCTTTGTGCCCACTACAGCAGCGCTCAGCCAGCAGCCCTTTCTCTTTTACGTGTGTGTGTGTGTGTGTGTGTGTGTGTGTGTGTGTGTGTGTGTGTGTGTGTGTGTGTGTGTGTGTGTGAGTGTGTGTGTGTGTGTGTGTGTGTGTGTGTGTGTGTGTGTGTGTGTGTGTGTGCGCGCGCGCGCGTGAGTTTGCATCTGCTTGGGGATGGGATTGAGGGTGGGAGGAGGAAGTTACAAAGGGGATCTTGTATGTGAATCTATGTGGGAGGGGTGGGAAACCGACTGCTGTCTGATTGTTTTTAATACTGTAAAGCGCTTTGAGCTGCATTTGTATGAAAAGCGCTTCATAAATAAATTTGATTGATTTAAATATCTTTGTGCACTCACAGGGAACATGGGAAGAAGGGGAAAAGGCAAGTCATTATTACACAAAGGCTGTTAGAAATAAAACTAAACATGAGTTGAACCCTCTGGAGGCAGGCGTTGCAGATTTGAAATGTTAAAACCTGCCTACCTGGTTACTCCGCATACGTATTTCATGATCATTTTTTAACTCAGAAGTACCCCTGAAGGACTTGTTTGTCCTTTTATCAAAACTTATTTGGAGCCTGAGAGTGTTAAGGAAAGCTGCCCATAAACACACCAAGATATATGCACAACTTTTACATATTTAAAAATATATTTTTTTAATTTTAAAGGTAAATATTTATCATTAGATATGATCAAATATAAGAAGTTGTTTTTTACATGGGAAAACAAGGAGTGCACAGGTGTTATAGCGGAAGATCTAATGGAGACTTTGCTGTTTGTGTGTTTGTGAGTGAAGGTCTAATTCTACAAGCCAAAAGGCAGCTGACATGCATGAACTTGTAATTGGCCTTTTCCCCTGAAGGCCTTTACAACAGTCATTATGTGTTTGATCGACATGCTCATTTTGTCAAGCTGGAGCAGCAGGTAATTGGAATTACCATCATTAAATCACACAGTCACGCAAGAAGACATGTTAAACACCAGAGTGCGGAGTCAGATGTGTGCGTCAACAAATTGATTGTTTAGGATGAAGATTGGCAAGTTTGAGAAAACAACAGTTTTTCACTTCATTCTGAAAATAATATGGTAAATGATCTGTATTTGTATGGTGCCTTCTTAGGGTTCTACAACCCCCCAAGGTGCTTTACAACACAATGCGTTATTCACTCATTCACTCACTCAATCAAGCGCTGGTGGGGATGAGCTACAATGTAGCCCCAGCTGCCCTGGGGCGCACTGACAGAAGCGAGACTGCTGAGCACAGGCGCAACCGGTCCCTCTGTCCATCACCAGCAGGCAACGCGGGTTAAGTGTCTTGCCCAAGGACACAACAGCAGAATTCTCTGGCAGGAGCTGGGATTGAACTTGCAACCTTCCAGCTGCTGAACAACCTGCTCTACATCCTGAGCTACTGCTGCCCTTTAGAAATACTTTGGAAATTGTCATTTATATTAGTTTTCATCAACATTTATACTTTAATCCTGACATTTCTGTTTTCTTCCCCTTCTCAAAGCACTGGCGGTCCTAGAGTTGGAACAACAGGGGCATTGGCCCCTGTTGAAATCCAATTTTTACTCAACTGTTCTTGGCAGAATTATAGGCAGATGCAATTCATATTCTAAACAGCGCCAATGAGCCACATGGGCATTTCCAGTGTGAATTCTTGTGTAAAGCCTAGTTTATGCTTCTGCGTCTACGTTGGTATGAAGACACGCAACGCCATTATCCGTCCTTGCGAGGACTCTCTAGCAGGCCTGCAAGGACGGATTGAGTCAAGCCCACAAACATCTGTCAAATGAGACGGAGAACGCAAGCTTGTGATTAATCAGGACGCCACTTTTGTCAACAGTACCGCACCACCATTGCCCCCTCAAAAACATAAAGAGAGCTGAAGATATCTAGCGGGTGACTCGAAGCAGCGAGCAAGAATACATAGCTGAAAAACTTTTAAAATAATAACGTTTTACTCACCCGTGACTGGATGAGTGAAAAGATATGCGGCAAGTGTTTTATTTGTGAATAGAAATGATGGGAAACGTGGGTTTAGAGCCGGCGAGCACACGAAGAGGTGAAGGAGGATGAGAGACAATTTTGTTTCTGTTAAATAGTCTGATAATAATAATAATAATGCATTGAACTTATATAGCGCTTTTCTAGACACCCAAAGACGCTTTCACACACTCTCACATTCACACACTGCTAGTGATGGTAAGCTACTTGTAGCCACAGCCACCCTGGGGAGGTCTGACAGGCGAGGCTGCCATTTGTCGCCGTCGGCCCCTCTGACCACCACTAACACAGGCAAGTTGGGTGAAGTGTCTTGCCCAAGGACACAACAGCAGGATACCCCTGGCGGGAGCTGAAATCGACCCCATGACCCTCCGATCATGAGGCAACCCGCTCTACCACTTGAGCTACTGCTGTGATAAACACAATATTAAATGTACTGCCTTTGACCGGATACATGACATGATACCCCAGAACAGCGCTACGCTCTCTCTGAGTGCCAAACGTCTCTGTCAGTGCGTGTGTGTCTCTCCCTGATGGAGCTGAAGCATAAACTAGGTTTAAGAATGTCGGACTAATGCACCTCAACCCTAATTTATACTTCTCCGTCTGCTTCGGGACGGACGCATGCAACGCCATTATCCGTCCTCTCGAGGCTCTCCGACAGTCTCCCTAGGATGGACGGAATCGAGCTCTCTTTTCTAAATGTCGTTTGTCCAGACGGAGAACGCAAGCTTGTGATTGGTCAGGATGCCGTTGTCATCTACAGCGCTGCCATTGCGCCCTCAAAAACATGAAGAGAGCCGAAGATATCGAGCAGCAGACACGAAGCAGCTTGAAGAATACATTGCGAAAAACTAAAAATATGATTGTTTTATTCCCCCATGACTGGAGAAGTAAAAAGATATGCAGCAAGTGTTTAATTTGTGGACGGAAAGGACAGGAAATGTAGGTTCAGAGGTGGCTAGCGCATGAAGAGGTGGAGGAGAATGAGGGACAAATAGTAAAAATTCTCTTAAAGAGCAAGTCACCTCCAAATCTACTTTTTTCTTTCTGATAAACAATATAAATGTGTGTCTAATCATGCTGCAGACACGTGTAGTCAATAGTTTTGCGCTTTAGTGCATTTTAGTTAAAATTTAAAATTTCAGCCCAAAACTGTCAGTGTTGTGCCGTTGTCAGGTAAAAACTCTGCACTGCAGTTGAATTTAAATCCGCCATCACTATTGGCTAAGAGGTACCCTAGAATGTTAGCTGGTACGATATGATGTCACAATGTCGATGTGAGACTGTGTGTGTGTGTGTATATTTATTAGCGGCTCCACCCTCTCGGCCTGCTAGGCAACAGTATTTGTTGCATTTTTCAAACAGGAAGTGGGAGTGGAGTAATAATCTGGTAGGGGGTGACTTGCTCTTTAAATACAAAAAAAACACACAATATAAACACACTATCTTGGGCTGGACACAGGACAGGATACCGCACTACGCTCTCTGTTGTCCTGACGGGGAATTCTCCCAGGGAGACAGAGAAGTATGAGCCTCCGTCCGTTCGTCTCTCCCTCGTAGAGCTGACAAAGTATAAATTAGGCTTTAGCCTCTCTCAGAGGCAGCACACCATCATAGCTGGTGTTTCTTTAGAAAAAACAAATCAAAGAAAAGTGTTTTCTTTGTGAAAAGAGACAAACATAAAGAAATGCTGGTGGTAAGGTTCCAAATAATAATAATAATCTCTTATGATCATTTAAAAATAATAATGTTGGGTTCACTTTTTTAAATTTATATGTAATGTATAAAGTCAAAAGAAAAAATAAACAAAAATGGGGAAACGAGACACGTCCCTTTCAGTTTTTCCATGATTATTTTTTTGTCTGTGCATGGCACAAATCACCTACTATTATTAACGTGAGCATAGGCTACTCGTTCCTGGCTTGCGTGTTTCTTCGACATGAGTTTTAAGATGTAGATCTGGTTCCTCGCGTGTTTGTTATGACGTGCAGCAGCTGTGTACGGCGAGGGTGTCACCTTTCCAGCTTCGTTTTTCAGTTTAACGTGGATTCAAAGTTAAATATGTATGAAGGACAGTCGTGAAATGCTTTAGCTGACCGTATTCTGTCTCCCAGGGGTTAAAAACAGAGCATGAGCCAGGAGCATCCACCTTGGTCGGTCTTTCGCCTCCAGCTACAAGGTGCGTTCAAGTCAAACCCGTTTTTCTAAAACGTTCCCTTACGCGAAGACTGCTTCTGTTCACCGCTTTTATTTTGTCGGGGCGCGTTAACATGTTGGCTGTGTGAAGCAGAGACAATGACAGAAGCCTTAAGAGTTTTACTACAAAATGAAAGCGCGGACTGATGTGAAAACAGTTTTATAATAAGCTAAACTACAAAAACCGTTTGAGTGGAGAAGGATATTTGTGCCACAGAGAGGGATACACTAAGGGTGAGTGATTTTAAAAGTTTGATTGTGGTTGTGTGTTGGGTGAAAGACTTGACTGTGTTACACTTGGAGATAAGTGCTGTGTCCAGAAATACAGAGAAATAATTCATTCACGGTTGGGTTTAAAGACCAGAGCGTGAATAAAGCTCTCTGAGTGGAAGTTGCTTACACCTGCTCTGTTAGTAAAGCGTGTGCGTAAAAAATAGCGCAGTTTTAATGCGATCAATGTAACTGTAATTAGGGCAATTTAAACGTATTATGCATATGATGAGACCAAATCAATACATAAAAATATGCACCCCATATACAAGATTTATAGCACTTCCTTGGCATTTCATGCATCAGGGGCACATCTACAGGTGGGGCTAGGGCCCCTCCTCCTGTATGTCTGCCCCCCACCAGCTCCCCCTTAAACTTTCTTAAAATTCTCCTTTGGCTTTGCTAAAAGTGATGGCAGAAATATGTCCTGGATGTAACCCTCTCGAGCTCAAAATAAGTTTTGACAAAAGGATGAACAACTAAGTCCTTCAGGGGTACTTCGGAGTTAAAAAATGCTCATGAAATACATATGTGGAGTAACCTGGTAGGTAGGTTTTAACTGTTGCGAATCTGCAACGCCTGCCTCCAGAGGGTTAAGCATTTCAAATGCATTTCTCTCTGTATTTTTTTTTTTTACTCATTTATACCTAAATTCATGCATTCATACCTAAAATAGGGAATGAGATGAATATATGAATCTACAGTATGTAGAACCACTCCGTCATATTAAGAGTAATCTGAGTTACTGGTGAAGATGCAGAACTTACGGCAACATTGTACAGCAGACCCTATGAAGCACGGGAACCATAATGATGCTTCTCCATTTTGATATTTCCTCTGCAACCTGACATAGAATAAGCAGCTGGACACAGATGGATAGTCTATAACGTTTCTTTACTTTTTCATATCCTCGTTTTCATCCATCCAGACTTGTTCCTGGTGGGCAGAGTGCACTCAGTGGCTGTGGTATGATCAGTCATAATACAGAGTATATTCAAAACATCACCCACCCCTATTATGCACCTGCTTTTGAGGTATTTTAAACAGCTTTCTAATGCTGCCTCGCATGCGGGTAACTATACTGTATGTCATCATCTCTGTGCGTTAAGACGGGACCGTCCCTCTCGTCTTACTTAAGCACAGTCAACCAAAAAACTTAACTCCTTTTCACCACATTTAAGGAAAGGCCAGCACTTTAATTTTTAAATCTGTGACCACAGTTAAAAATCAGTTTAGTAAAACTTTTACCAAAGCTATAAATGAGATCTTTACAACTTAGTACAAAGTAAGCAGTGCAAAATGGATCAAAGGATAATAATCATGTTTTCAGTCAACAGAGGAATTGCTTGGAGGCTGTCAGGTGGTACAGACTGACCTTGCGTCGTTATCTTTGTTAGGCTGAAGTCCACTAAGGAATAAGGTGTGGCTCATTTAGGTCGGTTCATCTCAGATTTATATTTACTCGAGGTCATGATTTGATGGAATCTGATTTGAGTTTCAAGGACAAAGCATTTTGGGAAATGTCGTTTGACTGAGCAGCCTTTAACTTTGTGCTCGGTAGTGAAAGTACCGTTAATAAGTGCTGGTGTAGATTCTCAGTCGTCCAGTGGATTTCAACCTCAGATTTCTTAAACAACATCTGGACTTGTTTATTTATTTCTGAGGATGATTCACTTCTCATTTGAGGAGCTCTCTTGATTTAAACAGAAAGGTGCAAAGTGACAAGCTGCTTGGGGCAAAGTGTTCGACGTTTGGAAGAACGTGATATTAAGGACTTGATATTATAATTCCAGACGCCCTTTCTCTGCTGTCCATTACGTTTTGGATTTATTTTCAAACTTACTAAATTAATACCCCAGTATCATAGGGTTAATACTAGCTTTACAACATTTTGTCGTAGATCATTGTTGCAAATTATAACGAAAAAGCTACATCTTCATCAAAATATTGGTAAAGTAATATTTGCACATTATTTTAAGAGTTTAGCAGGTTAATTAATATCTTTTAAATCCTTTTTAAACATACTTCTGGAAGGATCATCCGTTTTGTAATAATAACTGATAAACAATGATAAGAAACTATAATTAACCTTGAAGGAGAGTGAAAGGAAATACTGTTCAGTATGTTTAAAGTTCACATCAACGTCAAGATGAACAGCTCTTGATAATCAGCAGAAACATGCTAACTGTTATCATTCAGTTATTTAACTCTCTGGACGCAGGCGTTGCAGATTTGCAACGTTAAAACCTACCTACCTGGTTACTCCACATACGTATTTTTAACTCAGAAGTACCCCTGAAGGGCTTAGTTGTTCATCCTTTTAACTTATTTTGAGCCTGAGAGGGTTAAACTGCATTTCAATAGTATTACTATAACAGAAAAGGACATCATTTGAGACCATTAAACCTAAAAAATCATTTTTATTCACAATTTAAGTGTCCTTGATGCCACAGCTTGTTACAGTAAATAATTATTATTAAATTTAGTTAGAAGTATAAATTAGAAGAGAGTAGAATGAGTAGCAAAGTTAAGCTCCGTTTTGTTCTTCAGAGATTTTAACTGCTGGAAATGTGTTCTAAAAAATAAAAATCTACTGGAAAATTACTGGATCTAAAAGCCACACAAGAAGAAAGAAATCTGGAGTAAATTTTTAACTGAGCAGTCCAAACTCCTAAGAGGCAGCTAAGGGTTATAAATTTGTAGACTAATTCCCATTTAATCATTTTCTAGTGTGTTGTGGGTGAATACTGTAGGAGAGAAATTTTCTGGGATCATTTCACTTGCGGTTGTATGAGAATCAGGGAGGATGGGGAATAGTTAGGGTGCTGTAAACAAGTAAGTAAGTAGTAAGTAAATTTTATTTATACAGCACTCATCACAGACATAGAATCACAAAGTGCTTCACATAGATCAAAGCAAAATAAAACAAAGTCATAAAATCATAAATAGATTAACATCATCAAATCAAAATGCTCTCAAAACAGAATTAGAATAACATCAGAAAAAAATAAGTCATAAAATTATACATTTTCATAAACAGATGAAATATTAAAAATTTGACTTAAGTTGTTTAAGAACTCAGAAACAATAATACACTTTAACTTGCTATGTAATTACCATGCAAGTACTTAGTAATTAGGGGACTGTAAAAGGAAGCATTACTGTTAATGTAAATGTCTATGTACTTTTATTACACAAAGTCAATGAAAGCTTCACTTTTAAGGTAACCTGTTCTTATGTTTATGTTGATTTGATTTGTTTTTAACTGTTTTTATAAATAACATTTGCAATTTTACAATTGTTCTTCAAAAGGGAACTAGGCAGTTTGGCTTGCTTTTAGCACCCCCTAGTGTCCGTTTGTAAAACCAAAACCCAAGCCTATCTTCTTGTGGTGCGTTTGTCTTTTTAACACTTTAATCCAACAAATCAGCTGTGTTCGTGATCTAAAACGTGCAGGAAACGTGCTGGAAGCAGCGCCAGGTGTGTCAACTCAAATATTTCTAAGTCCCAACAGAGCGGCCCTCCAGTCTAAAGTTGCAAGTGAATATTCTGGCCACAGGGGACGATGGGGGCTGGGTGGCCTTTCAGTAATCCTGTAAAAACAACAAAAACACACCTTCCTGCCCTGAATGGCATCTTCATCACTTGCTGCCTTCAAAAAAAAAAACACAAACATCCTAAAGGACTCAACCCACTCTTCAAAAGTCCAAAAATGGGATTGGATTTTTGAGTAGAGTTTACTAAATATATTAGTTAGATTTTACATTAATTACAGTTTTAGCTGGCGTTTACTATAGCCACAAGTCATTTTTTGAGTGCAGATCTAATTTAAATGTTTATGGTTTAATTCATCAGCTGATTCTTCTAAACACATTAATGATAAAGATTGTTCTCCTTGTGTGTAAATGATGGACGTGGGATCTTTTCTGTAATCAGGCCATCATGGCTGTGGACATCCCTGGACTGGTGTCGGTGATCGTTTTTTATATTTGCATCCTGGGGATCGGAGTCTGGGGGTCTCGAAAGTCCAGGAAGGTTGAAAAAGCGTGCACCGGCACCAAGAGCGAAATCTCCATCGTCGGTGGTCGGAATATCAATGTTCTGGTGGGGATCTTTACCATGACAGGTAGAACAGTTTATTATCAAAGTGAAATGTTCTGAATGTGCTCCAATTCTCCATTATTTTATGGCTCTGTTTTGTTTTTAGCAACATGGGTCGGTGGAGGCTATATTATGGGAACTGCTGAGGCTGTTTATTCTCCATCTCAAGGACTCATCTGGGCTTTGGGGCTCCCAGCATATGCCGTATGTTTTTTTCTGGGTAAGTAGACAAAACAAACAAAACCTCTGCTTAATGACAGCAAGATGAAGGTTTTCAGCACAAAGCGTTTAAGCGTTCCAGGAATTAACCAGACATATTCTTCACTGGTTAGATAAGGCTCTTGTGATTGTTTGTCATGAAGACACTAAAAGACACCCAGAAAATGTTTAAAGTTGCAATTCAATGAAAAAGCATTTATAATGATTATTTCTGATCATGATTGGTCACTGTGAGTTTTCCATGCAAACTGAACATGAACCTATCTCCTCTCCTGCATTAGCGTCTAAGAGAAAATAGACGGTGAAACTCTTGGATTTGAAAAGCCTGACAGATCTACGCCACACTGTCACTTAACGTTCATGGACTCACCCGTCTTGGCTCGCAACAGGGAAGGTTGTCGTTTTAGCTTCCAAGAAACAACAGACAACATCCCGTTTAGTAAAAGCTAGCTGTTAGCATTAGCAACTTCACCACATGGCAGAACTCCTCCAGGCTTGTGTTATTTGTGGAGATAAAACATCAACGTTGCAAGTCAGTGGTAGAGTCGTGTTTCTGTTTTCCAGTCCGAGGCAAGAAGTGAAAACTGTCAGGAAATAAGCTGCCACACTCTGCAGCAGCAGCCTTGTCTGTGCTGATCCAAGCATTCATTCTTGCAGAGACCACCACAAATGTATTGATTAAACGAGTTTCCCAAATCTTTAAATGTCTACAAATGAATAAGTAAAGACTGACCATATTTTACAGAATAGGACTTGAGCTGTAAAGTTTATGTATTTGTACTTTTAAGGGTTGGTCTGTTTGGTTGTTTCTGTTGAGGCGACTAAGTAATTATCAACCTTTTTTTGCACATTAGCAGCAGGATCATCTTGTTTTGTCTATGTTTGTGTTCTTAAATGTTAAAGTTAAAGTTAAAGTCCCATTAGTTGTCACACACACAGGTGTGTGTGTGAAATTTGTTCTCGGCATTTGACCCATCCCCTGGGGGAGCGGTGAGCTGCAGACACAGCCACGCTCGGGAACCATTTGGTGGTTTAACCCCCCAATCCAACCCCCTTAAGGTGTCAAGCAGGGAGGCATTGGGTCCCATTTTTTCAAAGTCTTTGGTATGACCCGACCAGGAATCGAACCCCTGATCTCCCAGTCTCAGGGCACTAGGCCACTGAGAAAGGTGTTTGTTGGTAAAAGGTGAAAGAAATGTGTTTGTTTCTCTCCCCAGCACAGTATCTTATGAATAACATCACTGATTTTAAATGGAATAAATAAAATACTGAAAAATGTATTACTGCGCCATCACTAGCAACTTTATCAAACACAAAAATGGCTGTAACTGTCAATTTAGCTGATATTGAGCTTAAATTTGGTGTAGCCATTTCATAAACCAATCTTTAAGTGCTAGATTGTGTGATATCTTGCAATATTCTATGAGATTGCGCACAAATCAATTGAAAGACTAAACCAAAGTTATTAAAAGATGGTTTTAGTTTAAATATTTTTATTTTCACAGGTGGATTGTTCTTTGCTAAACCAATGAGGTCGAAGCGTTATGTCACCATGTTGGACCCGTTTCAGGAACATTATGGCAAAGCGTTTACTGCAATAATCCTAATTCCTGCTTTGCTCAGCGACATATTATGGGTTGCCTGCATCCTCGCTGCTCTGGGTAAATAACACTCTGTCTCCATTTTTGTGGCATAATTCGACACAGAATTATGTAAGTATCATAATATACACATTTTATATTTCTATTAAAAATATAAAAAAATAAATCATTTTAACCCACCAGTTCTTAGGTGGACAAAATATAATTATGTTTTTTAATGGTTAAAAATGAGAAATTATTCACTGCTTTAAGTTACACTTTCAAAGCCCTCTTACTTTTCTTAGAGGATGAGAGCACGTGCACAAAAATGCATTCTGTATTCTACTTCTGTGAAATATGATGTTATTTCACGGTTTCCAGGTGGAACAATGAGCATCATCCTTGGACTGTCATCTACCATCTCCATCATCATCTCAGCTGCTGTCTCCATCATCTACACATTCCTAGGAGGCCTCTACTCAGTAGCATATACTGATATTATCCAGCTCTGCTTTATTTTTGTCAGCCTAGTAAGAATACAAGTAAAACTGAGATGAAAAGTGAATTGTTGCAGAATAGATTGGCCTGAAGTTTGATTTGGGAATGGGAAAAATAAATTTCGGACTAGAGACTGATGGATTAATTTGGTTGTTTTTGCTCTTTCAGTGGCTCTGTGTTCCTTTTTTGGTGCTAAGTCCTGCAGTTAATGTCATCTCACAAACTGCCCCCTTTAACCAGTCACACGGAGACGCCTGGTTAGGACGCCTGGAGCTGGAAGATTCTGGAAAATGGGTCGACGAGATTCTGCTCCTGGTAATTGTGAAGTTTTGAAAATTAATATTTTTTCTCTCTTTGTTGCATCACAAGTTGTTTTTGCTCTTAAAATGAAGAAAACTGCAGGAGAAACCCTCTACACTGTTAGATTAAGCACCGGTTTTCCTGCCTAACCTGTTTTTGATGCTCCAGGCTTTAGGTGGACTCTCATATCAAGCTCTGTACCAAAGGATCCTCTCTGCAGCCTCCTCTGTTCAGGCTCAAATCACCTGCTATGCTGCTGCAGGAACTGTGTTCATTATGGGAATCCCTTCAGTTATCATTGGAGTCATGGCTGCCTCTGCAGGTACTCTAACACACTCAAATTATAGATAATAATAAAATGAGCATTGCAAAACCTTCTCCTCCGTATCCCTCAGACTGGAACCAGACAGCTTACGGTCTCCCCTCTCCTTTTGAACGAGGAGATGCGGGGAAGATCCTGCCGCTTGCCCTGCAAAACCTTACTCCGACCTGGGTCGGGGTGCTGGGGATCGGCTCTGTGGCTGCAGCTGTTATGTCCTCCATGGACTCCGCGTTGTTGTCCTCTGCGTCTATGTTTACACAAAACATTTATAGGGCGACTCTGAGGAAGCAAGTGGGTGTGTTTTGATTCAGCATTAAACAAAGCCACTCTGTGCCTCTTATTGATTTTTCCTTCCTGCACTTCAGGCCTCGGAGAGGGAGCTGCAGTGGGTGATCCGTGTTAGTGTGCTGCTCGTGGGCATAGCAGGAACTGGCCTGGCATTTGGTGATGACAGTGTTGCGGCTCTGTGGATTTTAAGCGGGGACCTCATCTACGTCGCGATTTTCCCTCAGCTGGTCTGTGTGCTGCATTTCCAACGTGTGAACACTTATGGTGCTATTAGTGGGTTTGTGGTGGGTTTGCTGCTGCGAGGGCTGAGCGGGGAGCCGATACTTGAAATACCCCCTCTGCTACTGTACCCTGGTTGGAGGGAGGAGAATAATGTTATCACACAATACTTTCCATACAGGACAGTTGCCATGTTCTCTTCTTTAACGTGCATTTTTTTAGTGTCCTGGATGGTGGACCTGATTTTCAATCATCAGCTGGTTCCTCAGTCGTGTGACATCCTGAAGGTTTTTAAGGACAAAAAGGAGACAGATGGGGAGGAAACGCCTGACCTAAGAGAGGACGTGACCCGTGTTCTCAATACGAAATTCTAAACCAAGGAATTTTTGTTCTGACTTCAAACGGATCTTTCTTCTGTGGTTACCAGGATTTCTGTCACATCAGGATCTGATGAGTCCAGTTTTGATCCAAACCACATGTAGCAAAAATCTTTTGTTTCTCAGTCGGGCTTATTCCCTTGAAACCTTTAAAAAGAGGTACGTTTATATGATGATGCAACTTCGCTTTTTGTTTTCTCTAAGCAGAGAGGAAACTTTAGTGCTCATAAAAAACCCAGAAGAGATGATTTGTGGTTGACCTGTTCAACACTTTCATCTATGAATGTGAATTTAATTTAAGAAAAAGTAATTAAGCTTAAAAAGTGTTTTTTATTCCTTATAGAAAAATGTAGAAATAGCATTTATTTATTTATTATTTATAGGATTTTTTCATTGTTATCATCAAAGCTATGTTTTAAGCAACAATTAAAATCAATGGAATAAATTCCCCAAACAAGAATAAACGTAAGGAATGTAAAACACGAGTTAAGACTAATTATACAGTAATAGACACATTTTTAAACTATTAAAATTTTTGTTTATGTTTTAAGCTATAAAAAAATTATGTACTTTGCTTGCAAGTTTTGTTTCATATTTTCTTTTATCATAAAAAATAAACCGGTTACAATGTAAAATAAAATGTTTTAGATACAAAATGACATTATACAATCATATCTGTAAAATACACAGTCACATAAATTTAAGGATGTGAATGTATTTATGTTGTTTAAACTAGACGTTTTACATTTTTTGTAATGTGCCTTTTGGTCCTGTAGGGGACAGCAGACCAACACTAACGAGCTCTGAGCGCTTTAGTTTAACCACAGTAAAAGTTTCTATTTTCTAAAGAAATCTTTAAACTGGGAGCACAAAATATGTGTCAAAGAAATGCAATGTATTTATTTTGCAAAGGAGGTCATATTATTGTTTGTTTGTTTTACTTTCAGCTGTTTTCTGATCATTAATTGGATTTCAGAAAACCTGCAGCTCAAGATCCCATTTTAAAGTGCATACATGTATCTCATCCTCTTTATAACTACAGTTTGCAATATGCAAACTGTAGTTATTGGATATTTTAACAATAGTATATTCATAAAACTTTGTAAAAACTTAACTTGAGGCTTTGTGTTTGTAAATTTGCACACAATGAACAAACATTTATGTTTCACTCTGCAACTGTTACATTTATTTTTTATGTCATCAAAATTTGACTCATAGAAGCATCAAGATGAAGACGAGCAGACTCTGGTTTTTGCTTGGAATAAATGAAAAATAAGAGCAGGTAGATCCTGCTCCATGCCGGATTTTCTTTTTAACATTCAGGATGTTGTGTAGTGCAGCATAAGCTTTGGTATTTCTTCTGAGCGTTAAACAGTATTACAACTTTATTCCAGCAGCAACAACACCATTATCTCAGAAACACTCCAAACAAAGCAGCCATTTAATACTTTTCTGTGACTTTATAATAATTTCTCAGGTCAAATGTTCATGAATTTTTATTTAAATCACTGTTCATTTTTTTCTATTTAACTTATGTGACTTTTAGATCTAGTGTATTTTGCAAAGATGCTTTTGATGGAGCTGAGAGTTTAGCTTGAAATAAACTTATTTAAATACAAAAAGCAAATGAATTTTAAAGTAGTCCTTCAAATAATGATGTATTCCCCTGATATTCAAAGTAATTATTAGCACATGGTTTCCCGAACCAATTAAGTTCTAGAGGTAAAATTTAGATTTTGCATTTTTAAATAATTAAACAAGTGATTGTATTTTTAATTTAATATAAAATATTCCGTGGGCTACTTTTGTTACTTTTTCCACTAGGAATCTTGTCTCTCTTTGTTTCTATTTCTAGATCATGTTATTTTGTTTGGGTGTTTGTGTATTCCAAACAAGACATTTTGAATAAAATATTTTTTGGGGAAGAAAACGTTTTCAGATTAAACTCCAACAATGCTTTTTACGGTGCAGTTATGTAAAGATAAAACATGAGTTTTGGTGTCTTTTAATGTGCAGCTGTAATCATTAGCATGTATTGCGCTTGATCAGGATTGGGTTGCACTCAATTACAGATAAGAATCCTTCTCTTTCCTAATGGGACAAATTTTATTTTACTGCATCAATTCTTTTAAGTACTGCTATTTGCTCAAAAATGAACCTCATATGATTTGTTTATGCTTTTCTTTAAGAAAACTTGTTTATTTACCAAGTAAATTATTTGTTCTGTTTTGTGTTTATGACATCCAACTAACTGGGCCTTTCCACTGGGTGTGTATGTGCCGTGTAGACATCTGTGTAACATCTATTAAATGTAGTATGCAGAAATTGATGATGTGGTCCTGTTGGCATCATCAGAACGTGATCTTCACCTTTCGCTGGAGCGGTTCGCAGCCGAGTGGGAAGAAGCTGGGATGAGAATCAGCTCCTCTAAATCTGAGACCATGGTCTTGATTCGGAAAAGGGTAGAATTGCCTTCTCCGGGTCATGGATGAGGTCCTGCCCCAAGTGGAGGAGTTTAAGTGTCTCGGGGTCTTGTTCACGAGTAAGGGAAAACTGGAGCGTGAGCTCGATAGGCGGGCATTGTACCGGCCTGTCGTGGTGAAGAGAGAGCTGAGTCAGAAGGCGAAGATCTCGATTTACCGGTTGATCTACGTTCCTACCCTCACCTATGGTCATGAGCTTTGGGTAGTGACCGAAAGAACGAGATCGCGGATACAAGCGGCCGAAATTAGTTTTCTCTGCAGAGTGGCCTTCCCTTAGAGATAGGGTGAGAAGCTCGGTCATCCGGGAGGGGCTTGGAGTAGATCCGCTGCTCCTCCACATCGAGAGGAGCCAGTGAGGTGGCTCGGGCATCTGGTCAAGATGCCTTCTGGACGCCTCCCTGGTGAGGTTTTCCAGGAACGTCCAACCGGGAGGAGGCCTAAAGGTAGACCCAGGACACGTTGGAGGGACTCTGTCTCTCACCTGGCCAGGGAACGCCTTGGGATTCCCCCGGAGGAGCTGGCCCAAGTGGCTGGGGAGATGGAAGTTTGGGCCTCTCGACTTAGGCTACTGCCCCTGCGACCCGACTCCGGATAAGCGGATGAAAATGGATGGATGGATGGATGGACGGACGGACGGATGGATGGATGTAGAAATTAGCCGCCATTACAGTGGATTAGTGCAATTCCACTGGCCGTGAAGCATAATGTCTGTTTTTTAAATGGTACACTTCCAGACTGCATCAAACTCTGCAGTTCAGATTTAAACGCAAAAGCAGTGTAAAATATCCTTAAACTTTCAAAAATAAAAGTCACATGCAGATTTCCAGTTTCTTTCCTGTGAAACCTTCAGAGCTGAGGTAAACAGAGCAGACAATTAACCACAAACCTTTTTTTGAAAACAGGCTGCCATATTTGCTTGTTATCGTGCTATCCTGAAATCACACGTGGTGTTGCAATTCTAGTTGGATTTTGTGACCTTATGGGACCCGCTATGTGGAGTTCTTTTGCTGTTTTTTCACATCTGAAACGCTCCCAGTTGGAATGGAGCTCACAGGTTAAACAAGTCTATGATGTGCTGCTTACGTGCCCAGTGAAAAGGCTGGGTTATTCCAAATAGAGATTAAAGGCACTAAACAAAGTTAAAGGTATAGCGGAGGATCTTTTTCTCCCGAGTACATCGTCTGAACCATATGTTTGCATAAATGTCAATCATTCTGGTCAACCCTTCACACAAGTCCATCGTTGTACGTGCTTGTTGCTGGATAGTTTTCACTTCCTGCTCATGCGTAAAGGGAATGTTGGCCTTCCCACACACGCCTCTCTCGCCATTTATCTGCTCAACAGGTAAGCTAAAGTTTGGCATTCTATTTGGAGAAATTCATTTCAGATTACTGCTAGAAGAAGTTAGCTGCCAGGCTGGAAGCTACTTGTAAACAGAGGTTGCTCGAGGATAATTGGGTGTTCTCTCTCAAGTGCATTATTTTCAAAACATGGGTGGTTCTTTCCTGAAATTAAGAATAATTACCCACCATACCTTTAAGGATATGTTTTTAATATTTATTTCATTTCTATATACTAATACAACTGATCAAAATCAATGAAATCAATTTCAGCAATGAATTAATTTGAAATCGATAAATTTGCCCTTAAGTTGGGCTTGGCCCCCGGTGTTTTATCAGCCATTAACGCCCCTGCAGATCGTCGGTGCTCCCGGGATTTGAGCGCTCCGGGATGCCGTGTTCCTCCACCGTGCGTAAATCCAGTCCGGTTTTTCCGTGCTGCTCGCGGCCACCTTATCCGTGGAGCTATGTGTTTTTGTGTGAGACGCTGACTCTTGTTTAGAGGAGAGAGAGAGAGAGCGAGAGAGACCCGCAGCCTGCGTTTACCGAGGGCGAGCCGCGTGATTTCATCCTCTGGATTTATACAAGATTGTACTTCATCTTTCTTTTATTTTCTCGTTTACGTGGGGATAAAAGCGAAGAAAGACAAGAAACACTCTTAAGGGCAACTGCGTGGACACACTTCTCCCTCCCACCCCAGCCGAGGTCGTCTAGCTGGAGACCCATTCTCCTGCGTGGCACAAGTCTGGTATTTTCTTTCAGCTGCAAATCCGGCAGGGATACGTCCGAGCGGAGGAGCTGAGAAATTGGTTTAAAACAACTACAACACGGCTTCCTTACACCCCTAAACCCCGTTTTAGCCTAGTGGCACAAAGAAGGACAAAAAGGAAGGTTTTTCATTCATTTCCCAGCCACCCAGCCACCACCCCTGTGGATCTGGACGTGTTTTTTTGCCCCCCTCCTCCTCCTCCTCATCATCCCCATCATCCCCATCCATTCTCACAGGGGGACTCCTGTGAAAGGCTGTGGCTTTAATTCTTCTAAAGGCAGCTGATAAAAGCATCCAGGCAACATATTTGTACCGTTACCGCCTGCCCTGGACGCGCACTGCTGTTTTCAGGAGATGGAGAATGAAGATGGGGATTACCATCATTTATCCAGGAGAAACACTGGCCTGCGTGCCACACCAGCCAAAGTGCACAGTGATTGGCAAAAATAGCAGACATTTTAAGTAATTAAAGAAAACTCCCATTTTTTATCACTTGTGCGCATTTATTTATATTTTAACGCGATACACAGACTGCCAAAGAGAACCCCCTCCCTTTTTTAGGCTACATGCATTTATCATGTTCCTTCTTTTTACAGAAGTGGATGTGTACAACATTTTTCTTTAGTTTTCGTTTGATACCCACATTTTTCTTTTTATTTTCTTTTTTGAGAGGAAAATAATGATCTGGAACGAGAGATCAGGACCATCCATGGGTAGCCTGACCTTGTTTTGGGGTTTGCTGCTGTCTATCTCCACTATCCACATAAGCTCCATATATGGAGAGAGTAAGTATTCATTATGTTTTGTTTTAATGCCAGAATTTATTGCTTTATCAGAATGAGGCCTGGAAAACAGAAGAAGGGGGCGCGCGTTTGGTTACCTGGTTTAACCTCTTCAGAATCCTCCTCCCGGCTGGTGGAGAAAAACAAACCAGTTAAAAGGTTGTATGTCAAATAATTAATAATAGTATTCAACATTAGGGATTAGTTTTGAATCTGATGATCAAACAAAATTAAAAATAGACTTTTTATTAAGTCATTTTATATTCAAAGAGGACCATGTGGTGCGTTAAAATGGACAAAAGCCACTAAATCGTCCACATGTTATTTAGCAGATAAACCCCTTTTTATCCCAGCACACAGGAGGATCTTTTAAATCGTAGCTCTCCCATTTATTTATTTTAAAGTCGCCATGAGGCAGAGGATGAATCCAGAGAGCGGAGCTGAAGGTTACTACGACCATGTGGCCATTTTGCATTTTGTAGTGTGGCCTCGCTGCGCATGAACAGCCAAATTCAGACAATCCTCTGCTCTTTTTAACACATTAAACTCACACACAGTGGATCAGAAACGAGCAGAGATTTAAAATAATCACAAATATCACATAAAACGTGTTAAATCTATCATTTCTATCAGTTTATTATACAAATTCCGGAGTTTTTATCACATCTGTGATTTTAAAATGACAGGTACAAAAATATAGTCTTTAACTTTTGTATGACACAGTACTGAACGTGTATTATCCTGTAGGGCTGTAAACTGCAAATATACGTTTTACCCATTTTGTGAATTTAGTTTATTTTAATTCATTTAAATGCACAGGTACGTTTTTGTTAACTGTTGTTCTGTCAGCTGTTCGAGTCAATAACAGCAGCTCCTTTCTGTTCAGTGATTAACATCAGTTTATCCTCATGGTTGAAGATTAATCAGACTTCCTGTGAAAACTTAATAATTGACACATTGAATGGAAGGAGCACCTGAACTGTTTGGGGACACAATAAAAAATCTCAAAATTAATGTAGTTTTCAGTTTTACTGAATTGAATAGTTTGCATTCTTGTGTTTTCCTGATACTTTTTTCCACTCAGGCATGGGAAGAAGGCATGCAGACTGACCCTTATTAGCATTCAAATAGATGGAAATATTTACTTATTCCTGCTGACCAGCGATCTGACCTCAGATGTGTTATTTAAACCCTTCTGAGATCAGTCAAAGACTACTGAACACGCAGAGGACTGAATTGATGCAGATCGGCACTGGATAACACACAGGGCCTTCACCAACAAAGAATTCAGTGATAAAAACTGTGGAAAGTATCAGGATCTGCTTTGCCCCTAGGAGATGATGTTTACTTTAATGGGCTGCAGAGGTTCAGAGTTTCCAGTTTCTGTCATCACTTAGTGGAAAATCACAAATCTGTGAGAGCTCTATTTGGGGTTAAAAATTTCCTGTTCGTTTTGATATCTGTCCACACCAATAAAATGCAATTAGGCTCCCTTTTAACTCTCACCGCAGCAGACTTTCCATGCCACGGCTTCCAAGCGTGCAAGCGTCTAAAAAAGATGGAGAGGGTGCGAGGATGATGGAGTTGGTGTTTGGAAATAGACTGTGCATAAATACACTTGCAGCAACACTTGGTTTGAGTTTACCAGCTGTCTGGTGTGTTTGTTGAGCGGTCTCCTCCATGGAGTGATGCTCTGAGCTTCCTCTCTACAGCAGCACAAATGCAGGTAATAAAAGTTTCACCAGCAGCAGGGGTTGTGCGAGTCCTGCTCCATGCCGGCGTTCCTGTTCAGTTATTTATAAACGAACACACGGCCTGAGAAAACCCAAAGGAGTCAGACAAATAACCAAACGTCAGCAAGCGTCATGTTTGACAGGTAATCCTCCTCTTTGACCTTTCCCTTCTGGGTCCGGCATATTGCAGCTCAGCTCTCTATGTCATGACAGGGCACGCAGCTCAGCTATGACTGCTGTCATTCTCCCTTTCCCCATCCCCGCCCTCATCCCTCACTCCCTTCAGCCTTGTGATTCGCTCGACACAGCCTCCACCTTCACCTTCCTCCACCATCCATCACCTCTCTGCAAAGGTTGCTTACTTGCAAAAAACAAGCACTAGGAAATGTTTCCAGGCTCTGCCATGGTGCACATTTGTCTTTTAGTGTGTACCAGCACCTCAGAGTAAAGATCTGAAAGTGTGTCACTGGGCTATTTATGAAAAGCTGCCCTGTAGCTCCTCTGGGCTGCCAGCAGAGGTTTACAATGCTTAATTAAACATTTTATTTTAAGTGGCATGTCATTGGACTTGCTCAGATGCAGTCTCTGACCCACTGCACATGCATCTTCATTGCCTGCTGCTTTAATGGCCCGCAGAGTATTTTACAGTCTGTGCAATGATTACAAATGGATGTTACCCACTTTATGAGATGAGCGCTGTCAGATATGTCCATACTGAAGTGTTTGCAGGGATCATTCTCACGCTTGCTTCCTGTTTCTTATCGTTTTATTGCTTCTCAGTGATTTTGTAAGGCTTCTACAGACGTTTCCCTCCCCTGTATCCATAATCAGGCATATTTTTTACTTGGTTTGTAATGCTGCTCACCTCCTCCTCTCATATGTGAGGGGTGGTAGTGGTGGGATGGGGAGGGGAGGGCAGGGGGGTTCCTTGTGTGAGAGTTGATATGATGGTTGAGTGTAAAGTTACTGTTTAGGGTCTCGGTGATATTTGAGCTGCAGTGTTTGAAGTGAGGTCCGTTGAGGGGAAGCGGCCCCACCAGACCGCTGGTCAGATGACTTCTAGTATGCAGCGAATTAAGGGCCTGTAGATGTGGCAGGTGCGAGGTGATGTGATGACACAGTGACAAACCTCCCTCAGTTTGAAGAGAGAAATCCAGCACTTGATTTGTTTTGCGTCAATGAACACGTTTGCAAAATCTCAAAAGCGACATATTTCAATGTACTTAAAGATCTACTTTATTCATAGTTTTAATACACTTGCAGTGGTCTCTAGTTGGAATGAATGCCTTGTAAGTCATTCTCAGGGTAAAAAAAAAAAGCTCCTGTGTGCCCACAGGAGAAAGTAGCTTCAGACGACAGGATTTGGAGACTCATTTCCTGATATTTGGACAGCTCGCCTTGGATTGGCTAACAGCAATGCTACTCTAAAAAGATTCACGTTGGTTGTTTTAATTGCATGTAAACATGTTAGTCTGGCTGAAGACAAACTGGTTCTAATCGAGCTGAAGCACCCAGATAATGTGGTAGCAATTCAAATGCATGTAAACGGGTCAGCCGAACTAAAGCGGTAGGACGCTCGCGTCACAGAAGTGACGAGACCACGGAGGCGGTCTTCTGACAAGACCATCATCACAAAGCAACACGCATAACACTATAAAACAGGACAGTACATACCAAATAAGCTGTGCTGCAGCTTTGTTGTTGTATATTCTTCAGCTATTGTGCACATCCTGTTTCAATGCCATCTGCTTCACTCCCGCCATTCTCTGTTTACTGCTTGTGTTGCTAACCGGGAAAGTGCCGACATGAAAAGGGGCATGTCGCCACCTACTGTACCGGAGTAGAACAAACTTTATTTCAGAGGACGATTTTTTTAATGCACATGTAAACTAGGATAAAGACTCCCAGCTTGTTACAATAAGACTGACCTGAATCGACTTAGATGTCGGTCAGTGCTCATGTAACAGCACTGACTATCGATTTTCTATCAGAAGCTAATGCAGGAAATAGAAGACTATTTTCAAGTTCAGCCTGTATAACAAACAGAGTTTATAATCAGAACTAATAGTTAAAAATGTTTTTCCAGTGAAGTTGACCTTTAAAAAGCATGTTCACCGAGAAACCATTTTTGACTTATTATATTTTAAAATGACTTGTCACTCTGAGTTTTTCATGCAGGCCTGAAGGTCTCCTACACCTATCTCCTGCATTAGCTTCTGATAGAAAAAGATAGTAAAACATTCGGGTCAGAAAAGCCTGACAGAATTACGTCACACTGTCACTTAACATTCGTGGTCTCAATCATTTTGACTCATGATGGGGAAGGCTGTTGTTGTTTTAGCATCCAGGAAACAGCAGGGAACGCCTCAGCTAGTAAAGGCTAATCATTAGCATTAGCAACTCCACCACAGAGCAGAACTCCTCCAGAATTGAGTTATTTGTGGAGATAAAACACCAATGTTGCAAAGAAAAAGCAGTTAGTGTTGCTGTTATCCAATCAGAGGCGAGATTTCTAAATATCAGGAAGTAAGACTCTGGGCCGCCTTCTGCCACTTTCTCATCTGGCTGATTTCTACGTCCTCAAACAGTCATACCAGAGCTTGTTTTCCCCAAAGAACCACTTACAAGGCATTTATTCCTACTAGAGCAAATGTATAAAAATATGAGTAAACCTGATTTAAAAAAAAAGTGAAACTGTGGCATAGTTAAGCAGAGGCCAGGGTGAGTAATGGCCCCTTTACGTTCAACATATCTTCTAAACATGGTTGAGAATCAGCTCTACATTTCACTGTGATTGCCAAGGCCACCAGAGTTTTAGGACCTCAAAAATCTCCAGGCATAAAAATCAACAAAAGTCCTCAGCCGAAACGCTGGTGGGAGGAATTTTTTAACAACTTTTCTGGAGTTTATTAGTTGGATGTTTTCTCGAGGACCCAGTTAAATGCTTCCTCAGAATGCTCAGTTTGTGTCCCATAAATAAACAGAGCTGCGTGAGGTCTCAGTTTCAGTCCTCTCACTGTCTGCCTAAACTGAGATTGAGTTTATTATTTACCAGGGCGTGTTTACTGGTCAGGGAATCGGATTTTATGGGACTCGAAGACAAACGGCAACCATTGGCTTATTTGGTTTAATTTTAACGGAGGTGTGCAGAGGGGTCATGTTTGCCTGTGCGTGTGTGCTTTTGCAGGTGTGTGTGTGTATGTGTTTGTGTGTTGACATCTCCACAGAGGGCCAGGGCAGGGTTTATCAATCATAAACATGAGCCGATGGATCTTGTTACGCTGCAGAGATATGTGTGTTTACTCAGCAGTGTGAAGAGCAAAGAGACGCAGGAGGGAGACAGACGTGTGCAGGATGCCACTTTGTGTGGACCATGGTGCTGAAATATGGTACTTTTTTTTTGAATGATGCTTTTTTTAACAAGTGAATTTTCTGGAGTCAGTCAAGCCTGCAGGGTTAGTTGGAGGCAAATTGGTCTTTGTGCAAAGAAATGATTGGAATTCCAGGTCTTTAACATGACTAACAGGCAGATTAAGAGGGTTTTATCATTCCTCTTTATTGTTGCACTCGCTTTCCCAGCCCTTTTTTTATGTTTTTTGGGATGAAAATCCAGAAATACATTTAAAAGATAACATTTGTGTTGCTGCAGCCATTTCACACCAGCGTGGCCTCTCGATAGCTTGGCTTGGCTAAAATCTTATCTTTCCCTGGCCAGACGCCCCTGATTTTATTAATGCCCTCATCAGGAAGTGGAGCCCAGAGCTTCTCTTTACTAACAAACAAATTAGCCTTTGTATCCGAGTGGCTCCACCCCTCCTCCTCCCCTCGCTCCCCGGCTGCTGGAGAAGCTGGAAGAAAATTCTCAATGAAACAAAGAAGACGTGCAGCTCGATGGCTCTCAAGTGGAGCCCAGGGGCATTGGTGTTGATTGGAGAAAGCAAATACTATTTTCTTCGGGAGTAATTGTTTCCGTTCTAAATGTAGATGACTAAAACACCCAGTCAGAAGCAAAAATAGCTCGTTCATCCTCATAAAACAACGTGGATTCTATTTTTGTCCTGAAAGGTTTCAGCAGAACAGATCAAACGCTGCTTTTACAAACAATTTCAATGCACTTGTAGGGTTTAAATACGTCAAATGTAGTCACTTTTGTCTGAAACCCTGTTTCATTTTTTTCATAAAACACCCCCAGTGTTTGTCCTGGCTTGGAAACTTTCTTTCTGCTTCCTTCACATTTTTATTTTGATCAGATTGTGTTTTGATTAGTATGAAACCCTCATGGGACAGGTGATGTGGCAGAGTCTCTGCAGCGGCATCCTAAGCTTCTGTAAGAACATAACAAGTTTAACCGAGGAGCTCAAATGTCGGCGCTTCCTGCTCCGGTTGTAAAACCTTCTTTTAGACAAGACTAAAATAGTTAGCATTCATTTTCTTCCCACGTTACCATTTATTGTACTTAGATTCATTTTCTTTGCTTTTGTTTTGAAATAAATGTTAGCTTTTCAGCATTTTGGATTTTCGTTATCACACTGTGGTGAGATGTGAGATGTTGGATTAGCCTCGAAATAAAAAATAAAAAAGTGGGTAAATTAATTCAGTTCAATTAAATGGTTCTTCTTTCTGTAAATATGGTGTGAAAAATATTTATTTAAACTCTACATGAATGTTTTAAATGACTAATGGATAAATCCTCTAAATTGGATTTAAAGCAGCAAAGTTTTTAAAGACTAATATACATATATATATATATAAATATATATATATATATATATATATATATATATATATATATATATATATATATATATATATAACAATGAATAGGCAGAGAAATGAATAGTTATTGTTTGCTTCTAGTCTTTACTTTCATTAAAGAACTAAATGAAAGCTTAAAGGTGACCATTTAGTGCCTAAACATAACAAAATCTAAATATTTTGAAGTCTGTTTTTCCATTTTAGTGCTTTATTTTCTATATTCGAAACATTTTGTTAGCATTTAAATTAAACCTTAAAGCCAACAGACGCATGCAACAATATTAAATGAAAAAAAGATTTTGACTTTTTCTTTAATTTAGTTTTTTCCTGAAGCGTTCTCATTGTCTTATCTTTCAGATTTCTCTAATTTTCTGGCCCTTTTCAGATAAGTGCTGCTCCGAATTCACATGAATGTTACAGTTTTACTGTATGACTGTGACCCAGAACCACATTTATACATTATTTGGAAAAAGTGTTAGCAGTCTAGATAATGATTAATTAGACATGAAAATGTAGGACATTTATTTGTGATGTTTTCAAATTTACAGTCAAATCGAATGAAGGGAGTTTGGTTTTGGAAGTTTGACCTCTGAAGCAGTGCAAGCAAAGAGGGGAACATGTCATATTTTGGTGTCACATTGTCAAAAGTGTTAAAATCTGAAAATAATACAGTTAGTTTTCTAATATTTGGAACTAAATTGCTGATAATAACTGCAAATGAACCTAACTGATTTAACCTTGTGTGGTTTTAAATGGATCCTCTCAGAAAGCCTGAGATGTGTAGGAACAATCAGCATTTTTGGGTGTTGCAGCATTCATACATTAGAAATACTACACTGACATTTGGAAGTTTGTTTTTGGGTAAAAATGATAAATTATCTGTCTTACCAACATAATGCTTTCCTAAATTATTGCAGTTTGGAGAAACTGTTCATGTCAAAATAGGACTGAAGAGCTAATGACTAGAGCACAACCAAGACCAAACATTATAACATTTTGACATTAAACCCTGGATGCTCCAGAAGCGTCACATTTTATAAATAAAGTTTGCATTAATCACTGTGGAAATCACACTTCCTGGTCAAGTTTACAATTCAAATGTCAGAGACTGAAATGATATCAGTCTGTGAGAGAGTTATAGTGAGCCTAACGCCTACTGCACACTGGAAGCAAAAGCGGCGCGGAACAACAGTGGAACGGTTTACTCGCAACAATCACAGAGCTCGCTTTTGCTTCCAGTGTGCAGTAGGGGTAAGTCTCCTCCCTTTCCAATCGGCTCATGGGTCCTTGAAAGAATGAAAAAATTAATGCAACTCAACTTTCTAATTTGCTTAGCCTTACGTCCCGAATCACACTTCACTTTAAATGAAAAGTAATAATGTGTGTTTCGTCCACGCCACTCACGAACTTCGAGATTTATCAGCTTGTAAATGTTTGCAATTGGCGTAACTACAAATCAGATGTTGGTATGTCGCATATATGACATTACCACATAATCTCCTCTCCCCCAGCGTAGCTGCTACTTACCACATGGTAATGGTAACTTATGGTGGTTCTTTCTTCCTGAGGGAAAGATTAGAAGTTTGCTGAACTTACATCCATTTTTCTCTGGAACAATTTAGTAATGTGCATAAAACCTAAAATAACGTTTCCCCCTGTTCAAAAATAAGTGCACTCTTAGCATCAAAAGGATATGTATTTAAAATGATACTTAGCAAATGTTTCCTATTTTTAAATAATTTTCTTGAGCCAGATATGTGCTGAAATGACCCGTTACAGGGTTAAATGAAAAGCCACCCGGCCCCTATCACCCCCAGTGGCCAGAATATTCCTTTTTCAACTTCAGACTGGCGGGCCACTCCGTTTGGTCTTAGAAAAAAATGAACTGACATACCTGGTGCTGCAGTCTGATTCTAGCGCTTTTGCTGCATGTTTTAGATCACAAACACAACTGATTTGTTTAATTTAGTGATGAATCACTCCTGTAGACACTAAGGAAGGCCAGGGAGACATTTCAGCCGTTAGATCAAGGTGTTAAAAAGACAAACGCACAGTGAGGAAATTTGGTTTTGCTTTTGGTTTGGACTCTAGGGGGGGTTCAAAAAGCAAGCCAAAGCTGCTTCCCCTTCAAAATTCATGGACATCATACGTGAAATCCATGGCACATAACAATCGGGATTAGAACATAGCGCTTATAGCCCTATTGACTTGCATTCAGTTTTTTGTTCTTCGGAACATCTGGATGTAGATGGGCATGACTTGGACTCCCTATAGCTTTAACAGCTGAAGAAATATCAATATTAAATTACCTGGAAATCCTCTCATCATGTGCATATACAGTTTAACTTTTCTTTTTGAAAAGAAAAAGTCATGTTTTGGGCTCGTGCGAATGAGAGAAAAGTCACAGGATTGATAAAACAAGCAAAGTTTGGATTCCTCATCCTAAAAAGGTTCCTTCTATTCCCAGGCTCTTTTTCTTTATGTGATCACCGTCATGGTGTGAGTCACTGCATCTGTGTCAAAACTTGTTCACACATTTTTCCATGCTTGGAAGATAGCATCATAATACCCAAACCTTGCTCATCTAAATAGTATCAAAACTAGGAGTTATCGAACTGAGGAGTTGAGTTTTTTTTTAGCTTTCGCTCTTCACTTTTTAAAGCATTGTTTCTCTTTGCAGTTCATAGTTACACGCAATAACTGGCAGAGGACTTTGCCATCAATAATAAAAGGCGTCTTTGTTGTTAAGGACTGTGAGTGTGCTGTCAGCGGACGCTCCCAGCGCTGTGGTTTCAAGTGTTGTTTTCCAAGCTCAGAGAATTGGCTCACGCACATGTTGAGGTTATTTGAGGTGACTGACAATAACATTTTACAGCAAAGTCAGGGGTGTTTGTATCCGTTGTGACATCAAAGAAATGAGAACATGTTAACGTGCATCTCAGTAGAGACTCCATTACCAGTCCTCCGCTCCAATGATTGTTTTATAAAATAGACCTGGTGTTCTAGGGGTGTACATGCACTTCCAGATCTCTGTCAAGCATTCTGCCAGGCTCACCATCTTGACTAACAGGATTATATGCTTCAAGGAGATTACTGTAATCAAAATTTTTGGCAAAAGTGATCCATATGCGAATCTAAATGAGGCCAAACACCTGTGCTTCCTCTGTTTCTGTTAAAGAAAATGCGTAACTTTTTGCCCTAACACATCTCCATTCTGTGTTTTTCAGTCTGCAGCCCGAGTATTGACATCCGAAATGACATCAGCGAATTCAAACGTCTTGAGAACTGCACTGTGGTGGAAGGTTACCTACAGATCCTCTTAATTAATGAAAAAACGAGTAACATCAACCAGGAGGTCTTCCGCTCACTTAGTTTCCCAAAGCTGACCGTCATCACCGATTACCTGCTGCTGTTCCGTGTCTCGGGCCTGGACAGCCTCAGCATACTCTTTCCCAACCTGAGCGTCATACGAGGGCGTAACGTCTTTTACGGCTTCACTTTGGTGGTCTACGAGATGACCAGCCTGAAGGACATTGGCCTGTACAACCTGAGGAACATCACCCGTGGAGCCGTGCGGATTGAGAAGAACCCAGAGCTCTGCTACCTGGACTCGGTGGACTGGTCGCTGATTATGGACGCTGAGGTTAATAATGTTATAACTGGGAACAAGAAGGCAAAGGAGTGTGACAACGTCTGCCCGGGCATCATGGGGGATAACTCTCTGTGTCAGAGGACATCGATCAACGACAACAACGACTACCGCTGCTGGACATCCAACCAGTGCCAGAAAGGTAACCTGACCTCTCCTGTTCTAAAGCAAGAACGTACTCGAGGCTAAACGTTGGAGTTTTTGATTTGCAACACAAATGGAGTAAATGCTAACAAGACTGGTTGCTTTACATTTAGAAGTTGGCAAAACCTTAACCAACGAGCAAGTCCCACCAACTTATGCTGGGGTTTTTCCTTTGCGTCCCTCTTGGCTGCAGGATTGTCCACGGGCCAGTGAAAGCATTTCCTCTATGTTTATTACAGAGACCTTGTCTTTAGATCAGGCTATTTGTGGAGTGAAGGATGGCTGCAGCATTCAGCACCAGGTATTAGAGAGAGGTACAGACAGAGTAGGGTGAGAGAGAGAGGGAGCGATGCGCTCAGTCGAGGTTAAAGGAGGGATGCCAAGAAATGAGGTAGTCTAGCAGTCTGGACCATGTCAGCTAAATATTTGCCAGGGGGACATTTTGCAATTTGTGAAAAAGGGTTTTATTGAAAAAACCTGAGGAGGGTCATCCTTGCTTAACTTTGGCCCAGTGTAAGGGTCATGAATTATGGGCTTTGATGTTTTTAAACAAGTTTTCTGTTATGTTCGAGTGGATAGTTACTGTAATGGAACAGTTTTTGGGGTAAATTAGTTTTTATATAAAATCTGGTTCCATTCATTTAATTTGCATCCAACAAACTTAAATGAGATCTCCGAGCTTCTCTGGACACCCTCCAACCCTTCATGTTCGACTTTATTTTTCATTCTACCCATGTGAGTTTTCACCTTATGCGTCCTTAATACCAGGATGTTAGTGACTTTTTACCTCAGAGTCGGCCTTGAGTGGAGTCAAAACAAGCGTATTAAACCATAACTCCGCAGATAAAGAAGCATTTTGTGGTGAAAACACTTAAGTGGGATTACGCTCTGTTCCGTTTCCTTTGTTCTCTCATCTATGTGAAATAATTGTGGGAACGCATTCCCTCAGCCACCCCTCGCTCTTGTTCTTTAAGCTTTGTGCAGGTCTCATGGACAGCTCCGATTCACAAACAAACCCCTTCCCCGCAGAACAAAAAGTGGAAATAAAACCTGCATTTTTCCTCTGTTAGAATTACTATGGTGTTTATTGTCTTTGTTTATTTTTAGATGCAGGGGCCGCTGGACTTTCCTGCAAGCTGTAGAACAATGAGGATTAATAAGAATGTTGCATTATTTTAATCTTGAAGTTAAAAAAAAGAATTAGCATATTATCACAATGCAACATTGTGAAAGGTTTGGGAATCGAATGCTTCAGTCACGTTTACCCTTCCCACAGTCTCCTCTATGCAGTGTTTTAGTGGTGAAACTGTGTGTTCACATGCAGCAGACCTGAGAGCAGGAGTATTGTTTAGATCAGTTTGAGGCCCAGGCTGAGGTCAGGGTAAACACATTCATCTATGAGGGCTGTGAGGTCTCCAGATTAGAGATAAAAGCTTTAGAAAGCTACAGGTTGGTCTATAAACCGAAGACTTGACTGGGTGACGGATCAGGGTGAACATTTCCTACCTTTAGTTGTTTTAAAGACTTGACGTGAATGTTCTATCCTTCCTGTTTAAGTCCTCCTTCTTCTCCCTCCTCCCCTTTGCATAATTGCCTTGTTTTTCTCCAGTACAGATGTTCCTTCAAGTGCACACAGTGGTTTTCTAGTGAATACAGCCTGGTCTCCTCTTTAATTACCCTACATGAGGAGGAGTGCTGTCTGCTGGTTAAATGCCTCTGCCTTTGGGCTTTTGCAGAGCATCGAAAACATCTTTTTTCTCTTTTTTTCTCTCCATGTGTCTGTCCGGTTTTCAGACAATGGTTCTTGCAGCGGTTGTAGCAGCGTTAGATCTCAGAAGCACACGCTTGTGTGAGTCTGAGCGGAGTATGGTAGGTTTATGTCGTACGCGGTGACCGCATGGAAGTGAGTGGGAGTCCAGCGTGTAGGGAGGCAGGCAGGGATGCCCACAGAGAGAGAGAAGCCCTTACTGAGACGTTGTACACAGGAGGGAGGGTGCTGAGGGAAAATGTCAGACAAATGTCAAACGTACAGGCTCAGCAGAAGGCTCTCTGTGAAGGGCAGTGCTCTGTGTCCCTCCCTCCCCCCTTGTTTTTCCTCTTCCCCGTCCACCTTCCTTGCTGTTGCTGTCCTCACATCGTACACAGTGTCTGTTCATTTTCCTTTTAACTGGCATGCTCAACTTCACTTAGCCTCATCTTTGATTGTCCTTGTCAGTCTGTCGGCTGGTGTCTCCTGCCCCATTTTCACCTCACTCTTTTCTGCAGGGCTTATCAGGGGCTGCTAACAGCCGAGGCTGTCAGATATCGCCACTATTTACTTGTGGGAGACATTCTCTCACTCACACGTTGGTCTCAGGTGGACGACTTGTTTGACCAGGGCTCTGGGTCTTTTGACATTATCCTGCGACTTAAAGGTGCCTGGGCCTGGCTCAGAGAGCCTCCTCCAATCTGAGTTTTCTTGCAGATGGCCTGCCATCCACCAATGGACGCCAGCCAAATCCAGATTGACGAAAGCCTGTTACAATTAGTCAGATGAGCAGAAAGCATGCTGCCGGACACATGGCCCGTCTCTGGTCATGTTAGTCTCCAAAGCTCCACAGGGAGGCACACATTCTTTCAGGTTCTCACAGAGATCGTGTTTCTTTCTTTCTTTTTGTTTTTTTATGAAATGAAGTATTAAATTATGGAATGCTGGTGCTCTGCGTTCTGTTTATACTGTCTGATTCAGTGGAATACATTTTCTGTAGATCAAACCTACCAACAAATGTGTGACACGAGTCGGGTTTAAAGGACCTTTTATCTGAGGGATATTTTGCACTGTTTAAGAACAGAAAATTACTTATTAAACACAAAAAACCAGAAACAACACAAAACTAGGCTGACATATGAGTAAGTTAAGTATTGACAGGGTTGCATTTTGCTGTCCAAACCTTTAAATTTCAGTTAAAAGATAAAAATTTAAACCAAAAATTGATGTCTTTGTTCTTTCTGAACTCAAAATGAAGCCAGAAATTTAGCAGAGAAATAAACTGTTCGGGTCTTATTCATTGAATTAATTTGTTTTTAAAAATGCATGTTGGTAGTAGATGAATTTAATTGTGTTTTCAATTATTTGAACTTAAAAATAAAGGTGACGCATACTTTAAGAACATCTGGATGCTTCTGGAACTTTTTCAATGAACCTAAATTTCAATTAAAAGTCATTTTTGACTCATGATAAAATACATTTATTAGATTTTGGAACTACTAAAGTACACTAAAGTTATTCACAAACAATTCATATATTAATTTATAGAACACCTAATACAACAAAGTTCTTTGAAATCTTCCTTAATTATGCAAACATGTTAGTAGGTCAGGGTATCTAAATGGGCTGTCACTAATGAAGATGAGATAATGGCTATTGCTAACATTTCTAGAAGTTGGATTATATCCTAATAAACAAACAAACAAACAAAATAGCTGAATGCAAATTTTGTTTTTATTTAGATTTATTTCCAGAATTGTGTCTATTATTCAGTTTAAAAAATACGTAAAATTTGTTCTTGAATATTGGATTGATATTTACACACAAAGCATGCATGCTATGTTGGATAACACGTCTCTGCCCCTTTAAGCATATAAGGCAGAAATTCCTGCTAGCTTACTCATTGCACGTGTGAGGGGATAAAAAGGGGGAAATGCAGAGCACAGGCCGTATGTGTGCAAGGCCATACAGAGAGCCTCTGTGTCTTTTTTTGCCATTAGGAGTTAAACGGATTGATGTGTGGTCTGTTCTTTGTTTGTGTGGAGTTGTTGTGGGTCCAGTTCACAGATAGAAGGAAGCTTTTAAATATTTAATGGACTTTCTGGAGCTTATCAGAGTCTTGTGGTTTTAGGGACAGGAAACAGAAAAGGGCTCAAATTCCTGACTTGCTGGTACGGTGTTTTCCTCGGGGCACATTCAGCCCTGTGACTCAGTGCCCACACATCCGTTGTTCCTACCGGGTATGAAGCTCTTGCCTGTACTTTGATCCACTTTGCACAAAGCTACAGCTGCATTCCTCTGTTGGTACTGATGTTGATCAGACTCCTTTTAATCCTCAAACAGCAGACAAATGACAGAATGATCCACAGTCATCTATTATGCTCTCGTCTCTTTTGTTCACCGGATCACCACATCTTCGTGGGAAAACGGAAGCTGGACCTGGAGTGTATAGGTTCTGCCAGAACTCTCTGTGGTGAACACCTAAACTCAGATGGAGGTGCAGACATCTTAATCAGTTACCCTCCACCTTGCTGGAATTTACATTTATTATATCTACTGTAGACCGATATATCGGTCAGCCAGTACATCGGGCCTATATTTATCATTTTTTATATGTCAGCATTGACCGATATACTACCTTCTTAGTAAAGCCGATTTAAAGTCAGGCACATCCCCAGGCAGCTTGGTGCTGCTGCGACATTTCATTTATTTGTATATTTACGGGCTACGCCGCGGTGCAGTGGTTAGCTCTGTTGCCTTGCAGCAAGAAGGTCCTGGGATCACATTCCAGCCTGGGGTCTTTCTGCAGTGAGCTTGCATGTTCTCCCTGTGCATGCGTGGGTTCTCTCCAGGTACTCCGATTTACTCACACGGTCCAAAAACAAGACTGTGAGGTTGATTGATCTCTCTAAATTGTCCTTAGGTGTGAGTGTGTGTGCTTGATTATTTGTTATGTGTGTCTCTGTGTTGCCCTGCAATGGACTGGCAACCTGTCCATGGTGTACCTCACCTGTTTGCCCAGAGACTTATGGAGATAGGCACCAGGCCCCCCCCCCCCCCCAACCCCCCCACCCCCCCACAACCCTGCGTGGACCAGCGGGCTCAGATAACAAATGGATGGATGTATATTTACATGTTTTATAATGCTCAAAAATCATTTTCAACAAACATTTTCTGTAATTTACCAGTTTAGAATATTTAATAATTGGTCAGTTTACTAATTTGTTTGGTTACCTTTGGTAGAAGTCTGATTTTAACACTGAGCAGTGCACAAAATTAAGATTTTTGTGTAAAAAAACTGATTCGGTTTCATAAGTTTTGTGAATCAACTGTTGTTTGTGACATATTAGCATGAAAATGTCAACCATGAAAATCAGCCCAAAATATCGGCAGCACAAATCGGTCATCGGCTGACCATGAACTTTACCTATCAGCATTGGTGTCGGCAATAGAAAATACAATATCGGTCGACCTCTAATCCATCGTACACCACGTTGACTGAATCCTCTTAATCTCGTTGATGTTTCTGCTTAAAGAGCTATTACCAAACTACGACCAGAGTTGTTCATGTAAGAAACTCTACAGATGTCTGTTAGAATACAAAGAAACCTAGCTTCCATGGGTCTCATGATGAACTAGGGTGATTACGCCAATGCAGAGTTGTGTAACACCTCCTTTTCTGCTGATGGTCTCGCTCTCGAGTGTTGTGTCATATGTGCAACAGCTGTTGATGTTTTCAAGGTTACAGCTTATTCTCTGACCAGGATCTTTGTAAAACTATTTACTGACATGGATAAAACATTTCTAATGGAGTGAACATCTATTGGACCACTACATTCCTAATAAAATGTGGGCAGAGTTCAGATTGACTTGCCATTCTGTTTTGATCCAGATCAGCGTTCCGGTATTCAGTTTCTTCTCCTCCCTTTGCTTGGCCTTTGACGCAAATAGGTCACTTTCTTAAATGACATTCTTGGAATTTGGTGGCAGCTGATCTTCATAAATCCACCAAAAACAGAAACCCTCTTCAGTGCTTACCCCAAATCTCTTAAAATTTGGGGAAAACACAGCGTGCTTACATACGGTTTTCTATGCTCAATTGGTTTTATTAGTTGCCTTTGGACTTCCTCAAGAGGCCCTGCGTGAAAATCTTTTTTGCCTCACATTTGAATGTGTTAAGAGGTTTTTTGCAAATTCACAACTGTAAAATATGACATTAGCCTCTCTGTTGAAAAGCCACAGACAGGAGTTGACTGCTGATGGTGACGTTTAATGCCAGTGACTGGTGTCTTTTTTTGGTGGGAATCAAACTTGTGAGCTTGCAAAGTTTGCCAAGTCATGATGACATACAGTGTGTTATTGTCCACATTTGAACAGCGCTCCTTATTGTCCATTGATGGTCCGTTGTGCGAGTTTATCCGACTCGTGTCCTCTGCGGTCCACAAAGGTCTCCTCTCAAAGCGCAGACAGATTAGCTTATTTTCGGAGGTTTACTCTCGTAGACTTGACTGACCAAAATAGGTTGAGTGTGTCTTGCTGCCAACAACCTAAAGAGACTGGCAGACACACTCAGGCACAGCCTTTTTTCTCACACATATCTTCCCCTCTTGACAAGTTTTCCTCAGCTTTTCCTCAGGCTACATGTGTCCACTGTGACGGCGTGGATGCATGTAAACCTGTCTAAGCATTCACTCAGGGTGTAATGTGTTTGTAGCCTGTGTGATGCCTGTTTGGTAATAGGCTGCCTGCTGCCTTCTGGCTGTGCAGTGCGGAAGCTGTGACTCATCCTTTTACTCTCACCACTCATTCATAAATCTACACGAATACTACATCTTCTGTCCAACCCCCCCCTCCCCACTTCCGTCCCTCATTCTCCTCACTTCTGGCTGTGAATGGCTGGAAAGATAAATGCTGTTGTGGAGAAGTGAGAAAGAGGTGTCTGGCCTTGGCACCCAAGCCGCCCCTCCGCCTGCCTGAATGTCCCGTCGCTCTCTATATAGCCGGGGCCGGATCAGCCATTTACTCGCAGCTTGGCTGCCTTGGCAAAAGCTCCTGGGAGATAATGCGCCATGCCTGCGAGTAAGCTTTGAGAGCACGGGTTAATTCCACAGTGGAAAAAAAAGAAAGAAATCTCCTGCTGACAAATCTTTCCTGCTGAAGCGAGGATGTACAGTGGCGTACTGCGGGGAGAGGAGAGTATCCTGCCCTGCCAGAATTGTTTGTCAGGTTCACTGGGGTCACTGAAACACTGCTTCTCTTTTTCTCCCAGTTATGTGTGTGGTAAAGGGCATCTGAGCTATTCCCTCTACATTTCCTTTCATGCATGACTGAAATGTGTGTTCCTTAAAAAACAACAACAATCCACTTATGGAGTTAGACAAAGTTTTGTATTTTCAAGAGGTGTCTCCTTCACGCAAATGATGAGGCTTGCCTAATCTTATTTGAAGTGTTAGAGAGTGGAATAACAAAGTTACTGTATCTCGGAGCAGTTTAGCTAAGGATGAATCATGTTTTAATGGCTACGTTTGTGCATGCTTTTAGTGTGTGTGCACGTTTAACTATAAAGGACACATCGAGCAAGCCTCAGCGTGCCAGCAGTGCTCTGTTGTCTGTTCTTCTTCATAGCATGTGCACGACGAGGAGATGAAAGGGCATCATAAAATTACAAAGGAGCCCTCATGAATTACACATCTAAATGAAATGCCTTTGACAACCACACACTTCCCCTCAAATACTTTCTTTTCTATTCCCTTTATGTGCGCAGGAGGGCTCGCATTGTATTTGCTCCAAGCAAGGTTTGGATCATGACAGCTTTTACAAGTTGTCCACCATGTTAGTCTGAGTGTCAGCAGCTTATAAAATAATCAAACCCACTCAATAAAACAGACAGGGATTTTTAAGCAGAAGACAGACTGAAAGGCATCATTCGTGACCCCCCCCCCCCCCCCCCCCCCGACATTGTCTTATGAGTTCACTTGTCTTGAAATGTGTCAAGGTTGGAGTTGTCTCGGCCAGTAGATGTGTTGCTTGTGATGTTGCAGCGATGTATTGGACCGTATATTTATGCTAAAGGCACACTTTTAATCATCCAAGATAGATTTTCTGAAAATAAAGAGCAAGTTCACTGAAAAGAGCAAACAGAGGCAGTGGAAGAGTCATGCTGCTGTTCGCCAGTCAGAGGCGAGATGTGAGACTAGCCTGAATAATAATGAGTGAGACTCCAAATCCTGCTGTTTTCATTTTTTTTTCTTTGTTTTTGATTATTTTTGTTCCAGAGTAAAGTTTTTATTTATCACAAGTAATATCGTCATCGCAATATTAATAACTGTTATCGCATATTGCAGGTTTTCCTAATATCATGCAGCCCTACCCTCTATGAGCTCCAATCGTCTCTTCTCCGCTCCTCAGTCGGGACTCAAGATCCTCTGGATGAGGGGTGGTTTTCAAATGCTACAAACTCAGAAAATGTCAGTAGAAACACCCAAAAGTGTTGCTCAGATTGAAGTTACACATGTCCACTATCTTCTGGTGTAATGTAACAAATTCATGAGGGATTAAATTTGCAGGTGTGGCTCGCTCAACGCATGATTGAGACTTTGTCGCTTAAAAGATAAATTTTACAGTTCTTCTGATGCTATGGTTTCAATTATTGACATGATTACTTTCAGCGTTCCGATTTTCGGCCTTGGTTTGCTCATGTTCGGTTTTCGGCTTCGGCCGAGAATTTTCATTTTGGTGCATCCCTAATATATATATATACAACAAAACAAGTGAGTGGGAACTTTTATCCGAACAGTTTAGTTGTTGTTTTGGGTGAGTAATTTGGAGCTGTGTTAATCTGTCTCTATCTTACCTGCAGTGACAGTCAAAAGAATATCAGCTTTTCGAAAAATTCCCACTGGAAATAATTGATGCTCAGAGCATGACCATTCAAGAATTACTTTGTCTTTTGAAACACAAGCCAGACTCAAAACTCTTAGTTATTTCTAATCCCGTAGGCCACTTTTGCATCAGGCTGGGTTCATATGTGACTTAGACAAGAAGTTGCAAATGATTTCCAAACAGTTTTCAAATATTTGCGAGGGGTCTGACATTCCTAGCTTAACAGGGCCTCAGTATCTAGTTGCAGGAGTGCTTAATATTTACAAAGCATGTGTAAAACAAATGCCCTCTCTAAATAGTTGCAGAGTCATTGCGTTTGTTGAGAACCAGTGGGGTACTCACTGTCCTAACCGAAACAACCTTTGTGTTTCTGCGATACAGATTTGCCAGTTAAAATGAATGATTATAAAGCTTAAGACAATGTGTTCTTCTGGGATGATCTAAGTTAAAGAGAGTAAGAAGTGTTTGGTTACGGACATAAAACAAGCCTTGGCTAACTCCGCTGATCGGTAGGAAATGTTCTTCTATCTCCGTCATTATGGAATGCGTATGTTTGCGCCACAATATTTATTTCACACTTTTTTCCATCACTGCTTTAAAAGTAATGTTCAGGATTGATGGATGCTTGAGTGAAATAGAAACGAAAGTCCAAACGTATCATTCTTTTGATGTTATAAATCTGCTTTAAGTCAATGACCAATAAATTGACCTTGACTTTGCGTGGGTCCTCCTCTTCCTCCGCTTATCCTGTTTGGGTGGGATCTTGGTGGGCAGGGCAGCTGTCATCACGGGGCCTAACAGGCACAGGTGGCTGGGTCTACTCTGCCTTCTCCTGCCCTCTTGGCATGGTTCTCTTGGCAGACAAGAAGCTTCTTGGCTGCATGCCTCAATGGGCCACTCCAACTCTGTAATCACCAGTTGGTGCTTTGTTAACATCGGGGTGGCCCCAGATGAATTATGGCTCTCGACTTTGAAATATGGCTCCTCCTGTAGAGCGGTCCAACAGAGTGTAAAGTGCCGCTCAGAGTCCCGTGCATGTCTTCTTCCTTTAGCCTTGGACATAAACACGGTTTCATTCATGACATCTCTCGTGGTGAGGACATGTCACCGGGTCGGCGACAGGGTCCCCTCGAGATTGACCTCAGTGGAGCATAGAGGGAATGGGTGGAGTGGGGCTGGGCTGGGTCAGAGTGAGAGGGTTGGATGTGGAAATGCTGCGCAGCTGGACTGCAGCATGCAGCAGTCGGACAGAAGCTCGTTACTGTGTCAGATAAATTTAGAGGTCTCTGGAGCTCCTCGATGCAGCTCTGACTCTGCTCGCTGCTGGAGGGGAGGGGAAGGGCGCGTCACCTGGGAGCCACCGCTGTCCTCATTCATCCTCGCTAAATTGGCTTCAGATTTGCAGGGCATTAAAGATGTTGGTGCCTCTGACGTAGCAGATGGGGTAAGCTAAGGTGACAGGACAATTTTGTCACTCTTGTTCCGTAACCTCACTGGGCTGCCCGCAGGACCACGCAGTGCTGAGTGGTAATAAGATCAGCAGAGAGATTTGTTGTTTTTGGCAAGAGCTGGGTCTAGACAAGGGATAATAGTCATTTGTCTAATCTATTTTTTAGAGCTCTAGATTTGAGAGAAATCATTTATTGACACAAGTCGATAAATCAGTACTTATATTAAAATAAAATTCCACATTTTATTGTCACACTGCAAGTTGATTACTCTGACCTATCAGGTGTTTAAAACAGTTTAGAGCTGAGATGGATCCACCGACCGACATGTAGAAGTGTGTGTCAGGAGCTGTTACAGACACTTTTGTCCATGTTGCTTGAAAAGCAAAATGTGCAGCCTACTTAATGACCCGCTGTCTGTGCGCCTGTTTTAATGTCTTTAGTGTGTGTTCTGATATGACACTCCTTCCAGTGCCATCCTAGCTCTGCTGATAGGGGAAAAAAAGAGGTGCATTAGCACTCCTCCTTTCATCTGTTCCGTCCTCTTGTGTCTGATGAGAGTGTATTTGTTGATAAGCGTCCATGGAGTCTTTGAAGTCCCAGTCTGGACCCCCCCCCCCCCCCCCGATTCACCCACCCACTCACGGGCAGCCATTAGTTCATCAGTTACAGAAAGCAGGGCTTGTTTACACTTGCATCAGGATTTGTCTGACTGACTCTGCCCTGCGACCTGCTTCTAAACATATTTCCTTGTCATTCATATTTTATTACTCACTCCTTTATCTGCTCAGGCCATTTGCTTGCATACATTTTGTTTCCTCTTTTGTAAAGTACCATGGCTTGGAAATACTGAGGCTTACTTTAAAGGTGCATTATGTAGAAATGAAGTAAAAACGACATCCTGTGGTAAAATTTGGTTACTGCAACCACTTTAAACAACTCTGGAACTTTTTGCCTGCCGTTGTTAAATTACAATTGTCGTCGCTGCAGTATTAGCTCGCAGGAGACACGGCACCCCCACACTCACTAATGGTAAACAGTAGTTACGTCCCTCCTATGTCACGGTTTGCCTCTGCAGTAACCCATTTGCAGGAATAAAGATCCTTTATCCAGAGTTCAAAAAAGATTTAATAAACAAAACTTCCTCCACTGACTGTGGGAACCAAAACCAAACTCAATCCATACAAGTACAACTCAGCAAAGACAACTCCACACTGATGACTGGCAGCAGTGGCCTGAAATAGGGTGAGGGCAATCAAGATGATGTGGTTCAGCTGCAGCACTCCAGGAGGTTCACAGGGAAGGGGAGGATCCCTGAGAGGAGCTGCAGCTGACCTGAACAAAAACAGAGAAAAAGTTAAACACAAACACAAAAAGGGGCGAATCATAACATCCTAACTTTGTTTTGAAAGGAGAAAAACTGACAATCCCCACAGCATATATGAAATAAGTTTCAGTATAACCTTCCTTCCAAAATGACTGAAATATTAGACTCTTTTGGGATTTTCTCACAGCAAAATTCTCACTAACATTCTTACATACTGCACATTTAAACTAGTTAAAATTTCACCACAGGCTTTGCTTGACCCTGGTTGGTGGAGAGACTATTTTGTCACATGTGTACCTGTTGTTAGAAGGTTTCCAGACCAGGCTTGTGCTTGCTTGTAAGAGGCTTGTTTTTACATTCCACCTTCCTCCCTCTATAATATATGGTATTATCTTTCAACCCTTTTCCTTTCCTGCTCCCTTCCTTCTCCACCTGTGTTTGAGGTAATGATATTGATGCTCCTGTTTAGAAAAAAAAAACCTCAAACATTTTCCTACTTGGCTTTTCCTTGTTGCTATCCTTCATTCCACAGATCTGCCTCAGTGTGGTAACTGAAGGCAATATGTTAGTGTGGTAAAGAAACATTGGTGTCATGTTTATGTAAAGATTATGAAAAGGATTGTGTACGTTCATGAAGCATTGTCTTCTCATTAGGATAAAATAAAGTAATGTGCGTGCATAACATTGTTCACAACATTGTTGTGCATGCAGGAGAGCAGTATGTGAAGGTTTTTATTAAATACTGTATGACACATTTTCTCCTATTTAGAAAATGACAGGTGATTTAAGTCTTAATAGATGTTTTTTTATATATATTTACATCACAGACCTGCCTGTATTTAACAGAAAGACAAAATACTTTTTTTCCCACTCTTACGGCACATCCTTCAGTCAACAGCAACTTTTCAGGGGCTAGGATTAACTCTCAAACACTCGGCTTAGTGTTTAGGCTAAGTGTCAGCTTTGGTTGCGTGTTGATGTGAAAATGAATCTTGAGCAGCAAGGGGCATGAGCAGACGTGTGTGTATAATGCACAACTGTTTAAACTGTATATTGTATCTGCAAACTTTCAGCTCCGTCAGACACAAAGTAGACCCCGTTCCACTTGTTGTGTTGTAATGCCGACGTGTTTGCTGTGCCTCAAGGATTCGTCTGCATGGCAGAAAAGTTTCCCTACTTTAGACACTGTGTCCACCTGTGTTCTGCACCTACAACTCAAAAATACTTGTGACCCAACAAAATGAGCTGTGGCCATGCAGGTGCGTTAATTAGTCAGTAAATTAGATGAAGACAAGGACATGGTTGTTTAACATTATCCACACCTCAACACTACTTAACTGAGTAAGCACAAGGCCTGTTGACTGATAACAAGCTTATCCATTAACAGGTTTGACACAGTGGACCTGTAAATGGAAAGAACTGCATCCACCATTATGGATTCCAAACACGTTTTGCATCTTAAAACAAACAGCCTCTAAAATTTTAATAAGATTGATGTAAACATTGTTTTTAAAGCTTTACACCACTGTTGGTTTATTTTGGCAGGAATATAAAATGTTTCCTTCTGGACATGACCCCTGAATGCACTGGAAGGGCTTTAGTTTGCTGCAGCACTTGTAACTTACCATATGATTGAATATAAATGATGGTATGATGTAAAACATATAACCTTTTAAAGTTGCTATAGCAAATTTGGAAAACAAATTGAAGTCCCATTGGTCATCACAAACTGGTGAAATTCATCTACCATCTTGTCTACCATTGGCTGGAGCAGTTGTGTCTTGCCAATCACAATCAGTTTGGTAGGTGGGCTGTAACTGTGACTGAGCAGAACAACAAAGATGGTGGTGGCTGCTTTGAAATGGCTTTAGAATCAACTTTTGACTATTTAGACTTGGGCTTTTCTTCAAGACAAGAGCAGATAGAGGTACTTAAGTTTATTTAGATGAAGGGTATATTTACGTCTTCTTCAACAGTGTATGGTGGGCTGTACTAGTGCTGGACAATAAATCGAAAATGTATCGTTATCTACATTTCTGACTCTTATCAAGAATTTTTCCCATGTCAATAAACTTGATAATAAAAACGTCTGTAGGTTGGCAACGTTTATGTCCCTTTAAGAAACTATACCACCTTGAGTCACATAAAATTGTGACTCAACGTAATACATGTGATAGCCCCATCTAGTGCGCAACTTAAGGTGTAATCCTCAATGTATCTGATGCTGATTTTAGGCCATATCGCCCAGCCCTAGACTGTACCATTGACTGACATCCGCAGTGATGAGTTTGTCACATATTGTTTACACTGATGATACAGTAAATATATTTTCGTGGTATACTTTTCAGCCCCAGACACAACACGCTTTGTGCTAAGCTGTAATTGAACTAGCTGTTAGCCCATCAGTCTTGATAGATGTTAAGCACTATTTCTGCAAACAGAGGTTGTTCAGGAGGACAGCTACAGTGGGTACAAAACACATTTTTTATGACTTTTTATACACTGAAACAGGCTTCAAAATGATCAAAATATCATACTATGAAATAAGTGGAAGAAAAAGAACATTTAAAACTAAGTATTTGTCTAACTCATAGGTAACATCCTATAAAGCCTTAAAGCCTGCTAGTTCCTAATACTGTTTGTGGATCACTGAGTTAGAAAAAAGGAGCACGTGGAGAGGGAGTGAAGATACTTCACTTCATCACTTAGGTGTGGAAAGTCTGTCAATTGCAGCAGAAGCAATGAAGAACACTTGACTGACCTTGAAGTACAGCTAAGAGGGTGCTGGGTTCAGAGAGTGCACTTCTTTCAATCATTATCGATTATAGCTAAAGAAAAAAACACTTTTTCGTGTGAGGACTCCTCTGCATGTGATGATGGACAGTCATGATTAGACAAACTGCTGTAAAAGCTCTGACTATTAGCCGCTGGGGTTAGCGTGAGTGTCACATAGGCAACATGGAGCTGCTGAACTCAGTTTTCCTGTGTGTAGCTGCAGTATTATTAGCATTCAGTGCATCTGGAGGAGTTCTGGTCATAAAACCTACCCAGCTGTGTACTTTCGCCTGGTGAGGATGTCAAGTATAACTGATTTGACTCATTTAAAAAAACACCCATAAGTTCGGTCAAAAATCTGAATGAACTAATTCTAGTCACAGCTGCTTTAATTAGTGCAAATATTAGTGAAATTATTTCAGTTTAATTACATTTTTAGAATATTTGCAAAGAAAGTCAGTGTGAATGCCGTCTCAAATGTTGGTTTTATTTGGTTGATTGATTACATCTGGTTATTACACACAAATCACCAACCTAGACTAAAAGATAATACCAAAGTGTTTTGTTACGTGCGCGCTCCTTCCAGCTTGCTCTTTAATGCTGCCATGGAGACAGACACCTCTGCAGTTGACGTGCCACTTTGTGCCTGCGGGTGTCAGAAAATGCTGCACACAAGCATGCGTTTAAACCCTTGGCTCCAGCGCAGTGGGAGGATGCGGCCTCCCGGGGCACAGCGCCTCCACTGCCTCTTTTTAAAACACAACAACAGAGATGAAGCTCTTGATTTATGGAGTAAGTATGAGCTGGGCGGGGCATGTCCTGCCAGACAGGCCGGCTACTGGAAGAAGAGAGGGATGGCGGGGGAAAAAGAAAGTCAAAATAAAAATAAAGACTAAGCAGCTGAAGCCACAGTTTTCAAATGTCCGTGCGACAGTGAAGGCACATTCAAATCTGACCAAACTTCCTCTCTACTAATCATCTTAAAGTGAAAATCTTACATTTTGTCTGTTTGTATTTTTAACTAGGTGCTGACAGTATTTGAATAAGGATAAAAAAGTGTAGAACTTCCCTCAGAGCGACACACAATCCAGCACATTGTGTGCTTTTATGTGACATTATTCCTCTTTTCTTTCCTCCTTTCATTTTTTCTTCTTTCCCTGACAACTGACTGACACACCCGTTCCAGGAATCTGGTGGTTCTACTGATTTAAACTTTCTCATGTAAATACTTACGCTGTGGATGGACCCTAATTAAGAGCATTATAACAGCAGACTGGTGGAGCATGGAGGCGACAGGCCACTTTGGAGATGGTTTTGCAGCGTGATGTTTTCCTGACAGTTCAACGGAGTAGGTCTGGGAAGGTGTGTGTGTGTGTGTGTGTGTGTGTGTGTGTGTGTGTGTGTGTGTGTGTGTGTGTGTGTGTGTGTGTGTGTGTGTGTGTGTGTGTGTGTGTGTGTGTGTGTGTGTGTGTGTGTGTGTGTGTGTGTTGGGAGGTGGAGTAGTGGGTGGGTGGGTGGAGGTGGAGCTAACAGAAACAACAGCGACTGCTCTTTGGTGTGTCGCCTGTTCCCTGCCTCTTGGCTGTAAACTTGATCAGCAAAGGAAAATAAAAGCTCTGCCTTTTCAATGCAGGTCTTTGTCTCTGTTCAACATCAGAGCCATCAACTCTTTTGGAAATAGTTTCCATCTTATTAAAACGGTTCCAGACTGCGACTGTTGAACCAGTGCGTTTTCCAGTTAATTGCTTGGCATCTTTCCCCATCTGTGGTCTGTTGCGGGCATCTTCAGAGAGTCAAGGCCTTCTGGTTGAAATTTATCCACCGTTGTGGCGTCCAATCATTCTGTTTTCCCGCCCATTCTCTCTTCCTATAACACACACACACACACACACACACACACACACACACACACACACACACACACACACACACACACACACACACACACACACACACACACACACACTCCCCTGACTTTGATTAACTGTGAGGATCATGAGCTTGTTTAAGTGTGGCCTCACAGCCTCGTCTCCCTGTGTCATTGTTCTGACTAAGCTGCGCTCTTCAGCAGAAATGAATTAGCCTTTTTGTGCTGGTGGTCTTTTACAAATGGCCGTTTACACTCTGTTAGTTTAGTTTGGACTCTATTTCCGCTGAGTCATCCATGCCAATTAGCAACACGGCTAACATGGGACGCGGTATCAGACTTGTGACCCGTTGAAATAAACCCTATTGTTTTTTAGATTGTCAGTAGATTAGGTCTCGCATTAAAAGTGTAATTAGATTTCTTTTATGGAATATTACCTCAGTTGTGTTTAATCTAATCCGATTATCCATTCCTGCCATCACTTTTGAATTGATTTCTTGGAGGAAATGGGGGCATGGCCTCTGCGCTATTAGATCCAGAGTCCTTCATTGATCAACTGCGTAGCTTTTCCTCTGTTAACCACTTTTTTCGCCTCTCTTTTTGCCAGTGACCTCTGACTAAAATGAAAACAAAGCTGCTAATTGAGTTTTTTCGAGTGTTCCGGTTCGTTAAAGTGTTGGAAGAAAAGGTCTGGACTAGAATACCTTTAGTGGCAGAAAAATGCAGCGCTGCAAGTTTGATATAGCTCGCATATTTTTGTAAATAATGCTGATCCAAGGTTTGAAGTATTTTGTACTGGAGATATTTTCTCATCATTTATTAAGATCTGCAATTTCACTCTGCAGTCCTGGACAAAATGAATGAAACAATTGCTGGTTTCAGTATTTACTGTGGTAATTTTTAACATTTAAAAAAATATTTTATCTTCAAAACAGCATTGGGTGACCGTTCTACATAAAAGCTGTGGTAAGCTTTGGATTGTTCAACAGAGGGAGTGTCCTTCATGCCAGGAAAATTTGTATAACATGACAAAAACAAATAAAATTGATTTTATGTTGGAATTGTTGCTTGCTTTTGTTATAGCAAATGCAAAACTAGCTAACATTTTAACTTGTTAACTTGTTTTAGCTCAAATGTCTTCATCTTTACTCAACAATTGTTTGCTAAATTTCCTTAATGAATTAAATCAATAATATAATACATTTAAATATGCAAAATAATGCAGCTGGCTATACTGTAATAGTAATAATAATAATAATAATAATACCTTTTTATATAGCATCTCTCAAGATAAAAATCACAAGGTGTTTCACGAGAACAAAAGTAAAAAAATAAGGATTTTATATATATATATAGAGAGAGAGAGAGAGAGAGAGAGAGAGAGAGAGAGAGAGAGAGAGAGAGAGAGAGAGAGAGAGAGAGAGAGAGAGAGAGAGAGAGAGAGAGAGAGAGAGAGAGAGAGAGAGAGAGAGAGAGAGAGAGAGAGAGAGAGAGAGAGAGAGAGAGAGAGAGAGAGAGAGAGAGAGAGAGAGAGAGAGAGAGAGAGAGAGAGAGAGAGAGAGAGAGAGAGATGAATAACAAAAAGGTAATACAGGTTCCCGAGTTAATATTGTTAACTATGGTACAGTTATTTTTTAAAAAGGACCTTTACATCCTTACTACACATCTTTTAAAGTGGCAGTGTGTAGTTTCTTGGCACTAGGGGCAGTACATTCATTTCAGGGTAGTTTTACACCATAGCGCTGTGACTGTCGCTAGTTTTAAAAACATTACGGTAAATGTTGTTACCTGTGGAGCAGAAAGCATGCAACCTTGGCGTGACTTCAGATGTTGATGGTCCTTTAGTTCAGTAGAGATTCTGTTCTTTCACATAGGTTTTTGAAAGAGTTAGCAGTTGTGTTATTAAATTTATGTTTCTTACTACGTAAATGTTTTTGAACGTGGTAACGTAACTAATGTAAGTCATATTTCCAGCCAATCATCTAGTGTGATGTCATCTACAGGTGCATGACCTTGAGCCAGCCAAAAGGAAACATGGCATCTAATATAGACCCACACCCTATTTACTTTAGACACATTTTCTTGGTTATATGTTACAAAGCCGCCAATATTTTTCAATACTGGGCATCATTTCATTCATTTTCAACAATGTTTCGGGAAAAAAATACACATTTCCTCTTTAATGATTCAGCCCCGCTGTAAGATGCAGTTTCACCAAGAGATTTGCGATTTTCTGTAACTCAGCCAATGTTAAGTTCATTTTAATGGGTTTCTGTCCAGCTGGCATTCTTGTTGAATGCTGAAGATTCCTCTTCTTATGAAATAGACAAACTGATACAATGTGGGGAAGGTATGGGATGCCACAGAGAACCAGACAATGGGTGGATTCTGTTGAATGAGTCAGTTGTTATTGACAGGCTCCCTGTGTCTTGCATATTGTCACAGTGTTTGTACTATTCCCCCCTGGCTGTTCATGTCTGCCTCTCAAAATCCTTGCTCTTAGTGCACGGTAGAAGCCATAGTTAGTTAAGGCCTGAAAGAAGAAATAGACAGTGTTTTTTTAGGGCACAGCATGTGGGGGGCGTTGTTCTTTTCACCGTCTGACCCTTGCAGGGAGAGCTGGAAGAATGCCCATTGTTTCCACATAACTTGCATTGTCTGATACACTCAAATTTAGAGTTGTCTGAAAGCTGTCAACAACTTCCTATTCCCTCAAAACATCAAGATTTAAAAATAAATAAATAAATATATAAATAATCATTGTCAGAGCAGCTGCTGGGGCTGCTCTCTGAACATAATAATAGTAATAATAATAATAGTAATAGCAAACACTTTCTATCCATGCCAGCGATTTTCTCTCTGCTCAACGACTGCTTAAGATTTCATCATCTTGTTCAGACCTGCACTTTCTCTGAACCCCTCTCAGTACTTTTCCTTTTGTTGTTTTGCTCAAGTTTATTGTCAAAGAAAATGATGGCCATGGCCCGGCACTTGATCATAAATTATATAACGTGCAATTCTTGTTTTCACCTGGGGAGATTACTTTGGCAGTCAACAGGAATACAGCCCAAGTAAAGAATGCATGACGGCGTGTGATCAGCTGGCACTCGCCACCGCATGGCTAAGCTTACCCAGAAAAACACGTTTAGCCTTTAAAACACCAACAAATAAGGTATTTTTAGAAAATTCCACTGCTTATTCCTAGATTAGGCATTGACAACACATCTATTATGTATTTATACTCAGAAAATACCAATGAAGCTCTTTTGTAAAATGGTTTTATGTGGACAAACTGGGCTTTGTCTGACTTTTTCACAACACTAAACATGTTTTTCTTATGCTACGAGACAAACTGCTGTAAGTTTGGATCAGTTCCACTTCCACATATTAAGCATCATGTGTGTGTGTGGTCCTGGCTATAAGAAGTGTTGATGGTTTTGGTGTTTGGGAACAGACCAGCTGTTTAGCCGTTGCTTTTGGCTTGTTTGTCTACATTCTTCCCTCACCTCAGAGATATGAGCTCGCTTGTTTACATGTCACATGGCAGTGGCATCTACCAATGAATTTTTTGCATGCTCTGTTTTGTTGTTTTGCTGTTTTTGTCAGTGTAAATAAGAATTTAGAGATGTGTTTTACTTCAGCATTACAACAGTGATCATCAACCAGCGGCTACTAGACAATGTCTGGCCCATTAGCTTTTATTCTGTCTTGCAAGAAGTATTTAATTATTTATAAATTAGTCAATACAGTCCAGGAATCAGGTGTAGCACAGTTCAAAAAGATCATTGACTGTAGCAGCTCAGCCAATCAGAGCATTCATATAGCATGTGACCTGGAATGTAAATAAGAATATTTTCCTGTTGTGAATGTCGACTAAATGCTTACTTTTTCTTGCTAATTTAGTAAGAGATTTTGTTCATGTTTTGCCAGTGTGTCTATAGAATCTTAAGTTATTTCGATCTAATTTCAACCCCCCCAAAAATACTAATGCAGAGATTTCCTGTTAATTATTTGAATCATTTGTTTTACAGTAGAGATTCTGTTCCTTCACATAGGTTTTTGAAAGAGTTAGCAGTTGTGTTGTGTTATTAAATTTGTTTCTTACTATGTAAATGTTTTAGAACTTTTTACAATATTTCATGAAGCACTTAAAATTTAGCTCAATATCAAACATTTTTGTAGTCATTCATAAGAACTGTCTCATTTTATAGAAGGTGAAGAATTATTATCATTATTATGGTTACAAGAAAAACAAATGTTGCTAATAAAAACTTCAAGTACAATCTAATATCTAAAAAGTATAGCAAAAAATTTGAATAAAGATAGATCTGATTTGTTAGATTTACCAGAAACATGGCTAATAGGAATCTGTCAGCCGGTGTGGTTCACTGAAAAAAACAAATTTTAATTAATATTTCTGATAAAAATCGGTCACTCTGAGTTTTTCATGCAGACTGAACATGAAAATATTCTTCTGCACTTACAGTACCTCCTGCATTAGCTTCTGATAGAGAATGACAATAAGTTGCTCGCGAGCTACTGCACTTGAAAGTCGCTCGCCTGCAAGCAGCCAGAGAGCCGTGCTGCCTGACTTGAAATTAACAAGGGACTGATTTTAAATTTGATGGCAAGCTGCCCCGGTTTTTCGTAAATCTAATCTAAAATTAGAATTTTGTGGAAGTAAAATAAAAGTCTGATCATTGCACAAATCTTTTCTGGTTTCAGAAAAAAAAACATCCCCAGTTAAATATTCTGGGCAACTATAAAGTCCTATCTGTGTTAATAGAATAGAATAGACTTTATAGATCCCACAGTGGGGAAATTAACTTGATAGCTCATTAACGCAATTAAGTGCCATTTGTTTATTATCACGTGATGAACACATGCTTCTAAACTCTGGAAATCTCCTGTGATTTAGTTTAAACAAATTTCACTCAACACTTTCAGCAGATTGTCTCATTTAGGAGTAACCAAGCGGAGATGCCCTTTTGGAACCAAGATGTCGGGGGGGGGGGGGTCAGAGACCCCGGTACCGGAATCCATAGACTAACTCCTCGAACGACCAGGTCAATCCAGGGTCATCTTCAGGTAACGACAGTTGGAACTAGTTTGCGTCTCAGGAATAACTCTTAAGGAGTTGTAACAATATCAGTTTTGTTGTGCAGGAAACTATCTTGTTGCTTTCAGCTCCGCAGGTGCGGAAAGGTAAAGGTTTTGACAACGTGCGAAAATCCTTTATGGTTAAAGAGGTTTTGCGACAGATGGCCGGTCTGAAGCTTGCTCTAGAACTCGAGAAAACCCAGAATGACCTAGTTTTAATGGAACGATACTATGATTGAATAGCCAACCAGAAGTTGACAAGTTTGAGGAAAATTACCAAGAATCTCAGAGACACACCCTCTTTGATCCGGAGTCTCTGAACTGGGCAAAAAGTTAACTATGTGTCATGCGTTCACTTAACTTTACTTTGTTTTTGTGTGAATGCAGATGGTGATGACCTCGTCAAGTAAACATGCTAAACATATATCATTAAGCACAGATTAATAAAACATTTCATTGTTTTTTGTTTATTATAAGTAGCAATAAACAAACGTTTATTTAATGATTATCTTTAATTTTAAAATCTTCTTTCTTCTTTCTTTTGTGAATCGAGGAGTTCATTTAATGAGTTCCTCTGTAAAGGGACCTTGGTAGGAGAGAATGTTATTGTTTTATCTTATTATCTCTTTCAGTGCGTCCGGCTTTCAGTCTCCTGAGAGGGAAAATAGTGTAGGTTGACCTGGCTGTGGATTTGACCTGTGGGTCTCAAAATCAGGCCATTTCGTGACGTTACACCTCCAACAATATTTAAACACTTTCAACAAAAAACATATCAAAGCATAATTTTACCTGCAGTTATTGAAGCAAAACTGAACTTGTATGATCAAAAACCCATATAAATGATTACATGAATCAGGAAAGCAGGAAGAAATGTTATTTCTGTTTTTACATTTTACCTTCAGTTGAAGCTATTCAGAATGATGTGTTTTCATCATATTTAGCTTTTATTTTATTTAAATATCTTCAGCTTTATTCATTTAATGAGAATTGTTGTGTTGTTTGTAAAATAATCATAATACTTGAAAGGTTTTGTAATAAATACTATTTAACCCTTTGATGCATGAATTATGAAATCTTCAATCATGACTTTAACAATTTTTTTCATTCATCTTTAGGTGTGAATGAAACAAATTGCAACAAATATTTTTTGTAACCTTTAACAATTTACAAATAATTTATTACATGTCCACCTCATGGACAGCGTGCATTCTGAACATGAAACATGTTGGCTTGACTTACTGAAGTCCAAATGGAGGGGCTCAAATGCAATTAAGTCTTCAACAGCTGTGCTTAATAGCAAACAAAAATAAATAAATAATTTTGAGTACCTGTCCACTATAGTGACCATTATGCATCAAAGGGTTAAAGAACATTACATGTGACTTTACATGTTCTTTAAAAGGTATTCGGAAGTGTTTGTTCATTTATGACAAAATAGTTTAACACTATGAAAAACAGACATTGCTGCATAGGCTCTGGGCAGGATACAGGGTCAGGGGCTGAACAGGAACGGGTTAGCTAAAACAAATAAGTCAAATCATTCACACAAAGTAGATTAGTATTTAATTGTCTGAAAATATCTGATTAGTTAATATAGATTTTCAGAATGCCAATATTTTCCTTGTACTGTTTTTATCATATTGACATATTGAAATACAGAGAAATCAACTTGTCGATACAATGCATGTTAATATAGGAAGAAAGGATATTCACACATGAAAAGTATAAATGTGAATAAATCGTATGCGGTGGCTCTTCTGTACTTCCATTGTGTAAAAGTAGGTCACGGGCCAAAAAAGGTTGGAGAGTCCTGCAATCGAGGGTTAAATGCTAGGATTTGAAAATCCTGACAGATCTGCGTCACGCTGTCACTTAACATTCATGGACTCACCCATCTTGACTCATGGCAAGGAAGGCTGTTGTTTGTTTAGCGTCCAGGAAACAGCAAAGAACGTCTCGGCTATAGAAGCTAAGCGTTAGCATTAGCAACTTCACCACACAGCTGAACTCCTTCAGGCTTGTGTTATTCGTGGAAATAAAACATCAATGTTGTAGAGCAAACACAGGGAGTGGTAGAGTTGTGCTGCTGTTAGGCAGTCAGAGGCGAGATGTTCACATATCAGGAAATATAGAGTCTAAATCCTGCCTCCATCCTCCTCCAGCTGATTTGTACTTCCTGATTCAGGCGCATCTGAGATATGTTTACCCAGAGAACAACCAACAAGGCATTTATTCCTACAAGAGACTACTACAAATGCATTGATTAAACCTAAAAATTCTATCCCCTGAGCACGATGACCCCTGAGCTACAGGTTTTGGTGTTCTGTTGGTTTCATCAATTGATTGGACGTTTCTTTTGGTAAATAGCTTCAATAAAGTGGAGTTAACTCTCAAACTTTATCACATTGTTGGACTGTGAAGCCCTTTCAAGTTCCTGCTGGAGTGTTTAGAGGCATGTCTGGTTTGCTATAGATCAGAGAGTCAGTGGGATGAATGCCTTTGAACCATTTATCCCGTTTTAATCTGGAACTAGAGATTGGTGCCACAATGATACACCACTACTGGCAAACAGCACTTGCTGGAAAACCCTGTCCTCACAGCTCCCAGCCATGGTGTGCATGTTGATGTTTTGGCCTCTGATATCTCCTAGAAGTGAGTTACCATTGAACACCTGCAGTTGTTTTGACAAAGGTATTCATTGCTCATAACATTACCACTTCACAGTTTATCCACATGCATATGTGGAGAAATATGTGTGAGTAAAAGAGTCGGAGAAGGGATACTTCTCTGCGAGTTCAGAGTCCTTTGGGCCTTTCCTGACAGCTGCAGCAATCTGAGAACACAGGGCTCACCTTGGATGGGAAGGGCGCGCACACGACCAAACACAGTCATGTGTTCATCTGACAAAATGGGGTTAAGAGACCACTGCCATGTCTTATTACGTGCTTCATTTGTAAGAATAGACGTTGATGGCAAAGAGGCAAATTCTCCATCAAGAAGCCGTAACCTTTTTAGTCCTTATTCTCATTTGCAGACAAGTATGCTTGCAGAGTTGCGGAGAATGACCCCAGCCAGCGTGTGTATACTGTTCCATCCTGAGCACAAGGCAGATCCCAGAGCCATCAGAGGCAATTTATGTAGTCATTCATCTTGTAGCGCTCTCTGGTTAACACCAAAGGATATGTGGGTGGAGAAGCAGGCACATGGATAGAGCAGGACTCTATCAAACCCTGTGTTACTGACTGAGTGAGCTTGTATGGAGTAATGAAGTGCCGAGGCAAAAACACACACATGGCTTTGCAGGATACACTCACACCTACTCTAGCTTTATCCTGCTAACTCAGAGTTTAAACATGCATGAATGTGGGAAGATTTTAATCATACAAAAGACAGCACCAGGTTATTGGAGCTTAAGTAAAAAAATAAATTGGTTTAATTAGAAAAATTAAATAAAAGAAAACTGTTATATATACGAGTGCATTTGCTGCTGTCTCTTTAAGGAGAAACCTGCATCTTTTCAACCCCTACGTTTCTAAAGAGGGAAGCCAAGCTTTTCTGTTGTGATTTGATTTTGGTTGTTTGAGCGGCATATAGGAGGGGTGGTGGGAGGTTAGCAAGCCCTGGTGCTCCCTCCTTCAAGTGGGCAGGCGTGTGCATGCAAAGCACTCTCTAGTCTGTCCTTAGTCAGACGGCCAGCTGGTCATACAGGCTTAGAAGAGGAGTGGGATGTCTGGTTTCTGACTTAAGCCCATTAGGTCCACATCTTACTGGTCAACAACTCACAGCTCAAAGTTGTTTTGATAGTTATGTGGACGTGGGTCAAGCCTTGGGCGCTTTTGGCCAGTCAGTGGTGAAAAATCTTCCAAAGAAACCAGAGATCATTTACATTTTCATCTTCTGACCTGTGCCTAAGTGTTTTCAGGTTTATGCGTGTGTGTTATGTTGAGTGTGACAGGGTGCCCCCCCCCCCCCCCACACACACACACACACACACACACTTCCTGGGCTAGCCCCCCCCCCCCCATCCATGCTGTTGTGTGCTTGTGTCGCGTTGCACGTAGGCTTGTGGAATGTCGGACCGTTCTCCGCTTCCCTCATGGCGGGTGGCCTCAGCAGGAGGAGTCAGCAGAGTGGGTACCAGGAGGTTTCAGGGGCAGCTCGGCGTTCACTGGAATGTTCTTCAGAAATGTTATTTTCTGTGTTTAGAACAGAGGGCAAGGTTTAATTTTGTTAGCAAACTTGATTTTTTTCTCCCACCTTTGCAACATTCCTTCTAGCACTTTTCATCCGGCTAAACAGACAACACAGTCAGCTTTTGAATCAGGATGTTATTTATTAGTTAATGTAATACAAGACCAGCAATGACTGTCTTTGTTTCCTGCTCTGGACGGAGAACAGAACACAACACTGTATTCACAATAAGCACAAGGAACAGAGGAGATTATTGACTCCTATAAAAAAACTGTATTATTCCCAGAACCTGTTTATCCAATCCAACATTCGCCATCTGTACCACTTTTCTTTAAATTCAAGCCAGCAACTGCTGATCAACCAGACAGTGCTATTTTATTTGAACACTGGCTTTACTGTGGGCATCGGGAATGCCTCAGAGTTATTTGAGAGCAGACATATAATTATACCATTAGGCTGACAGTGAGTCCTCGCTGTGAAATGCTAAAGTTTCATTCTGCTTGCTCTAATCAAAGCTGATCCTAGTTTCTGTTTTTAGGAGGCTGCAAACGACTTTGAAATCCGGATCGTGCTCCCCTCCCCTCCTCGTCCTCTTTACGCAAAGCCAACTCATGCAGGCGCCCAGTCAAAGCACACACATGCTTACGTCACGCGGGCTGCTTGTGGGCTGACGTCGGTGTGCAAAGCCGAGCCATATCAGAGGAGTGAACGGGGCCCCAGCCAGCGCGGCTGCCTGGTAGCACAGTCCACAATGGCTCCTGTTCAGACCTCATGTCCCGCAGCCACAAACAACACTTATGAGTGTGTGTGCCTTGCGTCAACCACTTCATGCCAGCCATATCTAATGCAGCATCAGATCAAGGGATCAGTGTGTCATTCTTGAGAACAGCCTTCTTTATTTGTGTTTTACTCACTTTGGACTGGACATTAGCGTAGGCTAGCAGAGCCAGATGTCACTGCGTTAGCAGATGTTTATGCTTTTGGAATCGATGGAGGGGAAGTCAAATCATTCTCTACTTGTAGCCTTTTTCAGAAATTGCTATTTAGAGTTCGCTTTCCCTCATCTTGTCTCTCAAATGCACATTTGAAGTATTTCTACCCTATGATCCATCATCTGTCCATGGATCCGCTAATAGATTGGTGGGTTTTTAGCCCACCGGGGGCTGGATATCTGGTTACAAGGCAGTGAGGTTACTTCTGCTTGTCAGAGAAGTACCATAACCACTTTATGTCAAGTCTCACTAACAGTTTGTACTCACTGTAATAGTTCTATGCAAAGCTCAAGCTGGTTTATTTGACATAAATCAGCATTTTTCAGCATGTGAATCTGAGTTTATTTACACATTTTTTATCAACATTATTTGTTTGTTAAGTAAAAGTCCCATTTTCATAAAATCACAACAGAAAAGGAACCATTTGGTGGTTTAACCCCCCAATCTAATCCCTTAAAGCTGAGTGTCAAGCGGGGAGGCCAATCCCCCAGTCCCAGGGTGGACACTCTGCCATTAGGCCACTGAGAAGGTGAAAAAGACACTTAACTTTTCCAGTTTTCCTTTGCGCTTAAGAATATAAATTTCTGCTAAACTTTTTCTTTCACATTCAAAAATTTAAAAGAACATTTATGAAATGGAACAGTCCCGGTGATCAAACAAAAACATTCCCAAAAAAGACATTTCTTGAGTTGCATTGTGACAGTACCGTCATTAAACAGACCCAATAGCTGGATTATGTAGTGAGTGACCTGCTGTTTACTGGTCTGTCCAGTCAAGCTGAAAATGGGCAGATTCTGGCCACCAGCCCATTTTTCCACTCCGACGACCAATCACAAAGAAAAGCGAACACGTGTTTGTCTATGTTTTCCTCATTGTGAGAGGCGTATCTCTCCTAAACACCACAGTAGCTCGACAAATGCAGAGAACCGTTGGATCCAGGCAGTCACCTCTTAGTTCTTCCTCTCACATCTGGATCCAATAGGAGCAGCTTCCTTCTCTAAAGGAGGAACACATAAATAGCAAGGCAGACCTAACCCTAACCACACCAAGCATCTCAGTTTGGATGTTAGTTCATTTGTTTACCGCTCACTCGCCCCTCTTTAGCGCAACAATTTAAGAAATGACCCCTTGAGATCCCTCACCCTTTCACACTCGTGTCCCTCAGCCACACTTTGGATGCTTTAAACACTGGATTGTGGCGCGGTTGACGCACGTAGACCTAAATGCCGAACGCGCGTCCACACGGGTCTGTGCCCATGTGTGGAAAGTTTGAGTGGAACGAGGCCAGGATTGAAATGCAGATGAGTGGAGGATGGCTGGTGGGTGGGCTGAGGGTGGCCTGCGTGGGCTGGGACTTGTGGGCAGAGGAGGACGAATGCAATATCCTGGTTGTAGCTGAACAACCAAATGTTCCTTTGTGAGATTTGGAGGAACGGAGATAACACCAATTTTTATTTTAAGGCTGCTTGATAAATCTTGACATCATTCATTTATAAAGAGTTTGTTAAACCATGTGGCTGACTTTCCTTTGTTTCTTCTGCGTCTGCCATGTGTGTGTTTGAGTGTGACCCCCCCATGTCTTAACACGTCCCTTTTGTGTGGCTCATGTGCTCTAACCGTACAAGCTGAAGTTTTCCTGACCCCGCTCCTGCTTGGGGCTGCGTGGGGCAGAAGATGAGGTGTGTTTGTGAGGGACAGCTGCAGCTTTTGCTTGAGTGAGTTTTAACTTGTGTACAACAGAAGACGCTGAATAGTGCAAACCCCTTTGAGGCAGGGAGAAGCTGGTGCACCTTGTGATGAAACATGTCTTCTTGCACTTTTTAGGATTTGCCTCCTAAACACTTGATGTAGGAGACACAAGTTCTCCTGTTTGTGGGCAACAAACAGTCGAGGGATAAAGCAAATGGTGAACGTGCTTCTTGAGTCGCTTTGAAAGCTTGCCATGTGTGTCCGTGTTATGTGGTGAAATGGCAGAAACGTCGGTGTTGTGTTCAAGGGATGGAACTGGAGAATGTCCCTGTACCCCTTTTGCTGGCCTCCGAGGAGGAGCAACCAGTGCTTGCTCCTGCCCCCTATCTGCCCCACTCCTTTCCTTCCAGACACACACTTACGCAGCTACAGTTTCTGTCTCGGACAGAGAGGGTATCGGGTTTGTTTTGCAGCAAGGTAAAAAAGGAATTGGAAGGCTGGCATAAATTAGCAATTGAACATGTGTGCAGGATATAAATGATTCAGTAAGCTGTAAAAGATGGGAGAGGGGAAACGGGTTCCTCCTGGCCTGTTGCTGCCCCTGACTCCTTATCCATAAATTCCATGCCAGCAGCTGGAATTTAAAAGCGGCCATTTTATTAATGGGTGTAAGGGAGAGGAGGAAGGAAGCAGAGGGTGAGAGGGCAGGAAGGTCAGGTTGTGTTTGTCATGTGTAAGGGTAGGTAGGCTGCAGCTCAGAGGCGCTTGTGGTGGAGTTGGTTATATGTGTGTGTGTTTGTGTTTTGTTCATGCCTCTGTATAGGGACACAGCGCAGTGTTGAACAAAAGCTCGGTTCAGGGCTGGGCTTCCACCTGAGGCTGCCACGAATCAGTTATCAGAATCAGGTGTAAAAGAGACACATCTGTGCTTGTGTGTGTGCGTGTTTGTGTAAATGTGTGTGTGTGTGTGACAGACTTCCTGGTTTTAAATGTGTTCACCAGAGTGCTCTCATGTTGTCCCAGTCACGCCATAAACTGAACTCCTCTGTTATTTTAAAGTCCCAGAGGCTCAACAGGCTGGCTCACAACAGTTTATTTACTCTGTTACTTCATTTAAGCCTTACAGTAAATACCCGTTTTCTACTTTTTTTTCCCTGCTAAAACACCCAGGAGGTTTTCTTGCTATTGCAGATTTTTATCTTCTTACAATATTTTCAAGACAGTGATGAAGTACTTTCTGATATTTTTTATTATGGATGTGTATTCTGGTAAGGTGGCAATATGACATACGTCACAATACAAGGGATACCTATATGTGTATGTATATATATATATTATGGCAACACCTAAGAGCCAAACGATATTTGTAGTTTTAAAGGCTAAATTTAAAGCTGCAGTGGCAAATTTGGAAAACAAGTTAGCTTAAAACATTTGTCATGCCTCTTAAGCTTAACAAGCTATAAATATATTGTGGAGATAAAAAAAATAAAAACGTTAACCCTTAACGACCAGCGGGAGCGCTGGCGCTCTCATTCGCATATCTGTGTTCAAATGCATGTGCTGAAAATATACAAGATGAAATAAAACTTTTTTTTTTTTGCATATTAAACTGGAGGAGTTACACTTATATCTCACTCACTGAACATGTCCCAGAGCACTGCATATTTCTGCTAACGAGTTTGCAAAAACAACCAAAATGCGCAAATAAGGAAAGCGTTTTCATTCAGACAGACGCTGTGTCGTTCTGATCTGCAGCTCACAGGACTTCACACGCTAGAGTAAACGTCGTCACGTTGTCAACGTGAACTGTCACATGATTATCACTCACCCAATCACCTCCTTTGACGTCATTTCCCCACGAATTGTAGTTCTTTGTAGTCCCAGTCTTTCGGCTTTTTCTTGTGCTTTTTCGCAATAATACGTTTAGACAAACACGTCCTACAAACATCACACACCCACTACAAACTCCCAACACACTCATACACCACTACGAACGTTTTGACGAATCACGGACTCGCCAAATAGTACATCTTCCCTCCATGAAGCAGTTGACACCATAACAGCACCTAATGATGATGGAGTTTCTATTTCCTCATGTAAATCTTCATGAAATAGTCTTTATTATTGTTATTATTATAAGTGAGGAAAACTATACAATGTGCTACAAATATTCAACATTATTATATTAGACTCCTGCTGATTATTATTATTTATGTTTTCGTTTTTGTTATATAAATGAGTGTACCGTATCTCAGAAACTAATTTATTGAAGGACTTCAAATTAATTTGTTGTTTTTTGAAAGGATTGTGTGTAACTTTTTTTCATTGACAATTTTGAGGGATAAAGCTGTGGCAATTCTGTATAATCAAAAATATGTGTAAAAACAAAAACAATTTTAAATTTCTGTGTGGATAATTGCATTTTTTTTATTAAATTGTTTAGTTGCTGTGAACATTGAATGTAAGGGTTGTATTGATGTATAGCAGGTTGAAATACTCCCCAAAATGGCACCACAGCATGTAAAAATGTAAATATAAGTTCTGGCGAACTTGTTCTGTGGCAGGCCCTAAAGGATTAATAAATTGGTTCTCTCGCATTTGTCTAAAAACCTCAGCCACGTTTTGGACTGAAAGCAACCCTTGGATCACCCAGCTGTCGGTCTCACGGAACCACCGCACTTTCCAGGGTCCTCCATTCATTACTCGTGTATTTAGCAACAGAACACCACTGGTGTGAGATGTTCTCTACTTAATAATATCAGAGAAGGAGCTACCACTGCAACTTTAGGACAAACTACCAGAGTGCCCAAAAAAACATGATTTGAAGTCACGAACAACAAAAGATGTTTGGACCGCGCTCTGGAAAATTTCTGATTCTAGCAGAAGCGTCTCAGGGCAGATACCCGAGGGGAGGGGTGAATGTTTGGTGACCGTGTTTGCATTGGAAACCTAGCTTGTTCTGTAGATTTGCTGTAGCATCTCTCATTGAAAAACTCAGGCCAGACGCTTCCAAGGCACATCCAGTGTTATCGCGAGACCTGGTGGTTCCATCAGAATTAAGGTAGTAAAAACTGCTGCCACCTAGTGGTCATGGTTCGAATACATCACAAAATATTGTAATATTTCAGTGTATCCATATTTTCTTACATATGTATTTTATAAGTTTGGGAAAGCTAAATTTCAGAGTCTTTTAGATCATTTTGCCTCCTCTTATGGATGCTTTTGATTGGAGGCACCACGCTGCCAGCCCACATCGATCCCTTCAACTCCCAGTGCCAGCTGACCCACAGCGACCCTGACACAAATGGTGGCACCGTCCGCCATCCTTTAGTCCCTATGGAGCTGGTCCCATAATGCATCTGCCTTGTATCTGCTTATTACTTATTTAAATGTTTTAAATGTCTATGTAGTTAAATGCATTACTTAACAGACATGAACGAGCTCAAGGATAGTGTAACCTCTGTGTTGTCATGACGATCATACCATCACACTGTGTGCTGCTGGGTAAGAGCCATCAGTCAGTAAGTTATTCAGCGCAGGTCGTGCACAGCTGTAGGTAATGAGAGCTGACACAGAGTGACAGGGTGGACAGGAGGACATGCTGTCACTGCAGCTCAGGCCCAGGAGGACGTCCTTCCTGTTTGCTCCTCATCACTTTGCACATTAACCCTGCTGGTGATGCTGCTCTGCTCACCTTTTACTTGAGGGGGACTCTGGGAACAGTTGGGAAGAACTGGGTGAACTCCAGTTGCACTTGAGTATCCTTGTCTTATTTTTCCCTTTCAAATCACGAAATGCACGTGTAATGCGGCTGTCTGGTGCAGCCAAAAACTGGCCATGTTGCGACAAAATGACATTTGTGGGATGCACATCCAGGGCACGAAGCTCCTGTTCCACCACATCCCAAAGATGCTCTATCGGGTTGAGATCTGGTGACTGTGGGGGCCTTTGTAGTACAGTGAACTCATTGTCATGTTCAAGAAGCCAATCTAAAATGATTGGAACTTTATGACATGGTGCATTATCCTGCTGGAACCATCCAGAGGATGGGTACATGGTGGTCATAAAGGGATGGACATGGTCAGAAACAATGCTCAGTTAGCCCGTGGCATTTAAACAATGCCCATCTGGCACTAAGGGGCCTAAAGTGTGCCAAGAAAACATCCCCCATACCATTACACCACCACCACCAGCCTGCACAGTGGTAACAATGCATGATGGATCCATGTTCTCATTCTGTTTACGGCAAATTCTGACTCTACCATTTGAATGTCTCAACAGAAATTGAGACTCATCAGACCAGGTAACATTGTCCAGTCTTCAACTGTCCAATTTTGGTGAGCTTGTGCAAAATGTAGTCTCTTTTTCTTACTTGTAATGGAGATGAGTGGTACCTGGTGGAGTCTTCTGCTGTTGTAGCCCATCTGCCTCAAGGCTGTGCGTGTTGTGGCCTCACAAATGCTTTGCCGCATTCCTCGGTTGTAATGAGTGGTTATTTCAGTCAAAGTTGCTCTTCCATCAGCTTGAATCAGTCGGCCCATTCTCCTCTGACCTCTAGCATCAACAAGGCATTTTCGCCCACAGGACTGCCGCATACTGGATGTTTTTCCCTTTTCACACCATTCTTTGTAAACCCTAGAAATGGTTGTGTGTGAAAATCCCAGCAACTGATAGGGGTGGGATTGATACTTTTTATCAATATCAATGGCATTGTCGATTGTGTCAATCGATCGAATTCCTTATCAATTCCAGAGTAGTTAAACAGGTGGCAAAAAACTAACTGCACATGGCTCCTGCACTAAAACTGTCAGTTTCTTTATGATAAATGATCAGTTGTACCTGTATTGGTTGGAAATGCATTTCCAAATGTTCTCCTTTATGCTCCCTGTGAAGACAGAGTCATCTTCTTGTTTGGTGCAGTGTTGCTGTAGCTTTTGTAGAGTGGTAAAAATCTCACCACAGGTCAGACCTGTGTCCCTGGAGTCTGCTAGTGTGGATGTGTAAATATAAGATAAATGACACTAACATGATAAACAGTGTTAGTTGATCAGTTACTTGCAGCATTAATAGGAGAGGACGTGCGAACGTCACCGCTGCAGCTGCGTTGATATTCACTAGTCTGGAGCGGGTCAAAACACGTCAAAAACTTTACATTTTATCGTATTTTGTGCGCAAAGGCTTTTGTATAATCGGAATGCTTCCTGCCTTGATGAAATATCTACTTTGCAATTATTACAAGTTATCCTGTTGTAATTCTTTCTTGTAAAATTTAACCAAACTTTCGAGCGTGTCTGCTGCTTAGATGCCATGTTTCCTGCTTCCGTAAGCTATACAACGTGCGCGGTGACGTCATTTGCGCCGACTGGAACTGAAAAAGGGAATCATTAGCAGAAGTGGCGAACGATTCCTAGGAATTGAATCAACCGGTTTGCAACAACAACCGGTTTTCGATTCCCAACCCTAGTAACTAAGCAGAATGTGAAATACTCAGTCCGGCTCGTCTGGCACCAACAACCATGCCACGCTCAAAATTGCTTAAATCACCTTTCTTTCCCATTCTGGCATTCAGTTTGGAGTTCAGGAGACTAAGATGCTATCCTATCAATATGGGCCAACATTTCTAAAGAATGCTTTCAGCACCTTGTTGAATCAGTGCCACATAGAATTAAGGCAGTTCTGAAGGTGAAAGAGGGTAAAACACCGTACTAGTACGGTGTTCCTAATAATCCTTTAGGTGAGTGTGTTTGTGTCTTCTTTGACAAAGTATGGTGGACCACCCCATTGACTGACATCCGTAGCGTTGAGTATGTCCAGTTGTTTGTTGTCCATTAGCATGCAAAAACAGTTTGAAAGACAAGTTTGGAGCCCACCCCATGACTGAGAACCGTGAAATGGGTCATGGCCAGACAAATATAGAATGGAATTGTAGAGCAAATGTTCAGCAAATTAACATGTGTTTTTTGGTTTTGCAAGTTAAAACCATAATAAACATGAAAGTGAAAATTTTTCACACATTCATGTGTTCACACATTTTCTACTGAAAGCTTAATCATGGGCATTCAGGTTTTTGTTTTCAGCCTAACTGTTCTTCTCAAACCGGAACCCAGAGGCTTTAAAGGCAGCTAAATGGAAGAACATTGGTATGAGCCACTACTGCATTTCTCCAGCTTTTTCACAACCTTTCACTGAGTCCAAGGCAACAGTGGGCAGGTTATAATAGCTAGTAACTGCTGTTGTACAGCAGTGTTAGTGAAAAATGTATTTACATAGACCATTTATAACAGCTAATTGAATCGGTTTCACACTGAAAAACAACATTTACACAAAAACCTCTTCTTACATACAACAGAAATTAACTATAGGTCTGTTAGAGGAGGTTTAAGTTTAGTTTTGAAAGCCGGCACAGTCATGACAGACAGCAGAGCAGGACCAGAGTAACTAGAAATCACTGGATGACCAGGGAAACCTGATCAGTCCTTACACACTGAGCATTTCAGAAATGGACTCGAGGCTTAAAACCATTAAGTGCTTGATGGGCTGTTAGGAGGAGGTTAAAAGTGATTCTGTATTGAACTGGGAGCCAATGAAGTGACTTCAGTAAAGGAGTAATATGGTTAAATCTCTTAAGTGAAAATAACTCCAGGAGTTGAGCTAGTCTAACCTGAATGCATGGAGAAATTTATGACATTGGTGCCCTATTCTTTACTTATAGGACAGTGAGACACACACACACACACACACACACACACACACACACACACACACACACACACACACACACACACACACACACACACACACACACACACACACACACACACACACACACACACTTCCGCTGAGAGGGGTCTGACTAAGAGTAGAAGCTAGCCATCGAAAGAAAAAAAAAGCCTGGAGTCACAACCGGCCCTTTGATGGCTTTCTTTAAAGTGGTAGTTAAAAGATACAGTCTCCTGTTTCCTGTGTTTTGCTTCACGCTGTGTGTTTGTGTGTGTGTGTGTGTGTGTGTGTGTGTGTGTGTGTGTGATGACTCATTGATTGAGCAGCGTGCTCCTAGTTTCTCTCCCAGCCAGCTATCTGTCCCGTAGCTGCGTGAAGCGAGCCAACCCCTGCATTACAGATGTTTCAGAGCACACAAGCGCCGATGCACTGTTGTGTTTGTTTAAGTGCATTCTGGTGGAAATCACTCATCTAGCTGGTGGGACTCATTCTCTCTCGTGACATCTTGTTGTTCAAACTCATACGTGACACAAAGCTCAATCAAACTCCTTGACACCATACACATATATATATATATATATAATTTTCACTCACATTTCTGCACTTGTGTTTACGTTCTGAGTGGATGCGTAATGTGCCTGCAATGCAGCATGACTTCATCACATGTGTTGGGCCCCCTGTTGGTGCCTGAGTCCTGTTGCAGCCTGGTTTATGGGAGGGCATGAAAACAACAGCAGCATAAGAAACAGAAATGAAGTTAAGACTGTGCAGGGGGTGTCAAAGTAGTGATGTGTGCTCCGAGTTTAACTAAAGGGGGGGTCTGCAGCATCTGCAGCCCCAAGGAGAAAACTAAAGGAGGAGGGGTAAGGCCCACTGTTTTTAAACTGTCTCTTCCTGTGCCATAGAGTTTTACAATAGAGGCCATTGTTTGTTGGGGGTAGAAGGCATGGGCATGTAGTTTCAATCATTTTTGGAAGTCTTATGTTTGACATGGTGGGGGCTCAACACTTCCTGTAGTTGGAGGCAGGCTTGTTCTTTGTGTCCATCCTGCCTTGCTGGTGGTATTTGTCTTATGTGACCTCTGTGTTACTTCTTTGAGTGTTCTGATTCCTTCCATGCTCACATAGGTGTTGTTGTTTTTTCCCCACCCTCACAACAAGGTGTTTACCCTCAAAAGTAGCTGTGCTGTGGGTTAGAAACAATCTAACACACAAAGGAACCAATCCTTCTCCATCTGTCCATCAGTTCTTTCAACGCCAGCCCCCTCCTCCTGCTGCTGCTCTGTTCTGCCTCCTGCAGTGATATTTTACCTCTCCTGCATGCACCAACTCCTCCTTAATCCAACTAGAGCTAATCTCTCATGGAGGGATGCGATCATGGTCCGGACACAGTGTCTGATTGTGGCCGAGCAGCAGAAGGTCAGCTGACGGCCCAACTTACACACTTCTGTCACCTCCCTTCTCAACTCGTCTTCCTGTCTTCTCAGACACAGAGCTCCTGTGTGGCTCAGGATGGCTGGATTTCTTATCCTGGCAAACCCTTTTTTATGGACTATTAGTCTCAATATTCCGCTTCATCGCATCTTTCATTTGCAATTAACTTTTTTTTCTCTAACTGGCACCGGAACACAATTCCACGCTTTGATGGAGCTGTCTTCTCATGTAACTCCTCGCCTGACTTGATTTAGTTTTAAAAGAGCCGGTTGAGTATCCAAGTTTAAAAAATAAACACGTGGAAGAGAAAAACTCTCAATAATGGTTAGATTGATAACTCTATGAAACAGACTTTTCTTATTTTGTCCTTGTTTGTATGCTCTGATGCTCCCCAGATTCCTAAAAGGCAAAGTAGATGAAGGTAGGGTAGGAGACAGAACAGTGATGTCACACACAGCCATTAGGAAGTGTAGGTCGGTGACTTGTTGAGACCCGACAGCTGTCCTGCTCCATCCAGATGAACTGTTCATTTTTCCTGTTGGTCCAAGTGAAGATAAAGGTTTAGCCATATTCCGTTTCATCTGTGGTTGCTAGTTTCTGACCCTTTAATCAAGGAACTGTCCAAGGTTACATGCGACTTTTAAAGCTCCCGACCCCAGCTCAGATCTGACGCCGCAGCTGTTTTGCATCTGTCCCAAACTAAATATGGTAGAACTTAGCCTGAGGCCTGCAGTTTTTCACTTCTGTGGCGTCAACACTCTGTTGTGGGACCGTAGTGTTTGTGTCTGAGGTGAATGGGAGAATTTCGTCATGGCAAAATCTTATTAACACCAAAAGCCTGAGTGAAACTTACCAAAGGGTGACGTAACCCCCAGCCTTTTCAAAGACTTGTTAACAGTAAAGCTTCTTTTTTTACTAATCAAGGCAGGGATTTGTTCAACTATATTAGGTGTTGTTCTTACCTAATTACTAATGAGGATAAGCGTTTTCCAAGTTGATCACTGGCTGTGCAGTTAAAAGGCTTTAGCTGCTTGTTTCTTTTTCGCCTTCCTAAACCTTTTGGAGTCCTCAAAGAAAACAAATCAGCCACATTGAAGCATGTTTTTGTGTATACCTCCAAGTAGTTACTATTTTAGCATCCTGAATGGCATCTGTTCTGAGAAATAGCTTTTACATCCATGACTAATGAGCTAACAGCTAGTCTGAGTGCAGCCAAGACCAAAGTGAATTTCTGTCTTGAAATTGTTCCAGTCTGTGAAAAATTCTCAACAATTCATGCAAATGTTTTCTTATAAACATTTACACCACCATTTGATTAGGATTTCTTTATTTCTGCTAGTTTTGGGTTTAAAGACCAAGTTCACTGAGAAACAATTGTTATTTTTCAAATATAATTGGCCAATCTGAGCCTCACATGCAGGCTAAATGTGGAAGTCTTCTGCCCCTGTCTCGTGCATTAGCTGGTGATAGAAAATAGATGGGGAAACGCTCAGATTAGAAAAACCTGTCAGATGTATGTCACATTGAAAATTAGCATTCATGAACTCTCCTGTCTTGGCTCCTAATGAGGAAGGCTGTTTATCTAGCACCCAGGTGAAAGCATAGTGTCAAGCTTAATTGGCTGAGCTGATGTTTGACAGAGGTTATTTGTAGCGTGGCTGTGTGACCCAGTCGCGGAGTAGCTGGCGGTGGGTTAAACAGAACTTTAATCTGGGAACAGCGACGCAGCGCTCGGCAGGAGCTGAGACTGAGCAGCGGTTCCGATTGAACATGGAAGCTGACTTACTGGTAGCAGGCAGCGAGGAAATGTCTCTTTCTTGGTTTGAGGGCTGGTGAGCTTGAGAACTCGGGTCAAAGTCTGGCATGGACGATGACTGAGTGATGAATGAGCGGCGGCACTTTCGTAAATAGAGTCGGCGTGATGACGTCGACGAGCCACGCTGGTGATGGGAATGCTGGGAAGTGTAGTAGTCCGCCAGTTGGGTCCGTAGGGGGTGGTCAGGAGGAGGAGTTCGTGACACAGAGCATGTCTTGGCTAGTAGACACTAACCGTTAGCATTAGCTACGCATTAACACAGCAGAAATATTTTATTTGGGGAGATGAAACATCAACATTGCAGAGCAAATGTAGTCAGTATAGAGTCCCACAGAGATCCTCTCACAAAGCATTCATTTATACTGCAAATGTGATGAAAAAAACGCGTGAACTTGGTCTTTAACCCCTAGATGCACATGAAGTGCTACATTTAGCTATAAATACCCTTATTTAGGTTTTCTCATCAGTCATAGTTGATGTATTCTATTTCTCCAAACAAAGGCTGTTCAGGAAGCCACATAAAAAATGAGTGTGAGTCCTCCTTTATAACTTGGTGTAAAACAGATTAAAGACAATAGAAATACATTTTAACCCCCCTTTGTTGCAATATAATCTTTGATTTTGAAGGATCCGATGAACTTGTTTGTATTTCACAGTCATCAGCCCTCTTTGGTTTAATGTGGAGAACACTCTTTCAAAATCTTTGCCAAGCCATGTGTCATAAAAGGAAAATAAAAAATCCCTTTCATGTGGAATGAAGCTTCTTCTAGTTATTTTTTTATACCGCCCATGGATTTTTCATATAGGGACGTTATAGGAATGCCGTCAAGTCTCGATCCAGGCGATCCAGCTGAAGAAAATAATCTCAATGTCTTGCTGCAACAGATGTTAACTCCAGGCTTCGCTTTCCCTGCTAAACAGATCTAATCTGCAAACAAATGTGGCTTTACTGTGATTGTGCGATTTCTTCCTGTAAACTCACAGTAAAAAAAAAAATTGTTGACTCCAGAATTTTCTGTTCAGGCTCCATTTCTGAATATTTTCCAAAGAATAAGAAGAGATGCACAAAAATATGTTAATGAAGTCGAGTTCCACTTAAAATGAAAGAAAACCACTAGCAGATTTTAGTGCAGTTTCTGCATATGAAGCCACTCACTCACCAGTTTATATATACTAACAGTATATAAAGTGTATATGTGGCAAACTGTTGTTGTGACTAATCAGGATTAGAGCCTCTACCCTTGAAGTGAAAGGATGATGTGTTATTTTAAATCCAGACGTTGTGCCGGCAGGGAGAATCCACGCCAGACAGCTTGCCAGGATGAAATCTGGGTAACATTTGTCGCAAAGTTGTACATGATTATTTACATAAATAGGCCTTGGCATCAGTCGCACTGCTATTCTGATGCTCTGATGATTATAGACTGAGTCTGAGCAGAGGAGAAATGTTCAGCAGAGTGATGCATGTGGTTTTCGTGCAACATTTCTGTAAAACAATAAGAGCAAAAACAGTGTTAGCTGAAATTGTATGGTAGGCAAGTTTAAAGGGATAGTGCAAATATCCTAAGGGGAATTTCTGTAACAAGATAATAAACGTTTATTATCTTACTTACATTATGAAGCTTACTTTATTATGTTGAGCTAACCGCTGCTACGGCAGCCTTAAACATGTCTAAGTCCAAAAATGTTATTGCAGGTCATGCAACTTTTATTTTAAAAACAATGAGTCAAAGTTCAGAACTATAACAACAAGAAGGCAAACTACCGTAATAATAATAATAATAAGAAGAAGAAGAAGAAGAAGAAGAAGAAGAAGAAGAAGAAGAAGAAGAAGAAGAAGAAGAAGAAGAAGAAGAAGAAAATATCATTTCTATGGCGCCTCTCAAGATAAAAATCACGGGGCGTTTCACAAAAAAAATGTAAAAATATAAAAAAGAATTTAGAAAAGGGTTAAAAATATATTTAAAAGGAGCAAAAAATAGACAATTGTGGTAAAAAAATGTTAAGAAAGAGAGAGAGTGAATAGGAAAGAGGGAAATCAGTGGATCCTGAGGAAGGTGGAATAGGTGGGGAGAGCAGAATAAAGAGAGAGTGGTGAAGAAGATCATACAAAAGCCAGCTTGAACAAGTGAGTCTTCAGCTGCTTTTTAAAGGAGACCACTGATCACAGGTTCAGGGGGAGAGAGTTCCAGAGTATAGGGGCCACAGCAACAAATGATCTGTCACCTTTGGTCTTTAGCCTGGTGTGCTGCACAACCAGAAGGCTTTGATCACTGGACCTCAGGGACCTGCTGGGGGTGTAGAGACTAAGAAAATCACCAATGTAAGATGGTGCTTGTCCATGTAAGGCCCTATAGACCAGAACCAGGATCTTGAAATGAACCCTGAAGTTGACTGGCAGCCAATGAAGCTGGAGGAGAAGCAGGGTGATGTGGGTGTGTTTGGAGGACTTGGTCACCAGCCGAGCACAGGCATTCTGAACCACCTGTAAACGATTCAGGGAGGTTTTGCTCAGACATGTGAAGAATTACAGTAGTCTAAGCGTGAGGAGATGAAGGTGTGGATAACTGTCTCAAGTTCAGAGCAGGACAGAATGGGACTCAGCTTAGCAACGTTCCTGAGATGGAAGAAGGAAGAGCGAACAAGATAAATGACAAGAGAATCCAGGGTGAGAGCTGGGTCAAAGGTCACGCCAAGATTCCTGACGGAGGGTTTGGTGTGAGAAGCAAGCTGACCAAGAGAGTCTCTGACTTTGGGAACCAGCTTGTCTGGGGCACAGATGAGGATCTCAGTCTTATCTTCATTCAGCTGAAGAAAGCTCCTAGCCATCCAGGTTTTGATAAGAGTCTAAGCAGGTGTGTAACAGCTGCAGCTTAGACATCTCATGGGGCTTAAAGGAGATGTACAGTTGGATGTCATCTGCATAAAGATGGTAGGAGGTTCCTTTGAAGGAGCTCAGGATGTGCTGAAGAGGGAGCATATAGAGGAGGAAGAGCAGAGGCCCCAGCACAGAACCTTGTGGGACACCATGGGTAAGGGAGGTGGTGGAGGACCTAAACTTGGAGACGGCCACAGGAAAGGAGTGCTCAGAAAGATAAGAAGAGAACCACTCCAGAGCAGTTCCTGATAGGCCTACCCAGTCTCTCAGCCTCTCCAGTAGCGGGTGATGATCAACAACAGTGTCAAAGGCTGCAGTCAGGTCCAGCAGGACCAGAACAGAACAGTCCCCTGCAACACTGTGAATCAAAAGGTTATTAGAGACCCTAAGAAGAGCTGTTTCAGTAGAATGACCTCTACGAAAACCTGACTGGAAGCAATCATAGATGTTATGTTCATCAAGAGCAGCTGTGAGTTGTTTAGCCACAACCTTTTCCAAGATCTTGGAGATGAACGGAAGTTTAGAGATGGGTCTGAAGCTGCAATGGAGAGAGGCGTCAAGACTCGTTTTTTTAAGAAGCGGGTGGATTACAGCGTTCTTAAAGTAAACAGGGACCTGACCAGAGAAGCATTAATAATGGAGACCGATGGACTGAGAAGCACTTTTAAACAGAGATGAGGGTAAGATGTCGAGGGGGCATTCATAGAGTTAACTAGTTTGGTTAACTCAGGCAAAGAAACAGGAGCAAAGCTATCTAGGATGATGGGCCGGGTTGGAGTCAGGAGAGGCAGCGATAAGGCTCAAGGAGAGATGCTAGATCTAACCTTATTGACTTTTTCCACAAAGAAAGACAGAAAGTTCTCAAAGTCTGCAACAGAGTGGATGGAGGCTGTAGGAGAGGCAGGAGAGACGATGCTGCTGATGGTGTTAAACAGCACCTTGAGGTTCCCTTTGCTCTGGGACACCAGGTTGGAGAAATGGGAAACCCTTGCATCTCTGACTGCAGAGTTAAAGGATGTCAGAAGACCCTTTAGGTGTAGCAGATGGACGTGGAGATGGGTTTTCTTCCACAAGCGCTCAGTTTTTCTGCATTGGTGCTTCAGGCTGTGAAGGCTGTCATTAAACCAGGGAGTAGGGTTCACTGCAGGAACTGATCTGGTTCTGACAGGACAGATGTCCAGAATGGAGAGGCAGTGCTCGTTAAACTGAGAAGTTAAGGAATCTGGGTCGTTATCAGAAGAACAGGGTGGATCAAAAGCAGCAGAAAAATTGCTAGCTGTGCTCTCATTAAGAAAACGAGAACTAACCATACGGTGAGCAGGTGGTAGGGACGCAGAAACTGGCAAGTTAAAGAAAATGTAATGGTGATCAGAAATATAAATGTCCTCAGGACAAACACTGTCAGCATTTAGACTCAGAGTAAAAACAAGGTCTAGAGTGTGCCCCCTGGTGTGTGTGGGGCAAGAAACATGCTGGGTAAAGCTGAAGGAGTCCATAAGGCTGGAGAAATTCATGGCAAAGTGAATTGAGGGATCATCAACGTGGATGTTAAAGTCACCAACAATCACCAGTCTGGACAGCTTCACAGTGGAGGATAGAAAGTCACTAAACTCCTGAAGGAAAGAACTGTTTGGACCAGGTGGACGATCGACCACAGCTCAGTAGAACGGGTCCTTAGGCCTGACTTTAATCAGCTGCAGATCAATGGAAGCAAAGTGACCAGAGGTTGTAGAGCTACATGGAAGATGGTCTCTGAAAACAACAGCTAGGCCTCCCCCACGACCAAAACCCCAGGGCTGGCTAAGAAAAGATAAACCACTTGGGCAGAGTTCAATCAGACCAGAATAATCAGATGTTTGCTGCCAAACTTCAGTCAGAAACAGAAAATCCAGGTTTTTAGAGCGAAGTCATTGAGTCATAAGTCATTGAGCAGGAAGGGCTAAAGCCTGATTCATGCTTCTCCGTCAGCTCCGCAAGGGACAGACACGCACGGATTGACAAAAGCGTTTTGCGCTCATGCTTCTCCGTCTCCTGGGGAGTGTTGCAAAGCAATTCCCCAGCAGGACAACAGTCGGGCGTAGCACTGTTCTGTGGTATCCTGTCATGTATCCGGTCCAAGATAGTGTGTTTATATTGTGTTTTTTTGTATGTAAGAGACTTTTTAACACAGACGAATTTGTCTCTCATCCTCCTCCACCTCTTCTTGCGCTCACCACCTCTAAACCCACGTTTCCTGTCATTTCTGTCCACAAATAAAACGCTTGCTGCACATCTTTTCACTCCTCCAGTCACGGGGGAATTAAACGTTCATGTTTTTAGAGTTTTTTCGCGAGGTATTCTTCAAGCTGCTCCGTGTCTGCCGCTAGTTATCCTCGGCTCTCTTTATGTTTTCGAGGGCGCAATGCCGGCGGTGTAGACGACAGCGGTGTCCTGACCAATCACATGCTTGCGTTGTCCGTCTCGACTTTCGGATGTTTAGAAAAGAGAGCTCGACTCCGTACGTCCTTGCGGAGCTCTCCGGCAGGCCCGCAAGGATGCTGCGTGTCGCCGCACTGACGCAGACAAAGAAGCATGAATCAGGCTTTATTGTTAACAGAGCGGGCATTTTTTAGAGCCATGCTGAGTGAGGTGGAGGAATCAGAAACTACAGAGACAGCTGGAGTAAGTGGACGTAAATTAGCAGGGTTAGATCCACGGTGTTTATAAAAACCACTTATGGAGGGAACAGGAGGAGAAACCACTGAGGAATGAGGATAAACCGACCTTAAAAAATTTGGACAGAGAAACCGCGCCGCAACGCGGCCTGGTGGGAATGTGGAAGTGGCGCTCAAATTGCAAAACAAAGGACAAGAAGCTAGAAGATCACGCCGATGTTTACTAGATAAACCAGGCTTTAAGAGAAGTCTTATTCTCACCTGGATTCCTGTTCGTTTACCTCTTTTCCTCCGATGTTTTCCCGGGACCGGATAAACATTGCTGGAGGTGTCCAGGTTGGAAGCATCGTTTGGCTCCGGGCCAGTGCGCCACTCAGATAAACAAACAGGGAGGTACGTCCTTGGTGCATCTTGGGCGATCGTGAACGAACGGAAGGACAAAAGAGTCTGGCGATCATAGGAGATGGTAACAGGGACACTACTGAAGAGGATCGCAGACAGGAGCAAAGTGAAAAAGAGGAGGTTAGTGGAGAAGAGTTTGAAAAAGTGGCCAGTGACTGCTGCTAAGCCAAGCACAGGCGCCATCTTGTTACTGATCGGAAGCTAAGCCTCAAATAGGGATGCGCCGATACTGGTACTGGTATCGGTATAAATAAAAGTTTACTGATACCAGTGCAGTTGACTGGAAGAGGCTTCACTGTAACTTGTCATTTCTGTTCACCTAATATTTTAGTTTTGTGATCATTTCTAATAATATTTTTTTATTTTTTTATCTACCTCACAGTCTTTTCCTGTTGAAAGCAGAGAAGAAAATAAAACCTGTATTCCAATTCATTGCATCTTTTTGTGTGGTAGAAGTATCGGTATCAGTGATCTGTATCAGCGAGTACTCAGATGAAAATATCGGTATCGTATCGATTTGGGAAAAAAGTGGTATCGGTGCATCCCTGGTAACAAGCGTAGTAAGTGCTCCACACTCTAAAACATCCAAGAGTGCTAACACCAGACATATTTATCTACAAATCAACTTAGTGTGCATGGCTCGTCTTTACTTGAATCTTCTGCTGATCTGTAACTGGCCACAGCCATGAAACCCATGAAACAGGAGTGAGAAAGTAAGATTTTTACTTAACAAAATACTGTAGTAACCACATTTGACCACAGGATGTCGTTCTTAAAATATTGCACCTTTAATTATAGAAAACTGGTTAAATTTGTCTGCAGTGTTATTTTTTAAAGGTCATGACTGCTAGGCAGTGTACTAAAATGCATCTAAAATGGGTTTAAAATAGATAATTTTCTCAATCTTTCATGCTGCCAGAGCTTGTCACTATCTAAACTCTTAGTCAACTTCCCAACCAGTCACCGAGGTAACGGAGCAGCCAGCTGACGCAGCACTGCCAGGAAACATGCTGTATTTTAATGATGCAGATATGGGAAATTGGATATTTTTAAAACTTCTTTTTTTGTTCAAGGGAACACTCCTAAAGTTTGCTTCCAAGTTGCTTTCCCCATTTGTCTTCAGATTGTAACTCCCTGCAATTAACTCAATTCTTTAAACCACTCTGAACTCAGAAAATGAACTGTAACCAATAGCATGACCTTGTTTAAGGAGCTATAAAGCACGTTTAGCTTTTGATAGTGAGTTAACACTGCTTTAGAAGTAGTTGTTTCCTTAATTTAAATCAGAAAGTTGCCTGATTTAACTGGGAGCTTTGCTGCAAGATACCCTTCTGTCTGCTGTGATCAAGTTTCTGTGGGAGATGATCAGGGACTCTGGGATTTCTAGACCAAGAGGTCTGACCCAAAAGGGATTAGAAGTTTAGATTGGGTCCAGGCTCAGCTTTGACCAACTCACACTACCGTATGTATTGCCACCAACACTCTCCTTGGATGGAATTTGAAGTATGAGCTATACAATACATTTCTGTTATTGATTTATTTAAAGTCATATACTTTAAATTCCAGTTACAAGAAGGAAGAGTAAAACCAGGTTGGACTTCCATTCACTATTTTGTGCCAACGAACTTCTGAAAATCGATATAAATTGTAATCATCTGTGCGTCGGTAAGATTTTAGTTCAAATTATTATTTTTTTCATCACGTTTTTTACCGTTTTAACAAGAATCCAGAAGTTTTTAACCTCAAACCGGAGTTCTTTTTGGTAAGAACAATCAATCACCAACAAAGCTTCAACAGCAGCTGCAGATTGGGCCAAGCCCTGAGGGTAGACGGAAGGCAGTGTGTGTGTGTGTGTGTGTGTGTGTGTGTGTGTGTGTGTGTGTGTGTGTGTGTGTGTGTGTGTGTGTGTGTGTGTGTGTGTGTGTGTGTGTGTGTGTGTGTTGTTGTTGTTGTTGTGATTGAATGTGAGTAAGGGGAAATACCATGCATGCCTGAACACAGACCAGCACATAGTTGTGTAAAAGAAAAAAAAACTACACGTATGCTCTTTACGAGTGTGGAAGAGAAATGCTGGAATAGGGAGGATATGAGATCACACACACACACACACACACACACACACACACACACACACACACACACACACACACACCTTTGCACACATGGATTTTAATTAAGCTGACCTGACCCAGCTGCATGGGAAAATGATATTACTTTGCACCTTTCGGGACAATCAGTCTGTGATTTTTTACAAGCAGATAAAATCATCCAAAAATGTAACAAACCAAAACACCACTTTAGCTCTGGAGACTGTAGTGATGAGACGTCAGTAGTGGAGTCTGTGATGCGGTTTGCTTTTGGCCGTGAGTAAAGGAAGCATCTTCGCCCCGTCTGCTTGGGCTGATGTGGTTTAAACAAGCATCTGGAGTGATCCGCTGGGGGCTCGGGGGGAGATCGGGTTGCTGGTAGAGGATGTGGACTGATGCAGCTCAGAGGCCTGGTTTTGGGAGAGGAGAAGGGGAGTGTTGTCAGGCTTTAGAGGAGGCAGCAGCAGCTTGTGATGGTTTTGACGTCTGCTACTGTTCTTCTGCTCTCTTGTTTGCTCTTCCTTCTTCCATCTCAGGAGCATTACTAAGCTGAGTCCCATTCTGTCCTGCTCTGAACTCGAGACTGTTATCCACACCTTCACCTCCTCAGGCTTAGACTACTGCAGCACACTTTTCACTTGTTTGAGCAAAACCTCCCTGAATCGTCTACAGGTGTTTCAGAATGCCTGTAGTCGGCTGGTGACCAAATTGTCAAAGTACACCCACATCACCCCTCTTCTCCAGCTTCACTGGCTGCCTGTTAACTTCAGGGTTCATGTCAAGATCTAGGTTCTGGTTTTTAGGGTCTTACATGGACAACCTCCATCATATATTGGTGATCTTCAGTTCTTACTCCCCCCAGCATGTCCCTGAGGTTCAGTGATCCAAGCCTACTGGTTGTGTATAAAGACCAAAGGTGACAGATCATTTGCTGCTGTGGCCCCCAGACTCTGGAACACTCTCCTCCTGAGCATGAGATCAGAGGACTCAGTGGTCTCCTTTAAAAAGCAGCTGGAAACTCACCTATCTGGCTTTGGTTTGACCTCCTGCTGATTCTTCCTGACTACCTTCTCTTCATGCTGCTGTTTCAACCAAGTATGTCTTTCTTGGGGGCTCATGATGAACATTTTAAAAAAAAATATTTTTTATTATTTTTTGTTCTTGTAAAGCATCTCGTGATTTTTATCATGAGAGGTGCTATATATATTAAAAAATGTTTCTTCTTCTTCTTGTTCTTTTCGGCTACCCTGTTGCTCTTGAGTCTAGTAACCCGACCTCCACACCGGGTGGGAGGATTTGCATCCACGGGTGCAGTGTGTAGCAGAGGGATCCGTGTGCAAAACATTAGAGAGATAAATCTAATTATGTTGTAATGGCCTTTTTTTTAAATATAAATATCATAAAGCAAAAACACTTAACCTTTTCTGACTTCTCCCTTTTTATCAGCAGGGTTATTATTAAACTATATATATGCTTTTACTTCCTAAACAGCTTAAATGTAGCGTGCCACTTCTTTTCAATAGACTAATATGGTTGTGGAAGACTAATGATGTAAGGAAAAATAAATCAGCATCATTTACTGGAAGAACGATACAAACGCTTGTTGTGACATGAGCCCCGGCTGTTCAAGGTTTTCTGTAACTTACCGTTTCTTAGAATCAGTGGAAAAGTCATGTTTAATCACTATGGTTACAACTCCCCCTCCCAACGCCTGCTCAAGCGAGGACTTGTTTACCATCTCTGCTCCAGACTCAATAACATGTCAGTCATTAGGCTAAGAACCTCCCTCTCCTGCCTGCTATTGGTCCAAAAGAGGGCAACCAGTACATCCCCCACCCACCGCATCTCAGACAGCACACACACACACACACACCTCCTTCCCTCCTTCCTCTGCCCCAATGTGAATAATGAATGACTTCCCAACTGTCTGTCACGCTTCCCACTTATCTTCTTTGACACACACACACACACACACACACACACACACACACACACACACACACACACACACACACACACACACACACACACACACACACACACACACACACAAATGCTGTGCTTTGATGTCAGAGAGAATCAAGCTTTTAATCTTTCATCACACCATTTTTATGTTTTATTATGATTGGCATCGGCAATGAGCTTTTGAAAAAACAGGATGGTTTTCAACATTTCTTCTTTCCTCGTATCCCGCCCCATCTCCTGAGGTGTCAGCGGCGTGCTGGCAGTGAACATGTCACTAGTCTTCCAGTGTAAACAATGTAGTAGTCTACTTAATGCAACACACTCTTGAACAAACAAGACGCGACTGGAGTTTAGATACGGAGCTTTGCCATTTATTTCCTTTCATGTGTTGCTGTTTTATATGTATTTAGACACTAAGTTACTGTGTAAATGATCACCAGGCCCATCACTATGGATTTAAAAATAACATAAGGTGCCACTTGTGTTGGACTAGAAACTTTGAGATTTGCTGCTTCCCTATTGTTGTTGTGATATATCAGAATTGTTTTATTTATTGCAAATGTAGAATTTAGGCTGCAATTTTTAATAGAAATTTATAAAGTGATCAGAGCTGATTTGGTTCTATTATAAAATCTATTATTATTATTATTATTATTATTATTATTATTATTATTGTTATTATTATTATTATTATTATTATTATTATTATTATGGAGCAGAATCCTGCTGTGGAGCTGGACCTGAAGGTTGATCATCTGTAAGTAAAATGTTAATTAAAAATTTTAATATGTGAAAAACGTAAAACTGAGTTGATTATTGATTCTAGCAGCATATTAATGTGTATTTTACATTGTACACCTTTTGGTCAGATGTAATGTTGACATAAAGTACAGTAATTTTAGTAGTGTGCACGTAACAGTGTGTTTAAGTAACAAATTTAAGTTCAAAATCAAAATAAAAGCAAAATAAGTAAATTATTCAGCAGCTCTAACACTAAAACAAATATTTCTGTTCTTTTCCATTTTCACATTTTACACTGCTGTAGTCACCTTGTGTATGTGTGTATTTTTTTTATTAATTTTTTGGTGTTTAATTAATAACACATAATAAGCTGTAATCCAATTCAATTTGATTTTATTCATAGGAGAACCTTTATTCAACAACTTGGATGGTTACATTTTGTATGTAACATGTCCGGCTTTCAGTGAAACTACAAATTAATAATAGAAAGGTTTTAAATGCTTTCTTTGAGTTTTTAGAGATTTTTGACTTGTCTAAATCTATAATAGTCCACTCAGAGTCTTGCAGTAAAACAAATAAATTCATAATCAGAACTAGAAAAGAAAATTTTAATTTAAAATTTACATCAAATACAGGCCATTTTTCTCCTAAAGGTGAAATTCTGAAATCTCATGAACTATATTTAATAGAATAGAATAGAATAGAATAGAATAGAATAGAATAGAATAGACCTAATTGAAGGTATATGATTTTCTAATTGTAACCTTCAGCAACTAGAATAACAAATAAAAATAGAAAATTGAATTTCCACAAAGAATTACAAAAACAAATGTACATTATTAATGTTAACATGTCTGTTGGTGAAGTTATGATGGTAAAAATATTATAAATAAAAGTATAAGCAGCCTGGTAAAATTAAAACTAAAGCACGGATGCTTTCAAAAGTACAAAACATCTTCTGTAACTTTATATTCTTCTCCTTTAAAATGAAAGTGGAAATGTCCCACGATACATAATAATACCATGTGAGCAGCCCAAACATAACAAACTTGGCGGTGCTGCTGACACAGGGCTGAAATGCTAAAAGACAAAAGTGCCCTCTGAAAACTCAAAGAAGTCCAAATCAGCCCAGCAGAAACTAACTAAAGAAAATAAATAAAATTGTGTTTTTTGTGAAAATCTCATCAATTCCTCTCTTTCTGCTCCTCTTTTTTTTCTAATTCCACTCCGTTTGCTTTTAAATTAAATGTCTGCCTCTCAGGTTTTCACAGCATTTCTTAAACTTGTCACAAAGGATTAACATTCTCTCCTTTGAATCCTCAGCTGCCTCGCACATTTTGCAAATTCTTCACATAGTCGTCCTGTAAGTGGACAAAACCGTGTAGGATTTCAGGAGAAAACCAGCAGCACGGTTCTGGCCTGTCCCTCCACCCGCCCCCACTTAACGGTGGTTGTAGCGCCGCTCCAGCTCGTGGGGACGCTCCTCTGTATTGACTGTTGTCTTGTTGGGATGATTGCGATCCGGCTGCTACTCGTGTTGCAGCGGGGACAGGCTGATGCTTGGGTTTGGTGTCTGACCTGACTGTGTTTGCTCAGTGAAAGAAGCTGGAGGCAGGGGAGTTGTGTAACTACTGTATGAAGAGAACAACATCTTACGCCTCCCCACCCCCAGCAGTTGGATGTGTTTGACTCAGATTATAACAAAGATTTCTGCTCTGAGATCTGATTGATGTGGGCTGGGAACACAGTCAAGACCTCCTGATGTTTATCCTCGAACATGCCGACCAGCGAGGACGGTGACGTATTGTCTGTAGAGAAGCCCCTTGTTAGGAAGTCCCGTTCCTTTGAAGTAGTGGAAACCTACCTCACATAGCTGTGTGTGGTGGGTAGCAGTGTGGAAATAGGCCTGCAATGGGAGCATCTAAAAATAGGGGGGTTGTGATACCACGGGTTTCTCTGGTCCCGCAGTGAAACCCGCTCGACTTATATGGATTTAGGACGGTGACTCCCCCCTTTTCTCTGCTCTCTGGCAGAAGGTATGCATGCTTGGAATTCTTCCTCACTGAGGAATCTGCTAAAATGCTACAGAGAGAAAAGACACCCTTGCTGTGGCTGCCCTCTTTTGGTAGGTTTCCAGGAAACTAAACCCTCGCTTGTGTTTCTCCACACCGTGCAACACTACTCTGCTTGTGCTAACCACACTCGTGTCAGAATAGCATTTCCAATCCAACCCCAGCTGTTGTCCCAGAGAACCTGCGCGCGTTGACATTTGATGCTGTAGTTTTAAATAAATCTTTGCCTTGTGCTTTGGACCAGATTCAGAATACTTGGGCAACAGTGTTTGTGGAGTGCCTCAGAGCAACCCTAGCCCCTGTGTGATAAAACGTCACAGGAAGGCCCGTTTAGCATGATACCCTACTTACTTGTGTCCATGTGAAAATTATGTTGCAGACAGAAACTACTGGGTGGTTTTTATGTGCTGTCTCAAGTAAATTGCATTAAGCAAACATGATATCTCACCGGTGCTGCCGAATAAAATCCAATTTGAAAAGGAAGCAGCCACAATAGATGTTCCATTTTGTTGTAGAACCCTGGAGGAATTTCACCTCCTCTGCACCATTAGATCTGACTGAATGGGAAGTATTCAGGAGTGGGAGGGTCACTTCTTTGCCTTGTGAAGTAAAACTAGATTTGGCACGGTGTTAGTGTAGGTTTGTTCTGCAGAAATGCTGCGGTCCACCATCGTGTTCTTAAGCTAGATGTTTGGTAAAACGAGAAAGATCCAACAATAGGATATATTCTTATAATGAAATCTCAGTTCATACTGAATAAGGGGAACAAAATGCAACAAAATGTGAGTCGAATTTTTAGACTTCTACATAAATGACCATTTAATCCAAAAGTAGCAGCGATGTAACAGTTCATTAAATAGTGTTCATTTGAATTACCGTGACATTTCTGAGGATGAAATTGTTTCAAGACAACGGCAGTCCACTGTGCTCCTAATCTGTTTGGATTAGCTGTTATCTTGTCAACACGGTCAAGACTAACCGCTGCAGGTAAATTGTTAATTGTTCATAAGCTTTCCACAGAATCCTATAAATCTATCGCTTTAAGGCTCCAAAATCTCCTAAGTCTATTGTCAGTAACACACACACACACACACACACACACACACACACACACACACACACACACACACACACACACACACACACACACACACACACACACACACACTCATTTCAGGTGTGTTTATCTCTCCTACTTGTATCGAACCAGTATACCCCCATCTGCACAGACTCAGGACTGGAAAGGGAATCCTACGCTTTCTTTACTGCTTTGTTTAGTTTTGTTTTATTTAAATATGTATTTTCTAGCTAAACAATTAAACAGACTTACATTTTGCAATACTTAAACAAATAGCATTAGGCCTCATACTGGGTATTTTTATGGTTTCTGTCTTTATTTTCTGTCACACTTCATATTGTAAACGACTTATTCTCTAAAAAGGAATGCTGTGTCATTAAAGATCCACATTTGCAAGATAAATCTGACAATCATCTGCACGCTTTGTTTATCAATGAAATAGTCTGCCATGACAAATAGAAAAAATGCTGCATGTTATTATATTAGTAACACATTGTCTCATGTTTTGGTTTCTCAGTGATGCCCAGTAATGTTGCTCAAGTTTAATGTGGAACCAAGGGCGTCAGTTTGTTTTCAGAATTGCTGGGGACAATAACCATACACTTGAGTGGGGTTTAAAAATTGTTGGGGACAATAAAGTAGGCTAGCACAGGGGTCGGCAACCCGCGGCTCTGGAGCCGCATGCGGCTCTTCCATCCATCTGATGCGGCTCTCTGTGTTTGTAAAATAATGAATGGATATTTAAATAAAATGCTTTATATTTTACTGCATTAATTTTACACCTGTATGCTAATTCTAAATGTAAAGATTGTCTGCGTAAACCTGAACAGTTCCAACCCGGTCTTACTGTGAGACTGGGTTGATAGGTCACGCTTGTGCGTAATCATATGGGCACTTTATGAGCTGAAGAGGATGTGAGATTCTGGGCTTCTCCTCAGACGGCTCCTGGATGTGTCGCCACATTGGAGACAGGAACAAGTGCTATTCAGCCAAAGTTTCATAATCAGGGAACATTTTCTAAGTGACAAGTCTCTCTGAGAGACAGGGTTTGGAAAACACTCGCTTCAGTGGGAGGTATCTTCCACATGCGCTCTGGTTCTCTGGGGTTAATCAAGTTTAATTGTTTCTCTTTGCAACAATCTTCACAGGAAGGCAAAACAGTTAAACGGCAGGTTACAGATATTTCCATTTGACTGTTTATTTTGACAGATGAACTCAAGGATGTTGCTTGGTTTGAAAGAATTACCCCGACGCACACTGATGCGCATGGATGAGCTGACATTTTAATCGTTAACGCACATCGCGGAGGTAAAATATTCCCATCAGAACATCAGAGCTTTATACTGGACACTGTGTTCAGCGCGGCTCGGAGCGCCCACGGTGGACAGTGAGCTGAAGATCTGGGGTTCGCAGCGCAGTGCAGAACCACGCGCATGCGATGATTTCCTCCCACTGAAGCGGTCTAGAAACCCGGTCTCTCTGAGGGATGCGTCACTTGGAAAAATGTTCTTTTTATGAAATTATGAAACTTTGGCTGAACAGCGCTTGTTCCCGTCTCTAATATGGAGACGCATGACGCGTAGAGACATTTGATCACGCACAAAGTTTATGTGGAGCAGAGGTGGTCGGGCCACGGCAGGTGAAATGTTCCTAGCCTACATGAAGTGAAACTGTTTAATTGTAACATTAATATGTTACTGGACACGCTGGTCTGGTTGGTTAGACCAGTGTTTGAAGTGGAAAACACACACACACACACACACACACACACACACACACACACACACACACACACACACACACCAATTAAAATAATGCTGATAGCGTGGACTAGAAGCCAGGTGATGGTTTACGTATTTAAATGATGATCAGGCTGCTGTAAAATGTAATCTCCATCCACATCCAGACACAATTGTCCTTTATTCTTTCTCTATTTGCTCTGCTCTTGTCTGGGCTGATCAGCTGATGGTGCGCGCGGCGCGCCTAACTAGTGGCTGATGCACATTTTACGCATTTGGAGAGGTGGACTGGATGCTTTGCGTTTACTGGAAGATGGTCCACTTAACGCACGGGTGTAGACTACATTTTAATGACAAATGAATGAAAATGAAATTGTGAGTTTTTACTTCATATTTTATAAATAAAAATGACGGGGGAAAACATTTATGACATCTTTTTAAACTAAATTTTCTAGCGCGACCTGCCTGCTTCACTTAAGTCACTGCTTATTAAGGTCCGTCCAAAATTACCGTGGGAAACGGGTAATAATGGCTCTTTGATGGGAACAGGTTGCCGACCCCTGGTATAAGATCTGAGCTGGTAAAACAAAAATCCTCATCAGCAGGCGTTTTTGAAAGTGGGGGGACACAGCTGCCAATCACAAATTTTGCCGGGGACATGTCTCCGGCGTCCCCGGTTAAAATGACGCCTATGTGTGGAACACCACACATACTTATCTTCTGTGGAGTTTCTCACAACCTGGAACCATCTGAGGCTTCTCTTTCAGAATCTGTAGTGATACAGGAAGGAAGCTTTTCTTCTACTATTGCAGATTTGAAACGAAATGAGACGTTTTTATTGTTATTATTAAAGAGATTTTTACATATGCACGAACAATAACATGATATTTTTTTTACTTTAACATCACCCCCCAAAAAACATGTGTGCCACTCTAAATTTGCATAATTTTGAATAAAAAATGTACATCATTAGAAGGCAGGCCCTCAGATTTTTTTTTTTTTTACCTTAGCATCCCCCAAATATCATTATTTGGCCTCTTTAGCATGTTGGTGCAAGATAGTGGCCCTTTTAAAATCTCTTTTGGAATTTTCTTCTTCTTCTTCTTCTTCTTCTTCTTCTTATTATTATTATTATTATTATTATTATTATTATACTGAATATTTTCTCCCCATATAACTGGGTTTGATAATTATTTACAGACGTTTAACCCAGCTGGCACTTCGTTGCTCTTGAAATGCTGTCTAGCTTTGTCATTTTGGATTTGTGAGGGCTCTATAAATGAGAATCTCTTTGAAATATTACAGAGTTGTTTTTTCCTCTCTCTAATTGCAGATCAAGACTGTGCTCATGTTAAAATTTTGCCTGTCCAAGCAAATTTGCAGATGTGACAGTGTAAGAGAGAAGTGTGTTTTAATATTGATTCCTTCCTTGTGTTTTTTAAAGGAGACGAGTGAAACTGTAGAAACCCACTGAGACGCAACACTGCTACTAATTAAGAGCTCAGTTATTGATGGAGCTAGGTTAACAACTCTTTTTGGATATTCTGGACTAATGTTTAAGAACGTGAAACTGATTGCATTAAGGAGGCATAATCTCATTTCATCCATGGAGAATGCACCAGGTCTTAGCCCTGTTTAGGTCATTTAGAAAGCAAAACACCTCTAGGTTCATTGTCATTGTCGTTTAATCGGTGTCACTATTTTGAATAAAAATAATAATTTGACTGAATAAAGGCAATTCATGAGGAAGGAGAATCTTGTGGTAAATAATAATTATTTTTATCACTTTTTATAACCGTTACATATATGTACACTAAGAAAATGTCACAATCCTTTCTTCTGTGAGTTTTCTTATTCATTTCAGACATTGAGAGTCAATAAAATATATGGTGATACTGAAACAACAATGTGAATAGGGGGATAAAAGTCTAAGGTAATGTTTAAGTTTTTATTTAAAAAATACTATTTTTATGTTTTCAATGAGGGACTAAGTTCTGATCATACTCAAGTAAAAATGATTTTATGTTTATTTATCTGTATTTATTGAAATTAATATGATTTAATACTATTAATTAATCAATATATTGGGTATGGGAATGGGTATGCTGCTAGTAAGTGGTAGGAATGAATATTTATGTACAGTATGAGATTTAAGCACACTATATTTGGGTTTGTATTAAATTCTAAGGAAATGAAAAGAATACTTTATATTTTGTTCATTTTATATGTTTTGTTATGTTGTTTGATAAATACAAAGTAAAAATAAATAAAAGGATATCTTTAAAGTTGAGGAAACGTGTAACTATCACCTCTTGTATCAATATCAACAAAGTGCGTTTTCCCAAAATGAATTTAAATTTTGCTCATTTTTGCAGTTTTTCTCAAAACAAAAACAAGCGTGTATCAAGGCTGTTTTCCTTGCATTTTATGTCAGTTACTTATTTGCACATGGCTTCTTTGTTTTTGATCAGCATTTTCAAATATGTGACCAACATTTCTGTTCTTCGCAAAACCGTTGACTTTTTCTGAAACTGACCTCTTCACCTCGTTCCTCTGTCTACCTCAGTGTGTCCGGAGAAGTGCAAGTTGGCCTGTACAGACAAAGGCCAGTGTTGCCACAGCCAGTGCTTGGGAAGTTGCACCGAACCCTTCAACGACAAGGCCTGCTCGGCTTGCCTCCATTACAACCACGACGGTCGCTGCGTGCCTGATTGTCCCCCTGGCACCTACAAGTTTGAAGGCTGGCGCTGCATCACCATAGAGATGTGTGCACAGGTGCACCTGCCCAGTGACACTCACTTTGTCATCCACGGCGGAGAGTGCATGCTGGACTGTCCCTCTGGTTTCATGCGCAATGATACTAATCGGTAAGGACGTACACTTCAGGCCTCATTTGGGGCCTGGTGGGTTGGGAACGAGGCGACACGCTTAATGTACAAGCTTTACTGACATAAATGATTCATGTAAAAATTTTCCTAAGGTTTATTTATTTGTCTTCGGTGTTGTGTATTTATTTTTTTGTGATTGAAACCCAAGGCTTATAACAAGCAGAACCAGTCTTTGTGCTATTATTTCCCTGTGAAATTTCTCTGAACAGATGTGTGTTTACACTTCACTGTTCAGATACATTAAAGCAGCTTGTAGCTACTGTGCACTTATGCATAATGAATTCTTTTGCATAAGCTATCCTTGAACTGAACTTCTCTCGACCTCGCTCTTCACACGTTCCTTTTCTTAAAGTAGGTTTCAACACAGAAAGTGCAAGAGGTTAAGAGCGTGCCGGACCATTAATGATTTATGCTCAGATTTTCCAGCCTATTCAGTGAAATGTGTCCAATTCTCACCACTGCTAGAATTTTCAGACGAGTGCTCAGCCACTTGAAGAAGAGGCTTGGTAAAGCATCTCCTCCTGTGCTATTAAGTGTTATGTTTAATTTGAAACAAGAAAGCACTCCTGTGCAGTTTCTGATTTGTTCGTCTTGTCAAAATCTAAAGTTTGGCTCTGTTGCCGAGTGCATTTCTGGCAAAAGTATGCGTCGATGCAGTGAGTCACTCTCTCACGAAGTGGTTCAGCTAAGGCTCCATAAAAGATTAAACTGTCCGTGTGAGAGTTGACCTTTTACCATGCTCTGAATTTACTTTCCTGAATTCTCTGGAAAGTTTGGGAGAAGATGTATTATTTCAGGGCGAGGTTGAAAGTGCCATAAGAGTTTTTCTAATATATTTTCATTCTCTCTGGATCTGCTGTATGCAGAATGCTGTGCACTGCTTGCAACGGTCTGTGTGACAAGGTCTGTCCATCAACTGTCATCGACAACGTGGACGCTGCTCAGTCCCTGAAGGACTGCACTTTCATTGAAGGCAATTTGGACATCAACATTCGCAGAGGAAGTAAGTAAGCTCCTGGACCAAGTACCGTAATTTCCGGACTATAGAGCGCACCTCAATATAAGCCGCACCGGGCTAAAAGTCGCAGATATCTACTGAATTGAAAACGTAGTTTAACTGAACGTAACTGAACTGATCAGTATCAAACAAAACAGAAAAGTTATTGATTAGTTTATTCATCGTCCTCCTGCGCACTGAAACCACTGAAGTCATCTTCTTCAGTGTCGGAGTTGAACAGCCTCAGAAGAGCTTCGTCACATACCTTTTCTGTGGCGATGTCAGTGTCGCTCTCCGTGTTGCTGTCGTCATCCCGGGGTGAAGCTTGGAAAACAAGCAGCGCCGTTTTACTGTGAAAAAAATCCTCCTGGGCGCTTTCCGTAGCACTCCTTTAACCATTCCTTCATTAGACTTTCCAGCATCCTTTCTGGTTGACTAAAGCTGCACCTCATTATAAGCGGCATGGTTCAAAGCGTGGGAAAAAGTAGTGGCTTATAGTCTGGAAAATACAGTGAGCAGTTTCTGACAATAGGGTCTACTGCAGATTATCTAAACGGGTAGTCTGCTGCCCTCAAACTGAACAGAAGTCAGCAGAATATTTATATTTGCTAAAGATCTACACTGCAATGTTTGGTAAGGCTTTAACACGATGTGGTACTCTTGCCCACCCTGAAAGCCGTTAGGCCTAGTGGAGTAAGCTGGTGGGATGCACAGTGCAAGTTACGAATCCAATATCATAACTACCTTCCATACTCTAACTCATGATTCCATAATGGTGCTAGTTGACAGAGTGGCTCATAAGCTTATTTTCACTTGTAATGTAGCCCGTCCAGTTAAGTGCCTCATTTCATACTTGCATTAGGGGCTACTCTGGGTAATACAGTAGCAGTAGATACCTGGGAAGAATTTCATCACTTTCTTACTTAGACTGTTTTCGTTCTTCTTTGTCATTGTTCAAGTTTTGTTGATTTTCCCTTCCACAGATAACATCGCCTCTGAGCTGGAGAACTTTATGGGGCTTATTGAGACAGTGACAGGCTACGTGAAGATTCGACACTCCCACGCTCTTGGCTCGCTGTCCTTCCTCAAGAGCCTCCGTTACATAAATGGGCAGGAGCTTATTGAGAAGTATGGCTCGTCTGTGTGCATGAATGCATGCATGTGTGTGAAAGTGCATTCAAGTAATAGTTCAGATCTTTTAAAATATGCTTCTGTGAAAATTTTACAAATGTTTTGCATGTTGTAGATAGCTCTCTGAAACACTTAACAGAATAGTCTGACCGTATTGACGAGTTCACATGACCTTTATTTTGTTTTGCCAAAAGTTTTCCATTGCATGTTCAGTTACATTTAATTATATGGTTACTGAAGTTCAAATATCTGTAGCAACTTTAGAAGATACCTGCATGAAAATTATAACAGCTCTGCGAGAATAACAGTATAATGCAATATTGACAGTAATGTGTAGAGCTCCGGACGTCACGTGACTCTCAGAGAGTAGATGCCATGTTGGCAGGCAACAAAGGTAAACAAAATGAATGGGATCGGCTTGGATTTTACTCCCGTCTGAGTTTACTTCACACTTTAAAACCGAAGAAATCATTTTATATAGTCAGAAACATCTCCGACCCTTACCATGCCCCTGGGATACTTTTTAAAAACGCCAGAAGCTGTCGGAGCAGACCTGTCACCGGATTTGAGATGCCCTGACATTTATAATTTATAAAACTAATTAAACAAAAACACAAATAACATAGATTTACAAGTCAGATTTTTTTCCCGATAAATAAAATAAATGTCAGGCTGGAGCGTCTCAGGATCTGTCTGAGATCTGTCTCGCTGAGACAGATAATAGCAATCCAAAGTGCTTTTTATGTGTTATCTGACAATTGATCAACCATTGCTTAAAAATGAAATACAGCTTAGCCGGTTTATTGCTGTGATCATAAGACACGTAAACGGCAGCACGCAGAAATCACGTGATGTTTACTTGTTGCTATGAGCAATGATGGGAATAGCGCTGTTTAAAATAACGGTGTCAATAACTGTGTTCTTTTTGAGGTAATGGAATAATCTAATTAATTACTTTTCCCTTTGTTGCAACTCTGTTACCGTTACTGGGGATGGAAGGTTGTGCGCTACTACGTGCTTGTCGAACGTTGAGCAACAGTGTGAGGCTTTCTGACCGCCACACTTCAGCTGCAGCCAGGGAGAGAGAGGTGTTGGTAACACACTTACAAACACGATGGTGATTGGCCGGGTGGGCGGAGACCCTCAGAGTTCCCAATGTCTCAGTCACTGCATGCTGTAGACACAACAGAGCAGTGATGGGAATAACGCCGTTTAAAATAACCGCATTATTAAAAAAATATATTTTTTTCAGTAATGAGCAATCTAATTAATGTCTTCTTTTATCAAAACGTCGTTTCTGTTGCTGATAAGAAAAAGCGTGCGTTAAGCAGCACGGTGTGTTGAAGCTGTCGTCAGCTGATCAGGAGCTAAAGAGGCAGATGTTTTCATCCAAGCGCATCACGGCCCGTGAAGAACGAGGAAGACATGATGAATAGTCTACGGCTGCAGGTGTGGATCTGCAGCTGTGCCCCTTCTTAGCATGACAGCGGGACTACCCAAAGGTCCGCTAACCTGTTTACCGCTCAGGCGTCATGATCTTCTACCTTCCTAGATCATCCAGCTGTAACCTATTTCTGATCATATCTTTAGTCCCGCTGTAACACTGATGCATCAGTTTCAGACGTCATGGAGCCCAGGTGTTATTAGAAATACCTGTGTGTGTTTATTTATTTATTTATTTATTTATTTATTTATTTGTACCTTTACTAGATTACCAGCAACAGAAATGCTACTAAAAACACGCAATTATGTGAAGCTGGAAAAATTTTAATACTGTGCAAAATTACATTTATTTCTGTACTTTAACTAGACTGAGAGACCATTTAAAGGCTCAGGAACCTTTACAGGTGTTTCTATTTGCAATTGTAAATTTTGACTGATTGGGGTCTTGTTAAATATCACACAGTGACCTTTTAATAGTCTAGATTAGTGTAATGTTCCTGTTAGTAGTTCCTCCTGTTAAGTGCTCATTTATTGAAATTATTCAGGTTTATAAAAACATTTGGACATACATTTTATTATGTTCCAGTCATTAGTCATTTAAATTTTACTATTGTAGTAATTTATAGTAAATTAAGTAAGTTTAATTAAGAGGGGGACACATTTTTCTTGCATTCTTTAATGAAAAAGTAACTAAGTAGTTATTTTTCTTGGTAATTAGTTACTTTTATAATCTCGTAACTCGGTAAGTAACTGAGTTACTTTTTGACAAAGTATTCAGTAACTATAACTAATTACTTTTTTAAAGTAACACACGCAACACTGGCTATGAGTAATAAGACAGAAAAAGCCACACCAAAATACGTTTAGGAAGCCCACTAAGAATCGTAATAAAAGCATTTAAAATAAATACCATACACAGTTGAAGAAACGGTGTAAGTACCTGATATGAAGTGGTCGCTGCATAAGCAAAAACCTTTACTCTCGGCATCCCACAGTTTCAATTTAGTCCGGTCACTAGCGCGTTTTATTGCAATGATCCAACATTTGCGGTATTACAGATTTTGGGGAATCCTGTAGAAGGCTCTTCCCTTATCTCGTCCGCGTCTGTTCTGGCATCCTGGGGCACAACAGGAATCTACCATATTTCCCGTTTGATTGAGGTTTCTGACAATAACAAATAGCCTAGCTGCGGGCTACTGCCTTCCAAGATGGCACCATTTCGATTTGAACTGTTGCATGCCGGGAGAAGTGACGCCAACTCCCGGAGCTCTATAGGTTCATAATTTAATATTTTCCTAAACGTAAAAAGCAAGTCACCCCAAATCAACTTTTTTTGCTGATGAACTATATAAATGAGTTTCTAATTGTGCTGAAGACACGTGTAGACAATAATTTGGCACTTTAACATATCTTAGTCAAAATTAAAATTTTCTTCCTAAAGCTTCAGTGTGCAGTCGTCAGGTACACTGTTAGCTGGTACATTGTGATATCACAATGTCGTTGCGAGCCTGTGTGTGTGTGTTTGTTAGTGGCATTTGTTGCATTTTTCTAACAGGAAGTGGGAGTGAAGTAAGACTATGGTAGGGGTGACTTGCTCTTTAATTGTTTGACTCAAGAGCAGCAATCGACTTTGCCCGCTCCAATTAGTCGATATTTCATCAATTTGGTCAAACATCTGCACATAGCTGCTTAAGGTGTCCTGTTTATTTCCATTTGTTTCCCATCCATCCATCCATCCATCCATTTTCTGAACCCGCTTGTCCATGTAGGGTCGCGGGGGGGCTGGTTCCTATCTCCAGCGGTCAACGGGCAATCAGGCGGGGTACACCCTGTACAGAGAGCCAGTCCATCGCCGGGCGACACAGAGACACACAGGACAAACAATTATGCACACACACACACTCACACTCACACCTAAGGGCAATTTAGACAGACCAATTAACCTAACAGTCATGTTTTTGGACTGTGGGAGGAAGCCTGAGTACCCGGAGAGAACCCACGCATGCACAGGGAGAACATGCAAACTCCATGCAGAAAGATCCCAGGCCGGGAAGCGTTTTCCACCATATTTTATTTTTTAAACCCAAAGCCTGTGCAATGTTTAAATCTAAAATGCACAGTTTTTGCAAGTAATATGCCATGCATGTGCAAAGACATCATGTGGGGGCTGACATAAAGTAGATTCATAGAACTCGGATGTAACTGTTGCACATTTAGATTTAACCAATATGATTAGGGCAACTAAATCTCATCATTTTTGACTGGACCTAACTGTTTAAATTAAAATCAGTTGACACATTTTTTGTTGTTGTTTTTAATATAGATTTGATTGGCATTTAGATTTTATTAACAATGATGAATTGTGTATCGTAATCATTGGGATCTAGATTTTATTTTTAAGTGGCAGTGTCTAGTTTCCTGCCACTAGGGGGCAGTACATACATACATTTCAGAGTAGTTTTACACCATATTGCCGTGACTGTCGCTAGTTTAAAAATCATTAGGTAAGGGCAGAAAGCATGCAACCTTGGTGTGACTTTGATAATCTTCAGTTAATTTTGTCTAGAGAATGCAATGCCACTTCTGGCGCTGTAGTTTATGGACCTGCTCAGGGTCCTGCGCCTGCCGATGACATCATACTACGGCAATAACGCTCGGCCAAAATATATTGCATCTCTTTATCGATCCTGTTCTGTCACTTGGATTTTGGAAGGAGTTTAGCAGTTTTATTATTAAACTCATGTTTCTTACTACCTAAATGTTTTAAATGTGGTAAACTTCAGTAAGTCGTACATCCAGCCAATCATTTAGTGTGATGTCATCGACAGGCACAAGACCAAGAGCCGGTCAGAAGCTGGCTAAAAATGCTAGTCCAGCGCCCTATGTAACTTAGGCCTGATTTTTATGGTTACATGGTACGAAAACGCCAATATTTTTTGACCACTTGACATTATTCATTTTCAACAATGTTGCGATGGAAATCTCCTGAAATTAACGGTTAAAACTACACATTGTTTCTTTAATAGTCGCTATTTTCAAATAAACAACAGAAAGAGTTGCCGTAGTTTATTCTAACTATCAGCAAAACAGTCAAGGTTTTCTATATCTATTCCACTGTTTTTGAACAGATACTCATTTCAGGTACTTGCAGAGTGTATTTAGATACTGAATCGTCTGAAACAGGATAAATAAATGGTTCCAAAGCTGATTGAAAGTCTCAGTTGCAGTCCAAGAAACGAGAGCTTTTTTGGGTTAAAGAGGTCATGGGAACGCTTTTCAATCTTCCTGTTATCATTTTTCCCAGTGTTAGGTTTCACTCAGAGGAATGTGCTCGAGGATGACAGGCATTCCCTTCCTTCTGAAGGTGCTCTGATTGGCCCGCCGGTGCTCAGAGTGTTAACATGACTGTTTCTGTTTCATGTCTTGTTTCGAACTCATTGTCAAACACAACGCTGAACCCACACAACATAAAAATGGCCTACTGTTATTTTTTGGTCTTTCAATCAACATGTTTCTGCTCAATAAATAAATAAGTTGTTGATTAGATCTGAGTACCATGTTTGTGACCATCTGATGGTCTCTTTCTCTTCTTGTCAGTATGTACTCGTTCTCCGCCTACAACAACCACAATCTGCAGTTGTTGTGGGACTGGAGCGAACACAACCTGACTATTCGGGCTGGACGCCTCTTCTTTCGTGGAAACCCAAAGCTCTGCATGTCTGAGATACACACCATGTGGGAAAAGACGGGCATAGGTGTGAAGCCAGAGGAAGGTGATTTCCGCAACAATGGAGAAAGAGCCAGTTGTGAGTATTTTTAATGGCGTCATTTGAAAGAGCTGTATTTTAGGGGCTTTTCTCATTTCATGGTGTCGCTCTACCTTTTAAGTGTTCTGTTTTGTATAGTTTCCTTCTTTTTAAGCATTAAGTGTTTGCTGTTGCAGTTTCAGCATCCCTTCAGTGAGAATGTATTACCTCGGATATTAGGTCAACCAGTAACAGTATATTAGGAAAGCATTTCTTATATTGGTCAGTACAAATAGTAAAAGTTGCATGTTTCAAGACCTCCCCCTCAGAAGGCCTCTGGGTAGGAGGCTCTGATTAAGAAAAATGGTGGCGTGTGAGGCTGCAGCTAGTTCTTTGTTTGAGGTCGGCCTGGTTAAACATTAGGCAGACTTCATGTTAGTATTGTGCATGCTTACGTATCATTTGACACACCTGGGCTACAAAAGGAATGTTCCAGGCCGATCAGATGAGGCGATTTCACTTCTCAATATAGAATCACTTTCTTTGGTGTGAACTTTTGTCTTTGTGACCATAAAGACCTTTTCCACTTTAAAATGTACCTTAAACTAAAGGAGACGTCCAAAGGGTTGGCTCTGTAATTGCAGGTGAAAGTCATATCTTGAAGTTCAAGTCAAACATCACAACAAGCGACACAATCAAGCTGACTTGGGAGCGCTACCAGGTCCCCGAGCATGGAGACCTTAACAGCTTCATTGTTTACTACAAGGAGTCGTAAGTTCTTTACAGTGTTCTCAGCCACTGAACAAGCAGCATGTAAAACACACGTTTTTGCAACTAAAATGCACTTTTAATGTATATTTTAGCTTTTAGTTGTGAACATACTGTGAACAGTCTTGAATTATCTTCCATAGCTTTCTCTTCCAAGCAACCAGACCTTCTCATGCTCTTTGAACGTGATCTTAATCATTAGTTCTCCAGGTTCACTAAGGCTCTGTAAGTTTTTTAGTGGACTTTTGCTGCTTTTTTTGCTCAGATTCAGTCCAATACATGTTAAGGAGAACATACTTTTTGTTTGGACCAAGTTAGAGGCGGACTGGCATTCTGTGAGTTCTGGAGAATCCCAGAACAGCCGGTGTGATCCCGAGGTGGGTGTGCTCCGGGCTGTTGTCAGCAATCCCCCCACCTCGAACATCCCGACAGAGGGTTGAGCGGACTGCAGCAACGTTCCGCCTCTTACCTGCTCGTAGAAGTTATTACAGAAAACTCTTGCAGCAGTGTAACACCCCACCCCTAATCCTAACCCTAACCCAATCTTTCAAAGACAGATTCAAACGTATTAAAAGCATCTTCCCAACATTTAATTCGATTCTTGTTTGGGATCTTTGGTAGACTGCTTGAAGGATGTCTAAAGAAAGACATATTTGTTGTTTGCTTTGGAATACAAAAAGGAAAACGTTTTGGTAATTCTTGTTGCATTTGCTGAACGTGTCATTTTTATGTAAAATCCTTTGTGTCGTTGATTTTCCAGACCTTTCCAGAACATCACAGAGTTTGATGGCCAAGATGGCTGCGGCTCAAACAGTTGGCACATGGTAGACGTAGATCTTCCTCAGGATGAAAACATCAACCCAACATTTACTCTTCAACAACTGAAGCCCTGGACCCAGTATGCTATATTTGTGAAGGCCACCACCCTGCAGGTCAAAGACAAACACATAGCTGGAGCTAAGACCGATATTATCTATCTGCGCACTCGCCCATCATGTACGTATTTTTATTTTGCTGTATTTATTTATTTTTTAAATAATCAGCCGTAACAGTTTTACCAGCTATTATGTGCCATGGTTTGGTCTGTTATAGTGCCGTCCGTGCCCAAAGATGCCCGTGCATATACCAACTCTTCAGCCAAGCTGGTTGTGAAGTGGTCGCCACCTGCTTCTCCCAACGGGAATCTGAGTTACTACCTGGTGCGCTGGCAGCAGCAGCCAGAGGACAGGGAGCTCTTCCAATACAACTATTGCTCAAAAGGTCTGCAAAACACAAAAAATCAAACAAAATAAATGCATTTGTTGTTTGAATTTTCTAACTGGTGGCCCTGCAGGTGGGCTTAGTTGTGTATAAATATTTAGATGGGGGGACAGGAAACATGTAGTTCTGCCTATTTTCCACAGAATAAACAAACAGAATATGGTAATTATTAATCTGCATTTGTGTAGCCTTTGGCTAGATTTAGGTTTTGGTATTTTGTATTGTTTTTTTTTTTGTTTGTTTGTTTGTTTTTTTGTCTTGGTGCTGCAACCTAACCCGCTCCAGATTGTTGCCTCACATTTATACACAGATATGGTATTGTACATGCATAAACCAATACATTGATCCTTTAAAGCTTAAATATAACACATGGAACACTCTCTAAACATGGAAAACAGCCTTTCATTACAGTATCTTTTGTTCTGTTTCTGTTTTTTTTGTGTTTATAATCTAGACCTGAAGGTTCCGATCCGGATCCCAGCATCAGGGCTCACAGATGTGGAAGACAAAATGAAGCCCGCCAAGTCGGACCTAGCAGGGGAGAAGAAGGGACCTTGCTGCGCTTGCCAGAAGACACCTGAAGAGAAGGATCGGGAGAAGCATGACCGATACTTCCTAAAAGTTTTTGAGAACTTTCTCCACAATGCCATCTTTCTGCCGAGGTACGGGTTGAGTGACGCCGCTTATCTCTTCAAATCTCAATCTGAACTTTTTTGTGGTGACAAGGATTAGTTGACAGGCAGCGAATTAAGCAATCCAAACAAATCCAGGACAGAAAGGAAGCTGCTCTATTCTCCTCAAAATAGACTGAATTTAAACTAAACCAAATAGAAAAACTAAAACCAGTTCCTTGTGCACACCAGATAGTTTTTTGCTCCCAACTGAAAATGCGTAAATTTACATTTGGATAAGAAGGTGACTTTATCAAATATTTCATATTTTTAGTAACTTGGATATTTAACCTTCACTCTTTTTTTGTGGTTATCTGGGTTTAAGGATATCTCACTTGTTTGTTTTCAGTGTTGAGGTAGTTACTGAAAAAGTTAACAGTTACAGGTACTTTTTTTTACTTTGTTTAAACCCTTGTTGATTCCTTACACTGAAATGTAATGCATAACTGTGAAAAGTAACTATTTAGTTACAATTTAAAAGAACATTCTTAAAAAATTAAAGAGATACTTGGTAATTTTTTCAAAAGTTTAAATCATATTTTTCAGGCTATTATGTACTAAAATGACCATTTACAGCATTAATGAAAAGCCACCCAGCCCCATCACGCCTTGTGGCCAGACAATTCCACTTGCAACTTCAGAGTTGCCGGTCTGGTTTATTGGAACTTAGAAAAACTTGAGCAGACTTACCTGGCGCTTCAGTCTGGTTCCAGCATGTTTGCTGCCTGTGTTAGATCATGAACACAGCTGATTTGTTTAATTTAGTGATGAATCGCTCCTGTAGGCACTAAGCAAGGCTGGGGAGATGTTTCAGCTGTTAAATTAAGGTGTTGAAAAAGACAAGCGCACAGCGAGGAGATAGATTTTGCTTTCCTTTTTACAAATGGACACTAGGGGGTGCTAAAAGGAAGCCATAACTGCCTAGTTCCACTTTTATGTCATCTTAAAGAGCAAGTCACCCCCAAATAAACATTTTTTTTGCTGATAAACAAAATAAACGAGTGTCTAATCGTACTGCAGACACATGTAGTCAATAATTTGGCACTTCAGTGCATCTTAGTTAAAATTTAAATATTCTGCCTAAAACTGGCAGTGTTGTGCCATTGTCAGGAAAAAAACTCTGCACTATATTTTAATTTAAATCTGCCACCGCTATTGGCTAAGAGGTATGCTATGATTTAAACTGGTGCATTATGATGTCACAATGCTGTCGTGAGCATGTGTGTGTGTATTTGTTAGCAGCTCCGCCTTCTCGGTCTGCCAGGCAACAGCATTTGTTGCATTTTTCAAACATGAAGTGAGAGTGGAGTTAGACTCTGGTAGGGGTTGACTTGCTCTTTAAGACCAGCAAATTCAAACTATTGGGAAGCTCGGTGGAGCCCAGCTCCCCGAAAATGGTGATGGACTCCCCTGGAAGGCCTCAACCGACACACCCAAGATTGGACTTGTCATAAACTTGTCATGAACTATGTCATAAAAAGGAATTTACAAAGCATGTTTTAGGGCAAGCATTTAGAAACCAATCGTCTGGAATGCATCTTTTAAACTTGCTGAATAAATTTTGCGTAGCATGGGTGAAAAGTTAGCTGCCACCATCCCCTAAAATGCCCATTCAGCATGGGCGACTAATAATGGACAAATGCACTCTTGGGTAACGGTAACTCAGTAACTCGTTAGATTAATAGTTACTGGTAAAAGTGACGGCGTTACTGACTAGTTGCATTACTACCCAACACTGTTTGCTTGCACAACAGATTGTTTCTTGTGGATAGCAGAGGCCAATAAAAATGTCTTGATTCCATTTACACTCTAAATAAGAATCTCAAATACGTGTTTAAACAACTTCTAATCTGTCCACAGGATGGGTTTGATCGCTAAAGTGTTTATGTTTAGGAAAGTGTTGAGTATGTTTCCTATAATGGCTGATGTACAAACAGCTGGCATAAAAACTGTGGAAATTGTGTGTTTTTTAACCTAAAGTTTAGGGTTGAGAGAAAAGAGGGTTCATAAAAAGCACAGGAAGTGTTTCCCATATTGCCTGAACAACCCCCGACTCTTTTTCTTGAGTTTTTTTTTCTTTTCCCTAAATTGAGACAGCTGCCAGGAATTGTACAGTGAATCCATTTGGAGTTTAAATGAATGAGTCCCGCCAGCAGTGGAAGACAAACAGGAAAAGAAAGAAAAGAAAAGAAGGCAGAATAATTGACTCTAGGGAGTGGATCGTTGGCTGTAGTAGTGCAGTGCAGAAGCTGCCATCACCTGACAGGAGCATTAAGTTACTATAATCATCTGCTGTTGTTGGGGTTGATGAAAAAATACTGATACATTGACGCAGATTTCCTGGAAGTTGCCATTTCTAATCTGTTTTAATCTCATAGCCCACGCAAAACCTTCAAACTTTCTTTCATCTGCCTTTTGCATTTCTCTTCTGCTGATCTGCTTTTACAACAGGCTGCCTGTCAGAATAATGAATCTGTCTTTGCTCGGCTCTAGAGGAGAACGTTTACTTCTATTTACAGTTTATTGTAAGTTGTAACTTATGTGCTGGGCTTTGCTGGTCTGCACCAGATACAACTGTCAGAGAAGAATGTTCACATGTAAGTGTGACTGGTCTTTCCCACGATGTGTGCGTGTGTGTGTGTGTGTGTGTGTGTGTGTGTGTGTGTGTGTGTGTGTGTGTGTGTGTGTGTGTGTGTGTGTGTGTGTGTGTGTGTGTGTGTGTGTGTGTGTGTGTGTGTGTGTGTGTGTGTGTGTGTGTGTGTGTGTGCGTGGGATTAGTTAGAGCTGATACCTCATGAGGATGTTTTCTATCTTTTTCTGCTTCATTTAGTTAAAAAAACTGTAGGAGTTATAAAACAGTTTTCAGCCACTTCAGGATCAAATCACTTGGATAATCAATAAGTTCAGTAAAACTGGTATCAGCTGTCCTCTTTTCCTGTTCCAGATAGAAACTCTTCTCTGTATCTTCGCTGACAACAGAGCAGATCTTACAGGTGGACTCGCCGCCCTGTGGGGGTCTCTTTTACAGCTCCTGGTGCTACATTCACAGATGTCACCACCTCTCCCTCCTCAGTAATGGCAATGTGCAGTTCCAGGAGGCTCTGCAGCTTATCTTCTAAATTCTGATACCAAGTGCCAAAACACACCAGCAGCCTGTGTTTGACAGCTGAACATTGACCTACATGATTAGAGCCTTTGATGTTTCTCTGCCGTGACCATCTCTAGTCAACTCCTTTTATTGTTGATTGTTTTAAATTTGGACAGGAGCTTTCACCCCCTTTATTTATTTATTTTTGTGATATGGAAAAAATGTCTCCCTTCATTCATTTTTTTCCTCCTCTGTCTGTCCACTGTGCAATGATCTGTCTGACCTCAATCTTTTACTTCCAACAGCATCACAGGGAGTGCTGTGCAGCATCTGGGCTTATGACAGTCACAGCCACACACACACACAAACGCACGGACAATATCTGCTCACTCAGTCTCCTCCTTCCTCGCTATATTTCACTGTTTGGGTTGACTGAACTTTTTATTTGTGTCTGTTTCAGACCTCCGGACCGTCGACGCAGAGACATTTTCGGTGTTGCAAACAACACTTTGCTTCAGGAGGGTGGTCAGGGAAATACGTCCCTTGGCCCCGGAGATAACAGTACAGATGGCATTCCTCCTGTCGTAGAGTACGCCTTCTTTGAGGACAAAACCCTGGCAGAACATTTGGAGATCTCCGGGCTGCGGCCTTTTACCGTGTACCGTATCGAGATCCACGCCTGCAACGAGGAAGTGGGCTACGACTGCAGCGTTGGAGCTTTTGTCTTCTCCAGAACTAAACCTGCTGGTGAGAAATGCAGCAAGTTGCACTTGATGGAAATGTGCAAACTTTTTTTTTTTGTTTGTTTTAATAATGTGCATTTTATTGTGTGTTTGGTAGCTAAAGCTGATGACATCCCTGGTAAGGTTGTTTATGAGAGGAGTGAGAAGACTGAAGGGTGTGTGGTTCTGTACTGGCCCGAGCCTGTCATGCCTAACGGACTTATTCTGATGTATGAGATCAAGTACCGTCTGGGTACCGAGGTGAGCACTGTATACTTTATGTAAATATAGAAAATATATGCAACTACAACACATTAACTTTTGTTGTCAACCTGATATAAGATGGGTACCACAGCTAACTGGTGCTAGCAACACAAAAAGGGAAATAGAAATAAATTTTTCTGATTGTACTCAGTCACTCTGAGTTTATCTTGCAGGATGAACATGAAAATAGTCTCCTACACCTATCTCCTGCATTAGCTTCTAATAGAAAATAGACGGTGAAACTCTAGGATTTGAAAAATCTACATTACAATGACACTGATCATTCATGAACTCACCCATCTTGGCATGTGACAGGGAACGCTACAGTTGGTTTAACCTCCAGGAAACAGCAGAGAGTATCTTGGCTAGAAGGAGCTAACCATTAGCACTAGCATCTCCACCACACAGCAGAAGCTCCCCCAGGCTTGTGTTACTTGTGGAGATAAAACAATGTTGCAAAGCAAAAGGAGTCAATAGCAGAGTCACAATGCTGTTATCCAATCAGAATAGAGATGTCCAAATAGCAGGATCCAAATCCTGCCGTGCTCTGCCACTTTTTCCTCCAGCTGACTCGAGGCATACCGGAGCGTTTTTACCCCCGAGAACGACTGACAAGGCATTCATTCCTACGGAGACCACTGCAAACGTATTGAAATATGAGCAAACTTGATCTTTAACTTTACAGATGCTAAGCTCAAATTTGGTACTGGTAACACTTAGCACTAACACATCCTGCAGATCACGTTATTTATTCAACTATTTAAAGTCGTTAGAAAATAGGTCATGAACTAATTGTGGTTTTGCCGAATAATCCAGCAATTACAAACTTAAATTGCATGTAAAGTAGAATGAATGTAATTGTCATTTTACAGATTATACTCATACGTGCACAATTTAGCTGATTAATGTAAAAAAGTCTCTACTGCTGCACAATAACAAAGATCAACATCAATTACATGCAAGGGGTCAAACCCATTGATTGGTAATTAGCCATTTCTTCAACAATAGTTGAGGTAAACTCTGTACTGACCTGCCCTTTTCCTCTCCCACAGCCTGAGAAACATAGCTGTGTATCGCGGCAGCAGTACCGTCAGCACAAAGGAGCCCGTCTGACCAATCTGAGCCCAGGAAACTATTCTGCCCGCGTGCGAGCCACGTCTTTAGCAGGAAATGGCTCGTGGACGGAGAGCATTTCCTTCTACGTTTCGCCACCTAAACGTACATCGGCATTTCTTTCAATTCAACCACACATTGATTAGTTTTAATGTGCAGCTGATTTTGTTTTGCTGTTCTGTCCTACAGGAGATGACGTTGTTGCACTCTACTTGATCATCCTACTTCCCATCCTAGCGACTATCTTAATTGTCGGCCTCACCATCATTGCCTTCTTTATCAACAAAAAGAGGTGAGTGCTTCTGCAAACGCCGCTTCCACTGACTCGATTAGGTTGCCATCGTCATGAAGCTTAATGACGAGTGTAATGTTATTTAGAGTTAATAGGTGTTTTCATTATCATGGCTCTTTGGGGAAAGAGTAGACATCCCATTGAGAACTGAATATTGCATCCAGAGTCAGAGCTGCCTGTCAGCTCACTGAGCCGGGTTTGTGTTTACAGGAACAACAACAGACTCGGGAATGGAGTTCTTTATGCATCTGTCAACCCAGAGTACATCAGCGCTGCTGAAAGTAAGACACGTGAATATCCTTGTTGTGTTTTATGGTTCTGTTTCGATGTTCCTGCACATTGAGACGAGATGCTGTCTCTGTTTGCTGCACCAGTGTACACACCGGATGAGTGGGAGGTGGCCAGGGAGAAGATCACCATGCACAAAGAGCTGGGTCAGGGCTCCTTCGGCATGGTGTACGAAGGCATCGCGAAAGGCGTTGTTAAGGACGAGCCTGAGACGCGGGTGGCCATCAAGACTGTCAATGAGTCGGCCAGCATGAGGGAGCGGATAGAGTTTTTAAACGAGGCGTCTGTCATGAAGGAGTTCAACTGTCACCACGTGGTAAGATGGGCTTGTTGAAGGGTTTGCTGCAAACAAAAAGCCACACTGACAGAAATAAACATGAATGGATAAATGTAGTTCTTCCTAAACTAATTTGCATAAACACAGGGAGGCCAGCAGGCCTTGAGGAGTTTAAGCGTTTAGTTATTTATTTTTATTTTTTTATGCAGGCGGCTTCAGCCTGAGGCAGGGCAAAGCCTCCTGGAGGTTCAGTACATTCTCACATCGATGTAATCACGGCCTCATTAACCACTATAAATGAATGTGGTAAAGATTTCCCTCTAGAAAGCTGCTAAAGAACCCAAACACTCAATTACTGAATTCACTTTGAATTATTCAAAGGAAAGAGTCATTTTTTATTTTATTTATTTATTTTTTTAACAATCTTCAAAGTCAATCAGAGCTAAATATTTTTCTAGTATGTTATGTGTGACGGAAAACCTCCAGTGTTTAGTTTGTTTTCCCTTGTGCATTTCTTATTGGAGTACCTCCGACCTGTGTTGTTATTTTTGTTATTTAATATTAGTGTACAGTAAAAAAATAATTTTTAGAGAACTACGATAGGCTTTTGATGCCAGTTTCATGATTTTAATTTTTTTATTATTTTGCAGTGTGACATTAGTTATAATGTTTATGCTTGTTTCCATTTATAATGTTAGAAAATACCTCTTTATCTTGAGTCATTAGATCAATAATTAATACACAGATGAGCTAAAATGTGATGTTTTGGTGGCTGTGTGTCATTCACATCCAAATGCCAGTGTGGGTGTTTTTATGTAACTTTGTGGTTTAACAAGGAACCGGAAGAATAGGAAATGTTTATTAAACAATCAGAATTTTAGCCCGCGGGTAATATGGATTGATATTTTTTATGGTGACTAACTTTGCTAAACACTGATCCCTGACTTCTTTGGTAATATTCTCCTAATAGGGTATCTGTTATTTCACAGCAGGTTCACTAAGAAACTTAGAATGTTCTTTTTAAATACAGTCTCTCTGAGTTTCACATGTATGCTGAATGTGAAAATAGTCTTCTAGCCCTATTTCTTGCATTGGCCACTGACTTTACTGAGTAAACAAAAGGAAACTCTCGGGTCAGAAAAGCCACATTAATCTACTTCCCTTTGTGAAGGTAGTATTCCTGGACTCACCCATCTTGGCTCGTGACGAGGAAGGCTGAATTTATTTAGTGGCAAGGAGAGAGCAGAGCATGTCTCAGATAGTAGAAGCTAACTGTTAGCATTAGCAACTCAAAAAAAACTTGGCAGAAGTCACTCAGGTTTGTGTTATTCGTGAAGATAACAGGTCAACGTTGCAGTGTGAAAGGAGGCAGCAGAAGAGTTGCGTTGCTGTTAGCCAATCAGAGGCGAGATGTTGGGATATCATGAATAGTAATAGGAGTCAAAATCTTCTGTTTTCTGCCCCCCACTCCTCCAACTAACTTTTACATCATGAAACAGGAGCGAGCGCCAGAGCTTTTTTCCGCTGCACATGTGATGAAAAGAACAAGTGTATGCCTGCTTTAAAATGTTTTGCTTTGCTCACCAAGATGGCGCTGGGAGACATGTTTGTCATATAACTGACTATTATGACAAACAAGCCAGTATTCATAACATTAATAATTCCTGAAATTAATTAATAACACATTGAATTAGCTTCTTCAACAAGAGCATTGCATGAAATTGCAATAATTTTCCAGAAGGTTTTAAATTCTGACTCTATCACTTCTTGACATTAACAGTCCTAGATTAGGATTAAAGCAGCAGTGGTATGGATTTGAAACCCAGCTGTTGATTCCCCAGAAGATGTGAGCTTGTTTTGTTGTTGCTGCAGGTGCGGCTGCTGGGTGTGGTCTCTCAGGGACAACCAACCTTGGTGATCATGGAGCTGATGACCCGTGGAGATCTAAAGAGCCACCTGCGCTCTCTGCGTAATGAGGTAAGCAGCTCCGAACAAACACACAGATATGTCAAACCCTGTTGCCAGAAATTTTCATGAGCAGTGTGAAAATCAAATACTTTCTGCCTTGCCCCACAGAACTCTAACACTCAGGTGCTACCCCCGCTGAAGAAGATGATCCAGATGGCGGGGGAAATTGCCGACGGTATGGCTTACCTAAACGCCAACAAGTTCATCCACCGAGACCTGGCTGCCAGGAACTGCATGGTAACAGAGGATTTCACGGTGAAGATCGGAGGTGGGTCCATTTAACGTGCTGCCTTCGGCTCCTCCAAGTTTGCCCAATGCTAAGCCTGCTCTGCTGGCTGTGAAAATAACTGTTAGGATTTCAGCAAGTGCCTTCAGGCGGTGGGGTGTTAATGTAGACGGACAGAGAAGGAGGGAGGACGTGAGGGGAATGCATGAGCTCTCAGGAGTCTCCCACACATCGTGAGTGATGTTCAGTGGCTTACCCCGTCTGATTTCATTATTTTTTCCTGCAGATTTCGGCATGACCAGAGATATTTACGAGACAGATTACTACAGAAAAGGAGGGAAGGGCCTGCTGCCTGTTCGCTGGATGTCTCCAGAGTCCCTGAAAGATGGTGTCTTCACTACAATGTCTGATGTCTGGTATGAGAAAACATTACTCACCCTCAAAACAAGCCTGCATCATACGTGCATGAACCTGCTGTAATCCAAGGGGGTGGGGGGGTCAGGGGGACCCTGAGCTGCCTGCATATTTTCCCTTTATGCACTCCAAAACAGTTCAAGCTGTGGGGGTCACAACTGTAAAAACCTGCAGATCACCTCAGAATTTCAGTAAGAACATGAATTTTCTGACTTTTCCATAACATCCACAGTGTGAAGACAAAACAGCATGTTTGCCTCCTTATGAGCTTTTTTTTTTTTTTTTTTTTTTACTGTAGCTCGTCTGTAGTTTTTGTTCCCAGCCTAAAATGCCCCACGGGTTTGTTCCCGACAGTGGGTTTAAACTTCTCCAGATGTTCACAAATGAGAGGCTGCCGTGCCAGCGCAAACCCACCTTCACATGTTGAGCACCATATCCTCCTCTTTGATGTTGAAGTATGTCCTCCTCTTTGATGTTTAACTTTAGTGTGAAACAAACCAATTCTTGGGTTTCATGAGTAGGTGATTTTAAAAGAGTTGATCGGTGAGGGGAAAAAAACTTCATTATGGCATTTTTATGAGTTTTGCAATCAGTGGTTTAGGAGACAAAAGTCCCAAAATAAACATGTGGGTAAAAAAAATATTGTGGTCAGCGTTAGTCCAGTAAAACATTGTTTTGTTCCGGACATAATTTCATATTCATGTCATTGGCCGGCGGCCTGAGGTTCAAACGTCAATAGTTTATAATTGTCCTACAGTGGAAAGTTCTCTGAATTAGGTCCAGGTTTGCTTGTTGACATGTTTTTAATATGCAGGAAGAAAAAACTGAGGTTTATTTTAGCGTAAAACATCTGCATGAAACTGAAAATATTCTGCAGTTTCATCTCTGCAGAGCATGCAGAAAGGAGGACATGATGCTGCAAACACAAAGTCTCTTTTTTTCAGTCATGGGACAATAAACTCCTTTTTTATAGTTCATGTCAACAGTAAATTGATTTAGACTTATTTTTATTATCAACAAACAAATAGAAAGTAATATAACAGCACACAGAGTAGAATTGGAGTCAGCAAGTGTGTGTGTGTGTGTGTGTGTGTGTGGGGGGGGGGGGGTTACTAGAATGCTTTAGGACTGCTGTGCTGAATGAGCATTTTCTGCAGAATTTTCTTCCCTTGGGAAGAATATTTTTACATAATTTTACCTGAATCCTGCTGTAAGAAGATGAAAACACACAACCTTTTAATTTTAAGTTCTTGTATCATGAGCAGATTTAACCCCGACCCTTTTATAAAAGGTTTTACTTTCCAGGTTGGTCAGAAGAATGTTTTTATATGCATAGTGCAGACTTGCAGAGACACCAATTGTTTTTTTTCCTTTTCAGCTTTTACATCAACATGCATGAATGATCACATTACAAGGTCCTCAAAACACAGATTCCTTAAAGTTCTTTAAATTATGATTTGGTGTTGAAATAAGTGGAAACATGCTATTTCTCCATAAATCTACAATTACATGATATATTATATATATTATAAACAAACAATTATGCAATTTGTTTAACATTATTGCTATTAACAGCAGCAATACCTGCTTGGGCCACACGTGGAAAGAAGACTGAACAAAGCACCGATCTATAATGAAAACATTTATCTCATTTTATAGAAGTTCAAAACATTTTCTGATGCTACTAAAATCCCACTGATGGAGGTTCATATACGCGACTTTCTGCTGATTTTATGACCTGATCTTCTGCTGCAGGTCATTCGGTGTTGTATTGTGGGAAATTGCCACCTTAGCAGAGCAGCCTTACCAGGGAATGTCCAACGAACAAGTGTTGCGCTTCGTCATGGAAGGAGGACTCCTGGAAAAGCCTGACAACTGCCTAGACATGCTGTGAGTCTGAATTTATTTGTGATAGAATTTATTATTCCATGCAGCCATTGTAACCTTTTTTTTTTAATTCCCACCATTATAGTTGGCCACACGTCTATTTTAGGTGTAAGGGATATCATGTACGTGTGCTAAACTAGAGCGGAGACCAACTCTGACATTAACGTCACCGGCTAAATGCTGTCAGCTGACAACATCGCTTCATCTGTCAGCGACGGCCTCCTCACTCATCAGTGTTGGCCAATAGAGGCAACATCCTAACCCGTGTGTGAAAATGCCCCTCATTTCCTTACTGAAACACCTCTGATTGTTGTAAAACATCCTTCTTCTGAAAAGCTGTATGTATATATATATTCTCTCCTTCTCTGACCTCAATATAAAGGCATCCTGCAGTCCCCCCTCCCACTCTACATGGCTGACCTCACCTTAGACGGAGCGCGAGGAGAACGAAAAATAGGGCCGATTGTTGTGCAGACACAAACCTCGGGTTTCTATGGCAGCCTGACAGTTTTGTCCTGATTACAGGAGTGTGTGGATTGTGTTACAGAGGTGGTGGAGGCGCGGGGGCTTAGCCATTTGAGCGGCTGTGCCAGTGATGGTCGCCTGTGGAGATTCACAGAAAACTGCCTTTTTTAGAGTATTAAAGCCAGACACTTAAAAACGGACAAACTGTGGGAAACACAAAGTCAATGAGGGTTAGATAGCACATCTCCTCCTCGTACTCTCCATCTCACGTGGATGTGAGTCACTGGTTAGGTTTTTCTAGTTTGCAGATCTGGACATACTTGCTTGTGTTAAGATGGATAGAACCAGTTAAATTCATTAAACGTTACAGCATCGATATTCAGAGACGGCTCTGCACTCACACTTGGCCTGAACTCGAGTCTGTTTCTAATTTTATCAAATATTTGCAGCCTCTTTCTTCTGTGAAACATTTGGCACCGCAGCCTATAGCTCATGTTTTAACACAACGTCACCACACATTTGCTCGAAACGCTTACCATCTCACCCGTTAAAGTTTTAAATCTGCACCACCGGCGCTGCGTTTTTGAGTCGCAGCTGAAATTTAAAACCAGCAAAAATAAATCAATAAATAAACAGCTAAACGAAGAGATAAACAGGAGAAATAAACAGAAACTGGACGAAGTATCGGCTCAGTCGATCCGTAGCGACGGAGTTTATTGTAATAAATTCCACTAAAACAATAATAAAAACGACAGTATAAGAATCAGCCTTTTTATATCATATAAACTAAAATGTACATGTTGTTCTCTGTTAAGTAAATGTGGACTAGATGCACATTTTTAATTATCTACTTTTCTGATTCTTTTAGAGAAATTTCTTAGTTTTCTGATATTTTTATAACGTTTATGACAACATTTTCTTTATTTCTTCCTAAATAACCTAAATAACCAACTGTGGTGTGCAGCTTTAAAAAATAACATTTGCATGAATGAACCACTGATATTTAAGCAATGGGAGCTGGTTTCAGACAACAGAAATTGGATTTGGATGTGGCTTCATGCACTAAAAACTATTTTAGCTGCAAACTGAGTTATTTAAAAAGGCTATTTATAAGATAAGAAGGCAAATATGATTTTTACCAAAAAAAAAAAAGAAGTGATTTAAATTAATAGCCACGTGTTTCATGACATAAATCTGGATTTCCTGCCTTGTTTGCTAAATCTTCATCAACAGGTTACTGTGGTGTGTCAGCACAGCTCAACAAATGTAAGTCAACTCTGAGACACTTCCTCCAACTCTGAAGTGGCAAAAACAAAAGAAAACAAAAAAATCTCTGTACTACATTATATTCTGTAGCAAGGCCCGTGATTACGCAAGTTCTACACTGAATTCCTCAGAGTGGAGAAAACTGGCATCTAGCTGCAGAAGTGTTTCAGGGTAGGAAGGAGAAAGCAGGGAGGAGAGAGGTGAGAGAGGGTGGGGGCAAAAAACCAGACGGAGGGGAAAGCTGTAACCCAGCGAGCTAGCCGAGGTGTTTATGTCAGCGAGCCTTAGAGAGTATTCTTAGCTTGTTTGTGTATAATTGAAGTTGCGGGATGTGGCGCCGTACCACAGAAAAATGTAATAATTCTCCCTTTTTATGGCGTTGTTTTGACATTCCCAAAGCTCGGCTGCTGGCCTGGCACAGTAACCTGAGTGTGATTTACTGCTCTGCTGAGTACACGCTGTGGTACTGATCTAACCGTTTGTATCGCAACGGGGTACAAAACCATCAGAATTCCACATCAACTGATCAGATCAGATGCCATCAAAGTCTAAATTAACAACATCCCAAAATCATTATTGTCTTTGTTTTTTATTTTTTTATTTTTTGTCAAATTGTTACTGGATTTAACTTCACATCAGAACAAAAAACAGAAATTATGAATTGCACTCAAATAATAAAGGTCAACTTCATTGGCAAAACTTTTTGTTTGTTTCTGATTATAATCAGTCACTCGGTTTTTTTATGCAGGCTGAACATGAAAACAGTCTCCTACACCTATCTCCTGCATTAGCTTCTGATAGAAAATAAATGGTAAGACTCTAGGATTTGAAAATCCTGACAGATCTACATCACACGGTCACTCGTGGACTCACCCATCTTGACTCGCGACGGGGAAGGCTGTTGTTGGTTTAGCACTCAGGAAACATCAGAGAACATCTCGGCAGGTAGAGCCTAACAGTAGAGTCGCTTTGCTTTTATCTAATCAGAGGGGAGATGTCAAAATATCATGAAATGTGACTCCATAACCTAAATGGCCCGCCCTAAAACAAGCGCACCAGAGCTTTTTTTCCCCCAGAGAACAAGTTACTTGCCTTCATACCTGCTGGAGACAACTGCAAATATATAAAAAATGTGAGTTAAACAAGCGATGAGGATATTTTAGACAATTGTTGAAAATTAAAACAGGAAAACAAATTGAAATGTAATTTTTTACATTTTTAAAATCTCTTTAGACTGTTTTTAAGACCCATATGCAAAAGAAAACTATGTTTCGGTGTCAACAGGTACAAAAACCAACACGAACTGCAGCTTCTTCTGCCACCTGCTGGTAAAAACAGGAAATGCTCCTCTTGCTTATCATGGATGTGATGGATTAACCTCTCTGCAGGATGATTATGTCAAGAAAGAGTGGAGAAAATTAGAATTTTAATCTAATATAATGCTTTGAGTGTTCCAGTGTTCTCTAATTACACATGTGATAAGTTACTTTTAGGTTTACACTTTATGCGTTGCTTCCAGGTTTGAGCTAATGAGGATGTGCTGGCAGTACAACCCTAAGATGCGTCCAACCTTCCTGGAGATCATCAGCAGCATCAAAGACGATCTGGATCCCCATTTCAGGGAAGTAAGTTTCTTCTTCAGCGAGGAGAACAAGCCACCGGACACAGAGGAGCTGGACATGGAGGTGGAGAACATGGAGAACATTCCACTGGACTCAGTATCTACGAGGCAGCCGTCTTCTTCTTCTGCTGCTGCTGTTTCGTCGTCTGGGTGCGCGGGAGGCACGTCGCCTCCTTCTGCCCAGCAGTTATCACTCATTCAGGGCCCAAGTACTCCATTACTAGGACCTGTGTCCCCTTCATCCCCGGTAGCCTTGGCCGGAACGTCTTCAGGACAAGGCTCGAACAAGCACTCAGGACACGCTTTGGCCAATGGGCCCGTGGTGGTGCTTCGGCCCAACTTTGACGAGTTACAACCATACGCACACATGAATGGGGGTAGAAAGAACGAACGGGCGTTACCGCTGCCCCAGTCGTCGGCCTGCTGATATCAGTCCAGCACCTCCTTTTTCCTCTCACACAGGGTATTAAAACCTCTCTTAAGTCTTCTAAGGAGGGGCGGATGAGGTTTGAACATTACTGTGTCCTGTGTGTGCCAGTAGACGGTCTCTCCGCTGTTTCAGGAAGGAACAAAAAAGCAGAGGACCTAAACTGTACAAACAGATCAGAAACCTGCTGAGGCGTCTGGAGTTGGGCGGCTCAGACACACACTGGGGGACTCCTTCCTGGGCAGCCTGCATATTTCAAATTTTCGTTCCACATGAGACGGAAAACGACGCACACATGCGTCCTGGCACGCACAAACTTCAAGTAAATCCTTTTTGTTTATAGCATATCTGCCAGCAAAAAACCAACAGAAGAGCACTTTTTTTTGTCCTGAGGATTTCAGAGATGATGTGATGGATATTTGAGTGTGTATTTATATAATCACGTCTTTCTCTCCACAATATGATATAGCAACTTTTTTTAATTACTTTGTTTCCATGAGCCGACTGGCTGGTGTTTGTTTGTGTGAGGTTGCCTCGAGTAAAAGGTTTGGAATATGATTCATGTTGCATTTAAATATTGAATTTTCTACGTGATCCTCTTGGGCGGGTATGGGTGATACAGGTGGACGGCCTGTTTTTTACCCGCCAAATAATTGCCAAAATTGAGCGTTTCTTTCATGTTTCTCCTTTTTTATGTTAAAGGCTGTGATTCACAGTTGATATTAATCATTCTGTGCAATAATAGCTGAATTATTTGGTGTTTTTCCAGACTTTTTTTTCCTTCGAGTGATCATAACTGCTCTGGAAGCGAGGTTTACCAGATGTTGCTGTATCTGCACTGGGTGTGGAAATTATTATTTTTATTTTTTAAAGAACACAAAAACTCCAGGGAGTGAATTTTAGTCAGCACTGAAACAAGACATGATTGAGCTAATATCTGTAAGAATTTTTTATTTAATTTATAAAAAGCAGACTAAACACCAAGTAGCACTTATACCACAAAATATTTGTCAATCAGACTCCAAGATTTTTATTTGTGGAACTAAAGCATAAAGTAGTTTGTGTACTGTGTACATGTTGTACATTAAAAAGAGTGACCGATCACAAAATTATTTAAATTATTACGAGGTAACATAAAGGCTGTCCTCACTCATCACGCATATTTATTTTGTTTTTGAATTGTAAACAATCAGAAAAGTGGAGGTTTTTGCCCCTCCCAGCTCAAAATTAGTTTATTTTTATATTTTATGCATATTTTTTCTTTTTTGTTAAATCATGTCATGTGGAAATAAACAATAAAAGCATTTGTTATTTTAGGGAGCAGTTTTCTGAGACGTTTGCATATCAAACACTGAACTGAAAGTGGCCTTATTAAGATGTTGCTTTACCACCCCGATCCTCGCAGATCTGAGCAAAAGTGACTTCCTTATCCATCGATTTAAGTCACCAAACTGTGAATCACAGCCTCACGAGTGTCTTTGGTTCAGTTTTGGTTAAAAGAAAGGAAAAAAAATGTTTTTGCAAATCATTTCCTGTCATAATCAGTCAATACAGCCCCTCCTCCACAAAAACGAAACTTTTATTTCTCTACATCTGCATTTCTCACCCAAAACGGAGAAAACAGATCCATCCCACCGAGAAGTTTTGCCTGGAGGCAAATTTAATAAAAGGTTATTAATGTCTCTGCTTTTCAGTCACAGTTAACAAGGTCTTGTGGATGTTCTGTTTTTGATAGCAGGATCATTTTTCTTCTAGTTTTCTTTTATACATCATTGGTTTTGTCACTTTTTGACGGACAAAAAAAACTTTTTTACGATACAAATGTTTGCCTCTGTGTCTGTACAAAACAAAGCTGCTATTTTATTCTTCTCTCTCTTGGTTGATTTATATATATATGTATATATATGTATATATATATATATATATATATATATATATATATATATATATATATATATATATATATATAAGAAATCCTTCAGGTTTTCATACTTTATGATCTCAACAACAACAGTCCACTTCTAAAAGATTTCCCCAAGTTTCCGGTCACATGACATTTTCTTCATTGCCTTTTATTTTTATGAAATGTTTTCTTTTTGTTGTGTAGATGTGAAAAAATATTATTATTACTATTATTATTATTAGAAATGAACATGTTAGCTCGGTGCGCATGAGTGTACATTCTGCCCCCCCCCCCCCCCCCGCCCCCCCCCCCCCATTTGTATTTTACGTTTATCGCGCCTAGCGTTGCCCTCTAGGTGCGACTTAATCTCAGGTTCAAGTAAAAGGCTTTGTTTTCTCCACACATTCTCTTATCATGTCCTCCTCACCTCCCCCTTTTTGTTGTGCTGGATGAAACCATGTCCTCCCCCCTTCCCTCTGCCACCCTTCACACACACCCCTGCTGTGCCTCCTTTAAAACTCAAAATTAGCTCTAAACCAGCTCTGGGTTTGTCACCTGTTCGTTTCTTCCCTCTGACAAAGTAGGGCTACCTAAGTTGTCCTGTTTGCCTTAATTCACAAATCATCTTTTAAGCATTTATTCATCTTTTCCTATTTATTTTAATTTCCCCAATCCACTTCTCCTAGCAGGACGCCCTTTTCTGCTAAAGCTTCAAAGTGAGAATTTCAAACTGGTTGATTGTGTTCATTACTGCTGCCTCTGAAAACCAAATACAGGATGGTTCAAGTCCATGGAAAGGAATGAATCTTGCATTCATAAAAAAGGTCTTAAAAGTGGCTGAACAGTGAAAGTTTTGAAGGATCTCCCATGCTGCCTGCTTGTTTCTCTCTCTTATCTCCCTGTAGGAGTGTTTATATTTATTTCCCTTCCTTTCTGGGTGACCAGTACACTAGAAGTCATTGTATAAATGCCCCATAATTCAGTGCAAACATTTGTTTGTATGCGTTGCCCCTTTTATTTGTACCTCACACCCCCCTTCAGGCATATCTACCTCACTCTTTTTGAATATATTCGTGCGTGCGTGAAATAAATACATCTCACTCATATCAGTTTTAACAGAAACCTCACCTGATTCAAACCCACAGGGATCTAAACGAACCTCATGAACTTGGACAGAAGATGGAATGGAAGCATCGTGAGTTTGGCTCATGAATTTATGAACTACTTGTTTTACAAAAAAAAAAAGCATGTTTCTATGTCTGACTTTAAAAACTGAACCAAAAGTAGATTGTGCTGCTGATCATTAAGCACAGTCTGGTTTAGTTCTCTGCAGAAACACTGTCGAACATTTGCCGATGTTCATCAGAAACAATCTAACGCGGTTAAATCAACCTACACTGTTTTTCAGCTGGTTAGCAAACCGTGTGTGGCGAAGGAGTTTTAAGCATTCCATCTTCACCGAGTCGCAGAGTTATTATCATCACAACCTCGAATCCTCAAGACACAACCGTAACGTTCTCATCTACAAACGCATTTATCGAGAAGAATTTAACACGGGAAATATTACAGAAGGGAAACCTATTGTTCACCTCCAAGAAAAGAAAAATAAATATAAGTGCTTCATTTGCAGCCGACAGTCGCACCTATTCCGTATAAAGAGATGGCATTTATTTCTATTACATTTATGTATGTAAACTAAACAAAAAAAAATTCATTTCCACCCAAAATAATTTAAAAAGCATCAAATTCCCCAATCAGCTTTCTACTGTTAGTGGAACTTAAAAGAGACCTTTGGTGTTTTTACTATTTTGATTTTATTTATTTGTGCAAAGTTCATCATTTAAAAATTCAACCAACTCAATGCCTTAGTGTTCATTCTGACGCATGCTCATCAGACACTCTCAAAGATTATATATTCTAAAGGTGTAGAACACTGAAAAAACGTTTTTAATTGTTATTTCTGATCATAATCGATCACTCCGAGTTTTTCATACAGGTTGAGCATGAAAATAGTCTCCTACACCTATCTCCTGCATTAGCTTCTGATTGAAAATAGACGGCGAAACTCTAGAATTTGAAAAGCCTGACAGATCTATGTCACTTATGTCAATTAACACTCATGGACTCGCCCATGTTGACTCATGACGGGGAAGGCTGTTGTTGATATAGCATCCAAGAGACAGCAGAGAATATCTTGGCTAGTAGAAGCTAACCGTTAGCATTAGCAACTTCACAACATGGCAGAACTACTCCAGGCTTGTGTTATTTGTGGAGGTAAAACATCAACATTGAAAAACAAATAGAGTCAGTGATAGAGTTGCATTTCTGTTATCCATTTAAGGCGAGATGTCCAAATATCAGGAAATAAAACTCCCAAATCCTGCAGCATTAGGCTCACCTCTGCTGCAGCAGATTTGTCTGGGCTAATGCAGGCGCTTCTGGGCTTTTTACCCCCCGAATACGACTTGAAAGGCATCATTTCTACCAGAGACCACTGCAAATGTACTGATTAAGTGTTCAACACCTTTGAATTATCTCTCTAATGTAATCTATACACACCTGTTTGTGTGCTGCCAGCTCAGTCGCCACAGTCAGTCCTAAACTGTCATCAAATACAACTACCTAGGAAAAAGCAAAGTAACTCAGACATCTTTAATCTTCTTGAACTTCCTGAAACATCAGCTGGACTATTTAATTCCCAGTTTTTGGCCTATCTGTGATCCCCGCTGATGAATATCCAAAAGCAATAAAAAACTTTAGATAATGATTTAGCCGACATCTAATGTGGGAGGCGAAATTTGAGGTGCTCAATAAAGATTAGTATGTTTTCTTGATTTAATGTAATAAAAATGAAAAATATTTTGGTTATAAACAGTAAAACTGATATTAGCATTTACTATTTATATGTTTAGGTGTCTTATTTCAGATTTTCACTTCAGAGTAGAAACTGATCATCAGTGAGGTGAACTATTGAAACTGCAGCATTTCACATATGAAAATTATGAACAGGGATGTCGCATAGATTACGGGTAGTCATAATAAATAAACATTATTAGCAAAGAATTCACTCTAGATGCTTTTTTTCCTCATTTTAATTAAACGTCCTGTATGGCCATACTCTTATTTAGTGATACTCATGTTTTTAATTTCTTCAGAATGTTTATCAGATAAATGTCAGGTTTGTGGGAAATTGCATCCTTGTGTTCCCCTGCAATAATAGGGTTGAGGTTTATTGTTAAAGTCTCTTTTGTACCATTTGCATTCCTACACCTTCTGAGGGGCCTTGGTCTACTTCTATGATCTACTATAATGTTTCTACTAAATCTGTGTTCATAACTTGATTGGGGAAAGCAACTATTGAAAGATAATGACTTAGACTCTCATCTTCTTTTAAACTCTGTATCTGAAGCCTCAAAGTTGTTTTATCACTTCTATGGCTGAGACGGTGACATTTTTTGATGCGCCGTCTCCAAATGTGTATGAGAATTATTTGTATTTTACTTTTTTGTTCTGAAATTTTGAATAAATAAATCAATGAGAACAGAGACTGCTTTTATTTCTGCTCATGTCCCGCATGATGTTGTGTTTGCTGACATGATGCAACGTGTCAGATAAGAATTGGGGCCACTGAAAAGAAAAATAAGAGAAGAAACAATCTTGGCTTTAGAATTGAAAGATTCTAAGGAAGATTTAATCTCAGAACTCTGACTTTTTTCTTAGACTTCAAAAAACTGAATTCTTACGGGAAAAGGGTCAGAATTTTTCAATTAAAATCAGAATTCTGATATTAAAGTCAGAATTCTGAGGGGAAAAAAGTCAGAATTTAGAAATTTAATTAAAAGTTCTGAGAGAAAACAGTCAGAATTCTGAGAAAAAAGTCAGAATACTGTTGGAATTCTGAGATTAAGGTTACAATTCTGAGATTAAATTAAAAATTCGGAGGGGAAAAAAATAAAAATTCTAAAATTAAAGTCACAATTCTGAGATTAAAATCACATTTCTGGGAAAAAGTCATAATTCTGAGAAAAAAATTCATAATTCTGAGGGGGAAAAAGTCACAATTCTGAGAATAAAGTTGGAATTCTGAGATTAAAGTTGGAAGTCTTTTCCTTATCTTTGTTTTCTCAGTGGCCCTAATCTTCATCCATACTACATAATTGTTGGGTCCAGGGGTCTGTCTCCTCCAGTTGTTGGAGCATTTTCATAATGATTTCTTGCAGTAGAGGAACGAGTCTGTCAACTGATGAGAGATGGCCTTAGAGGTGATGTGGACAAAGGCTGCTCTCCGATCACCATGATGTAATGAGCAGTAATACGCAAATCACACATCTGGGAAAAAAAGTAGCATCCATTACTTATCTCCATCAATACAGTGCAATAATGAATGCACACCAGCATCTCTTGAATAAATCACATCCTTCTCTTCTTGTTAAAAGTGCTTGGAGATGATCTTCATGTTAACCACTGAGTCTAGTTTTTCTGCTCCACCTTCGATGCAGCAGTGACCTGTGGGGCAGAAGCCACACACATCTCCATCTCTGTAGCCATCGTTTTTGCCTGTTTGCTCCAAAATGACGAGGCTGGAACCTCTGGCAATGCCCAGATAAACAGCAAACTACAGTAGAAAGATACAATTAAAAGGTGCTTTGTTGACAGTATAAACAGTACTGTGCAAAAGTTTTAGGCAGGTGTGAAAAAGTGTAAACCCTGCTAAATGTGCCTCACTCCATCTGTCAGTGGATTACGGACTTCCTGGCAGATAGAAGACAGCATGTGAGGCTGGGAAGAAATGTCTTAGTATGAGGAGAAAAAAGTTTCAAAAGATTTGTGCATGTGTGTCTAAATTTTTGCGTGTGTATCTAGATTTGTGCGTGTGTGTACCTAAATTTGCGTGTGTGTATCAATATTTGTGTGTGCGTGACTAAAGATTTCTGTGTGTGTGTGTGTCTAGATTTGTGTGAGCATAACTGAAGATTTGTGTGTGTACCTAGATTTGTGTGTGTGTGTCTAGATTTGTGTGTGTACCTAGATTTGTGTGTGTGTGTCTAGATTTGTGTGTGCATAACTAAAGATTTGTGTGTGTGTAACTCTTGATTTGTAGCATGTGTTTACATTTTCATGTATAACTTCAGCTCCTAAACATACTGTTCGGGGTTTGTTCTGTTATTACAGTTATGTGTTTGTTGTCATGTTGCTATGGTGACAGGTGACGCGCTCTCTTGGCGACTGTTTTTCCGGTGAGAGCGCGCCTTTTTGTTGTTGTTGCTGTGGTCACGCTGAGGAGTGTAAGATTAAACGGGTGCTCCCAAAGAAACCTCTGTCTCCTCCGTGACTGAGCTCACCACATTGGTGTCAGAAGTGTGATTTTCACACTTGCCATAATGGAGAGAGACATTCGGAGGCTGGAGCAAGCTATCGAGGAGAACATTACTCGCCTGGAAAGCTGGCAATTGGAAAGAGAGGATGTGAGCGGCCATGTAAGCTCCCCGATGGGTCCCGATGGCGCGAGCGCACCGAGATGGCGCCCGCCGCGACCGACGCTAGGGCAATGCTTGATGGGCTGCCTCCGTCGGCCGACACACCGGGCCCCCGACAGCGAGCAGTGATGCCTGCAACGCCAGCTAAAGTACCGAAATATAATGGGCTAACCCCGCTACAGCCCTACCTCTCACAAGTACGGCTAGCCGCGAGACATAATGGCTGGAGCGACGACGAGGCTGCTACACACCTAGCGCTAGCATTGGAAGGAGATGCACTGCAGGTACTCCTCGACCTAGCCGCGTCAGAGCAGCATGAGCTCCAGGCCCTCACCACAGCACTCGAGAGGTGATTTGGGCAGCGGCACTCCACTGATCAGAGCAGGGAGCAGCTGACCAACCGGAGCCGTAGGCCGGGGAGAGCCTGGGCACCTTTGCAGTGGATGTGTTGCTGTACGCTCGTCGTGGCTACCAAGAGTTCCCAGCAGCAGCCCGGGAGGAGCTTAGCCTGCATGCTTTCCTGCGAGGACTTTTCCCAGAGCGACTGCGCCAACACGTCCGCCTGGCCATGCCTCAGACTCTCAGTGAGGCGCTCCTTCAGGCTGAAAGGGCCGAGCTGGTGCTCGCCTCGCCACCCCACCAGCAGGTGCGCCCCCCCCCCCCCCCCCCCCCCCCAAGCTACCTTGTTTAAAAACTTTTAAAATGATCAGACACTCCAATTTACAATTAATTCAGTACAAAATTCTACACAGAGTACTATACAGGTCATCGGATGTTCAAGATGGGGTTTGTGTCATCTGACACCTCTACACACTGCACAAACAACATTCCTGACAATTACATTCATGCACTGTGGTCCTGCCCACCTGTCCAGGAATTTTGGGGTGGAGTGTGTGAAGACCTGTCAAAGTCTCTGAAATGTCACATCCCAAACACCCCCTCTCTTTGTTTACTGGGAAACCTGGACGATGTCCCGATTGAAACATCTTTGGTTCACGTGGTTCTGACTGCCATATGCATCGCTAAGAAAACTATCCTCTTGAATTGGAAAAATAGAGAAACTCTCTGCATTAACCAGTATAGAAATCTTTTGTTAGATCATATTACACTTGATATAGCCTCTGCTTCCACTTCAGATCAATCTCTCTGGGCTCCTTTGATCGGTTCCATCACATAGAGAGGGTGGGGGGCCGTTGATGTTGTCCTTCGGGATGGTGTGGGTGGGGGGGTGTGGGGTCTGAGTTTGGAGTATCCGGATGTTCCCTGGAGGTGGGTTCACTGGGGGTGTCTGGGACTGGGGGGCCGTTGCTCCCCTCTGGAGGTGCTTGGGTTGCCTCGGGGGGTGGACTGCTGGCAGTTGTGAGTGGGGCCCCTTGGGGATCTTGGGGGCAGCCATGGGCCACTGCCTGGCAGCTGCATTGCCCCTGGGTGGTTCTGGGTGGGGGCCTGGGGGCTCGGGGTTTGGGGGTGGCCGGCCCCGGGTGTGGATCTGTGCGGGGCCTTGGGGGTCAGGTCCTGACATGTATGCTGCCGGGAAGAAGGCAGGAACATGCAGCAGTGCCTGGCCCGGGTTCGGGAGCCTCAGGTAGACCTTGGCTCCTTGGCCGTTCCATCACAGGGGAGGGGGAGGTCCAGGAGGGGGAGGACCCAACCTTACCTGGATGTCCCATGTCTTATATATTCTGGAAGTTGTGTAAATGCAGGGATGGGCATAGATATTCTGCTGGAGTGGGGCTGGGTTGGTGCCCTCGGGCTCCGTGAGGCTCTGTAATGCTGCTGCTTTGGGCCCTGGCATGATGGGCTGGGGTCTCCATGCCCTGGGTGCCAGTTTGACAACAGAGGTGCCTATTGGGGCCAGTAGTGGACCTGGCTCCCTGGAGGGTTAAGCCCAACCAGCCATTCCTCCCCATCCCCGCATGTTTCTCTCCTCCTGCTCCCTCACATCATCACACAAACATACACATAGGACCTTGGGGGGTGGGCAAGTCAGGGAGTGCGGGTATGGACCCCATTTCCGCATTCCTGTGGCTACCTGCCCCCCAATTTTATTTGCACCTTATACACTTCCCCTGATGACATTCCACACAAACACACACTTAGGGCCTTGGGAGTGAGCACATTCAACAGCATTTGGCAGGGGGATATATCAGCCTCCTCCCGGGTGCCGGTGCCCACTTCCAATTTTAAACCGCACTTAGCCACTCTTCTTCCTGCGCTCACAGGAAGCAGACGCTTCTGCCTTTTCCTCCCTTATCTGTTTTTTCCCAAGGCTCTTTTTGTCCCGTCTGCCTACAGAGCGCTTCTCTGCATTTCCTCTGCAATCACCTTTTTTCAGCATTTTTCAACATGGACTTGATTAATTGGTCATTCAACGCGATTGATAAGATTTTTTCTACAATGAGGACGGAGGAGGGGGCTCACGCTTGTCCTCAGGGGACACATGCAGCGGGATATATGTTCAATTCCTGGAAAAAGTGGAATATCATCTGTCTCTCTCAGCTGTCCATTGAGGACGTCGAAGATATGTGGATATTTGGCCTGATGATCGTTGGATTTCTTCTGATTGGAGTGGGAGGATATCTGGCTTTCCGTAAAATTGGGATGACGGGAGCGATTGGAGGGCGACCCGCAACCATGGACGGCACCGTCCGTGTGGATACCTCACAGACTGGGACGTTGCTCGAGGTGAATCGCAAGCTGGACAATGTCTTAGCTGCGTTACCGGTGTTAGCGCACAGGATTGATAACATCTCAGAAAGGGTCACCGGACGGTGTGGAGATGTTTAATCACTGAATTGGCTTCACTGGAGGACTGGAATGATCAATACAGACTTAAGGCAGAGAGGAAAATTTATCTCTGTCTGACCCAAACAAAGTTCTGTTATCGAATCTGACGCCATAAGCAGCCTTGGAGTTGCATGCAAACCCCCCACGATGGAAGGAATGCAAACAAATGCTGTGAATCTCTATCCACCCACCCCCCCGCCTTCGGTTTGTGGTCTCTACCGAGGTCATTAAGCTAAGGACTCACTGCTCTCTGTGCTTCCCCATGACCTCCCTCCCACCTGCGGAGCCAGCTGGTTGAGCGCCACACAGGCAGCCCCCGCTGAGGAAACCAGGATCCCAGCCCCTCCCCCCTACCTACCGGGTCTCATGTTGTGAACTGTGACGTTTGTTGCTTACATGTCGGGTGTTTTTTTTTTTTTTTTGCATTGGAGTGCTACACCCTGCTGGTGTAACCCTGTTAATGCCTTTTTTATCCCTCCCTGAACTTTCCTCATGTATTGCCTTGCTCATCTACAAAGGAGCGCCGTCATGGCTGCTCCCATGGTCTGCCTGTATCTGTCCTGTCTATATATGTGTGTGTGTGTAACCTTGGTCAGGTTGTACTATGGAGTCAAGTTCCTACGCTCTGAAAGGAGCGCTGGCAATAAAATTCATTCTGATTCTGATTCTGATTTTGTTGTTGCTTGGCTTCCTGGGGCTGGAGGCTAGGAGGGAGATCTGGCCGTCTGGTTGGGGTCTGGGGTGGTAGATTGCTGTGCTCAGCGTTGGGCGGGGGAGCCTGCTCATCAGTACCCCAGCAGAAAGGGTCAAACTCTGGTTACTGGTGATGGTTGTACCCAATGTGCAGCAGTACCGGGACCAGAGTGAATAGGGTGTGTATGGGGAGCATGAGTGGGTGTCCGGCGTGCATTTTTGTAAGTCTTTGGTTGTATGTGTATGTGTGAGCATGAGGGAGGGAGTGTGTGACTGTGTTTGTGTATGACTGTATATGTCAGGTGGGGCCTTTGACTCCTCCTCTCTCCTGGAACTTCTCTTGATGATATAGATCTTCGTCCCCCCTCCCCCTGCCACACCTGGTGTGAGGGGTTGTGTCTTGGTCTGCCTGAGTGCTCGTGGCAACCGGGTCTGGGGGTTTAAGATTTTGGCATCTGCCTGATAGATCCCGGTGGCTGCCTGGTGGGGTCTGGGACCCTGGGCTCTGCTGGGTCCCCGGCGGGGGTAGTCGCCCCTGGGTCCCGGGTCGCTGGGTCCCGGGTCGCTGGGTCCCGGGCTCGGCCGGCTAGGGTGTGGGAGGCTGCGGGCGGGCCTGTGGGCTTGCCGCTGATGTCTCCCGGGACTCTGCCGGCTGCTGGTTGTGGCCCCCCGGGGCGATCCTCTGTGCCTCTCGAGGGGGGCAGGGGCCTTTCTGGTTGCAGTCTCCTTGGGGTTCCTGTGTTCTGGGGCAGCGCCTGGATCTCTGGGACTTGGAGCTCCCCCCGTCTCCTGCACATCTTTGGGGGGCGGATCTGTGGTCCCTCGCACACTCTGTTGGACGCTCCTATAGAGAAACCTTAAATAAACAAGCGCGTGTACACACACAGGTGCTCACATGGTGCTCTCAAAAGTATGGGCTTGGGCACGTTAAACACAGGTCTTAAGACTATGGTGGGCACTTAATGCACTGTGATTTATTATCGTGATTCTTCAGTTAAGCAATGTTGATTATATATTTTTTCATCAAGTTGACGCAGTGATAGCTAGATCTTGTTGTATTGTTGTTGTGTCCCTTTTTTTTGTCCTTTTGCTTTTTTTTGTCTTTTTCTGCAGGTCTAGAAGCAGACTCTTGTTCATTATTGTTTATTTTTGTGGAACCCCCCCCCCCCCCCCCTCTCTCTCTCTCCCCACCTTTTCTTTTCCTTTCTCTTTCACCTCTGTCTCCGTGTCTGGTCGGAAATACAAAGCATTCAACAACAATAACAATAAAGTTTTAAGTATCAGGCGTGACATTAAAAGCAGACGCTTTGATGCTCCACCTGAGAACAAATCTGTAAGGCTTGTTACCAGCATTCAGACATCAATTCTGTTTGCTTCACAGCCAGACAGGACACGGTAAAAAAAAAAAAAAAAAAAAAACCTGTGTGTGGTATTTATTTTAAATGCTTTTATTACGATTCTTAGTGGGCTTCCTAAACTTATTTTGGCGTGGCTTTTTCTGTCTTATTACTCATAGCAGCAAGTAAATGTCACGTAAAACGTTGCCTCGTGAGTTCTGCGTGCTGCCGTTTACGTGTTTTATGATCACTTTGGATTGCTATTATCTGTCTCACCGAGACAGATCTCAGACAGATCCTGAGACGCTCCTGCCTGACATATTTATTTTATTCACGGAACAAAATCTGACTAGTGATTTCTCTTGGCGTTCAGTTTATACATTCAAACAGCACAGCACTCTATTTAAACTACTTAAGTGTAAATCTGTTATTTGTCCATCCATTTTCATCCGCTTATCCGGAGTCGGGTTACGGGGGCAGTAGCATCGAGAGGCCCAGACTTCCCTCTCCCCGGCCACTTGGGCAAACATCCTCCGGGGAAATCCCAAGGGGTTCCCCGGCCAGGTCCGGTAAGAAGTCCGCTCCGACAGCTTCTGGCGTTTTTTAAAGGTATCCCAGGGGCACGGTAAGGGTCGGAGATGTTTAGTCTATTTAATTTCTGACTATATAAAACGATTTCTTCGGAGGAGTCTGGGGATCGAAACCCGCCCGGGCACTCGCCTCTCCACCTTGCCACACACACGCCGATGCTTGACCCCTACCTTAAGTTTCAGAGGAAAAGGAAGTCGTTCATTCAGTCAGAAAGGCAAACGTAGGACAGAGACAAGGCAAGGAGCGTAATTACACAACCATACACAATCCTGCATCTCTACAAAACAAAGTGTGTTAGGAGGCCCGTCATTGATGTCTTGCTGTTACAGAACAAACGTCTGATGCCCTGATTTTAGTTTAATCCTAAGAAAAACAAAGGCACATGGTGATTGATCCGGTTACTCAGGACAACCAACATTTTCTTTTTTATGTGGTGAGAAATGTATAAAACTAGAAAATCCAGTGATTATTATGCAAGGTTACACAGAACTGATGATAAAGAGTAAAATGGCAGAAAATTCAGATTTTATTCCTACACATCTGTGACTAAAATGAGGCACCCCTGCTTCTTACAGCTGTTGTGTTGGTGTTACAGCGCCCCCTGTAGGAGAAAGGTGGAGTTTACAGCACCTGTAGGTGGTTTAAGATGGACGGATGCAGCACCACTCTTACTCCACTGACATCACAATGTAACAAAAATGTCAGGAAATAAAGTCCTGGTGCGTTTATTTTTTATTAAAATAATTTATAAATTTATTGTTACATCAAAACACAGTCATGTTTTTCCTGTTTAAAACACGTTGATAACTCTGTGTGTGTGTGTGTGTGTGTGTGTGTGTGTGTGTGTGTGTGTGTGTGTGCGTGTGTGCGTGCGTGTGTGCGTGTGTGCGTGTGCGTGTGCGTGCACAACACCAACCTGTGCTGCACATGCATACTGCACCCTAGTGGAGGATCTACAGATCAGTAAATGAGATTTTTATACACTCACCTAAATGATTATTAGGAACACCTGTTCAACTTCTCCTTAATGCAATTATCTAATCAACCAATCGCATGACAGTTGCTTCAGTGCATTTAGGGGTGTGATCCTGGTCAAGACAATCTCCTGAACTCCAAACTGAAGGTCAGAATGAGAAAGAAAGGTGATTTAAGCTATTTTCAGCGTGGCATGGTTGTTGGTGCCAGACGGGCCGGTGTGAGTATTTCACAATCTGCTCGGTTACTGGGATTTTCACCCACAACCATTTCTAGGGTTTACAAAGAATGGTGTGAAAAGGGACAAACATCCAGTATGCAGCAGTCCTGTGGGCGAAAATGCCTTGTTGATGCTAGAGGTCAGAGAATGGGCCGACTGATTCAAGCTGATAGAAGAGCAACTTTGACTGAAACAACCACTCGTTACAACTGAGGAATGCAGCAAGGCATTTGTGAAGCCAACACGCACAACCTTGAGGAGGATGGGCTACAACAGCAGAAGACCCCACCAGGTACCACTCATCTCCACTACAAATAGGAAAAAGAGGCTACAATTTGCACCAGCTCACCAAAATTGGACAGTTGAAGACTGGAGAAATGTTGCCGGATCTGACGAGTCTCGATTTCTGTTGAGACATTCAAATAGAGTCATAATTTGGCGTAAACGGAATGAGAACATGGATCCATCATGCCTTGTTACCACTGTGCAGGCTGCTGCTGGTGGTGGTGTAATGGTGTGGGGGATGTTTTCTTGGCACACTTTAGGCCCCTTAGTGCCAACTGGGCATGGTTTAAATGCCACAGGCTACCTGAGCATTGTTTCTGACCATGTCCATTCCTTCATGACCACCATGTACCCATCCTCTGATGGCTACTTCCAGCAGGATAATGCACCATGTCATAAAGCTCAAATCATTTCACATTGGCTTCTTGAACATGACGAGATCGGTCAGATCTGGGATACGGCGAGAAGACCCGTGAGCCTGATCTGGACTCCAGGGAGGATGCTGAACATCTTCAGAACCAAATTCAGTTCAGTTTGCTTACTTTAGATGAATATTTCATTTATAAGCTTGTAGCCCTCAGCTGGCAAGTTGTTAGCTGACCATTAGCCCCATCATACCGTCCCAATATTATTCACTAATCTATAGATAAAACAATGTGCTGCCAGTTGAACCGCTGCGTGTTTATATTGAAATAACTCCAGAACAAATTTAATCGATAGATCCGCAGAATAATTCCTCCTGACTGGGATGCTGCAGTAGCTCGCTAGCTTTTGTTTGTAGTAATCCAGGATGGTTCTGAGGTTCTACCGGTCCCTGGAGGATCTATTGTTGAAATATGTGGATCTTCTTTTAGATCTTATCTGTGTGAGTGTGCCGTGGCTTTCCAAATGACTTTTCCCCTTGCTAACACAGTTAGCTGTGTTGCTGCAGTCATGCTAACGGGACTCGTCTGGAGTGCAGAAGGACCGGTAGTGGTTCCAGATAGATTTAGGTTATTATTTTAGGTCAAACCGTTAGTTACAATGTGTGTAGGACTCCAACATAGGGTTCAGACTTTTTGCTGCAACTGTAAACACAAATTTCTGTAATTATTGAATATGAAGTTGATTAAAATACAGCTAATCACGACGTACTAGCGGCATGAGCTGCCCTGTAAGACATCTTTTTAGTGACGTATGACAAACAGCTCTTCACTGTTTAGAGGAAGTTAGATTTTTATGATGATTTATGACAAAATTCCTTAAAATGAATAACTGAACCTAGTTTATCTTTATGTAGATGGTAAAGTGAAGTGAAACAGCGTTAGTCTCAGTCGGCATAAGCAGCAGGGCCCTGCAGGGAATCGAACCCCGTCTCATTACTGAGAGTTCCATTACCAGAGCCTTTTGCTTTGGGCGACCGGAGACGGTAAAGCAAAACCTGCATCAACATAGCATTTAATGTTGGAACATGAATTCTGTCTTGATGCAGGAAAAAAGAAACCGTCAGAATAAAAAATTATTTCTAATTAAATTCATTTTAGTATTTTATAAACGTTTTAAAGATTTAGAGCCTCCTTTGACTTTTATGCTTTTCGTTGACTTCTCGTTCTTTTACGATGATTATCCGTTCTTTAGTCGCGGTCAAACGCATCGTAATTTTGTTCTGCGGTGAATCTTAAAGTTATGTTCAATGTAAATAATCTGAGTCTTTATTGCTTTAATTTAACAGCACAGTAACTTGTTAAAATATTCAAGTTAATTTGAATCATTTACATGTTTAGACTATATTTTATTAGCCTTTAATATTTTAGTATTTATTGTTTAACTTTTGTAAAGAGCTATTTTTAAACGCGTGCACATTTAAACACTAAAACCTTTGTTTGCTCCGTCTGTGTCAGAGCTCTGCTGTTCAGCTCCTTCCTGGTTCCTGCAGGACCACAAAGCCCAGAGAAGCTCAGTCCAGCAGGACGTGAGGACACAAACACAAACAAACAATACTGGCCGTCGTCAGCACATCACTCTAATTTTAGCAAGACTTCACTGGCTTCCTGTGCACTACCGTATACGTTTTAAAATTTTATTGTTTGTTTTTAAGGCGCTGAATGGCTTAGCACCACCCTACATATCCGAGTTACTCACTCCTTATGTGCCAGGCAGGACTCTCCGTTCAGGTGACCTACACCTACAGATTCCCCGTCAACGCTGCAAAACCCGTGGTGAACGAGCTTTTTCTGTCTGCGCTCCAAAACTCTGGAATGATCTCCCACTGAATATCAGACTCTCCTCCTCCATTGGGGTTTTTAAGTCTCACTTAGTCCTTACCTTTATTCTCTTTCTTTTACTACCTAGCTATTTTATCGATGGTTTATTTACACTGTTCTTTTACTGATTCTCATGGTTGGTTCTTTGTGTTTTGCTCTAGTTGTTTTATTCTTTTATATTATTCGTTTAACCCTATATGTTTTTACCCCTGTACAGCACTTTGGTCCGCTCACATGCTGTTTTTAAATGTGCTTTATCAAATAAATGGAATGGAATGGAGAGCTCCTCCTAAACCTGGAATCAAACTTTTCTACAGATTATTTAGAACAGTTTCTTGTGGCAGAACAGTTAGTGAAACAGAAAGGACATGATGAAGATGATGTTATCGTCCTTGTCTTTCATACAGATCAAATATCACCCCAGCTTATGCTCATGTCACCAGGTAAACGTTCCATTTCTCACTAAGACCTTCTCTATCTGCTCTACCAGATTATCAGAAGCATCACTGTAGTTGTAGTTTTGCCTCCATCTTCCTGCCCTCCTTGGTCTCTTGTTAATCTTCTACTACCTCTCACCATCCATCTCAGGTGGGATCTTATTTGCTCCGATGGCCTCTTGTGTTCCAGGCTTACATCTTTTAGTGAACATTAGAATATCATATACTAATATATATGCATGTGTGTGTGTGTGTGTGTGTGTGTGTGTGTGTGTGTGTGTGTGTGTGTGTGTGTGTGTGTGTGTGTGTGTGTGTGTGTGTGTGTGTGTGTGTGTGTGTGTGTGTGTGTGTGTGTGTGTGTGTGTGTGTGTGTGTGTGTGTGTGTGTGTGTATGATGCTAAACCAGACTGCCTGCTCCATCAGATGAAAAGGAAATCCTCTCAGGACCAAAATAAAACAGAAGATTTAGCAACCAGACACAGAAGCCCAGGTGAAACCGTCCACATCAGCATCTCCAGTTCTACCAGCTCCAAAAACACACTTCTTAAATAATAAAACATTAAACTCAGCCAACGGATGAAGACGTCCTGGTGCCAGATGCTACCTAAGACATCACCAGTTCAGCTGACTTGATAAAACACTTGGTGACTAAAACAAACATCTGGTGACCTGGTCAAAAACAGTCCTGGTGCAACAAGCTACCTGAGACAAACGTTTCCAGTCAACCAGTTGAAAGAAAGAAAGAAAGAAAGAAAGAAAGAAAGAAAGAAAGAAAGAAAGAAATGATCTTCAGTGGCGCTGCACTGGAAGAAAAAGATATCTCTAGTCCGAGTTGGAGTCATCCGAGTCGTCCCATCTTGGTCTCTTCGGTGGGATGTACGGGAAGCACTCTCCAGTCCTCTTCTGGCTGGATCCAAGGACCGAGGTAGAAGGAGTGGGTTCTTCTACCTCCTGGTCCTCTTCAGTGCTCCCGTGGGCAGGCCTTGGATCTTCTGGAAGCTCTTCCGGCAGGGCCGGAGGAGCTACCACCAGCCAGAAGTCTTCTGGTGGTGGAAGCTGCTGGTCTTCATCGCTGTCCAGAACTGAGCTACCATAACCAGAGTCCACACTAGAAGCCATAAAACCTTCTAAAGATGACCAATCTGAGCTAATGTCAGTCTCCTCCGACTCCTCATCACTACTCAGACCCTCAAAAGCAAACTCTGCCTCTACTGGAGGAGCCTGACCATGATCCACAAACACATCATCCTCATCAGGAATGTGAAGGGCTGGGTACCTACCTTCATCTTCATCGAGAATCCGGATGACCTCCTCAGGGACCCCTGCAGTCACGGGACGCTCCACGATGAAGATGCCTGTGAGGACAAAACAAGACACATTAAATCCACTTGTGTCATAAAACAGTTATGAAAAAGCTACAATGACTTGTTTACAATACAAGAGATGTGTGTCTGCATCTGCATGTGTGCACAAGACACACTTTACTAATCTGGTTGTTTTTGGGGGTTAACAGGTTAAAACCGAGTTCTGCTTTTACTGAAAAAGTTTCCATTTTTAATTTATGTGATTGTTTATTATTTATGTTTCATGTTTATAGCTGATGCATTTCTTAAAAGATGTAATGTTTTACAGCTTGTAGACACAACACTGCTCAAATAAAGTTGTTTTAAAATGGGCTCTATAAAAATAAACAGAAGACTCATTAAACTGGTGAAAAGTGTTTGAAAAATATTCAAACGGACAGAAATGCATTTATAAACCTGAGAACCAACTCAGAGAACACGTCAAACTTTCTACTTGGATAAAACAGATGAAGTCCTTAAAAATCAAAGGTCTCTAGTTCACTCAGATTTATGGAAACAACTCATGTTCACCGATGCTAACAGGCCGAAGCTAAAGCTAGCTGTACGTTCTAGCATGTTCTACGTCATGACGTTTCATACCTGGTTCATCCGTTGCTATGGTCACGAAAATAACATGTTTTTGTTTGAATACAAATCATCTGATGTATTCAAACTGGAGATTACAAAAGCACAACGGCACTAAAAGTCCTCACTGCTATTACATAATTAGCTAAGAGACAGTTCGAAAACAGCTGCAGTAATAGCTTCTGTCCACCAGAGGGCTGAGAGACCTCTCGGGTGCACCTGCTGCAAAGAGACAGGTTAGGAATCTGTTGCACGCATGTGCGTGTATACGTCATAGAATTAGAACGTTGCTCGTCTATAAAAGCTCATCGAATTTTCAAAAGTCTTTCTTTCTTTCGAACTTGCGCTAGAGCAGCACTTGGTCGAGAGAGCCTCTGGAGATTTGCTTCAAAAGTAGCCCTTGGACGAGCTTGGAGAGCCTCTGCAGAGCAGAAATCGCTGAAGAAGTTTGTGGCTAGCTGAAGAAGACCCGAGAACCAACCTACTAGAGAGATGTTGGTCTTCTGGGAGGAGCACGGTAAGCTAACATCAGTTAAATTCTCCATCTGACTTATTTCATGTTTCCTAAAGGACAAACTATTGAAACGTTATTATAATGTTAAATTCGTGTATTTGAGAGACCGAATGTGTGTTTAAAATCACATTTGGTGTTTTACTCGTGAACAAGACCCCGAGATACTTGAACTCCTCCACTTGAGGCAGGACCTCTCCACCGACCTGGAGTTGACAAACGCTCTTTTCCGATCGAGAACCATGGTCTCAGACTTGGAGGTGCTGATCCTCATCCCAGCCTCTTCACACTCGGCTGCGAACCTCCCCAGCAAGAGCTGTAGGTCGGAGCCTGATGAAGCTGGGAGGACCACATCGTCCGCATAAAGCAGAGATGAGGGTGCGAGATCGACAGGCGGATTGGGGCAGCGTCTGCAGTGATGCGGCCGCTGAACCGGTCAGTTGTGGGGAAGAAGGAGCTGAGCCGGAAAGCAAGGCTCTCGGTTTACCAGTCGATCTACCGGCCAGTCCTCCCCCATGGTCATGAGCTTTGTGTAATGACCGAAAGAACACGATTGCGGACACAAGCGTCCGTAATGAGTTTTCTCCGCGGGGTGGCTGGGTCAGCCTTAGGGATAGGGTGCGGAGCTCGGACATTCGGTAGAGACTCGGAATAGAGCCGCTGCTCCTCCATATCGACGAGTCAGTTGAGGTGGTTTGGGCATCTTGTTAGGGATGCCTCCTGGACGCCTCCCTGGTGAGGTGTTTTAGGCATGTCCTGCTGGCAGGAGGCCCCCTGGACGACCCAGGACACGTTGGAGAAAGTACATATCCGAACTGGCCCAGGGACGCCTTGGGGTCCTGCCGGAGGAGCTGGTGGAGGTGGCCGGAGAGAGGACGGTGTGGATCGGGATGCTGCCCTCGCGACCCGGACACGGATAGGCGGAAGAAGACGAGACGAGATGTGGTGTTTTATGGAGGTGAAACATGTTTTCCGTGGACAAGTGAGGCTCAAATTCCCCTGGAACAGTTTGAACACATCAAATGTTTTTACTAGTTTTGTTCTGGCATGTCGGTTTCTTTTGTATTAATGATATAAAAAAGGATGGACAGCAGCGAGGCGAGAGTGAGCGCGAGGAGCGCCTGTTGGTTTTTGTCAGCTGGGCAAGCAAAATAAAAGCTGAATATGTGGTTCTTTTAGCGGGATAGAGACAAAAGGTTTCTCACATTAGCACCGACCTGTGACTCAACCTCATCACACAGCCTCAGCATCTTGAGGGTCCCAGCAGGTCGGTGGGATGACTAAATCAGACTAGAGAGAACCGTTAAAAGAAAACCACCAATTTGGTTTCAGCAAACCCGTTTAGTTCAATTTTACATCGAAAAATTTAAAACTAATAAAATGACAAGTACGATTCTAAAAAGGAATGCTTCAAACAAAAACATGTTTTTTTCGTGACCATAGCAACGGATGAACCAGGTATGAAAGTCATGACGTAGAACATGCTAGAACGTACAGCTAGCTTTAGCTTCGGCCTGTTAGCATCGGTGAACATGAGTTGTTTCCATAAATCTGAGTGAACTAGAGACCTTTGATCTTTAAGGACTTCATCTGTTTTATCCAAGTAGAAAGTTTGACGTGTTCTCTGAGTTGGTTCTCAGGTTTATAAATGTATTTCAGTCCGTTTGAATATTTTTCAAACACTTTTCACCAGTTTAATGAGTCTTCTGTTTATTTTTATAGAGCCCATTTTAAAACAACTTTATTTGAGCAGTGTTGTGTCTACAAGCTGTAAAGCATTACATCTTTTTAGAAATACATCAGCTATAAACATGAAACATAAATAATAAACAATCACATAAATTAAAAATGGAAACTTTTTCAGTAAAAGCAGAACTCGGTTTTAACCTGTTAAACCCCAAAAACAACCAGATTAGTAAAGTGTGTCTTGTGCACACATGCAGATGCAGACACACATCTCTTGTATTGTAAACAAGTCATTGTAGCTTTTTCATAACTGTTTTATGACACAAGTGGATTTAATGTGTCTTGTTTTGTCCTCACAGGCATCTTCATCGTGGAGCGTCCCGTGACTGCAGGGGTCCCTGAGGACGTCATCCGGATTCTCGATGAAGATGAAGGTAGGTACCCAGCCCTTCACATTCCTGATGATGTGGTGTTTGTGGATCATGGTCAGGCTCTTCTAGTAGAGGTAGAGTTTCCTTTTGAGGGTCTGAGTAGTGATGAGGAGTCGGAGGAGACTGACATTAGCTCAGATCGGTCAGATTTAGGTTTTGGGTACCCAGCCCTTCACATTCCTGATGATGATGTGTTTGTGGGTCATGGTCAGGCTCCTCCAGTAGAGGCAGAGTTTGCTTTTGAGGGTCTGAGTAGTGATGAGGAGTCGGAGGAGACTGACATTAGCTCAGATTGGTCAGCTTTAGAAGGCTTTATGGCTTCTAGTGTGGACTCTGGTTATGGTAGCTCAGTTCTGGATAGCGATGAAGACCAGCAGCTTCCACCACCAGAAGACTTCTGGCTGGCGGTAGCTCCTCCGGCCCCGCCGGAAGAGCTTCCAGAAGATCCCAGGCCTGCCCACGGGAGCGCTGAAGAGGTCCAGGAGGTAGAAGAACCCACTCCTTCCACCTCTGTCCTTGGATCCATCCAGAAGAGGACTGGAGAGCGCTTCCCGTACATCCCACCGAAGAGACCAAGATGGGACGACTCGGACTCGGACTAGAGATTTTTTTTTTTTCCAGTGCAGCGCCACTGAAGAACATTTCTTTCTTTCTTTCTTGAACTGGTTGACTGGAAACGTTTGTCTCAGGTAGCTTGTTGCACCAGGACTGTTTTTGACCAGGTCACCAGATGTTTGTTTTAGTCACCAAGTGTTTTATCAAGTCAGCTGAACTGGTGATGTCTTAGGTAGCATCTGGCACCAGGACGTCTTCATCCGTTGGCTGAGTTTAATGTTTTATTATTTAAGAAGTGTGTTTTTGGAGCTGGTAGAACTGGAGATGCTGATGTGGACGGTTTCACCTGGGCTTCTGTGTCTGGTTGCTAAATCTTCAGTTTTATTTTGGTCCTGAGAGGATTTCCTTTTCATCTGATGGAGCAGGCAGTCTGGTTTAGCATCATACACACACACACACACACACACACACACACACACACACACACACACACACACACGCATATATATTAGTATATGATATTCTAACGTTCACTAAAAGATGTAAGCCTGGAACACAAGAGGCCATCGGAGCAAACCTGATCCCACCTGAGATGGATGGTGAGAGGTGGTAGAAGATAAACAAGAGACCAAGGAGGGCAGGAAGATGGAGGCAAAACTACAACTACTGTGATGCTTCTGATAATCTGGTAGAGCAGATAGAGAAGGTCTTAGTGAGAAATGGGACGTTTACCTGGTGACTTGAGCATAAGCTGGGGTGATATTTGATCTGTATGAAAGACAAGGACGATAACATCATCTTCATCATGTCCTTTCTGTTTCACTAACTGTTCTGCCACAAGAAACTGTTCTAAATAATGTGTAGAAAAGTTTGATTCCAGGTTTAGGAGGAGCTCTCCGTGTCTGTTTGTGTCCTCACGTCCTGCTGGACTGAGCTTCTCTGGGCTTTGTGGTCCTGCAGGAACCAGGAAGGAGCTGAACAGCAGAGCTCTGACACAGACGGAGCAAACAAAGGTTTTAGTGTTTAAATGTGCACGCGTTTAAAAATAGCTCTTTACAAAAGTTAAACAATAAATACTAAAATATTAAAGGCTAATAAAATATAGTCTAAACATGTAAATGATTCAAATTAACTTGAATATTTTAACAAGTTACTGTGCTGTTAAATTAAAGCAATAAAGACTCAGATTATTTACATTGAACATAACTTTAAGATTCACCGCAGAACAAAATTACGATGCGTTTGACCGCGGCTAAAGAACGGATAATCATCGTAAAAGAACGAGAAGTTAACGAAAAGCATAAAAGTCAAAGGAGGCTCTAAATCTGTAAAACGTTTATAAAATACTAAAATGAATTTAATTAGAAATAATTTTTTAATCAGACGGTTTCTTTTTTCCTGCTTCAAGACAGAATTTATGTTCCAACATTAAATGCTGTGTTGATGCAGGTTTTGCTTTACCGTCTCCGGTCGCCCAAAGCAAAAGGCTCTGGTAATGGAACTCTCAGTAATGAGACGGGGTTCGATTCCCTGCAGGGCCCTGCTGCTTATGCCGACTGAGACTAACGCTGTTTCACTTCACTTTACCATCTACATAAAGATAAACTAGGTTCAGTTATTCATTTTAAGGAATTTTGTCATAAATCATCATAAAAATCTAACTTCCTCTAAACAGTGAAGAGCTGTTTGTCATACGTCACTAAAAAGATGTCTTACAGGGCAGCTCATGCCGCTAGTACGTCGTGATTAGCTGTATTTTAATCAACTTCATATTCAATAATTACAGAAAATTCTGTTTACAGTTGCAACAAAACGTCTGAACCCCATGTTGGAGTCCTGCACACATTTTAAAGCCATGATATGAAATTTTTTCTTATTTTAAAATGTTCTTGAGCCACTATGTGCTAAAATGACTGTTAACAGCAGTGGTATGAAGTCCCCAGCCTGGAGGGCCGGTATCAAGCACGTTTTGGTTTTAACTCCGTTTCGACACACCTGATTTCAACCAGCAGGTGATTAACTCATTAGCACTCCAGCGTCCCGCCCGAGGGACAAAACCCCATTGCGCTGGAAATTTACGGGGTTAAGCTTCTGCAGAGCCTGAACTGCTGCACAGGTGATTAAACCACTGAATCAAGCATATTGGAGCAGAGAAACCACTAAAACTTGCTGGATACCGGCCCTCCAGGACCAGAATCGAATACTCCTGTTTTAGAGGGTTAATGAACAGCCACCCAGCACATATCGCACCCCTTTGGCCAGAATGTTCTACTTTCTACTCCAGACTGGCAGTTCGCTCTGTTGGGACTTATACAAATATTGAGCTGACATACCTGGAGCTGCAGTCTGCTTCCAGCACATTTCCTGCATGTTTTAAATCATGAACGCAGCTGATTTGTTCAATTTAGTGATGAATCACTCATGTAGACACTGAAGGTGGTTTCCCAGGAGCACTATTGAGTCTAAAACAGCTCTGTACAGCGTGGTTTGAGTCAGCCCATCTGAAAGCAGTTTTGTTCCCACGCCAGCTCCTTGAAGCCCCTAGCCAATCAGCGGCCAGAATCACAACACCGGCCCACCTCAGCCTTGCCAGGTACCTCAATGGAGCAGGGACTAAAAATAGGGGAGAAAATACCAAAGCGTGCCCTTGGAAACCGTGGTCGGGCTGAACTGCATCGGTCCGAGTTGCCCTGAGTAGTGTTCCTGGAAAAGCACCTTAAGGCTGCAGAACCAGGCATATCAGCTCTACTAACTCCAACAGACCTGACCGGCAATCTGAAGTTGCAAGTGTGGTATTCTGGCCACAGAGCGGTGAGGGTCTGAGTGACGTTCCATTTACCATGTAAAGGGTCATTTTGGCACATGCTGGCTCAAGAAAATGAATTCAAAATACGAAAAAGTTGTAAAGTAACACTTTAAGTTATCTTGGTGTCATGGTCTGGGGTGAGTCCTCCTCTCTCTGCTAAACCTTCTCTGAGCTTCTCCTACAGGTGGGCGTGTCAAGGAGTGGACCAGCTGCAGCCCATCTGCTCATCAGTTGGCCAGGGACATGTAAGCTGCTGGGAGACATCTTTATTCGCTGGATGATTAACACAACTTTGGTATCTACCGCTCCCGAGCCTGATTACTGAGTAATCCAAATATATATCGTCCAAGTCGTACTTCTAGCCAGATTGCTAGTTCCTGTGTGTTTTTCCAAGCTTGCCTGATTTTTGTAAGCTGCCTCTTCTCCAGATTTCCACCACCACCTTTCACACGATGCTGCAACCTACCGGACCAGTCCCGCTGTCTCCCAGCCGCTCCCTGGCTGTCCACTCCATACTGACCTTACCTTACCGGATCCTGCTCCCTATTCCGTGCTCCGTTCCTCCAGTCCTCCAGCAACCTGGAAACCCAGTCTCCTGTGATCCAGCAAGTGTGTGTCTCTGTCCTCACCCCCCAGACCAAGCCTCCCTCCCTTCTCTGGTTTCCCCTGGATCACAAACTGTAAGTCTCGACCTGTACCTCATTTGTCCGGATCGTCAACATCCACTAACTCTTCCCCCATCTCTAGATACCCCCACCCCCCGGAGCCCCAGCTGGATTTTCCTGCTGCGCTTTTAGTTCACGTTTTATAAACCTTTTTCTCTGTGAATGATTCTGCATGTGGTGGGTCAGACACCTTCCCCCCTAACATGACACTTGGTTTGACAAGTTTTTGTTTATATTTATACATTGTTTTCATTTTGTTCTTAATTCTCTCAACTACTTGGCTTTAGTAGGAGGATGTTTTATCTCAAGAAGCTTTATTCTGTAAGTGAATAAATATGTGGGTGCATATAGGAAACACCCAAAGTATTTTCTGGATTTGAATCATTTGGATGTGTCACAGTGATTTAACTATAACGCTGTTGGCAGACAAAGCAGAAACGTGATCAGTAATTCTCAGTTTTTACTGTGATAAAAGCTGAGCCAATCAGGGGATGGGTGGGCGTGTCCAGCAGCAACTTTAACAGCCCCAATGAAACGACTCATTCTGAAAGATACTGAAAATGTCAAAGAGCTGGTGAGATTGCTTAATTTAAAGGGGTTTTGTGCAAAAATCTTCATGTTCCTGTTTTGTATAGACCACAAAATTGTTCTAACTTTAAAAATATAGCCGTAACACGTCCCCTTTAACATGTGCTTTTGTAGCAGGAAGTCCTTTACAGTTCTCCAATCAGCCCCAAGACAAAATGCACATTGCCGTACATGACGCATTAAAATGGCAGAGCGAGGTTTAATTTATACATTTATTTTGATCACAACTGTACAGGAATGTATCGTCACAGCAGAAACGCAACCTAAACCTGACCGTGGAACAACAGCCGTCACAACACATCCAGAACTCCAACAGAAATGTACAGGCTCCGATCATTTCAGCTCAACATTTAGATTCCTCTTTATTATCATCATAGTTATTATTATTTACATAGAACTATCTGTCTTTCAAATATATCTTTGTTTTAAAGAGCATAAAAATACAAGTGGACTTTTCACTAGGATGAAAACTGGTGGCTGATCCACCGTCTGGCTTATATGAAGGGAAAACACTGAAAACTGGGGGCGTTGGGAGGAGTGAAGCCAACTTATTACAGCTTACCAGATTTTTTGTTACTTTATATATTTATATTAGCTCATTCAAGGCTTTGCAGTAGTTACAGAAGGTTGCAGACATTTGGGGGTTGACTTTTAGGGTTAAATCACTCGGACATCACTGACACAAAGGGGCGTTGTCAAAGAAATCATGAAGCTGTTAAACAAAAGGAATAGATAAATATGAAAGCACGGAGATTTGCAGAATAAACACCAGATTTAGAAATAATGGTGATAAAAGAGGAAGACGAGAAGGAGGTTAAGTTGATTAAAGGCAGTTTTACTAACCAAACACTAGAGGGCGCTTTAGGAGCGCCTGTTTTAAACCTATGTGTGAATGTTGATTGGATGGGCTATATAAAGCCTTGAAATGTAAAGAAATATATTTTTGAAATCACTGTTGTGCCTCACGTGTGCTTTTAGTCAGTGTTGGTCTCTTATTATTATCAAGCATAAAACCTTCATGGGTAGAGATGAACACCGGCGATCTGATTTATGTGCAAGTGTCTTAAGAATTCATAGCTGGTCTGATCCTTAGCGTAACTACGTACTGTACGAGCAGGAGGACACTGACATGAGCAAAAAGCAGGGACTACGCACACGCTCGAAACAACAACGCCAACAATAACAGCAAGAGCACCAACAACAACGTGAGAATAGACGACACGCGGGCCAGGAAGTCCAGCGAGCCACTGGCCTCCACTCGTACAGAGGAGAAACGGAGGCTATGACGCATCTGGAAAAATGAATCCTTTTGATATTTTAGAGGAGAGACGGACGCAAAGAGAGCGGTCCGTGTTTCAGTGTGCTTTTAAAAATCCTCATCAGAGCGTGTCGTGTTTGTTCATCTCTCCGTCTACTTGCCTTTGAGACAATTAGTGTGCTTAGTTTCTTCGTAAGACTGCACCCGAAAGTTTGTCTAAGCCAGCCTTTTTGTGTAGGGATGAATTATTGTGCTTCTCAGTCCACGCAGCACTCTGAGGCTGGGTGGAGGTAACGCACTGGGCTGCAGAGGTCAGAGGTTGTGTGGGAGCAGCTTCCTCGCATCAGGAGAAGGAGCCAGAGCTACTGCACCAGATAAAGAGGACTCCCTCTTCAAGGCTACTCAGGAAGCACTTAACATGGGAGGGCCAGACGCTCAAACACGAGCTCCCCAAAGCGCCAGCATTTAGTCTTGGGAGCGCCGTCTTCTCACACACCTACATGTCATGAGGGATGGGTCAGGGGGAGGGGGGCTGGAGATCAAATGAGGGGAGGAGATCAGTCGAGCATTGCATCCAGTTGGTCTGCCAAGTCGTCCAACATGCTGCCGATGTCATCCAGGATAGAGACGGTTCCTTTTTGGCTGGGAAATTTTGAAAAAGAAAAATGGAATAATTAGCTTTTACTGAGGCTTCGATAAACGTGCTGACAGAATCAACGAGTCAGGTGTGGAGGTGAGTTCCTCCACTGACGGAAAGCAGCTTTAAGATTCAGTTTATGGGTAACATTCACTATTTTCACATACACACGCACGCACGCACGCACACACACACACCTGACAAACTCAGAAACAGTCGACTAATTGTAAAGATCAACAAAAAGTAATGATAAATCTTAAAATAATCATATAAATCATTATTTTTTTTATTGTTTATACTTAAAAAACTCATGTTTTACAATTGTTTTCATTTTATAGGAGAATGACGTTTTACAAAGACCAGTAATGAGAAATCATGTTTTTATTAGGTGTCATGGCTGCCATGGAGCTTCGTAAAGAAAGTAAAAATCGATTAGACTATCTGGACAATGACTGTTTTCTTCATTTGAGTTTTTTAGTTTTAGGTCATGGTAAAGGGGGAAACCTGGAAGTAAAGATGATTTTCTACATTTTTGCCCCTCATCCAGATCTAATTTCTGAAATTTCATATTAGACTTGTTTATTTCAGAAAACAAAAAGATAATGTGATGTGTTTTATTTACCCGGACATCCTATGTAAAGGATTCTATTTGATTCTACTCTCTAGCCTGGCTTCATGTGTACTCACTCATTTGGCTTGTCCTCCTCTTTTATTTTGTGCTCTACAGCCTGCAGAGCTGGCTGTAGAGCACAAAGAGGAGCCAAGGAGGCGCTGGTCTCCTCCAAACAATTCTGAATCTCTCCCTCTTTCTCCCCTTCCTCCACGTGACCCACCATCTCCTCCTTCGCTCCATCCCTCCTTGAAGGCTTCCTCTCTTCCTCGTGTTCTGCTTCCCTCGCTCTCCTCCCCTCCTCCTCTTCCTCCTCCACCTCCCTTCCTCCCAGGAAGTCAATAGAGAGGCCAGCGATGGAGGAGCGAGGAGGTTTGACGGGGTGAGGCGACGGAGTGGAGGGACTCTGAGCTGGAGACGGGGAAGTAGGAGGGAGTCCCGGAGACAGACAGGGGCCGGAGGGGGGTGTCAGGAGCTGGAAGAGGGGCTACAGAGGAAGGCTTAGGGGCCGAGGTGGGACTGGCTGCAGCCGGGCTCATGGTAACTGGAGACGCTACAGCTTTGCCGGGTTTAGGAGCTGTCAGAGGCCCGCGAGGCTTCGGTGATACTGGAGGAGGAACGCGCTTTGGCTCTAGACAGAGAAAATGGCAGAAAATATTTTGAATTGAATTAAAACAAAACCAAATGGGTTATAGGTAGGAGCAACCTGACATCTACTCCTTTAATCTACTAGCATCAAGCCAACAGGGATGCAGGAGAGTAGCCTCACTCTCAAACCTCAGAGCGTCAAACATAAAGACACTGATCTAAAAGAGCTACGAAGCACCAGAGTCATGCTAAAACTCTTAGCTACAAATCTTCTGATTGGCTTCAACAAGAGAGTGACTCTAATGCACAGTCCTTTTCACACATAAACATGTGGAAATATGTAGAGTTCAGGGTCCAGACGTTGACTCTCTTCACTTCAGGATGTGATGTTTTGTAGGGCGGAGGATGAAGCTCTTACCTAACATGTATGTGATGACACATTTGTGTTGGCTGGTATCATGTGTGTTTGTTAAAGGATACTAAGCAGTTTTGCTTGCTTTTAGCACCCCCTAGTGTCCGTTATTTATTCTCTGTGGTCAAACCAAGCCCCCACAATGCGGCTCAGAAATTGGTGTCGGTACAAGATCTGCTCGGGTGCAAGATCGGCTCGGGGTCCTTCGACTGCCGATGACGTCAAAGTATGGCAAACCCACTCGGACAAAATACACTACACATATATACTGTTGGAAAGAATTTAGCAGTTTCGTTATTAAAATAATGTTTCTTAAGACGTAAGTTTGTGTTTATAATGGTATTTGTCAAATAAAACACTATATTTTATTCATAATGTTGAACTCCTCTTTGAGCACATCCCTTGAAGAATCATAGGTATTAGCAGTGTTGGGAGTAACGTCGTTTAAGTATAACGGCGTTTCTAACGGCGTTCTTTTATAGGTAACGGAATAATCTAATTAATTACTTTTCCCGCCGTTGCAACACCGTTACCGTTACTGGGGACGGAAGGTTGTGCGTTACTATGTGCTTGTCGAACGTTGAGCAGCAGTGTGAGGCTTTCTGACCGCCACACTTCAGCTGCAGCCAGGGAGAGAGAGGTGTCGGTAACGCACTTACAAACACGACGATGATTGGCCGGGTGGGCGGAGACCCTCACAGGCTCAGTCACTGCCTGCTGTAGACACAACTAAGCAGTGATGGGAATAACGCCGTTTAAAATAACCGCGTTGATAAAAATATTTCTTTCAGTAACGAGCAAACTAATTAATTACGTCTTCTTTTATCAAAACGTCGTTTCTGTTACTGATAAGAAAATGCGTGCGTTAAGATGACTGATGAGCTGATTGGCCAGCCGTATATTCCTTTTGCTATTGTCTGTGACCCTTTTGGGAGTCCTATGCTAGGACAGTGAATTTGAAAGCCAGAAAAAATATATTTAAATGCAAGAAGGGACTTGTTGATTGTGAACAGAGTGATTTGAGAGAAAGCAGCACAAGATGTAAGCATGAAAATAAAAATGTATGCTCTCAAATCATCAAAATACACTCTTGATTAAAGGTAGGATATTCATCCCATTAGATAATCATTATCAAATTTCCCATGCAGACATTTTACCTTCTTCCACAAACTGCCTGAAGAACCCTGCCACCTGTGTAGTTTCTGATTCCAAGTCATCGCTGTCCTCACTCTCATCAGTTTGACTCACCCGAGGCCAAATGATTGACTGCAGGACAATCTTTAATTGTGAAATGTTACAAATCCCTGTATACGAGATAATTATTTAGACTGAATTAATACTATTAGATACATTCTAAGGTTCTGTGAATGCACCTGGGGTGTGATTTCCACATCACTTCCTCTGGGGAAAAGGAGTGGCACCACATCAGGTCTGGAGGTAATCAGTGGCCAGATACCAGTTTCTTTTAACCCCTTTTTCAGGTGCTTTATTTGCACACTGAGTCGACTGAGGGCTTACAAATTTTAAACGTCACAATATGAACATTACTTACTTCTAAATTACACTAGGACATTGGTTACTGCAGCTAATAAAAGAAGAGGTTCTGTAATGAAAATATAAAAGATGTGGACGTGTGTATTACAGCATGAGTGAGTAGCTGCTGGAGGAGGATGAGTTTATTTGTCCTCTTGGTGGGTACAGGGAAATACCATTCAGTGCACAGCTGGGACAATCTTGAGGTCTCTTCCTCAGTCATTTCTTCTTTCAGCAGCTGGAAGACATAATTGTGTTTCTGAATAGAACCAAAAATATCTAGATTTCATCTTTGAAAGTTGTTACATTTAAAATGTGAAAATAAGGTCAATTTAATGTACTTACAAGACGAATGGTCTCCCGGTCAAGTCAAGCCAAGTCCCGGTGATCAATATCTGGGCAGTCATCTAGGGAAAGGTAAGTTGTGGCTAATTCCTTTGAGCCGCCCGTCATGGCATGTACCACTGCTAAGCTGAGACCTGACAGTGTTGGGCCTCCGTTAATTACTGAGTGGCCAATCAGCTGACCAGCCATGACAAAAAGCTCCCTCTCACTGATGTGGCTGGTACAAGGTGATCAGTTCCCCCTTCAAAGATTGCAGTCACTGCAGCATTTCCTAGACAATGAAAAGGGTAATACATAACTGAGTACCTAATCATGTACTATACATTCCTCAGTTCAAAAGCAGAGTTTTATTATTTATTTCTGGTGAGGTTATTAAAATATATATTGTGTTTTTTCCAACCATGATTGTCTAAATGAGTGTTTAAGGTGCTTATGATACTTTAATCATCAGAAAAATGGCAACTTGCCAAAGTTTATTTTAAATCCTGTTTTCAGTTTGGAAATGGCAGATGAGATGATGAGTCTTGTTACACCTCTACCAACTGCAGCGTCTCCTATAAGAAAAAAGTAAGACCGGTAAACTAATCTGGTATTTTTATTGGTGGTTCATCCTAACTTTGAAGTATTACCTTGAATGCGACACCGAAAAGGAGCAGCCCACTCGATCTTGTCCCGCTTGTAAAATGAAAGGAGTGATCTATCAGTGTCCCGAGCATCCAGATTTAGCAGAAGTGCTCTCTGGTGCTCTCCTCCTTGCTTCAGTTGTCCGAGGAACAACTCAATTGCCTTCTGTGGATCTTTGATTTCTTTCCATGCTGACAAATCAGTTAATAACATTAAATATTTTTCTATTACAATTTTTATGCACAACAGTGAATTATTTTATAAAAAATACATTTTAATGTTGAAGTAAAATCTCAAAAAGCATGTAGTTGTAGAAAGAATAACTATATAAAACAGGAAGTCACACAGCTGTAGGCATTTTAACTTTTAATAGGGCAAGGCGGACCACAAAGTATTTGGTCATAAGCAATGTGATTAAAAAATAAAATAATAATCAGGCATTAAGAAAGAATCCTACAACTCTACTGTTCTTTAAAATCAGCATTCAGACTGTAAAATTACCTGCTGATTTCCTACATCAAAAAATGGTCATTTGGATTTAACCAAAAAATTTCCAAAAATTATATGTCTAATACAGTTTTTCACCTTCAGTTTCCAGGTCCATGACGAGAGTCTTTAAAGGGTGAGGTAGAACACAGAGAGATTGTGTCTGAATGTATTTTTGATGATAACCGCTTTATAGCTTAGAGCAAACAAAATTCTTTTCACCAGAACTCAGCTTATTTTGATAAGGAAGCTCTGACTGATATCGCATTCACACATATGTTCCTTCAGCACGTTTAGTTACATTCACTCACAGTAAATGCTTAATTCATTAGTCATGTTTTAAATTGTTTGTAAAATAAATTCTTAGTTTTATAAACTTGACTCTTTCTTGAAGTAACACAAAGTGTGGTTGATCACTGAAAAAGCAAAGAACCTAGATCTTCTGAATTAAATCCTAGAATCTTCTGAATAATTACAATGAAGACCTCGCAGATTAATATTTTATATTTATATAGAATATTACATCTTCGTGGTCATAACAGATAAAATCATCAATTTGCCTCCGCTACACCAGAATACCGCATTTGCAACTTCAGACTGGTGGCTGCCGCCTGTTGGACGTAGAAAAAATTGAGCTGCCAAAAAAATTGACACACCAGCGCTGCAGTCAGGTTCCAGCATGTTTCGTTTCCTGCATGTTTTAGATCATAAACACAACTAATTTGTTTAATTTAGTGATGAATCACTCCTGTAGACACTAAGGAAGACTGCAGAGAACTTTTAGCAGTTAGACTGAGGTGTTGAAAAGGTAAGTGCACAGTAAGGAGACAGATTTCCTTTTTGGTTTGAACACAAAGAATTCATGACGAACACTAGGGGGTGCTAAAGCATGTAAAACCACCAAGTGTGCCTTTAACTGAGAATGGATTAATAACGGGCACTAGAGGGTGCTAAAAGCAAGCAAGTGTGCCATTAATTGACTACTTTTCTGCATGTGGTTATTGACAGTGATGATTCCGATGAAGGAAGTGTGTGTTACTATTTTTATTATTAATGTATTTAAATTAACCCTAGCATGAGTGAATACAACATGGGATAATTTCAGAAAGTGGTATTTTTTCCAGTAAATGTGATGACTTCCATTTAATACAGACATTTTATTCTGTTTACCTTTGGTATGAGCGTTTTCCAAATTCCAATAATTATCAGAAGAGTTGTGACGTAACTCACTAGTCGCTCCCTCACGTAAATACTGATTTTTTCTCCCAGTCTGGACATCTTTAAACCCTGCTGGGTTATTTAAAATGATAGGATCTGACAAACACTGGAAAATAAGCACAAAACTTAATGCGGTTTACAAACATGAATCCGTACCTGAGCTGCCTTCCAGCTGGGGTTCACGAAGAACTCCGTGAAAGGTCACCCTGAAAAATACATGTACTTTAAATTAACCCTCCTTTTGAGAAAAGAAATGTAAATAGAAAAGCAAAATGTCAGTTTACCCGTGATAACCACGATATCCTGTTCAATCATAACGCAGCTAGCACTGTAGGTTTAAGTAAACACATTTATATGAACTTAAAGAGCAAGTCACCCCCAAATCAACTATTTTTTTCTGATAAACTATATAAATGCGTGTCTAATCGTGCTGCATACACGTGTAGTCAATAGTTTAGCACTTTAGTGCATTTTAGTTAAAATTTAAAATTTCTGCCTGAAACTGTCAGTGTTGTGCCGTTGTCAGGTAAAAACTCTTCACTGGATTTGAATTTAAATCTGCCACCGCTATTGGCTAAGAGGTATGCTATGATGTAAACTGGTACACTATGATGTCACAATGTCGTGAGTGTGTGTATTTGTTAGTGGCTCCACCCTCTTGGTCTGCTAGGCAACAGCATTTGTTGCATTTTTCAAACATGAAGTGGGAGTGAGGTACGCTTCTTGTAAGGGGTGACTTGCTCTTTAAATAGCTTCAAATGTTTGTTTTTAAGCCAGTGTACCTCACGATGTGTCCACTAGGGGGAGCGCTGCTCTAAAGAAATGCGTGCAGCCCGCAGCCTGAGTGGCCGTGAGGCGTTCATGTCCACCACGTTAACTTGAATTGTCAACAAAAAGATCAGTAAACGGACTTAAACTCACTTGATCATATATTTACCAATTACTGTTAAAACTAGAAAACATACTGACAAGGTTTCATGTAAACAAGATGCACTCAAATATTTAAGGATCTATGTTTAATTAAATAAAAAGGATGTAAACACTAATGCTGCTGCCAATAACGGAGTATGTGATTCTACTGTAAGCACCCCCTTTTAAATTTTCAGAGCAATGACTGCACAAAATTTACTTTTCCAGAGTAGAAAATGCACTACTAGAGAGTAAAAAGCAAAACTCTACAACATTTGCTACAAGCAGGGAAAACATGACTTTAAAATCATTCATTTCATTTGCAATATGGAGTAGATTTGTAATGAATGCAAGCTATTACAGCTGTACTCTCGGTCAGTGAAGAGGATTCACGCATCATTGTGAAGAGCAAAAGAGATAATTATATAGATAAAGTTTGTAAACAAGAGTCTGTTGCACGGGATTGTGTATTTACCACAACACACGAACGCAGCATCACATCTGCCAGGGACAAGAGCGCAGCGCTTAGGACCCGCCCTCCTCCGCTGCACTTGTCAAAGGGTACTGATCGCAAAATTACATCACAGTTCTGCCCCAAGACGCAGAGGCGAATAACTCCAAGGGAGTTTTAACAAGTCCTTTCTATTCGCCTTGACCATAAAAAATGCTTCCTTTGAAGAGAACTTTTGAGAGCGAAAACCAGCAGCTGCATGAGCTCAACAGCAGACTTGCCCGCTACCTGTCCAGAACGAAGCAGCTGGAGCAGGAAAACACACATCTTATAGCGGAGATCAGTAAACTGAGGCAGGTGAGCAGGAAAGCGGAATGGGAGCAGCAGTGCAAAGCGGAGATGGAGGATCTGAGACGGATGGTGGGACAGCTGTCCTTAGAGAAGTCCCAGGCCGAGATGGAGAGGGAGAAGCTATGGCGAGAGCTGCAGGCGGTCCAGAGTGTGTGCAGCGAGCAGACGGTGGTGTGCAGGGACATCAGTGAAGAGCTGAGGGGCTGCGAGAAGGAGCTTCAACAAGCTCACAAAACCAACACTGAGCTTCAAGGGAGACTTCTTCGGTTGGACAACGAGCATAAACGCTTGGAAGATGCGCACAACCAAGAGGTAGCTCATCTCCGGCATCAGGTGGAGTCCCGGGTGGCACCCATCATCACGCAAACTTATTGCGGGGCCCCGGCGGTCTCTGTAGAGGAAGTGCAGGAGTACACCCGCGGTCTGTCTGAGGGATGGATGGAGACGTTTGAAATGTACCAAAAGAAGGTGGAGGAGATGGAGCGCTCGATTAAACTAGACCAGACGAGGCTGATCGACCTGCAGAGGGAGAAGATGCTTTACGCGTCCGAGTTGGACAAACTGCGCACTGAGGCGGTGAAACAGGGCCAGATCCAAGAGCGTCTGGAGGAGCAGCTGATGAACATGCAGGAGCAATTCCGCGTGGACCTGGGTGAACATCAGGTGAGGAAGAGTGCATTTTTATTTTCACCTTTCAGGGAATGAAAACAGAACAATCTCTCATTAATCCCACTGAGAGAGGGGGTTGAGGCGGTGGCCTCTCCCCCTCTCCCTGCCACACCCTCTCTGCTCTTAGCTGCATAGCTGCAACAAATAAATTATAGATCACTCTGATTCTTTAGAACTAGCTGCTAAATTATTGCTATCAACTCAATGTTGTAATAAAATATCCACTATTTTAATTTTAGGACCAAGTCTGAAATCTCATGATGGCTCAAGTGCAACATTTGACCTCTGTATAAATGGATTAAAAAGCCTGGTGAGCGTTAGCCTCCAAAGGTCTTTACAGTCACTAGATTATTTCAGCCACTTAAACCGATTAGCTGTCAGACTGACAAATCCGTATGAGGTGCCTTAAACTGTCAGAGCCCCAAACAAATGGGTGAGTTACAAAAAAAAAAAAAAAAAAAAAAAAAAAAACAGAGATGATCTCCAATTAGTGCTAAAACATCAAACTAAATTAAGAACGTTAAATTATCATGCATGGGGTGATTAAACATTTAACGTGACAGTGATGAGTCTGCAGTTGAATTAAACAGTGTTCAGAAATAAAGAGTAAACATTTCCTCTCCTTCTAGATGATTATTGAGCAGCTTGAACATGAGAGGAACATGCTGGTTGATGCCATGGAACAGAAAATGAGAGAGCATCAGCATCTTTTTCAGGTGAAAATGGATCTGGGCATGGAAGTAGCTGCTTACAGGTGAGGACTTTGTAAACTTTGTTCTGTTTTCAAATAAAACAAATCAAGCATGTATTTTTAAACATCATACTAAAAAGAATGTTGAAGAATGCCATCAACAGGGTCCAAAATGAGTCTTCCTTATGTGCTCGTCTCAGATTATAACAAACCAACTAATTTCTCATTTGAGATGTCCATATAGGGCTTGTGATCGTGACGTCATCACCGACGCAGCCGCCCCGTTGGAGGCTTACTTGCTGCACTACTGTAAACAGCTCAGTCTCGTTCTTGCGGCTTAAATTAATATAATATTCAGTTGATCGGTTATATTTATTACACAACTTTAGTAAATCGTTGCTGTGTTGTGGGGTGACACACGTGATTGCCAGGGGAATAAAAGTGGAAAACAAGCTACCTTTTCACCGTTTTCCTGCTTGGAGTCAAAGCGACGAAGACCAAACATCTAGCATAACAAAGTCTCGTTGGCTCACTTGGATCGCAGCTATACGATGAATAAAAATCACATTCCGGAGTATTTTCATTCTGGTAAGTTACAGATGGTGTACGTTTTTTATACACCATTTCTTTCCTTCAACAGCGACATGCACACGAAACACACACACACATTTTGGTCCTGAGAGGATTTCCTTTTCATCAATGGAGCAGGCAGTCTGGTTTAGCATCACACACACACACACACACACACACACACACACACACACACACACACACACACACACACACACACACACACACACACACACACACAGAGGCTACATGCACATTCCAACTAATGCAGGTGCACTGACACAACACAACTTCTCTTGCTACATTTCTTCAATGGGATGACAAATTTGATTGTTTTACTTGAAAAACCAACAAATAAATCGTTTACCTCTCAGCCGGACGTTTACATCCGCTCATACCACAAACAGGATGGCTGAAAATGTCCCTTATGCAGAACTGCTGTGGTAACGATATGTCATCGGTGCTCCAGTCTTGGCTCTTTCATAAGGATCAAAACCATTTTAACGCTGATTTTGTCCACATACCGGTCCCCGGCGTCTTTATCCCTGCATATTCCACATCCTTTTTGGGATTTTATAATGTTGTTTAACACTTTCTTTCACCTAAATCTGCTTCTTCTCTGCAACAGTTCTGTTTGTTTCATGGTTTGTTTGCACTCATCAACTTTCCAACATGTCCGTGGACATCCCAGAATGCTATGCGTAATCACGTGTGATCACAAGCCCTATTCCTTCACGTATGAAGGGAGAATTTAGATCATTTGTTTGTCTTTAAAAATAAAGCTCGTGTCTATGAAAACTTTTTTGTTTGTTTGCATAAATTACCTAATTTACGATTCTTCGGCTCTGAGATAGGCCCAATCCCAATGCTCGCACTTCCACCCTTGCGCCCTTCAATTGTGCGATCCGGACCAGGGAGGCAAGTGCGTAGGGTGTCTCGATTCTCAAGTGCGGAAGTTGATCTCGCCCCTTTTGCTCCCTTGATGCGCACTTCACCCAAGTCCACAGCAATGCAGATTTGGGTGAAGAGTATTACCCACAATCCATTGCTGCAGGAGAAAAGGCTAAGTTCCTTTTCTGAAAATATGTATTTTCTAATGAAATTAGTTCATTTTAGGATGATTAGTTGATGCTCTGAAAGTTTTTAGACAAAGACGAAATGATTTTAGATTTATTTCAAATAATTGTTTGGTTGTTTGTTTGAAAGTTGTTAATAAAGGTTTTAGAAAAAAATTCACAGCAACCAGCATCCCGGCAGGCATTGCGATTGATGACGCGGTGCTCTTCGTCTCAATTTGGCAATTATTTGCACACTTGTGTACTACACACTCAAAGACATTTAGCACACTTTCTCCAAGTGCACTTTGCTGAAGACCACAGGGCACAGTGCGAGTATTGACATTGGGCCATAATCCTATTTCCAATTTCATCAGGTTTTCACTTCCTGAAACTGAATAAAGATTTTGTCATCTGGCTTCCAAGAGGCTAACTTTTGAAAATGAGAAGCTGCCATTCCGATAACTAATGACCTCTATACATTACTTGAAACCACCTCAGTGGTTGTTTATGAGAATGAGTCGGTTATATGTGACTAGGGATGTCCGATATTATCTGTCTACCATTAATTTCGGCCGATATTGGCATTACAATTTAACATTAGAAATGATCTGTATTGGTTTTCAGTCATTTATTGACACAACTTCTACATACCATAAAAATATTATACATCAAACTCTTAATCTACTTCTCCCCTCTCAAAATGTTAAAATATGACCGATTTGAGGTAAAGTCTTTGAGATATTGTACTTTATTTGGCACAACTTGTGAGGTAGAAATTTGCCCTGTGAACGTACGCTGTCCTCATCGCACGTATGTGTAGCTAGACAGCTAACAACAAAAACAAAAATCTTCATCCAAGGCTTGCTTTTCTTGTATGATGATCTTTATAAATGTTTTATCACTGTAGATGCAACATACAGAAATATACACACACTTTACTAACTAAAACACACATCTTAGCGTCACACTTAAGAGAATGAGATTCAGCTGCTGTTGGAGACAAAATAAATATGGCACTTTTCTTATTACCAACTTAAATTGAAGTTTAAGCACGTATGGTGGGAGATATATGTTAGTAACCTAAAATGTTTTAGTTTTTCTTTTTATTTTATGAGAGAGGGACAAGACGTATATCGGTATCGCAATGTCGGTATAGCGGATATTGGTAAAAAGGCCAGTATCAAGCTTCCCTAGATGGGATATTTATTTTCCTGCACGAGTCTACCGTATATGGATCTTGTTCCTTGTTATGTTTTTGTATTACATAGAACCTCCACTCAGAGATGTAGCACTGCCATTTGTTTTTAGAAGTCTCACAATTCTGCTTCTGCAGTGGGATTTATAGGGAACAGTGTGGACAGTCCCACATTGTCAGGTATTTTTAGGTCAGTCTTTGGAAAGCCGCTCTCTGGTGAGGTAGTTCTATCAAGAGATCTATTAGTTTTTCTGCTGGATCATGATAAAAGAAAGGTGAGCTCTTTAAGCTAAACACAACAGAGTTGTTACCACTGTAAATATCGGTATCTTGGTTTTGCTGACTACTACCCTATAAGACCAGATTCAGGATTTGGTTTAAGGAGGGGAGAAATTGCTGAGCTGAATGGTGCACATTGCCTTGTGAGGCATTTGACCTTCATATCAATGAAGGATGTCCCGACTCATTTTCTTTAAATGTGTTTTCTCTCACCTCAAATTAGGGCTCTCCTTGAGAGTGAAAGAGCTGGCCTGCAGGATGCCGACAGGAAGGTGACTCAACTTCATAGGGAAAGAATAATAGGTACTGTATTTGATATGTAACCATTAGAAAGCATTCTAATGTCTAGCTTCTGCCAAGATAAACAAGAAATACTCAACAGTTTATCATTTATAAATATTAATTCATCTTCTGCTTCAGATATCAAGATGCCCCCTCAACCTTACACCCCAAGAGCATCTACCTTAACCACAAGACAACATTTGGATATCCGTTATGCATCACCATCAAACCTGAGAAGGTCCCCCTTGCCCTCTTCTGGATCCACAAGTCCATCCAGGATCACTCCCATTTCGGCTGCAGAGAGGGCTCGCCATCAGAGTCCGGCATCTAGAAGGGATATGATCTCATTCAACAAAGCCCGGGCTGCTGCTTCTGCCCCTGCCACCACCAAGGAGCAAAATCGTGGTCAGAGTGAAAAACAAAAAAGTCAAAATGTGCAAAAAACTATGGCAGAAGAAAAACTCTTGCAGATCAAACAGGTACCCCCAGAAAACCAGATCAATGCTACGACTGAGAGGCAATCTGTAAGAGTGGTAAGAACGGAAACCGAGACAGTAAGTAAACAGCATGTGTCAGACAAGAAGGAGAACGGCAGTGCTCATGATGAGTTCAAAGACAAAGAGAGAGTAGAGCCTATCACAAGCTCAGGTGAGAAAAAGATACTAGACGGTGTCTCTGTCGAAGAGATCATTGACAAAGTGATAAAACCAGCAGGTTTAGAGGCTAAGGTTTGTTCATCGGGGGACTCACAGGTCAGTTACCATGTGGAGAAAACTGAGCAGGAGGATGGCACCACCAAGACACAGATCGTCCTGGAGTCTAAAGTGGAGGAAGAACTGGATGTTTCCAAAGATTCAGCTCTGGATGAACTCCTGAGCCAAGGTGTGAAGAAAGTGTCACTAGAGGACATTGAGAATACAGCAACAGGAAACATGATCAAGAATCTGCTAAGTAGCCTTCAAGGTGAAGAAAACTTGGAAAATAGGTCTGTCAATGTACAAATCATTGAGGAACCTATTGAGTCTCACAGTGACGAACAATTAGAGGTTGAGAAAAAGGCTGGATCAAGTTTTTATGAGCCCTCAACCTACTTCCAAATCGAGGAGATGCAAAATACACATCATGTTCCACGTGAAGGAAAAAGTGAGCTTGATGGGATGGATTCTTCCCTAGAAGTCATGGACCAGTCCAGTGGTGGGTTTGCTAAAGTCCAGAAGGTCTTTAGAGAAAGTGAATCTCCACATTTCTTCCAAGATCAGGAGTTCCGAGAGTATTTTGTGTCCACACCAGATGAAGACCTTTCGGAAACCGAGGAAGGTGGAGGGATAACCTCCTGTGGTCACTATGGCATTGTAGATGACCTGTCAGATGAGAGGTATTATCAAGATGAAAGCCTTCCTCAGAGAAGAGTCATCGTGGAGGAAAGTGATGAGCACAAGCCAGGTGTTCGTTCATTTGCCAAAGAGAATTTCCCAGAATGTATCATTGAAGAAGAAGTCCGCGTTTCTCCCATAGTGCAAGAGTCGGTGCTCGAGTTCCTGAGAGAGGACTCTTTGGAGCCCAAAGAGCAGCTGAAGGGAGCTCTGGAGACACTTCAAAGTTCAGTATCAGGTCCTTTGAGGGAGGAACTGGATTTCCTCTCAAAATTGAGCAGTGAAAATCCACAGAATGTGGAAGTCAAAAAGGTTGAACAGACAAGCGATAACGGAACCATGACGATAGTTGCAGAGCTGAATGTCTCTCAAACCCTTGAAGATTCTGGGCTATTGGATGATGGAGATGATCTTTCCAAAGAGCAAATCATGAAAGCTCTCAAAGCATCCAACATAGAGTTTGGGAAGGCCTTCCAGGAAGGAGCAGGAGCTGGGTACAGCATCAGAGTTTCCAGAGAGGAGGGTGTTGCTGAGATTGGGGGTTTCGAAGGCTTGGGAGAGTCTACATCGGAAATCACTGAGAAGCACGTTCAGCTGGAGCCATCAGAGAAGCCCTTCACTTTTCAAATGGATGTTCAGGGAGGCCATTCTGAGACAAGCTCAGGTCAAGCTCTCGGGTCACATATTTTGGAAACATCCGTGAATAATTCTAACGAAAAACGAGTTGCAACAGTTTATCTTGAAAGCCCCTTTGAAGGGTGAACAAATGTAACCAGAAATAATTTCAGATGGAGAAACAGAAGCTCCACAGTCATAGCAGGCTGTAGACAACACGAAGCAAAATGTCTTTAAATGGTATTATTCATTTAGCTAAAAACATTATTTTTGATTATATTGCTGCTTTGCTAACACCAAAAACACCTAATATTAACAAACATTAGCTTGATGATGCCAAGCCTGAAATCTGCAGCAGTTTTCCTCTCAGGACTTGCCGGTTATTATATTTGATCTTTAACGGACTTTCAAGTTATGCATTCTCCTTTGATTTTTTCAGTTTTAAACTGTCCTGTTGAGCTTAAACAGCATGTTTTGCAGTCAAGAACACGTTTGAGTCAGCTACATTTCGCCATATTGTTGATTCTTCTGGATCCAACACAGGCCCTCTGGAGTCATGAGGTGCTACGCTCCATTTGCAAATTGGAGTTTTTGTGCCTTAGACTCCTCCACAAAATAAAATAATGTCAGTAAATCTTGGGGACTGTGATTCAGTTTAAGAAGAAAGTGCAAATGTATAAAAAGCAGAGTTAGGCTTGTAGCCAAAAGCTTTGTGGAAAGGGAGAAGATCAATGTCTAGGCAAAAAAAAAAAGGCATAAAACATACTTGCTTGATATTTTAGATTTTTTTTAGCTACTCACAAATAACAAAAATCTGTATATTTGTGTTAATTGTGACATGAACCTGTGCAAATTTGTTTAACCATGAACATTCAGGTCTAAACAGGTAAATTGGGGATTTGGAATTGAAATTCTAGACCTCACTTTTCAGAAATCCAAGAATAAAACTAAAAGTAAAGGGACATTAAAAAATGAGGGGGAAATGGTGAACCGCTCGTGAAAATGTAATCTTGTTTGCTTCTAATGTATGTTGTGTTTGACAGGTGTTGCTTGTTCATCTTTGTTGGAAATGAAATGACAGTGCTGGCACACAGGATTCAACTTTGCTCTGACCTAAGTGTGTTTACGACTGAAGCTATTTTTGGATCATCAGCTTAGTGGCACCCAGTCTTCACTAAGGATGGTTGTGTCGTGTCACGTTTGCAAAGGCAGAAGTGAAACACTGTGAATTCTGTCGGATACCATGCATATTTTCTGTGTTCAACACGTTTCCACACATTTTTAGCAGGTCTGGTTAAAAAGGATGTCACTCGTTTATTAGAAATCCACATTTCAGTGTGACACTGACAGTTCCACGCATAAACACAAATATGTAAATGAAAGAATGTATTCAAGTATAAGGAAAGCTTTGTGTTTGGTAAATGTTGAGAAACCAAAAAAAAATTGTAATTTCAATGATTTCTGTTTAATTAATGATACAACTGTTTTGGTTGTCAGTTCTTAACTGGGGAATTGATAAATAATTAAAAGTTGTCATTAGAAATTCTTGTTGGAGATTTTATTTTATTTTATCTGACGTGCAGAGAAATACATTCTTTTTGAAACAGGTTTTTTGTGCAATCCTTCACAAAATCTTAAATAGTAGAATGTTTGAAACATTTACCTTTACAGCAGGGACTGGTGCTGGTCACACAGAAGGATCAAAAATGTCTTTAAACATTCTGTACACATACTTACATAAACAGCGGTATTTGATTTTGAAATGAAACAAAATAGAAGAGATGAAATAAAAGGAATTTTAAGAGTGAGACTAGGAGTTTTTCTGGTTACCACTGGACGGTACAACATAAAATGTGTCAGATTTCTTTTTTCTTCGGTGTTTCCTCTGTTGCGCCTCAGTCACCTCTGGCATGCTGAAACCCAAACAATAAACAGATGCATCACTTAAACGTGGATTGCCTTTTTAAAGAAAGACTCAGGTCAGAAATCTTGCTGTCACTGATTCAGACCTGAGCTTCACTGGTCACATTAAGGCTATAACCAGATCAGCGTTTGATCATCTTCATATAGCAAAACTCAGAGGTCTCATGTCCAGACAGGAACTAGAGAAACTCATTCATGTGTTCATCTACAGCAAGCTGGACTATTTCTATGGTCTTTTGTTTGGCCTTTCCATAAAATCTGTGGAGCAACTGCAGCTCATTGAGAATGCTGCTGCTACAGTCTTAACAAAAAAGTAAGAGGACCGAGCACATCACTCCTGTTCTTAAATCTGTACACTGGCTTCCAGTAAACCACAGAATCCATTTCAAAGTGCCTCCACTAAATCACTCAATGTCATGGGGACAAAATACATGTCAGATATCCTTCAAATATATACATCCAGCAGGGCTCTGAGATCCTTAGGAAGCAGTCAGCTGGAAGAACTCCGGGTCAGAACCAAACAGGGTGAAGCTGCTTTTAGCTACTGTGCTGCACACAGAGGGAATCGACTTCCTCATTCTGGTGTAATTCTAGTAACTTTTAAATCGAAATTGAAAACTTTCATTTGAAATGAATTCTTATACTGAATGATTTTTATTGCACTTTCTGCACTTTAACTGCTCACCATTTAACTATGTATTTTTTAAATCTCATTCTTACATCTAATTTTATTTGTGCATTTGTAAATTTGATTTTAAAATCAGCAGTTTTCTGTTCTTGCTGCAATAAATCACACTGAATTGCTTCTGTGTATGAACTTTATAAAGTTCCTTAAAGACCAACTTAATTCGTTTAGTTTTTCAATACAGTTGAAGTGGTTTCCAATATTAATATGAGTCAGTCTCCGTGGGAAAGAAGCTCTGGCGCTTCTGTTTCAGGAACTACAAGTGGGCCTGTTATTTGGACATCTCGCCTCTGATTGGCTAACAGCAATGAAACTCTACCACCGACTTTGTTTGCTCTGCAATGTTGATGCTTTATCTCCACAAATAACAAAAGGACTTCTGCTGTGTTGTGGAGTTGCTAATGCTAATGGTTAGCTTATTTTAGCCAATATTTCTCTGCTCTAGAAGCTAAACCAGCATCAGGCTTCCATGTTGCGAGCTAAAATGGGTCAGTTCATCAACGCCAATTTTCAGTGTGAATGACTTTTTCTGATCTGAGCGTTTCTCCATCTATTTTCTATCGGCAGCAAATGCAGGAGATAAGAGGAAGAACACTATTTACACATTCAGCTTGTATTTTCAACAGAGTGGCCAATTACACTTAAAAAATAACAAGAGAAAACTGGTTTCTCAGTGAACTTGCTCTTTAAACCGTACTGCAGATTAGCTATTCAAACAAAATCCATCTTTAAATCAAATCACTCTTGTCTTTAAGTTACCTCGCGAGCATGTCAACAGCTTTCTGTACAGCTTTTGTTTTCTTGTGCTGAGGCCCGTACAACCAACTCTGAATCTCCAGGCACTATAATTAAAACACACATTCACAAACACAAATATAACAGTGAGAGGTAACCTGAAGATGAGAAGTGCAACACATACTCAGAGGGGAAGAAGCATTCGTCCTAGCAACATGTGGATGGACTAAACACACTAAAATAACCACTGTAGCTGTCCGAGGTTTAGATAACACCTGTGCCAACCACTCAGGAGCGTCGTGTGAAAGATAGATCTCCCAGAAATCCGATAAGTTTGTAAACCAGAGTCTAAAATAAAGCCTGCACTTCATTTGCAACAGAAAACATCAGCATTGCTTGAACGTATGATGTCATGATCCTGTAACCAAATTCAAAGCACAGAAAAGTTAAAACACATGAACATGATTACAGATATTGACACAGACCTGTCCCCCTATTCTGCAATGACTACACATAACTGGAAGCAAATGCTGAAAGCAGGGAAAGAGGGAGGGAATGGCTCAATTCTTCACTGGGGAAAGCAAAACACTGGTAATCTGGAAAAGATCCATCTGGCCTCTTGGATGTTTTCACTGTTGCTAAGGCTGATGTAATGGAAGAGCCTTTTTTCAGCAGCATGTCAGAGGAGGAAAGAGGGAAAAGTCACATTTTCATCTATGTGCTACATTGTTCTTTGTTTTTAGTCCCTCTTATGGTCTGTATCCACTGTATAAACAGGGTTTTTTGAGGGGGAGGTAAACATTACTCAATCGGAGTACAAGTAGTGCCCCGATGACAGGAGATTAAAAAAAACCCTACTGACATATCCGCTCTGGACTGAGGCACTTCAGAAAGGTTAGGAGTGAGACGTGGTGCAGATAGTGAATCCTGGTGCATCCTGTCATACTTGGACCCCCTTTGAGCTCAGATAACAACAACAAAGCAACATAGCAACAGGACTGTTTCACTTAGTGACATGTCTTTACTTGAAGAAAGCTATACCCCTTCCCTTGTGTGTTACCATGATGGAAATGAAACGGGGCTCGTGGAGCATATGTGGGAAAACCCCACAGCTTGTTACACAAAATGGGATTAACAAGCGTTTTTATGTTTAATAAAAAGCTGATTGATTTTTAGTTTAACATGTAAGTGAGGAAAGACACAGGAATGTCACTTTTCCTTTAAAGGACATCCTGCTCAAATTGGGGTCAGTGTACCTTCAATCTACTTCATTTAGCAAAATGTCGTTCTCTGTCCAGATCCGTGCGGCCCATCTGCCAGGTTCAATCCAGGCCGAGAAAACACAGAGTCACTCTGTGATACTTTACACCAGGGAGGGTAGCTCTGCACACTGCACCCCTTCCAAGATTAGCATGCAACTTTGATAACAGCTCTATAGAGACAGAGGAAATAGGTCTTCTCAGACTGGACCTGTCTCACTGGTGTGGGTGTCCCAACATGACGAGTTGTGACCTTTTATTAAAACCCTCTCTGATGGAGATGTCCTGTTTGATAAAAATAACTATTATTCATGTGTTGCTCATATTCAGGGGTTCTGGGATTACCTGAGACATGGTCCGGTGGGCCTGGCTCATCTTGCCTTCAGTCATCTCTGCACTTCCAATCAGCTGGAGCGTTTCTGCAACCTCTGAGCTCCGATCACCAAAAGCAGATCTTTTAGAGTCAAGAGAGGATCTCTGGATCTCCACACATTTCTGAGAGGATACATTTAATGTGAATGACATTAGCTGGGGAAAAAGTTATTAGCATAAACTGGCATAAACAACAGTTAGCATTTCTACTTATGAAAAAAAAGGGTTACTGTTGAGTTAAGTTGCTATATCCTTCATCCACCACAAGAGGGCTGCAGCAACAACAGCCTTTCTACTTCCTGCTCTAACAGATGCGTCACAAGTTTAAATGTTTATCAGTTTTTGGACAAAATAAGTAAATATTAAATATCCTAATGCACTTATTACAACTGCTTTGCAGTAAGTTGAGTTTGTGATGGTGTTTGACCTCCTGTCGTCCGTTTGCAAGAAGAAAGCGACAGAAGTCATCCTGGGCGTTAAGGAAGGCTGGATCCTGTAGGCCTACAGACTTCTTGTATGCACCTAGACTCTGCTCAAAGTAGTGACCTGCAGCCTCTGTGGCAACACACAGAGAAACCATAATATAGCAAAACCCTTCGTTTTAAAACTAAAATTCCCGATAAGCTCCATTTTACACTCAAAACTTTATTTTTTCCAGATGTTTTGCACCACATAGCTTCCATTCAGCCCACATTTGCCTTGTAGCTGGTGACAAGTCTGAACCTGATCAATGAGGCTGTTGTATGCCTGACTCCTATACCGCTGTCTTAAAGAACTTAATGCAACATCTAGATCCTAATTAGCCCCCTGTGTGAATCACTGTAACCTTGCCTCTGTCAGTGAATAAACTCACCATTGTGATGAGGCTCTGCTGCAGAAGAAAGGATCATGGCCAGGCAGTGGGAGATCTGAGCCCCCTCTAGACCCTCTGGACTATGACTCACAGCAATGGCATGAGCCTGTCAGAAACACGCATGTCCAACAAGACAGATCAACTAAATAAGAGTACAAGAGTGTGTGTTGCTACTCACCTTGGAGAGATGCTCTATGGTTTGATCCACCTGACCTCTGTCCTGTTCAATGGCGGCCATGTCCTTATAAACAGCAGAAGTCTTTTCTGGCTTATTGCACTCCTTCAGCAGCCGCAGAGACTTTTCACACTGATTCAATGCCTCCTCTGGTCGGCCCTGTCTCTTATAGACACTATAGGACATATGGGACATTTAAAAAGACAAAAGGGACAGTATACATAAGAGAAAATATAATTAAATGACAGCAGAACATGTCTATCCTTATTCACCTCCACATAATAATTATTAAAAAAAACAGCACAGCAGTAATATCATTTTACATTTCGCCACATTTTGTTTAGTTTACAATATAGCCCAGGAAGAGATGCCAGTTATCACGTCATTGTGAATTGGTTTCATAAAACTGCAGTAAATCTCCAGCCAAGCTGAGGAAAGAGTTGGCCCATGGCTGCAGTTAACACTCAACACGGTACAACTGTAACAAACTTTGATTGAATCCACTCATAAGGATATTACTCAAGGATGTCTAAATGAGGGAATGCTTTTGGAGGGTAAAGAGAAATCATCTAAGCAGATGTGACACTCTATAAAAACACAGATTTTTGTTTGTGCTATCCTGGATGGCTGAAAAAGGCTGCTGTGCTAACAGCTTCAAATGGACTATATTTAATCCAGCTCTCCAAGAAATGGGTTGGCCTTCCTCAGAGGGCAAAATGGTCACCGCTGAACAATCTGAACAGAAAATATTGAAAGAACTCAGCTTCTGCACTGTATTGTATTTTAAAACAGGTCACATGTTTGATTTAGGTTTGATTTAGAATCCAGACTCAAAAATAATCTAAGATCCTTTTTTTAGACATTTACTTTAAGTATTTGTGGCTCAGTCACTTTAAAGCAACAGGTTACGTAAACAATACAAAAGTTTAGATTCCCATGAGTCTAAGTTTATATTAATATGCTTTGATGGACAGAAGGAGTTCCCCACCCATGAATGGTTTTTGGGCTGGCATTTCAGACCATTTTAGGACACTTTTTCTTATTTTTGCCAGGTTAATGTCTGCAGCCTCTGCACCTTGGCAGACAGGCAATTTAATGCAGAGTCCAAAAGACAGGAATTTAATATGATTAAGGATTTGTAGATGTGCTGCCAAGCAAGCCACACTGTGCTCTATTGTAAATGTTTCCAGACGATGGCTGACGTGCATTTGCTACATTTTCTACAGGAAAATGAAACAGAAGGGACAAAAACACAACAGCTTGTGCATGCAGGTGAAGAAGAAAATGTATTACCACAAATATGGTTCCAACTAAAAGAATGGCTACCTCTGAATTCAATAGACTAAATTTGGGCAGATTTCAAAGGTGTGGAACACTGAAAAAACATTTTTAAATGTTGTTTTGGATTATTATTGGTCACTCTGAGATTTTCATGCATGCTGAACATGAAAATAGTCTCTTACACCCATCTCTGCCTTAGCTTCTGATAGAAAACAGAAGGTGAAACTCTAGGATTAAAAATCCTCACAGGTCTACATCACACCGTGACTTAACATTCAACTCATGGGAAATCAGTTGTTGGTTTAGCGTCCAGGAAACAGCAGAGAACGTCTCGGCTAGTTTAAGCTAACCGTTAGCTTTAGCCACTTTAGTTCACAGAAGAAATCCTCTGGGCTTGTGTTATCTGTGGAGATAAAACATCCATGTTCCAAGTCAGTGGCAGAGTTGTGTTGCTGTTATCCAGTGACGTGCGGTCAGAGGAGGCAGGGGAGGCACTGCCTCCCTTGTCAGTGTGACAAGTAAAATTCTAATAATGATTTAAAATAAAGTCAGTGTATCCACTGACTGGTTTATACATTAGTTTTCTGTATGATTTCATCAGTTTCATGGTAAAAATTGCTGAATCTCTGGGGAGACAGACGAGCCTGCCTCTGCTCTCACGGAGCTGCCTCACACGCATTAACTGATTCAGGCATAATGCATGCTCCAACTTCCTGTATCAAGGGTATGCAGCGCTAAATCAAACCAACAAAACATTTAATTCAAAGTCAAAAATAAAACACAAGCTTCTATTTCAGGATCATTTATTCCAAAGCAGTCAGTGCCTCCCCAGCCATGAACCTCACCGCACGTCACTGCTGTTATCCAATGTGAATAAACAAGTAATTCACTCCCTTAAAGTAATTAAATATTGTCCAAAGGTCACATTGACGTATTATTATGAAGAGAATTATTATTTTTAATAATCAGCTTCTCAAACACTGACTACAGTCCTCTATTAATTATTTCCAGTGCTTATGTAATTACTTTCACTGTTTCTAAAAAATACCATTTCTTACTTAAATTACAAATGAAGGAAAGAGCAATCTGAAAATGCGTTGCAATCCCCTAATAGCTTCCTTTTCTCATTGTGCACATTAATTATTCAGAGTTTAGGAGTGACAGGCAGATGTTTAAATGGCCCAAAAGCTGCTGATTTAAAAAGCAGCTGAAAAGTCACCTGTTCAAGCTGGTTTTGGTGTGACCTTCATCGCCCTCTCCTTGTTCTGCTCTCCCCACCTATTCCACCCTCAGGATCCACTGATTTCCCTCTTTCCTATTCACTCCCTCTCTTTCTTTACATTTTTTAATCACAAATGTCCATTTTTTGCTCATTATAAATATATTTTTAATGATTTTCTAAATTATTTTTTATATTTTACATTTATTGTTTTTGTGAAGCGCCTTGTGATTTTTATCTTGAGAGGTGCTGTAGAAAAGATATTTTCTTCTTCTGATTTGTGGATAAAGGTTTTAAAAGTCTTTACGATTGCATATTATATCACTTAAAAATAGTACAATGAAAATATCTCATTCAGCCAAAAGGAAAAGTTATACAGTTCTGTTCTTATTAAAGTAAATTATTTATCATAATTGACAGATTTAAGGGTTTACACAGATATCTTCCTAAGTTTATAAACCAAACCTTTTGTTGCTATATGCAGAATCTAAATGGCAAAACAAAAGAAACGTTGACGCAAAATCCATTAATCTAAGTTAAATTCTAAGATTTACCCTCAAATATTTTCATGCCACTATTAGAAGCTCAGTTGAAACTGTTCAGTCAACATTGTTACAGTGGCTATAGCAAATTTGGAAAAGAAATTAGCTTAAAATGGTTTTTTTCATGCCTCAAAGGGACTTAACAGAGTTTTGAATTTTTATGCTCGCGATTGTCCCTCCAGGCCAAAAGCGTGATGGCAGCTTCAATAGGAGGCTCGTGCACGAGGCGCGCATGCTGTACGTGCACACTCCTTGATGAAAATAACAGCTGAGACAGTCCCTTGTGTGTGTGTGTGTGTGTGGCCCGGAGGACAGAGGACAGGAGAACGCACAGCTAATTAATTAAATAATTTGGTTCTGTACCTTTCTCTTCAGCACAGCCGACAAAGGTTTAAGATGGGTCAGTCCTCCTGCATGCTCAGATCATTCCCTTTCCTTGCTTGAAAAATTGTTCCAAAATGAAAGTTGAACCCACATCTTTTTTATCTGTGAATTCAATGCCGTTCGGTGAGTCTCAATAAAAATTTGGGCATCTTACTATAAAAAAATATATCATTAATGTAAAAAATAAACTCTAAAACAACCATGTTCACAATCAGAATGGAACCCGAGTCTTCGGCACAAAAGCCCAAAGTCTTACTAGGCGAGCTAAACCACCAGCAATGTCTTCTGTATCTCTAAAATTTATATTCTTAATGATAGCTGAAACAACGTTCAAAGAACGGTTCGGAGGGCTATGCCTGAGCGTGAACGCGCATGAAGCAGCCTGCTTGACCCGAGCAGCTCTCTTTTTCTGTGATTTAACAGAAAAATAGGCAATCACAGTAAAATTGCCAGGGCTCATTCTACAAGACCAGGGCATTGCAGGAGAATGTATTAAGAAGAAATTTATTATTTCTATACGTTTTGTCTGTTAAACTTCCACAATGCCCCTTTAACAACATTCTAACATAGCATATCTATAAGTATATTGTGGAAATTAAAAAAAGAAAGTGGTTCTCTCGCATTTGTCTAAAAATCTCCACCAATAACACGGTTTGGACCGAAAGCAACTATCTGAACCATCCGGTTGTCGGTCTCGCCGCACTTCCCTGGGTCCGTCACTCATTACACACTTGCATATCAGAGAAGAAACAGTTGGCTGCTACCACTTCAACTTTAGGACAATGTACCAGAGTCCCAAAAAGAAAAATGCAATTTTAAGTCACGGAAAACAAAAGATGTTTGGACCTAGAAAAAGGTGACTGATGTTTCGCGTTACCTCATTTCCTCTGGCAACGCAGGTTTCCAGTTGCTCTGGACACGGATCCAGGGGAGACGCCCGAGGGGAGGGGTAAGTGTTCCATATAATGCTTTTTGGTTTACATGTTTCAATAACATTAAGATAAATGAGTGTTGACAATCTTGACAGGGTTTCCTCCAGTGCTTATTAGACAAGGTTTTCCTCACTCCACCAGGCTAAGCATCACTTATTTATGTAAAATGTATTTATTTTTTCATGTCTGACTTTAACCACATCTAATACTGTATTACGGCGTGAGCGCAACAGCGATAACTTAAGATCGATGTGTGAGCAGCGTGAGAGGTCGGGTGTTTTCATCTGAACCCTAAAACCTCCAGCAGGCTATGCTGCACTATTGACATGTTAGCGCACAGTGCTAACAACTTAGCAACGTGACGTGTCTCAGAGAAAGCGTAAAAACACGTTGGACGCTTCTTCTGAAGCGGGAAAATAACACTTCTTCTTAAGCAGAGCACGACGTTGCCTCGGCTCGTTCACGGCCGAGCCGGACTGAGCTCGATAACATTGACCCAGCACAGCCACTGGGTCGTTGGAGCTGCCCCATGACTGCCTGATGGAAAACCAGCGGGTTTCATCAGACTCGTAAAGTTTCTTGTTTTTGCTGGGGACCCCCTGTATTTTACCGCTCCCTCCTGCAGTCTTCCTCTATTAAAATGATTCTGTAAATTCCGTGTCAATAGAAAAAATGTCTGCCTCTGCCAGCTGCAGTAAATGTAGTTTCCAAATAATAAATAAGAGGTGCATTCATCTGTGTATCTCCTTTGATCCGCATTAGTGATATTCTCAGCACGAGAACAGTGAAGCAAAGAAACAGATTCCTGAGTTTGTTAGTAATTTTATTTATTAGGTGCATCTAACCTGTTCTATTTTTCTCTGAAATGAGATCAGATCAGTGCTTCTATGGGTTGTCTCCACTCTGCACTAGAAAATTTTTACTTTATTTAGAGATGCTGGGGTCCTGCCCTCATGAGAAAATTTCTACGCAGTATTTTCTCCAAAAGACTGTGCCATCTACGCCCTGAAGCGTAGACAAATAAGGCATATTGAGATCAGCGCCAGCAGGGACTTCATGTCCCATGATTCCCTGCAGCTGGCAGCAGCTTGATGATGTCATCACGCAACACCAGTGGATATCGGCCCATACAGGGACCGCCTGCTGGACGAGTCTATAAAGCCGAGGCGCAGAGCGGAAATCTTTCTCTTCCCGGCCAGTTCATCTGGTGAAAGGAGACACCCGCCTCTGCCTACCGCTCCGGACAGCGTGTGCTGAGGCCTAGCTGCTGAGACCGACGGACCAACGCCATCCGATCTGCTCAGCCCGAACACGGAGGGACGCCTTGTGTTCGTTCATTCAAGATTTTTTTTTCCTTTTTTCTCTCTCTCTTTCTCTCCTGCTTCTCTAATAGTCCGAAACAAGCGGTCGACCACGTGACCGCTTTAAATTAACAAACGGTTTCTCTACTCCGTACTAAAACGCCAAGGGATCATCTCAGAGTAAGCTCCGTTCTTTCATTGTTTAATATCTAAGTTTGTTTATGCTGTGGCCAGGCTGACAGACTGTTCAGATATGTGATTTGCCTTTTTGACTGATCTGTTGTTTTTTTCTTGATCTTTGTGAAGCGGTTTGAAGTGTTTTGATGAAGTTACTGTGAACGTTTGCTCACACATACACAGTTCGATCCTTTGGGTCAGCCAAACAAAGGATCCGCCATTTTGTTTCAAAACTCCCTCCAGTTTGGTAATCAGCCTATCTCTGCCTGATTACATCATCAAGCAGCCTCACCATTGCTGGATCACACAACATCTCACCCCACCGGTCTGATTAGATTGTTACTGCACATTATCATTCCATGGTTTCATTACTTGTGGTTTGTTTGATAAAATCAGTTGGTTGATATTGATTGGCTAGCACTTTGAAGGAGCTGAAGTGGTTATATTAGTTAAGAAATGTTATTGCCAATTAAGTTTTGTCTCAAGTGAATTTGTCTGTGTTGGATAGAATATGACCGCTGCTTGTTAAAATAATTTTACGTACTTTAGAACGATTGACAGAGGTTTGGATTCGTTTTTCCCCTATTAAAGGGGTAGTGCCCCAAGGCATATCCACGGATATCCTAAATACGTAATAAATCGGTAAATATTTCCATATTTACGAATTTTAATGATGGATCCAAAAAGTAAGTAAAGCTTACAAATTATTTCCCCCAGCTGGAAAAATTCCTAGGGGAAACACTGAACAGTCGTTTAATTTGCAGTAGTGGTCTCTAGTAGAATTAAATGTCTTGTAAGTCGTACTACAGGGGGAAAGAGCCAAGTGCCTGTATCAGCACTGAGAATTTAGCTTGGGAAGAAAGTAGCTTCAGATGGCAGGATCAGTAGCGGTTTTAGGCACGGGCAGACAGGGCAGTTGCCCGGGGCGGCATTTTTTCATGACACAAAAGGGGCGCACAAGCGCGGAGTAAAAAAAAAAAAAGGAAATCTGCGCCGCACCGAGGTTTTCTATTATCTGTCTTATGACAGTGTCTGGATTGGAAACAGCAAGTTGGCGCCCCCTGCAGCTGCAGGCGCTCCTGCTGACTGAGAACGTTCACGTGCTCCGTGTGTCTATGAAGAACAGGAAGGGGAGGGGTGCGGCGGGGGAATTCACCTCTGCGTCTTTCCCAAATGAATGAGCGTGCAGGGGCTGAATCAACTGTATTAACATGGCTAAAGTCAATCACATCTTAACGTTCTTCCATATTTCATTCATAATATCATAAACACAGGCCTATCATTCTTTCAGGTTTCTCTGAATTGTGTGAAATGGCCGAATAAAAAAAGGAAAAACAAAACGATTTTGTGGTCACCCCCCATCAAGGTCAAATTGATTAGTCCTGACTAAAGGAAACTTACTGAGTCAGGAGCCAAACAGAAGAGATGAACATAAAAAGGCTAAAACCACCAGGTGCCCGATTCAGGGGGAAAAAAAGAAAAAAGAGCAGAAAGATAAAGGTATGTAGCTCTCATGATGCATGTTTTCAATTTTTTGAACCAGTTAACTGGGATTTTAACGGTTAAATGCGGTCAACTACTTGCTAACAGAGCTAATAGGGCTGAAATATTTAAACAAATATTCAAATGGTTTGAAAAAAGTCCTCGAATCGTTTTTTACTGGTTCAAACTAGGATTTGTTAAATGCTCACTGCAGCTTGTGGCCTGCCTGAACAACAACAAACACATGTTGATCATGTTCACATAATAATAAATAAAACAACTCTTCAAGCAGAAGAAAACACCCCAGTCACCACTAACTATCCTGTTTATTTATTGCAGATGGCTGCACTGATTATTTTTTACATGATTTGTTCTGTAAAAGTAGGTATTTTTGGTAGTCTACAGTTTTTTATGTCAGTTTAAATTACAATTTCAGAGGCAATTGTAAAATATTATGGATCATGAGATCTATTGGAGATCTACCCCAACTTTTGGACTGCTCTGTCAGTCACTGTGGCTCAAGCTGAGAGGAGCTTTTCAAAACTTGATCAAGTCATACCTGAGGTCATCTATGTTTCAGGGGCGGCTCACTAACCTGGCTCTGATTAGTACCAATCACTCAGTAGGGGAGCAGATTTCATGTGATGACATTATTGATGACTTTGCATCAAGGTTAGGTTTTAATTTTAGTTTGTGTTTTCTATTCTAAGTGCAATGCTGTAGTGATTACCTTTAGTTTGTTACGTGTGAAATATTTTTGCTATTTAGAATATTTATTATCTATTATGTTCATATATTCTTAATATTTAGTTATTGTTTGTTTTTGTATATTTGATTCTATATATTTTGATACAGTATATAATGTATAGTGCTTTACATTCTGACAACTTCATAGTAATTAATGTAAATATGTGCAACTTAGAAAAATGAATGTTCAATAGTCGTTCTAATAAAACATGCCTGTTTGTAGAAAACATGCGTGTGTTCATGCAGGTGGGGTGGTGTGGTGGTGGTGGTGGTGGTGGTGTGGGGGGGGGGGGGGGGGGGCGCTCAAAGGGGGCCTCGCCCGGGGAGTAATTCGATGTAGAACCGCCACTGGGCAGGATTATTTTTTTCCTGAGAGTGTATACTCCTGGACCACTCATAGGTCCACTCATGGGACATGGTGATCAATCGAGAAAGTGTGGACAGTAAAGGGCGATATAGTCTGGGGGCGGTGCTCTGACGAAGGCGGCAGTGGACGCTGAAACATGTCAGCAAAGGTAAAAATAAGCTCCGTTTACTTTGTGTACAACGAAGAACCGCAAAAAATGAAATCAGATAGAAAACGCAGAATGAACGTAACAAAGAAGTTCAAAAATAAATTACATTTAGATCCCAAAACTTGAGAAACACTCACCAAAATCTACAAGTAAAGCGTGCTTTTCAGATAAGATCATGCATCTCTGCGAAATTAAATCAAAATTCAGCTAAATTCATTAATCATTTAGCAACAGTTTAATGAACCACAGAAACTTTTTGCAATGCTTATTGCAATAAAGTTTGTCATTTAAATCCCTTAATTTACGACAGGAGTCAACAACAGTTGAAGAAATAAATCTTTTAGCAGCAATGTTTAAAGAAAATCTGCAAAGAAAGACAGGCCCCAACCAACCTAGAGGTAAAAACGCCTCGATCTAAAACCTCTGCTGAATGTTTGGACCTACAGCTGAGCGTATGTCATCGTTCCAGGCTTTGGTGGGAACGTTCCCCTCAATAACAACAGTGTTGACTGACTGAGCTTTAGAAGTGTGCCAAATTCTTAGTCACCAACAAACAAAAGCTTACAATCACCATTCAGAGTCTGCACATTTTTTTTACGCTGCACACACATCAACAAATGTCTGCTCTCTGAAACATATAAAGATGTTTACAAATTCCTGCAAGTGCAGCTCTGTTGACACTCTCAATTTCAAGAACTATTTACAGATTTAAACGCACATAATCCAACTCTATTCATCTCTCAGCATATAAAATCAGGTTAAATGCTTCAGAATAAACATTATTACATTTATTCATTCCTGGTTGTGCATTTAATTTTATCCCAGAGGACCTGAACTATGAAAAGTGGAGGGCATTTTTTATGCTGCCATGTGGCGTGATTTCTAAAACAGACCGTCAGTCTGCAGAACACATGATGTGCATGCTTGCTTTCTCCACCGTGATCCTTTAATTCCTTAATCTCCTGAGCTAGTATGGTCCTAACCTTAGCACCACCACTGTCAACAACAGAGGTCACAAATAAAATAGAAATAAATCTGAATTGTAGATTGGTCGTTGGCTTGAAGCAAACAAAGCAGCTGACATTTAAAAGAATAGAACTTTACTTCTTTTCCCTTCGTTGTCTCCAATTCATAAAAAAGATGCAGCAACACAAACCAAAGAACACAAAGGTGTGCTTGAAGATCAAAGGGAAAATTGGGACGAAGCTGTTCGCAAAAAAAACATTAAATGAATATTTTCATGCTGCATAAACAAGTCAGGAAGTTTCTCAAATGACTGATATTGTGTGCATTCGCAAAAATATATCGCCATCTAGTGGTCTAAAGTACAATATAAGTTTTTTGAGGAAATTATAAAACAAAAATGAATAATTAGACTGGGCTTTAACATCACACTGCAGGTCTCAGGACGTGTTAAATTATATAACAAAATTAATCAAAACCGAGCAAAGCTTTTTATTTTATACCTCAAATTCTCACATTTAGATAAAAATTTATGATCTGCATAATGTGAACATCTTTTTTTATTCAAACTACATTTTTTGCTCCACTGAGGAAAAGGTAAGAAGACAAATGTGACACTTTCCCCCTCCCTGACTACAGTACCTGTACAAACCACCGGCGATTTCCAGCTGGGTTTTTATCTTCTCTTGTTGATTGACAACATCATGCTGATGAAGTTGCTCCAGGACTTGCTCTGCCTTCAGTAAGCCTTGGCCTGCCTCCTCTAAAGTTGAACAGTCAAGGACTTTTTCCAGCCTTGTTTGTTTATTTGTTTACATTTTACTGACTTGTGCATTACTGTAAAACACTGCAGTGGCAAGGATATTCATCTGTTAGAAGTGAAGCACCTCCCTGTGTAAGGTGTACACTCAGAAGACATGTGAGAACTTCCAGCCTTTCATCTCCACAGGAGGACATAGAGGAGCAGAAAGGTAGGAAGTCTTTGGGAAAAGCCAAGTGATCCAGGGCCTGCTGTCCCCAACCTGGGACAGAAAACAAATAGAAACATTAAATCAGAGGGAAGTTATCAAGAATGACTCTTAATGTACAAGAAAGGGCAACTGAGAGTTAAAACTTGTGAAAATAAGTGCTTTAAAATGACCTTTGAACTGTAAATAGGCTTTAGCCAGTCTGGTGTGGGCCTGGGCAAGTTTTAGGTGTCTGTCTCCGTATACAAGCCTCGTCAGAGCCACGCACCGCACCAGGTCCTGAATGCAAGCGTCAAACTGAACACACATTACAACTCTGTCAGTGCCACGTGTTGGTCAGCCACTTCACCCTCCATCAAAAAGTAGTAACAATAAAAATAAAATTCTGTCCATCGGTTTTCTGTCAGTGTGTGGTTTGCCTAAAATATCCACCTCAAAGAGTCTCTTTTGTTTCATCACAAATGAGGAAATTAGAATTAAACCACTTCTTGTGTGTAAGAGAGAGCTGCTGCTGGAGAAGCAGCAACTCTACTCCAAACCCCTCCCAGATATCAGAACTTCTCAGCTAAATTATCTTTTGCACTACCTCACGTGGGTCCACCATAGTGGACGGCTACAGTGAATTACCGGAGTATTGGACAGAGAGCAAAAGTGATAACTGGTAGGATTTTTCTTTGCCAATTTACCCTGGTTTCTATTAGCTCAAGCCCATTTCACTTGTGGGAAGGTTTAGCACACCTAAGTGGGGCTCAGAGTATTTACAAATGCCAGTTTCACCAAGAAATATATTCTAAAAAAAAATTTCGCTGCTATTTGACATGGAATACGACCAGAATATGACCGGAAGACGACCAGACAGTAATCGAGTGTGCATGAGAGGGAAACTTTTTCCATGTCAATAATACAGCCATCAGACTGACAGTTTGTGGGAGACAAAAACAATCATATTTATTTTTTGATACATTACTTTATGAAAATAATAACATTGACTTAAAGGACACACATAAATAGGAAAAGTCAGGAAGCCAGGACAATGTGAGATCCATGTAACTAAAGTTATTACAAACAGTCAAAATGACTTCCTTGGGAGTTCTAGTTATCCGTGAGATTAACAGTTGATCTAAGGCAACAAACAGGCTTGCTTTGACTAGCTTCACAGGAGTTTTGACGTGCATAAACAGCTTCTGTGCCGTCCATCGTAGCAAAGGGGGTGGTTTCATGATGTCTTGTGCAAAGGTTCAGTTGCAGCCTGAGTAGGAACGGGTGGGCATGGCCAGCTCCAGCTTGTTTTCTTAAAGTGACAGAGCCCTGAAACAGCTCATTCTGGAAGGTACTGAAACTGCCAAGAATAAATCTGCTGACTTTGCTTTATGTGAGAGGGATTTACAGCAAAGAACTTCATGAACATGATTTTTTTTTACCACAGAACTATTGCAACGTAAGAGAAACAGCCATAATGTGTCCCATTTAAACGTTCCTTGCTTTTACAGCCAATTGAGATCAGTGGACTCAGAGGTCTCCTTCAAAAAGCTGCTGATATCTCACTTGTTCAAGCTGGCTTTTGCATGACCTTCGTCACCACCCTCTGCTTATTCTCCACCTTTCCCGCGATCCACTGATTTAGCTCTTTCCTATTCATTTTCGCTCTCCCTTTCCTTACATTATTATTGTTTTTAATCACAAATTGTATAATTTTTTCCTCATTTTAAACCTATTTCTAATCATTTTTTAAATCTTTTTTTATACTTTGTCTTTTTTTGGGGGGTTGTCTATGTGAAGCGCCTCGTGACTTTTATCTTGAGAGGTGCTATATAAAAGATCATTTTCTTTGTTTCTTTCCTTACTGAAAACAGCATTTTTCTCCCTTTAACAAACGTCTCAGACACTTGTGACCAGCTTTATTACTGGTTAAAGTATAAACAAATTGCAAATAACAAAATAAGTCTTTAAACACTGAGCCCTCATTCATTATTTTATCGCTGTCCCTTTTCTTCTCTTGTAAGTCTTACAGGTTAAATGAACAGTGTAGAAAATGTATATGATTTAAAAAATATATTTTCTCTACTTTGTGATGATGCTGTAAACCAGTTATCAATGCTCTATTTTTAGATTACATCCCAAATCGCTTGCAAATGATATCAGTAGGTATTATCTGAATTACATTTATGCAATAAAGACTAGAAGAAGAAGTTCACTATCTACCTGTTGGCTGTCTTCACTGGCTTGAGCCCGACAGGTAAAGTGCTGCAGCTTTTGTTCAGGAGACATCATCAAAAATTCCTCCTTTGCAGATCGTGAGGGACTCGGTCCATCTGAACATCCATCAGTAAAGACACTTCCACCTCTGCTGCCATTTCTCTTGTTTTCAGGGAATCTGGGGGTTTGTTAGAATAGCTCTTGAGAAAAAGGCTTTGAAATTTAAAGAATGTTTTATAAGTTATTATCAAAAAATATTAAAAGGAGGGGTTCGTTTTTGCACGTAACTTACTCAGTCGAGGTTTCTGGTGAATGATGTTCTGCTTGATCGTTTTCCATGTTTACTATTGGTGAAAGGGCATTTCTAGGAAGTTGTTGATCGCCTGCCGTTCTCGCCGTTACCACTATGGTAGTTCTTCCGCATACGAAGTTGGGCTGCATTCAAAAGCACCGTTAAAAAAAAGCAGCAACAATAACACCAACGGCCAATCTCCTACTAGGGAGCTTAAGTCGTTTTTTTCCCGAACAAACAGACCGTGGTGCATGTATGATATAAAACATGTCAAAGTGTTCCTGATTACAAGTTAAGCTCGTATGTACAGTCTATGGTTAAGCTACAACCGCTGGCGTCCGAAGCATGGAAGTCGGGTGCATTCAAGAACACTACGACATCAGTGTTTCAGAAATGCAGGCCTATCCGAATTTATGACAAAAGAACTACGTCAAGTGGAAAATAAAATTACAAATTCGTCTTTCACCGCATAAATATTGTACGTAGCAAAACATCCTGCCTCTATATTTTTGTATTTTTTGTCAGAACAACGCTTCACTTTTGTTTTAGGATGATCGATTGATCAATCAATCAATCAATCAATCAATCAATCAATCAATCAATCAATCAATCAATCTTATTTGTAGAGCACCTTCCACAACGTTATCAGAAGCTCAAGGTGCTGAACAGCATAATCATAAAAACATTCCCAGTACCTGGGCATAAAAGCAAGATAAAAACATAAAATCATAAAATAACATGCAAGCAATATTGCAAATACAGAGAGATAATGGAATAAGACTATATCAATTAAAAACAAATGGTGGAAAAAATAAGATCAAGCATCCTGATCAAAAAGAAGAAGTATTAAAAACCATAATGTCAGGGCAATTCAAAGAACACTAGCGCTGAAAAGCAATCAAATAAAAATGAGTCTTTAGACAAGACTTAAATACTTGAATGGATGGTGCCTGCCTAATGCTCAATGGCAATTCTGTCAGCGCGTGGCGGTGAGTGAAGCAGATGCAAGGATTCACATGCGGGTGAGGGAAGCAGGCAGGCGGACAGACCAGCACGAGTAAAAGTATTTAATGATCACACGCTGAACAATGAAACAATGATCCACAAAAAGACACAGAACTGAAGGGGTTTAAATACAAGAGGGCTGGGAGCTTGGGTGATTGGAAAACGAGAGGCAGGTGGGAGCAATTAACAGAGATGCAGGACAGGGTGTGACAGTAACCCCCCCCCCCCCCCCCCCCCCCCCCCCCCAAAAGGGCAGATTCCAGACGCCCACAGGAGCACAGAACAGGGTGGGAGGGGGGAGATCTGGTGGGAGGGCCAAGAGGGGCTGATGGAGAGGAGGCAGGGACCAGTAGAGTCCGGGGGCCTGCGTCTGGGGCAGAGGAGGAGGCGACAACGGATTCTTGGGGGCCTGTGTCTGTGGCAGAGAAGGAGGCGACGTCGGGCTCTTGGGGGCCTGCATCTGGCGAGGGCGGGACCGGCGGTGACCTGAGGCAGAGACACCGGAGGGGACGTCCTTGACCTTTGGACTGGAGGAGACGGCGTTGACCTCTGGGCTGGAGGAGGCGGGGTCAACCTCTAGACTGGAGGAGACGGCGTCAACCTCTAGACTGGAGGAGACAGCGTCAACCTCTGGACTGGAGACGACGACGACGACCACTGGACTGGAGACGACGGCGTCGTTGGACAGGAGGGAGCGTCCACCTCTGAACTGGAGGGAGCGTCGACCTCTGGATTGGAGGGAGCGTCGACCTCTGGACACGAGGGAGCGTTGACCTCTGGACCAGAGGGAGCGTCGACCTCTGGACCAGAGGGAGCGTCGACCTCTGGACCCGAGGGAGCGTCGACCTCTGGACACGAGGGAGCGTCGACCTCTGGACACGAGGGAGCGTCGACCTCTGGACACGAGGGAGCGTCGACCTCTGGACACGAGGGAGCGTCGACCTCTGGACACGAGGGAGCGTCGACCTCTGGACACGAGGGAGCGTCGACCTCTGGACACGAGGGAGCGTCGACCTCTGGACACGAGGGAGCGTCGACCTCTGGACACGAAGGAGCGTCGACCTCTGGACATGAAGGAGCGTCGACCACAGGACACGAGGAGGCATTGACTTCAGAACACGAGGAGGCGTCGACATCAGGACTGGAAGAGGCGTCGACATCAGGACTGGAAGAGGCGTCGACATCAGGACTGGAAGAAGCGTTGACATCAGGACTGGAAGAGGCGTCGACCACAGGACTGGAAGAGGCATCGACCACAGGACTGGAAGAGGCGTCGACCATAGGACTGGAAGAGGCATCGACCACAGGACTGGAAGAGGCGTCGACCATAGGACTGGAAGAGGCGTCGACCACAGGACTGGAAGAGGCGTCGACCACAGGACTGGAAGAGGCGTCGACCACAGGACTGGAAGAGGTGGCGAACACAGGACTGGAAGAGGCGGCGACCACAGGACTGGAAGAGGCATCGACCACAGGACTGGAAGAGGCGGCGAACACAGGACTGGAAGAGGTGGCGACCACAGGACTGGAAGAGGCGGCGACCACAGGACTGGAAGAGGCATCGACCACAGGACTGGAAGAGGCATCGACCACAGGACTGGAAGAGGCATCGACCACAGGACTGGAAGAGGCATCGACCACAGGACTGGAAGAGGCATCGACCACAGGACTGGAAGAGGCGTCGACCACAGGACTGGGGGCGTCACCCTCCATCGACTTCTGGTCTGGGGGCGTCGACTTGTGGTCCGGGGGCATCGACTTCTGGTCCGGGGGTGTCGGCTTCTGGACCGTCGGCTTCTGGACCGCCGGCCTCTGGACCGCCTGCTTCTGGACTGTCAGCTTCTGGAGTGGAGGAGGAGTTGCTGCAGACGGGACCGCTTGGACAGGCTGGACCGGATGCGGTGCGACCTCCGGGACCACTGCTGGAACTGGATGCGGTGCAACCTTTCGGACACCACGGGAACTGGACGCAGCGCAACCTCCGGGACCACCGCTGGAACAGTATCTGACTGAACAGGTGGTGCCGGAAACTGGGAGAGAAGGGAGGATAGATTGTCCAGCTGGAGCTCCTGGAGACTGAGGCTCTGATGGAGTTGGGCCAGCTCAGCTCGGAGACCGGCAAGCTCTGCTGGGTGGACTGCGGGCTCGATCCTTTGGCCAAGAGATGAGGGAGCTGCAGACTGGACCAGAACCTTCTCCTGGTAATTCGGGGAGGATAGGGTGTCCAGCTGGAACTCCTGGAGGCTGACGAGCTGACGGATCCGGCCAAGCTCCGCCTGGAGACCGGCAAGTTCTGTCAGCTGGGCTGTAGGCGTGGTTCCTCCACCTGCAGATGACGGAGGTGCTGATTGAAATGGAGACGGGACAGCTGGTCTGAGTGGGGGCGGGTCCAAGCTGGTGCGCCGAGCCGGGGCAGCGGCGAGCTCACGGCTCCGTCCTGGGACACAGGGTTGCGGTGGAGCCCGGCATCCTTCCCCACGCCGTGGGCCAACTCCGGGGGAGCACACAGCCAGCCTGGTGCCCACGTAGCAGGAGCGGTCTGGCAGCGTCTCCCGGTCCAACCTCTCACCTGGCTCCGGGAGGGTGTAGAGGATCACCGAGGCTGAAGTTCGGTGGCGGCGTCTGCGGCGAGGAGACGCCGGAGGAGGAGAAGACGGCCGGTGGTCCGAGGAGAGAAATTGGAGCAGGAACTCCCAGGGGAGAATCTCCCTGCTGGATCCTTTAGTGGGGTGGATCATTCTTTCAGCATGTGGCGGTGAGTGAAGCAGATGCAAGGATCCACATGCAGTTGAGGGAAGCAAGCAGGCGGACAAACCAGCACGAGTAAAAGTATTTAATGATCACACGCTGGACAATGAAACAATGATCCACAAAGAGACACAGAACTGAAGGGGTTTAAATACAAGAGGGCTGGGAGCTTGGGTGATTGGAAAACGAGAGGCAGGTGGGAGCAATTAACAGAGACGCAGGCTGAACCAAATGGGGAGACAGGACAGGGTGTGACAAATTCATTCCACAGAGTTGGAGCCAAAACAGAAAATGCACGATAACCCCTCGATCGATATTTCGACCGGGGGACCACCAGACGTCCCTGCTCGGCTGAGCGGAGAGAGCGAGATGGAGCATACCTGTGCAAGAGTGCAGTAATGTAAGAGGGGGCACTGCCCTGGAGGGCCTTATAAACGAGAGTTAAGATTTTAAATTTAGCTCGGTATTGCACCGGGAGCCAGTGCAGAGCATCCAGCACTAGGGTAATGTACTCTCGACATCTAGTACCTGTCAGGAACCTAGCCACTTAGTTCTGTACAAATTGGAGCCATGCAACCGTGCACTGGGCCAGACCAGCATACAGAGCATTACAGTAGTCCAGACGGGACAGGACGAAAGCATGCAACACAGACTCCAGATGAGCTCTGGACAGCAGAGGCCTGATCCTGGATAGTCGTTTCAGATTAAAAAAACAGGACCTCTCCACTGTATTTACGTGAGTGTTGAGATTAAGTGAGGAGTCAATTTTTATCCCCAAATTACTGACTATTTTCTTTTCATAGGGGGTCAATGGGCCAAGGTCAATATCAGCACCTGAGCCATTTCTTCTGCCAGGACTAAGTATTATGACTTGCGTTTTGCTCTCATTTAGGTGCAAAAAATTAGAAGCCATCAAACATTTTATGCCCTTCAAACAGTCCAATAAAGGAGAAACAGATCTATCCTCCCCAAGTCGAAGAGGCAGTCATCAGCAAAAAAAAAAAAATGAAATTTCACATTATGCTGACGAAGGAGGACTCCAAGACGAAGCAAATACACTGCAAATAGGAGAGGACCAAGGACAGAGCCCTGTGGCACACCCCAACAAAGTCTCACGCAGGGTGAAGTCACCTCACCCATCTGAACACTAAATGTCCTGTCTTGAAGGTATGAGAGAAGCCATTGGAGGGCCTGCCCAGTTATCCCCACCCAATGCTGTAGTCGGTCCAGAAGGACTTCGTGGTCGACTGTATCAAAAGCTGCAGATAAGTCCAGCAATAGTAGGACAACATCGTTATCCATGTCACAGGCTAAAAACGTGTCATTATAAAACATTAAAAGAGCAGATTCAGTGCTGTGGCCTGCCCTGAACCCTGACTGAAAGGTCTCCCATTAATCATTTGTGTTCATAAAGGCAACCAATTGTGAAATTCAGAATTTAAGGAACCCTGTTTAAAATTCCCCTAACAAGTCAACTTTCTTTTAATGAATATTGCAGCTCATATAAAGTCATTGTTTAGTAAAATATTTGATTTACGTTGTTTGACAAAAATTCAACCGAACAAATTTTCCAAAGAGCTGTAATTTCCTTTATGTCCACAAGATGTCAGTATAGTAATACAAAAGTATTGGTCCCAGACAAGCAGCAGGTTTTACATCTTGATATAAAGGTAGAAATTGTATTTTAGCGTGTGTCATTGAAACAGTTAATTTGTTTCAAACTATTTTTAGGTTCTACCAATTAGAAAAAAGTATCAGATCTTTAAGGGTCACATGCATTTTCTTAGGGAACTGCAACAGACATTATTTTCACAAGTTTCTTGGAGATGATCTCTCTATGTGTATTCAATTTAGAAAAATTATATGCTTCTCTGAATAAAAGACATTTAATTATTGATTGCTGATGTGTCTATATTTTGAGAGAGAAGCAAGATTGACCTTTAAGCTTTCCAAAGTCATTTAGAAATAGCCCATTAGTTTTAAAGGGTGAATGTTAAATGGACTGAAGTCAATGTGGTGCTCAGGACTAAAGGTACCACTCAAATGAGATGGTGAACAATGAGGTTGAAAGTTTAAAAAGAGTCATATATTTCCCACTTTGCTTCTTTTTATAATGTTTAATCTCTGTGTTTATTCAAACTGTGAGCAAATATTTGATTTATCTCTCGAAACGTTCTTTTCTTTCATTGATTGTATGTGTTATGGTGTTCTTACTCTGTGTAGGGCTCAATAGGTGTCTGAAAATCTCAACTGTAGATAAAATGCTTGACATGCTGAAAAAATAAACAAAGGTAGAGGAAACTCAGAGTTCCACGTGATTGGGACCTGCAAAATAAAAGCTACTGTGTGTGCATGCAGCAAGAAGAGGAAATGTACATTTACTTGTGAAAATATTCCTTTTGACATCAGTGCCCAAGTATCTGTGCCAAATAAACAACAAGTAACTTGTGTGGCTGCTTTGAGAAATTGGCCCCTGGAGACAGATTTCTAGGTTAATTTATACTGTATTGGTCTGGCAAGGGGGTTGTACACGATTGCTGCTTTTAAACTCGGGGCAGGGCAAATTTTGTGTATGCAACACAGCCTAAGATAACTCCTGCTGGCTCCTTGGGATGGCTACTGCCGGTTGACTCTGGCAGGCCATGAGACGACTGGTTTATTTGTTTGTTTGTCCCATGAGTTTCTTGGCTGGCCATTTGGCCCTGGTCCCTGTTGGGCTTCTATTTCTGAAACCCAAGTGGCTCTTAATGAAGCTGGTGGGGTTGGCATGGGCCCTCAGCAAACCCAGGCCTGATCAGACCCTTCTTCTTCTGCCTTGGCAGCCGCACTCCATTTGCTCCCTCTGCCTTCCTAATTTAGTAACGGTGGGTAAAAATATGCGCTAACGAACGAGGTCTGGTATGTCAGGCTGGCGTCCAGAGAAGAGGAAGAGTGGAGGGGAGGGGAAGAGGGGGTGAGAAGAGTGGGGTGGTGCTGTTTTCACAGCAGTCAACCAGTGACAGGGATAGAGTCACTCAGACTTTTCTGACATCGGAGTGTGTGTGTGTGTGTGTGTGTGTGTGTGTGTGTGTGTGTGTGTGTGTGTGTGCGTGTGTGTGTGTGTGTGTGTGTGTGTGTGTGTGTGTGTGTGTGTGTGTGTGTGTGTACATTCAGGGGAGTGTGTGGGTGTGTGATGAGAGGTAGAAGGTGAGGAGTGGTGCTTAAAAATTTTCACCCTTGCCAAACTCCATTCAGACACTTCTAATCACATCTTTTCTGCTGCATTCTCACCACTCTGAGATTTCTGAAGAAAACATGCCAGAAGGGCTAAAAGTATTGATAGATTTTTATGTATTACAAACTTTAAGCTGCATGCGGTTTTACAACGTTTTCAACAAATGCCTTGAGTTTAATGTTTAAATTAAGAATACTTAGATACTTGAACCCTTTGATACACCTATTTCTGAGCTCTACCGCCTCAAAAACCTGCTGTGTCCCACGCATGGGATCTGATGTTTTTTTAAATGGTTTTTCATGACTTTATTCAGCCAGAATTACATTTTTACTGGATTATTCACACGCTTATACTTTGCATTCATGTTTTTGAATGGTTTATGGGTTAAATCTGTAGGGTAACCCTTTAGCTGCAGAACTTCCTTTGGAAATCACTCACACCTTGCCAGCAGTGGAAGAGAAAACATGTCTTTAAAGCATGTTTACTCTGTGTGCCCCTATGAGTTTCCAAGTACTTTTTCATGGAACCACTCCATTGGCACCTATTCTGTGAATTAACTTTTTTAAAGCGTTTTATGGAAAGGCAAAGCAAGATTTCCAGAAAACAGTTGTTGCTTGAAAGCTGTTTAGAAATCTTCATCCAAGATTGCAGAGAACATATATTTTACACTTCCTGGTTAAATGCAAAGACATTTTGCCAGCTTGGTTTTAAAAACCCCAAACTTTGCATAAAAACAAAATAAAAAAACACACCCTGAAATATTTATCTTAAAACACGGGACACATTTCCTCCCATTGTGCTCTGAACTTTTGCCACACAAATTAGTGGTCACTGACAGGCAAGGTGACACACCACGCTGCTGCAAGAACCATGCCATTAATGTGCATTTAAGCCACAAAATTGCATTTTTGCTCTGGAAAATAATTGAAAAAATTGACAACATTTTTATTTAATTTGATTATTATTTACAGCCATACCCAGCTTTAGCTTTCTGTGCAGAAATGCAACAATGGGAAGTAATTTATGGATCCAATTCACAGCAGGATAAAGCCTTCAACATTTTATTGGAGTCCAAATTCAATTAACAAGAAGCATCGATCATTTTGTCCTCATGCTTGTCAAATATGTCACAGTTATTTGTTGAAACCACAAAGTAGCACCTATCTTTCAGACAGCTGTCCCCACTTCCTGTGTTAGTTAACCCACAGACGCCACCACCCAGCGATGAACATGAGCCGCTTTTACCCACAAATACTCTTTAAAACAGCTACATAAACAGCATCAGTAATAAACATAAAGTTTCTTTCAATTCAAAAAATAGTTGTACCTGTTTATCACATTTAAATGGAGGGTCTGTGTTTTGGGGAAACTGCATGAGTGGTTCTCCACTTTCACAAAGGTGTCCTCTAATGACTCACAGCGAATATGCAAATAGCCTTACAGGTGCTACACTTCAGATAAAACCACACTATTTGCAGGAATATGTGTCAATGCAACAATCAAACAATTTGTGCAAGAATATGCTTTTGTTGAGAGGCAGAAACAAAGCCAGACACTTAAGCTAGCAGCCCCTCCTTTTGAGCTAACTGAAGCTGCCCGCGTTGCAAAGATGTGATAGCTGCAACACAAAATGATAAGCTCCCCTTCGCTCATCCTCTTCCCATTCCCAATGATTTGTGAAACAATGGCTTCATATTCAGCTGTGAATTGTTCTCTGCTGTGGCGAAAAATGTGGACCGGCTTAAAGTCGTGTTTATTCTCAACTAAACCTTAGAAGCGAAACAGAAAACAAATCTGCCGTTCTTTCGCTCTTAAAGACATATTCTCTTTTTCCATTCAATGTCAAATTCAAAGATTACAGCCAGCTTTTGAAAACATGGTGACTTTTTTTCTTTCACACACAATGACACACTAAACCGGTAACCGTGTTTTGTGTGCTGATGGGATGTAGACTCCTTCACAATTGCAGTTTTAGCTGTTTTCACAGGAAGACATGTATAAAGAGAGTTTCATCTTATTTCACTGTCTGCTGCTAAAACAAGGATCAGCAGCTGTTCACAAAGAGGTTTTTTTGCATCTCTGAAACTTCAAACCATGACACTTTCACACTTGCACACAATTACACACTCATGCACTCACACACATGTAATCCAGCCAAGGAGGATGATCAGAGAGATGAGAGGATTTTGCATGTCTTTGTCCCTGTACTCAGTGGTCCAGCCTTGCACCCTCTGTCACACCGGTGTTTATAGTGTAAAGTGTTGCTTATTTATAATAGACGTAATTGGATACATTTTATTATTGCATCATTTAAATCAAATTCTCAGAAGCTTGTCATTGGAAGTACATCTACACTAGATGGACTTTAGAAATAATTCTGCTTCAAGATGGCCACTAGTTCTAATCAACATTAAAAATGCAAAAATATCAAACTGTCTCTCTGACATATCAAAATGGATGAAACCCCACCATCTCCAACTCATCCTCTCTAAAACTGAACTACTTGTCATCCCAGCAAAACCATCCATACAGCACAATATCTCAATCCAAAATGACTTCCTATCTCTGGCTCCTTCAAAGGCAGTTCGAAATCTGGGTGTTGTGATTAATGAACACCTGACCTTTAAAGATCATGTTGCCTCTGTTGCTCATTCATGCCGCTTTACGCTTTATAACATACGAAAGATCAGACCATACCTAACACAACATGCCACCCAGCTCCTGGTGCAATCTACTGTCATCTCCCGCCTCGATCACTGCAATGCCCTTCTAACTGGTCTTCCAGGCTGTACTGTGAGACCTCTTCAAATGGTCCAGAACGCAGCGGCGCGTCTGGTCTTTAATCAGCCAAAAAGAGCACACATCACCCCTCTGTTCATTGAGCTCCACTGGCTACCGCTAGCAGCACGCATCAAATTGCTAACACTAGCATACAAAGTCCGAGATGGTACGGCTCCCATCTACCTGAATCCTCTTACAAAGGCTTACGTCTCGGCCCGGCCGCTCCGGTCATCACAGGATCATTGGCTAGCAGTGCCTACACCACGCTCAGGACAATCCAGATACTTCTCATGCATCTTCCACAAATGTGGAATGACCTACCAAGCACTACCAGAACAGGGGCTTCCTTTTCAATTTTCAGGAAACTCCTGAAGACCCTGCTCTTCAGCATCTTCTTAACTAGCACCCTCCCTGCACCCGTCCCCCCTCTCTACTGTCCACTCCTTGTTCCCTCCTCTCCATGACTGATGTCAAGTTGTTGTTATTGTTGTTGTTAGCCTCAAGGGCAACATGCCGATTATCACTTGTAAGTCGCTTTGGACAAAAGCATCTGCTAAATACATAAACATAAAAATATAAACATAAAAATAATGAAACGTAAATGGCTGAAAGTTTCAGTAGACAGACACTGAGCTAAAACATAGTGAGATGGTAATCGATGGTCTTCTCCACTTTGAGCACAAGATCTTTGTTTCAAACTTTGCTAATAATTCAAACAATTACCACTGGAGTCAGATGGATTTTTTTTAGGAAACTTGTGTCCATCCATCCGTCCGTCCGTCCATCCATCCATCCATCCATCCGTCCGTCCGTCCGTCCGTCCGTCCATCCATCCATCCATCCATCCATCCATCCATCCATCCATCCATCCATCCCATCCATCCATCCATCCATCCATCCATCTTTCCAACCATCCACCCATCCATCCATCCATCCATCCATCCATCCATCCATCCATCCATCCATCCATCCATTTTTGTCTGCTTATCTGGAGTCGGGTCACAGGGGGAGAGCCAAGCAGAGAGGCCCAGACGTCCCTCTCAACTGGCTCCTCTCGATGTGGAGGAGCAGCGGGTCTACTCCGAGCCCCTCCCAGATGACTGAGCTTCTCACCCTAGGGCTGCATGGTGGCGCAGTTGTTAGCACTGTTGCCTCGCAGCACATAGGTCGCAGGTTCGAAACTCGGCTGTGGCCTTTCTGCGTGGAGTTGCGTGTTCTCCCCATGCATGCGTGGGTTTCCTCCAGGTAATCCGGTTTCCCCCACAGATCACAGCATGCCCTATAGGTTATAAATTGTAAGTCGCTTTGGATAAAAGTGTCTGCCAAATAAATAAACATAAACATCTCTAAGGGAGAGCCCAGCCACCCTGTAGAGAAAACTGATTTCAGCCGCTTGTATCCGTGATCCTGTTCTTTCGGTCACTACCCAAAGCTTGTGACGATAGGTGAGGGTAGGAATGTAGGTCCACCGGTAAATGGAGAGCTGAGCCAGAAGGGTACAACACCCGCATCACTGCAGATGCAGCACCAGTCTGCCTATCGATCTCACGCTCCATTTTTCCCTCACTCAAGAACAAGACCTGGAGATACTTAAACTCCACCACTTTGGATTGGACCTCATCCCTGACCCGGAGAAGGCTTTCTACCCTTCTCCGACTAGGAAACTTTTGGAGAGTAATTTTTACATATGTACACAGAAAGCTCATTATCTTTGGAGTCAACCCCTAGAAGAAGGCCACCACAGCTACAATATTTCACCTTAGTAAACACTAAAAAGGTTACAACTTTACAGCTATTGAGCTAAAATTATGTTGTGATATTCAAGACTCCACTTAAACACTCACTCTACACATGATAAAATCTTTATCACTTTTCAAAATTGTATTTATTTGACCTAAGCCAATAGTTTCTCACCAAAATCTCAAACTTTTATTTAATCACTCGGCAAAATAACAACGTTAAAACACAAAAAAGTAGATGAATTTTCAGAATATCAGTAAAAAAAAACAACTTTTTTTAATTATTGTTACTCAAGACAAAATTCAAGGCTCCAGTTTTGTTCATCTACAGGAAATATATCAAAATGTGTGCTTTGTCACGTTTGACTGATTCCACGCTTGTGTTTGAGACAAACTGTCTTCATGTGACCTTTTGACTTTTTGCTCTCCCGCTGACTTGATGCAGAGGAGCCCAGGTTTGTGATGCAGAGGTATCAGACGAGGAGGATAGACAACCCCCTCCTTCTCTGCTATGTGGGTCAGAAGAAGCTCCTGGTGAATCTGAGAGATTGATGAAGAGAACCAGGGAGAGCGTAGGAGTGCGTACACCTCACAGCCGCGCAACTGAAGCCTCTCCCTCTACGCTCACCGCACCGCCTGGTGCTCTTTAAATGACCTTCAAAATCTGCTTTATTCATCAACACTCCAAACCCTTCAGAAACCTTCATGGATGGTTCTTGTTCTCCTTCTCGTCTACTTTTTCCTTTCGGTATCCTTCTGCTGATAGCAGATGGAGTAAAAAAAGAGGAGCCGATGCAGCAAAGGTGACTTTTATTTTTTCGTTGTGTGTCCGATGCGATTAGACAAATGTGAGCGTGAGTTACACAAACACCTAACTACAGATACAAATTTTCACATTTTAATGCACATCCTCATGATGTCAGCATCTGTAGACAATGATTCATATGATGGTATGAGATGTTCTGTGTGTGAAGGTGGACGGGAGTCACAGCGGTCCTGTTCCACTGCATCACAGAGCAACACTCTGTCAAGCAGCCATCCATCACCACATCAAGGGTTTGCGGAGGCTCAGTGGGTCACTCTGGTCCTGTGTTCAGGTCAGATGAGCTCTGGATTCTCCATTTGCTTTAAGAAAAACACATCTCTCTTATGGGATAAAATCAGTCAGACAAGTATGGTTTATAGGTTATGCTTTGCTGAGGGGGAAAAATATTTAACCACTGTAAAGATGATTTTCTTTCAATTTGGACTCATCATCTCTCATCTTATTTAACGACTCTCCTATAAAAGGGAACGACTGTTCTCTGTGATTGCAACCAAATCACTTCAGCCATAATGTGAAGATGAGGGTTTGAATCTTAGCTGTGAGCTCAGAATAAAGCAGCACTATTTAAGCTGATGCTACTTTTAGGAGATATTTGTTACTTTCTTGTAACTTTATTTTGAAGGTGCGAAACACTGGAAACGCGTTTTCTAATGATTATTTCTGATTATAATTGGTCACTCCGAGTTTTTCATGCAGGCCCGAACATGAAAACAGTCTCCTACACCTATCTCCTACTTTAGCTCAGAAAATAGACGGTGAAACTCTAGGATTTGAAAAAGCTTGACAGAACTTTGTCATACTGTCACCTAGCATTTATGGACTCACCCATCTTGACTCATGACAGGGAAGGCTGTTGTTGGTTTAGTGTCCAGGAAACAACAGAGAACGTCTCAGCTAGTAAAAGCTAATTGTTAGCATTAGCAACTCCACCACACGGCAGAACTCCTTCAGGCTTGTGTTATTGTCATGGCCTGTGCTGAGCTAACCCCTGTTTTTTGGATCTGAGTTTTTTCTACAGGTGGGCGTGTCCTGGAGAGCTCAGCTGTTGCTGGTCGACTCATCAGTGGTCAGGGGATTTAAGGAGCGGCATGACAACTCACCAGTGCCGGATGATTACTCAGTCTTGGGTAGTTTCTAGCCAATGCTCTTGCCTGCCCAATATTTTGTTTGTCAGTTCATTTGCTGTCTCAGTATTAATCTGCCCTGTTCTCCTGACCTACTCCTGCCTTTCAGCCATGTCGCTTGCCCATGACCATCTGCTCTCCGCCGCTCACCTGCCCGCCTGGAAACACCTGGATTCCAAATCCTCCAAGCTCAGCTCCCAGTCTCAGTCTCTCGATGATCCTGCTCAGCCAGACCTGACTTGCCCTCCTCATAAGCTCTAAAACATCCTGGAAACCGTGAGCCTCCACTTCCTTTGTTTATTTTGTTACAATTAACTTCAAGATACTCACGTCTGTTTTCCTCTCAGAACCTATCAAAGCCTCCGAACCACGGATCTCCACCTTCACCTCAACCAAGCATAATAAATAACATTGTTTTAATTACCTTCTGTCTCCCGTGGTGATTCTTCATGTCGTGGGTCAAAAACGACCCTCAAACATGACAGATATTTGTGGAGATAAAACATCAACATTGAATGTCTCGTCCTCTGTTTAATTCTGCACAGAGAATGAATCTGGTAATGGTAACTGTCCCATTCAAATAACACCACCCCTGAGAATTCAAAATGAGCCATCAACGCTGAGCAGCGTATGTCACACACCACAATGCTCAGTTTCTCATAAACAACGAAGATGGCACTTGAAGTGGAGTTCGCTGCGACTCTTTCCTCTTGGACATGTCTTTAAAACCACAACAAAAAGAACCACTAAAACTCTTTCTTCTAAAAAAAGATGTTTGCGCAATCGCCAGGCGCCATTTTTGACGACATCTAAAAGACTACAGCGTCGCGCGGTACAGTCGGCACTTCCGCGTTTTTCTGATTATTTTTTTTTTGAGCTGGTTAGTCCTGCCTCTCTGTCTTTCAGTGACAAGACATACTCTCCTCAGTGCTGATTGGCTCGGTTAGAATTCTTAGGGGTGGGGTTATTTGCATGGGAGAGTTACCAGACTCATTCTCTGTGCAGAATTAAACAGAGGAAGAGTCTGGCAGGCCAGGTTAGTCTGATGTAGGATGTACAAACATCAGGAAATAAGACTCCAAAACCTGCCACCCAAAGATCTGCTGTGATTTGGGTCACTGCCAGTTCCTGAAAATGGTGCACCATTTTTGTCCCACTGAGAACAACATACAAGGCATTCATTCCTACTAGAGACCACTGCAAATGTATTGATTTGATGAGTGGACCACATCTTCAATTAATTTTATCTATGTGGCAATGTCACATGGATATAGATATCAAATGGTGACAATTTATCGCATTTGATTTTGAAGAGGAATTTCCAAAATGTCTCGAAGCGTTCACAAGATAGTTGTTGTAGGTGTCTGGAGCCCGTCTCGAACTTGCCTCTGTTTAGTTTTGAAGTCAGGAGTCAGAAAAACTAACAAACTGTGAAGAAACTCAGATTATGTTTCAGACAACTAGGGACATAATTACAGTGTAATTGGTAATTTTTTAACAAGATATTTTTAGCTGATGGGCAATCATTAATAAAGTATCATAAAAAGTACGGAATATACCAAAGAAATCGAATCTTGAAATAAAGATATACCATAAACATTTTCATCTTAGGACTTTTTCTACTTTTTCATGAAAATTTGGTTCACAAAAGTCAAGAGTCAATAAATGCGACATAAGTGCATGAAAATATTTAGTTTTTTACTCTGGAAAGAACAAGATGATGTAAAAATAGACAAGAGGAGAGGTGGAGCATTACTGCTGGCTGAATTGGATGGGGGCTTGTAGCTCCAGAAGGGTAAACATGAGCTGATTGATTGCCAGTTAAATTTTTTTTTGTTTGGTTTCTTTTGCAGCCCGCATGCACATTTACAGAAACGCAGGAGAACATCTGTAACATTTTGTTGACATAATGGACGGGAGAAAGAACATTATTTTGTGAGTGAATGAGGAGGAATGAGGGCATCATGATGTCATCAGTGTTGGTGGACTTTGGTGTTGTGATTGAATCGGTTTGTAGTTGTTTCTCAGCTTTACTTTTCATGATGTTGAGCTTAGATCATCTTGTCATTCTTTCCAGTTATATTTACTTAGTGATTTTCCTCAGTTTATTCCCTTGGTTTGCGATTTGGTTCAGTTCATTAGTTTCCACCTCCTCCACGCAAGTTTTACCTTTCTTTGCGCAAGTTTTACCTTTCTTCCATTGAGTTTGAATTTGTCTCTTCTTCTGGCATTTCCTGAGCTCGTCTCTTGTTAAGTTTTTGCTTCATGCTTTTTCTTTCTTTTTACTTTCCTAATGTTGCCTTCATGGTAAAAAAAACTGCCCCCTCCCATGTTCCTCTATGACTAATATTGTTTTTGAAGCTTGATTTACTGAATGTGTTATTTTGTGTATTTCATCTTGATGTTTAACAGAATTAATTGCAGCAAATTGGAAATTTTATTCCAAGCGTTTATACTTGGTGAAGTAAGAATTTGTTTGTTCTGTGAGGCTTCGATAAATTTAGCCAATTCTGTGGCACTGCTCACGTGTTAGGAGAGCCCATGTTGCTCTGATAGTGGCCTTCATCTTCATCTTCCGAATAACCCAAACAAGAACAGGGATACCATGGTCCTTAAACCAGGTACTGGTGGCTTTGGCACTGTGTGCAGGTGCCAAGTCCTGTAGGAAACACATGCATCTCCATGGAGTTGGTCAGCAGCAGGAAACAAGACATGCTCTAAAACTTCCTGGTAGATGGCTGCATTGACCTTGGACCTCAGAAAACACATTGGACCAACACCAGCAGATGACATGGGACCCCAACCCATCACTGACTGTGGAAACTTTACACTGGACCTCAAGCATTGTGGATTCTGTGTCTCCTTTCTTCTTCCAGACTCTGGGAACCCGATTTCCACAGGAAATGCAACATTTACTTTCATCAGAGAACATAGCTTAGAACCTCTCAGCACCAGTCCAGTCCTTTTTGTCTTGCTTCTGACGCTGTCTCTTGTGGCTTGACACAAGGAAGCGACACCATATCTTGCATACGTCTGTGAGTGGTGGTTCTTGAAGCACTGACTCTAGCTGCTGTCCTCTCTTTATGAATCTTCTCCACATTATTGAATGCGTTTTGTTTCACAATCCTCTTCAGGGTGTGGCCATTCCTATTGCTTGTACACTGTTTTACCACATCTTGTCCTTCCTTTTGCCTCTCTGTGCTTGGACACAGAGCTCTGTGACCAGCCAGCCTCTTTAACAATGACCTTTGTGTCTTGCCCTCCTTGTGCAAAGGCTCAATGGTCATCTTTGGGACAATTGTCAAGTCAGCAGTCTTCCCCATGATTGTGTAGCCTACAAAACTAGACTGAGAGACCATTTAACCCTTTGATGCATGAATTATGAAATCTTCAACCATGATTTTTTAAACAATTTTTCTTATTCATCTTTAGGTGTGACTGAAACAAATTTCAACAAATATTTTTGTAACATTTTGTTAATTTACAAATAATTAATTACATGTCCACCTCAGTGGACAGCGTGCATTCTGAACATGAAATGTGTTGGCTTGAGTCACTGAAGTCCAAATGGAGGGGATCAAATGCAATAAAGTCTTCAACAGCTGTGCTTAACAGCAAAAATAAATAAATAAACATTTTGAGTACCTGTCCACTGTAGTTACCATTATGCATCAAAGGGTTAAAGGTGTTTGCAGGTGTTTTGAATTAATTAACTGATTAGAGTGTTGCACCAAGGGTCTTTAATATTGAACCTTTTCACAATATTCTTATATTTGGAGATACTGACTTAGGAATTTTCATTAGTTTTCAGTTCTAATCATCAAAATGAAAGAAATAAATGTCTGAAATGTATCAGTCTTGTGTAATGATTTGATCCAATTTACAAGTTTCACTTTTTGAATGGAATTACTGAAATAAATGTAACTTTGTCATGATATGAATGCTGGCTGGGCTAGTTGTTTAAATGTAAACATTTAATGTTTTAATGGAACCAGTTGACATAACTTAAGTTAATTCAACATTTAATTTCTTACAGTGCAACAACACCAGATATTAGTTAGGATTGAGGGACCTCTAAAATAATTTCCTCCAAGGACAATTAAAACCTGCATGTGGCCAGCTGTGTGATAATAAAGTGAATGAAACAGCATAAATCCTGGAGGCGTGCCACCTCCATGCGCAGAAACCACAAGTTTTAGATTATTAAGCAACATTTTTTCTTCCTAATCCTAATTACAATGAGAATCTCGGCATACTTTCTACTGAAACAAACTCCAGGAAATAGGGCATTAAACTTTAGCAGAAAGACACATTAACGTTGCATTGAGCTTCAGTGAAGCTCTGCTCTTTGTCTGGACCGCGGAGTGGCTGCTTCCCGGCTGTCTAATGTCTATCCTGAGACCTTATTATACAGAGCAAGTTCTTTATGATCCACAGACATGATTTAAAAACATCCATGGCAGCCCACTGTGAACTTTGTCAGAACATGGCCAGCTGTTTGGCTGTTTTAAATAAGGAAAGAGGATACATGCTCTTTCCTTCTGCTTTTGCCTCTTTGAACCTACTTCAAACATTACCCTGTGTGTGTTTAGTGTCATGCCAGCCATGTGGAGGGCACATGCTAACACTATGAATGGGCTGGCGGGGTTCGAGTGTGTGTGTGGTGACCAGTAGCTCTCTTGTCCTTGAGCTGTAACTTTGATGTGAGGTGGTGGATGCCACGAGATGGCCAAGGTGAGTGTGTAAACAATTCAGAGTGTATTACAGTAGCCACCTCAAAGGCCCTTTTGTGGGAGCTCTGCTACCTTTCAGAGAGTCATCTTCCCTTGTCCATTAAATAATAACAGTGCTTGATGTCTCCCGGGCCAGATGTGCTAAATGGGTATGATGCCAAAAGGAAACAAATCGGGGGGGGGGGGGGGTATCCATTTAATTGAGCGCTGGTGTGTTTATTTTCTTGAGACTGTCATTATAGACTCCAAAATTCCCATAAAATGCAATTCTGATGGCAGATTAGCCCATTTAGCACCTCTAGACAGTAAACTTTCACATGAGACTTCAGTCTTAAGTGCTGCTCTGCTGGTGGCGAGACCTCCACGCGGGACTGACCACATCTTTAGTCTTATTTCTGCTCTGTGATCTTGCACTCAGAGGCACCTCTTGTAAAAGGAACAGTCGCAGAGAGGTCGCCCTGACATCTTTATCATAATTGCCCTAAATACCCCCATTAGAGAAGCTAGCCAGTATCTTCAATAACACAAGATATCCCTGTTAGCAGTGGTGCATCTAATTGCCTGGACCCTTTTTTTTTTTTTTTTTTTGAAAGATTGCCTGACATCAGCTCGGTTCCCTATGGGCTGGCCCTCTTCATTCCCTGCCCAGCAAAGCATATCGTTATCGCAGCCAGTGAAGAGACCTGGCCTCCCTGCTACCGGATAATTAACTGTCTGGCTTAACTGCATAATGGAAAAGAGGAACATCGGAGGTATAGTAGTTATTCAAGCAGGCCTGGGAGCAGAGAGGTATAAGACAATACCAGGGTCATCCATGCTCACCATTTTTCAGTTGGATGGGTGATAATGTAGATGGATAGAAAGTCATATTGGAGGCCAAGGCTGGTTATGGAGACTTGGGTTTCTTATGATAATTAAGCCCATATGCTAATTGCTGAGGAGGCTTGATGATTTTTTTTCGAGTCTGGTGCTCCACTCTAGTGCTGCCTCTGCTATCAGCTGTCCCCAACATCCCCTACTTCAAAGGCTTCAACCGTCTTTACACAGCCCCACATTTCCCCTTCCCGCTTGCACCCCTCCACAATCCCACTAAAGAAAAAAAAGTTAAAAACAAAAAGTAACAGCAGTAGGGGGGAAGTAAAGGGACGCCTGCCATTGTTTGACATTTACAAGTCTCTTAGTGAAATGTATGATGCACATCCTTGTGAGTGTGTTTTTTTTGCACACGCCTGTGTAATTAGAACACGGCAGGCATGCGTTTGTCTTTGCGTTGTTGTACGGTGGAGGTATCAAGGACAAGTGCATTAATGAGCACCTGGAGAGGAACAGCTTGTGTCTCCTGGTTAGTGTGACCGCGAGCAGGGCACAGACTCCTTCACTGACTCAGATGACGTGACTGATGGAGGGGGAGGTTTCTGTCAGAACTGGGGCGCTCCCAGGAGCTGCAGTTTATCTCCGGATGACAACAACGCTCACTGAAAGGGCCCTCATCCCACTCCTCAGCTGGAAATGGAAGAGAAGGCGCTGCCATTTCCTCTGATCAGGACTTAGTGTTGCTTGTTCCAAAACTCATTTGGTAATTTGTAGAGTTTTGCACGTTTTCATGTAGTGTTTGAAAATGTTCCTACATGTTTGACGTGCACAGAAAAACATTGATCACTGATATGCAAAATAAACAAATGTTTATTATTTTTTCCATGTAAAAATGAATCAGGTTGTGTTTTATAGCACTTCACAGGTTTGTGAAACTAAATTTTTATTGATTTCCAGCAGTCAGCACAAACCTACTATATATAAAGATAAAGAAAACATATTTTCTGTTTAGAGACCACAAACGTAAAATGCAATGTGAGATCAAAACAGTACAGTTTATAATAAAATGTGATTAGCAGCATGATACATGAAAGAAAATGTACTTTTAAACATTTTAGAACAATTCATAGGATTAGGGTTAGTACCTGCAGTGCTTCTAGCCCCCCACAAGAGGTCAGAAGACACATGTAGGATTCAGGAGTCCCATTGGTTTTTGAGGAACATACCACTCTTGTTAAAGAGGTAGAGCTCTAAAAACCAGGAATGGGCGTGTTCATGCTTAATGGTGCTGTGGGCTTAACTACTCACCAAGAATGTGTCAAGAAAAAAGAAACAAAGAGATCTTTTTGTAAAATTTTATAAAAAAAATTGACAATCTCTGAAAATATAACTAAAATATTTGATAATGATTATGATGATGATCATCATCATCATCATCTTGTCAGAGAAGATATAAAGATCAGGTTCACCGAGAAACAAGTTTTTACTTTTTTTTAGACCAGAGAATTCTGCTGTTGTGTCCTTGGGCAAGACACCTAACCCCCCTTGCCTGCTGGTGGTGGCCGGAGGAACCGGTGGTGCCTGTGTTTGGCAGGCCTCGCCTCAGTCAGGGCACCCCAGGGCCGCTGTGACTACATCGTAGCTCATCCCCACCAGCGTGTGAATGGGTGAATGACTGATTGTGTTGAGAAGCGCCTTGGGGGGTTGTAGAACCCCAAGAAGGCGCTATAAATGATAAAGACCCTCACTTGTATAACCCCTCTCAGAGTAAGGACTCCAAAGCGCTTTACATTACAGTGTATCATTCATCCATTCACACACACATTCGCACACTGATGGTGATGAGCTACGACTAACACATTTATTTTATATACATACATTTATCATTTTTTAAAACGATCAGTCACTCTGGTTTTAACATGCAGGCTGAACATGAAAATAGTCTTCTACCCCTATTTCCTGAATTACCATCTGATAGCCTGACAGACCTCCATCACACTGTCAATTAGCATTCATGAACTCATCTATCTTGGCTTGTGACGGGGAAGGCTGTTGTTAGTTTAGCGTCCAGGAGAAAGCAGAGAACGTCTCAACTAGTAGAAGCTAGAACTGTTGGCATTAGCAACTCCAAAACACGGCAGAACTCCTTTAGGCTTGTGTTAGTTGAGACCACCAGAAGTGCCTTGATCAGTACGGAGCAGAGAGTGGCACAACACAGCAGGATTTAGAGTCTTATTTCTTGATTTTTGGACATCTTGTCTTGGATTGGATAATGACAACACTTCTTCTTTACCACTGACTTGCAACGTTGATATCTCCTCAACTAACACAAGTCTCTGCCATGTGGTGGTGTTGCTAATGCAAATGGTTAGCTTCTACTAGCCAAGACAATATCTGCTGTTTCCTGGACACTAAACCAACAACAGCCTTCCTCGTCACGAGCCAAGATGGGTGTATCCATGAATTTTAAGTGACAGTGTGATGTAGATCCGTTAGGATTTTCAAATCTTAGAGTTCCACCATCTCTTTTCCATCAGAAGTTAATGCAGGAGATAGTTGTAGAAGACTATTTTCATGTTCAGCCTGCATGGAACACAGAGTGATTGATAATAATCAGAAATTATCATTATATGGATTTTCAGTGAACTACATCTTTAAAGTTGTTTCTAGAAGTCATTATGTTTCTTGAAGCCACTTTTCACACTCACTGCTTCTGCCTTTTACGTTAGTTTTTATTAGATACATCACAACACTCCAGTGTAATAATGTTAATACGAGGTTTAACTTATCTTTTAAAATCTTAGTATTTGCAGAGGCATAAAACATATAAATTTAAAGTGTATGTGCTTTATTTAATGCATGACTGTAAGTTGGGTCAAGTATTATATAAACAATTCACCAAAACTTTTATAGTTTGATCCCCCCTTTTTGTTTTTGTTAAATGGCAATAGAACAAAGAGAAAGAGTCACATCCTCAGTTACATATGGACTGAACAGGATGCATGTGAGACCAGGGCTGCAAAAGAGCTGCAGTTTTTTTAGGAATTTGGCATTGCTTGAAAGTGTACCATGGTGCTGATTTCAGACATCTTTGGGGGAAAAAAGGCATGCAGAGTCACTCCTGCAACTTAACAATTGGACAACCATGTTCAAGCTGGGACATTGGTACCAGCTGATTTTTAGATAAGAACCCCCCTGAGATTTTCTTGTGCCAGCTTCACATTTGCACCGATATTAGTTTTACATTCCCTTGTTTTATCGAACTGCTGTAAACCACAAAGACCTTTTCAAACATGGGGATCATGGCATTCAAAACAGATGTTTTCATCGTGAATATCTACAAAAAACTGAACAAGTCTGAGACCTCACAAAAGCTTCAACATGTGTGTCATTCAACCAAGATGTTTAGTGCATCTGAAGAACTCATTAACACTGAAAACAGTCTGGACCACAACAGAATGACCCGATCACCATAACTGGAGGTACCCGCAGTGATTTTGCATAATTCTTTTAATTGTTTCCCATCACTTTAATGATAGCATTCAAGTAACAGACACAAATTCCTCAGTATTAACATATCATTATCACCACTTGACGTTATTAGTCTTTTGTTGTGGCCCTTCTGCTGTGTCCTCTTTATGACACCTGACTGAAAAATATCACTAGTGATTTAGTTTCAAAGGAATACAACAAAGACCTTGGGTATGCATTTTAATCTTCGATGAAAGGGAAATATAGAACTCAGTTATTCAGAGGAATGCATCTCTAATTCCAGTTGACTTGTGCATCTGCATGTAACTTTCAATAGTGGTGATAAAAATTTGAACATCTTTTGTACATTCTTGCTGTGTCTGTCTTCAAATTCCATTTTTGGTTCTTTTTTAAACACAGATAAGGTTTTTCTTTACCTTGCTGATGTTTCGTTTGCGGCTGCAAACATCTTCAGAGCTGTTACTGATGGTGGCGTCGCTTCCTACTCCGTTTATCCGCGGGCAGCAAAGGACGACAAACACCGATCCGGACCAAGACAGCACAGAACATAATGGAAAGAACACAGAGAGCACTACTGAAAGAAAGGATAAGAAATGTCACAACCAAACAGAAGCAAGTAACGAACTGGAAAGAAGACACTTGGACTTAAAAAGGAATTACAAACTTGATGAAAAAACAGAGGAACAAATTAAAGGACACATGATGGAAAAAGAGTTCACAAAAGTAAAAGAAAGACACATAAAGAAGTTAAACAAACTCATCAACAAGAAAAAGAGAAAAGAAATACAAGATAACACCACACAAAGCTCATGGGTCTGTAACCTTTCACAACACGAACTAACAGATGCAGAAGAGAGCATATTAAAAAAAAGGTTTAAACTTTGCAGTAACACCAAAGAAAATACCACATGATGAATTTATTGTAGCAAAAGAACTAGCATGTCAACAGATGACAGATAAGGGAAAGAAAGCAGAAAGGAAGAACCACAGTGGTAATGGACAAAGAAAAATATAAACAGATAAAACAGATGTTAGAGGACAAAAATACATACAAAATACTTTAAAAAATACCCAACAGAAAAACATGAAAAAATTACTGAAGCCACTACAAGAAAAAAGCAAAATAACAGAAAAAATGTCCCTACAGCAAACATAATACCAAGAATATACAGAACTCCAAAAATACACAAACAAAACACCCCACTTAGACCAATAGTAGACAGCATAGGTACACCAACATACAACATGTCAAAAGAAATCAGCAAAATCATCAGCCCGTTATTAGGTAACACAGATCAACACTGCAAATATAGCACAGAACTGGCAAAAGAACTAAAAAAGATTACAATAAAAGATAACGATATACACATCTCACATGACATCACATCCCTGTTCACAAAAACACCAACCCAAAAAACCGTAGACATAGTAGTTAACAGAATCAGACAGACAACTTTACACAAAAGAACAAACCTCACAGCAGATGACATAGCACAACTGATAGGACTGGTAGCTAACTCCACTTACTTCACATACGATGACACAATTTACAAACAACTGGAAGGCTTCGCCATGGGTAACCCGTTATCAGGCAACCTGTGCGAGTTTTTCATGGAAGACCTAGAACAAAAAGCCATAGGCACTGCTCCCTAAATTGCTAAATAAAATTATGGAAACGCTACATAGACGACATACTGGAAATCATACCAAAAGGACAAACAGAAACACTAACACAACACTTCAATAACAGTGATGACACGGGCAACATAAAGTTCACTTATGAGTTAGAAACAGAAGGCAGCATAGCATTTATGGACATGAAAATAACCAGGCAGACCGACAGGACCCTAAACATAAACAGACATAGGAAACCAACACACACAGACCAATGTTTATTATGGACATCAGAACACCCTACCATACACAAAATGTCAGTAATCAGAACATTATATCACCGAGCAGACGTGATAACAGAAGAAAGAGACCGTAAACAAGAGGACAAACACATACAACACGCTTTAAAGACCTGCGGATACCCCCCATGGGCGATAAATAAAGGAAAACAACAACAGAAAGAAAAGAACAACCTAAGCAAAGAACCAGAAACCCAGAAAGACAAGAACCAAAACCAGTGATAACCTTACCATACATCAAAGGCATAACAGAAAAAGTAAGAGCAACAATGAAAAACCATAACATAAACACACCAACAAAACCATACACAACAGTTAGAAACAGACTAGTACACCCAAAAGACAAGATACCAGCTGGACTTGAATGTGGAGTCGTTTATGAAATCCCATGCAAACTCTGCAATTAAACATACATAGGAGAAACCGAACGCCAACCCAACACACGAACAATAGAACATAGAAAGGAGTGTGAGAAAGAAACAAGTCGAAGACACACAAGAGCAGCAAAAGAAGAAGCAGAAAGTACAATAAAGAGATCGTCCGTAACAGATCACTGCACAAGAGAAAACCATGTAATGGACTGGGACAACACAAGGATCATAAACACAGAACAACAGAAATACAAAAGATGGATTAAAGAAGCAATCGAGATAAGGAGACGTGGATGTGGGACCATGAACAGAGATGATGGAGTTTACTCATTGGATCGTACATGGGACTGCATCATCGGAGAGGAGAGAGCGGGCAGCAGAGGGCGACAACGTCCTCTGCTGCCCGCAAATAAATGGAGTAGGAAGTGACGCCACCATCAGCGTCAGTTCTGAGGATGTTTGCAGCCATGAAACGTCAGCAAGGTAAAGAAAAACCTTGTCTGTGTTTAAAAAAGAACCAAAAATGGCAGGTGATAAAAATTGTTTTACAAATAATTTGTCTCAAGCATGACAATGAACTACATGTTGATTATAACACCAACTTTGTCATAACCTAATCTAAAATGCCAACCTTTAAGGGCACTGGGTGTGTGAACTGATCAAAATCAACAGAAATGTTGAAGATGCTGCCAGTAACTCATTAAGATCAGCATGGTAACCAGACATCTGTTTCTTTTAACCAAGAATGGCAAACTTAACAAAAGGCAGACAAAAATGAGACAAACTCATGTAAAGTCTGCAACGGTGTTAATTTTGTTGACTAAATATTTTCGTTTTTTTTTGTGACAAATTCATTTTCATGAACTAAAACTAAATGAAAACGTACACACCAATAAAGACTAAATTATGATGAATATTGATCAACATTTTCATTGACCAATAAGAGAGGACAACGAAAATTGACAGAAACGAAAATCCAATCAGAAAACAGAAAAGATGAGAGGCCATAAAAAAGAACCAATCAGCAAATGAGTCAGGCGGGACTCGATGCGAAAAGAACCAATCAGAGTCTGGTGAACAAGCTCTTTGAACAAGCTACCACTAACCAGACACAGTTTTGCCAGACGAATGATTATTGTCGTATTTGCAGGTTAATTTAGCCCTCTGTAGATCATAAATCCCACATGTACGATAATTTCAGCCCTTCCTTGTGTGGAATGTGCGACTGTGAATTGCATCCAGAGCCATTCCTTAACAACCAGTCATCGCTTACGTTGCATGCAGTGACAAATGATGCTGCCCATGACTGCACTAATATTGAAGCTGTGGATCATCAGATGTGTCAGGATGCAACTAAGTAGTGTACGATAATTTTTCTCAACATACAATAATTTTAAGATCCTGGCTTGATACCTTCCTATTTTCAGTCTGGCAACACTGACCGGACATCATATGCTGACGTTCATGCCGGTAAAAGTTATGTGTAAAGGGAGAAAATGTCCGCAGCTGGGGATAAAAGCAGTAGATGTGACAATCTCAAAAGTATTTGCTTGTTGAGTACACATCAGGGTTTACCAAAGGTGTTAGCAACTAGCAGGGGTGGGCGAGTGGGTACTGAAGCTCCGCTAACCAAACCAAGGTCATGAAGGAATGCGCCATGCATCTTGTTAATCTTTTTTTTTTGTGGTACTGTTACGGCTGTTACGGCTGTTACGGCTGTTAGGGCTGTTACGGTGTTCTAGTGGTGCTTTTGTGATCAATCACTCTAATATAAACTCTGATAAATACACCTGAAAATATTACTTATCTTTACTTTATTATAACCCCTTGTAATGTTTTGATGGTATGATGTAATTTCCTGTCATGTTTACAAAAATTACTGCACATTATACAGATTTGTTCATTTTATTAATATTGAGCGACTAAATTTAAAATCCGTCAGTGTTATTTTTGATATTTCTAATAATTATTGTTATTAAAACATTACAAGTATAAATTATACAATTATAAATATAGAGTTTTATTGATCCAAAGTGTGAAATGTGAAGTCTTTATGTTTCAAGTAGGTGTAGTTAACATTTTCTTTACAAAAGTTGAAAATTATTGCATCAAAAGAAAAAAAAAATAGTCGACTAAAGTAAGACTAAAGCTAAAAGTAATTTGATGACTAAATTATGACTAAAATTAAAGAGTTTTAGTCAGAAGACTAAAACTAAAACTTAATTAAATTTCTTGTCAAAATTAACCTTGGTCCACGGAAAGTAAGACGTAGCAATTAGCCATGCATCGTGATAGTGGATGGTGTGTTTCCACTGACCTCAAAACATTCATTTTGGATGCCTCCCAGAATGGTAATGTTGCGTTACTTTGCTAAATGTATGCTTGAAGTCTACTTTTTTACGCAGTATTCTTGCAGATCTTGTCAAGTTCAGCAGCTCCGATCAGGCCAGAAAGAAAGTCAAGCATGAATGCAGTGTAAACAGTCTGGAAACTTTCAAAATAAAAGACACGAGCAGATTTCCATTGCTTAAATGGAAAAATGTATACCTGCGACGTCTCTGTAGCAGAGGCAAGCATGTAGCTGTCTTGCTTCTTGCTTGTTATGTGAACTGGTGAAGTCACACGTGAACTTGCAATTCTCCTGTGATTTCGAAAGCCCACAGGATCAACTGCTTGAAATGCTTTCACTGCCGACTTGTGTTTAAAACGTTCCCGTTGGGAAGGGATGTGCTAACGGGTCGAATACCTTACACAACACTTACGCATCTGGTAGAAAAGCTGGTAAACAAAAAGCAAATTTACGCTCATTCATCATACTTCTCTGTTCTCATCTTGAGATGACAAACCATAAGTTGCGCAGATTAAACTCTGCTTGTTTCAGAACTTCAAGGTTTGTAGCCACTGTAAATGTTTACAATAGTTTCAGTCACATGGCTCTAGTTACCGTAATGAAAATGAGCATTTTTTTTGGGGTCAAATGTATCGTGGAACATTAGGTAATTCTCTCTGACTTACAATGTTTTTTTTATTTTCCAATAAAAAACATTAAAACTGGAAAAACAGAGTTTCTTTGATGTGTAAATGGAGCTCAAACTCCTTCAGAGGTTTGAACTTTTGACAGTTGTTGCTGTAAATGAACCAAGTCTGCTAAAAGTGTTCTGGAAGCTAAGAATTTCCAAACACTTAATAACGTTATTGATAAATTGCCTCCTCACAGCACTTTCTGTATATTAAACCCCCCTTCAGTCAAGAAAATACTGTACATACAGTTTGTGCTGGCGTTACAGCTGCTTGTGTTTACCATCCTCCACCTCGGGCCGTTTCCACCGAGAGAAAGATGCTGGCTTGGGTGCAACTCTGCAAATCCCACCTGGATGTGGCATTTGTAATAAACAGCCTTGAGGCAGAGCTGCCACACTTTCTTTTCACTCCCAGCGCTCCTCGAGCCCCTTCAGCACAGTCCATAGGTTCTCCAAACAGCCCCTAATTTATCTCTTGATTAGTGGCTTATAAAGTGTGGTGTGTTGTTGGAAGTAACTATATAAGGTATTTTTTCTCTCCCGTCTTTTTATACGCACACATAAACTCTGACTTTTAGCACTGTGATAGCACATTTCAGGGGAAGATATAGGTATTCAGGGAATTATCTGGCTCATTGGTGCCATATCTCATCCCGTGCTTTTGTGCCAAATGGCCGTGTTTCCATAGAGCCTGCCTCTGTTTACTGTGACGCACAGCAACAAGGCCTTTTCTGGTATAGAGGGACTTACTGCACAGCAGTGGAGGGTATTTCAGTTCCCGATGGAGTTTTGGGACTTACTTCTGCAGCTCTCTGCGCTTCTCCCACCTGTTCTCTTTGCTGTTCCCTCGAATGGGCGCCAGTGTGACTGTGCACTGCTGCTCCTGGCCCTGTTCTTGGACAGGCAAAGCTAACTGAAAGGGAAAGCTGCTCTCTGCTGATCAGGTCTGACAGCAGCATCTTGCCAGAGGTAGGTGTGCCGCCCCATGCTGAGAGTTTTCGCAGGCAAATAACGTCACTGTCGTGAAAACAAAAACTGAAAACATGCACATAAAAATCCAAATCTGCGCCACATCTATGCAAGCAGCTTGCAAAAGGAACCAGGTGAATTTTGCGAACATAAGAAAAGCACACTTCGTATTCCTCCTGACTCAAGAGATAAAACCTGAGCCAGAATTCAGTGGAACTATTATCAAACATTGTTTTACTTTGGCAATAACTCTCGGAGTCAACCAACAAAAATTCCCATGACTCTTGATGATCCCCTTTTTAGCGGTGTTGAGTAAAATCCATGGACACTACTTTTCACGGGCTGTCCCTTATGTATCAAATGTCATTACCACACGAATCTTGCTTTTTCAAAAACTCACACTGACCGTCTCGACACGACAGATCTTTCCCCCGTTCATTTCAGATTCTTCTTGGCAGCGCCTCCTCAACTTTTGCAACATGTCTCAGTCTGCTTGCAGGTCCGTCTCACTGCCCATATCAGAGGTGCCGCTGTTCAAAGTGACTTGATGCACCAGGACAGGCTGGGAGCCCTCAGCAGGCCCACAATTGACAGCTGTGATTACCGCTGACAATAATTTATGGTCCCCTCTGATTGAACAGAGCTGGAGCAGGGCGGACTGGTGGGGAGTCAAGGCACCACCTTAAGATATAAAACTGAGGCCGCAGCTGCTGTCAGACGCAGGACTCCCACCAAGCTCTGCAGGCCTTCTGCCCATCCAAACACCAGCTCACAGTTTTCACTGTTTTCTCTTCTTTTCTGTTTCATCTTGCTTTTACTCCACCTATAGTTGCTCTTTCAAAATAAAATCACACTGTGTTCTCAGATTTTTGTTGCAACCGCTCATCGGAAAGGCATAAATGAAATCAAACGTTCGACTAAACAATACAGGATGGTTTTTCAATTTATTATTGAAGACTGCATCTTGCAGTTAAACTGCAGAATATAAAGGAACAAGTACTTATCCACTCTCTGTGATCAGGTGTCTCCACCCAGAGCTTTTCCAGCCCTGAGATTACCCCACTAATCCTAACAATAGCACAGTGCAGCTGGTTTGAACAACTAACTGCACCATTGTTTATGTTGTCATCCCCGCTGGATCGTACTCATGAGGAGTAACCGTTTTAGTGGATTTGCATTTACTATTTTGGTGCCTCATCTAGGGATGAGGACCTCTTCCTCCAAAGTGATGTATGTTGTGGGTATTATGCTCTATTTCTAAAAGAGTGAGCCGGTGAGAGAAGAGCTGGAAAAGCTCTTGTGGTTAGAAAAGTGAAATCAAACATTTTCAGATTAAACTGAAAATGATTTAAATTGAAGATCTATTGATTGCACTTGAGTAAATTAATGTATTTTAGAAGCTAAACATAGTAAAAGTTTTTAAAAAAGTAAAAAAAAAAAAAACCTTTTTTTGACACATTTTACAATGTGTCACCCCTACAAGACTGCTTGGGACATGTTTAGGCCAAAATAAATATTTTTGGTTTAAGAGCAGGTTCACAGAGAATATTTTTACTTATCATTTTGGAAAATGATCAGGCACTCTGAGATTAACATGCAGGCTGAACGTGAAAATAGTCTTCTACCCCTATTTCCTGCATTGGCTTCTTATGGAAAATAAACATGAAAACACTGCAGAGTACTGATTTTTAGTTCAGAAACACCTGACAGATCTATGTCACACTGTCACATAACATTCATGGACACACCCATGTTGGCTCGCGACGGGGAAGGCTGTTGTGGGTTTAGCGTCCAGGAAACAGCAGAGAACGTCTTGGCTTGTAGAAGCTAACCGTTAGCATTAGCAACTCCACCACACGGTAGAACTCCTTCAGGCTCGTGTTATTTGTGGAGATAAAACATCAACGTTTCAAAGCAAATAGGGAGCCTAAGTCACATCCATCTACTTCCAGACAATGTGGTCCTGCAGAATGAAAAAAAAGAATGCTAGTCAATGGAGCTAAAAATGCTATTTCCTCATCCAGTTTGTTATGTAACATTGATTTTACATATGATGTCTGTGAATTTTAAAGTCGCATTTTCGTGCAAAGAATGTACTTATTTTTGAACGGGGGGAAACAGTATTTTAAGTTTTGTTTGAAAATAAGTCCAGGACAACAAATGTGCCGCACCAAATTTATGTCATCGAAGCAGACACGTAGAAGTGCAGAGAAAAAATGGCTGGAAGTTCAGTGGACTTCAAATCCATCCCTCAGGAGGGAAGAACAACCATAAATTTTGCCTATGTGGTAAGTAGTGTCATGTTCTGAGGTATGTGCTTAACCCAAGACATGCAAAATCAGAGACCGGAGGCAAGTATGATGGTAAAAAGTAAAAATAATTTTATTTTGACAGTAGAACTAAGGGCGCACTTAAGTCCAGCGGTTTCAGAAACAGGAAGCGGCGTCTACAGGGAAACAGAGGTGAGCATGGGAGTTGTAGTTCTGGGAGATTTGTTTGTAGTCGGACTTACTATGCGGAAGAGGAGTTGGAACTTGGAGGGGGAGAGAGCCGGGGTGATATCCAAAGCGAGGTAGCGGTACAAGATGATGAGTGAGACGGAGGATGGTTTGAGGATGTTGATTCAGAGAGGGAGCGTGAGCGTGGTGGAGAGCGGGTCGGCTGGCGGAGGTGAAACAGGAAACGAACCAGTGATCTTCTTCCAGAGAAAGCGAGATTTCCGAGGATCCAGGAACCTGAGGTGAGTACCAAAAACACACGAGCGAGTAATCCAAAAATCCAAAACACGACAAATCTTTGAGCAAAGTTTAAGCGAAATCTCGAAGGGCAAGCGACTACCAGTTAGTGGCAATCATCCGGCGTCGTAGTCTGGTCACCCTCCTCCTTATAAAAGCGGCCCGATGATGAGGAACAGCTGTAGCTCCCTCTCCTGCAATCAGAGCTCAAATGTTTTGAATGAAGTGACGAGTACTCACCCCAGCTCATGACAAGTAGCAGCTATGCTAGGGGAGAGGAGACTCTGTTGTGATGTCACATATGCGACATGCTGACATCTGATTTGTAGTCATAGTAATTACAAACGTTTCCAATCTGTTAATCTCAAAGTACGTGACAAGCGTGGTCAAAACACACAGCATTACTTTTCATTTAAATTGAAGAACCACATATGTGTGATTCAGGGTGTGAGGCAAAGCAGATAAGAAAATAGCTCTTTTAGCCCCGTTGACTTTCATTCATTTTTTCTATCTTCTGGGGACCCATGAGCTGACCGGAAAGGGAGGAGACTTAAGCCTGATTGATGCTTCTCCATCAGCTCCGCAAGGGACAGACACGCACGGATTGACGGAAGCGTTTTGCTCTCATACTTCTCCGTCTCCTGGGGAGTGTTGCAAAGCAATTCCCCAGCAGGACAACAGAGGGCGAAGCGCTGTTCTGTGGTATCCTGTCATGTATCCGGTCCAAGATAGTGTGTTTGTATTGTGTTTTTTGTATATAAGAGACTTTTTAACACAGACAAATTTGTCTCTCATCCTCCTCCACCTCCTCATGCGCTCGCCACCTCTAAACCCACGTTTCCTGTCATTTCAGTCCACAAATAAAACGCTTGCTGCGTATCTTTTCTCTCCTCCAGTCACAGGGGAATTAAACGTTCATGTTTTTAGAGTTTTTTCACGAGGTATTCTTCAAGTTTCTCCGTGTCTGCCACTAGTTATCCTCGGCTCTCTTTATGTTTTTGAGGGCGCGGCGGTGTAGACGACAGCAGCGTCATGACCAATCACAAGCTTGTGTTGTCTGTCTCGACTGACGGATGTTTAGAAAAGAGAGCTTGACTCTGTCCATCCTTGCGGAGCTCTCCAGCAGGCCTGCAAGGACGTTGCGTGTCTCCGCACTGACGCAGACGGAGAAGCATGAATCAGGCTTAGCTCCCTATGGCGTCAGCCATAGAGTCGTGGTGCTGTTAGCCAGTCGGAGGAAAGATGTCCAAATATCAGACAATAAGACTCTAAATCCTTTCACCATTTTTGTCTTTTGCAATGTTTTCCTTCAGCTGATTTCTACGTCCTCAAAAAGAACCACTTGAACTTGAACCAGACTGACTTACAATGCATTCTTCCTACCAGAGACCACTGCAAGTTTATTAAAATTGTGAGTGAACTTTATCTTTTAATTTACTTAAAACATGCAAATCCAATGCTTCATTTCCAGTTTAAGCTGCAATAAGTAGGATTTTACAAGAGTCTACAAGGTCTTTTGATGCATCTTGAATTTCTTCAGTATTCCATCACTCTGGTGTGAGCTGGTACAGGAAGCAGTTTATTTATTTATTTATTTATTTATTTAATTTTTGCTTTTTAAGGCTTAGAAAATAGAGAAGTAATGGTGAATGGCACACAGCATCATCAAAGCCCTGAAAAAAAGGTAGAAAATGACTAAATAAGGAAAAACAGCATTCAGCTCACGGAATGAGCATGCTGCCTTGAAGGTGCATTTACTCCAATTTGATCTAGGACTTCTGGGGTAAAAACCAGTGGAGCCATTAAAAAGATCCATTAAGGTGAATTAAAATCACTATTGGTGGAGAGCATGTTGAACCATTTAACACCTTTATATTTGACTCAATCTTCTGTTGCAACACAGACCTACTTTTAGATGCACTAAATGCAATGAAAAAGAATGATGGAAATAGTTAGGGTTAGCCTTTAGCTTTCTGTAAAAATGGGAATAAACAAATTAACACACAAATAATAATAACAATAGAAATGTGAAAGGATGAATGACTGACTGTGTTGTAAAGCACCTTGGGGGGTTCCAAGACTCTAGAAGGCACCATATCAAATACAGGCCATTAAATGCATTTCTTCTTATTATAAGAAAACCACATTGTTTCATACCAAAAGCAGGTCATTAGCAGAAAATCCTGAAAATAACAAAAACAAAAAAGTGGTGTATGAATAGCAATGAATTGTGTTAAGGGACTTGTTTGAAAGAAAACACCCTTTGATGTCTAAAAAATTCTTGGAAGTGTTATAAAAAGTTTTTAATAGTTGCTGCTTTTTGGCTCATGAGTACATTTTGTGTTGTAAAAGTTTCATGTTGTGCCTCAGTGTCACGATTCTGTATTAGTCTGCATGGACTCATCATGTTTTGCTCCACTGAGCTTGTTGTAGGTGGGCGTGTCGGAGAGTCTCAGCTGTGGCTGATTTTCCCATCAGCAAGGCTAGGAGCGGTGTTGCCACACTTCGGCGCTGGTTGATACTCTCACGTTGGGTAGCCTCCAGCCCAGCCCTGTCCCGTCTCGTGCCGTCCCAGTACATTATTCTGAAAACTCTTGTGATGTGATTGCCTGTCCTAACTTGGATTTCCCTGACCACAGAGTAACTATCCTGGATTCTAGTACCGATCCCATCCTGCCTGAAGTGTGTTTATCTCTGTATCGCTCACCTCCCCTGGCTGCCCGCTCTCCACCGTCTAGCTGCCCTGAATCTTCCTCAACTACGACCCACTCGCCTAAGCCTGATCCATCTCAAACCAGACCTGACCAGCATTCCCCCTTCCAGCCTGTCCTCTGTTCCTGCACCGTAAGACTACTACATTTTCCATTTATCCCCTGTTTCTCTGATTCCTGGTTCTCACCCCATTTGTTCTGTTTTAGGCCTGGACTTTTATCCTGTCAGTTTTGGAACAGCGTACTCAGTTTCCCTTTTTAGTTCCTTTTAAAAATAAACGTTTTGTAAAATTTTACCAGTTTTCCCCAAGGCCAGATTATAATACGGGCAAACTGGGCACACGCCCAGGGGCCCACAGCCACAAGGGGGCCCATGGAAGCAGCAGTCTTTTTTTTTTTGTGCCGCAGTCTTAATGTTGGAGAAAAAAGTTGACAAGTAATTAAACTTGCGCCCACATTTTCTAAGTTAACACATATTTCTTTTAAAAATGGTAGTTTTGCATCTTTACTGCCTGCTTCAGCTCCCACCCCCTCCCCCTGCACAGCGACGCAAACTCGCTGATGCGCCTGCAGCCTAGAGTTACTGCTGATCTAAACTGCTGATCTAAACTAAATATTTCATTTTCTGTTCCTCATTTCTGATTACCTTCAATGGTGTCTGTTTGTTGCAACCACCAGGTACAAAAACAAACTTGTTTTTTGACTATTTTTCTGTCCTGTCTGTCTCTTCTTGCATCTCCTCTCAATCCTGAAGAAAAACTGCTACCTGGCTTCATATTTTCACCTCATGAACGACGTTTGAACTGCAGTTCAAAAAGATCTACGACCGCAAATGTAGCGGAGTGCGCGCCAGCCGCACCGGTGCGAAGAGGTCTTCGGAGGATGAAACAGGTGATGCGCTCGCTCCACAGCAGCGAAACCCATCAGATACAAATAAAAGACAGAAAGCATGAAAGGATATGAGCTGACATGAACGATCGCGTGTTACATTTGTTTTTGAGGTGGAGACACTTTGATAATGTTACCGTGGCCGTGCTCAGGACGCATGATCTGTCTGGAGCGCGTCAACGATCAGAGCTCTGCGCCTCTCAGCTCTAAATAATCCCCAGAGAGTCAACATAGATAATTTAATATAAGCAGTACCAGGATTGTTTTTGGGCTAAAAAATAGTCTACAGGTCATCTTCCCTAATGTGTTTGTGGCCCTGTGGATTTTTCTAACTCTACCTGTTACAAATTGTGAAGGAGAAGGATCATTTTCACTAATGGCAATAATAAAAAATTAACTGAGAACAACACTAACTCAACAGCGCCTCAGTGCACTGTCACTGATGGCAATTGAATCTCAGCTCGTCAGGAATCTGGACTTTGATGACAATGTAAATGAATTTACTAATATAAAGGCCAGAAAGCAGTTTTTCTGAAGGCAAGAGAGGAGACCAACAAGAGGAGATAAAAAAGGAGTAAGGAGACAAGAGTCAAGAGGAGGAAGGAGACAGGAGACAAGAGGAGGAATGAAACAGGAAACAAGAGGAGGGAGGAAACAGGAGACAAGAGGAGGAAGGAGACAAGAGGAGGGAGGAAACAGGAGACAAGAGGAGGAAGGAAACAGTAGACAAGAGGAGGAAGGAAACAGGAGACAAGGGGAGGAAGGAAACAGGAGACAAGAGGAGGAAGGAGACAGGAGACAAGAGGAGGAAGGAGAAGGAGGAGGAAGGAAACAGGAGACAAGAGGAGGAAGGAGACAGGAGACAAGAGGAGGAAGGAAACAGAAGACAAACAAAAAGCATGCAGATATTTTATCTTTGCAAACTTTTCAATAACTGTATAATCTTTTAAATAATCCTGCATTACTTTCTGTTGTAGTTGGTCAGTGGGATCTCTTTTACAACAGACTCAGTCACCCCCACTCTCCCACAGATTGACAACATCTTTATTATTACAGACAGAAGAGAAGACATGAGTGCTGGGAGGAAGAGAGAGACAGAAAAAGAGGAGAAAAGAGAGAGGACAGAGGAAGAATGATATATGAGTGAGGCACAACTCACTCAGGCCTGAGTGTTAGGGATTAGGTTATAAAACTATTTTGACCTGGCAGTAAATGCTTTTGTATCAACATAAGCAGGCAATTTTTAATATCGACAAAGTTATGAAATGTCTAAAAGGTGCTACTGGGTGACAGTAATGTTGGGGAGGCTGGGTGGGGTGGGGGCGGGGCCCTAAGCACATTGTGCCGAGGGGCCCCTGCAATGATAATCCGGCCCTGGTTTTCCCGTGTGTGATTCTTTCATGTGGGTCAGTGAACTTCCACCCACCATGGCACTCAGGGATTCCTTCATCTCCATCTTTGTCATTCTTTATTTTGTCCCTTTGTACAAAAGTTTATGTCAATTTGACCAAAAACCTACTTTTCTACATGTGAAAAAGAGCAAACCAAAACTCTCGAACTTTGAAACCTTGTAATCTTGGTGTGTTGAGGTGATCTGGTCTTTATGAGAAGGATTCCCATTACAGTATTTAAGATAAAAACAAAGCAACAAAGTCAAACTTCACATTATGGCAGTTTTCTTTGACATGTTGTTACTGTTTGCTTGAACTTTTATTGCCCTCAGAAGGCAGATACCATCCGACTAGCTATATTGTTTTCTCTCACATCTCCCCCTCTCTACCACTTTGGCTTCCATTCACTCTGCCACCTGCACACACTGATGTGCACACTTTAGTGACATAAAAAGACTGCTTTCTGATGAATAAATTTGTAAATTTTAGAACATATCCCCATTCCTGCAAGTATCCTCCAGAGGCCTTGGCTTCTTCTCTCTTGAGTTTCCCTGCAACCCAGTGGAGTTATTAGTCTGCTTGCTGTGTTGAACTCTTTAATCATCTGTGTGTTACATAAAAAGAGGACTATTCCTCAGTGACACACAACGGCATGCTCAGCTTGGTCGGGGCTTTCTTTGATGTGTGTAGGCTGTTGTGTTGTGTCTATAGGCTTTTTCACAGTCAGGTATTCCATTTCTTGGTGCATGTCAGTCTTCCTTATGTTGCAGTGAAGTTGTGACTGTGGTTGTATAGTTTGTAGTACTCATACAGTGTAGCATAAATTAGTCACTCCCAGATTTTTTGATCAGTTTGTTTCCCTATGTGATGAGCCTTTAATTGTGGTACTTACAAATTGTTGCCTCCAATTATTAAAGGGGGCATATTATGCAAACCTCGCATTTTGCATTCTTTTGTGCTGCCATGTGGGTCTCTACTGTCTCTTTAAACACTCCAGACATAAAAAAAACATCCATTCCTTTTTCGTCAGTGTTTAGTGTCGGAAACAATCTTTTAAAAAAATCCCTGTTTGTGATGTCACAAGGTAGAATAGGATATCCTCTCACATGCAAGAGAGCAGCTGCTGGAGAGACAGCAGCGGCTCTACGCTGGGCCTCTCCCAGATATCAGAGCTTCTCAGCTTATAGCAGCCTGAGCAAGAGATGGGTGGGTGTGGTCAGCTCCAGCTTGTTCACTTAAAGTGATACTGCCCTGAAACGACTCATTCTGGAAGATACTGAAACTGTCAAGAATAAAACAGTGGATATTGCTTTATGTGAGAGCGATTTTGTAGAACTGGTTTTGTATAGAACAATTATAACTTAAAGGTGCAAAATGTTAGCCTAGAAATCTAGACGGACTGTAGTAAAAGGCTTTTGATCTGCAGGTCAGTCTAACCACACTCCATTGGTACCTCAGCAGCCCTGAACAGTCTTGTGTCTTGCCAATCACCTCACTCTATTGGTTTGATGGGCAGGATGTTACTGCGAGTGAGCGAAACCAGGGGCGGCGTTAGGCCCGGCTACTTGGGCTGAAGCCCCGGATGTTTCAGAGGAAGCCCCGGATCTAAATCGCGGAAGTAACATGCAGTACGTCTGTTTCTTTCAAAGCTCATTAGACTAACATGCAGTACCAAAGTCCAACAGAGAGGGAGCAGCTGGCAGTAGTTTGTATACAGCCTGCCTGAGCCTCCACCACTGAAAAAGAAGCCCTTCAGCAGCCGGCTTCTTCTACTCTCTGCCTGAAACGCATGAGTGAAGATGGACATAAGGACGTTTTTTAGACCAAAAGTACGGCGACAGAACCCCAGCTTTGATGAGACTGGTGCTGACTCAGGTTTGTGAGTCTTATTTGAAAATATTTGTTGTGCTGCTGGTTTGCCTAAAGTTAGCTTACTATCAAGTACAGTTGATGGAGAAAGAAAGGGAATATTTACTATCATCTCACACTAAACACTAACAGGAACAATACTCTGCCCTGAATATGCTTAATATGTAGCTTCAGATTAAAAATTATGTGGTACAACACAAATATATATGATGTTGACTAGTGCGTGTCACGTGTGTGTGTGTGTGTGTGTGTGTGCGCGCGCGCGTGTGTTAAGCCCCGGATGTTCTTCAGTCCTTAATCCGCCCCTGAGCGAAACAACAATGGCAGTGGGTCATTTGAAACGGCTTTGGCATCACATTTGCACTATTTAGACTTGGGCTTTTTTGAGTCAAGAGCAGATAGAGATACTTAAGACCTTTATTTAGAAAAAAGATGTATTTGTGTCTTCTTCTACGCTGCATGGCAAATTGCCCCGTTGACTGACAACCGTAGAGGTGAGTACATCTCGTTGTTCATTGTCCAAATGACAGTTTGAAAGACAACTGTAGATTCCATCCCACGACTGAACTCAGTTTATCAGTTGTGGCCAGACTATATATTCACATATATAGGAAGGCACACCAGTCTAGCAAGAAAGAAGTAAGAATTACACCCTGTGGGCAAATGTGGGTACTGCAATCAATTCATCCAAACAAAAAGTGACTTTCTCACTCCTGTGAGTATCATAGTCGTTGCCAGTTACAAATCAACACTGAAGATTCTGGATGATAAGCAAGGACGAGTCATACACAGTAATTATATAAGTGCACATTGTCACATCTGGTGTTAGCACTCCAGGGTGTTTACATTAGGAAGCACTTATTACGGTAGTATGCATCCAGCTTTAGAGTAGTTTGCTATTGCTGTTAGCTTGCTGTTATATTTCTGAACATTTCACTGTGATAACGAGATGTTGGCAATTGAAAAATTAGATTGAGATATTTGTAGAGGCGACTATTTGCTTCTAATTCACTATTAGCATTGTTAGCTCAGTGTTAGCCTCTAGTCTGCTCCACCTGATATTATAGTAAAACAAAAAGATGCCTTGGTCATTTAGGGTTACAAAAAATAACTTCTGGGTCGCTCCTGTTTACTGGCTTCGGCTCTTTAAACAACTCTGGAGCTTCTTGCCTGCCAGTGTCAAATAAAAAATGCCAGCAGCGCAGCATTAGCTTGGCACAGACTTGACACAGACCTGGCAAGCTAGCTGGCTCACAGATTGTAAACAGTGACTACGCACCTCTTTGACCATTTTGAAAGGAGAAAAACGAACAACCCCCCAGCTGGCTGAGACTGAAATATGTCTCAGTGTAATTTTCCTTCTAATTATGATTGAGACATCTGACTGCTTTGTGATTATTTCATTATAAAAGTCTTACATAAGAAAAGCCACCATGATATGTCTTCTTTAAATAATAGATCAAACATTGTTTGAAGAAATGCCCATCACACACCACCAGAACAGTAAATGGCAAGAGTGACATGCAAAGGAAAAAAAAAATATTTACAACAATAACATTTGAAAACTTGGTCCTTTCTCTAAATATCTTTCAACTCTTTGTGCAAATCTTGACGTTAACATGCAAACACATGCAGGCAAGTGCATCCAGCACTTGTGGCACCAGAATCCCAAAGGTCCACAAACCTTCTAGAAGTTTCAAAGACCAGATATAAAAGTCAAAATGATCGCTCAAGTGAATGAATGCTGAATGCAGTATTGACAGTCTGGTCATCTTTAAAAAGACAATTTTTTAAAGCTGCTTTTACTTAAACCTTTTGTGTTTTTCCTTTTTTTTATCTGTACAATTAATTTTAAATTATCTTTAATTTGTTTTATGATATTCTTGTACTTTGACTTATGAATATTTTATAATTTTATGACTTTACCCTTTAACCTTTTACATTTTCTGATTTGAACAATCTTTCAACTTTTTTATGATATTACGTTGTTTTTTATGATAATTTTATGACTTTATGATTTGTTTCACTGTTTTCTTTCTCTTATAAGTGCTATATAAATAAACTTTACGTACTTTCTTACAAAGTCAGGCGCCTAAACTGCCATTGTATCAGGTTGCAGGTCTGTTAGACACAATGGTGAGGAGTTGCAGCGGGGCTCCACCTGAGAGGACAGAACAATGGAGCCGCAGTGCAGACGGAGCAACAGAGGGCACAACGAGCCGATCTGTCAGCCTGGCAAAGCTACACTGACCCACTCCGGGCTAAGACACTCTCCTTTTGCACATACAATAGAGGGTGGGAGGTCAAGAGCACACGGAAATCGTGGGGAATTCCCAGCATGCCATAATAAAATGGAGTTCTCTATTTTGGTAACTGGAGGACTGGGACACAGTGAGGCTACACCCAGAAAACATCACTACATTCAGCCGTTTCGGTGAAGTCACACCAGTTGGTCAGCGTGCAGCTGGAGATAATTTCATTTATGGTTCAGTGGCCGCAGCTTATTACTTGTGCACAGAAAGAAAAGCAGCTTGTCTGTCTGACAGCTGATTTTCAGGCTCAAAGCTATGCTGTCGTCGTGGCTTTAAAACGTGTTGTGGTGCAGAAAATGTTTTCAGCATGGGTCTAAGAATTTTATTGGAATAATGTGAAACGTGGTGCACGTCTAAATGTGCTGGAAAAAAAAAGAAAAGAGTGAATTATATCAAGCTGTGACATCCAATAAAGTTTAATAGGTTTGAGCTCCTAACAGGAAAAGCGATAGCACTTTAAACCAATTTAGTTTAGAGTTCATGCAGCACAGCAGTAATATTTCCATTCTTTCTCTTTTTATCAGTCACGCACATGTACTTTGCCCTCAAAGATTCAGGAGGGGCTTGGTGTTTAGTTGGGGGCTGTGTGCAAACGGAGGTCCTAAAGACTGCTGCCCTCAGAGGCAGAGACTGAACGGGGGGAGTTGTGAAAACCAGATTTTTTAAAAGCTCTTAATAAGGCACAGTGTGATATATAAGCCCGCAGGCGGCAAAGCTCTGCAGAAACAGTTGAAACGCTAGTGAGATAGGGTGATCTGTGTGGAAGCAGTGAATGTCCCGACAACTCTGTTATTTCACACACGACCCTGTTTGGCCTCTCTGATATCCTTAATTTGGATGCTGAATTCGATATAGCACAGTAAATATTTGCCTAGGCACATTAACCTGTTTACCTGGTGTGTTATGGTAAACAAACCGCAATGGCGTACTGAATGTAATAAATGTTAAACAGTGCGTGCAATTATATACTTCCCAAGCTCGACCTTAGACGCTGAAAGCGCACTCTGTGGGTCTGAGCTCTGTTTTGACAGATCGTTATTACCCTTCCTGGCCACCTATAGGGTCACATTCAGAAATGAACTGTTTATGGGACGACCACGGTTGGTTGCAAATTTTAGGCCGTATTTTAGTGGAAAGGGAAGTAGAGATTTTGGCATATTTGCTCTAGCTTTGAGCAGAAAAAGCACAATTAAAAGATACAATTCACAGTTTTTTAATGTTCCCATTTATACAACCATTAAAAACGAATAAAATAGGAAGTAGTACTTATCTTTGAGAGGACTTTAGTCTCTGCATGCAGAAAGATTTTATGATTTATTAGTAAACTTGTATTGACTAAAAAGATGCATAATTAAAATCCTGTTTTCAGATAGACTTTGACAAGTTTTATGATAGTAAATCTTAGATTTTTGTTAATTTGTCTTCTTGCATGAGAAATTCTCACAAAATATCATGTGATTGTTACGCTGTGATAATTTCAGGAAGACAGTTTTGGATGTTTTTTTTTTTTGTCTCCAAAGAAATAAAAACAAACAAAAGAAAACATGCAGATAGCTCTGACACTGTGGTGGCTTTTGGTTTTCATTCTGATCATATTTAGTGTGTTATAACTCTGGAGTGAGAAACTCAAAGTCAAAATTCAACTTACCACCCAAACATGAGATTTAATATTTCTTCTGCTCTGATTAGTTTCCTGAAGTTCAGCCTCAAAAAGGAGGAAGTGAGTGTGTGCAATCAGTAGAAAGTGGGGCATCAGCAGTCAGCTGCATTTGGATTATAAGTCAACATGCTTTTAGCCACGCAACCTGCTGAATCAGCTGTTTCCTTGCCAGGACAGTGAATGATCTTAATCCTGTATATCCAGGTAACCTTCTCTGCAGGAGGAGAGACTCTTGAGAGGTGCAGTTCGGGGTCCTTCGACTCATTTAGTAGATTTTAGCAATTGTTGAATTAAAAGAATGATAACAAGGAAGATCTGTTGTTGTTTTGCAACTGTGCATGTATATATATATATATATATATATATATATATATATATATATATATATATATATACGGCAGGCAGATTTTAGCTTTTGTCAGGATGGTGACAGTTTGCAGCGCTGGTATGAGGGAGGAAAAGACAAAGAGCGCTGCACTCTGAGGCCATGTGTGATTAATGACAGAGGTGTGTGTTGCAGTGGGCACCCTTAGAGTAGCTACAGATCAGTCTTCCTGTGAGACAAATCTGACACTCACCAACTCACTGACTCACCTGCTACCCCTTCCACGCCATCAAACCTTCAGTTCCTTGCCGCCAAGCGTGCCCAACACGACACCGTGCTCATAAATCATCCCAAACAAAGCATGTTTAATCTGTGACGCGCAGGCCTGACACGCAAATGTATTACCTGTTGTCGGGAAAACTGCATGTGTCTCAACGAGTCAAGCCTCTATTTACCTTTGTGAAGCCAGTGGAAATCTGCAGAGACGAAATGTGCAACAAAGAAAACAGATGAAGGCCATGTCTTTCACTGGAATTCAGAAGACAAAGCCTCGCTTTACTCCGTCGTCTTGCTGCCTTTTCACAGCGGATGACATGCTTGCATGACTTTCTCGACTGTACTTGCCAAAAGATTTAGGGATTTTTCTCATCCACATTTGTACAACATGAATACCAAATTATATTTTACAGAATAGAGTTGGATAGCCATTCTGTGCCTGGTGTGAGTCATAAAGCTCAGACTAAACTGAGAACCTTCTAACTACCACTTTTCTTTAGGTTTGGTTAAGTTTCCTTTGAAATAGTAGAAGTGCATTATTTATATGTAACTCTGCTTTCTGTTAACAAGCTGCAGGATAAAACTAATTCTACAAAATTGAGATTAGAGTTGCTTTACGATGACAGATATGCATTTGTTATAGGCATGTATCAAACTAGCTGTTAGCTCATCAATCCTGTTAGATGTAAACAAAAGCACAGATCATAATTTACCTCTCTCTTGAGATTTTTAAAGAATTTAGGCAAGGGCTCAAGACTTAAAAGAGTTTATTCCAACCATACTCTGGAATATTGAGAACACATTTCACTTTGATTTTCTGCTTTCATTTTGTCAGTGGACTCCAACTCCGGTCCCAGTGAACACATTTTGAAAAGCACACACACTTTTTCCACCCAAATCTTTCACTATTTCTTTTCATGCTTAATATAGGTGATTATTGATCATAATTACTAAACAGATCCTTTATGTTAAACTTTGTGGTCCAGTTAATAGAACAGCTTAACACAAGTGGCCTTATTGAGAGAGTTAAACATGGTAAAGGAAGGTGACCTGGAGTGCTGGGATACAACTGATCATAGGTCATTTATGTGATGGAAGGAACTTTGGTGCCTATCTCCAGCGGTCAATGGACAATCAGGCGGGGTACACCCTGGACAGAGAGCCAGTCCATCGCAGTAACTACTTTATTCTACTTTTAAAAGTTCTCACATTTAACACACAACAATAAACACAACGTTTATTAATGTATAACCTGAATTAAAACAGTTTGGCAATAACTTTTGAGAAAGAATCTAAAAGTTGAATACTTTGTTTTCATGAAGTTTTATTTGATAAAATGAACCTCAAATATAAAGGCATGCCGCTCTAAAGATGTTACAAAGTATCTCTGCTACATGAAAACACAGTTATACACTCAAAAAATGTTTTTTATCAACACAATCTTAGCTGTTTTCAAAATTTTTTGGGCACTGTGGAATGATGACGCAAATTAGTTGCAGACATTGAAGGGTTACAATGACACGCTGTGCTGCTTTTGGTTGTGATTTCCAGTCGAAAGAACACAAAGGAACCAATATTAGTGTCCACGGCTTTCCTCACGAGAAGATCGTTATGCAAAATATTTAAAAGAAACCAACAAACAGGAGGTCAATAGGGCTGAAAAAGATTAAACATGAGATGTGGAAAGCATGTTATATAATAATAATGACAATTCTGATTTTTAATGTTGTCGTGATGTGATAACGTATAATAAAGGTAGTTTTATGCATGTTTATTATGTTTTTCAGTAATACCATGGATAGCTGCTACTATAAAATTCAGCTCTTTGGAACTAACGCTCTATCTCCGTCGGCATTGGCATGCATTTGCTGCATGCGTAACGATGACTGAACCCCAACTTTCAACTTTCATTTTGGAACAATTTTTCAAGCAAGGGAAGGGAATGATCAAGAGGACTGACCCATCATAAACCTTTGTCGGCTGTGCTGAAGAGAAAAGTACAGAACCAAATTATCTAATTAATTAGCTGTGCATTCTCCTGTCCTCCGGGCCACACACACACACACACACACACACACACACACACACACACACACACACACACACACACACACACACACACACACACACACACACACACGGGACTGTCTCAGCTGAGCTGTTATTTTCGTTAAGGAGTGTGCACGTACAGCATGCGCGCCTCGTGCACGAGCCTACTATTGAAGCTGCCATTACGCTTTTGGCCTGCGGGGGCAATCGCAACCAAAAAAATTCAAAAGTCCGTAAAGTCTCTTTAAATATTACTTTAAAGGATAACATTTGGCTTGTTTTTATTCCACATTTTTACTAATGACAGTAAAAAATATGTTATAACGCAAACTTGACTTAATAGCCCGGGTTCCTTTTAACACGTTCTTGTGTTTGCCTAAAACTTAGAAAAGGGTCCACATTATTGTGTGAAAAAATTTGTTTCATCTAATTTGCTTCAAACTTTGACAACTGGGCAAAAATCATCACCTTAGTGTTTCTGTGCAGGACAAAAGAAAAACCCATCAAACAAGCAAACAAATAAAAATATGGCTAGCTGAAAGCTTTACATGCCATTGTAACTAGAAGCAAAAAAAAAAGGGAACTGAGCTGAAAAGCAGAAATGAGGGTGTTTTCTCCCACGAGTCTTTTCACAGACTTTCTTGATGCAGCCTGTCCTCAACATGTCTTCGCTTTGAACAGTGGGAATGAGAAGTGATGGCACCTGCTCGCAGACATCGGCGATGCCAGAAACTCACACGTACACAGACACATTCAGACACATTTTTGCATATGATGCAATCAACATGTCGGAGGATGTGAAATTAACCGACAGTGAAGTGCCTGAGTATACGAAATGACGGTTTGGTCTCATTTAACATGGGAACGGCTCTCCTGGAAAACCATGGAAAAGCAGCTGAATCTGGATGCTCGTCTCACTCTGATAAATACGACGAACAGGTCTGATGTTTTTGACTGGATAGATGAATGTTTGTAAGTATAAAATGTCCTAATATCACCCAGAAATCTATTATTATGATTAATTAAACTATACATGAAATTAGCTAGGACGTGAATAATGGTGTGATCAGTTTCATTTCTGACCTTGCTTAATTTTTAATGAACTCTCTTCAATGGGAAATACATTTCATAAATTTAACTACAGACTCGTGTGAATCCTGCAGATAATTAAGGAACTTATGTTACTATCTGAATCTCAGTACATGTGCTGTGGGGGAGCAGGGACCATCTAGCTAACAAGCTGGATGGATGCGACTTCCCTTTGCAGATGATAAGCTTTGAGTAGCGTGATAAACAGAGAGGAATACATTAAGAAACCCAGGAGACTGGTAATCTCAAGAGGAATCATCAGCTCGTCATAAGGACTTTGGTGTGTTGTCGTTCTCTGCCTCAGGAGCACAAACTCTCAACAAAACCTACTGCTGTGTCAAAGTTCTACAGAAAAAATAGATGCAACCAGAAAAGAACATCACAAAACTCTTGCAAAACTTCAAAAACTGCTCTGTGCATTAATTAACTGGTGCTACACCAAACCAGCTTCAGATTCAATGTTTGACTTTTGCTGACCATTTCTGTGGACCCACACATTTATTGGGGATCAGTTGCTCCAGTCTCAGGAAATTTTTAACATAGCAAGAGTCACTCCTTCGCATTAACACTTGAGTGTTATTTGGAGTCTGGAGGCCTCGGTTACTTTTAATAACAGCGGGTGACGAGAGAAGACTTTCAGACGATGACTCTTGGGGTATTTTCAGATCTTGATCTTGATTATCCAACCCAGGGTTGGGGAACTTTTTATTTTTCCTGGGAGCCATGTTTCTCACGTTAAAGGGACCGATGGGCCATTTCAATTTATTCAAAACACTGGCATGCTCTAATTTGCTTCTGTCACACAGTGTACATAGTTTTTTTTGTTGGTTCATTAATGCTCGACTTTATTTTAAATAACAATTTAAGGGTTTTTAATATGATTGATGACATTTTTGCTCGCTATCACCTGTAGCCTCAACAAAACTACTCACAAAGCACTTGACGAACACACCAATGGCGATTGGATTTATGTCAAGCTAAAATATGTCAGTAGCTGAAAGTCAAACTTTTAGGAATTTCAGATTGTGTACAACTTTCCAATACCATGAGTTTTTCTGGATTTGATTACAATAGCTATGACCACCATCCCTTTAGTGTCACGTTGAAGGTTAGGAGGAGGTAAGGACCCAAGATGCAGAAAACCCCAGATGACACGAGGCAGGAGTGGTTAAAGGTAAAATCCTTTTTATTAGGAGATGAACCAAAAAATCCAAAATGGCAGGAAGCCAAAAAACCAAAGTCCTGAATAACAGGAGGACGAAAGCTCAACATAGAGCACAAACCAAGAAACGAGGACAAAAGCTCACTGACCCCTTCTTTCCACCGGAGCCGTCAGCAGCACGTTACTGCAGCAACATGTCTTGCTCGCGTAAGCTGCTGCTTGGCCCTTCCCACGAGACGCGAAGCAGCAGGGGAGCAGCTGTCACCGACAGAGCACGAAGTCACACGAGTGACTTCGTCAGTAAACACAACAACAAGCAGGAGAAAACTACAACATGGCTCCAAAAGGTTTGTGTTTTATGTTCTGTCCGTTTTATAATCGCCAATAAGGACCTGAAAAACAAAGGAGACCGCTAACTAGGTGATAACTTCTCACGGGGCTGCACAGTTAGTAACTGTTTTTTAAAGTAAAGCAAACGGAAGGCAGTACGTTTCTTTATTCTGAAAATCTCGGGAGCTTCGCTCCGTTTCCGCGTCCGATTTCCTGTCTTTCCTTCCCCAAAAATGTCGAACTTGACCCGTTTCAGAGGCGTCGCGCGTAGAAAATAGAACCGGCGCGTAAGGGCCACAACATGCTGCTCCTGAGACGCGGCCGACTCGCGCTGCTGACGGCTCTGGTAGAAAAGGTTATGTTGACCACAGCGGTTCCTATCACTAGCTATGACATGCTGCTGCAGTAACGTGCTGCTGACGGCTCCAGTGGAAAAGGTTCTGTTGACCACAGCGGTTCCTATCAGCAGCTATGACATGCTGCTGCAGTAACCTGCTGCTGACGGCTCCCGTGGAAAGAAAGGGTTAGGGCACAAAACCTATAGACAAGGTGCAAAAGCTCACATGGGGCACAAAACAACGCTGACACAAACAATGGACCGACAAGACAGTGAGACAAAGACAGGGCTTATATACACTGGGGCATGATGGGCTGCAGGTGTGTGGAGAGAGAACCAGGTGAAAGCAATTAATTAATCAGGGAGGAAACTAACATGACCTAAGAGTAAAACCTAAAGACAAGAAAAGCAACCACATAACTAATAGTCTAAGGGGAAGGAAAACTACAAACACCGGTGGGAAAAAACACACTAAAGAGACTAATAAAATGAAAAGCTGAAACTATAAAAACTGCAGAGGGATGACTGGGGAAGACTAAAGGAACACAGGACCAGGGAGAGATATCTGGAGGGTGGAAGACCAGGGGACACATGAGGAACACAAAGAGACACATAAGGGGGATTCTTAGGGGAAATGGAGCACACAAGGAGACACATGAGGGAGACGCAGACACAGACCATGACATTAAGAAGATAACCTAAAGCTGTTATAACAAATCTGCAAACAAGCTAGGCTTTGAGCGAACCCCCCCCCCCCCCCCCCCCCCCCCCACACACACACACACGGTATCTTCCCTGAGATGCTTCTGCTGGAAACAGAAACCTGCAATGCCGGAAGAAACGAGATAGGGCTAAACACTAGTTACCATATTTTAGGCATACCAAACCAAACGTCTTTTGTTGTCTGTGACTTCAAATGGTGTTTTTATTTTGGGACTCTGGTAGTTTGTCCTGAAGTTGAAGTGGAAGCAACCGGCTGTTTCTCCTTCCCTGATATTATTGACCTGTGAACCTCTCACACCAGAGGTGTTCTGTTGCTAAATACGTGAGTGCTAATGAGTGGAGGATCCAGGGAAGTGCTGCCGTTCAACAAGACCTACAACCAGACAATGGCTGCTTTCGGTCCCAAAGTTATTATTGGTAGAGGTTTTTAAACAAATGTGAGAGAACCACTTTAATTTTAATCTCCACAAATTATTTATAGCTATACTATATTAGAACATTGTTAAGAGGCATGAAAAAAATGTCTTAAGCTAATTTTTTTCCCAAGTTTTTTTTTAGCGAGACAATACTGTTTGCATCCTTTTTGTGCTGCCATGTATAGGTGTTTACTACTTCTATAAACTTTCCAAAAGTTAAAAAATATCAGTCCATCTGTTTTCTGGCAATGTTTGGACTTAGTAATAATGTGCCTAAAAAAGCTGTTAAAAAAGTCCCCATTTGTGATGTCACAAACGGGGAAAGTAGAGATGGTTCCATTCTATTTTCCAAATCCCATTTATTTATTAAATACTCATTATAAAACGAGGTACGCCATAGTGCTGTACAGTAAAATACAAATAAAATTCAAAACAAACAACACAGAAACACAAAGACAAAATATTTACAGTAAAATCCTCAATTTTAGTCAAATGCAAAAGAGAATAGGTGAATCTTACGGTGAGAATTAAACACCGTAAGCAAATCATACTGTTTTATGAATGTCGGCCCTGAGAGATCGGGGTTCAAACCCCAGTCAGGTCATACCCAAAGCCTTCTTGCTTGATGATCAGCTTTAAATGGGATCGATTGGGGTTAAACCACCAAACGTTCCCAAGCGCAGCCACTGCTGCAGCTCTCCGGTCCCCACAGAGATGGGTCAAATGCAGACATGTAATTCCACCAGTGTGTGATGACGACTAATGGGACTTCAACTTTTACACTCAGGGGCAGATAATTCTCCCCCCCCCCCCCCCAAAAAAAAGCTCTGTCTCCTTCAAGTTTTTTGTTTGGCCTGAGGAACAATTATCAGAAGTTTGCAAAGGGGCGTATGACATCAGCAGGTCAGACAGATAGCGCAGCCCGGGGCAAGACTATTTAGGCATTTAGAAAATAGAATAGAAACCACCTTTCACGTGCAAGAGAGAGCTGCTGCAGAAGTAACAGAGGCTCTACCAAGCCCCTCCCAGATTTAGGATCTTCTCAGTTATAGTAGCCTGATTGGGTGATGGTTAGGTGTGGCCAGCTCGAGCTTGTTTTTTTAAAGCGACAGAGCCCTGAAACAGCTCATTCTGGAAGGTACTGAAACTGCCAAGAATAAAACTGCTAAATTAGCTTTAAGTGAGATGGATTTTATGCAAAAGAACTTCATAAACATGTTTGGTATCGACCCATTAACTTTTATAACTTAAAGAAAAAAGTCCTAATATTTTCTTTGATATGTATGACAGCCATTCCATTCAAGGAATCCTGGGTTTTTGAAAGCACACACTTTGAGATAAATTTATAACATCACTTGCATGCTTGATCGTTACGCTTTCTAAGTAAATAAAACATACCATCCATATAAAAACAACACTTGGGTTTTAATCCAGGGTTTAATTATTTCAGTTGCTTTAAATAAACTTTTCCACTGATAACTTTTAATGCTAGAATTCTGAGTTTTCATCTGCAAAATCACGAATTGGGTTTGCAGACTTTTGAATGGGTTTTATTCAATGGTTGTTTCGGTTTGACTGTCAAACTGTTTTCTGAGAAACTCACGTTTGTGTTTTCTCAGTTAAAAAAGAAACACTGCTTTTTCCTTCTGCTGTGACATTATAGATCAAACCTGACTTGTATTTTTTAACATGACGCTTTCAGGCTGCACTTTTTAATTGGAGAGAAAGAGTGTCTGGGTCTATTTGTGGTCTGGTGCAATGTTGGAAATGCCAGCTGTCGGCTCAGCCTCAAAGCCTGACTGGAGCAAACCATTATTTGGCACATTCACGCAGCTGGTTGAAACAGGCTACGTGCCTTCTTGTGTCACACACGGCAGATCCACGTCTTCATTTAAAAACCAACAGGGAAATTTAATAAACATTAGAAAATGTCTCTGAAAATAGACATGTCGTGGGACTTATTCTACTACAAACCAGACAACAGATGAGACACAGACATTAGAAACTTTTATGAAATGGTTTCTGAAAACTGATCAGAGATGAAAACTCCTCAACACCTACTTCAGTTCTGACTGACAGCTGTGTCTAATCCAGAGAGCCCCGAGCCAAGCCCCATCACATAGCGCATGTCCAACGTGTCCATGTCCATCACGGGCCCCGCTCTTCAAACTGACCCCCCCCCCCCCCCCCTTGCTTTCTGCCCGTGGAGAGACCGAGGGACAGGAGCAGGAGCAGGGTGAGAAGACGGGCCTCCTAGGGCTCGAGGGGGACACATCCAAAGCCAGCTGGTCTGGCTTTAAGACGAACTGATGGACGGAGTGACACAAGGGCAGCAGAAAGAAGTAGAATCATCATAGTAATTGTTGACTGGAAGAAGAGGTGAAGGAAGTCAGAAGACATTCAAAGGAAGGTGGACGTTAGAACAGCTGGTTCTGTGGAGGTAGAACAAAAGGTGAGACACATGGTGCAACACATGGATTACATTTATTTAGCACAAAGTGATGTCAGATGAATATCAGATGAATTTTACTCACTTTAATTTTACCATGTGTGAAATGATCCCTCTACAGTGTACTATTAAATTTAAGTCTGCTGGGTTGTGTCCTCAGTTCAACATGATATGGTGCTTACTGTATATTTACTTTTGTCCTTTTGAGGGGGTTGCTGGCTTTATTTCAATGCTGAGAACATGTATACATGAGCCTAAACTCACACGGACACAAACAGAACTAAGAGGAGTTCCACTAAAAGTGCTGCCAGGACATGTTTGTACAAATGATTTATACTTTGACATAATGAGCCTGGAGAAATGAATATGTTGGAGAGAAAGGGGAAGCAAGCAGAGAACCCTCCTGCAGCCAAGAAGATGCATGAACAAATGTTTACATTATTATATGACCATCTGATTGTGCCCAACTAACACACAACATTCGTTTATATAAATGCCACCAATGACTGACTAAACTTTGCTGTTGCTTCTTCCCCCATGTTTTTAGTGTTTAGAGGCTGAAGTTTAGAACGGGTGCAACTTTGAGGAAATTCCCAGCAGTGCTTTTCCTTTATTTTTAGGTTGCTTTGAAAAAAACTGGAAAATTAAAATTTCTACTTCAAGCTGGATAAAAAGATGAAAAAAAAAAGATGATTTCTTATTCACTTATTAGAGCACAAATGTATTCATTTGAAAGCACAGGTCTCACATGTGTTGTACAGGTACTGCAGCATGATGGTAAAGCTAGGTGGAGACAGATGTGGACAGGGTTTCTTTTTCTCTGAGCTGTGTGTGTGTGTGTGTGTGTGTGTGTGTGTGTGTGTGTGTGTGTGTGTGTGTGTGTGTGTGTGTGTGTGTGTGTGTGTGATATATGCGTTCTCTGTGAACCAGTCAATGATTTATTTTTAAACCTATAGTAGGCCCAAAGCAAAGTACCAAGGTTGTCCTTTGTCTCATAGATTTTGACTTTAGACTCAAATATGAGCTCTCACACTCATAAAAAGTTATTTGTTTCATATTATATTTAAGAATCTCGTGAGATGATGGAATCAAGAAGGGAATTAGAATACTTTCTGTTTTAAAATCCTTCAAAATGATTAGTTGAAATTCTCCTTTTCCATGTCGTTTTAGTTTTGAATAAAAATATTTTGTGCACATAAAATGATTACCAGATATCTTATGTAAACAGTGGCTAATTTTTCTTATTGTTATTAAGTAACTACAGTTGTTCATGAATTGTTTTGCTGCTAGAACAAGGCTAGGACTGTTTGTGTAGAAATCTAACTTTGTTGACTACTCACATGAAAATATTTGATGTCCACTGTTAAACTACTTGATGAGTGTTGCAAATTTGCACTTCTGACATCAAAGCGATCAGGTGAAGTATCAGGATTTAGTCTGATTCATGCCTGCTGTCCTCTTGTGGAGAATCTACAGCTGGTAAGGACCAATTGCTTATTATTTTCCATAATAACATAACAGAATAAACACATTATCATACAGTTGTTGATATGTTAACATTGGCCAAAATACATTGTTCACTTTTTAAAACATTTATTTATTTTAAAAATGTCATATTTCAGGTTTTAAAATATGTGCTGATGACTCATAAAAAAATAAATAAATAAAAGTCATTCAGATCCCTTTTGTCCCTACTCAGTAACAAAGCAGCAAACATCTATGCATCTTAACTCAATGCTAAATCATGTCTAGTACACTTGAAATTCATCAGTAGCAGAAGCAGATTGTTTGGATCCTTTTTTAGGCTAAAATGATTTATATTTAAGTAAAAAAGTACAGTTATTTTAATTGGTATTGAGAATAGATAACCTCATGTAATCTACGTGGATGGAGTACTGTGAAAATTGAAGCAGGATACAATGATAATTTCATCAAAAATGACACTAAAACTGTCAGTGTAGTGCACTATTTACGAAATATCTACAAGTATACCAAACTTCAGAAATATACTCCAACTTTAAACCAATCAGGTTCCTTTTAGTTTCTGATTTAGGAATAAACTTTTGCATTAATGTTTATTTACTCCACCAACAGGTCTTCTACTGCTCAGAATATTTTCCCATCCCTTCTAAACTCCTAAAACCAAGAGGAAAAACACAGATGATGCTGGCTCTCAGTGGCACCTGCCTGCACATGCCAATGAAAACAGAAAGGCCGGACAACGTTCCAGCTTAAACATGTGACATACGCGCGCAGCTCCCGCCCCCTCCTCTTATTGGCTGCGGGACAGTCGCTGCTGATTGTCATTGGCCAGCGGGAATGCTCTTTAAACCGAATTCCTCCGTCGTTATCTCAGAGATATGACGTCAGGACGTTGGAGAGGGCCGAGGGCGTTCAAAGTTTATTAAATTACACTTAATGGAGAAAAACATGTAATGCAAGATAAAACACTTATTAATTGGACTTCCTAATTGTTAACCCACCTGGTTTCACTCTTGAGGATTTGCTGTGAATAAATATGACAATAAATCGTTTTCTATAGGATTTAGTTGGCTGAAACAACAAAGCATGTCACACGTCCCACATGTTCTGAACGCCAGACTTTGTCTTTTACGCACACTGTGTTTTGACTTGGAGCGAGAGAGAAACAACTCTGAGGGAGGGAGAGGAGGGAGGGGGGAGGAAGGGGGACGGTGAGGGAGAGGCCACTCGTCAGATGGGGAGGAGTCTCTCACTGACAAGAGGGAGCTTGGCTTTTCTGAGTTTGTCAGCTCCCCCTAAAATAGCAGTCAGCGCGTAAATGTGAACTGAAATTACGTTTATCCACTGGAGTCACCGATATAGAGTGTCTATATCCAGCGACTGACTTGGGAGTAAAGGTGAGTAACGGAAATAGAAACAATGTTGCGGGAGTGTGGCAGCGATACCGAAGCTGCGTAGAGAGTAGAAGAAGCGCAAGAGGGAGACGGAGAGTGGATTTGGGACACATTTTACCTTCTACAAACGGCGAATTCAGCCCGGACGCCGTGCAAAATTCGTCCCAGTTCGCTGTTACTCGTTTAACACGAGTTACAGCGAATTATTAGCGAGCTGTCGACGCCACAGAACACCAAAGTGTCAGGTTAAAGGGTGCAGCTGTTGGTATCTGACAGTTTCTGAGAGTTTTACTGGGTCCGCCGCGCGCGCGCACACCGGTAATAAGTTGTTTTGTTGCTGCCAGCGATGTTTGGAATTCCTTCAAAAACCTCGTTTGTAGTCGGCGCTTGAAGGGTCATGCATAAAGCTGTTTGTAATAAAAAAAGATAAAAGTAGCGATAATGGGGGCAAAACAACGAAGTGCGTGTAATAACACTGTTGAGCCACCAAACAGCCATGCTATTAGAAGTTGTCAAAGTTGACAGTAAATTGTATGTTTCATTGTGTTTCAGCTTTTAAAACCCCCAAAACAATATTTAAGTATAATTTGTGTAAATATTTTGTCCAAATAGTTTTATCATTCGTGTTGTTTTTCTAATAATAATAATAATAATAATAATAATAATAATATAAATAATAAAGCAAGTTGTTTATCATTTAGCTTGAAATTGTGTCCAGAAGTAAATGAATTTGGGCCTAATTTGATGAAATCCAGTCCTTTCACTGTGTAAGACTCTTAATTGTTCCATATTTTATTATTATTATTTTTATTTATGTATTTATTTATTTATATTATTATTAATGTGTTAAGTTGTATCAAAGTGCACACAAAGCCATAAAAGGCTGTTTTGAGGCTTGTAAGAGAGGATCTTTGCTGTCTTGTGGTTTGTGGCACGCTGGTGACCTTAACCTCTGGCCAAAGTGGAAGAACGCCAACAGTAACCTGACCTTCTCAAATGTTTCCAGTGTATGCTAGCCTACACCGTGCATTTCTTAGTTTTTTTGCACTGAAAGAGTTCTGTTTCAATCAGAAAACGCAACTCAAAATGATTGTAAAGTGAAATCTTGCTAAAAGAAAACAAACTGCAGCTTATGTAAAACTATATGTTCAGTGGGTAGTTAAATTCTGAAGTGAGTAACTTGGTCTCCCTTGAGGTTGTGAAGATTTTTACCACCCAGAGTGTTTCTTCTTCACACGTCAGGACAAAAAAAAACTGACAAATTTGGTTGCAAAAGCTGTCGATATCAAAGCAAACTTGTATAGTTAACCACATCTTTTAGTTTTACATTCACTTGTAATGACATGCACATTTCCATACCAGCTGGTTACCAGTCACTTCTAAAGCAAAGCATTAAAGCACCATCCAATCTGCAGTCATTAGCTTGCTCGCTGCCCCAGGCCTCGCCAGTAATGGGGCCTTGTTGCTCATGATCCACATCATGTGAGCTCTTATGTCTAATGAGTGGAAGTGGGATTCTTTTGCTGTGCTGAAACAAACACTACATTAGCAGTTTGTTTCATATGTTGGTCCGAGATGTCTGCTACTCTGTTGCTCTAACCTCAGGGACCCTGAATGCCATCTCGATTAGGCGTTACAAAAATAAGACCATTACATCTTGTCCTGCCTCACTTAATCAAGAATAGGCAGTAATGGGTGATGGATCGCCCGTGTCTACCGCTGTTTGTGAAACGTTTTAGCCATGCTACGTGTTGTTTTTGTGCCACCACGTGCATCTTTAAACCTGTGTAATTGACAGTTAGCATCTTGTTGTAAGTTCTCAGTAAGAAAAGGGAAAAGAAAAACGAAGCAGGAGGGAGAAACAAGAGGTGGTGATGGTGCGAGGAATGGGCAGCTGCAGCATCTTTTACCGCACTCCTCATCCCACTTCAATCTCAGTGTCTCAGCCTCTCCTTCCAGTAGAAATGTGGAGTGTGTGGGTGAGTCGGATCTGCAATTAACGCTGGTTGTCAGAAAAGAAAATGCTGGCGTTTACAGCGTGCCTCTGAATCACTGAGTGAAAGTCTTTCTCCTCCACTCTTCTCCTCCCAGGACATTATTTATTTATTTATTTTTTGATTCCAAGGAGGACAAAACACCAGAGAGCTGCAAGCCAAGGATGCATTTGAGTGTACAATAAGAGCTAGATGCAGAACATTCTGGTCCAATAAAGAGGATAGTTTTTCTCTGACTCTTTGGTAAGCCAAGATATTCTTCTTTACTGCAGATTTAGAGAGAAATCCCTTACAGATATTAATATTTTGCATATCTTTGAGCCTGTTTTGATAGGATTTCCTGGCTTCATCAGATGCTTTTGTGCAAAAAATAAAAATCATTTATATGATACTGTAATAAAACTTTGCAAGTAAAACTTTAGTTAGAATAAATACAATATCTGAATTATTTTATTAAAAAAAGCAAAATAATCAGAGAACCAGTTTTCAGCCGTCCTCGTCTTCCCTTTTGTTATTTGCTCATATATTTTAAAGTTGCCAACACAATTTTGACTTGGGGAAGTAAAACAAACCTTCAACGGAATGATAACACACATTGTCTCTGTTTAGCTTTGTCTTTGTTTAACTGAAGCATCTTAGTAACATGAATCATTGTTTATTGGAGCTCCATCATCAATATGGAGATTCCAGCGTTCCCCTGTGAGACCTGGAGGTTATGTGCAGAATCTTGAGCCTGGCAGATAATGTTGTAGACCGCAGTTAACTGTAGGCTGTGCTCTGTAAAACGAAGAGCGGAGGCTTTTCCTCTAACAAGTCTGTCGTTTAGCCAACAAACATTAAACCTGTTTTAACTGTAACATAAACTTAGACACTGTTTAGTCTTACGTTCAATGTGAGTTTATTCTGTTTAATAATTTATGTTCCTGCATGAAAAACTCAGAGTGACTGATTATATTCAGAAATAACAATTACAAAATGCTTTTTAGTATTCCACACCTTTGTTATAATGCATTTTGACCAATTATATTTAAGTTTGTGTGAAAATGAGTGAAATTATAGGGTTGTACATGTTTGAAAATATTGTTATGCAGAACTTGTCATCTGTCAGAACATTGTTTTTGAGACACCATGCAGATATTTTTGTCCAATCTTTAAAATAAGGCAGTCTTGCTAATGCTTATCGTGCGTTCCAGTTGCCCTCGGAACTGGGAATTTCCAAGCAGGAAATGATGTAACGGGCTTGTTTTGCGTTCCAGTTTCCAACTCGGACAAAATGGACGCCACCATTGTTGTTGAGTAAAAATAATTATATAACCAAAATTTCTCCGCATCTAAATAACAATAGTGACACACTTCAATAGTTGCCACATCCAACCAGAAAAACATTATAAATCAAATGTAAAAATACGAACGTCAGGAAAAGTAAAAACCATAAACACCGGTCAATTTTGGCGGCAGTGTTAAATATTTCGACAACGTAACTGTTGATAATAACAATAAGCAACTTACCGGTGCTGTTAAATGGCAAAAAGAAAGAATACAGAACGTGTAAATGAGAAAAAAATAAAGACGATAACTACTTCCTGGTAGCACCGGGCGCTGCCATCTTTAAATTTGGGATCTCGGGGTCCTCTGAAACCTACGAGCGCACAGCTCAAAATTCCAAGTTCTTTGCATAATTTCTGGCTAACTTATCTTGGAAAAATGAGTTCTGAGGTTAACTGGAATGCACCGTTAGTGTATGTGGTGTAGATGTGCTAACGATGATCACTTGTGGCGGCCATCTTGAACCAGACGGACTCCAGAAGTGAAGCAGTTGTAGTTGTACATCAACTGGTTACTTTCTGGGAGTTTTTTTGTTCAGTAGTACCTCAGCAATATTTAGTACTTTTACCTTCTGGTAGTTTGTGCTAACCATGCCAGAGTGAATTCTAACAGCTCCCTAGATATCAGTGAGAGGAAGGCATTCTGTGGGGAAGCGTTTCTCGATGCGAGGTGCTGTTTGTGTTGCAGGACGTACGGTTGTGACCTTTCAACTGTCCTGCCCTTGACTCAGACCTCAGGTGGTAAGCCACCGCGTTTGGCTCACTCAGCACATGTGCTGCTGAGCAGGGCAGAGCGGTTTAAGCCCCGTCTCCTCGTGTCTGCTGCTCTGTCAGACATGTCCAAGCTGGAAGTGTCTTTACCTCCTCAACTATTTTGGTCACCAAGTTAAGTCTCTACATTTTGACAGGCTGCCATCTCAAAAGCGAGTAGAAGACCAACACATGCACGCAGTGTGGTTTTGTGAAGGCAGACTCCTGGAAGCATGTGGTGGAGCAAAGGTGACAACTTTGACAAGTCGAGTCATTTAGCACCTTTAAGCTGCCACCTCCTCTTTTTTGGGGGGGGGGGGGGGGGGGGGGGGTCTGGACTGCAGAGAAACCACAGAATCACACTCCACTACACCACTGTATTGAGCAAGCCTCGCTGGCTTCTTATACACCCAAAAAACATGCGTTATATTCTGTGGTTTATCGTTCTTTATTGTCCCAAACGTCACTGTGGCTCAATCATTAAGATGAGCTGGTTATGGAGGCAAAAACCAAAGCTATGAAAGAGATATCTCTTTGCTGAGTTGCATTTTAAGCACATTTTAATGAGCCTTTTAAAAGTAACTTGAATCCAAGGAATACATTATAATATATTTTACTAGATCAAAAGATCTCTGGTGATTGCTAATATGCCCCACTGTATTGACGCTGTACCGTAGATTTTAAAAAGCATCTCTCACTGGAGGTTTAACATTGCTGGCTTTTTATGGAGTCGATTAGGCAGACGCATCAACTGGGAAACAATTGAACTGTATGATAAGTAAACTTTTATAAGAGTTTATAAGCTGTGTGTGATGAAGCGCTCATTGTGCAGTTATAGAAGTTGAAAATAGGCTGTGTAAATCATCCATTATTGCCATTGGATCCTTTCTCCCTTTATGCTAAGCGATACACGCACAATAGTGAGATGTTTTTCACTGGCTGGTGTAGTAATTAGAGCTGTGAGATTTAGGGGTTGCAGCTCGGGTATCAAAGCCATTGAATACAACTCCAGAAGCGGCAGGACGAAACAGTTGGATCTCCTGCTGCTGGACCAGAGCTGTGGCCCCATGAGCTGCAGGAAGGAGACCTGACCTGCGACATCCTTGTATTTCTGACAGTCTGAGAAGCCCTGAACTGTGGCAGCTGGGGAGGGGTGTGTCTGTGTGTGAATCGTCCCATTATTCCACAGTGCACCGCAGGGCTGTGACTTACAGTTCAAAGTTGTCTTCCTTTCTTTTGTTGGAGCTGAGCTGTAGCAGCATGAAACGCTGCAATGCCTCATGCATGAGTTGCCAAACTGTTTAGCAGTAGACCCAGATATAGTTGGTGAGCCTAGATTGGGATGATGCGAAATGTGTTTTGGACCTTGCCTAGGTTAAGTAAGGTGTAAGCTTGAATATTTAGGGCTCGCACTATATTTCAAAAATCAAACAATCGTTGTAACATAAACATTGCAAAGGATTGCTTGGACAGCAAAAAAATACATGCTATTATTTTCCAAATGCAATGCACACACCATAAATAAATATGGGCCAACAAAGATGCTAAAATGCACAGTGTTAGAAGCATTACTAGGACAAACACAAGAGAAAATAGAAGAAATGTTGAGTTTACTGCAGCTGAAATCATCACAGCAAGATTAAAGGGACACTAGGCAGTTAGGCTTTTTTTTTGCAACCCATAGTGTTCGTTTAGCAGAACCAAAAGTGAAACTTATCTCCTCGCTGAGCGTTTGTCACGGGCCTATTTTTAACACCTTAATCTAACAGCTGGAATGTCTCCCCAGCCTTCATTAGTGTCTACAGGAGTGATTCATCACTAAATTAAATAAACCAGCTGTGTTCATGATCTAAAACATGCGGGAGCCAGACTCCAGCGCCAGGTATGTCAGCTCAAAAGTTTAACCAGAGCGACCTGCTAGTCTGAAGTTGCAAGTGGAATATTCTGGTCATAGGTGTCGATACGGGCTGGGTGACCTTTCATTAATCCTGTAAATGGTAATTTTAGCACATACTGGCTCAAGAAACTGATTTAAAAATATGAAAACATTGCCAAGTGTCCCATTTAATAACATTCTTTGGTTTTTCTTTTCAATCAGAATGATTGGAAATGGCCACTATCTACTTAACCTGTGATCAGAATATGATTTTTATGTTTTTGGCCAAGCAGCAATTAAAGCAAAGACTTTTCTCCTGATTCATGAATGCACCATCATTCACTTTAGTCACAACCAATTTTTAATGTTGGATTTATTTTTTATTGTAGGATCATCATTTTCAAGTTAATCAAAAATTAAAACAAAGCGAACAAATCAAATCAAATCAAACATTGTGTTAATTATAGCTGTTTGAGGCACATTTGAATCGTCCAAAACTGGAATCAGCTCATCTTTAGTTTCAGAATGATGCAGCGTTTATGGAAAATAATAGGAAAACAAAATCAGAATAGCTGAATTTGTAATATTTTACTGCCCAATATAATATCATCTCTTGGCTTAGCTCAGTGCACCTTTAATGGTAAAAGTGCATTGTGTGGATAGCCTTTTCTATACTCGTGTTTTAATTCTGTCAGTAAAGGATATTTTCTTTGAATCCAGGACACTCAGATTTGTTGCCTTTGCATCTCCAGGATCCAGATCCCATCTATCTATAGTGTGACTGTGAGGAGAGGTGTTGAGTCTGCCCGCTGTTTGTGTGACCGCCTGTCTGTCCTCTCTCCCTCTCCCTGTCCCTTTTCCATCTGTGTGCTGGAGGCTGCAGATTTAGGTGAAAATGGTGTAGTGTTTCCACCAGTGAGCTATTGCCGTCGTAGTGTTTTCATGTCAGACCGTGTTGTTCTTCACTTTGTTTCCCCCCTGCTCAACCTCTTGTTTTAGCTGCCAGGGTGGTTCAGGGTGTGTGTGTGTGTGGATCGAGGAGGGGGAAGGGTGAGACATTTATCATCAGCTGATGGACTTGGGCTCAGGACCAAGGGCTATGATCTAAAAGAGGCGAGGACTCGGGATCGGAGTCCATCCAAGTATCGAAACAGATTCTCAGAGAGGCGAGCAGGGCCTTTGGGTCTTTTTTTTGTCTGAATTTCTCTTTGTCTGTCTGTCTCCTCTCTCTCCCTGTCAATTTTCGCACACAGCGCTCATGTGACAGCTAACACACGTCATCTGATTTAGGAAAAACTGTAGACCGAAGCTGCAGAAATACTCCTTCAAATATGACTCATTGACACCAACACAAATCCAACTAAGGCAAATCATCCCTTTTTCTTTAGATTGAAGCCAGTTTTACTTAGATTATTAAGTTATGGGAAAACTTTGAAGCAGCTAAGTGAATTCTAAATATCTGAAAACAAAGTTTGCAAACTTAATCCTAGACTTACAGCAGCTTTTTAATTCATGGGTTTCGTTGAGTAATAAGATATTTCATTAAGTGTTTCATGTAAAAGAACAATGTGTGAATAATAAAAGGCTGTGTGTAGATTATTAAGAGGCCATACTATAGCCCAAAGTGAGCGAAAAATAAAAATCCGTGCCACTAAATCTAGTTCTCTGTAGTTGTTGTTATGACTCATGGCCATCCTCACCGCTCAGATTGCATAAACCTTTTATATAATGGAAAACTGTGAGAAAGAGGCATCGAGTGGAAGATAAAAATGGGAAGAGAAAATCAAATATTTATTCTGAGCTTTTTGCATGTTTTCTTCTTCCATTAGGAGCAGGTATGTTCTGTTAGTGGCCGTTCTGGAACATGCGCTTGTGCACCAAAAACTTTCTTAACTGTGGTGATGAATTGAAAATGCCGTAGCCTAAATTGGGTTCTTGATGTTGGGATTGAATAAACGCACTGCTACTTAGACACGTTATGCATAATGTGTCTAATATCCTCACGCCGTGGATTCCCCCTGGAGGAAGATCCTGGTTCGTCTGTGCTGTTTACCATTTCTGAATTGCGGACTGTGCAACATCAAAAGGCAGCCATGACACTCAACACAGACTGTAGGATTCCTTGGAAAGGGAGGGGTGGGTGGTTTATTTTTGCTCCCTGTGGGGTTGGCATTAATTTGGTTCCCTGGTGAGAAGTCCGACTTTTGACAGACAACCATGCAAATGGACACATGCCATCATCCCGTATCAGACGGCAGCACCACACTGTAATTTAATGCAAAAGTCTAAAATCATTTGCTTTTTTGAATGTGTGCATATGGCTTTGTGTTATCGGTGCAACTGCCAAAACAATACAAAAAAAAAAAGGTTAATCAGACTTTGAGAGGCTCTAAAAAGACCAATAGAAACAAAACAGGGAAGAACCAACTTAGATGTGTCAAGTAGACCACAACTTGTATGATCAAAGTGAGCTGTAGGGAGTATTTGTCCATTAGAAGCACCAGATGTGGATATTTTTCTTAAGAATTGTTTGTTCTCCATCATTTCACTAGAATATCTAGTTGCAATGTAAGGCAGTGGTTGTTTGTTGCGTGTTGTAGTTGTAATCCTGCTTTTAACACGTCTGATTTAGTGGTTGAATGACTTCTTCTGCAAGTTCTCAAGTTCTGGAGAATCATTACTTGGCTAAAATAAGATGTGATGAAGTAAGAAAACATCTCTAACAGGCAAGAAAGTGGCCCTAGATGTACGGAAACATGGTAAATGGTAAAAGGCCTGTATTTGTATAGTGCCTTGTAGGGTTCTAAAACCCCCCAAGGCACTTCACAACACAATCAGTCATCCGCCCATGCATGCACATATTCACACACTAGTGATGATGAGCTACAATGTAGCCACAGCTGCCCTGGGGCGTGCTGATGGAGGCGAGGCTGCTGAGTACATTTGTCACCAGGCTCCACCACCAGCAGCCAAGGCAAAAACAGAACATTTGTCTTTAACATGGTTTTAACATCAATTTTGGACTATTTGGATTTGGGCTTTATTAGAATCAGGAGCAGCTAGATGTGTTTAAGCCCTTTATTTAGAAAACAAACAGATTTTTGCCTTCCTCAACAGTTTACCGACATCCATTGCGGTGAGTACGTCACATTGTTCGTTGTCCATTAGCTTGCAGAGATCATTTTAAAGACAACGGTAGAACTCGTCCCACGACCGAGAACCGTCAATGGAGCATCGCCAGACTAAATAATATATTTATTTAGTCTGACTTGCCAGGCTAGTAGTTTTGTGTTTGAGTAAGCCCTTACCAACAGGTCAAAAATCCTTGGGAGCACAACCTCCAGTAAATTGACAAGCACATCAGATCCCCTTTCATCACTGGCAACAAGTGAAGAGGAAAATGAGGAAAACAACGTTTATGAGTGGCGAAGTTTCTGTAACAGTTTGTTGTAAGTCAGTAAATACATTTTGTTCGCCCAGAGGCTTAGAGACTTAATACCCCCATGCATTTTAGACCCCGTTTTTATGGTTAAATGTTACAAATATTTTTCAATGTCTAGGCATAATTAGATTCATTTTCAACAACATTTCGATGGATATTTCCATAGATTAACAGTAAAAATTAAAAAATTTTTCTTAAAAGTCTGTATTAGGATATGTACGTCATTGTCATCGCACTTAAAGTAAACCGTTCTGCTAATCTGGACATTTTCTTTTAGAGTAGTTTTGGTAAACTTTGCACAGAGCAACCCTCCCATCCAAAAAGAAACACTCTCAGGCTATGGCGTTACGGCGTATGTTTTAGAAAATGGTATAAAACTAAATATTTAGATAGATGATATATACCTGAAGAGTTGCTCATGGAAATGTTATTTATGGCTAAAACTTTGATTTTGACATTTTGATGCCATTTAATTACACACATTTCATTACGCAAGGAGCATCTTGGCACAATATCTTTTATTTGATAACGTTAAGTTTGAATTTCCTTTCAAATCAAATTGTTCATTTTTTAGCCTAAACATAGTCATTTTCATTACCATATGGCTGCATACAGTGCCCATACGTGTCCATTTCAGCTACACCATTATTCATTTTGTTGTCATTGCGTCAAGAAAGTTATCATCCGTTTTCTGTGTTCATAAAAGTTCCACTCAAACATGCATTGAGGGATTTACCTTGAGGAAGGGAGTAGCTTTTCTACATGAAATGGATATAACTGTTAGGTGAGGGTCATCTCTTTATCCTTGAGAAACTGAGAATCCATTCATTGGCTGGGCTTGAAAACCTGACTGACGCAAATGGATCATTGGGAATAGAAGTGTCCCAGCAGTAATTATGTTACAACGCAGCTACCGCACACTACCACAGAGGTGGGATGGGATGAGTAGGGGGTGCTTCTTTTAGTCTAGTGTCCCTTACATTTCTCTACATTGTCATCACAGGCATATTTTACTCTTTGCTTCTCGGTTTCTGTCTTTTTCTCTTAAATACATCAATTCCAGGCAGTGGAAACTTTCCGACTGTCTACCATCCCTCTCCGTTGAACAACTGTCGCCCTTCTGTTGGATGACTCTTAAAAATAGGAGTAAGTTGGTAGCGGATCATGTTACCTATTTGTCACTGTTGTCTTCCTGGCCTCTAGATTCCTATGCCCTGTGCCTTGAAGGGGAGGCAAAATGTCCATTTCATTTCATTTCCTGCTTTCTAGGACTCTGTGGCTCTAAGTCAGTTAAAAAGAGACATGAAATTAATGTAATGTCAATGGCGTTTTCTCGTGGAACCCCCAAGGCACTCAGTCAAAGTCACCTTGCATAGTCCTCTCATCCCCTGACAGTACAGTGAGAGTGAGATGGAGGATGCCTGTCTGGTAAGGCTGTCAGCATATGATGTCCTTCAGTTATTGGTTGTTACATCCATTCATCGTCATTCATATTTGCGTAGATTGGATACATGTCCGATGTTCGTCTGAAGAAGGGACATCATTTCCACTCAGCCGTCTGTATAATGTTCATGCATGGGGAAGCATTTTCTTGGTGAGAACAGGTTCATCCTGTGGTGTTTTCTTTTCTTTTGATGTCATTTCGGAGGTGATAAGTAGCTTTCTGTCTCCTGGTCCCTGCCTTGCGGCACCATCCCCCAGTCCAAGCAAGGTGCTAGCAGCATGGAGGATTGTTTGAACTTGCATTGATCCAATGTGGGTTTACAGCTGGGTCATTGGAGAGTTGGACGAGCTTTCAGTCATCAGGGCAGATTAACCACTCGCTGTCTGCTTGGCTGCCATTTCAGTGCAGGCTCTCACTGCTGGCTTTGAGACAGTGCCTATTTCCTTTTAAACAACAACATTTTGTTTCTTTTTTATTATTATTGTGAAGCTTGAAATGTGAACTTTTCATAAAATAACAAAAAAAAAAACCCATGCAATTAAAGTTTGAATTTGTATTTTCCTTTAATACCTCCATTGTGTTCACACAACGGCTATTTCAGCCTTTCCTTGTAACGATAATCAAATCATTCTTCTGTTTTGGGAATGGCGCCCCTAGCATTGCTTTACAGAGGAACAGAAAGTGCTGCAGAATTTCCATCCCCTTTTTACATTTCTCAAAAGCCCCCCAGTTCACTTTTTTTGTTCCCATGCCCTTGCGATAGCTCTTATTAATTATATCTCATTAGTCGCCTTGGAAACTGAGGTGAGGAAATGTATAACATGAGTTCAAAGAAAGAGAGAAACAAAAAAGAAAGAAATAAATCATGTGAAAAAGCAAGCGAAAAGAGAGGGGAAGAAAGAAAGAAGGGGGAGGGCTGGAAAAATAAGGGAATGAGAAAGTGGTTGTTGAGGGATCAGCCGTGTGTCAGATTAGCATCAGGAGACATTAACACTAGCGATGCTGCAAGGGCCACAATCCTGCTTTTCACTGCTGGAGAGGGAGATAAGCACACTCTCACAAAAGGGAAGAGGGAGAGCGCGAGAGAGGCTTGGCTTTCCTCCACCCCCCTCAGGCCAACAGCCCCATTTACAGGTACAGCACCTCCTGATGAAAGCAAGAACAAAGACGAGGATGTTCTCTTCCTACTGTAGTCATGTCAAGGCGCCATTTAAACAAAACTATGGATTTAGGCCACCTCACTTTGTGTCGTCAGTCTGCTGGAAGGCTAATCACAACCGAGCAACGGCGGTGACACTTAGAGTTTGACACACTTGAAGCGTTGTCGTGGATTATTTCACAGAATCCCGCAATCAATTCACATCAGATTAACAGCGAGAGGCTGCTGGATTTTTGTAAATGTGGTTCTGTCGTGTTGTTTTAGTGTATGTTAACATGTGTTGCACGAGCTGTGATTCATTCTTATGTAACCAGTGGAGTGTTCAGAAAACCAGGAAAAGGTCTGCTAACTGTAACGTCTGTGGCAGAGAGAGTCATTTGCAAGTTGTCCAGCGTGTGTAATGATCCATTCAGTCATCACACACGGCGCATGGCCACTGGAGAGGAGCTTCTGTTGTTGTTTAGTCTCAAACTTACATTCAGGAAGGTAATAAGTGGACAGATCAGAGTGGAAGGGAGTCCCGACGGTGTTCCCTCCCTTTCTTCCTTCTTACCACTAGCTCGCTCCCCCACAGAGGGCATACTGAAGGGTCCCGAATAACAGGAAGTGGAGGGGCAGGAAGTTGAGTCTTGTCTGCCCACGGCCTGCTGTAGGACGCCTGACTTTGTTCTGCACAGGAAGTGCAACTGTCACGGCTGCTCTCAAAGACCTTGGCTGCTGTCGATCATCGTCTTCAAAGTGGGATTTTATAGTTTCCTTGTTTCACACATGAAATATACCTCTGTTGGCTTTCAACTGCCCACTACAACAGGTGAAAGGAAGATGTGTGTTTGTTATGATGTTTTTTAATAAAACTCAGAATGTAATCATTACAAATGCATCTATAATGTATTCAGATTTTTAGTTGTCCCTTTTCAAGACGGCTACCACAGCCAGGTGAGCTTGGAAAACCCAACAAGCTCATTTGTTTAAACATATTAAAACCATAATATGAAACTATTTCATGTTTTAAAAAATTCTTTTGAGCCATTATGAGCTATAATGACATTTTACAGAGTTAATGCAATGTCATTCAGACTCCCACCACCCTCTGTGGCCAGAATACCGCACTTGCAACTTCAGAGTGCCGGTCCGGTCACTGATCGAGCTGACATGTTTATGTTTATGTTTATTTATTTAGCAGACGCTTTTATCCAAAGCAACTTACAATTTATAACCTACAGGGCATGTTGTGATCTGTGGGGGAAACTGGAGTACCCAGAGGAAACCCACGCATGTATGGGGAGAACACGCAACTCCACGCAGAAAGGCCGCAGCTGAGTTTCGAACCTGCAACCTTCGTGCTGCGAGGCAACAGTGCTAACCACTGCGCCATCATGCAGCCCTGGAGATGTGCTGGAGTTTGCTTCCAGCACATTTCCAGCACGTTTTAGTTCATGAACACAGCTGATTTGTTTCATTTAGTGGCGAACCGCTCCAGTAGACACTAATGAAGGCCGAGGAGACATTTAAGCTGTTAGATTAAGATGTTAAAAAGATAAGTTTCACTTTTGGTTCTGCTAAACGGACACTAGGGGGTGCAAAAAACAAGCCAAACACAGCTAGTGTGCCATAATTTTAGTGTGGTAAGAACACATCGTAATGGTTATTAACGGTTTGAGTCAAAGCTGTTTGTGTGTTAGCAAATTAGCTGAACCCAATTCCAGATGGCTGCTGCATCCAACTGACCTTTAAAAACACAAACTAGCTGTTACTTAGTTAGTTTGACCTATATGGAGACAAATGTTGATGCACTAGTAGCTAAAGCCCAGATCACACTGCGATTTGTGGCCGCCTTAGCCAAATTCCTCTTTGGGAGCATAATCGTGTAAAAAAACTGAACGTGAGGGTGATTAGTAGCCTAAATTTGTGGTTGTCCACTCTGACCGGCAATGCGGCAGCTTTTTGAGCTGTCTCACAACCAAAGACAGCCTCTGACAGTCCACAAGTATGCTTGAAAACCTACAACTTCTGACTCGGTTCAGTAGCGTTTTGTTGCAGAGGGACAGAGGGTGTGAGCTGTTAACGTGGTGCATATTTGTGGAGCAGTGAGAAAGAATTCACGGCAAAAGTTTTGATATTGCAGCGATCTGTGATAGATTGTTACCTCTCTGTAGTTTAGTGGGTTTTTGTGTATAAAGGAGGATGAGAAGGATGAATGACCTGCTGACAGCTCAGCTGTTTAGCTGGAAGATGGGAAAAGAAGACCCGCAGCCGGAGTTTGACGCCAAAGCGAGGGTTTTGAAAATTATGCTTCCTCTTTGAGGAAGATGAGCTGGGTCATGAACTGACACTAAAAATAAGTGTTTTTGTCTTTTCAGCTTTGTTTTGGTTAGCAATCTACTTATGGATGTATGCTTTCGGGAGGTGCACTCATGACTTAGCGAGTCCTGCTGGAGAGAAACGTCGTGCAGTCTGAAGTCTTGAATCATACAGTGTGCCACCTTTCGGGAGTTCTCGCAGTGTGACACAAACAATCCTGTGTGATGGCCGCAAATCGCATAGTGTGATCTAGGGTTGTCACGGTATGAAAATTTAACCTCACGGTTATTGTGACCAAAATTATCACGGTTTTCGGTATTATCGCGGTATTTTTTAAACGGTGTTGCATATGTTCAGAAAGCATTGATAGTCCTGTTCTACACAAACTGAAATAGTTTAACAGTGTTTATTAAACCTAAAATAACACAAATCCTTAGCAAAAGTGCAACTTTTCACAAGTAAAGGAACAAATAGCTTCTTTTTCTGGAACATGTTACAATAGTCTGTGCAGGTTTAAATTATACAAATCCAAACATTCGAAACATAAACAATATGTAAACAAATCAAAGAAACACCACTTGTTTTCTCATATACTTGTTTTCTTCATTATCAAAATGAAAATCTAAAACTCCAGTCCACACTTGACTTGAGCACTGTACAAGTCAACCTTAAAAAATATGTATTTAAAATAAATAGCCACTTTAAACAAATTACTAAAATAACTACTACACTATGTAATCAAATCCAAACGTTCAAGTATAAATGGCATTGAATAAGTAAACAAATCAATGACAAGGAACTAATTGTATATTTCTCTTCATCATCAACAAATAAGATGCTTCATCCAGCAACAGGGTGTCCGTGACACGGTTTAAATGCTGGCAGAGGGCGCTGCGGCTGCAGTATATAGTGACTCGTTGCATTCTCTCTCAACCAAAAGTCCTCACGTCATGCATTTAAGCTAAAATGCTAATGTTAACTTACCTTGCACTGGCTGTGGAGACGTGGGTGATGGTCACGCAGATGTGCCATTAGATTCGAAGTGTTGCTGCCTTTTGCAGACACTTGTTTCCTGCACGTTCTGCAAACGGGATAGCCGTCTTCTATTAACTGTCCCTCAGCATTTTTCAGAAATCCAAAATATGCCCAAACTTCCGATTTAGTCTTCTCTGAGGGCTGATGGATGTCCTGGGCGCTGCCGTCTCCTCCTTCGGCCATTATTTCAGCTTCAAAGTTTTGGTGCCGTTGCAAACTAAAAAGTGCGCGCTGCGGGAACCTCAGCTGAAGCGACGGTGGCTGGTAAGGGTCACCGCGCCGAAACCGCGGCCACGGTAAACCCACCGAGATAATTTAGTTTTTTAAAAACTGGACGGTTATTTTTATTGTCAACTTTTTTACCGGGGTTTACCGCTATACCGGTTACCGTGACAACCCTAGTGTGATCCAGGCTTAAGAGTCACACACTCCTAGATCTCCTGGATGTTTTTTTTAATGACATTGGATGAGATAGTGCAGTTATTTTCAAGATTTGACCAAACACCCCCATGAGAAGTTCTAAGCCCTGAACTCTGAAATTAAAAGTGGTTGGAGATACGATTCCCTGTAGGTGATGCAAGGCTTTTAATTCTTTACCTTTTTAAGCTATTGACTGAAAAAGGTCCACTTTAATAGCAGGTATACCCTTACAGTTTCACAAAATTACTCTGCCCCCATTTTTGTTCATAAGGTAAACCTCGTCACAAAAGCACAGAACATCGTTTTATGATGCATTCAATATAGGGCAGCAGTTCAGGGAGTAATACTTTAACATTTGCTGGCGCTAACACAGGCTTACCAACTGAGAGGTAGCAGAATGGGCTCAATTCAGTAATTACTCTGGGAATTGAGCATGTTTTATTGATTGTGAGGCGGCAGGCCTGTTACCAAGTGTCCTCGTGTCTCTGTGGTCCATGCTAAGGACAGAGGAGAAGGCAAACTAGCATCCCTGTCACCTGACTCATCGTAAACCTCATCATGGATTTGGACTCTTTGGCAAGTTACTTGTGGAGCACATTCTAAGCTGCGTGAACTTGTGTTAGTCATGTCTTATTGACTCTCTGTCAAGCTGACGTGGCTGTTTCTATGGTGACATATTCTTTGCACATTGATTTATGTGTTACAAATGTTTGGTAAGCATCTTTCAGAAGTGCTGGACTGGTCTATATCAAAGTGGGTCAGGTGTACTGTATCTTATCAAGGTCCTTTAGTGTTTAGACATTCTGCTGTATAATGTACAAATGTAAATGCATCAAAAGCTAACCATCACTTCAGTAGGTGCAGCAAATTCAAAGTACCTGGAACTTGCTGCTATGGAGTCACGGAGAGCTGGAGCTAAGTTTAGGTGAACATCAGGTGAAAGGCTCAGCACACAGTCCTTGACTGAGTTCCGGTTCATCGAAGGGCCAACGCAAAGAGACAGACAATCACGCACACACCTGACATCTATTTAGAGTCACAGTTTAACCCAACAAGCTGTGTGTGAGGAGAAACCAAAGAATCGGGCGGAAGCCCACCCTGAGATCAGGAGAATATGGATCAAAAATGGACTAAAATTTGAAGACTTTAGGATTTCAGTTTTTATTTAAATATAGAGCAGAAGTCGCTGTTTTAGTTATTGTAATTAAATGGTGATGCAATACTCATCTCTCTCTGTTGTATTCTAAATGCACATAGTCAAAATATGATTATTTTTTATCTAGAATCATAAATTTGCGCCAACATCGGCGTTCTGGTGTTTAAACCTGAAGTTGTAATATTTGCAACCTGTTTTAGGTTCTGAAAGCTTTTGATGAGTGTAGACACGAGGCACACCTGCAGTCTGAAGGCCCTCTCAGCCTGTCATGTTGTATCTGTGCATGAGAACTGTCATTGCACAATCTGCTATGCCTCTAGATTTGAACTGTCCTGCTCTGACAGCTGTTCTGCATAAAGACAGGGAGGAAAGTGCATGCGCGCGTATGTGGAGAAGTGTCTCGATCGTGCCTGATTTCTCTCTAAACGGGAAGTGTTTAAGTGGCACAAGTCGTTACTTTAGTTGCTGCACATGTAGTTCTCACACAAAAACCTCACTTTTCTGTGTTCTGACCAACCTTAAGTGATGATTAACCCAAAGCAGATTTCTTCCTTTTAATCTCTTTTTCCACATTTAAAGATTTACAGCACGCATGGTGAGTCAGGTTTTTAGGGAACCTAAGGGAATTACATGAATTTTGTGTGGCGGGATTTCGGGTCCAAATTTTAGAAAAACAAACAAGATTTTTGGTAAAATATTGAAACTTTGAAACAGGGATTTTACCATTAAGAAACTTTAGTGTTGCATTCATAGTTGTTTGCTGTTTGACCCCAAATAAAAGCTCAGGGCATCTGTGTGATGCTTCTAGAGGAACTAACACGTGCTTCTTCTGAGTGTGTCTTTGTGTTTGAAATGAAGAACGGACTAGACCATCGTCCTTCTCCCAGGCTTGTTGTGATGTGGTTTGGTATAACCTTTGTGGGAGTTCAGGGCAGTTACTTTCCTGACTCCGTGTGGGTAGTTAGCAAGGTGATCTAAGTCAGGTTTGCCCACAGTGGAGCCCCGATTCAGACGTCCAGACACCATAATGCCAGTTCATCTGTAACCCATAATGACCATGTGTGACTGAAACTGGTCATTTTCGATTTTGCTGCCAATTCAGCCCCTCTCTGCCTCACCGCGCAAATGCTGACTGCATCTAATAGCCTGAGTTGTTAACCTTTCTACATTTATTCTCATACTGAGGGAAAGAAAATGCAGTTGTTTAGACAGTTTCTATTTGCCAAGTGTAAGTGATGGATGTGCCTCGAGGGAGGGGACCATATCTCTTTTTGCGCAGGAGCAGAGATGGGGCATTGTTAGATGGTCCCTGGGGTGCATCGTGGTCGTAACTACTGGTCAGGTCTTCTCCTGTGAGAACAAACCCATGGTTTTCTTCACTCCTGAATTCTCCTCCAACCGAGAAAACTTCATCTGGCTTTTAATCAAACAAACTTACAGTTGATCACTATTAAACGTTTCTCAAATGTAATAAAAGATAGCAAACAAGTCTGTTAGTTAAAATAAATTATTATAATATTTACTGGAAGATGATTCTGAATGATTCTGCATTCAGTCAAGAAGGAGTCTATCACATAACTAAGATCATGTTTGCTTTTACTTGCTCTACAGATTCACCATACCTTGTGTCACCAAACATGAGATTGTATATTTTTGAAATCTTGGTACTACTTTTATTCAAGCATTGATCCCATTCCCAAACTTTCTGCTCAAACAATAAAAAAATCAGATAAAATGGTTTAAAGGTTTTACCACAGTTTTGTGACGATGAATAGAAGCTAAAGTTTAAAGCTTTAGAATGACTCATTTATTAAGTAACACTTTTGGAGCTTGGCTCTCTGCGCAAAATTTCAACCCGACTTCTACTGACTTCAGCTCAGGGTCAAGTACAGCAGTACAAAAGAAAATAGCATGTGGGTCTCACACTTTCTGAATGTGCCTGAGAACAGAACACAGAGCCCTCCGGTGCTTTAAAATACTTAGAGAGACATTGTTGAGTGTCAAGTTAACGTTTTATTTTATTTTTTTCTCTCTCTCTTTTCTCTTTTTCCTTTGCAGATTGCGGTGAGGTCTGCCTGAAGAGCAAAGATTGTACTGAGAAAATTGAAAGAGAGCACACACACATACACACACACACACACACACACACACAAAAGACAGTTGCACAATGTACTAGAAGAGTGGGAGAAGAACGTGTGCTGCTTTGAGTTTGTTGACGTGTCTGAAAACCGGAAAGGACTCAGCCATGGGCCGGAAGAAGATACAAATCACCAGGATTGTGGATGAGAGGAACAGGCAGGTAAGTGGGACAACACCTCAGTCAGACCGAACAAAAAGGACAAGCAGACACTGACCCTATTGATGAATACAATACATTTAAAGAAGCAACTTCATGTGTTAAAGAGCAGGTTTACTGAGAAACCGATTTTTACTTATTATTTTTGAAAAGGATCAGTCACTGAGTTTAACAGGCTGAATGTGAAAATAGCGTCCTACCCCTATCTCCTGAATGAACTTCTGACAGGAAGTAGATGGAAAAACGCTCAGTTCTGAAAAGCCTGACAGATCTACATCACACCGTCACTTAACGTTCATGGACTCACCCATCTTGACTCACAAAGGGGAAGACTGCTATTGGTTTAGCGTCCAGGAAACAACAGAGAATGTCTCAGCTAGTAGAAGCTAACCATTAGCATTAGCAACTCCACAACATGACAGTACTCTTTCAGGCTTGTGTTATTTGTGGAGATAAAACATCAATGTTGCAAACCAAACGTAGTCAATGGTACAGTTGCATTGCTGTTAGCCAATCAGCAGTTGTCCAAATATCAGGAAATAAGAGTCTAAATCGCCATCTTCTGCCACTTTCTTCTCCTGCTCAATTCTATGACCTCAAACAGGAGCAGCTGAGCTTTTTTTCCCCCAGAGAACGACTTACAAATCATTTATTCCTACTAGAGACCACTGCAAATATATGAAAATATGAGTAAATTTGACCTTTAAAACAAACATCTGACAATGTTATTCTCTTTTCTTTTGAATGAACATAAGGACTTTACATTAGTGTGACCAAGTGATAAAAATATCTCGTCTGATTCAAAATAAGACTTCAAATCCTGTCGTCTGAAGCCACTTTCTCCTCTGGCTGAATTCTGTGTGCTGAAACAGCCTCACTGGAGCTTTTTTTCCCCAGAGAATGACTTGCAGGGCATTTGTTCCTACTGGAGACCATTGCAGCTTTAATACAATATGAATAAAATCTCAGTATTGACAAGTACTCAACTGTAAGTACTCATTCCATTTTTTCTGGTTGTTCACTATACACAGAGTAAATAGAGCTTGTTTTTACCTTTACTGACGTGTTTTGGCTTCCACTGCATCTTCCCGTTGATCACATGATCATGACATTTCATTGTTAGTACGGGACATATTTTCAGTATACATACTGGACCAATCACGTGACATGGAGATTAAGGAAGAAGGCACAAGCAGCAGGGGGCGATACTGTCCTCTGCTGTCCGTAGATGATTGGAAACGGAAGTAGCCACCATCATCGGTGGTGCTCTGACAGAGGCTACAGTGGAAGCCGAAACATGTCAGCAAAGGTAAAAACAAGCTCTATTTACTCTGTGTATAGTGAAAAACTAGAAAAAAAATTGTATCAGATACGAAACATAGAAAGAATGTAACAAAGATGTAAGCACTCATGCTCAGTTTTGGAAAATGTGGAATTGGTGCAATCGGAAGAAGAAGAAAGAAGAAGAAAATATCATTTCTATAGCGCCTCTCAAGATAAAAATCACGAGGCACTTCACAAAAACAAAAAAATGTAAAAATGTAAAAAAGCATTTAGAAAATGTTTAAAAATGTATTTCAAATGAGCAAAAATAGGCTATTGGGATTTAAAAGAAAAAATGTTAAGAGAGAGAGTGAACAGGAAAGAGGGAAATCAGTGGATCCTGAGGAAGGTGGAATAGGTGGGGAGAGCAGAATAAAGAGAGAGTGTTTGAAGAAGGTCATACAAAAGCCAGCTTGAACAAGTGAGTCTTCAGCTGCTTTTTGAAGGAGACCACTGAGTCCACTGATCTCAGGCTCAGGAGGAGAGAGTTCCAGAGTCTGGGGGCCACAGCAGCAAATGATCTGTCACCTTTGGTCTTTAGGCTGTTGTGCTGCACAACCAGTAGGCTTTGATCACTGGACCTCAGGGACCTGCTGGGGGTGTAGGGACTAAGAAGATCACCAATGTAAGACGGTGCTTGCCCATGTAAGGCCCTATAGACCAGAACCAGGATCTTGAAATGAACCCTGAAGTTGACTGGCAGCCAGTGAAGCTGGAGGAGAAGCGGGGTGATGTGGGTGTGTTTGGAGGACTTGGTCAGAAGCTGAGCACGGGCCTTCTGAACCACCTGTAGACGGTTCAGGGAGGTTCTGCTCAGACACGTGAAAAGAGAAAAGAAAGTTACAGTCTCTGCAAATCAGGTTTGTTTGGTGCAGATATGATACATTTAATAATAATTTGTGAAGCATGGCTGTAAATATAGTGGTTTGGGATTTCTTCACAGTTCCACAAATTCAAAACAACTGAGTCTTTGATTCAGTCAGATTTCAAAATTATACCAAACAATCTTGAAAATATCGTGTCCTTTAAAACAACTACAGTTTTGGCACAGCTACACTGCTAATAATATGCAACACACCAACAAATTTACCAATAAATACTTTAGGAATCATAGTGAGTAAAAAAAAATTACATGCACAAAATATTTTAGTTGTCATTCGATCAATTAAGATTTTTAGAGTTGTGTAGTCAAAATGTTGGTAAATCACTATCCAAACAGGGAGAAAATATTCAAAGTCTTCCTACATCTGGTAAATGTTTGTGTTAAAATGCTTGAAAATACAATTTACACCACAATCTTTGGTTTTAAACTATGTTAAAAAGTGAATGCTTTGTGTTTCCTCACAACTTCTATAAGGTCCTTGTATACTTTTGTATACTTTTACTTGCTTATCTGAAAGTTGCAGTTTTCTTCTCGTCTTCCTTGCTGTCTTGGACCGGAGTTCAGCAGCTGTCACACTGCATGGATCTAAGCAGACTAATCTCCCTCCCCAAAGTCTCAGCCAGCTGAACATGGGGACCACGACATTTCATAGTCAGTACGGCCGTATTTACAGACTTGATTCCCTTGCCACCCTGCAATTTCATCTGGAGAACTTGATGAGGCAGCAGGAGCACCGGGTTGCAGGGAGGGGTGCTCGTGGTGTAGGAGGGAGCTGTGGGTAACACGGAACACAGCGGGCTGCCTGTCGCCTCCTCACACTGCCGGGCTTGTCCCCAGTCCCGGCGGTGTGGCTGGGCCCCTTTGCTGTAACCCTACGTGTTTGCAGCTGTTTGGCAGCAATTAGGTGCAGCCACTGCTGCACAGCACCCTCTCATTTGCAGGGCTGGGTCAGGAGGATGTACAGCACCCTTTTTTTTTTGTTGCCCCGGTTACTTAGAATCTGGGTAGCCACAAAGAAAGAGAATGCTGGAATTCACTCGGTCTGCTTGTGATAAATATAAAATCCTAAACAGCAAAACATGGCTCAAAACAACACAAGTGTATGTGAGACAAATGTAACATATGTGGATATTTCTAGCAGGGAGAAAATGTTCCTGACTTATTTAGCTCACATTGATTTAATTTTTGTACTTTTGTCTGGTAAAAGCTAGAATTGGTATGTCTCACCTTATTGTAGAAAGTTTCCTGAACGGCCTCCAGTTTATGGCTAGCAGCACAGCTTAGCTAAATGCTAGTCAGAGCACAGCTTTTATCTTATTTATTATTTTAAATTAAATCTTCAATCTTTGAAAATGTTATCGTAATATAGTCTAAATTTTATCACATAAACATAACACCATTATCATTTCAGCAGTGCAATGCTAATTTAGCAGAACTTTAAAAAAAATCCAATTAGTCTTCACCCATTGATCCACCGAACGTGTCCCATTTTGCTGCTGGTGATGTTTATGCTTGTAAACTACCAATGATTTTCACGTTTGTAATTACGTAATGCAAAGTTGGCGTCAGTTTAAAAGTTTATGCAAAACTGTGACATGAACTAATATGAAATATTGGAAAACAACTGTTTTAGGACAGCGCCAACACTGCTTCACACTGGAAGCGCCAGCGGCGCGGAACGGCACATAGAATCTATTAGAGTTCATGGGGGAGATTCAAACCAGCCGTGACGCGGAAATTTTCAGGCGAGACGCAGAAGCGGCTCACCGCATCGCTAAAAAAAGGATCGAGTTCTTTTGTTGCTGCGTGCCGCTTCTGGGACATGTCAATTTATGCAACTAACCTAGAGCTTGAAAGGAAATCATATTAGTTTTTAGAGGAAAACCTCCAGTGATTTTCTAAATAAAAGACTATTTCAGCTATGCGATTTCATATCTATGTAGATTACGTCAATGAAAGTGACCCAACGGCTCGTTTACTCCCAGTATCATTCTAGAAGTGCAACGGTGTGTTTTTCATGGCTTTAATCCTGGTAGTGGACAGGAACAACATCCTATATGGCCAAAGACTTAGGCCCTGTCCACACGTAGCCGGGGATCTGCCAAAACGTAGATATTTTTCTACGTTTTGGCCTGTCATCCACACGAAAACGGAGTTTTTTCACACGAAAACGTATCTTTTTAAAAACTCCGGCCAAAGTGAAGATCTGCGTTTTCTCCGTTTTGGGTGTCTGTGTGTGGACAGACAAAACCGGAGTTTTAAGGTCCACAACGTCACTTTCCGCGACAAAAAAATGCTGACATCACGTGTGCGACCTGTGTTTACACTAGCCAACAGCATGGATGCCCTCAGAGCTGCGCTCGCTTTATCAGTTGTCCAAGCGCTTTGTGCTTGTTTGTTTTTGCAAGCGGAATTACTGCTCCTTGCGGAAGACCACTGACGAAGGACGAGGTTAAGAACGGGGGAAGTACTGCCGCCTACAGGTCTGGCATGTCCTTAGCAACGTATTTATCCAGGTACGTGTGGACAGAGTTTCTTTTTTAAAACGAGGTGGTGTGGATGCAAGTTTTTGGAGGGACATATATTCGTTTTTAAAAAACCCGGCTACGTGTGGACTAGGCCTTAGTAAAAATCTGTCTGGAAGCCTTTAAAACACAGCTGAAGACCCTTTTATTTAAAGCAGCTTTTACCTAAATCTTTAGTTTTCTTATTTTTTTAACTCAAATTTGTAATTATCTTTTATTTTTTTTATGATATTTATAATCATTTTATAATTTCATGACTTTGATTTTCTGATTTTAATTTATTTCTATTTTAAGATAATTTAAGATCAGCATGTTTTGTTTTTGGTCGATCTACATTCCTACCCTCACCTATGGTCACAAGCTTTGGGTAGTGACCAAAGAATGAGATCGCGGATTCAAGGGGCCGAAATGAGTTTTCTCCACTGGGTGTCTGGCCTCTCCCTTAGAGATAGGGTGAGAAGTTCGGTCATCCGGGAGGGGCTCGGAGTAGACCTGCTGCTCCTCCACATCGAGAGGAGCCAGTTGAGGTGGCTCGGGCATCTGGTTAGAATGCCTCCTGGGCGCCTCCCTGGTGAGGTTTTCTGGGCACGTCCAACTGGTAGGAGACCAAGAGAAGACCCAGGACACGTCGGAGGGACTATGCCCCTCGGCTGGCCAGGGAACGCCTTGAGCTAGCCCAAGTAGCTGGAGAGATAGGAAGTCTGGGCATCTCGGCTTAGGCTGCTGCTTCTGAAGTGCCAAATTATTGACTCCACCTGTCTACAGCACAATTAGACATTCATATATGTAGTTTATCAGCAAAAAAAAAAAGGTGATTTAGGGGTGACTTGCTCATTAATTTTAACTTTAAAAAGTGATATCAAACGTGATTTCCTTGCTTTTAGTTTAATGGCGGATAGCACAAACAAACCGTGACCTTTGAAGTCTTGCGATCTTGCGAGTCCAGCCTGGAGCACAGCAGAGAAGCTGCTCCGGAGCTGAGATTCTCCCGGTGTGTACTAGCGTGCAGTGACGCTCGCGAGTAAACAGTTCCTCTGCCAATCCGTGCTGCTGATACCTCCAGTGTGAAGAAGGGGTTACACTTTGGTCAGACTAGCCACTAGCTCATCAGAAATTATTTTACTTTTACACAAATCTGCGCTTAAAATGGTTGAAATGTCTCTCCAAGAGCCAAGCCTATCAGCATTTTCTTATGAAATTTACCAAATTTCCAAAGATGCTTGGGTTTACTGTATCTATCAGAGGACATCTGACAGTAGTTTGACCCTGTTTTTGTTTAAATAACAAATAAAATGTTGGTAAATTCTAAACGGTGAATGTTTAGCGAAAGAGGAAAAACAATTTTCAATTTTGTTCCAGATAAAAGCTCGTAAAGAGGATCCACAGAGAAAGAGACAGAGGCATTGCTTTTATTAACGTGTTCCAAAAGTCGGGTGTTTTAATCAGATTTTAAATGTCTCACTGTATAATCAGCACAATGCAGGCATTCCAGCTTGCATTTAGTTAATTTCAGCAGGATCAGCGGAAAGTCTGCTGTGACAATAGGCTGCTGTGCTAAAATAAAGCTTTGGTATTAGGTGATGTATGTGAATGCATCATTCTCTCCCTTCTTCCTCTTTTTTCTGTGGGCCATAAAGCACATCTCCCTGGGGCATGCTCCTAACCAAGGGGGGGAAAGTCATTTGCATATGGTCTTCATTGTCTGGAGACAATTTAAATCTTTGTGCCACTCTGCTGTTAGCTTTCAATGCTCCAGCGCTTCAAATGAAAGAAGTTCCTAAGTAAGCTAATTATAAAGTATTACTCTAATGTATACAATAGCCCTATAACTACTGCATTGTACACAGTGTGTCATTTGAGGACAAGAGCTCCCTTGTATTATTACTGCAAGAGTTATAAGAGGGTTGTTAACCTTTTATGGAGTGAGCTGATTAGGTCTGCAAGTGCACACTTAATCAGAAACTGAGTGCAGAGTAAAATATGCACTTAACAGATACTTTAATTACGTTTATACATTTGTTTTTGCACTTAAAATTGGTATGGCACTAAGTAATTTGATTGCACACAAAAAAAAAAATATATATATTATGTGGCCCTGTGGAGTTCAGCGTGAAACATGAAGGCAGCAGAGGTGTTGTCACACTAATAAGGCTACAAACAGCAAGTTCCAGAGTCATGCCCTGCACAAGTGAGGGTGTTACATCACAGCAGCAGAGTCATCATCCAGATTCATTTTACTGATTGCTAATTAATGCTAGATAAATACCAGACAGCTCTGCACTCTATGATTTTACTCATTTACCTTTTATTGCAGCAATTATTACCTTTTGAGACTCAGATGCACACGCTCACTTTTCTTATCAATTTGTTAGTCCCACTAACAGGCCAATTACTGTATATCTGGTTGCAGACAAATGCTCAACAGCACCTCTGCAGAAACACATGCTCGTGTAACAGTGTCAGAATTTGAGTAAGTCAGCAGGAAAGGGGAAAAAATGCCTGGAGTTCACACAATAAATCAAGTCAAATCCATGTGGTCCCATTCTTTTTGACGATCACTCACCTCAGGAGAGCCTTAAGCCAGTATCAGAGGTGCGAGAAACGAAGGAACAATTTTGTGAGGGGTGGCAGCCAGTTTAGAAATTAAATGAAGATATAGTGTGGAAAAGTTTGTAACAGAAGAAAACTTGAGACAGCATGGCTGCTGCAAAAGCACAGTACATATTAATTAAATTAGCATATTTTCTTTAAGCCTTCAACCAGGCAAGGCGAGTTCACACACCGAAGCAATTCAGTGTGCTTTCCAATAGCGAGAATAGCACAAACATGCACACTTGGCTGTTTTGCTCACTTTTAGCACCCCCTAGTGTTCATTATTAATTATCTGTGGTCAAACCAAAAATGAAACATATCTCTTCGCTGTGTGTTCATCTTTTTAACACCTTAATCTCACTGCTGAGATGTCTCCCCAGCCTTCATTAGGGTCTACAGGAGTGATTCATCAGTCCAACGGGGCGACCCACCAGTCTGAAGTTGCAAATGCGGTATTATGGCCACATGGGGTGGTAGAGGTCTGAGTAACATTTCATTAACCATGTAAATGGTCATTTTAGCACATACTGGCTCAAAAAAATTATTTAATAAAATATTTAAGAATTTGCATAGTATGGCTTTAAAATAAAGTGACAGCATAATTAAAATACACAAATTAATTTCAGATTTAAGAATAAGAAAAATACAAAATTAAAGTGTGATCAGTTACAGTGTGGAAGGTGCAGCATAAGAAACATTCATTCACATAAATAGAATATTTAAATTTTCATTTAAAATTTTCTAGTTGGGACACATTTGAGGTCATAGGGAAACTTGATTCCATCTGTGTGCAGCAGAGTAGCTAAAAGCAGCTTCACCCAGTTTGGTTATGAACCGGGGTTCTACCAGCTGACTGCTTCCTAAGGGTCTCAGAGCCCTGCTGGGTGAATATACAGGAAGGAGAAGATCCTACATGGGTCTTGGTCCCTTGCCATCGAGTGATTTGTAAAGCAGTAGAAGCAATTTGAAATCGATTCTGTAGTTTATTGGTAACCTTTGTAGAGATTTAAGAACAGGAGTGATGTGCTCAGTTCTCTTGGTTCTTGTTTAGACTCTTAACAGCAGCATTCTCAGTAAGCTGCAGTTGCTTCACAGCTTCACAACTAGTCACTGACAGTCGTAGCCCAGTGAGGCTTTATAGCTGCTCAAAGTATAACACCCTGTTATGTGTAGCGAGTGAACTAATGGTCCTGATTGTGAGTTTTCAGGTCTTCTACTATGCCTCTATAGCTCCCATCATTGTCTGGATCTGCTATGTTGCAGAATAAAAAAGGAGAGGCCATGACCCATATTAGTCTTGTTAGTTAGTGTAGACGGTGGTGAAACCTAGTGAGCGGTGTCTAGTAATGTCCTCTGGATCCCATTAAGCAGGCTCACTGGGGGTAATTGTCCAAGTCATTAAAAGTTTGATGATTTTGCTGCTGGGTGGAGGGTTGCCTGCCCTTGCTGTGGCTCATTTTGGATTTTGCCCTGGAAAGTCAGATGCCTGTTGGCACATTTAAAGTAGCTTTCTCTCTCTTACTCTCGGGGGAGGAATACAGCACATACCTCATGTTTTTCAGCTTTCACTCATTCCCGATGGTCTCAGGGTGACTGTTATTTGTTTGACAGCAAAAAAAATAAAATAAAAAATAAAAAAATCTTGATAGACAATAGAAAGAACAGAGAGACACTGTCAAATGTGACAGCCAGGTATAATTTTGTCCTTGTTTTATCATAGTTTGTTTGTTTTTGTCAAACTGCTTCAAATGGTAAAACCCAAATTTGAGTTTTACATTGAGGTTAAGCATATAGTCTATAACTTTTTCAAGTTTTTCCAAGGCATTACTTGATTGTTTTTGGTTTACTGAACAAGTCCTAAATTACCCAATTGTCCAATTTCAGCTTTCAAATAAAGATATTTCCAGGAATCTTTTTTACAATTGGATGACTTAACATGTCATCATCTCCAGTAAACTCAATCAGTCATAGTTACTGTAGGTTTCAAGGTTAAAACTACCCTCTGGTTAAGACCCGTCGGCCCAGACTTGTCCAACATGAGGATCCTGAGGCCGTCTTCTCTCCCAGAAAGAGCTGATCCAGGCAGACAGTCGTGGCGGCCCTGGCTTGTCTCCCAAGCCTGCACACTCTGGCGCTGCAGAGCCAGGGCAGCAGCCACAGGGCCCCGGTCACCCTGCCAGCTGGTGCCAGATCTTTGCATTTCTCAAGCCTCTCTCTTGTCTGCCACCGGGCTCTTCGGAGGTGACATGAGGTTCTAATAAGGCTGCTAGCTCCTCACCCCTTCTGTAGGTGTTAGTGAGTCGCGCATCTCCTGCCATGCCCCAGTCACAGCTGCACTCTCAGACCCAGATGTCTTGTTTGTCATCTTGGCAGAGCTGCCTGAGGATAGACATCGATAGACCCCTTTGATTGACACATCGACTGTGTGTGAAAGTGTGTGTCTGGGTTTCTGGAAGCATATGCTAGTATATGCTTCTTACATTTCTGTTCCAATGTTTTCTGTTTTCTCAGATGAGGAAAATGTTTTTATATTAACATAGAATGTGTTCATGTCAAGAATTGCTATGCAACTTTGCACAAGAGTAGAATGTTGAATTTTTCTTTATCTATTTTTCACCCAACAAAATGATTCCAGTGTCCATTTAAGCCTCTTTTAGAAAACAATGCCGCCAATTTGTCGAAATGCCGAGCCGGCATCAGGGAGCCTTAGCTCATTAATAAGTGGTCAGACCATGGCTACAACCTGGCACTATCGTGTGTCCTTTTTACAAAAGATTACACAATGGCGGTAATGGGGTATCAATGCGGTCTCTGTGCTGTAGCGGACTTCTGTTTATCTTGGACATGACTTGCTTTTTATTGCGATCGAAGCCCCGCTCATTAAGTTTTTTTAACCAGTCGCCCATAAAGGTGTCTGCCCTCCACAGTCCCTGTGCCATCCCTGATGATCTGACCTCCAGCTTAAATGGAGAGAAGCTCCTAGAGCTCTGCATTACTTTAGTTTATCATCTCAGCTAATTCTCTTTACAAAAGTGAAACTTACGGTCCGTGTTTACCTTCATTTTCAATATAGTTGCTTGCCAGAGCTCGGCAGTAACTCCCCACGTGGTCATGACGCCTCTCTCTGATGCGCCAAGGCGTAATATGCATTCACAAGTCCGGGACTGCGGTAATATTACGACCAAGCGACACAAATGCATCAAAATTCCCGCTACGCCATGCCGCCGCGGCACGTTCATGAGACACACTGTGGCGGCAGTATTACGCTGATTTGCCAGCATGGTGTGCCTTCTAAAAAGGGCTTCTGACTCTGATCAAGATACATTCATCACTAAAATGTTAGTTTCTTTAAGCATTATGAGGTAAAACATCAGTCAGTGACCTCTAGCCCTTTTTAAAATTCTAGACAGTAAAGAGTTTCTACCCATTCACATACAAATTACCTAGACATAACCTGAATGTTAATGCTTTAAACAGCTGAAAGCTGAAATTAGGAATTTCATTACGTCATCTTTTTAAGGGAAAAAAAAACCCCATCAGTTTGTGTATTTATTTATTTATTTATTACAGAAAACAAGCAAACCTCATGCGGCGACAAAATAAATCTGCTAACAAAATTTACAAGCTCAATTAAAGCTCAGCATATTCATGTTGTGGTGATGTGGAACTTGGGAAAATGCAAAAAGATGTGTGAACCTGAGAGCGGAACTGCCACCTCATCTCGACAACACGGCATCTCTGCAGCGTCTAAATGAAAGCAATGCAGTTGTGATGGATCTGAGTTGTGTTGATGACCTGAAGTTGGAGCCTCTCCAGTTTATTGTAAATGTAAAGGATTTGTCTGTTGCCTAATGGCGTGATGGTTGTATAACGATAGAAGAATTGAATCCCAATGTCATCTACAGTGTAAGAACATATCAGGAGCATGAGTGTGTTTCAATGGACAAATAGAAACAATGTAAAGCACTTTGTAGACCCTCTATAATGTCAAAAAGATGTTATAAAAGGAATAATTAATTTTCTTTTTTTCCACAAACCATAATTTTACTGAAGCATCTGTTAGATAGGAATTGTGAAATGCATGAATGAGTCAAGGAACTAGATTACATGTTTACCATGTTTTACGGTACAAGCAACTCAAATTTTTCAAAACCACACCGAGAGTCTTTGTGGGTATCTTTGACTCGGTGAACCATAGGAAATCTTTTGCAGTAAATCTCCCACTTGACCTCAAGGATGTCTGTGGTTTTCCACTGTCGCACCAGTCATCTAAGGCAAGATGGGGGTGGAGAGAGGTTAAATTTGCAAATGCTGGTGTCGCTGCTCTGAGCTTTTGTGTCACAACTTACCTAACAAAAATCGTCCTGCAAGAAAACTTTTCAAAACGAGGAAAAATAGAGCAGGTTATGACAGAGCAAGCTTTCTGTGCTGGAAGAGAATACCATTATTACAGTCGCCTTCTAATGTCAGAGTTACCAGATTTGGATTGTGTAGGACCATGTGTCAGGGCTGCTGCTGCTGCTGAGGCTGAAATGAAGCGGTGCCTGGGTCAGCAACCCTGCACTCAGCACTCTGACATGCATCCAGGTGGAACAAAGTCCTCGCTCGGTGTCTCATCCCAGGCTTCCTGCTGAAAGGTGACATCTCCACAGCTTAATGGCTTCATTCATCTGCTAAAGAGCATACAATTTGTTAATCGTTTCCCCTCATGGCTGCCCATACTTTCCAGTTGGTTAGGTCAACAAACAAATTTTCAAGCGGGCGAAAAAACAAGTACGCAGCTCTGCTCGTTTTTTTCAGGGCACCCCTCTGAAAACACCCGTGTTGGTTCTTGGTAGAATTATCAGAAGGAAAAATGGTTAGCCACATCAGTGAAATGAATAGAAAATTACACAAGGACAAGGACTCTTCCATGTCTAAAGGAGACTTAATGGTCTGTTGCAATTACCTGTAGTGTGGAAGATTTTAAATTCATTTATCACAGCGGGGTTGACCCCACAGCCTGGTTGGTTACATACACTGCAACATTTAGGATTATACCGTGTTATACCAGTCAAAATGAGGGTATAGCTGCAAGCGGTGACCAATTAAAGTTGAACAAAGCCAGCTCATCTGCTCAGCTTCTCTCTTAGTAGGTCATTGAATCTGAAAGAGCATTCAGACCCACACTCGTCTCCACAGTTCTACAGCACAGCCTTTTCATGCAGGAATCCTCACAAAAAGACATTTCTAACTTTACTAAATACATTCAAATTGTTTTTGCTAACAGCTGTTGCAAAAAAAAAGCAACAATAGTTCAATCCTCCATTTTTGTAAATTGTGTTTTTGCTCTGAGAAGTGAATGCAGCATTACTGTAAAGATGTGCTGCAACATAATGACAAATGTGAACAGGTCTGAGGCAACCAGACAGAGCTGCACTGATACAGGACAGTAAGCCACTTTGCAGGGAGGGGTTGCGTTACCACTGGAGTGATGTATGACCCAAAGTCCCATCTGAGGGTTCTTGTTACACGGCTTCATGCTGCTCTACAGTGATGGCTTTCCGTACATGGAATCAGGGGCTACAGTAATGTATGGGCCCCTGATGCTGCCAAAGCTCTGACTCAGCTTGCTGATATTGCCTCCTACCTTGACCTCTGGTCTGATAACTAGACATTTCAGACACGCAGTGTGTTATTACTACACTGCACTAAAAGGTGGAGAGACTTATGTTTTTATCATCTCATTTACAAAAGCATTGCTGTCATAAATTTGGCCACACATCCGTTATATTTAGTTCCTTGTTTTAAAGCATTTTCGTTGTTTTCCAGCTCTTTGTCATCTGCCATGTTCTGTTTGTGATTTAATCATGATTATGGTCCTTTATTCATGAAAAAGTAAGAAAAATAAATGCAAATTATGCATCAAAACATGGTTTAGTCAAAAACTGTGTTTTTTTTACTCTTGGTAGCGATACATTGTGTGATATAGACCAAATATGCACCAGAAGAACATCATTCAATAGTTTAACAGGCCACAGAAATTAAGCTTTGAATGACTGATCTGGTATTTTGATCTCTTTTACAAGTATGTTTCTCTTTTACATTTTCCTACTATCACAGTTTAAGTTTTATGATCAGCTCTCAACGTTTAAAGAGACAATGTAGTTTTTAGCTTTAATCTCTGGAACTATCCATCAACATGTTGTCGAAAATGAATTAAATGATGTCCAGTTGAAAAATACTGGCAGCTTCGAAACATATATCTATAAAAACTGGGTCTAAAATTCATGGGAGCGGGTCTAAGTCTCTGGGCGATGCTATATTAGATGCACTGTTTCCTTTTACGGGAGTCCGTGAGGACAGAACACATTTACTAATTAGTAACAAGTGGTTACAAACTTTTCGTCATTCATAAACAATGTTGTTTTACACATTTACCTCTTCACTCGTTGCCAGTGATGTGCTTGTCATTTTGCTGGAGGTTTGAACAATCTCACAATGTACTCATTTGACAATTGCACTCCCAGAGTTTTTTGACCCTAATGGCCATCCGTCTTACTGGAACACAAAAATACAGCTTGCTTGCAGTGATTTAGGTATGTACTGCCCCTTATCGCCAGGGAAAATACACACCATCACTTTAAACTGTTGATGCGTTTGAGCTGATTTGAAACAAACTCCTCCAACTCCCTCCACCCTTTCTAATATACATCCAAACATACTTGTCCTCCATCACCTACTGTATCGTTCACTGCTTCTGAACTTGTGTTCACACTCAAGCATCTGTGAACTTAAGTTATTTAGAACAAAATATTTGCTTTGTAACAGGAAGTGAAGGCTCCTTTTAACTTTTCCTTGTCCTAACATGCCCTATCTCCTGCATAAAGCACTGCAGAAAGAGTAAAGTTCACATGTGACCATCAGAAGATTGTGCTGCTCTTAATTTGGGATATTTTTCCCTATAAAACATTTATTTTTTTAAGCAATTGTTTGCCTCAGGCTTGCTGTTTAGTCTGCTTTCCTGCCTCCCCCTCATCGAGTTTGCTATCGGGGGAAGAGAAACAGTCATGTGGTTACTATGGTGACCTCGGTTGGCAATTGCCTTGAATGTTTCTTTTGATCTTGGTTTTGTCTTTCCACTTTTAATTGAGTTTATGCATTAAACTATTAGTATGTTGCTTTATCCTATAATTTTACAAAGTTGATGCTTTTATTTTTACTTTTGATGATTTTATTTACAGCCCGGTTTTTGATTTTGCCAGGATCACGCTCTGATCAGCTAACACATGTGCACAACACTCAGATGTGTGAACAGATCAAACCAGCGATAAAACAAAATAGCTCCTGCTCTGTTAGAAAACGGTCTCTTCTTTGCTTTATTTGGTAGATTTAGGATATTTTTACAATTACCTTCAAAGTCATCAGTTAAGTTGACTTGGACTGATTTTCATAATTGCTCTAAATCATCCCCACTCATTTTCTGTTGCCTGATATTGTCTCCTTTCTGTTATTAAAATCAAACTGAACATTTACACGTGCTCACATTTCACATACCTACACTTTTGCCTTTTTAATTTCTTTGACTTTGATCTCGAGGTTTAATTAGCCAGTTTCCTTTTCCGTGATGGATGGTTTTGTTTCTCGTCTCTTCTGCAGGTTACCTTCACAAAGAGGAAATTCGGCTTGATGAAAAAGGCCTATGAGCTGAGCGTACTGTGTGACTGTGAGATAGCCCTCATCATTTTCAACAGCTCTAACAAACTGTTCCAGTACGCCAGCACAGACATGGACAAAGTGTTGCTGAAATACACAGAGTACAACGAGCCCCATGAGAGCAGAACCAACTCTGACATTGTGGAGGTGAGTGAGCTTTGTTTTGCTTCTTTTATGATCTATTACTTACAAAAAACTGTTCAAACTTGTTAGATTTGAGCAGCATTAATTATTTTAGTGTTGGAATTTAACTGTGAAAAACATTTATTTCTGCAACAACTGCTAACTTTCTTTGTAAACATTGCAAGAGGAGATGCACAAGTCAGGGACAAGTAACTATTTCCTTGTCACCATGCAGATAGGGCACAGGATTTCTGCTCTCCCTGATAAGTTCAGCTTCTCTTGTGCGCACCAACTGACGTGAAACACCTATCTGCACAAGCATGCACAGAGTTGGTGCTGACCACCGGTGCTGACCGCCGGTGTTTCCCAGAGATATCCTACCTTTAGGGAACAGGACACACAGTTTGTGCAGCTGGATTTTCAGTTAAATTGCAGTTCATAGTACAGTCTATAAAGCACTTAGGGTTTGAGATGCTCCTGCGGGCCCAGCGGCGGCTGGTGGAGGAGAGCCACTTGTTTTGCCAGAGTACAAAATTGTCAGCCAAAAGTGTAAAAGCCAACGTAAATGAGGACGATTATGGATGCATCCTGTTCCAAACATCTTTCGCTGGCACGTGTGTGGTTTCTCGCCTCATTCAGGATCTGCTTCAAGGGGCCGGTGTCTTCATTCTGACTACATGAAAGCACACACAATGTATGTTAATGCCTATTGATAAAATCCTCACAGTAAGCTCGACATTACCATTAATCTTTATGGCGATTATTTCAAAATCCCATAGATTATAGAGCAAAACACTTTCTATTAGACCAAGCAAACTGCTCCATCCCTGCTTTTATTGCCACCTGCCCACTACACGTGTTTAGTTTTTACAGCTGCTGCACAATTAAGACCTTTAAGAGTTTAAGATGGGATTTAGACAAAAAACAAGAATCTTTGAAAAGACTTTCACTTGGAGGAATTAGTGAAATTGATTGCAGCATGTAGGAGTCAGCTGCAGCCCATTATCTTTTATTTATACTGCTTCTGCTTGTGAATTACCTGCTTGGCGGAGCTGCAGAACAGTGTTCTGGCATCCTTGTGCAATAACTCCTCCATCAGGGGCCCTCAAAGCAGAGCAGGGGCTTACCTGCATAAAAGATACATGTACGCTTTCCTTACATAACGGTGACCACAAACTTGTTTTTGCTGCAACTCTGAAAGCTTTCAAGGATTGCTGAAGACCGACATTGACGGTGGTGGAGTTATTTGCTGGATCATTCTTCAGGATCGTTCCTCAATTTTAATTATCATGTTTTCCTTAAAAAATGAAGTTAGTCTGATGAAATTGTTTTTTATTGCAAATGGGATTACTGTACATGTAAATATACATGAGTATTTAATTTGTTTTACTTCAAGAGTGTGTTGTCCCCAATTGGCAAAGTGAACTTCTTAACAAAGGCATTTCTGATTTTTAATTTGCGTTGTAGTGGGTTAGCCATACACTTTGGTGGTGTTTTAGTTGGTACACTTGGTACAGCACACCAAAATGGGAATTGCACCTCTGGAAAAAAACAAAAACACAACCAGAAACTATTTCTTATAACATACCTGCCAAGGCAACAAGCCTGTTGAGCATCGGAAGCTTAGCCCTCACCAGGGGAACAAATATGCAGCACAAACTCTGTGCCTCAATCTCACTTAACCTTTTTTGCCCTTTAAATTTGTCTTAGTGATCCAATTATAAACGAGTTAGCTCTCACCTCGAGCATTTTTACAAAGATTGGTATATTTTAAAGCTACAATGGCAAATATGCAAAATAAGCTAGCTTAAAACATTTTTTTTCATGCCGAAAAAACAAGAGACAGTCCAAGGCACTCTCAAATAGAAAATGTTAAAAAGCCTTTATTGTAATAGCTTGGTCACATATGGCCTTTTTAATACTCCAACGCGTTTCGGCGAATGTAGCCTTCGTCAGGGAGTCAAAAATGCCATTTAACAATGTTCTAACATAACATAGCTATACACATTTTATGGAGACAAAAAATGAAGTGGTTCTCTTGCATTTGTCTAAAAACCTCAGCCAATAAAACGGCTCGGTCCAAAACCAACGATTGGACCATCCAGTTGTCTGTCTCACTGGACCACTGCACATCCACACTTCCCTGGGTTGTCTATTCATTACACACTTGTATATTTAACAACAGAACACTGCTGGTGAGAGGTTCTTCGCAAAAATAATATCAGAGAAGGAGAAACAGCCAGCAGCCACCACTTCAACTTTAGGACAACTACCAGAGTCTCATTTGAAGTTGCGGAAAACAAAAGACATCTGGAAGTTTACCGTGGCAATATCGTGTTCTGGTATCAGGCAGACGTGGCCTAGCGATTTTCACTCGTGACAAAATGGCATGAGGGGATCAGTAAACTGTGTAAGGTAACCAGTGTGTTCCACAGAAACACAACACAGATAAAAAATGGTGGTGTTGCTGGACATTTTGCTCAGTTTTATGGTATTTTGTCAGACTCTGAATCAAGAAATGGCTGCAAGCAGTGACAGAAAGCAAAAAACTCCAGTGCAACCAGTGACTCCCCTAGCCAATCAGTGGCCAGAATCACAATGCCGGCCCAACTCAGCCTTGCCAGGTACCTTAAAGAAACATGGACTAAAAATGCGGGAGAAATTAGACGGAAAATACCGAACCATGCCCCTGGGAACAGTGGTCGGGCCGAGCTGCATCGGTCCGAGCTGCTCAGAGTAGTGTTCCTGGAAAACCACCTTATGTGACCAAATGCTTTTTCTTCACTCCGTTTTCTTTTTGTCCTTGGAGTAAAGAAAGAAGGCCAAAATCATCTAGCAAGGCTACATCCAGCTCATGCCAGTGTCAAAGGAATTTTTTTCAAACAAACACACTTGTTACTTGTCCAGTGTGTTTTTGCATGCAGCATGCTAAAGCTGCACTTTTAATCAGGAGTCATTTGCAATACATCTGGCTCTGCGTGTCAGCCATAGTAAAACATGGCAATCTAATGATCTTTCAACCCATCTGCAGAACTGGATATCAAAGACTTGGATTTCAGTGCCATGGGTTTGTGTTTAGGTGAGCAAATGGACAACATGGTACTTTACCAATTGACAAATATTCCCTGAAAAGAAGAAGTAACATTTTTAGCAAATTCCAGAAGGATTCCATTGTCTATCTGAACTATCTAAAAGAGGAAAAAGAATGCATTCTACTGTAGGATAATGACTAAAAGCATATCTAAATTAATTACCCAAAGATGCACCAGTTAAAAGCATTTGCTGTGACCACCAGTTCCAAGAAATATTACTGAAACTCTGCTGATAGACAACAAAAGAGTTGTGCATGTGGATTGCCATAAGTCACAGAGAAGTAAAAGTAAGAATACACAATGGTCTCAAACCTCTCCCTGGGCTCCCACCTTACTGTGGTGGAGGGGTTTGAGTGTCTCAATGATCATAGAAGCGAAGATGTCTGAGGTTTTCTGCCTCTGGTAGGGTCACCCATGGCAAACAGGTCCTAGGTGAGGGATCAGACAAAAAGCAGCCCGAAGACCTCTTATGATGAATTATATAAATGGAAACCGTGTTCATTTGCCCGGACGTGGGTAAGCGGGCCCCCCTCCTGGAGCCAGGCCTGGAGGTGGGGCACATTGGCGAGCGCCTGGTGGCTGGGCTTTCACCCATGGAGCCCGGCCCAGCACAGCCCGAAGAGGAAACATGGGTCCCCCTTCCCATGGGCTCACCACTCGTGGGAGGGGCCAAAGGGGTCGGGTGCAGTGTGTGACGGGTGGTAGTCGAGGGCGAGGACCTTGGCGGTCTGATCCTCGGCTACAGAAGCTGGCCCTTGGCACATGGAATGTCACCTCTATGGTGGGGAAGGAGTCTGAGTTGGTGTGTGAGGTTGAGAGGTTCCGACTAGATATTGTCGGACTCGCCTAAAGGCATGGCTCTGGCTCTGGAACCAGTTTCCTTGAGAGGGGTTGGACTTTTTACCACTCTGGAGTTGCTCCCACTGAGAGGCGCCGAGCAGGGGTGGACATACTAGTTGCCCCCCATCTTGGTTCCTGTACATTGTGGTTTACCCCAGTGAATGAGAGGGTAGCCTCCCTCCGCCTACATGTCGGGGGACAGGGTCTGACTGTGGTCTGTGCTTATGCAACAAACTACAGTTCAGACTACCCACCCTTTTTGGAGGCCTTGGAGGGGGTGCTGGAAAGCGCTCCTTCCGGTGACTCCCTCGTTCTGCTGGGGGACTTAAACGCTCACGTGGGCAACGACAGTGAGACCTGGAGAGGTGTGGTTGGGAGGAATGTCCCCCCGATTTGAATTCAAGTGGTGTTTTGTTATTGGACTTCTGTGCCAGTCATGGATTGTCCATAATGAACACCATGTTCAGACATAAAGGTGTCCAAATGTGCTCTTGGCACCAGGATACCTTAGGCCGCATCTCGATGATCGACTTTGTTTTTGTTTCATCTGACCTGCGGCTGCATGTCTTGGACACTCTGGTGAAGAGAGAGGTGGAGCTGTCAACTGACCACTACCTGGTGGTGAGTTGACTCAGATGGTGGGGGAGGATGCCGGTCAGACCAGGCAGCCCCAAACGTATTGCGAGGATCTGCTGGGAACGTCTGGCAGAGTCTCCTGTCAGAAGGAGCTTCAATTCCCACCTCTGACAGAACTTCCAAAATGTTCCGGGGGAGCTGGGGGACATTGAGTCTGAATGGACCCTGTTCCATGCCTCCATTGTTGAGGCGGCCGACCGGAGTTGTGGTTTCAGGATCGTCGGTGCCTGTTGTGGTGGCAACCCCCTATCCCGCTGGTGGACGCCGGCGGTTAGGGATGCTGTCAAGCTGAAGAAAGAGTCCCATCAGGTCTTTTTGGCCTGTGGGACTCCAGAGGCAGCTGACGGGTACGGCAGTCCAAGCAGAACACGGCTTGGGTGGTCGCCAAGGCAAAAACCCGGGAATGGGAAGAGTTTGGTGAGACCATGGAGCAAGACTTCCGTACGGCTTCGAGGAGATTCTGGTCCACCATCCGGCGCCTCAGGAAGGGGAAAGCAGTGCGCTACCAACACTATCTATAGTGGGGACGGCGTACTGCTGACCTCTACTCAGGACGTTGTGGATCGGTGGGCAGAATAGTTCGAAGACCTCCTCAATCCCACAACATGTCTTCCAGTGAGGAAGCAGAGTCTGGGGACTTTGGGTTGGCCTCTCAAATCTCTGGTGCTGAGGTCACTGAGTTGGTTAAAAAGCTCCTCTGTGGCAAGGCTCCAGGGGTGGATGAGATCCGCCCGGAGTTCCTTAATGCTCTGGATGTTGTGGGGCTGTGTTGGCTGACGCGGCTCTGCAATATCGCATGGACATCGGGGGCATTCCCACTGGACTGGCAGACCGGGGTGGTGGTCCCCTTTAAAAGGGGGGACCGCAGGGTGTGTTCCAACTACAGGGTGATCACACTTCTGAGCCTTCCAGGTAAGGTCTATTCAGGGGTTCTGGAGAGGAGGGTCCGTCTGATTGTTGAACCTCAGATTCAGGAGGAGCAATGTGGTTTTGGCCCTGGCTGTGGAACACTGGACCAACTCTATACCCTTAGGGGGATCCTGGAGGGTGCGTGGGAATTTGCCCAACCAGTCTACATGTGTGTTGTGGATTTGGAGAAGGTGTTTGACCGCATCCCCCGGGGGGGCCCTGTGGGGTACTCCGGGAGTATGGGGCACCAGGCCCTCTGGTATGGGCTGTTAGGTCCCTGTAGGACCGGTGTCAGAGTTTTGCCCGCATTGTCGGCAGTAAGTCGGGCTCGTTCCCAGTGAGAGTCGGACTCCGCCAAGGCTGCCTTTTGTCACTGATTCTGTTCATAACCTTTATGGACAGGATTTCTAGGCACAGCCAAGGTATGGAGGGCATCCGTTTTTGTGGCCTGAGGATCAGATCTCTGCTTTTTGCAGATGATGTGGTCCTCTTGGCTTCAACAGAGCATGATCTTCAGCTTTTGCTGGAGCAGTTCGCAGCTGAGTGTGAAGCAGCTGGGATGAGAATCAGCACCTTTAAATCTGAGACCATGGTCTTGATTCGGAAAAGGGTAGAATGCCTTCTCCGGGTCAGGGATGAGGTCCTGCCCCAAGTGAAGGAGTTTAAGTATCTTGGGGTCTTGTTCACGAGTGAGGGAAACCAGGAGTGTGAGAGTGATAGGCGGATTGGTGCTGCATCTGAAGTGATGTGGGCGTTGTACCGGTCTGTCGTGAAGAGAGAGCTGAGTCAGAAGGTGAAACTCTCGATTTACTGGTTGATCTACGTTCCTACCCTCACCTATGGTCATGAGCTTTGGGTAGTGACCGAAAGAACGAGATTGTGGATACAAGCAGCCAAAATAAGTTTTCTCTGAAGAGTGGCTGGGCTCTCCCTTAGAGATAGGGTGAGAAGCTCTGTCATTCGGGAGGGGCTCGGAGTAGACCCGCTGCTCCTCCACATCGAGAGGAGCCAGTTGAGGTGGCTCAGGTATCTTGTCAGGATGCCTCCTGGACGCCTCCCTGGTGAGGTTTTCCGGGCACGTCCAACCGGGAGGAGACCTAAAGGTAGACCCAGGACACAGTGGAGGGACTATGTCTCTCACCTGGCCAGGGAACGCCTTGGGATTCCCCCGGAGGAGCTGGCCCAAGTGGCTGGGAAGAGGAAAGTCTGGGCCTCTCGCCTGAGGCTACTGCCCCCGCGCACCCAACTCCGGGATGAAAGCGGATGAAAATGGATGGATGGATGGATGAGCGGTCTCAAACCAGAACTAAATAACTCTTTGCTGAAAACCTAAAGTATCAGCCAAATGAGTGTTTAAAACTTTGGTTACTCCTTTTTTTCCATGTGTGTTCTGATGAAAAAAAAAATGCATTTAAACTTCCATTGCAAAAAAAAAAAAAAAAAGAAGCAAAACTGCTTTTTATTCTAGGCCATTGGGAAAGCTGGCTTTCACTTGCTAGACCAAAAGCCAAAATTTTACATGTGGTCCTCTGCTGTATGCTTCTGTGAACCACATGGCGTAGCAGAAATCCTCCCTGTCCTTGACTTTGCACCAGTGATCCCAACTGATTCTCGAGTCATTACTGCTGGCTGCTCTCGAGAAAGCTGCTGGCCTTTACAAAAGTAAAGAACAAGTCAATGTTGTCCCAGCTCTCTCAGCCAGCATCTTTTTCAGATATGCACAACTTGTCTCTTTCTACTTGGTGTGTGGTCACAACTGAATGCAGATTGGAAGGAACCAACCCAGCTCACATCACAGCATCTTCAGCTGGATGTCTTTCTAAAGCCGGGCGTACACTGTGCGACTTTTTCACTTTATTGAGCCGATTTTCCACTCGTGCGAGAATCCACAATATCGGGGCGAGTTTTGCACTGAGCGTCGTGTAGTATAAAGGGGGTTACGAGAGGCGATTAACATCATGTGACCAGCTACCGATCAGCAACCATGAGCTCGCACGGACTTCTGGCATGTTTGATATTTAGCTCGTCCCTCGTAAGGGTATCACACTGTTGAAGCGGCGCTGCGAGCAGCTGCAACCCAAAAAGTACCAAAACCGCTCACCGCGCATGCGCAATCATGCATCAACACCGCTCAGCCGCTATTTCCCTAATAACACACTTTGTTCGTTTTTATTTCTACACGTTTTTTTACTCACAAATATTGTCAAGAAAGTGTGTTTGTCGTATTCATGTCAAATTAAACTGATCACAAAACACAGATTTACTTTCTTTATTTCGTTTTCCTCATCCAACCCCCATAAATCCCTGTGTGTCCCCCTGCAGCACTCCCGAAGGACAGCAGGCAAAACAAGACAAAAAAGTCTGACGTGTTGTGTAAAAACGGCTATTTTTAGCATATTTTTTAGGTCCGACGTGTTGCTACCAGACGTACAGTGTGAGCAGTCAGGTCGCGTCCGAGAACTGGGTCGTACAGTGTGAGCGCATGACTCGTGAGATCTGCCCTGCGAGGAAGTCGTACAGTTTGAGCTGAAGCTGAGTGCTACGAGTGAAAAAGTCGCACAGTGTCCGCCCAGCTTAAGCTGGGTACCGATCTGATCATCTCAATGCCATCTGTGTGATTTGGTGATCACTTTCAGTCGTTTTCACAACCATGCAGTTATTTGGAAACTTCACTGTTTGAGCGAGCTGATGCACGTGCCATGGCAGGAAATCTACCCCTTCCTCATTTATCTTGTGAAAATGGGCCTCACATGGGAAAACTTAAAAGTGTACACTTGTCTAAATTTCTAAATTGTGTTAAACCAATATGGTCCATGCAAACAACCACATGCTTATATTGTCCAGATTATGTATCTTCTTATTTTCATCGGTGAGCTTCATGTGAGAGACCAAATCAAAGGTCACATTCCTGCTCAGTAGTACCATCTGTAGATAAAGGCTGAGCTGTGCAGTGTGGGAGAACGCTCTCCATGTTTTCCACAGATGGATGCCTGCCTTGGCCACAGTTGGATAACCCACTGGAGGGCTATGGTCTTTGCCTCATACTTGGCTCGCAGTCCAAAGCTGAGCAGTAGGTTCAGGTTTTCCCCCCCTTGTGTTAGTTAGTGAGTTTCAGCATCCCTGCATGGATTAACCTTACCAACACACCAGGCAACAGATGAGTGAAAAACTTGAGGTGCCTTCAGTGTAGATGGTAGTAAAGTTGGGATTCCTGACAGAAGGTTTTATGGTCTTGTTTCTATTGTATTACTTATTGAATTCTGTTTATGCCACAAATGAAAACGCTGCTGTTAGCTATTAGAATAATCTAATATAATGTAGTCTTACTGCCTCTTCTGCTCAGAACTAATGAGATTTTGCTCATGCTCTGCTATAACCTCACACACTGTTCTCCTGCATACAGTAAGATCCCTGTGTGTCATGGAGAGTAATCAGTAACTTCATAAGCACCATTTGGCATCTATGTGCTCTTTTTATGAGCAATCCAGTATAATTAAGGTACATCTGTACTGGTTTGGATTAATCCACTTTGCAGGCACATGGGATCAACTTTAAGGCAACACTTAATTGTAATCTTATGAAAATCAAGGCTTTAAGCTCATTTCTTCTGAGTGCAGTGAAATTTCTTTTTAGTAACCGGACTGCGGCCAAGAGTTGACATTTCCCTGCTCTTCTTTCTCTGTTTACCTCAAATGAGTTGTGGGAGCAAACATCCCGAGGTCATTCATAGGGAAATGCTGCTTATCATCTTCATAATAAAGAAGGGTGGACCATTGTTGGTGTGAGTCGGGGAAAAACAAACCAAAAAAAAAAAACTAGACAATTGCTTCTTCTTTTATTAGGAGCTCTCTGTGTCTCGTAAGACCGTTGCAGTGAGAAGAAATGAGCATAAATTTATCAGGTTTGATTTGATTGTTAAGACCCACTTTTTATAAGAAAAAGAGGTGTATTAATAAGATATGGAAATGCTGATCATTACTGAATGTCAGGCCTCATGTTGTCGTTTGAATAAATCTACTTCTCATTCACTATATCATGGTTTTATTTAATGGCGTTGAGAAAAGGAAATCAATTCCTTAAATGAGACTTTGCATTTGTGAGGTGTAGCTGCAGTGACAAATAACTGAAAGGAAAAATCAACGTTAATATCGGTTATTGGATGAATCTGCTTTAAAGCTCGGGGCTGCATGAGCGCCATGAGTTTCCGACAGCAGATATTTGTGTTCGTCAATCAAAAGCTGAGCAGTGATTAGGGCTCATTTCGATCTTAATGAATGCAAATTGGCACATCTGCTATGGTGGTCTAGCTGTCCAGACTCTTCAATTAGCATGATTGATCAATTATCCACATGCCCACCGGAAATGGAGACTCAGAGACGGGATGAGTGGAGCAGTGGGGAAAAAAGATGAAAGAGCAAAGAAGAGAGAAAAAATTATTAGAATTAATCCAAAACACACTTTTTTAAATATTGTTTTTATTTGAAATTTAATAGGACTAGTATGAATTACATCTCAATAATGAACAACTCTCCGATTAAAATCAACGTGTTGATCAGCAATGAGGACAGATCATGGTGCTGACTTAGTTTTATATTTAGATTTTTTATTTTCATAATTTTCTTCATCAGCAGAATTTCTGATCAAATATTTCTGAGATACAAGAGCTTCAGCCTTGCAGATATTTAACAGACTGATGCTCAGTGCAATCTGTTTAGGATACTAGTGTGTGCAGCTAATGTGTGCTGGTGAACAGTGGACACAAACCATTCAGTATTAAAAGATGTTGTTAAAAACCACTCCAAGTGTAAGACATTTTAATTGAGTTATCATTTTTAATTTTTTACCTTCCTTAGTTATTTGTATTTAACTTATTTATGATAAATGAGTTTTGTAGAGACTAAAATTCATTTTGCAGTAACTAAATACATATCTGAGTTATATAATTGTCTAAACATGTATTAAAGGTGTGGTTCACTCATTTAATCACTACATTTGCAGTGGTCTCTTTGCCTTGTAAGTCGTGGGGAGATAAAGCTGTTTCAGGAAGTACAATTCAGCTGGAGAAGAAAGTATCTTCAACAGCAGGATTTGAAGTCGTATTTCCAGATATTTCGACATCTCATCTCTGATTGGCTAACAGCAAAACTACTCTACCACTGACTCTCCTTTGTAACTTTAATATTTTATTTCCACAAATAGAGGCAACAAAAAAGTTGTCAATGCTAATTGTTAGCTTCTACTATTTGAGACTGTCTTTGCGGTTTCCTGGACGCTAAAACAAAAGCCTTCCCTGTTGCAAGTTAAGATGGGTGAGTCCATGAACGTTAAGTGACAGTGTGATATAAATACGTCAGGCTTTTCCAATCTTAGATTTTCACCATCTATTTTCTATCAGAAATGAATGCAGGAGGCAGGCGCAGGAGACTATTTTTATGTTCAGCCTGCATGAAAAACTCAGAGGGACCGATTATAATCAGAACCAATAATAAAAAATTGGGTTTTCAGTGATCCACACCTTGCTTTGGTTGCACTTTTAAAAAATCAGGTAAATGCTAAATATTGGTTGAAATACCTTTTAGTTTTTAATACTGATAATACTATTTAAAATATGCATCTAATGATCATCAGATTAAATTAGATGTAAAATGTTAGAATGTTCACCATTAATGGCTAAACAAAAAGAGGAAACCACTTGTTTACGTTGCTAAATCTGAGCTGAAGTTGGGATAAGTTAGCCCTTGTTTCTTTCTTTCAAACAGTTTGTTTCTGAGTGTTTTTTGTAGTGTGTGTCGCATTGTCTATTTATGTAGAAGAAACAGTTGTGGTTGACTTCATTTCCTTTCAAACAAGTTGTTCTTGTGTGGAAACGCCAAACATACTAATGATGAAACAGGGCAGCTGCTCAACTTTGTCTGTATGCTGAAAATTGTCATGATATCTTTATGTATGTATCTTTCTGCCCACCTACTCTCCCTACTAGAACAGCCTTCCAGCAGTCATTTGACTGCTGAGTTTAAATAAATTCACCCTATAAGTTTATTGTTTCAGATATTTAATTGAATTTAATTAGATAAATAGTGTCCATGTTATTGATCATTCAAACTCATATTTTTATGGTCAAATTTATTTTACCCCTCTGTGCCATTTTCTCTGTTTCTTTATGTCTTTGTTTAAAAATACAATAATTAAAAGGAAGGAAAGGACTGATCATTTGCTGGAGAATGCTCTTTGACTGTAAAAGTTCCCATTCTTGGCGTTCTATTTTTTTCTTGCCCAGAGAAACCAGTGAGTTCTTCTCTGGCAGTCAAAATGACTTCCTCTGACTGAAATGAGTAGAAATGATTATATTTTGTCTGTCTTTTGCACAATGAACATAAAATCCGTTTTTAATGAAAACATACAGTACATGGATTTCGGAAAACTCAGGGACTAGCAAGGCTGTTTGTTTGTATTTGATAAAGTAATTAAACATGCAAATTTGAAAACACGCTGAATGACAGTCATGGCAGTTCTATTGTTCAGTTCATTTGAACCCATTTCCTTCCATTTGTGTGTGTGATATGTAACTATAAACCAGATGGACTGCTCTGGTTTCAGCTGTTTTGTCTGTGAGATACCTACAAAAGCAGTGTTCATGATCTTTTTCAACTCTTTAGATTCTATCAGACCAATAGATTTAACAGCTCTAATGCCAGGTCTCTGTAAACCTTAATATCCACTCCTGACTAGCATCATCCCTCCTCGCTTATTCTCCTCCACCACAGTCACAATCCTCATCTGTTTCACCATGGAGCTCACAGCGGCGACGAGATTTATCCGCTTTAAGCTAAATCAAATGTCATTGATGTTGACTTAGATTTATTGGGTTGATGTTGATTTTCCAGGGCAATTCAATATATATATATATAAAAACTCTGGCTACCCATTTTTAATATTACTGAAAGCATTATGTGTGCTTCCTGGCTTTTATGATTCATTGGAGTTTTATTACATCCATTTTTACATACATTCACATTCCTTAAGCTGGGATTTTGCATAAAATATTTAAAAAGAAAAAAAATCCACAATGCAATTCATATATATTTATATTTGCAAATGTAAATTTAGGTTATATTTAATACGTGTTTGGTAAACAATATACAAATAACATCAGAAGTGAAAATATTAGATTTATTTTTATATTTCCATCATTTCATGAATAGAAAGCAGTAGGGTAGGAAAATGGCTCATGTTAATACAAACTCTGGGAGTTAAAACAAACATGGAAATCACTCACACACAAAAAAATAAATAAATCAGCGGAGATACCCTCAGGCATCAATGCATAACCAAAAACACGTGAAAACTAAATGTAAATATTTACAGAGTATACTATTTATATGGGCCTATTAACGCTGAGGGTAAAGAGCAACAGAATCTGTCGACTAATTCAGGGAAAGTCTGTTTATTTTTAACAAAACAATATTACAGTCGTTTGGGTTCATAATAAAACGGTTCAGATGTTAAACTGTTATGTTCTCAGTCTGTTTAAAAAGAGACAATTTGTACCGGGAAACAAAAACTAAATAGAGGTTGGCCGTGAAACATTGAAACCAATGTATCCAGAAAGGTTAGAAAACAAGCAGCTGTGAGAATCTTGGTAATGTTTGATTTAAAACATTTTATTTTATAAACATATCTTTGCGTTTTCTCTGTTGCTTTTATTCACTTCTCGGCTGAATATAGCATAAACTTCTTCCTAAATGAATACAGTTCTCTTTGAACTTTGGAACATTTAGCTTCTTCTAAGAATAATCAATCATGTGCAGATAGTCCTAAACATGATTTCTATGTTGTTTTATTGTAATAAAGTGTCACATATGATACCTGTGAGACAGTTTATGAAGGGTTTAGTTAGAATGTGACAACACGGTGATCCTGGGATCGTTTGCTTACCTGTTCCTTCTTTGGGCCGCGTGTTGTGAAAACAACCCACTTCCTACTTTCTATGTGCCCTTTGTGTTTTGGGTATCTGAGAGCAGTCGTTTCACGTTTGGACCCCTGTTTTAGGCCCAGCATGCTCTAGAGTTAAGTTGTGATGATTGTCAAAACAAACTTGTTCATGCACCATTATGGTGTATTTTAGGAACTGATACAATGGGAAAAGAAAGGAAAGAGGGAATATCAAAGTCAATTTTCAGTTCATAATCTCTCTTTGAAGCTTAATTTCTACTTTGAGTTTCTCTCTTCCTCCTGTATTAAAAGTGTGGTTTACTTGTTTATTCAATACAATTGCGGTGTGTTCTCTAGTGCAAAGCAATGCCTTATGAGCCATTAAAAAAGCCATGATTGTCATGTTCTGGTTAGTTTCCTGACCCAGGACATTCAGAATCATACACGGAGACTGGATGAAAGGGTTAAACAATATTTATTAGAAAAGGGTAACCGAAGAAGCACCGTCATCGTGAGGCGAGGGTCCGAGTGAGGTTGAAGGTGTGGAGGTGAGCTAGGGAATTTTAGTGGAAGACGAGGTGGGTGGTCAGGCCTGAGGTGAGGGTCGAGCTTGAGAGGAGAACCCAGATGAGTGAAGGTGAGTGCGGGGTGAGTGGCTGAGAGTGAGTCGGTCAGTTTGAGCGGGGAGACGTGGTCCAGTGATAATCCGTGGTTATGGTTGACGAGGTGGTGATGGCGAGGATACCAAAGTGAGCAATCATCCGGCGAGGTGATGTCGTCTCCCTGCTCCTTTTATACACCAACTGGTAGATGACAGATTGGCTGCAGCTGCCCGCTCCTCAGTGCCGTTCACCTGCAAGATTGCTCTTTATTTTTAATGATATGCACACACCTCACTTCTGATTGGCTAACACAATGCATTCAGCCATGTTGCAAAGTAACTATCACCAAGATACACTCCACTCTCTCCTCGCTGCAAAAATAAATAAATAAATAAAAAGCCATCCTGTGGGCAAGCACAAGCCAAGATGGGCGAGGTTGCAGATGCAGATTCACTGTGTGACATCACAGTGTGAGGATTTTCAAATTCTATAGTTTCACCATCCATCAGTAGGTAGGTGTAGAAGACTGTTTTCAGTCAACCACACCTTTAGGACAGCAGTCAGGAAGTAAGACAGTTTTGTAGTTACCTTAGTGACCCAAATGAGCTGTTGGAAGCAGTTTTAACATTTCTCCAGATCTTAGTTAACTTTCCTCTTCATACGGTTTGTTTATTGAAACATATGCCTTTTGTTAGATTGTTGTAAAAATCTCAAATTACTGTTTACTTTTAGTAGAAGATTTATACATGCTTACATTTTAGGGAGTAGCATTAGCACCCTGCAAAGTTCTTCAGTAGGGTTGGGCATCGTTTGATTTTGAACAATTCCAATTCCTCATTTCAATTCCGGTTCCTATTGATTCCCGATTCCGATTCTTTCAAGACATGACATGCTTTACGTGAGCCAGCTAACCACAGGTCCTACTTGATGAAATAATCTTAACTTCAACATGAATTTTAATTCTATGAGCAACAACATCACCTTCATTAAGACAAAAACATGTTTTGGAGAAGAAAAAAAAAACTTGCAGCACAACCAGTGTGTTTGTTTCTGACCACAACCAAAGTCTGGAAGCAGCCTCTGGGATGAGAGGCTTAATGTCTCCAACATATCCAGGAACATCCAGCTGTTTTCAGCTAAAACTCTCAGGATGATCATGTCCAGGATGACTGAGAACTACACCTCCATGCTGCAGCAGCATTCAGTCAGAACAGAAAGTGAAACCTAAATGTAGTTGCTGTCAGTAACAATCTAACAGATTTTAAACATTAAAACTCAACAGAAATAGTTCAGAAAGGAAATTAAAATGTTTACAGCTTTGTGTGTGATTTTTTATTATAATTATTTATTGTGGCAGAAGCTGGTGTGGTCCACCATAGAGAAAGCTGCTCTAGCATGATGACTTTAATAATTCTACTGGTTATTGTTCAGCCTTCTGACGCTCATGTGTCTGACTGCTGACGCTCCGTGTGTGTTTTTATTTCTGCAGTGAGACAAACTCACCTCACACCGTCCAGAGTTTGTTCCTTAACGCTTCTATTAAATCCACTGTGCTTACATATTTTAACAAGTTTCCTCAACGCTGCAGGAGTTAAAGTTTACATTACGGAGTAAAAGCTCGGCAGACACGCTTGTTTAGATTTGGTCGCGGCTCGCCGGGTGGGGAGAAGGGGGGGACGGGACTCTGTGCTGCTGACAGACAGCTGGTGTGATCAGCTCTGAAAAGCATTGATCACAATTTGCAGATCACGTTTATTTTTTATTTTTCACGGAGATCGGCCGTGGATTCTTCTTCCGTCGGCACACTAGGAATCGAAACTAGGAATCGAAATAAAAAACGTTGAGCGATTCCGGGAAAAATGAACAGTTGGAACCGGCTCCAATCGATGCTCGATTGATGCCCAACCCTATTCTTCAGTAGTTCTGGTTTAATTAGTTATTTCTATCAGCTCCACTTTAGAGTCTTATTTTTTGCAGTGATGCTGGAGTCTCACTGGGAAAAAAAAAACTTCTTTTGCCATCAGTATAAATGGTTCTCTTTGGAGCGACATGCCGGGTTTCAAAGTGCCCCTTTTTATAGGACAAGGACTTCTTTTCCTTTGGGCATCTAGTGAGAAAAAAAGGGTCATTCTGTTGGAGTTTCCAGAGTTTATTGAAACAGTTCTGGTAAAATTCAGCCACGTTCAGAATATTTCTATAGAACACTCTTTACGCATGTCTTCTGTTAGAGTTTGGAAGCTTTATTTGTTTAATTAGTTGATTTCAATTGTTTAAACAAGTCACCAACAAGCACTGTCTTTATTGGAGTCCATCATTTGCTGCATGTCATTGTTTTATTAGGTCCCTGATCCATGTGTGTGTGTGGTGTGGTGTGTGCTTGTTACCAGGTTACTGCTAAGAGATTTTTGCTTGGCTCATGTCATGCTTCATTGACGTCAGAGACTTTTCTCCCTTCCACCCTCTCAACTACTTGGCATATGTTTCATTTTGAACTGAGGGTTTCTCAGAGAGCTCACAATGAAAAGAGATACAACAAAGACCATGAGCTTTGCTCTAAACCTTTAGTTTCCAATGACAGTCACGATTTAATGCTCCGCTCATTCTCAAAATATGCAACTAAAAACCAAACACACTTCAGTCTACTCACTGTAGAGCAAATGACAAATGAGATGTAATTTAATAGAAAAACAATTTATTCTGTTAAGTCTGCATTTGTTTTCACGTTCTTTTTAAACCATTCCTGGTTTTTGGCATTTGCAAAAGTTAATAAAATAGTTGTCATTGTACGAAATGTAGATGTGCTCCTGAAAGGTCTCATTTAGAAGAGATGACTTTAATATCCTGTAGGACTCACGAGCTAACAGCTAGTCTAAACCTGACATCCTAAAACAGCTGCAACAGGCTCAATTGCATTTATTAGAAACTTTACAGGCAAAACAAATTTAAACTGGTTTTGCAGTGAAATGCTCAGATATTTCTTGCAAAGTTAGTCATATATACTATTAAAGATTGACTTTACTCACATTTTAAATACATGTGTAGTGGTCTCTAGTAGGATTGAATGCCTTGTAAGTCGTACTCTGGGGAAACAAAGCTTTGGTGCACCTGTTTCAGGAACTAGAAGTGAACCAGATAAGAGTTAAACTGAAGACGGCAGGATTTGGAGTCTTATTTCCTGATAGTTGGACATGTTGCCTCTGATCGAATGACAGCAACACAACGCTACCACTGACTCTTTGTTGTGCAACGTTGATGTTTTATCTCCATAAACAAAACAAGTATGGAGGTGTTCATTTATATTGTGGAGTTGCTAATGCTAACGTTTAGCTTCTTCTAGCCAAGACGTTCCCTGCTGTTTCTTGGATGCTAAACCAACAACAGCCTTCCCCGTTGCGAGTCAGGCTTTTCAAATCCCATCGTTTCACTGTCTATTCTCTATCAGAAACTAATGCAGGAGACAGGTTTAGGAGACTATTTTCATGTTCAACCTGCAAGACTCAGAGTGACTGATTATATTCAGAAATAATCATCAAAAAATGTTTTTTCAATGAAGTTGACCTGGCTTTAACAATCCAAAATAGTTTTGAAAAATTTAACTTATGTGCATTTTAAATTGTCCTAGTCATGCTGCAGATCTTTTGGTCACCTTTCACATTGAGTTGCCTTTGTGTAGGTAATAAATAGAAATAAAGCTGTCTTGCTATGTAAATAAAGTCCATCCATTGTCTGAACCCACTTGTCCACGCAGGGGGGGGAGGGGGGGGGGGGGGTCTGGTGCCTATCTGCAGCGGTCAATGGGCAATCAGGCGGGGTACACCCTGGACAGAGAGCCAGTCCATCGCAGTGTAAATAAGGTAGTTTAACTTAATTCAAAAAATGACACAGGATACAAAATCTTAAAATTTCATTATCTTTTTTTTCCTGTCCAACAACATTTTCTAAAATATATTTTAAAAATAGTATAATGACCTGTATTTATGTGGAGTTCTACAACCCCTACAGCACTTTACACAATCAGTTATCCGCCCATTCACACATTGTTGATGATGAGCTACGATGTAGCCACAGCTGCCCTGGGGCGTACTAATGGAAGGGAGACTGCCGAACACTGACACCACTGGTCCATCTGACCACCACCAGCAGCCAGAGAGGGTTAAGTGTCTTGCCCAAGGACGCAACAGCAGCATTCTCTGGCGATTATTTTCAGTTCATATTTAATTACTCTAAAGAGTGTGATTCCATTTGATGCAGACGATGCAGCAATGTCATGCAATGCAATTGCTGCGGAACGGTAAGATTTGTGGGAGTGAGCCACATGGACTTGGTTGCACAATGAACTAGTTTGTTTTGATCCAGTAGCACGTTGCAGTGATGAGAGTTATGGTATACAGTATCAGAACCAAAAGGCATAACTCGTCTGTCGATGCTCAGTGACCTCGCTGTGTGGTTGGAAATAGTTTTTTTTGTTTTTGTGCACAGCAGCTCCTGTGAGTTAGACTGGGCAACAGTCGGTTTGCCCTTGTGCCCCCCCCCCTCCCTCTGTTCAAGCTGTGCGGCCAGCCCCTCGTGCCCAAAGGCGGCAGTAGAGCAACGCCTGCTGGAATAGGGGTTCGGCTAAGGGGGAAGGGGGGTTGCTGGCACTTTGCCGCTTTCTCCTGACTGCCCAGTCTGACTTGAGGGCAAAGAAAGAGGCTGCTGTGTCTCAGATTGATGAGGACAGGTCTGTGGTCAGGGTATAGAGTGTTGCAGAACAGACGTCCTGCTTGGCACATCCTGCCCCCTCCTCCAGATGACCCCCCACCCCCCCAGCCCTTTGTATTCGCCTTATCGGAACTCCTAATTGTCCTTATGAATATTTTAGAGGCCAGCAAGAATGAGACTTCAGGGTTGGTGGTACGGTTTCAATGCCCCTGACAGCTAATATCCATTCAATGACCAGACACAAAGTAAAATGGTCTGAAAGACAAGATTAGTGTGTTGATGCTGCATCGCTTTTTAAATACCCCTTTCCTATCTTTTTCGTGTCAGAACACGATCGTTTCCTTCTTCTGTCACATATTGTTGTTTTAGGAAGATCCTGTGACTTCAAAACATTTATCGTTTTTATTGAAATCATCAGACCTAATTTAATTAGAAAACTACACAGGGCTACCTAGGTAACTGAAGGCTGAACATATGATAAATTCTTAAAAATAAATGTGAGGATTCCTGTATACCTATGGCAGGGTTTCCCCCAGCGCTTTATAAGCCTGGTGGCCCGCCAGGCTTTGCTTGCCCATCCGCCAGGCTAAGCGTCATGCCCCGCCCCCCTCCCCAACCCTACCATGTCCGCTGACACAAACGGCGCAGCGAAACTGGAGTCCTCCATCAGCTGATACTGGTGAGAAACAGCAGCGGAACGTGTGCAAACACCCCACCCCCACCCTCGCTCTCATAGAGGAGCGCTGTGGGACAGAGCGCGCGGACAAAAAAAGAGCTTTAACCTAGAGTGTTTTGCACATTTTAAGGGTTTGTTTGCCATCATAGCTGAGAGGCATTTGTTCCAACTATCTTAAAGGTGCAGTATGCAAGAATAAAGTAAGATGACATCCTACAGTTAGATTTGGTTACTGCAATCACTCTCTCACTCCTGTGAGTTTCATGGCTGTTGCCAGTTATATTTCAGCACCAGAAGATTCTAGAAAACAAGCAAAGATGAGTCAGGCACAGTAATATCTGGTTTTACAGGGTACCGTTCCTTGTCCGTGAGAGTGACCAAGCAAAGCCTGGCGGCCCAGACTTATAAAGCACTGGGGAAAACCCTGTGTTAACACTCTTGGGTGTTTTCCGGTAGAGAGCACTTACTACACATACTACGGCGTTACGCCTCCGGTGTAGAGGGAGTGTTGTTTTTACAGTCTGGCTGTTAGCTTGCTGTTATAGGTCTGAACGACTATTTTAAGGAAGTAAAACTCCCCAATCGACTCATTATTCACTTCACACTTACATTTTGCGGTGACATCGAGTTGTTGGTGATTGAAAAAGTAACTTAAGATATTTTTATAGCCGACTATTTGCTTCTAATTCACCGTCAGCTTTGTTAGCTCAACGTTAGCCTCTAGCCTTCTTTACCCGCAATATTAGAGTAAAACATGAAGATGCCGTGGCTTCCTAGGGGTACAAGAAGTATCTTTTGGGTCGCTCTGGTTACCGGTTTCAGTTCTTTAAACAATTCTAGCTTTTTGCCATTTGTAGTAGAATTACAAATGTTAGTGCTGCAGTGTTTGCTCACAGGAGACACAGCAACCTCACACTCACTGATGGTGATCCCTCCTTCCTTAATTTTGGAATGAGAAAAACTAACAACCCTGGCAGCCGGCTGAGAATCAAATATGTTTCAGTATAACATTTCCAACAACATGATTAAGACAATAGACTGATTTGGGATTATCCCACTGTAGAAATCTTACTTTATTCCTACGCACTGCACCTTTAGGAGCAGAGAATGTAAGGATGTGCTGAACATTTCCAGAGTTGTCTAAAACTCCTTTGTTTAAAAAGCATAATTTTTTGGGTTAATCTGAATTTATAATGGCTGAAAGGTAAAAAAAAAAAAAAAAAGCTGATGGAGATGGTTTTTGTTTTGTGCCCCCCCCCCCCCCCCCCCCCCCCCCAAAAAAAAAATAAAGGTAGTGCAGACAGTCAAGCTGAGAGCTTTCCTCCTCCTGCTGCTCTTCCTGTCCGCTGAATAGCTAGACAATGGAGTGAGCTAAAGGAAGGATATGAAGGCAGCCTCATATCCTGATATCAGTGCAGGCAGTAATGTGTAATGGTCATGAGATTAAACAAGATATGTCTGGGAATTACAGTGCCTCCCTTGTCTTAAAGGCCTCGGCCCTCGTCTCTCAGTATGTGGTGAGAAATGAAGACAGAGGAAGGATTTCTACATTACAGTAACCTAGTGCTGGACTGTGGCATACAAGCCATAGATACCAAACTAAAGGGGCTTTTATTCCCCCTTAAGTGAAGACTGCATCACCGCAGGGGGAAAAGGGAACACGATGGAAGTGAAAGTCTCTTAAGATGTTATGTAAGAGCAGAAATATTCCTCAGCAGATAAAAGCTCTCCTATCAGCCACCTCCCCGTGATGATTTCTTAGTGCATTTACTCTCAAAGAGGCCCTTTGATAAGCACATTATAGGGAACAGCCCGGACACAATGGTGATGTCATGAGGATTAACACGCTACCTTGCTTGGTGCAGACACAGGCACAAGGGCTAATTCATGGTGTTGCAGAGCCAGAAGGGCAGGGGGAAATGAGGTGAAGGCTGGCTGCTGCTCAACTGGTTAAAATATGGCAGCTGTGTACTTAAGAGAAGGCCGGAACAAACACTGAATGGCCAAAATATTCATGATATACTCTACTTTATTTCACTACAGGTTGTTTAGCCATGAGGAAGGCTTACGTCTGAGCTGTCAGGTGGAGCCAGTGAGCTCAGAGGTCCGGTGGAGCTCTACCTATAGGAAAAGCTGCTTTAGCCTTTCACAGCCATAATGGAAGACATCCTGTCCTCTTTTGTCCTACACACATTTCAACTCAACTTATAAAACAACCACTATATTCCTATTTTCACTCTGCTTGTCCTCTGTTTATACTTGCTGGTATTAAACACAAGAGGAGGGACATTAGAATGAGATGTTTTTGAGTAGAAGAGTATATAGTGTATCAGAATAGAGCATCAAAGTGCAAAATGTTGTGCAGTAACTCCAAATGACACACTCTGGAACTGTCCTAATTGTTGCACTTGTGCGAAAGACAAAATGTATCCTAATGGTAAACCGAGATGGAACTCAAGGTTACCTTTCACGGCACTGTGCAGCCTCTCGTCCTGAGCCTAAGCTGCAAACCAGAGGAGGCAATTACTGTGCCGAATGTTTCCCATGGTAACAGCAAGGTTAATAACCAGGGCTCAAATGGAGATGCGAGATGGATGTTTTCTTCTGGACGAGGAAGCTCCAAGGCCTCCTCTGGTTTGAAATATGTTATTTTTTTTTAAGTGAAGATGAAGCATTGCATCAGTAAAATAACTTACCTTCACTGATGCACTCACAGACAATAGTGACCAATATGTGAGCTTTTATTTTTATTAGAAGAGCCATTTTTTTTTCTTCGTACAGGTTTCGCTGTTCTGAGAAAAAAAAGAAAAAAAAGACAGCTGGCCTTGCTCTCAGTCATCTTTGTGAGGATGACTTGTCGTTGTGTCTCTCTCCTCGTAACAAACAGCCCATATCTCAGCTGCATTCACGACCGGCCAGCTCTTCTTTCCCAAGCAGGAACCCCACTGGGTGATTTAAAAAGCATTTTAAAGCTGCTTTCATCATGTGAGAAATGGAAACGTTTAATTTTGTCGTGTCTGGAGGAGTAATCAGCGCTGCGATATAAGGTGGGCCTCAGGGCTGCATCCCCTGCTATGGTCATGTCTCTGCAGGGTTCCCGGTGATTGGTCAGCAGTAGCAGCCAGGTCTTGACAGGTGTTTGGAAGAAGTGCACCTGTTTGGCAATGTCCTTATTTAGTGATCCGTTTACTGGAAGCTGAGGAAAGCATCTGTGAGGCAAGTCGCGAGTAAAGTAAAAACCCGCGCCTCCTCAAGTCTACAGTGCTACACATACAACACCTTTCAGATCACATATGGATATATTGACTCACTTCATGCATTAATAAGAAGATCTAAGTCCTGTTTGCTCCTGAGTGCTACAGTTAAGTTGCTGCTTGCTTGAAATGTGGCTGCAACACCTCCCTAAATGGCTTGAGCCAATGGGTGCGGCGTGCTGAAGACTAGCCAGGCTTGTTGTGAAAGTAGAGCAGCCCTGCCCGTCTCGCGCAGCCATGCCCGACCAGTCCGACCGAAATATTCCCATAATTAGCAGGTTGGAGGCCTAAATTTGCAGGTTGAGATCAGATGATCTCTGGCTTGGCGGTGGTGAAAGTGCATAGTTTTAACTCCAGTAAACACAGGCCTTTCAGGACCCTAACTAAAGAAGGGTTGTTTTAGTAAACAGGAAATGAACCGGCAAGGCGTTTTCTTAGAATGAGAAGAATGCCTCTGCTCTATACCACACCAAACAGTAATGCAACTGTGGTACAGCAATGGTCATTCATTATCCAGAGGGCTTCTCTCTCCCTTGCTCTCCTCTGGGCATTGTGGACAATTATGTGGCTGTCTTTTTCCTGAACTTCCTTTCTGTGTGCACTGCGCGTATTAACATTGTTTATTGTGCCTCAAAATGCCCTCCAAAAAACAGATGCTTCTAAACAAACAGCAGCAAAATGAGCAGTTAGATGCTTACCATCATCTGTTCTTAACAAGCCGGGGATTTGTGCCGGAGTTCAACTGGGCCGGTGCGCAGAGTTTTAGGAAATGCAGCTTATTCTGAGGTTGTGGTGCGGGGCGCTGGGTTAGCCGCATTTTCTGCACAAACCTAAGCATACTATCACATCGCTGTCAGAGGATGCAGCAGCTGTAGAAACACCTTCCTCCCCACTCCTCCTTCTACTTCCCACACATACACACGGCATACAGACGTTGCACATGTGCATCACACAGTCTAGCTCAGAGTTTCCTTTTCTCTTGGTCTCACACACACACACACACACACACACACACACACACACACACACACACACACACACACACACACACACACACACACACACACACACACACACACACACACACACACACACACACACACACACGTTTTCCACTTTGCCAGATGATGAGGACCAGAAACACAGAGTAAGGTCTCATTAATGTGTGTAGGTTCCTTTTCTCTGGCTCACACTTTGACCCCCCACATCCACAGGAGTCAGTGACCTTCCTGTAGAGACGAGGCTTCAGAGGCGACCCACAGACGGGGCATGCCACTGTTGTGGACCTGCAGCAGCCTGATAGAGGAGTCTTGAGAGCCACACATAAATCATGTTTTGATGTACACTTCCTTGATATCACAAGCTGTCACATGCTGTCAGCAAGTCTTGTTAACACCGCTATTCAGAGCTGTAATGAGGAGCAGAGAACAGCCTGTAAAAAATGGAGCAAAGGATCCACGGAATATATATTTCTGTTAACTTTTTCTACTTTTTTCCTTCATAAGGTTAAAAAAGACACCTTATATATATACTTATAAACTTTTGCTTGTACGATAACTGCTCAATTTTGTTCTCAATTAAGCATATTTGATAATCATTTGTAGCCATGCATTGACATTGATAACAGTGTGAATAACAGAGTTGATCTGCCGTCCTCCAGATGGATGAACCGTGGTAACGGAAATGCAATGAAAAATGCAAACGCATGAAAAGAAGGTGGTCACATAGATTAAAGAGTGGAAACAGCAAGGTGACAAAATAAGAAGTTTCAAGTGCAACTTTAGTCGTGAGAAGGAACAGTTTCAAAGACTTTAGTGTGTGTGTGTAAAAGAGTTTTGATCAAGGTACTGCGCTGGTGGGCTGTTGCGCACATCTTGGACAGCATGCTACATTTCCTCTGTGGTTTCAGGCTAAGTCTGCATCTTCATGCAATCCCTGACTGACTCAATAATGTTAAAAAAAGACCTCAGTGGGGGTCACGCCATCTGCTGCAGAACTTGTTTGCTTCTTGGTTCTCGCTGTGTGTTTTTCAGAATACTTTTCTGGGGGTCAGATTAGACACCTTTGTAGGAGCTTAACATATTAAAGGGCAGGTTCACTGATAAACAAGTGTTTCTTATTGTTGCTGAAAATGATCGGTCACTCTGCAGGCTAAACGTGATTGTCTCTACCTGATAGATGGAAAAACACTTGGTTCAGAAAAGCATGACAGATCTACATCATGCTGTCACTTAGCATTCATGTACTCACCTATCTTGGTTCACGACGGGGAAGTCTGTTGTTGTTTTAGTGTCCAGAAAACAGCAGAGAACACCTCGGCTAGTAGAAGGTAACTGTTGGCAACTCCACAACATGGCAAAACTCCCACAAGCTTGTGTTATTCATAGAGAAAAAGCATCAACAAGATGGTAGAGTTGCGTTTGCTGTTAGCCAATCAGACGCCAGATGTCCGAATATCAGGGAGTAACCAGAAATCCACACTGGAGGCATTGGTGATGCAGAATGGCAGTGGCACGCCAATCCACACCGGGGAGCATTTCAGACACGGCGCATAATCTCAGCTGTCCTCCTTGCTGGACTTGAGAGATCACAAAATCCCTCGAGATTTCAAAGGTCACGTATTTTTTTATGCCATCCTCCAATAAACCAAGAAGAAAAAGGAGATCGTGTTTGATATCCCTGTTGGATCTCATATATAATGTTGTGCCTCTCCACTGCCGGGATTAAAGCCATGACAAACTCACCGTGGCGCTTCTCAAAGGATGCTGGGAGTAAATGTGCCGTTAGGTCACGTGTTTTGGTGTAACCTACACAAATAAGACATCGCATCACAGCAATAGTCTTTTATTTAGAAAATAACCACACATTTCTACTCATGCCGTGTTTGGTTTCCTGTGTAGCCCTATGTTACTAAGGAAATTGACCCAACCAAGAAGCATCTAATGGCCAAATAGAACATCTGCTCCCACTTTCTCCTTCAGCTAACTTCCACGTCCTCAAATAGGAACATCTAAGCTTTTTCCTCCATAAAATGACTTACAAGACATTTATTAGAAACCACTGCGAATGTATTGAAAATATAAGTGAACATGACCTTTCAGATATTTGCACAGTCCTGTAAGTTAGACACATTAAAAGAAAACACCTCCACATTGTGCATACTTTGCCTTCTCAACTGTGCAATTTCATTTCAGAAATTGAGAAACAAGGGCCATAATGACTGTGCTAGTCCCGATCCTGATGACTGTTTTGGGCACAGCCCCCTCATGGATGACCATTTCGGCAAACTAAGCGAAGACAGTGATTTAATGTACAAGCGCTGCGGTGTAAGTACTTTTTATCGTCTCCTGCCATTTTGTGTTGATTTCTGTCTTTATGTCGATGTTCACCACAGGCGCTAAACAAGAAAGAACACAGAGGTTGTGATAGCCCGGATCCCGATGCCTCATATGTCCTCACTCCTCACACAGAAGAAAAGTATAAAAAAATTAATGAGGAGTTTGATAATATGATGAGAAATCATAAAATCGTAAGTACTGTAAAATGCAATGTTCTTGCTTGGCTTTGTGGCACAAAGGAGTTTCTTCCTCTTAGTTATTATTTATTTATTAATTTGTTAATTTAACATCTTAATCTTTATGTTACCCTCCACAACCTTTGTTAACTCTTCTTAGAGCCACCTTAAGATTAATGCTCCGTTACGGGGTGTGCGTTTGTTTCCTGTGTTGATTTGTTTTGCTGGCGCTGTTCTGGCACACCCTTATATGATCTCTTTTATTAACAAATGAAATGTTGCATGCTTCTGCTAAAAAGATCACACCCTATTATCATGGGTATGGTTGGCATCAACTCAAGAGTACTAACTGTTTTACCTCATTAGAACACACAGTAAATACTTTGCAAGGATTGTGATTCTTTAATGTGAAGAGCTGCTTGTGTGGGGAGGATTTTTTTTTTCTCTCCACACTCAGATTTGATTTCCAAGCTGTTGCAAAGGAAATAATAAACATATGTGATTGTTTCTTGATCATGTAACCCATTTTCTGTATGCTAGAGTAGCATCGGGTCTTAAAAAGGAAAGAAACCTCACGGATCTGTAAAAATCATGAACAAGAATGTACTAAACATGTGTTTTCTTTGCCATTAACCAACTAATGACCACACCTAACTGGATAATGTGATGATGAAATGCTTTTACTGCTACCTGTCGTTGTCACTCATGGCTTTGCACAGTCAGCACTTTGAAAGCAGATGCAGATTACTTGTGATTTTTGTAGCTTTCCCACCACTAGTTTCGTTTTTGCATCAAGATTTTTTTATGACAGAGTGCACGTCTGAAGTGCTGACTGCAGCGTTGCCAAGTGATCAGATTTATGCATGTTATTTTGTATTTTCTGTTCATGTTTTGGTTCACCTTGTTTTGTGTATTCCATGAATTACTAAAGGTTTATTGTGGATTGACTGGTTTATTATTATGTATTATGCACATTTGTGTCAATATGTTATGCTTCATTTACTGCATTTGTATAAGTTATGATTCATTTTTGTTTTATTTAAGGAAATCTGCCAGATGAATTTGTGAATTTGACAACCACTTGCTCATCAGTGTCATCAGATCTTGCATTTTGAGTGTGTTGTGTGTAAATATTTGCATATGTGTGTGTGTCCCCTTGCTCTAGCCCACAGCATTGCCCCAGCAGAACTTCTCCATGCATGTGGCAGTGCCAGTATCCAATCCTAATGCCATGTACCAGGCAGGAGGGAATCTGGGCAGCCAGGCCCTGGCAGCAGCCGCAAGCTCTCTGAGTGAGAGTGGGATGCTGTCCCCTCCGCAGGCCTCTCTGCACAGGAATGTTGGCTCCGGCGGAGGCTCTCAGAGGCCCACAAGTGCAGGCAGTGCAGGTTAGTAGACAACAATCCCAGACAATTTGTCAAAGTGGTGGATGAACTGCTTTTGCTATGGCGGTGCTTTATTTATTTATTTAACACCACCGTTGTGCCAATATCACACAGATTTTATTGACGTTCTTGCTCAGTTAGCTGGGAAGATTAATATCACCCTCACGTCTGTGTTAAATAAGAGCTTCACATGAACACTGGAAGTAATGGGACGAAGCAAATGTGGTTCTCTCCAAGGCTTGAGAAAATACTCAACTAATTTCTATTTAATTGTAGTTTGTGCCGTGAATAAAATACAGTGTTTTAATTAGTAAGGTGTGGCTAAACAGGTTTATTTCTGGCTACACAGACTAGCAGTTAGCTCCAGCCTCTTGCATGGTGCACTGAAATGGTTTTGGTTCATTTCCTCTCATCTAATTTCTGTTACAACTATTTATTTCTCTACAAATAAAAGTGGTTAAATGAAAAATGCATTGAATATGAGGAACATCCTTGGTGTATATACAGATGTTTTAATGACATTTATGTCCCCTGCGATGCTAGCCATGTGCTATCCATGCTTCAAAATACCATCAGAATTCTGTGTTATAAGGTTCATGTAACGTAACATTTCACCAGTACTGCTTGCAAAAACCTCATATTTTTTAGATAAGACTTGCTGTAAATCAACAATTAGCCACTTTGTTCACACTAGCTGTTAGCTTGTCAATCTGGTCAGGACTAATCTCTGTTTCACCAAACTGAGGTTGGTCAAACAGATGTCTACAACAGGCAAGATAACCTTACCTGTGAGTACTTTCAAGTTGATGATTTGGGCCCGTGTGGTCAAAGGTTTGGACACGGCTGGTCTGAACTATCCCTTTAATGCCAATTAATGTTGCACTCATCTATTTTCTCACCTTTTAACATTGTCTTCATCGCACCTTTGAACTGCAATAGCTTTGTGGAAAAATTATGTCAGGTGCACTAGAACTGGTATGACTGGTCTGGCTCAGTCAGCCCAGAGAGCTTTTGCAAAATTCAGCTTTGCTGCAAACAGTGCAGGTACACGTCACAAGGTGCAAAATATCTCATTCAAATTTAACCACACATCAAAGCCGGCTGGCGCGTCCTCATTCACTGGGTTCACTGATGGGCTGTTATTTTAAGTAGCTTTTCTTTCACTTCCTTTTCCTTGTCACTTACTATTTCACTTTTATACACTAGCTTGTTTCTAAAGCTTGGAAAAAACATGTGGTTTCACATGGCATGCTAGTGGTGAGTTATTGTTTGAGCCTCTCCACAGGGAGTCCTAAAGCTCAGATGAACGTCGTCTTTCCAAGAGCATAAATAACTGGTTGCTGAAGCTACATCCTCACAGTGGACTGCTCCAACTAATAGCATGTAGAGAACAACCAATATGCTCAAATCACTCACTTAATTCATATTTAAAATACAAATTTCCCCACCAAGAGGACGCTGAAGCCAACTCTTTTGTGTGCCGTGAAAACAGATCTGCTTGACATTCTTGTGTCTGGTCTGGCATCTCCATTGCATGCTCTGCTAGCTTGCAGAAGGATGCAGATGGTTAATCATATCACTCTGTGCATCTCATTAGGTGGCATGCTGGATACCACAGACCTTTCAGTGCCAAGTGGTGCGGGCTGCAGCCCAGCGGGTAAGTCCTCCCGGAGAGATTCATTAGCTCTCTGTAGCTCTGCCCAATAGGCCTCCTGCTTAGCACATGGGCTGGATAGACTCATTTCTATTTGGGACTTCTTCAAGACCGTTGTCCCCGTCTGATAGTAAATAGAAGGAAATTATATATTTATTGCATGCAAAGTGATCTGAAAATAGCTGTTTTGTCAATCAGCTGCCCCACTGATATCAGCAGGTTAACAAAATCCACGTTGCCTCTTTTAATATCATTGCCTCCTCGTTGTCCCGTACACAGTTTTTTTCCATGTACTGACAGGTGCATCTGCCCCCCACCCCACCCCCACCCCCTACCCTTACAGTCCTTATAAGACTGCAGCGGGTCGGTGGAGATGCCTAAACTAGCTTAACCCTGTAGCTATTCAGGCCATGTCAACCCACCCACCAAGTCCTCAGTACACAATGACCGAAGAAGCTGTCAAGGCTGACATGTGCTCTATGAGTTGTGAAAGCAGGTGGAGTTCAACTCTTTCCTTGAGACTCAGCTTGTTGTTCTCCACACGAGTGCTAGTATTTGTCGTCACAGAGCAGTGGAACATTTACACGATGTTATTTGAAATTGAGGGGTGATCAGGCATCAGCCAGACAACGCAACGACCACCAGAGGCCAGTTTAAAGAGGGTTGCGGGGTTTAGCGTTTGGTGTGGTTACAGGTCGAGGCCGAGCTCCTGCCAGCGACCCGTCAGCGTTTGGCAGCGTTAGTGTGCTGCAGCTGTTGTTTGTATCGAGTTCACAGAGGAGCACAAACTACTCGGAGGACAAACCTCACCGACCCTGATGTCAGCTGACCATAGCTGACACGGTTATGATTTTTCACAAGTTGCAGCTATGATGACCGCAGCCGAGGCATTTCAAAGAGGCCAGATGGAAGATGTGTTGTCTGATATCTCCTCTGCTGTTTGACGACGTGCGCGTGAAAGAGAAGGGAGACGCTACAGTCTGCTGGATCTGTGTCACAACTCTGATTGCAGGATTTGGATTTGTTTAAATGTCTTATAAAAGCACACGGATGCATTTACAGAGCTGCAGGGAACATTACCGGCAACATTTGTTAGCAAACTATTTCCTCTTGTCTTTATGTAAAAAGAAATCCATCTGCTGTGCTTGTCCTTGGGTGAGCTAGTGGCTCAACAGCTAATACCAACTTTTCTTTGAGGTTCATTTCAAACTGCAGCACTTTGTGCACTCCAGCTTGTCTTGTTTATAATATCTCCCCCAACTACTCACATCATTACAACTAATTACATTCTTGACTGGTGAGAAAGTTGTAGTGAAAAGGATTATTTAAGTGATTGATTTCAGGTAATTGAAGCTGCATTGATCACTCATCAATACTAAAACTTTTCAAGTCAAGTTTATTTTGTCAAGTAATGTTTTACCTCTAAAGAGTGGTGATCTTTGACTCGCAGACCAGTGCCCACTGTCTCTTCCCATCGGGCTAAAATCAAACCATATCACGGTTATCACACGTTAACTAATAAGAAAATTGACTTTAAATCTGTCGAGCTCCAAAGCACAAATTGATGTGGAATGTTGCAGTGGAATTTGGAGAGCAGGCTTGAGTAGGTGAAAGGCATTAGAAAGAAAATTCCCCAAACAATAATGTAACTCATGCTTGGGGGGAGGTCACAAATTACGCTTCAGGGTCATTAGGTGATATATATATGCATCTGGTGGAAAGTTGGGGTAACAGTTTTTGTAAGAAAAACATATTAGACCGTGATCTCCAGCTTTGGCTGGAGCGGTTCGCAGCTCAGTGTGAAGCAGCTGGGATGAGAATCAGCTCCTCTAAATCCTAGACCATGGTCTTCAGTTGGAAAAGGGTAGAACGCCTTCTTCAGGTCAGGGATGAGGCCCTGCCTCAAGTGGAGGACTTTAAATATCTTGGGGTCTTGTTAACGAGTGATGGAAAATGGAGTGTGAGATCGATAGGCGGATTGGTGCTGCGTCTGCAGTGATGTGGGCGTTGTACCGGTCTGTCGTGGTGAAGAGAGGGCTGATCCAGAGACTTTGTGTGGTGAACAAAAAATAAATCATGAATACAAGCGGCCGGAATGAGTTCTCTCAGCAGGGTGTCTGGGCTCCCCCTTAGAGATAGGGTGAGAACCTCAGTAATCCGGGAGGAGCACGGAGTAGATCCTCTGCTCCTCCGCATCGAGAGAAGCTAGTTGAGGTTTTGTTAGAGTGCCTCCGGGACGCCTCCTTGGTGAGGTTTTCTTGGCATGTCCAACTGGGAGGAGACCCAAGGAAAGACCCAGGATACGCTGGAGGGGTTGTTGCAACGCTGTGGCGGCATAAGGGAACCTTAGGTCGTTTATAAGTGGTCAGGCCGCAGCGGTAATGTGGCGCAATTGTGTCCTTTTTAGAAAATATTAGGCTATGGCGGCGTAAAGGGACTATGGGGGCGGTCTCTGCGATGCAGCGGACTTCCGTTTATCTTGGACACAACTTGCTTTTTATTGTAATGGAAGCCGCGATCATCACATTTTTTTAACAAGCCGCTTCTAAAGTCCCTGGTGATCTGAGCTTCAGATCTAACAGAGAGACGCTTATTGCCCATGTTCACTTTCGTTTTCAATATGTTTGTCAGCCAGAGCTAAGCATTAGCCCCCCCACGTCCCCTCTCCCCACCTCCCTCTGTTGCGCCATGGTTGCATGGCGCATTTATAAGACAATTTGCCATCATGGTGTGTCTTGCAAAAAGGGACTATGTCTCTTGGCTGACCTGGGAACGCCGTAGGATTCCCCCAGAGGTGCTGGCCCAAGTGGCTAGGGAGAGGGAAGTCTGGGCCTCTCTGCTTAGACTGCTGCCCCTGTGACCCGACCTCGGATAAGTGGACGATAATGGATGGTGGTTTGTTAACGAAATCTTTGTGCAATTTCATCTGAATGATTCCTCACAGACACAATAAGGAGTCCATGCATCAGTCAGATTATTTGAAAACTGTCTTTTGATGTCTTTTGACTTGTTTCCAAGATGTTTTCTCACTCTTACAAGCATGTTTTTTTTTTCCGTGCTTGAACCTAACACACGTCGGATGCTGGGAACAGTAAAGTGTTTTCTATCCCTGAACTTAAAATGAAAACGGAATGCCTTAGTTGTAAACATAAGGTCTTATGTAATGCCCCTTTCCATAGCGTGTTAATAATTCAGGACGATGAACAGAAACCAAACAGCTTTCACCAGGCACAGGTTTCAGTCACTGAGGAGTTCCAGTGAGAAGTCTGAATATAGAATGAGGGCAGGCAGAAACACCCTGAGAATCTCCGTCCTGAAAGCCTAACTTGTCTCTGTTGTCTTGGCTCAGAATTAACTTTATAGTGTTTAGGTCTTTGTTTGCAGATATGTTCCTACTGGCATTGATTTGACTTGTTGCAATTATCCACCATAATACATCTCAGATAAGACTACAGTTGTATTCTAGTGATAATTCAGTAGCAACGTTTGGATGGATACCGTCATTTGTCTGACACAGAGTAATTACATGAATAAGACTCCACATTAAAAGCATCCAGCTTATTATTGTGTGTGTGTGCGTGCGTGCGTGTGTGTGTGTGTGTGTGTGTGTGTGTGTGTGTGTGTGTGTGTTTTACTGATATTTGTCTCTTGGTTGGTGTCAGTCTTTTTATGGATGTAACAAGTTAGAAAACATAACCAGATATCACAACATCCTGAGATGATTACTGATTATTATTTTCTTTACCTGACTGTAGTTTTATTGCCATCCTGTTTTTCTTGTAAAAAAAAAAATGCCTGGGAGAAACTGTCTTAAATGTGATTAATCAAGATTAATAAATTACAAATCTACAATTATTTAGATTTTTTAAATCAAGTCCCACCCCAGTGTGTGTCTGTGTGTGTGTGTGTGTGTGTGTGTGTGTCTGTGTGTGTATTATTTATGAGCGCTCTATGAGCATTGTCCCCCATAGATTCTTTGGAATATAGTTTTTGCTATATTTTAGTTATTATTTATTACACGAACAGCCAACAATATTAATTGTAGTTGAGAAAAAGGTACCATACCTGTATGTATGGCAACTCTGTTCATGATAAAATCAAATGAAAGTGTGTATGTATATATATATATATATATATATATATATATATATATATATATATATATATATATATACATATATATATATATATATACATATTATTTGGATGCAAACAAACCAGGTAGTTCTACCTGATTTTAAGCACAATGTTTTTCACTGTAAGTAAAACAATGGTAGTAATAAAGTAAAGTCATGAGATAACTTCAGATTTATTAGCTTAATGGCACAATTCAATTTCAACTATTTACATTTATAAAACCTTTGATTACCCAATACGTTGTCTTAATCTCATCTATAGTAAGGATTACACAGAATATACAAAATAAATTCCTAAACTTTTTCTTAAAAGTGGTTTTGTTTTAAACAGAAGGGTGTATCAGATGTTTGCTTGACCAGTTGCTGCGCTGTCATATTTCTTTTTGTTTACTACACAGTAACATGTAATTGAGCGCTAACTTGTGACATCACTAACTGAACACACTGAGTGTAATAAGGGCAATGATGTTACAAATCACAACAACAATGCGTAGCCGTTGTGACTCAGGAGTTATCCTCTAATGATAGGGATGGTGGTTCTCCTCCTGTAAGTCAAAATGTCTGTTGTGAAAACAGCCTGTTTGTCATCTCCCTCACCTTGTTTTGCTCCAAAACAACTTGGAGTTTACGGCCGACCTCTTCTGAAGTGAAACACTCTCCCCTGGTGTCATCAGACGGGTCTTTTTGTGCCAATTTGCCACATTTGCTGTCCGCTCCTTTACATGAAATCTCATTTGCACTAACTTCTCATTCCCACTAAATGACATTCTTGCTGCTTCTAATCAAACTTGCTATTTTAGGGGGTGCCTTGGACATTTACTCTGCTAATTCTGTAAACAGTGTTTTCTTGCAGCAGCCAAGTCTTGTGTGATCAAAGCCAGAGCTGATGGCGATAGCTGCTTGTACACACTGTTGATTCAGCTGCGAGATGCCATTGTAGGCTTCGTAACTGTTTATTTGGCCATGAATTGTTGCTCTCCTTATCTGAAGTCAGTGGGACTATTGTTCTATTCTGTTTCTGTGCAAGAGCCTCCTGGTTGTGGATACTGTGTGTTTTCGCTGGAGTACACTGAAGACAATAATTTAACAACTTGTTAAGTGTTACTGATCTGCTGATGTTGCGCTGGATAACATGAATCATAACTTCTTCCCGTTTTTAGGAATTGTTATTTTTAATTTTTTACCTTGCCTCCGACATAAATCCTACCCAGATTTTTATGATGCAGATCTGTCTGAAAACCCAAGTGCACTTGAAATATTATTTTTGGTTTTATACCAATTAGCTTTTTTCATTAGTGTGTATTTGTGTGGAGATGACTGAATCCCACTGTGGACCTTGTGCAGATGAGTCATGCGTTATCTTGCTTTTTTCATAGATATTATAGGTTTACAGAAACAGAACAAATAAACCTTTTCCAAAACCCATGTTGAAACATGGCAACACTTGTGAAACACGCAGAAAAATTGTTGCAGAACCATAGAATCTGTTTTAACTGACACACTGCCAAGAACTAAATTTGTTTCTTTAAAACAAAACACGTTTTCTTCGCATACATAGATTTTTTTACCCCCAGATACGCTATGCAGAATGCCACAGCTCATTACTTGAAACAGTTTGAGAAAACTGTTGTATAAATGTTCTCGGACAGAAGCCTTAACAAGTGTCGGTCTGTAACACTCACATCTCTGTGAAAAGTATTTCTCAACTTGAATTTCTTGCTGAATTTAAATGATGTGTCCACACCCTGTGATAACAATCATCCTCTTCAGGAGATTCGGTAGTTGTGTAATGGAAGGAGTAGAAAGAAAATATGTTGTCTGGATGAATTGTTAAAAAAAAAAAAAAAGGAAGTGACTAATGACCAAGAGCACAAAGGTGTGAACATTCAGAGTTGAGTCTTAACACTTTTCTGTTGTTTGCATGACAAAACAACACAGCACAACATTTTATTGTACTCATTCAACTGCAATGGCCCCGCTCGTTTCTTTTTAGCTGCTACGGTACATTTGTCAGCGAACTGCTCCTCATCTCAAGATGCAAAGAACTGCCTTTGATGTAATCATTCACAGTAAAAAATAAAAGGCTCATCAATTTTAAAATGGACATTTTATTTTTGTAAATGTGCAGGATAATTATCTGAGTCGATTAAAACTTCCCAGAGGGTTGGAAACACTTAACGCTGCGTCGTGGAAAACAGCAAGATGTGAGAGGTTCCTTTTGATGACTGGGAGCATTGCCAGTCACAGTCCATGGTTTGATGATGTGTTTCTGTTGCTGTGCATCTCTGCAGGGAATGGTTTCGTCAACCCTAGGGGTTCGCCAGGCCTCCTCAGCACATCTAGCGGCAATGGCCTTGGTAAAGTCATGCCCACCAAGTCTCCACCGCCTCCTGGAGGGAACATGGGAATGGGAGGCCGCAAGCCAGACCTAAGGGTTGTTATCCCTCCATCAAGCAAAGGGATGATGCCCCCACTGGTGAGTAAGCAGCACCCTGCTGCAAACAAATATCAGTGGCCTGAGGATCTTTGTCAAGTAGTTGGTTGTTTTTGCTGAGCGTTGCCTGTACAGGTGTCATCATAGTTATCTAAAAGGGGCACAATTCAGATTGTCACCTCACTGAGGACTTTGTTTACCTTACCTTAGCTGAGTATTGTTCCCCATGCACTGTGATTCACTTTAATTGCCTCCATGAAATTTGTGGACCGAGGCAAGAGTCTGAGGAAACTTTCAGCAAGTATTCCTGTTTAAGTGAGCGGCTTTCTTTAATTACAAATATGGCATTGCACCACATCCTCGTCACAGTGAAGATGTGGGGCTGAATCAGAAGTTTATGGCTTTGTATGGTACAAGTGGTTCAATAAAAGCAGACATTCTAGAAGAAAAAAGGTTTTATGTAAACATTAGTTTACTCATGGTGCCTTTCTTTATTTTCAGCTTTCCTTGAAAATATATATAAACATGTCTGTATGATAAATTGACAACAGTTTCATATGATTAGGAATGCGATACAACTTTTTCACTTCAGATACGATACCGATATTGCAGCCTTCAGTATTGACCAATACCGATATCAATCCAGTACGAAGTCGGCACAAACCATAAATACTCTTACCTATTTCGTAGTGTGGAATGTATGAAAGGCTTGATCAAGTAATATTACTCAACCGGAGAACAAGAGCCAATAACAGTAAGTATGAAAAAAATGACATTATTTTTTAACCATTGGTTGCAAAAATGTGAACCTTAACAGACTGCTTACATTGGAGATTTTTGATGCAGTTCGATATAATCCGATACACTGTTTTTGGGTCGATACCAAATTACTTCCGATATTGAAATCAGAATGGGACATCCCTACATATGATATGATTGGGTAGGACAGTCATACCAATACATTATAGAGTTTGGCATGGTAAGGTAGGATAGAATATAAGGATAGGATAGAATGTATTGCCATATAGAAAAACTGTGTACAGTATGGCATGATGAACTATGATATCATGGCATTAGACAGGATACAATACAATATGATACAATGCAAAACAATACAATAATCGGAAAAGATACAATATGATACCACATGATAGGATTATATAAGATAGGTTAGGGTAGAGTAGGTTTGGCTTGGGATGGGATAGGATACAATATGATATATTACAATAAGATTGGATAGGGTATGGTAGGGTGGGATAGGATATGATATGACATATGATATGATATGATCAACGATACATTACGATAAGATTGGCTAGGATAAGGTAGGGTAGGATGGGATGAAATGGGATAAGATGTTATATGATGTGATACGATATGATACGATAGGATAGGATGGTTTTGGAAACTATACAATATGGTACCATACCACAGGATAGGGTAGGGTAGGGTAGGGTTGGGTACATTTCTGCACAATATGATCAGGTTCATTAGGAAAGGATACAGTTGGCTCTGACTGAACAAGATGTGATACAGTAAAAAACAATTTAACAGACTTTGTTTTTGTTAGGTACATTTATTTAGAACCCAGTGATAATGCCTGGCTTCACAAATGATCTTACGCAGAATGCACTGAGAGCCATTCTATCTTAAGCTATGAGGAATCTTACAGTAGCAGAGGAGGTGGAGGATGCTGGCTGTGGCAGGTCTGCAGACAGCCTGTCATTAGGCCATAATGGTATTAAATTAATCACACCTCAGTGTGACAGAGTCTAGCTGAAGACTTAATCAGGGGCCCAGAGTGTGAGCCAGATAATATCTTGTCGCCCTTGTCGTGTCTTCCTACATCTATTGATTGAGTATGAGTATTAGGAGCCCTGGCCTGGTCGCAACATGTCCCATAGCAAAGAACAGATGGAAGATGGTCCTTCTTTCAGCCCAGGGAGTGTCCTGTGTTTGTCATGATTAGGAAACAGTCTTTATCAGTAGTTTCTGAGGGTTGTCAGCATCACGTTGTTTTATCATCCTCATGTTTTGTAACTGCACTATGTTTGACGAGAATTTCCTTCTTTATCAGTTACAAGATAAGAGCTTTATATACCCGCACATAGTAGGAGGATAATAGGTAAAATCTTGAAATGTTCCCCAAACACAAGTTATAATGCTGCTTATTCAGTTTTGTATCCAAAATCAGTGTTTCCAGTATAGAAGTTACAGCAAATCTCTTGGGAGGGTGGAAGGGGACAGGGAAAATACATGGCTCAGTCGTCTCAGCTGTTGTGTATCCATAAACATTCAGCCATTTCTAGACTTTGCTGAGGCGTCATTATATTGCGACCATTTTAGCTGTGAGTGATGTCACTGATTAGCTCCAAAAGGCGTTCACAGACATTTAACACATTAAAACTTTTACTCTGTTTACGCACGGCATGATTTAATTCATTCAGGGGGCGGGGAGAGTGGCTTTGTGATGTAAAAAATGGTGTTCAATGAACAGAAGAAGCAGCAGTTTTTAATAGTGGTCTGTATGAAACCACAAAGCTGCCAAAATTACAGTAGTTTGGAGTAGAGCTGAATGAGTTTAAGAAAATATTCAATTGCGATATTTCTAGAAGAAATTGTAATTTCAATTTGACTCCTGTTTTTCTTCATAGTCATAAATCATACCATAAAAATGTTAAGCTATAATTTTTTTCTTCTATCAGCATCTTTTTTAATCCTTTTCATTTTTGAACGTGCTTGTTAAGTGACTGATTTTATCTGTAAAGGTGCTAATACTAAAAATATCTTCTTGTTGTTTTACGCTAATAATGCAAGGAGGATAACTGAAGATGAAAAAGCTTTCAAATGTATTTATTAAATAAAACTACATACAGAATTTTACCCTGCATTTATTTATTTTTTAACAAGGCAGGCTGCCTGGATGTTTTCTGGGCCGTCCGATTCTTTTTTCTGAGAAAAAAAAAACGACTCCCAACACCAAAGTTTGGCACGTGTTACATGCATGTTTGAATTACCGTATGTCATCAGAAAATCAACTACAAAAACGCTAGCCTGGCCTGCCAGACTACTCCTCTGTTTAATTCTGCACAGATAAGGTTTTTTTCTCTGTGCGGAATGAAACAGAAGACGAGTCTGGCAGGCCAGCTACAACAACGCAGCTTCAACTATCACGCAATCGCGCGGAATTGCAATTTTGGTCTAAAAACCATATTTTGCCCTAGTTTGGAAGGATTTGTCCTTGTTGGAAGTTTAACAATGGTCATTTTAAAGCTGTGTGAGGTATTTTCTTTTCCTCTCATTTTGCCACACCAGTAACTCTTCCAGTTTTACAATGGTCAGTTGTTTAGCGATTTATTCCGATATAATTTCCTACTAAGCTTAGCCTAATTTATACTTCACCATCAGCTTCACCAGGGAATTTGTCCCTCATTCTCCACCACCTCTTTATGTGCTCGCCACCTCTAAACCCACGTTTCCCATCATTTCCGTCCACCAATAAAACACTTGCCTTTTCACTCCTCCAGTCGCGTATGAATAAAATATTCATATTTTTAGAGTTTTCCCCCGAGGTATTCTTCAAGCTACTCCGTGTCTGCCGCTAGATATCTTCTACTCTCTTTGTTTTTGAGGGCGCAATAGCGGCGCTGTAGACGGCAGGGGCGCCCTGACCAATCACAAGCTTGCGTTCTCCATCTGGAAAGACGGATGTTAAGAAAAGAGAGCTCGACTCCGTCCGTCCTTGCGAGGGCTCTCCGGCAGGCTCGCAAGGACGGATAATGGAGTTTCGTGCGTCCGTCCGTCCCGATGCAGATGGGGACGTATAAATTAGGGTTTACAACCAATCAGCTTGAGCTAAATTCAGGTCCCGCCCAGCGACTTTACTGTGCCATGTTCAAGTCCAAATCCCTGTCGGTTCCAGAAATAGTCTGAAAAATCATCGTTTTGGGTCGGCCCAGTGAAATGGAGATATGCGCTTCCTGCAAAGGTCCAGTAAAGTTACCCAGAACTTCCTTTAGTGGAAACAGGCCTAAAGTTGCCACTTTTCAGAAAGGCTTGATTCTTATCGCTGTTTAACTTGAGCAACAGTTCAATGCTCACCTTAGTTTCTGTAACCTTTTCCTTTCCTTCTGTTGAGGGCAGTCGGAGGAAGAGGAAATGGATTTGGTGAGTTTGACTGAGAAAATGGCTGATGTGTGAACCTAGTTAGGTGCTGACCTGAAGCCACTGTTCAAAAGTGGGGACGGTTAGCAATAAGGAAAAAAGAAGTGTTTTGTCTTTTCACTGCATGTTTTTGGTTTGGCCTGTGAACATTTCTTTTTAATCTAGCTCCTCTTTTCCCAAAATGTGAATTTTTCATCAGGACTTCATTCGTTATAAACTCTAGCCACTGATTCATTTTTAAGACTTTAGGAGCAACGAATAAAAAAGATAAATTACTAAAAAATGTTTCTGATGGATTGAGGATTACATCATCCTTTTTTTTATTTTGCATCATCTGAAATGAAATCATCCTGAGAGACACTTGAGTTTGGTGAAGTCATCTGGCCGGATAGCGTTGGAACAATTCAAGGAAGCCATCAACATTATGATGCAATGCGGCTTCAAACGTAACCGTTGGCAGCTGAGTGTATGTTTGTTACATTACACACGAACGATATGTCATAGTATTGTTCTGAACTTGAGTGTGTCTGGTTTGGATTATTGGGCTGCATTTGTAGCACACAGCAGTGTCTGCTGCATGGCCACGACAGCGTGTGTAGGAGTGTTTGTGTGGACGCATGCCAGTCACTACTCTAAAAACCACCAGAGTTCTGTTTAGTGTCACGCTGGGAATTAAAATGTGTCATTTATGTTCCTCTTGCACAATCCCATTTGGGTTTATGTGAGTTTGAACCTGATCTCTGGTCTCACTCTGAATTTTCTTCCTCTCAGTCTCTTTCCACTTATCTATACTGAACTGTCCATGCATGAAGAGTTTTCCTCTTTAAGTTTAAACAAAAATGGGAAACTTGAAGAACCCTGCAGTGTGATTTTTTAAAAATAGTTATAAATTATTGATCGATATCCAGAAAACATGTTTGAACAACGAAAGTCTTTTTTTAAAATATATTTGGTAAAAGCCTTACTATCAGTGTAGTTTCTTTGCGTACATGCAGAAAAACATGTGATTAAAAAAATCATGTTAAAACTTCTATTTTGTAAAGATTACCTTCTGCCCATAAAGTCTTTAACCTTACAGTTATTTAGTTAACGGTGATAAAGGGAAATTTAAAAATGTTTCTTTTTTCTTATTTATTAGACTTTACTGCCACCTTGTGGCAGATTTCTACCTGACATTATTGCAAGTTCAAGATTTTGGCCGAAGTATTTTTATTTCAAACCTTCTGTAAACACAGTGTCTTATGTTTTTGTGTTTTCTCTGTATGTGTGTGTGTCCTACAGAACACCCAGAGGATAAGCAGCTCCCAGTCCAACCAGCCGCTTGCCACTCCTGTTGTATCTGTTACCACCCCCAGTTTACCCCCACAGGGCTTGGTCTACTCAGGCATGCCCACCTCCTACAATCCCACTGGTGAGTCTGGACATGCAACCCCCCACCCCCTCAGCTGGGACTGTTTGTAGTGCACGTTGTGGGTTCAGCTGCTCACAGTGTAGGATGTGAGTTCTCAGTGTGTGTGGCTGCTTTTGTTTTTGCAGAGTACTCGCTGAGCAGTGCAGAGATCTCCTCCCTACAGAGCTTCAGCTCTCCCGGGCTCTCGCTGGGCTCCATGTCGGCATGGCAACAGCATCAACTGGGCCAGGCAGCTCTTAATTCTTTGGTGTGAGTAACACACTTACAAACAAAGGCGCACTCTCCAGATGCCCTCACATAAAAGCAACACCCACAATGCACTGTGATATCACGCTGAATCACACATTTACATATTCCCAGCTTTTTCCTCTTGATTTTATTATCAATTTTTTATTTTTTTACTTTTTTGTGTTTTTTGAGCTAAACACACAGTGTCCTGTTTCTGTCTGCTGCAGTGGTGGAAGTCACCTACCTCAGGGCTCCAATCTATCCATCAGCACTAGCCAGAACATCAACATCAAGTCCGAACCCATATCGCCTCCCCGAGAGCGGGTCACCCCGTCTGGCTTTCCGCAGCAGCAGCCTCAGCAAGGGTCCAGCCGGCAGGAGGTCCTGGGTCGTTCGCCTGCCGACAGCCTCAGCTCATCTTGTAGCTCATACGACGGCAGCGACCGCGAGGACCACCGACCGGACTTCCACTCTCCGCTAGGACTCGGAAGGCCCCCTGCTGGTAGCGAGGACAGAGAGAGCCCATCGGTCAAGCGCTTGCGCATGGACACATGGGTGACATAAGGAGCCCTGATCCTGTCTCCTCAGCAACCAGACAGAGAGAGCGTGGGATTAGAACTGGGGTTAAAAAGAAGGAGCAGCGTTCCTTAGAGCTGTCAAAATGATACAAATATTCAACTTCAGTTTGCAAGGCTGAGATATCAGGACATATCTAAAGTAAATAACTCAAACTGATACAGTTAAGTTAAAAAAAATCAGTTGGCTGGACTGAATTTGTGCACAAGCAGGTGATATCAGGTACCGTACTTGGTGCAATTCAGGTGGCATCTACAGAAGAAAAAACCGTTCAAAGAAAAACAATAACAGTAGGCGGTAGATCATCGTAGTCACTCATCTGGTCAGACACTTTACATATTGTTGCTGTTTTGCTGTTGTGCTCGCAAGTTTGCAAACAATCAGAGAAAACTGTTGCTTTCAGGCTAAGAACACTCTAATTACAAACGACGTTCACTGCAGGAACTGTCTTTGAAACGATGCTGTAAACACACAGACCTTTAGACAAATGGAGGCCTCTTTTATTATACTGATTCTGACTCAGCAACCTTATTCAACTAAAAAAAATAAACATAATAAAAACACACGAAGCAGTAATGTGGCAGGGTCAAACAAAACAGCACCAGATTTCATTGCAATAATGCGGCTTTATTTTGTAATTTAAAAGATGTAAGCTGTATAAATACGAAGCTAAGATCCAGTCGAGCTGCTAAGTAAAGTCAACATGTTTAGATTTGTGTAACAGCTCATCAGTAACATAAGCCAAAGCTGTTTTATTTTTGTGTGTGTTGTTTTGTGCCGTTCTCTCCCGACAGCTCACTCAAATGCAGCCTGTTTTTTAATTGTTTTATTTTATTTTATTTTATTATTTTTATTCATATGCTTTATTACAGTGTAAAAAAATCTTGAATTGATATCTAAAGCCATGGACACGTGCTGTTCTGTTCGTACAATTGAAAAAAAAAATTGAGCCAAATCTTTGTCTTTTTGTTTGTGTAAATAGCGACTTTAATATATTTTACCAGGGTGTGAGAATACACTCCATGTATGCGCCGCCGTGTTCAAGAAAAGTATATTTTTGTGGTTTACAGCCGAGTTTACAGGAAGTGGACCCTTAAAGATGAACAGGTTAAACATTTCAGATTTCGTTTAGTCTCCTACGTATTTTAGATAATTTCTCGTTAGCTGTGTCGTATCACCTGGTGCCACCATTCAACTCTAAGCCCCCCCCCCCCCCCCCCCCCCACACACACACACACACATTGGAGAATAACCTATTGTTGCTTTGAACCGAACTGAAGTTCTCTAAAACCATCCTGTTAGTGACTCAAAGAAGACAAAAACATTTAGACACAACTCATGAGCTCATTTGTGGTTGTAAATAAACACATTTATGTAAATTGGCTTAAATACTCATGCCCTCCTGTAGGAAGAGTACCATAGCCCTGCAGTAGGGGCTTGTAGGAAACCATCTGAAGTCAAGCTGATGCCCGTGTCGTTACACTGTAGAGAGAGCAAGTAAAAGACGGGTTGTGACTGTTTCAATTCATCATAAAAGAGACGTCCACCATCTAACTTCGGTTTTCACTGCTGAGAGGCACACGTTTGCATGAGTAGGGTCGCTGTACGAGACAGATATTGCTCTGCATTCGCCACTGCATATCTTGTGTGCGTAAAATCAAACAACCTCACCCCCATCCTCATCACCACCAAATGCAGTTTACACCAATCTATGCAGAAGGAAGCCTAGTACACGTCAAACTGAAATTACAAGATGTCCTTGTCTGGTGGAGAGAAAGACTGTTAGCCTCTTATTTTGAAGTGCCACAGCAGGAAGTATCAAATGTTGTAAGTTGCTGGACTTGTTTAGGTCACATCCTCGTGTTCATACAGGTATATTGGTAAATGTACTACAAGATGTAGAATGTTGTAATCCAGTTTAACTCAGCAGGGGAAACAAGCAATAATAATAAACAACTTCAACGAAAAAGGATCGTCAGCCCGTCTCGGCTGCATCACCTCGTAGTTGAGCACATATTTTAGCACTTGATGACATATCAGGGAATTTTGTAGTTGCTCTGTCGATATGCACCGTTAGGAAATGCCTTATCCCAAAGAGAAACCCTATTGTTTTCTCTCGTGTAAAGAAAAGACAATGCAGACATGGTTCAGGCTTAAATCCTCTCAGAATAAACTCACACAAGAAGATGCATGGTGAATGCACGGTGATACACTAGTTGGTCTAAATGTGCACAACTGATGAATGTGAAAAGGAAAAGGGTAACAGTGAACCTCCGTAGAGGACTTTCTTCACTTTGCTTTGCAAGAGTACACTGCTTTGCTTCATGGCTTTTATATATATAAAAAAAAAGAAAAACAGAACTTAGTGTTTGGTAAGTGTTTGTAGTTGATAGCTCACTTAACTGAAGAAGCTGTTTTCGGTTTGAGCGCTCGAACCGTTTGGTGGCACAAGCTGGACTTTGTTGCCAATGAGGAAATTATTTGTTAAGAAAAAGAAAAAAAAATAGATTTTCAGTTAATCATGCATTTTGTTTCGCTTGAATGTGTTATTTTATTTTCAAAAAACAAAAATTACTCAAGTGAACATTTTTATGAAACGAGATACTATGCTAGATGCTGTTGTACAAAATTTGTATTCTACACAAAAAGTACAAATATTGGCTTTTAATGTGTAATTTAGTTTTTTCCCTCTTATTCTGTATAAAATGAAGTAAACAACTCTTTCATAGAATTTGTTCTTCTGTGAAGTCCCGAACAGTATAAACGGTCAACTTTATTAAACACATCAGTGTATGCTTGATCTGTCTGCTCATTGAATTTGTACACAAATAAGTTATTTGGGATGGAATGGAGATTTAGCACTTATAGTTTTGTTCATGCAAGTGATTGCTATGCAGCAATATCTCAGGAGGTAGAACAGGTTGTCCAGTTTTCTGAAGGCTGCAGGTTTGATCCCTGTTCCCAGTAGAGAATTCTGCTGTGTCCTTGGGCAAGACACCTAACCATCCCTGCCTGCTAGTGGTGATCGGAGGGACTGGTGGCTCGGCAGCCTCACCTCTGTTAGTGAGCCCCGGGGCAGCTGTGGCTACAATGTAGCTCAACACTACCAGTGTGTGTGAATGGATGAATGGTGCACTGTAGTGTAAAGTATCTTTGGAGTCCTCTGACTGAAAGGTGCTCTACAAGTGTGGTTCATTTGTTGCTCCTGATTTAAATAAAATTTTGAAAAAGGAAATTATGGGAACAGAGGAATAGCTTCAGATATGTTGCTGTAAATATGCACAACAATCTGCTGCTCAACTCATTAACAATACATTAAATGAATGACAAATCAGCTGTTTTATGTCTAAGATGAGTCTCGTAATGCAAATGATCTTTAAATAAACCTTTAAATCAGTTAACAGCAAATATCACCACACCTGGGTTTAAATCAGTGAGAAACCAGATAACTGGTAAGGCAAGGCAGCTTTGTTTATAAAGCACATTTCATAAACAGAAGTTTATGTTTATTAATTTAGCAGATGCTTTTATCCAAAGCGACTTACAATTTATAACCTATAGGGCATGTTGTGATCTGTGGGGGAAACCGGAGTACCCGGAGGAAACCCACGCATGCGTGGAAAGAACACGCAACTCCACGCAGAAAGGCCGCAGCCGAGTTTCGAACCTGCAACCTTCGTGCTGCGAGGCAACAGTGCTAACAACTGCGCCACCATGCATGCAGCCCATGCAGAAGTATTCAATGTGCTTTCCAGGTGCCAAAACAGCAAGAATATGAAACCTTCAAATCAATGTGACAACAGACATCTGCAGATCATAAAAATCAGTTTAAATACGTGAATAAATTAGATATAAGAAATAAAATAAAAAGACAAAGGGTGAGCAGTTACAGTGCAGAAGGTGCAACATGCGAAACATTCATTCCAAGGCTGAAGAATACATGAAAGTTTTCAATTTTAATTTAAAAGTTACTAGAGTTGGGTTAGGTCATACAGAAGCTGATTCCATCTGTGTGCAGCATAGTAGCTAAAAGCAGCTTCACTCTGTTTGGTTCTGACCCGGAGTTCTACCAGCTGACTGCTTTCTAAGGATCTCAGAGCCCTGCTGGGCGTGTATACAGGAAGGAGATCCCACATGTATTTTGGCCCCAAGACATTTAGTGATTAAAAACTAGTAGAAGCACTTTAAAACCAATTCTTTAGTTTACTGGTAACCAGTGTGGAGGTTTAAGAACAGGAGTGATGTGCTCGGTTCTCTTGGTTGTTGTTATGACTCTAGCAGCAGCATTCTGAATGAGCTGCAGTTACTTTAGTTTCATTTTATTGGGGAGAGACCAGCCAAAGACCATTTGAATAGTCCAGCCTGCTGAAGATGAACGCGTGATTGAGGTTTTATAGGTTTTCTCTGAACATAAGACCCCTGAGTTTTGCTGTTTGATGAAGACGATAAAACGCTGATCTTGTTAAGGCCAGTGAAGCTCAGGTCTGAATCAATTATCACACCAATGCCCGTTTAATATTAGAGCTGATCACAGTAACATACCGATCCATTAAGTATTTCACATAAAGCATCTGATACAGCAAGTTTTTGTTTTGTTTTGTTGTTCAGAAATATGTGAATTTCCAGTGTTAAGCCAGCAGGGGTCACTGCAGTACATAAAAAGCTTTCCTCGTATTACTTGCTGGTCTGTTGAGCATCATAAGTTAAATAAAGATCTCAACTAATAAGATCATTTACTCGTGATCAACGTGCGGACAGCTGGTCTGTCATTTTAAGGCTGTATTAAGAAGATTCAATCGCAACAATTTAAAAATTGAAATATATACATAAAATAATGTAGGTTTCCAGACTGTGATGTCACATTCTCTTAGCTTAAACTGTTCAACATGAACCAAAAAGTAGGAGAAAAGAGGACATTTTTGTCAGTTAGGCAAACATGTACAATTACAATAATATATATTATATATATATTAGATTAAATAAATAATAGGCTGCTCCAAAGTCTGAAAGTTTGGATGAGGTGAAATTCCTTCATCCAGAATCAAAAGTTAGTTTAAATGTCACAAGAGAAGACTTAAAACATCTCAAGTCGTGTACTAGCACGCAAACTAAATTCAGATGCTTCTTTCAATTATATTATCATAATGACATCATTCAGAGCGCTAGTGTGAGCTCATTAAACCAGAAGAGTGGGATCAACAGGTAAACAAGGTTTTAGGAACAAACACCGCACACACACCATGCAGGTGGAGCGATGACGGCTGCATTCCACCTGTGGGAGGTCCTGTTGTTCTGCAGGAACTGTGGGAAAAGAAATGAGTCATCATTGGTGTAGTTTCATCAGTTTCTTTTAAAACTTACAAGATACCAGTCATGGAAAATAACAAAGGTCTTTGAACTGGGAAAAAACCTAATTTTAAACATTTTGCACAACACATTTGTGGCTCTGCAGGTTTTGGTGTAAAAACATGAATGTTTGGAAATGGGCTTAAACGTACTCAGAGATGTCGAGGCCTTTAGGAATGAGATTTGAGTTTATTGCAGTTGAAGAGGAATGCTGCAAAAACGGTTTCAAAAGAGCTTTATTATAAGGCGTACACCTTAAAACAGCTAAAGACAACACTGGAAGACCATTGCTACTCTCCTGCAGGTACAGTTTTTCTCTTTTAATTGATGCTGTAGCTATGTTTATTTGAATCTGTTTTAGACCAGTGGTGTCCTGCATATTTACTTGTTTTTCTGCTTCAATACACCCAACTCAACATACCTGTTCACCATGTTCCAGGCTCCACTGAAGCATGTTAATCACTCACTAACACAAAGCAGGTGTGCTGGACCATCTAAAACATGCAGGAAGTGTGTGTTTGAACTATGGTGGCCAGTGCATCCAATCAGAAGCAAAAGTGAAAACTGATTTCTGCTCTTCTGTCAATCAGAGATATGACAGAGATACGTGAGTGAGAGAAATATAATAGAATAGGCTTTATGAATCCCACAGTGGGAGAATTCACTCGTCAAGGCAGCACACACACTCACATTCCTCTCAGAATGTTACAGAATATGTGATGTAGTTCGTCCATGACACCTTCATGCTCTGTTGTCATCAGATTAATGGAAAGTAGCTGTTAATTTTAAAAAGGTCTTTCATTTCCTTTAACTGTTTTTCTTGCAGAGAAACAACCCCACCTGGTGGCAATTTAAACTACACGCCAACTAAACTGTACTCCAAGTAAATGTACTGTGTTCTGATTTCATTTTATGGTTTTACTTTAATCATTTGATTCCACTGAGAGGTCACATGTCCCAGCTTCCCAACAACACCTGAATGCAACATCAGTGCTAAGTTTAAAAGCCCAGGTAGGATGTAGCTTTTGTATCAGTAAATTTTACATTTTTCATTATTTTAAGTTCAAATTTAACACTTTCTAAACGTGTTGGGATAAATGTAAGATTCTGAAATCCATTTGTAGGTGTTAAATCAAATATATTGCTGGTTGTACTAACAAGCGTCATCATTTCAGTGGATAAAATCCAGTTTTGGGCTTGCATGCGCCCAAATGTCTGATGTTCCTGGCTTTCTAGCCACGAGACCAGCTGTGCTGGTTGCTGGATGAGGTCCAGTGTGCATGTGCAGAGTAACCAAGCAAGGTTTTGGATGGTTTGAGTTGTATGAGACGCAGGCCGGGAGGCCACCTGCCACAGGAGCTTGCCCTGTGCGGATATCCAAACTTGCCTTTTAACTAGAAGCCAAGTTGTGGCTCTTTCATGTGGGCCTGATCTCCTTAAGACGTCTGCAAATATTGATCAAGTCTCTGCCCAGACTCAAACACATCTGTTGTCATGTAGTCCCCACTGTTCGGCACAGACAAGGAGATGGAGGGAAAAACAGTGGGTCTGTTGCATTAGCTTCTGTGTGGACACAGAGCTATAATTTATACTTTGCAAACACAAATGCTCAGTTTTTAAGGAGCTTAGGCTAACTGTGCTCCTCTGTAAACAAATATGGGGGCTATGTGAAACTTAGCGCTAGATCTGTTCTGACATTTCATATGCCCCACTCATGTCGCAGAATCAATCAGAAGTATTTCAGGATTGTTTTGGACAGTTGTGTTGAAGAATTAGGCTAGATTATGGCATTAAGTACATTTTCAAACACTTGGACCCTGTAAGGGAACTCCGAGAGAAGAGTGCTGTATGCACTCCTAAAAGCAGACAAATTGCCTCACAAATGCAAATAAACCATCAAATATACAAATCAACAACAAACAGACTTACAAAACAGTCTGCTGTTCTGTGAACAAACGTTTCACTGATTCAGCGTCTGGTTGATCTCTCTGCACTGGCGTCATTTACACATTATTTGCTGTCAGATATGTTTGGATCTCACAGAACTGGGTTAATATGTAGCTCCAACCATCGGTGACTGCTGGGGAAAGTCTCAGCAGAGGCATTCAGGGAAACATGACCTGTGTGACAGGAATGGCTAGTTTCACTTGTGTGTTTTTTCTCTCCACCAATCAGCTTTCTCTGCTACAGCACATCGCCTCTTGTTCATCATAGCTTGGATGGTCAAGTGGTTGGAAGATTCTCTAGTCAGATACTAAATTTGTTGCCTGACGTTCATCAGAGGCCACTTAAACAGGTAAATGATGCCATTTATTGTTTACATTCGGCTTTAGGAACCTAGGATGTTGTTTATTGGCTTTATTGTGAAATCAAGCATTATATTAATTCCATAGTGTTCATACTTTTCAATCATGTCTACTACCTTCGTTTCATGAGGTTATTCAGATTATGGTTTATCAACTTTAGGCAGAGATGGTTTCAGATACTAAATGATAAAGTAATTTGGCAGGCTATTTTAATGGCTAAATAACTACCCCTCTGCTTTTATTTAGAAAAACCAACATATAACACATTAAAACATAATTTTATATTAATCTGTTGCATGTTTTATTAAGAGGTTTCTGTTTTTATCTCATGATGACTTACGTTTAACAGAAAAAAACACAAACAAGAATGCCCTTTTCACTTTAGATTTCTGTCTGACAGCTCTAACTCAACATGGAAGTGAAAAAAAAGGCCTTTTTCGAGAACTTGCGTATAAAAACCAAGTTTCCCCCCATGAAGAAGCGTAAGAAGCTACTTGCTAAGCAGCCAAGAAATTTGGCCAATCGACGCAGCGTTTCCGTACCTGACCTGACGCGTTTGTCGAGTGAAGCCGACTCCACAGATGGCACCTTGCCACCCACTCCTTCTGCAGCCATCTACTTTAATACCTCTTCTGGCATGAGTGATACCGATTCCATCGCCAGTGGCTCCACGTGTGACGGACGACTCTTTGATGACAAACTCTTCGATGATGTTACAATCAAAGTTCCCCAGATGAACAACTTGGGTGCACGTGGGAACCGACTGAGTGCTCCAGAAGGATTTTTGAATGAAGATCTAAACAATGTGAAAAGTCTTGGAAAAAAGGGGAACTCCACTCAAGAGGGCCTCAATGTGCAGGCGGATAAAAAGGCCAAGAAAAATGTGCCAATCTTCTCTTTTCCTGAACCAGAACACGAGGGTGACGACAGAGTGAGTCTATCTAGTTATGACACTCCAACAGACAGGAGGCGCTCCGAGTCTGTCGCTGCTTTCCTGCTCCGAGCACAGTCGCTGGGGGAGGACAAGCGCCCTCAGGTAGAAAAAAGGACACTACCTGAAAAAGGGATGGCACAAACAAACAATAAGAGTGACTCTGCAGAGAAGACTTCAATGTTGGATGTTTCTTTTGATGGTTCAGATGCAACATCCCACACTTCTGCATGTGACATTGTCATGGATGAACATACCAACCTGGAAGATGAACTACTGGAACATGATAACACTTCTTTGATGACTAATTTGATGAAAGATTACTCCATAGAGGAGGGAGAGCCAGATGAATCTATAGAGGAGGTCAGTAGAGACGTCACTTGATATCTTCATAGAACCTTTTTTGTTATTTACCAAAGTATGAAGCTCTGTGCAAACATTTTAAACCATTGCCGAAGAGAAACTTGCAACTGTGGACAAATCGATGCAATGATTTAACCTAACGTGCCTGTTTTGGGATTTTTCTTATAATCTTTTAAAGTCATCAGACTCTCTGAAGATGTTTGAATGTTTTTTTTATGAATGGTGGCTGCTTTAATAAGCTCATTGTTCAGTTCATGTTGGCTACTTGATCATTGTAGAACATTATGCATAGTGAATTTAAAAACCCTGAAATCCTTAAAGCTCCATCGTGCTTCACTGATTATCTAGTGTAGGACACGTTTTCAGATAAAAGCTTGTTAGGAAAAGCCTCGGTTGGTGCTAAAAAACAATTATGTTTGTCCAGTTCTTCTATTTCTGTTGTGTTTTATAGATTCAGCGAATGAAATGAGGACAAGTTGTGTCTTTGTGAGAAGCTTTGAGTAACAAAATACCTAAAGATGCATAATATTACATTTACAATAGTTTATTTGCTTAGTTTCCTGTCATTGTCATAACACTGCTCTGTCATTTGAATTTATTGTAGAACGACTCAGGTCAGAGTTAGGCGACAAATAAATAAATAAATAAATAAAAATCTGAAGAAATGTTATAAAATTTCACAAAAAACAAACAAACCAAGAATTGGACTCTATGCAGAGCTTTTCACTACTTTATATATTGGGAGTGTATTATTTTAGTTTTGTACAAAACAATGTTGCACAAACCCTGTAGCAGCAAAACACTCCATTTATTTAAAATGGTTGAAAAGCACGTGATCTGTAACTTTTTGCTTAACTTGACACATTTATAAAGGTATGTTTTAAATGTGACACACAGCCCATTAATACTGGGGTTACTTGTATTGGTCAAATGCAGAGAACAAGTTTCACACACCAGTGTGTGTGACAGCTGGTGGGACTTAAACTTTAATAGTCTACACCTATCTCCTGCGTCTGATAGAAAATAGATGGAGAAAGTCCAGGATTTGAAAAGGCTGACAGATCTACATCACACTGTCACTTAACATTCATGGACTCACCCATCTTGACTCGTAACAGGGAATGCTGTTGTTGTTTTCGCGTCCAGGAAACCGCAGAGAACGTCTTGGCTAGCAGAAGCTAAGTGTCCCACATGTAAATCACATTTTGTATTGGTTTGTTAATACACATCATTGTGCTAAACCAGCTAAACTAACTAGCTCAGTGGCCAAGTGGTAGAATGTTCGCCCTGGGACTTTGAGATCGGGGCTCGATTCCTGGCTGGGTCATACCGAAGACTCCAAAAATGGGACCCAGCACCTCCCTGCTTGACACTCAGCTTTAAGATAAACCACCAAATAGTTCCCAAGCACAGCCCCCGCTGCAGCTCACCGCTCCCCTCCATGGGGATGCGTCAAATGAATTTCACCAGTGTGCGATGATGACTTTAACTTTAAAACCAACATTAGCAGGTTTAATTTCAGAGTTGAGAACATTAGAGTTTATCTTTAGACATCCCTCAGATACAACACAGAAACAGCCAACAACCTGTATAACCTGTCAGCTGCATGATATGGAAAGATTTAATTTATGTGAACACAAAGGTGGCAGATCTACTAAAACTGATGACCAACCTTTTTCAAGTGAACCCATTTTTTTTTACCATCCAGATAATGTTTAATAAAACATTACAATCTAGTTTTATTTATCTAGAATTCTGCTGAAGTATTCGAAGGCGATGAGCTTGAAGACAACGACGAGCTCGTGGAGAATTCTGTGAGTATCGATTCGTTGAAACAAAGCTGATGTGAAATGGCCTCTAAATGGTAACGGGTTCTCCACAGGATACTTCAACAGGCCCAAGCCCTGATCCTCTGGTACCTTCCCCGCTCCAGAGGTTCCTCCTCACCATCAACCTAAGAGAAGGAAAGAACCTGGTCGTCAGAGACAGGCGATCTGGTAGGAAGAAATGCAAAAGATCTAACTCTTCACAAACATCCAGAAGCTTCAGCATAAAAAAAAAACACCCTTCGTCTGCTTTCCTTCCATGGTCATTTAGAACAGCTTTAGCTGAAAATAGAAAAGTGCTGTCATATTGTTTCTTTAAGGAATGTAGATGTTGCGCTCCAGCTGAAGGGTGACACCCAGGTGAAGCTCTGCATGTGAAAAAAGTGTGGGTTTATTTTCAGTCTGTCATTTGGAGCTATGGGACAAATGGTTTCAATTATTGTTAATGTGTGCTAGGAGCGATTTGGGTGTGTTGAGATAATGCTTTAGTGCGGTCATGCTGCAAGTTGCACCAAGAAAACAAACAAACAAACAAACTTTAAGTGAGGTATGTAGTTGGACCAGTATAACAAAAGTCACTGGAGTCGCTCCGAGTCAACACGTGTTTTTGAAACAACAAACCCACAACGTATGTGAAACTTTCCATTTAAACAGCTGATAATCAATTAAAATGTTTTATTTCAATTATCATTTCCTTCTTTCCTGTCGAACTAATTATCCACAATTGAAGTTGTATTCAGAAATAAATCATTTTGTTGGGTTATTAAGGTCTAAACCATTATCCTACCATTAGCGTATTTAACAAAATTGTGTTTTGAGCTAAAGTTTCCTGTTGCAGTTAATATTAATCTGTGAGGGGAAAACACAATAGAGCTGTTCGTGTAAACGTTCTTTACATTTTAGTCCCTTTTGCAGAATTGTACTGGAAGGACATGGTTTGTTTTGGGAAACGGCACCCTCAAGTGGCCAAACGTGGAACTGCAACATGATGAGACCACACAAGTATGCTCTCATCATGTTGCAGTGTGACACAAACAAATTGACTGAAACTGGGATTAAACGATGATGGATGTGTTTGAGGGTGGCGGTTTAATATGGCAGCATTTCAGAAATACGTAAATACGTAAATAGTGTTTAATTTGCAAGTAAAACCATCGAGGCGACTGGATTATTTGCTGTAAATCTTTAGAGATCACTAGAAAGATCTGGAATTATGTTGTTCTTTTAATCATGTCTGGTGGAATACGACCCTAGAAGCTCGGTGTGCTCTGCTAGTTGAGACCTTACACTTTCCGACAACACTACTGATGCAATGCCCACACACACCTCCCGTCTCTTCGCTGTTTGCCCAACAATCAGGGCTGTGCCAAAGGCCCACCAATGGCATACACTGTCATTACATATTCTAAAAGTGCCCACACCAGCCCCCCACTCCTTAGGGTTTTTTGTTCTCTCCATTTTTTCCCTCCCTCCTATTAATTTCCATCGTCACCGTTCTCACTCATGCCAGAGCTTTTTCTCCTTGCTAGCTGCCACATTCTCCTCCTGTCAAGCTGCCTGGAGGTTTCCCTGTCACAGGCTGGCAGGGTGGAGCTGCTGTGGGTCCTGCCTGCCTTTTGCGAGATGTTCATTTGGAGTGGGGAGCTGACAGGCCTGACAGCCCATCCCCACAGGGCCTTTGTCATGTGATTCAAGCCTCCCCGCAGGCTTTCTCAAGCACCCCTTTATTCCCCTGTACAAATGAAAGCATGGGGCTGGCTTTCATTTTTTGGGCCAATCTGCGTGCAATTGCAGAAACAAAGACGTCCGATACCCCCGCCCCGCTCACAGACAGACTTTCTTAACAGGCTTGGGAGATTAACACTGGTTGCTTCTAGATTTAGGGTTGTGGTTGCCTCATGCTGGCGAGTGTTTCTCCTCCTTAACAATTAAACGGCTTCTTTCCTGCTTTTTTTTTTTTTGTGCCGTGTGTGGGGTGCACATCCTGCTCACACATAACGCCATCTCACATAATCATCATGGGGGGAAGGGTGTGGATTGTTTGTGCATTTTAATTTCTGTTTTTATACCTTTGGAACATTTAGGAATTGTAAAAATATTGACACCAATGAGTATTAAAAGAATCCTCCAACACAGGTTGTCATCATTTCTTCAGTAGTATCGATGATTGCTAATTTTCCTCTTTGTTTACGTCAGGTACGAGTGATCCATATGTGAAGTTTAAACTTGAAGGAAAACAGTTTTATAAAAGCAAAGTGGTTCCAAAAAACTTGAACCCTAAATGGAACGAGTCCTTCTCTCATCCACTTCGGGAAAGGGATCAGATCGTGGAACTTCGGGTAAGACGTGACGGAATATATTTGTTAAAGTCCTTTTGAAATGTATTTCAGGTCAGTTTAAAGGTGTGGAACACTGAAATTTTTTTTAAAATTATTATTTCTAATAGAAAACAGACGGTGGAGCTCTAGGGTTTAAAAAACCTGAAAGATCTACATCACACTGTCACTTAAAGAGCAAGTCACCCCCAAATAAACTTTTTTTTTTTGCTGATAAACTATATAAGTGGGTGTCTGACCATGCTGTAGATATGTGTAGTCAATAATTTGGCACTTTAGTGCATCTTAGTAATTAAAATATTCAGCCTAAAACTGTCACGTTGTGCCCCCTTCAGGTAAAAACTCAACATTGCATTCGATTTTAAATCTGCCATTGCAATTGGCTAAGAGGTACCCTATGATGTCAGCTGGTGCAATATTATGTCACAATGCTGTTGTAAGCTTGCATGTGTGTATTTGTTAGCGGCTCTGCCCTCTCTATTTTTCGACCAGAAAGTAGGAGTGGAGTAAGATTCTGGTAGGGGGTGACTTGCTCTTTAACATTCGTGGACTCACCCATCTTGACTCATGACGGAGAAGGCTGTTGTTGGTTTAGCGTCCAGAAAACACACTAGTAGAAGCCAACTGTTAGCATTAGCAACTCCACCACATGGCAGTACTCCTTCAGGCTTGTGTTATTTGTGGAGGAGCTAAAACATCAATGTCGCAGTAAAAGTCAAAATTTCTTCAGTCTGTGGCATTTTTCAAGTTCCTGCAACTGGTGTCCAAGAGCTTTTTCTTCTCCCTAGAGAATGATTTCCAAGGGATTCATTCCTACTAGAACCCACTGCTCATGTATTGATTAAACAAGTGCTCCACACCTTTAAGAACATTTTATTTGAGGAGAATCGATGAGATGTGTGTCATGTTGCAGGTCTACGATAAAAACCTCACCTCTGATGACTTCATGGGTTCTTGCACAATTTCTCTGGGCCATCTTGAGTTGCAAAAGTGAGTCATTGAGTCAATTGTGACTATGTGCTTATTTTTAGGGGATGCATCATTATAAAGTTGCTCCTCAGAGTTTACTGGACCGAATCATTTTGTTTTACAGACTACACGAGTTGGAGTTGCCTCTCGATGATCCAAAAAGTAAAGAGCAGGACATGGGAGTTATCGTCCTTTCGGTCCGCTTATTGTTCAGAGATGCCACCGTCAAAAGGCCCCCTGTATGAAAACCTCACATTTAGAACACTTTAAGTTGGATGTTAATCAAAATATATATATTTTTTTGTAATGAAAAAATATTTTCTTTCTAATTCATAGAGATTTCGCCCAAAAAAGAACAAGGTAAGCACATTTTCACTTGTTTTTCTTTTGGCAAAACTTCTTGAAACCAACGTCTTTGACTGCAGCATTGTTTCTTCTTTGGTCTTATCCGAACCACTAGGGGGCAGTAGCTCACCGTGGTATGATGGAACAAAGACTGTAGAATCTGGATGCCTGCTTTTGTGTGTAACCTTGTTTTCAGTTCAGCTTATATTATTTGAGGATATTTTATTGACTCTCTTTGAAACATATATTTATTTATTTTTTATGTTACAATAAGATTTAGTAAACCTAAGTAATGATACTGAATTAAAATGTGATTTGATGAGTATTACAGAGGAGCATTTCTTTTTTGCGGTAAACAAACTTCAGTTTTTCCTCAAGTGGTTTTCAATCTATTGCCTCTGTAATTGTATTCAGAGTGAAATTGAAGGGTTGCTGTTTGGGACTCGCGTTGCAGCGAGTGGGTTTATGTTCACACCTATGCTGTCACTGCATCTGCCACTGTTCAGTCCCTTGATGGTCCAGTAGACAATCTCAATTTGAAATTAGATGACAAAGAAATGAACGCCATTTCCGTACACCCTGCAGATTATCCGCTACAGATGGTTAAAGATACACAAAGGGAGGAAAAGATGAGTGGTGGGACTCTGCCGCCTAAATCCGAGTGCTAATTTAGCAATGTAACAGAGCAGTTTTTTCCCCCTCCTTTTCCATTTTGGTAAAAACGTACAGTATCATATTGCGTTTAACACCTATCCTGGAAGTGCTTAATACCCGGCACTGCTCTCCTTCTGTCGGAACATCGTTTTTTCCCTCTGTGATACCACCACAGAGACTGGGAATGGCAAAGTAAAACTCTGCTGTGTGATAGTGTTTCAAACAGGAGGGGGCATGTGGGAGAAGCAGAGTGTGTGTAAGTGGGGGGGACTTGGCTGCTTGAGGCACGTTGCCAATACGGGATGCCTTAGATCGGCAAGGCTGATAATTCCCAGGCATGGCGAGCAATAACCCAGATGTTAGAATGTAATATCACAGCTGTGGATGGACAGTGCTGAGGTACCAGCCAAATGGACCTGGGTCTTAGCTCATCATGCTTGTCCCCATGCTGTCCCACCATATGGAAGCAATCGCGCAGCCCTTTTAGGACCAGGAACAGATTCTCTATAGGGGCCACTTACAGTTAAGTGGAATTGTTTTATTGGCCGCTGAGATAGAAATGTGTCCAAGATAAACACTTGGGATGACTTGGCTGAGGCCTGTTTTCTGTCGCTCCCCTTCTCCCTCTGTACCTCTCCTTTTGAAGGGGCTGATATTTATAGGGCTGCGCCTGTTGTATTCCATGTTAATTCAGGTCCCTGAGATATGCTTTGATCCCCTCCGGATTGGGTGGCAATGTGGGTTGTGACCCTGCAGCGATGAGGAGGGGCCGGAGTAGCAGGGGAGTCGCAGCGAGGCCGTTTGAAGCGGCGTCGCCGGGGCAGCCGAAGGAGCGAGGCAATCAAAGAGGCTGGAGCAGATTACGCTCCTGCTCTTTAATTACAGTCAGCTCTACACAACCTCTGTGCTGTTTGTTTTTACAGCCCTGGCCTATCACCGCATGGCCTCATGGGAACTCTAACATGGGAACTCCAACATGGAAACGCATCAAGGCCTCGCTTCCTCTCTCTCTGTTTGTCGCACATAGCAAGAAAAGCAGATTATTTGAGCCTTTCTTTTAATTTCCTAGGTGTTCTCATAGCAAACTGTTTAGGTTATTTTTACAGCAAGAAAAAAGTTATTCTGTTGGTTCAGTTGAAAGTGGACAAATTAGCCAGCATGCAGTTAACTCTAACGCTGGCCATACATACTGCATGTATGCATAATTTGCTGATGAGAAAGCTGTGCGGTCTGCATCATTACTCACTGCTGCCTGCTGTCTCTGGTGCAGTATGCCAAGTGTCCTGCCTCCCCACACTCAGTCTGGGATTCAGTGATGAGTGGGACTGTCACAGCCAGGGACATCTGGCTGCTCGCTGACGTTCCCCTCTTTTTTCCTGGAGCCTCCACGGTGTGCCTTGCTTGTCAGTAGAGATGTGCTAATGCGCACCAATAGAGATGCTCCTGTATAGTGTAAAAACCTTTGTCCTACTTTAGTGCAATGTGTGAACATGATGAGGTGTTAGGGGAGAGGCAGGAGCAGGTAAAAGGAGGGGAGAGTGCAGTGCGTTCCTGCAAGGTGACTCAAAAATAAGCGTAAAGATTAGAAGCAGTAAGTTTGCGTGCATTTGCAGAACCAGAACCAGAGCCCAGCGACACCACGCTCGGCTGACACGCAGAAGAACCAACTGAAGAACCAGACCTGGTCGAGTGTGCTTCACATCACTTTAGTGGAGGGACAGGACCTGCCGCAGCATGGCCAGGGGGACGTCTACGTGCGCTTTCGCCTTGGTGATCAGAAGTACAAGAGCAAGGTTCCAGAAACTTTTCCTGCTCCTCCTCCAACTACTCTCTCTTCCCTAGCACGGCTCTGTCTTAATGCCTCTTCTGTATACTTAACCTTTCTCCCACCTCCCATCTCTTACTTTGCAGCGTCTCCCTCCCAGCAGGTGCCCGTCAGTGACTCACCTCCACCTTGGCTCACTGGGCCATGGCGGAGGCAGCCCATTAGACTGGGCGAGTCTGCCACTCACTTCTCGGTGTGCTGCGGATGCCGGGCTTCATCGCCTTCATTTACATACCCAGCATGCCCTGCTCATCTACCTGTATGTGTTGGTCTCCCCCCTGGTGATTCGGCAGTGCACTTGTCTCATGTTGCCGTGTCATTTCTTTGTAAACCACTCCGCTTTCCTCTCTGCTTGTTTGTTTGTTGAACAAAGCTGATTCTAATTGGAAGCTGTCAGTGTTTACAATCCCAGAGTGGCAACCGAGGTGTACCCATACAAGCACACACAAACACATACATGCAACACACCTCTCTCCTGCTTCCTCCTCTTTTTTCCCCTTCTCCTTCTCTCTAAGCTTAACAAAGACTTAATCCACGTGTCAAGGAGGAGGAGATCCTCAGTCTGATAATGCATTAAGCCTGACATTGTGTCAAAGTGTATATTAGTGTGTTTCCATGTTACAGTAGGAGCTGAATCCACGTCTTTTGTTACCCTCAGAACCTCTGCATTCAGGCGAATCCCCAGTGGAGAGAGCAGTTTGACTTCAATCAATTTGAAGATAACCAGGAGCCTCTGCAGGTGGAGGTGTTCTCAAAGAGAGGGCGGAAAGGGGAGGAATCGTGGGGGGCGTGAGTGTTTCCTGTTTCATTTCGCTCTTACTGGTTCGTCTACAGAACCAGTCAGACCCGTGTTTTAAGTGAGCAATTTTCTTTTCATATATCAGCTTTGAGGTTGATGTATCGAGGCTCCCTGTAAATGAGAGGCAGCTCTGCACTAATGTGTTGGATCCAGGAAAAGGAAAACTGGTTGTTCTGGTCACCCAGACACCCTGCTGGGGAGTCTCCATCACCGACACTGAAAACGCAACGCTGGGAAACCAGGATGAGAGAGACTCAGTGACAGACAGTTTTGTATGGAATTTCTTTTCTTTTGTTTATCATTTGTTTACAGCTTCTGGTCATACAATTAGAATATCATGAAAAGTTGATTTGTTCCTGTAATTCCATTTAAAAAGTGAAACTTGTATATTAGATTCATGCTGTACACACGGACTGATATATTTCAAATGTTTATTTCTTTAATTTTGATGATTATAACTGAGAATTAAGGAGAATATTTGAATATCATGAAAAGGTTCAATATTGAACTGGTGCCATACTTTTATCAGCTGGTTACCTCAAAACACCTGCAAAATCCTTTATATGGTCTCTCAGTCTAGTTCTGTAGGCTACACAATCATGGGGAAGACTGCTAACTTGACAGTTGTCCAAAATACAACCATTGAGACTCTGCACAAGGAAGGCAAGACACAAAGGCCATTATTAAAGAGGTTGGCTGGTCACAGAGCTCTGTGTCCAAGCACATTTACAGAGAGGCAAAGGGAAGGTCAAGATGTGGTAGAAAAGTGTACAAGCAATAGGGATAACTGTACCCTGGACAGGATTGTGAAACAAAACTCCTTCTGGAGGAGATTCACGAAGAGTGGACTGCAGCTAGAGTCAGTGCTTCAAGAACCACCACTCACAGACGTATGCAAGATATGGTTCCAGCTGTCGCTTCCTTGTGTCAAGCCACTCTTAAAGAAGAGATGTCATCAGAAGCATCTTGCCTGGGCTAAAAACAAAAACCTGGACTGGTGTGGAGTGGTCCAAAGTTTTGTTCTCTGATTTAAGTAAATGTTGCATTTCCTTCAGAAGTTGAGGTCCCAGAGTCTGGAGGAAGCGATGAAAGGGCCAGAATCCATGTTGCTTGAGGTCCAGTATAAGGCTTCCACAGTCAGTGATGGGTTGGGGTCCCATGTCATCTGCTGGTGTTGGTTCATTGTGTTTGCTGAGGTCCAAGCTCATGCAGCCATCTACCAGGAAGTTTTAGAGCATGTCTTGTTTCCTGCTGCTGACCAACTTCATGGAGATGCATATGTTTCCTACAGGACTTGGCACCTGCACACAGTGCCAAAGCCACCAGTACCGGGTTTAAGGACCATGGTATCCCTGTTCTTGATTGGCCAGCAAACTTGCCTGACATTAAGCCCATAGAAAATATATGGGGTGAAGAGGAGGATGCAATACGCCAGACCCAACAATTCAGAAGAGCTGAAGGCCACCATCAGAGCAACATGGGCTCTCATAACACCTGAGCAGTGGCACAGACTGATCGACTCCTTTCCACGCTGCTTTGCTGCAGTAATGCAGGCCAAAGGAGCCCCAACTAAACATTGAGTGCTGTTCATGCTCATAACTTTTTCATGTTTATACTTTTCAGTTGGTCGAACATTTCTAAAATTCCTTTATTTTTTTTTTGCATTGGTCTTAATTGAAATTCTAATTTTCTGAGATACTGAATTTGGGATTTCCATTAGTTGTTAGTTACAATCATCAACATTTGAATATATATCATTCTGTGTGTAATGAATGGATCTAATATACAAGTTTCCCTTTTAAATGGAATTAATAAAATAGATCAACTTTGTCATGATATTCAAATTTTATGACTAGCACCTGTACATCAGCTCACATTTATTAAATAAACGTTGCACTTTTCTATAAATTAAAAAAATATTTTAATGGTGTTTCTTTCAGAGTTTAAAAAACTCTCACAAGTGTTTACGGGAAGTCGGTTTCCTTCAGGTCAGCGTGTTGAAAGCAAACGATCTTCCAGCGACAGACATCAACGGTAAAAAGCCTTCTGGTTTTACATTTGCCGTACTCGTAGCAATGACCTCATTGCATTATACAATAAAACGTCTTTCATCGTTTGCAGGAAAAAGCAACCCCTACTGTGTCGTCGAGCTCGGGAACTGCAAACTTCATACTCACACAGTTTTCAAAACCGTCAATCCAGAGTGGAACAAAACCTTTACATTGTGAGGAGAAATATTTTAAAAATCTCATTGTCTGTTTTTTTTTTTAATTTTATTGGATGTTAAAAGTCTAAATTACAGTTTGTTTTTTAATGCATTTTAAAGCCCGATTAAGGACATCCATGATGTGGTGGAGCTGACCGTTCTTGACGAAAATGGAGATAACTTCTTGGGGAAAGTGGCTATCCCTTTGCTGACAGTAAGTTGAATTTAGTAAAAATATAAAAAAGTTTTGAAGCCCATCCAGCAAATGCTTTGTATTGTTTTACCTAAAGATTAAGAATGGTCAGCTGATCAGTCTGTTCTTGAAGAAAGAAGACCTGGGAAGAACTGCTTCTAAAGGAACCATCACACTTGTAATGGAGGTCATCTATAACAAAGTATGAATGTGGTCAAGTTCAATTGAAAGCATTAACATGATACCAAGTAAGAGTTGTTAAACTCCAGTAAAAATCTGTGCTCCTGATCTCAGGTCAGAGCTGGCCTCAGAACCTTCAAACCTAAAGAGGCGAAATTAGTGGAAGAAAACCTGAAGTTCAACAAAAAGGTGATCTCTCTCTGTTTTTCCCCCCAAGAAAATGTAGAAAGTTGAACAAAAGAAGGTCACACCCCACTAGTTTAGATTGGTTCAAGTTACAGCGCATTTCTTTAACAGTCTTGAACCTCTGAGCAGCACTTGTAAAGCTAATTCAAAGTGGTAAACATTATGTCCTCCATCAAAATATGCTAACCCTTGCTTTCTAATTGTTTTCCTCCAGATTCTTGCCAGGAATATATATCGGGTCCGAAAAATCAGCACAGCAATTCTGTACACGTTACAGTACATTAGAAGCTGTTTTCAGTGGGAGAGCACGCGGCGGAGTCTAATAACCTTTCTGGTAAGTCGTTGCCGCACGCTAATGAACTCTCTTGAAGCCTTGAGGCGAACAAGTTTTGTCCCGTTTCACTGCAGCCTGGTTTTAACTCTCTAGTTTCGTGTGAATGGGATGTCGAGACAAATCTTCGCTTTAGCCACATTCTCTCCTGGCTAGTCTCTTTCCCAGGAAAAAAACAATTGCTGCCTTCTGTTATTTTTCATCCCCCTTGCACTTTTGATGGACGTGATTCATCCTTTGAATCAAACCCCACTTGGCTTTTCTTCAGTTCTGATGACATGAGAGTACGTTCGAAAGGGTGGGGTTTTGGCGTTTGTACGTCTGACTTCTTAGCAAAGCCCTCTAACCCAGGGGATGGTGTAAGGAGGATCACAGTCTGAGCTTCCTTTGTTGAAGTAGTGACAGTCAGCCTCTGAGATTTGAACCTTGTTTAAATGGCTCTGTTTAGCCGTTTTTAATGAGGGTATGTGATCTTAGGTCCTAAGCTTAAATAATCTTAAATCATCTCGTGAATCTCCCGCAACACAGCACATGTAATGTCATGATTAAGAGTGTACAATTGCCATAAAAACCCTGACAGCGCTGTGTCAGGGTGAGGAAGCGGTCACAGACAGGGTGTGTGAAAAACTCTCCTTTCACCGCCTTTCTTCTGTCTGCTCTGTCTCTGAATGACATGCAATTCATACCTGGTGTATTCTATAAGCCCTTCTCACTGATACCAAGGTGCAAATCCCCTCAGGCGATGGCCGGGCTCAATGTATCACAGCCTTTAGAACAGCACAGCACACAGACAGACAGACAGACAGACAAGACAGACGGGCAGACAGGAAGAGGGAGAACAATGCTGGCGATTGTATAAGGATAGAGTGGGAGGCAGACTACTATCTGGGAAAGAAAGTTGGAGCAGAGAAAGAGGAAGACGGCTCAGTGAGAGTGGGGGCAGTGAGCGGGAGACTTGGGAGGCCGGATAGGCAGTCTGACAGGTGACGGTTCAGCAGGACGGGGCCGTCTTCTTCCACCTATAATTAGATCCTCTGCAGGCGAAGGTGTGCGCACAATAAAACACTCTAATCTTTCATTTCCACGTCTACTCCACCTGCTGTTTAGGCGCACAGCACCCACTTTAAAAGTCACTCACTGTTTCCAAGACTGCAATTCGCCCAAGATCGAACCAAACCGCTCAGCCGTTCGCTTGAAACAACAACAAACACCAGCAAGACTAGAAGAGAGATAGAAGTCAGCGAATGCGGCTTTGTCTGTTGAAGAGGAGCGCTTCAAACGGTCCAAATGTCGAAGGCGATTGGCGAAAAGTGCCCGGAGTGAATCTGCTGCTGTTATTCATCAGCCACTTATCAGAGGAATGAAAGTTCATTGAGTGAGAAGATCTCTCTTTTTTTCAATTATTTATCATATCCTCCACAAGTAACAAGCGCTAAAGCATGCAAATCACATGCAAATATTAGAACGGAGTCCACGCTGCTGTCTGAGAGTCGGCGAGGGCAGAAGCAAGGTCTCGGCTGGCTGTTATTACAAGCCGAGTGCCGTGCCACCTTCCGCACCCGTGCCCCTGCCCACTCCAAGGTTGTCCACCGTACAGTCGCTTCTCCTCCTCCAAGTCATCATTTCCAATTAGGTTAGTGTTTGGAGCTGTCTAAAGCAGCATGCCACCATGTGCTCTAATGAAAGCGGCTCCCACTCCTATCTTTATATCTTTAGGCAGTGGTAATAAGGTAACTGATTCAGACATTGACAGATGGCCTCTGCTTGCCTCTCAGATGTGCATAATTATACCACTAGTGTCTGCTTTTTTCCACAGTGGCAGTAGGAAACGCTGCAGTGGTGGGCCTCGCTGTAATATACATTACAATGCATTATTTATCATGCACGCTAGCCAATCCCTACTCCCTTACACTATGTGTGTGTGTGTGGACACACACATAAATATATATATATATACACATCCTGTAATGCATTAGTAGAGCTGTGAATTTTTTTTCTTCTTTGCTGCAACTGCGGGATACTCGCGTAGTGCTTTACCAGAAATGCTCGAGCATTATTTCACGCAGTCCCACAGGCCGATCCTCTGACCTCCTCACAGCATGTGCACGCTACGTGTTGCGATCCCGTTTTAATGCAGATTTTTGTATGCATTATGACATGGTTGTTGGGTTTTAAGTTATTCGACTGTTGCATGAGGGATCACTGCCACGGTTTGTGTAAAGTGGAGGTTTTATATTTAAATATTAAGATTATCCTCGTCTCCTCGTGAAATAATAAGAATAAAAAAAAAGATGCACTGATTTGGTTTTGTGTCATGACCATGTGATTTTGTTCTTTGTTCTGGAACAGAAACATATGCAGCATCGTTTTCCGTTGGCGGGTGCAGGGGGTCACTTGATTCTGATTGTCCAAACTTACGATCCATGCAGTTTAAAGTTCAGTTTTCCACCAATTGAACGCCTTTTTAAAAATAGAATCTCTAATTAGGTAACGTAGGAATACATTTCAACTACATTCTGGCAAATCCTCATAAACATTTTCATCAGTGAAGGGAAATACAAACAAGAAATTGTAACTTTTTTTTCTTCCTCCACTCCATCTTCTTGTTTATGCTGCAGTAATGAGCTGAAGATCTCTGCTTTTCAGGAGTTTGACGGCAGCGTGTTTACTTCTCTTAGAGAGAAAAATGTGACAGCTAAAATCTTCATAAAATAACCGCCTTTAGATGTGCTTTTCGTTAAGACTGAGCGAGATAAATGCGCTATACATCAGCAGTGACTGCAGAGGGGTCACCCAGAGTTCTTTGCTGCACACAAGCCGCTTCCCTGTAGATGGTGCTACAGCACTTCTAGAAACACCGGCCGAGGCTCTGAAGAGATCAGGTCAGTTACTTACCCTAACAGGAGCCATTCCTGGGAACAACTTGGAGTGAAATCCTCCATTATGTGCATTAAAAGTTTCTTTTCCCCACCAGATCAAGATGAAGTAAAGCTAAATAAGTCACTATTGGACAAATTCATCAGTTTTTTTGATGAAATAGATGAGAGGATTTTCTTTTAAAGGGATAATTTACACATTAAAGCTCATTTTGATATTTGCTGTCATTAATCCACTTTAAGTATTTAGTTAGAATTAATATTGTAACAAATCAGGTCCCTCATCTGTCAGGATTTAGACTAGAAAGAAACCTGCGTACCGTTCTCTTTTTGACACCGCCAGGTAGCAACTGGTTAAGACATCGTTTGACAGCCTGTGAAATGCTGATTGCCTCACATCACACACTGTAAAGATGGCATTTGATGAATGTTTGATGCGGTGCAGCTGTAAACACGCTTGGCAGCTGCGACCGGCGCTGATAGAATGCTCCTCTCCCCAGATGAGGGCAGGACAGGGTCAGATCTGGCTCCAGAGGTCTCGGGAGACCACCTTAGTAGAGCCCCGGCAAGTCGAGCCATTAACGAGAACACCAGCCCAGCCAAGATCAAGGCCGCTAATCAGAGTTGTCATAATTGTTCTTGTTAACGCCGCCTCTAAAAATGAGATGCCTTGGTGAGACTCGGACGTGTTCTTTTGTGGTTTGCTGCACTGCAGCGTGGCCGAGCTTTTGTGAGAACGGCACCGTGCGAGTCTGTTCATCGTCTCGCCTGCATCTGCTTTCTTTCTGTTTGGAAAAAGTTGGAGGCCTAAAGGAGTGGGCTTGTGCAGCCTCTTGAGGATTGTACTCTCCACTGCCGTGGCTGTGGGAGTTCTCACTGGTGCAGTGGGGACCGTTCTAGTCCAGAGAAAAAAATGATGGCAGTCACGGTGATATGCATGCGTGCTTTTTTTTTTTTCTTTTTTACTCCCTGAGATCTATTAATTATTAAAGGCTAGTCTGTGACTACTTGCGAGCTGCCCAGCATTTCCCCTGATGTATTACATTTGGGTAAGCTGGCCTCAGATGGATGTCAGCTGAAACCAGCTAACCTTGAAGCTTACCTGAGTGCCAGACATTGCCAGTTCTATTCCTAATGAATTTTAAACCTTTAAAATGGCAAAAATCTTAAAATATTCTAAAACTAAAAGAACAAAAAAAAAATACCTTTAAACCTGAAAGTGCTGATTTGATTTGTGTACGTGTTGTGTTTTTGTTTTGTATTCAGCATGTTTTCATCCTAGCTGAAGCGTGCTCTGTGTTTGACCCCGGTGTGTGTGCCGTATCGTAACTCGCCACCTTTCGGCTCACGGAGGACGCCTCTCTCTCTGTGCAGCTGAGGCAGCGACCTGTCCACTCGTGTGTGGCTGTTCCAGGGCCGGTCTTGGCCCTGACACGTTAACGTGTCTGAGCTGAGCTGACAGGGGGAGTCCATGCCACCACTACCTCCCCTACCCTCTCCCTCCCTCTCCCTCTCTCTCTCGCTCTCTCTCGTCGCCCTGCTCCCAACCTCCTCAGGGGGAAAAGGCTCGCATGGCAGATCTGTCACCCAGGAGGTCGCTGAGTGTTAACGCTCCCGACATGGATTAAACACTAGTGGCCAGTGCCGGAGTGCAGGGTCAGTGTAGCCACCACTGACAGGCATCACAGGGCCCCTGCTGACTGCCCCGCTCCAGCCTCGCACCGGCTCTCCTCATGTGTCAGCCAGGCGGGGAGACAGCATCCAGAGCCGGGCCTGTGAGCGAATGCTAATGCTTTGCTTTGCACGGCTGCTTTTTGTTATTGCATCACTAAAACATGCTAGAAGGGATGACATTTGCCCATCATTTTGTTTTACAACTTTAAATTACAAATCCTAATTAGACATATTTATTTTTTATTCAACTTAGGCTTTTATTTTTCACATGAAGTTAAGTTCGAAATAATAGAGGCAGACTAACTGCCGTAAACCCGAATAAATGGAGGGATTTCGACACGCTAAAGTGGCTCTCTGTTTTGGAGGAAGCCTTTCCTTTGCTTGCCCATCTCCTCTCCGCATCTCCCTCCTCGGTTGATGATAAGACTTGAGCTGAGCGTATGTGAAATATTTATTCAGCGCTCGCTCGGAGCGCCGCGGCTGCCCACACACTCTACCTGCCCCGGAGAGAAATCTTATCTGTGCTTCCTCTGACTCCGACACCCCCTGAAAGACTGTCCCCACGCTGGCCTGAGCTCAACACAAATTACACGTCTCATTGCTCTGCATTTACAGCCTGCCGCTGCTGTCCCCAGCACCAACCCTCTCTTCTAGACTAAAAAAGAACTTTCACAAGCTAAATTTACTTCATTAATCTGGTTAGAAATAAATATAAACATGAATCATTTAAAATATTCATTTATTCCATTAATGCGCTTGCGTCTATTATTATTTATTTTACCACACAATGATTCTGTTTTTATCCTCCCGTCTCTCTCTTTCACGCACTTGGACAACCACACACATGCAGACACAAACCCTGCAGCCTTTTTTTAGTCTGTCTTAAAGTCTTTCAGCCTATGTTCACGTAATCTGGCATCTATCCACGGCCCCCATGACTGACCCTCATAATGCTGGCTGGCGCTCTCCTCGCTTTGTTTAGCTTTCCAAGTGGAGTGCAACCAAGGAGAAGCGGTGAAGATGGAGCCAAGATTAAATCTTCTGTGTTTTCTGTAGATGTTGCATGGCTACAAAGTAAGGAAATATTCCAAACGTACCTGATTTGAAGAAAGTGGAATTATTATATTTGTATTAGCACAAACTGTATTGGTACTACTTGCCCCGTTTGCCTTGACTTTGCAGTTCTTTGGCTCATCAGCGGTATCATTTGTGCTGTGCTGACACGATGCCTGTTTTATTTATTTTTTCCAGCGCCGTCGTCTGCTGCAGTTTAAAAGGGGAATATTTGTTTGGCAGCCTTGTAGTCTGGCACTCAGCGGTTTAGGTTCATAGTTTGGGCCACCCCTTGTTAATCAATTTAGAGGAATGGTGGACGCTCTTACGGAAGGTGTCTCTGTCCCTTTGTTCCCGCTACGATCCCCTATTCCTCCCCTGGGAGAGAGTGGGAGGTGGGAGCTGCCATGCTTGCTCAGCTTTAAGTTATTTTATTCACACTTTTAATCGCTGAGTGCTTTATTATTAGGTGCCGGATTCTGCTGGCCAGGGGGATCTGCATGAGAAGGTGCAGAATGCATTTAGCGGAATCATATTAATGGCACCATAAAACAACTCTGTCAGGCCGTTCTTAACCCTCCTGGCAGAAATGCTCTGCCCAGGGTTGCCCCTTCACTAGCGCTTACAGGTGGCTAAGGAGAGTGCATCTCCATCATCGACTCCACCGTCTGCTAATAGTTTCATTAATTCATTCTTCTGTTGTTTTTTTTCTCTTTTTTAACCCACGAAGGCACACTGTGCATATCATACACGCATTTTTCAGCTAAATAGTGTTTGTCAACGGAGGTTTCCTACACACACCAACACTTGTTTATTAAGAGCTGCTTCTGGGTTTAAGCCGAAATCCTCAGATAAATCGTTAATACCTACCTCTTTCTGCTTTGTGTCTGTCTTGACTTTTGCATTGTTTTGATGAAAATGTCCAAGACTTAAGTTGATGTTCGCTCCCCGAAAGTAAGGCCTAATCATGATGACGATTAGTTTTAGTATTTAAATGCACGTGGTAGTAACACATCCTTTATTCACTCAGCTGCTTGCTAACAGAACTGAAACCTCTCTGTGAGGGATTAGTTATGTCTACATTTCATAGAAACTTTGTAGAATTTGCAGAGACTCGTTGAAGGATCAGTCCTGCCTCTTCTCATTACCGTCGGACATCTGAAGGCGGTCTCGGCCCGTGCACCCGAGTGAATGAATCTGAGGTGTTCCCAGATGTTTCTCCTCTTATTTTGTTTCTTGTCAAAAAGCCTGTAAATTCTGAGCACATGGGTTTGACATGCCATGAGGGACGAATTGAGAAGATATTTCTGACAGTTTTGGTTTATAGCCTCATTTAAGTGCTCAGTTTAGACACAAGGAGTTGTATTTCTGTAGGCTTTTATCTTGTCCACTGAGCAGGAATTCGGCGAGCAGAAATTTGCATTAGTGGGCGATTATGAATACCTGTGACAGATTCTCTCTGCTGGCTCCCTGGGCAGAAATGAATTGGCTCCCTCTGTTGACTTGCACGGGAAGACAGAGACCAAGCAATTAGACTTTAGTGGTTAATGTAGCAGCTTTTGCAGGGAGGGCAAGGAGGTTCAGCGTTCCTGCTGGGCTCATGTCAGTTTCCAGGCGCACTCCCCCTCTTTTACTTTTTGCTTTTTTTATGAGATACTGGGAATATGACAAGCTACCTGTCCACAAGCCAGCAGAATTCCTCTGGGGTGAGGGGAGAGTCGCTTTAGAATCGCCTCGTGGGAACTGAGGTGACAACACATGACGTAAGTTATTCATAACAGTGAAGAGATGCACTGCAGCTATCTCTGCACATCATGCATATTCATTGTTTACCCTTTTTTTGGGCCCTTACCAGCTTTAGATATTTGTTGCGGTTCAAACGAGCTCTTGTTCACTCTATAATATTGTGCATATTGTTCGTGTTCTTGCATCCCGGTGATGCCACTCTGTTCCCACGTGATGCTTAGGCTCACCCACCCATTCACAGGTTGGACTCGAGGATAATAAGGTCCACAGTGGTGAAGCCTGGGGCAGTGGGGCAATGCGATGTCTGCATTACTCACAATGCACATTTCCCTGGCGGCTGCTTGAACCTAGGCCTGGTGTGTCAGTAGGTAGACCGCCCCCCCAGAGCCAAATGCAGGACTCTGTGTTGCTGCTGCTATGACAGGAGCAGTCTGCTGTTTACAGGGTCTGCTATTTAGGCCTAAAGGCCTCAGAGCTCCAATTCCTGTCTCAAGCTTAAATCAAACATATTGTTCGTACCCTGTGCTGCCTCAAGCTCTTTGAGCCTGGATTGCTCGATGCAAGCTCCTCAATGCGGTGGATGTTTAAAATAAACTCAAATGACTCCAACTGTTGCAAACGATCTTTTTAGATCATGGATGAAAATAGGAAGAAAACTTGGTGCAGGGTGTCTGTGGTAACTAAAATGAGACTGTTGAAGGGTATTGGCACTAATTCACACTATATTAGATTTTAAGGTTTGGCCTGCTGTGGGGGACACTTTTATTTCATCCCTGTCAACCGGCTAGCATGAATCCCCCTCGCATGCTCCTGATAATTTCAGCTGGAGACAGACTCATTAGGCTGTCAGTAAATGGGCTTAAATGCAGCCATCCAATTAGCGCTCTGCTGTGAAATGCAGTGGGTGTTGTGCAATGTGCTTAGCACCACTCCTTTACAGAATTATAAGGGATTACTCATTCAGCGTGAGCCATCTTATATCTACTAGAGGTCTTGACTTTTCTCAGTATCGTCGCCACGGAGGGGGTAAATGTTGCAAATGCTTCTCCAGTTGCCATATGTGCGTTGACAGAGAGCGCCGCAGCCTCTGAATCTAAGAGGATTTGATGTGCAAGTTAAAAGACGGCACATCATGCCTATCCATGTCATGCTTTCTGTTCAGCTGTAAGGCACGCCGCCAGCACCCTGCTACAGCAAATAGGATTTCAAGATATTAAAAGTTGAATGTCTATTACTTTGAAACCACCAGGAGTAAAATGTGTTGCCACTGGCGATAAATCTCAGTGGCTTTGCTGTGCTTCGGTTCTCCTTGTGAGATTCAGGATGCGGTTAAATCTTTTATAGATTTTGTTTTGGGAACTGGTTTGCAGAGATCGGAAAGCGAGTGCTTCAGCGTGATGTGCTTTGATTTAAACTGTCATCTCCTGTCTCCTCAGATCTTCCTCGTGACAGTGTGGCACTGGGAGCTCTTCATGCTTCCCCTCTTCCTGCTTCTGCTCCTTTTCTGGAACTACTTCCAGATTCCTGCAAAGTCCAACTCCACCCAGGATCTGGTGAGTGGGGAGGACTCTTCAGTATTTAAACAAACATATCTGCTTTTACCGACCGACGTGGCATGAAGAGGTTTTATTCTTTAGGTGTCTTATGATTTGATTGTGATCCATAGAGTTGCATTGATTATGAGATGACTATCAATATACCTCATTTTCCACCCTCTCATCTCCCCTCTGTGTGACTACTTAGTACTTTAACATCAAGGTCAGATTTATTTATATAGGACACTTCTAAAGTACATCAAAGAACAAGACATAATAAAGACAGAAAACTACATAACGAATAAATAAAAGCAGTACAGTGCTAAAAAGTTATTAAATTAAAGGGATCATCCCCCGACTTTATTGGTTAGTGGATTTAAAGATTGTTAGCAAAATAAATGGAGAGATGTGTCCTACAGCAAATAAAGTGCAAACAGTATTGAGCTAAGAATGGAGCCCTGGTGCACACCACACTTAGGGGTGTTTCTCAAACTGTGTGCTTTTTTTTTTAGAAATGGGGATCATTTTTATAACAAATAAACTAAAACTATAAATATGAGTACATGCAATGGCATGTTTTGTACTAAGGAGGTGATGTAATTTAAAGGCAGATATTTGGTTTTAGTCTAAAAGAAGTTTTAACAACTTGTTTTCATTTAATTTCACGTATAATGTGCCTTACAGTTTAGGTAAGTTCATAAAAACATTCATTTCTAAGGTTTTGTTTAGGCTGTTATAATCACATATGCAATTAAAATGTTCTGTTTATGACAAAAATTTGGACTGATAAATATTTCAAACTGACTCACAGAGAAAATTCTTGGAAACAACGTTAAAACTTTGAGATGGAGACTTCCCATAAACAGTCTGAGCGCTGCACTTCTGCACTCCTTTTTTTTTTTTTTGGTAATTACCATTGATGAAATTCATTTTGGACATTTTTTAGGTAATGAATGAATTATTTAAGGTCCTTTATCTCCACATCACAATGCATCATAAAACAGATGCTCACTCACCTCCAGTAATGTTCTTTCTTTCTTTTTTCTTTTTACATCACTCGTTTCTGAGCAACATGGATCATTTCTTTATAAAGTCAGTGGTTTAGAATAGAAAGTAAAATAACTTCTCAATGTATATTATCTGGATTTAGTTTCTTCATGCAACAATGTTGTAAAAGTTTTTCAGACAACTTTAAGCTTTTTGGAGGTCTTTAAACGCTCCTCTTCCTGTCTTGATTCGTCAAACGAAGACATGTTCTGAAGCTGTCTTTTCATCTAATAGGAGCTAAAATACCATTTTTACTGTATTATGCTTTAGAATGCGTCCATAATTCATAATGCTGTATCTTTTATGTTTATATAAATAGTTTTATGTTTTATATGCAGCCACAGAATGAATGATATGAATCAGACTTGCTGCTGGTAACCAGAACATTTAAACATCCAATAGAAAGAAGCTACTCCAATAAAATGACTCTAAATCTTCACACCTATAGAAGTGAACCCAGATTTTCTGAATCCTGACTCCATATTTTCTTCTTACTGCACTGGGTCACAATTTCACCGTGTTATGCTCCGCCTCCTTGACCAGCCGGAAGCCAGGGCTGTTCACGCTCCCTCCTTAAAGCAAAGCCTGCATCCCAGTCATGGTCTTTTTGGCTCTTGGCAGACATTCTGTCTCAGAGAAACATCCAGACTCACCCTCATATCCAGTATGGAGCCTTTGTCACCCCTCTGTGACCCTATGGCTGGCAATGTCACAGCTCTGGACCCAGGCAATGTCACAGCATGCACCACAGTGGGGGCCAGGGATGACTTGATATAAAGTGATCTAGGCAACAACATCTAAATTAAATGTGTTTTTTTTTCTTTCCTTTCCCTTTCGTCTTTCTGTTTTTCTGTGTGCTTATGTTGTGGTGAAAAGAGATTGCTTTGGTGTGACAGTGCTCTTGCGAGGATGGCCCTTTTTCACCTCTCCTTTTGTGTGAGGTCACCCCTGTGATGCAGTCTCTATGGAAACAAGCCTCTCCCAATAGGGGTGAATGTGCTCAAAGAAAATTTCATTACTAGGTGTTTGTTAAAATGCTTCAGTGCCCACATGTCTCGCTCGTTGGAAATCACCCTGAACCTTTTATTTTCTCGTAGGTGAACATGCCCATGGGTGACGATGAAGACGACGACGAAAAGGTATTTTATCTTACCTCTTTCAAAAAAATTTGGAGACAGAATCATCACCTGTGTGTGTGTGAGAGTATTATTTAAATAAAAACATATATATGTATATAAATATATGTAAGTTATATATACTTTAATATACAATTTTACCATTATATTTATTATATTATTAACTGCTTGTAAATACAAAATGTGTTTTTTTAAACTACATAAACACAATAATGACTTGATGCTCAGTGAAGATATTAAAGGTTTAATATGAAACATTTTAGTAAAAAACTATATTTTTAAAAATAATACCTCCACGAGGCTTTTAGTGGTGTGCAGCATTTCCTTTAAAAGCTATTTTGATGGGCACAACACTGCGGCTTATGTTTACATCTACCAGACAATAGAGGGCACCATTGTGGGTTGCCAAATATGGTTAACAGTCTGCTTGGCACAGCAAGACTGGTACTGTGGAAAATGGCGAACTCTGCAAGTCAAGCAGCTGCTTCTGAGCCCAGAAGATGTTTTAACGTTTAAAACTGTTGTAAAATAAACATATTCAATCCATTTCAATTCAAAAATACTTTATTAATACCAGAGGGAAATTGATTGATAGATAGATTGATATTAGAAGAGACTGGTCTTTATCCTGTACGATTTGTCACTGGACATGGTGCTGACTGGCCACTTCCCCTTTCGGCAGCAAGCCTGACATCTCCACAGCTGGAATGGCTGGTTGCTGTAATGCTAATGGCAGAACAATTGGCCAAACTACAGCTAGCGCTAGCTTTAGCTCCTGCTAATGCAAGCCTGAGCTGCTGCTAATGCTACACTGAGCTGCTAACGCTCCTGTTGGATGAGAGAAAAACTAAAAGCATGTTGGAGCACCACTCACACATAAGGAAATTCAGATAGATCATGTGGCCCTTGTCCTTGTCAGCAGTGGTGCCCTCAAAGGGTGGCCATGGCCACCCCTAGAAGATTGCTGCCCTGCCCCAGGGAAGACCAGTATTAATAATTCCTATTAATGTTCTCTTAAACCAAACATTCATCTTAATTATTCAATACATAAATGTAAAACCCAATAAAAGTGTTATACAATTATTGAATAAAGAAATAATAAGCATTTTTAAAAGTATATGTTTCTGCCACTCACCATTAAAAAAAAAAAGTTTATATTTCCATAGTTTTTTGTGAAGACAGCAACAAGTGAATTAAATAAAAACATTGATTCTAAAATAATATTTCAAATAATTTATTTAACTGAAATGTTTGTGTTTCTCAAATTTGAGTTTAGTGTTTTGGATACATATTCTTTTTTAATAAAACAGAAGAAAGGAGCAGTGCTAAGCATCGCCACAAACTAAACTTTCCCAGAGTTACCACAAGGGCCACCACAAAAAATTTCTTTGGCCCCATCTGGCCACCCTCATCAAAATTTTCTGGGGGCGCCCCTGCTTGTCAGCCCCCTTGCTTGTTCGCACACCTGTGCCACACAGCACTTTACAGCACTGCATCTTAAACAAAGTTTAGCTAAAAACAAACAAAAAAACATACATCTGTTCAATTTTATGCTAATTGTGTTGCAAATCCCGTTTATTGCTATTTTTGGAGGTTGAATTAGTATTTTCACTAAAGGAGATTCTTATCTGCTAGACCAGAAGAACAGAACAGTGACCCAGCTCTACACTGGTACTCTTGTGTTATTTTACTACCCATCTCTGGTGTTCGCTAGAAATCTTTTAGCAGTCAAAAATTGACACTTTTTACACATCGCACCATTCAGTTACACCCATCCTGCTTTTTTCTGCAAAGAAGGAAAAGTTAAGGGGGATGAGCATTATTGTTTTATGGCGATGAAGTGTGGAACTAACACAGAGCCTCCAAGCAGTGACCCTTGTCCTGCGTGTCTAGGCCCAGGATTCATAACAATAATGCACTCAATATATTCCTCTGCGATGACCAGGGGCTACTGAAGAGCCAGCTTGTTTTAAAAATGCAGACACGTCCACCAAATCTCGTCTGAAAGGGCTAGCTAATTCGCAAATGAAACTTTGCAGGATATGTCTGTGGAGTAGAAATCCACACTTTGTATCACAGCCGTGAAAAAAGGAAAACAGACTAAACAAGCAGCAGCGGCGAAGAAAACCAGCGTTTTTGTGATTATTAAATAAGGAAGGGTTAATCACATACCTTGACACTTCTAATGTTAAAGAACATTTTTCTGTTTATTTATTTTTTAACCTTCAAGAAAAGGGAGTTTCTGTGCGTGCTCTTTGCAAACTCAGCCTTCGCCCCTTAAAAATGTACTGAAAGCTTTTCCAAGAGCCTTCTAAGCCCTTTCACACTCGCAGGAAATGAAATATCTCCTTTCATTTACTAATCAAGCACTCACCCATGTTTGTTTTAAGCTGTCAGCTTTAATTTACAGAGGCTTATTTGAAGGTCTTGTTATGGTCTTGCTGTCAGTTGAATGTGATATCATTGAGTTAGATCAAACAGCACGGCGTTACACACCCTATCAAAGTCTTCTTTAAAAAATATTTGGGGTTAAAGAGTGATCAGTGTTAAATTTGACGACTTCAAAGCGTCGCTTTGCTCCCCTCGCCTCTTCTCCAGCACGTGAATAAAGGCTTCTCCCTCTGAAAAGGTTGTGATTACCACTCAAATATGTTCGTATCCTCCCGCTTCTCTCCCCCTCGAGGAAGGAAATATGTAAACCTCAGACGGAGTGGTAAGAATGTGAAGGCATGACGTTAAAGGGAGACGAAAGGCGAGGCGGTGTTACAGCCCAATAATACAGAACAGATTTTCTGCCTGTGAACAAATCTGTCCTCAGGGAAGGAGACGGCTTACAGATTATGTGTGGGCAAAGTGACTTCCCTTTGGCCTTAGGTATCAATTGAGCAGATAGACAATATTTAATCATAACATAAAGAAACAGAGAGGCTAAACAAGTCCGTGGATCTCGGACAGAAATGAACAGAGAAGATGAAACGGGCCCTTTTTTTGCCCCCCGGCTGGCAGCGCTAGTCTGGGGTTGACTTCTTCACAGAGCTTTGCCCATGGGATTTAAATGGGGGTGGGGGGTAGACTGGGCTTCAGGGTTACTCCATCTCTCACCCACCAGTCCACAGTCACCGCTGGGTCTCCTTGAACACACCAGCAGACACTCAACCCTTAATCTCCGAGAGATCCAACAACACGTTTAAAGCCTTTCTCCAGCAAAAAGAAAATCCTGCTATTCTCAGTTTATTTTAGCTGAATGAGATAAATCACCTGGAACACGGGTGTTTTTCATCTAGACAAACTTGTGTTTTCACGTTCAAACGTCACTAGATAAATATTCAGCCCGAGAATTCAAATTCGACGCAGTTCAGTCTAATTAAAATTATGCTAAATGAGCTTTTATTTCCTGCCTTTGATAGCGGCGCACACGTCTGTGAGGCCGTGTTTACCTTTCTGCAAGGGATCAAATTAGTTCTCAATTACCACACCTTAAAAAGTGGGCTTGCACAATTTATCTGGAATGAGAATGGGATTTCACTCAGGTTTTCTAATCAAGAGGAGGGAAAATTTACTCTTTTAGTCCATCCCTGGTTAGCTCTTTTTTTTCCATTTAAGAGAACAGGCTTTTATTTTTGTTGTTTTCTTCATTTAAGTGAATGTTTAAAAGAGAGCAGAACAAAGAGAAATGATCACATAATGCAGGAAGAACTCCAGTTTTGGTTGCTGAAGATTTGAATAAAGGGAGCTCTTCTTATTAAAGGGAAACCTAGCAACTTTTTCACATTTTTAAATAATTTTCTTGAGCCAGAATTTGCTAAAACGACCCTTTATGGCCACCCAGCCCCTATCGACCCCTGTGGCCCGAAAATTCCACTTGCAGCCTCAACCTGGTGGCCCTCTCTGTTGGGAGTTGCTGACATACCTGGCGCTGCAGTCTGGTTCCAGCACGTTTCCTGCATATTTTGGTGACAGATCACTCCCGTAGACCCTAATGAAGGCTGGGGAGACATTCCAGCTGTTAGATTAAGGTGTTAAAAAGACAAACACACAGCGAGGAGATTTAGTTTAGAGGTTTTGGTTCAAAATATGGACACTACGGGGTGCTAAAAGCAAGCCAAACCTTTTTCAAAAGATGGGAATCACTCATCCATAGCAGGGATGTAACAATGTTTTAGCTTGTATAAATGTTTGTTGATCATATACCCAGTGAACCACTGAACAGACAGTTTAAGATCTTAGTTTCATTGTGGTCAAGTCAACCTGCCTGTTGGTGAATGCTTCCTATTTAATTTCTGAGTCGTAGATCTTTAAAGTTAAAGTTAAAGTCCCATTAGTTGTCACACACACTGGTGTGTGTGCGAAATTTGTTCTCCGCATTTGACCCATCCCCTGGGGGAGAGGTGAGCTGCAGTCACAGCCGCGCTCGGGAACCATTTGGTGGTTTAACCCCCCAATCCAACCCCTTAATGCTGAGTGTCAAGCAGGGAGGCATTGGGTCCCATTTTTTCAAAGTCTTTGGTATGACCCGACCAGGAATCGAACCCTGATCTCCCAGTCTCAGGGCGGACACTCTACCACTAGGTCACTGAGCTGGTTAAAGGAGACTAACGTGTATTTTCCTGACTTCAGTAACACTTGGCACAAAGTAAATGACGCACTTGATGCAGGCCAGTACGTCTGACGTGTAAACCCTGATAGTCGCCTTTCACCACGATGAGACCATGAGATGTTAATCCGAAGAGAGAGAGGGCGAAAAAAAGCATATTTCTGATGTTTTTTCCTTTTTTGGACAGTGCTGAGTCCTGAGTGTCTGTCCAGATCAGAGCCCAGTGGGGGAGGTTCCGCTAGTGTGGGAATTGCTCTCTTCCTGCACGTTTCGGTGGAGGAGAGTGGGCCCAGCAGTGGGGAGTCTCTCTGTGTGCTGGCAGACGGCGCGTTCCCAGGGGCTGCCTCATGAAGCTCTGATAAAGGCATTCTGTCTGGGCCATGTCAGTGTACACAGGCTGCAGCTTCAGCTGACTTGTAACACAAACATATAGACATCCTCAAGCCTCCTGTTAGGGTCCATTAGAGCTAACCCTCCCCTTCCCCTAACACTCTCACCCCCTCTCTCCCACTCTTCCCTCTGTCATCATTCCTGTCATTATTTCCTCCTTTTGATGTGAGGCTTCTCAGCTCTCTTTAGCTTGTTTTACTCCTGTTATCTCACACTCCCTCTGCCCTGGAAGGCTTCACAGTTATTTCCAAGCTTGATGTGATTGCATTGCTTTCATTTGGAGAAAACAAGGAACTGCTCGACACTCTTCTAACATAAATACAGCAACTTACTTATTTTCCAGAGTTGTTACTTTGTCTGTTTTTTTTTTTACAAGAAAATAAATAGTTGAGGTGACAAGAACCATGTATAAAATCTGGTGTTAAGAGGAGGAAAGAGTGTTCGGGTTAGGTCGGGGAGACAGACCTGACATATTTGTAAAAACTTGTCCCGACTCGCCTCATTCAGGCTGCCGTAACAGAATATCTCCCCTAAGTCTGGAGGCCCGTGCCCTCCTTCCCCAGGTCGTGTAGTCTCCCTGATTGCAGATGGCCATTTTGTGTGCTTTTCATCTACCAGAGAGTCTTGATTGTGCTGCACTTGTGCAACAGCTCCATTGTGCGTGGCTGACAAAAGATGAAATCTCTCATCCATCCACATAACAGCTTCTGAGCGCCGAGTCCGTCTCATCTTCAAAAGCATAGTCTGAGGATGTACAGTGTTTGCTCATTATGGGCCATTCAATAGATAAATTACACATGATAGCATGGTCTTTGTCTACCCTGCCCAACAATTGACATCCAGTACACCTCATCAGGATCTGTGCATTTACTTTTTCTTTCTTGCCTTTTTTCCCCCCAGGAAGCTGGAAAAAAGGGTTTGATGGATAAGATACATATGGTACAGGAAGTGGTGCTGACTGTTCAGAATGTTTTGGAAGAAATCGCAGACATCGGAGAGCGAATCAAGAAGTATACGAGTCACGTTTGTTGATCACTTTATCTCATTTTTTATACAGATTTGCTGTAGTTTAACTTTATTTTTTTTTGTAGTGTGTTCAACTGGTCTGTACCGTTCATGTCCTACTTGGCCTGCTTGGTGCTGTTTGCAGCAGCAACATTGCTATATTTCATCCCGCTGCGATACATCGTGTTGGTTTGGGGTAAGTAACGGTGCAGTTTCATTCACAGATCTTCAGATATCAAACTCTTTTATGTGATTTCCCAAAACCGTCCACTATCTGTTGCTCGCTTGATCGTTGACACTGACAAATAAAATGAAAATCACCAGTTAATTCAGATTTTCTTGCTGGTGTAGTCTTTTAAGAAACGAAAGTGTGCATTTGCAGAGGTGTGGAAGCTGCAGAGATCAGAGTTGCAGAGGTTTCCTCTGCCCAGTGTGGGCTGAGGCAGCAGAGCCCAGCAGAGGCATGACCAAGGGTTTGCTGTGAAAACAAAGCCAAGCTGTATATAATACATGATGTCCTTGGGCAGTCTGTAGGCTCCTGGTCTAGCCTCTCATTATTTACTGTCATACAGAGTAGACCGTCGTCTCAGTGGTCAGAGAGAAACGCTGCCCTTACCATCGCTTTCCTCCTCCTCTTCTTCCTCCAGCTGCAAACTCACAACCACAGCTCTCCTCGCTGCCTTCAACGCAATCAATACCAAAAGAGAAAAAAAGTCTACAATATCAAACAAAAAAATGCTCAGTCTGAGACACTCATTTCTGCCTCCCCAGTTAACCCCTATCTCTGTGGTTGCGAGGCAAGTCTTTCAAGTTGCTTGCACATATTTAAGTCCTTAGGTTCTTTGTCTGCATGCTGAGGTACACACAGTTCTGAACTATGAATATAATAGTCCCATTACAGGACCCCGGAGATGCTCTTCTCTCTGTGGTATGAGTCCATGTGCAAAGTAAATATAGACACGCAAGAAACCATCCCATTCAGGCAAACACGTCAGGGAAAAGTTGTTGTGAATGTGTTCAAGGAGTAAAATAGCTAAAAGATCACTTTTTATTTTAATTTGTACATAGTCAGAAAACATAAGCTCATGCATGACAACATAAATTATTTCTCTGTTTGTTTTTGCAGGCATTAACAAATTCACCAAGAAACTGCGCAACCCATATTCTGTTGACAATAATGAAATACTAAATTTCCTCCAGAGGGTGCCTTCTGATATTCAAAAGGTAAGGGTCCAATTTTGCATTCAGATAGGGATGGAATTCCCCGAAGATGTCTGTATTATTTGCTGTAGTAGAATTCCCAAGTGTTGCAGGAATATATCCTCTGGCTTTGTTTGATTATTAATGGACTGGCGCCTTTAAAGCAGCCCTGGCCCAATTATTCCTCAGTGGATCTCCATCCGCAGTCGCTGCAGCGCCTGAACGAGAGGATGCTCAGATCTGTCCTCGGCTCTACCGCTGCAGTCCTGTCCGTTATTAGCAATTTTGTGTGTTTGATTGAAGCCGCGTGACACCAGAGCCGGTGATTGGTCGGGCGCTGGCGGAGGGCTCCTGACGTCTCTAACTGTTGTGTCAGCACAGAAACTCTGATGTGGCCTCAGTCACTTCTGGGTGGTGGAGTCAATTAATATATTCGTGAGCCCCGGTCGCCTTGCTGGGTGCCATATGTGATTACATATTAGCCACGGCTGATGTGTCATTTGCATTTACATCTCAGAGCTGAGAAGAGCTGTCAGGCTAAGTGGCGCCGGGCGCTCGCGGTCCTCTGCCTGAGAATTTTTTTGTGTAGCCAGGAAATGAAGTGCCACACAATGCCTTCATCTCACCGGGCGGAACTGAGCACGGAAACCCCGACAGTCTGAATCTGGCACGGCACTCTCACCCCGGTCTGCTTCTCAGCTGCACCCTTGATGTCCTCCTGCTGCAAGCCGTTGCTGACTCTGTGATGTCGGAGGGAGCCTGTGTTGTTTGAGATTTGGCCGACTGAGTTGGCAAAACAAGGTGGCGGATACATTTTGATTCGGAATCCTTTGTATGTCTCCCTTATTTTTTTTTTCTCCCCCCATTGGGATACAATGTTTGAGCTTTGAAAATGACTCGCTTTCAAATCTCAAGGAAACAATACTTTTTAGCCTGGTTTAAAAGAGGAACCGCGTCTTGAAAATAGCTCCAATCATAAAAAAAGTCAAAAGGAAAAAAACATATAACAAAACACTCTTAAGATTCATCATAGCCGGGTTTCATTTTGTTCTGTGAAAAATAATCTTATCATATACACAGGATATCCAAAACAATAGAGCACGTATTTTGTTTTTGTTGACTTAGAACTTCAATCCTCAGATAGGTGTTGGATGCAAAACGGCAAAAAAAGGCAGTAAAATTGACTCCTGTCTTTCTTGCGAATGTGACTTGGCAATTAGTGTCTTTGCACATCTACAAAGTGTGCCTCAAACAGGGACTTCTGACAACAGAGTGTCTGTCTCTGAATAAGAAGCATCTGTCAGTTCTGAGGACAGTTTCATGTGCTGATGCAGGAGGCAGTCACTTTGTTCCCACATTCCATCTACCATTCTAATAATGGAGACCAGCTAATTAGCATAGCAGCGTTCTTACCTTTATTCAACAGATTCGTTGTATTGTTTGAGCTCAGCAAGCCAACTTCAAACGCCACTTTTCAAATTCCAACTCTTTGTGTGTATGATTTCCTTCTTTTCTGGATTGGGAAGGCACGTTCTGGTGGTAATTTGGAAAAGGATAAGAACACTTTATTAGTATTTTTTGGTGTCAAAGGGAACCTAATTGTACAAAGCACTGAAATGTTTGCAAAATCAATATGAAATCTGAAACAGTGAGTGAAAGTTTAGTTTAAATAGGTTCTAAGTTAGCTAGAAACCTATTTTTCAGGAATTAAAGTCACTGAGGTTCGGAACGTCTTGGAGAAAGTTGCGCATAAACTTTTTTTTTATTGCTTTAAGAGACATAACTTGTAGCGAGTGATTAAGCTGTTAGCATCTCCTTCACTGGCCTGGTGGGTCATCTCACGCATGTTTCTAATATTGTGATTCTCGTGCTGAATGTGGAGGGGGGGGGGGGGGGGCACTGGTACAGAACCCTTGACTTCTCAAATCCTTCCTCCCTGTGATTAATCCCCTCTGCTCCTGTGTTTAAAAAATGATTCATTACAGGCGAGCCCGCCTCGCTTTCCTCTCTGCACCAGCTCTCCTCAGGGGAGCCATTACCGTGCGCTCCACTGAGCTCGGATTACCTGCCTCTGACCAAACTCCTGTTTGTTTTTACAGGTGCAGTACAGTGCGCTGAGAGCACCCACTGCCCAGAACCAGCCGAGGAAGAGGAAGTGAGCTCCGTAGATGCTCTGGATGAAAGGCTGGGATATTTTTTTCCTTTTATTTTGTATATATTTTTTAAATGCAGTGCATTGCAGTCCACCTGACAACAGTGCTCCAGCACCAGCCGAACCCGTGACCCTCTATACCCCACCACACCACCCTAACTCTGCCCCCTGCTGCTGAGGGGGCAGCCAGCCGCTCTCTGCCTTGTGTGTTTGCCACCCCCCCTGACAGGGGCTGTGAACTGCAGCGGCTAGGAGGGCAGCACATGGCGCTGTCAATCACGAGCCTGGAGGTAAAGAAAAGAGCATTGCAAGACTCAAGCCTTCGTCTTTGGATGTAATTTAGAGAAGAAATGAAAGGCGCCGGGTTCGGCTTACCTCAGACCTCCACTGTTTTGCTTTATTCTTCTTACTTTGGTGTAACTGAGAAATTTACCTCGAGGTAAAGATAATACAAGCTTACCTAACAGCTGCACAGTTCTTCATCACTAATAAAGTTTCGCATGATTTGTTAAACATTTAATGTGTTTGAACGTAGTACTGAAATATGCCGTGTTTTATGGTTTATTGTATAAATTATTGATGCCAGTTTTCTTAATTCCACCTGATTTGACAGATATATTCACAATCTGAGTTTCATAGTAATTCCAGCTGCCTGTTCCCCAGTATATCATGTGGCATTTGAGGTTAAAATCATCAGAATTGTTTTTTTTATCAAATGGAAAGATTACAGAATCCTGAATAAAGAATTTCGATCAAATTGAGCTCTTGTTTTTCCTCGTCCTTTTATTTTTCTTCAATAACTGCATCTTACTGAGGACGGATTACACCACTTCTTTACTTGAATACACAGTAAACACATCTGATTACACAACACAGCCATTGAAACTGAGCTCACACGCCGGCCACCGCTGGGTCTTGGTTACCGAGCTCACATCAAAGCTGTGTGGCTCCAGTGTGCTTCCTAATGCATTGCTTTGTTGCTTTCTCACAATAACAGCGTCCAGATGAGAGAGAAAGAGCTCATCTCACCGAGAGAGTACTCCCTCCATCCTCAGCACTTAGTGCTTTACATTTCCACTAAAATCACCTGGCCTGTCTAATGGTTTCTCACACACACACACACACACACTCAATTTTTCCATCTTTCTTCCCGCAACACTTTTTTTCTGAGTGTGAGAGGACTTGGCATGCCTGCCAATCTGTATTCTATAGTGTGGTGTATGTAAATAAATAAATAATACAATTTTTTTTATTTCTGCAGAACATTTGATTCTAAATAACTCCTATGCACCCAATGAACAATCGAGGATTTAACAATGACTTTCTAGCCTTTTTGGTGTGTGTTTCTGTGTGAAAGTTACCTTGTTTTCTGAATAGCCTCTGTTCAGGGAAATGGTTCATGTCCTTCAGGAGAGCTGCTGGATAGTCTATGTCCATCAGCATAATGGGTCCATTCGCAACAATTTTATAGTGGTAAATACACGTTTATTTAACTCATTCACTGCCAATGATGACTTAAGTCATCATTTGCATCATCATTGAGCATCGGAACGAGCCCCCGCGCTGAGAGAACAAACATCTCAGCCCTGAAGCCGATCTTCATCCACATACGTCACACGTCACATGATCAGGAAGCAGAACATCCATGTGTTAGGAGATCCTTTTGGGCCGTTCCTGTAAATAAAAAAAAGTGAGGCACGACCGGAAATGCGTCTGCCGATCACAATTCGACAACGAATTATGAAAGAACAGATAACGCTCGAAACACGCGGGTTCTTCCTGATGTGAGAGGTGAGTCTCCTCTTTGCTTTGGTTGCTTTGGTTGTTTCGGCGTCTACATCATTCTAGCGCGCAACATTCTGTGACTCAAAAAAACAGTAAAATCAGCGAGAAACGTTGGCAGCGAATGAGTTTATAAGCCAGTTTTGCCATCAGTGGCACCTTTTGAAAAGCAATCCTTGGTGGGGCTAGATGGGAAAAGAAGTCCATTATTAGCTCTCTAATCAACAGATGGAAATACCTACATTTCCAAAAGTATATTATTTATTCTCCTTCTCCAAATAGTTTTACTGATAGTCGTTGATCATATTTACAGATAAACTAGAAAAAAATAATTCCTAAATTATTTGACTACTTAGATTATTAGACTAATAAAAATGTTCAAATAAATACACAAGTCTGCCGTGTAAAACTTTCTTCAGTCCATAATGTACTTATTCACATTTTATTTGGACATTAGTTTGTTTTTGTTTTAATTGGTCATCCGCACTACATCACAAAGTGCAATAATCTGTTGCCCCCAGTAGGTGGCAGAAACGTGACAAATTAAACAAAATTTTCTGTGTGTTATATTATAACAAGTTAAACACAAAAACATTTTACTGTAACAGCCACAGGTTTGATTTCAGCTCTGTCGAAATAAACCAAATGTGTGAATGAGGGAGTAAGAAACCCTTTTTACAAGACACACCGTGCTAGTATATCAGCGTAATATTATCGCAATGGTGTGTCTTATAAATGCACCGTGCCCACATAGCGTTGTACAAATTTTGCAGCATTTATTCCACCTCGCATTGGTAGTAATATTGCAGTTATGGTCTGTCTTATAAATGGCTATTGCGCCATGGCACAACAGAGGGAGGTGTCATGATGATGTAGGGAGTTAATCCTGAGCTCCGGCCAGCAAATATATTGAAAATGAAAGTAAACACGGGCAATAAGTTTAGCTTTTTGAACAAAATCAGCTGAGATGGCAAACTGGAGCACCGCAGGGCTCCATGGACGTCTCTCTGTTAGAGCTGAAGCTCAGATAGTCAGATACTGCACAGGGACTGATGGGGACAGACACCTTTAGGAGCGGCTTGTTAAAAAAATGTAAAAATCGCGGCTTCAGGCGCAATAAAAGCAAGTTTTGTCCAAGATAAATGAAAGTCTGCAGCATTGCAGAGACTGCCCCCATACCCCCTTTATGCCGCCATGCCTAATCTTTTATAAAAGGACACAATTGTACCACATTACTGCCACTATCTGACCACTTATAAACAACAAGAAGGGGCCCTGATGCTGCTATGGCATTGCGGCAAATTGACTGCATTGTTTTGCAAAAACAGCTAGAGGGAGAGAGCTGAGAGAGGGAGGGGAAAGGAGATCCAGCACCTTCTATTGTGCTAGCTTGCTGTTTCCAGTAGCAGGGGTGCTATGAGCCAATGAGACAATACATTTAGTGATGCTGATTGGCTAAACATTTCTCCAGTTCTCACTGGAAACCAAGAGTGATTGGCTGTTTAGCAAAAGCTCAGGGGCACTTTACCCAGTGCCCCGGGAGTGATATTAATGAGTCTGTTACTGCAAATTCACTGTTTAATCAAAGCCAGCTGGTGAAAATAATATGTAAATCAGATTGCATTTATGCACACACGATTAAGTAAATCTGAGACATTCATGGTGAGCATATATTCCCATCTCGGATTCTCTACCAGAGGCCTGGGAGCTTGAGGTTCTAGACAGTATCTCAGCTGTTCCTACAACTGTACTTTTCTCGACTGAAATGTCTGATGTTTTTCCTGGGATCTGCATTAGCCACTCCTCCAGTTTTGGGGTTACTCCCCTGATGACCACAGGCATCATCGTTGCCTTCACACTTGTAGCGTCCAGAAAGGGTCATTTTTCACCTATATATTGGCCGATATCATCTGCAAGTATAAGCACACTAACTGGGTGGATTTCTCTATTCTGTCTCCTAAAGCCCAGGAGACTCTGCAGCGTTTGTTACACAAGATAACAAGATTGTCAACAAAGTGTTCTCCCCAAGGTCTTCGGACAATAGCTTTCCCCTTTTTCTCAGACTGCTGGATTTCTCACAGAATAAAAGTGAACTGTTAAAATAACGAAGAATGAACAAAATAGTTAAATGAAATATTTGAATAATCTGTGCTAAATATATTAAGCTGAAATTAATATTGTTCTTGCAAATGATCTGTTCAAATATTATGATCAGTAATGTATGATTTAACAAGTTAATTATTATCTACACTCATACACAAGGTTCATAAGATATAAACTACGGTTACGGTCACCTCTCACATAAGTTTAAAGATTAAATATCCACAGAGTTGGCACACCTTTGTATCTGAAGAAGGAGTGTTTCTGAGGTTTGTTTGGTAAAATATCCTTAACATGGCATGTTGTGATTTGCCAGAAAATCATAACATTGGAATTAATAAAACAGGATTTACTTCCCGAGTGATTCAGTTTCCAGCTGATGCTCCGGAGTGGCCAATTTGGAACCAGCCTCTTTTGAAATATCTCTTTGATACCCTGTCAAACCTGTTTGCACGCTGCAAAGCTGACACAGCCTCACGACTCCCTAAGAGTCCATCCGTTCGAGACGCAAAACAAGTCCACCTGTTTGTTGTGACCTGGAGACGACTCTGGACTGCCTGGTCGCGTTGCGGGCAATCTATGACCTTCAGGACCTTGGGGTCACCCAACCCCCCGACATCTCAGATCCAAAAGGGGGTCTCCATTTTGGGGTACGTAGACACGATAAGATTGCGTCTGATGTTGTTTTATTAATAATCAACTCTAGTTTACTGCAGACCAAATTCTTTTACACCCAGAACTCAGTTTCTTCCAGATACAAAGGTTCTGATAAACATCACATTCCACCATCACACATCACTATTTCACACCATCACCACATCGATTCATAGCTTGTCATGTATTATAATTAGTCTAGAAAATAAAGTTTATTTTTGATTATATACTTGACTCTGAATTAATACAAAGTGTGTTCATGGTCACTGAATAAGCAAAGAATCCTGAATTCTTCTGGTTAAACATTCAACGATCAATCAGGTTGACATTCTGTATTTATATAGAATCATCACATCTAATTGGTCATAATTTAACCCCCCAATCTCACTACAAACTACACGCTTTTGCAAGTTCTTCTTTGAAGCCCTGGTACTTCTCCAGTTTCTTGTGTTCCTTTTTCCTGTTGGTCCTTTGGTATTGCTACATCAACGGCTATCCTCTGTTGTTTGTCGACCACCACAATGTCTGGTTGGTTCTAGGAGGTGTTACCCATTTTGACCTTGGGGCTTCCTGTCCATATTCTGCACAGATGTTTCTGTGCACTATGCCAGCCACTTGGTTGTGTTGTTCCATGTATGCGTTCTCTGCCAGCATCTTACACCCTGCAGTTATGTGGTGGATTGTCTCCAACCCTCCTCAAGCTTGCTACTGGAGCAAGCTTTACATGGACATAGCAATTCCAGTTGAATAACATTTAGCATGTCTGTGAGCCAACGACCAAAGGAAGGTGGGGTTGTAGATTTCCACGTCAGAAGGAAGTTTTAGCCACAACCATCCCTAACTGTAGAGCGGTTCACATGTGCTGTGACAGCTGAGGAGCCTGTGGAAGACATCCATGCATTGGCAGGGTGGCAGTGGGCTGAATTTCTCTTCTTTGGTAGGACTTCTTGATATGTTGTTGGTGGACAAACAACAGAGGACAGCCGTTGTGGTTGCTGTGGCAATACCATGTGATGCAACATCAGAAAAAAAGAACACGAGAAACTAGAGAAGTACCAGGGCATCAAAGAAGAACTTGAGAAAGCCTGGAGAGTGGAGATGTCGGTGTATACCCATGGTCATCTGGGCACTCGGGGCAGTAACCCCCAGAATGGAGGAGTGGCTAAAGCAGATTGCAGGAAAAACATCAGACATCTCAGTCCAGAAAAGTGCAGTTCTAGGAACAGCTAAGATATGGTGCAGAACCCTAAAGCTCCCAGGCCTCTGGTAGAGGACCTGAGCTTGGAAGGATGAGACCACCCGCGGAGGGTGAGATGGGAATTTTTCATTTTTACATATATAGCACCTCCTATAAATGAGCCATCACTATTTGGTTACTTACATGGGATTCTGTGGTTATTTTGCTGTAATTTTCACCAGCAGCAATAAAATGTAGGACTTCCAGTGCACCCAGTGTACTATCTGGTCAGTGTGAAGGTCTTCAGGGCCTCTGAGGATGGACTGTTTTAGAAAGAGGAGTTCTGGTAAATTAGCCTTTCAAATTGAAACTAAATAATATGAATTTGCTTTTTTACCAGCAGTATGATTTACAAGGCATTCATTCTTACTAAAGACCACTGCAAATGTATTGATTAAACGAGTGAACCACACAGCTAAACTTTTGTTTCAATACAAAACGTTTCAGAAAGGTAAAATATTCGTAACTTTTACACAAAACTCAACAAAATTACTAAAGGTATCTCTTGATCCTTTATATAGTTGACAAAATGCAGCCGCCCACAGCATCTAGGCTGAAGCAGAGCTGAGGAAAGGACCCCAGCGATGGGAGTTTGTTCAAACTGATTGGGGGACCGGGCGTTGTGGCGCTGTGACCCCCTCCGCAGGAGCAGCGTGCTGGTGAAAGAGCATCCATCTGTGCTTTGTGAAGAGTTTGATTGGCTCAGGGGGACCTGGTGGAGCCCCGGGCTATTTCTTTTGACAGGCTGATAGAGACATCAGTGGGATCTCCCAGGAGCTGCCACCAGGGGTCTGTTTCAAAGTGAGAGGGTGTGGAGGTGACCCTGAACTTCTGAGGAGCTAAATCCCACACACTGGCTGAAACCTTCCAACATTCTTGGCTCCTTTGGGGCTGAGGGGTGGGGGTGGGGGTTGGCTGAAAAGAAGGGCTACACGCAGATCACTAGCATGAAGCAATGTGTCCCCAAAAGGTAAAACCAATCAAACAAAACTTCCTGGGTTTTAAGTGACACAACAATAAACAGATATTTTTACTTAACTGTTAAGGTTTAAATTTTGTAAAAGTAATGCTACTAACTAAAATACTTTTGTTATAGTAGTTTACACTGAGGTTTGCAGAGTGGTTATCCAGAAAATACTCTTTCCTTGCTTCGGTGCACACTGATGCACCCCATACACACATTGCACATGGCAACGGTTGTAAGGCATTCTCCAAAGTTGTGTAATAATTTTTGAGGAATTATTTATCAGAGTATTTTCTCCTGGGACAGTTAGGAGTCTCACTTGAGGAATCCACTGCACAGTCTGGTCCCCAAATGTGGTGGGGAAAAAATTCCCTGGATGTTGTACAAACCCGCTAATGAACATTTCAGCCACACAGCAGTTAACATTGTTTGATCGTTTTTTTCTATTTTTTTTTCCTGCAGTTGAGTAGTTGTTGTTGTTGTGCATGGTGTGGCAGGGATGTCTTCATCAGGCTGTCAAAAAGGAAGTGCCTGCAGCTGTGGCGAATCCCCCCGGAGCCTGTCACACTCCTTGTTTCCATGGCAGTCCTTCAGGCAGCACCACAGGCAGGCTGTGTGCAAGGACCCATACAACCTGTTTTATCGGAAGCCGCTCCTGTGATGTTTCAGCCCCGGAGCGGGCGTCAAACCATCGACTGAGGGGAGAGAGCGAGAGGGAGGGAGAGAGAACAGTACACTCTGTCACACTTGCAAGAAGATGCATAGCAAAAAAAAAAAAAAACACCCTCATTTAAATAAGGTACTGTTCTCAGCACCTCCTTAGTAATTGCTACATGTGCATTGCTGTTAAGGTTCTCTGACCTCTCTGAGATGCATAATGCACACAGTAGGACAAAGCTTTCTCTCATAGTTGACTTACAAGTTTTAAAGCTCTTCTGTATGCGATACTGGTCTCCTTGTACCACCTGAGAAGGAGGTCACGCAGATCTGAACTCCCCAACTGGTTTAAATTTACGGTGCAGAGGTTAGAGCCCGACCCCAGACAGAGCCCTGACACCAATAAAGAGCGGGGATTGGCTTCGCATCAGTTTGGTAAAAAAAAAAAAAAAAAAAAACAGCATCACAGAAAGATTTAATGCTGTTGCTTTTGTTTTCCCTGATGTACACGGAGCTCTTCAGTCTCTGACGATAATAGCAGATATAAATCAAAATAACCAGACCTGACGTTGTCTGTACCAGTGGAGAGAAAAATGGCCGCTAATAGAAGCTGTTTTCAGCGGCTCTAGTTTACTAATAATTCATTTCACTGCCCATGGTACACAGCTGTGTTAAGATATGGCAAAAGCCATAATTCTTTGTACTGTTAAGAACAGAAGATGGCCTTTAAGAGCTGAAATTAAATCATTGGCCTTTAAAAGCATCTCTCCAAGGGGGTAAAGCTGCATTAATAAATTCAACTGATTCCGCTTTAATATTATTCAGAGTGCATTAAAACGAAGACAATAGCTGGGATCGTGTCCAGTCTCCAGAGGATCGCTCGTGGGGGCCAGCGAGCGCCGACGGGATGCAAAGCGACCCTTCCACCGTGGATGGGAGGTGACACCGGGTCTCCGCGTTACAGGTGCAGACCTGACAGGTGCTGTTCCCAGATCAGAGGTTGTTTGGTATCGACACCGGCCACAGCGCGGTGAGGTGACGCGGCGACCGATCGTGCCCGCCGGAATCCTGACATTACTGCTTAAGAGAGCAACGAGCCTGGTCGGGACGCTATTTAAAGGTTTATTTCAGTGCCGCTCACCGGAGTGGATTTAGCACCACTTTGTTACGATGAAAAATGGAACTGTAAAAGCAAAACAAAAAGGAGATGAAATAAAGTCTTCAGCTTCCCGAACATTTGGTGTTAAATCAGTGCTCTATAGTTAGCACAAGCGTGCGCGTCAGGAAGCAATACAAAGAATAAGCGACCCGCATATTTCATTCTAATTAACAGTGATATAATGCAACGTGACTCCCAGCCTCCTGAGAGAAAGAGCGCCATATTTTTGTTTGATGAATCTCCTAAAAGCCACCGCTCGTCCTGCCACTAACCCCCGGGGAATCAGGTATCATTAGAGATATGAACAGATCCACTTTTTTGTCTCGCCGAAAGAACGGGAAAACACATTTCCTCGATGACGGCACACGGGTGAAAGTGTTCAATATTAAAATGGCTTTCATCAAGGACACAATTAGGACACCTCTATCTGACACATTCCATAGATTCTGAATGAATATGGATGCATACGGCAGGTCCCGCAGAAGGAGGGATGCACGGTGGGGATTTAGAGCTGAATTTGGCTATTTGATTTTATGCAAATAAAACATAGGAAGCTGTGTTATAGTGTGTAGAAGTGACCATGCATTCAGTCCATAGGTTTGTATCAGCAATGAGTTTCAGACTTTGACTTGTTTTTTAATAAGACTACGTATGTCATTTTCACATAAAGTGTTTGTGGATGTTTTTGCCAAGGCTAAGATGTAAAGAGGGTGCAGTGAGGCGACTAATCACAAATACTTCACCCCCCTTACACACACACACACACACACACACACACACACACACACACACACACACACACACACACACACACACACACACACACATACACACACACACACCCTCTTCGAGCTCCGTCACATCATGACACCGTGGAGCCATGTACGACACAAGCACAGTTAGGCCTATTAACCACAGCGGCTAATTATCAGCTCCTGCAAGGTCTTCAAGCTCCCAGGCAGTACACACTCTTGTTTCTGATTAAAAGCATAAATGCATTCAGGGAAAAAAAACGAGTGAGCATCAATTACAGCCAGGCAGGGAAAGATAACAGCTCTGTACCAGAGTAATTAGGCTTGGTGTTTCATCAGAACCGCTTATTCTGTGATGAAGGTTTAAAGAGTCCAGTGGCAGAAACAACCACAACTGTGTTTGTTTTATTTATGATGATGCACTGTCACCCACCGGGGCCTAATTAGCCTGCCACTGATGCCTTGGAAAGCTCCTCTCAGCTCCTCTTTGACAGAAAATGAAAGCTTCTGTCCTTCTAGTGACCTGTCAGCTTCAACTCGTTCCGAGCGGACATGGCTACTAGCGCCGACTTTAACACGCCACTCCATTCCCTTCTCCTCCTTTCCCTCGTTTTGGCCATATGCCTGCGTATATATCATATCATTTAATTGCATCAGCAGCAGTAGAGAAGAAGACGAATGTTGTGCCAAAAGTATTTAGGCTAAATTTTCACTTCCATCCCTTTCTCTTCAGGACAATTTGATTGGGTTGTCTCCGAATTGCCTTCCCACACGAGGGAGCACCACCATCAGGAATGAACCTGAGGTTGGATTCTGCTCTTCCGCCAGCTTCACACCCCTTCGTCAGACTAATTTTCCTAATTAACCATGATATGCTCTGATTAAGATAGTATTTAGCAATTTACATCATATCAGGCCGCTCGCTGCTTAAATTGGTTTTCGTTGGATGGGATGCATATGTTTATAGACAAATGAGACATAAAGCGGGGAAATGATAGATTTAGCTTTGATGTTATAAAGGGATTGGTTTTATTTAAGGCTTGTTTAGCGAGCTCAGCTTCTCTTTTCAGTTTTAATAACAGCCGTCCTCAAAACGACTGTAATAGGAGCCCTTCACACCTTCCTCTTTTTCTCCTGTAGAACAACACAGTTCTTTTTATAATGCCTGAATTACTACACACACATTCTCAGAAATCACAAACACACACACACACACACACACACACACACACACACACACACACACACACACACACACACACACACACACACACACACACACACACACACACACAGAGAGAGAGAGAGAGAGAGAGAGAGAGAGAGAGAGAGAGAGAGAGAGAGAGAGAGAGAGAGAGAGAGAGAGAGAGTTTATTAGTTTCAATAGACATATGAAAAAGAATGTCCATGGTCGTTTAAGCAAGCTTCAAGAGACCAATTAGCAAGTATCTCTATTCAATTTCTCCATATCTCTACATAGTGAGTGTGAGGAAGGAGCAAAGTCTGGGAGGAGGAGGAGTTTGATCCTCCTAGACAGGAAGAGAGAGAGAAAGGAAAAAAACAAAGCCATCATCTCCTCCCCCTCCATCTCTCCCCCTCCTCTCCTCTGCAAGCTCCAATTACTGGCTGCTCTCCCTGCCATCAGTATGCAGCAGGACCGCTCCTCTCCTCCACTCGCCCCAGGCCATTGAATACGTTACCCCCGCTATGGGGCTCGGGGCTCAGGGGCACGGTGCCCCCTAACCCCCTGGATAATTTGGGATTCCTGCTCCTGCCTTGGAGAGCTGAAAACAAATAAAACACCCCAGATAAATAAAGAAATAAGGTTGCCTCAGAAATGTCCAGAGATCTACTGATTTATTGATTTGTTCAATCCTGCACTTATTATTTGTAAATCATTACTGATCCACACAGCAGCCACCCACACCTTCATCCTAAACCTGCACCGGGGGCTGGAGAAGCCCCCCGATCAGTCGAAAAGTTCTGGTTCAGGGAAGGTGATAAAAATACTTAGAAAAGTTAAAAAACAAAAGAAATTTTTCAGAAGTCTCAGGCATTTTTGGAAAAAAAAATTGCGTATATGTTTTTCTAATTTGAAGAATCTAAGATATATTTGATATTTCCTGCAGGAACTACTTTGTGTTTTTGTTTCCAAAAATGTGCTCAGTTCAGTTGAGGTAAGTCTGCAGAACCGCAGATTCAAGGCTGCCTTTGGCTTAGACTTATTTTCTGTCTCACTCTCTGTCCAGAGTTTAAGGTTTAAGACTTAAGACATCTCACTGCTGTCTCAAACCTTAAAATATATTAATCCATTGAAACCTTAGACCTTAAAATTCATTTAGTATCTCTTAGATTTCATATACAACCCTGAAGGATGTGTTTTTAGACATGTTGAGCAAAAAAAGATTTAAATTATGAGCTACGAAAGCTTCAGGTTCACCAGAAGAGCTACGTTTTGGTCCTATATTTCATATTTAATTTTCAAATAAGCCTGACATTCTCCGTGAATAACTGTGTATTGCAGAATTAATGAGTTTTGTGAAACAATATATGACATTACATGTATTACTAGGAATTTTAGCAGATTTTAGCAGTTTTAAAAGATACATATATGCAAAACTCACCTTTTTTCTGCCATGTTTGATCTCTACTGCCTCTATAAAAACATCATGCATGAAAAATCCCACCCATCCGTTCTCTGTCAGTGTTTGGTTTTAGGAATTATGTGCCTTAAACAAGGGGTTTCAGAAGGTCCCCTTTTGTGACATCACAAACGGGGAACATAGTATAGAACTACCTCTTATGTGTAAGAGAAAGCTACTGCTGGAGAAGCAGAAGCTCTACTCTGAGCCCTTTCCACATATCCGAGCTTCTCAGTTTATAGCAGCCTCAAGTTATGATGGATGGGCGCAGCCAGTTCCAGAGTCTTTTTTTAAGGTGATGGAGCCCTGAAACGGCTCATTCTGGAAAGTACTGAAACAGTCAAGAATGAATTTGCTGTAATTGTTTTATATGAGAGGGATTTTATGCAAAGAACTTCAGAAATATGTTTGTTATTGACCATAGAACTATATAACTTAATGAAAAAGTCATAATATCTTACTGTGCTCTGACTAGCCATTAGCTTGTTTATGCTGAAATATCCTGAGGCCTTTTAACCCTTGTATTGTGTTAGAAAGCTGTTTACACCTGTGGTGTTAGCGGGTCCATTTGGACACATGATTTAAAAATGCTTGAAAATGCTTAAAATCACCAATTTTCTTCAAATGTTGTTTTCAGCTAATTGCTGGCTTAGTATGTATTCATCTAAATGGAACCAGTGTGTGAATAGTTTTTTAGTTGGCTCCACAGACACAGTATTTGAAAATCGACCACTCGTTTTTGATTGCAAAAACAGTTTAAATTCACTAAATATATTTATTTTCTTATAGAATGAGTACTAATAAAATATAAATGTGTTATAAACTAATATTAGAGTACACCTACCAAAAAAATGTATAATAATTTTTTACTATTTACATTTTTTAACAATAGTGAAATCTCTGGTGTTTCGGGTCAAAACGGACCCGGATAGATGAATGGTAGGATAAAGACAACAAGTCCTTTTTTTCCATAAAACCAACTTTTATTTAACCAGACCATTTAACCCAAAAATTTAACCATAAAATGAACAATGATAAACAACACTGTGTGTGCATGTACCTGCATTGACCATAAAGTGAACATTGAAAATAATATGGTGTTAGCTCATGTTGTTCTGAATTAACCATAATCTAAACAATGGAAACAATGAAAAAAAAAACATAATTTGAACTGTGTGTGTGTGTGTGTGTGTGTGTGTGTGTGTGTGTGTGTGTGTGTGTGTGTGTGTGTGTGTGTGTGTGTGTGTGTGTGTGTGTGTGTGTGTGTGTGTGTGTGTGTGTGTGTGTGTGTGTGTTATGGACCATAACTGTGCACACTGGGCCATAACTGATCCTCAGAGCAACCCATAGCTTTTAAGTGATGCATGCAACAGCAAGTTTTCTCTGCAGGGTCATTCTAAACCCGTAACACCACAGATGTAACTTATTTTATTTGAGACCTTTAGGATTTACTAAAATTGTGAAATTGATTTTGTTGCATTTAAATAGGTGTGTCTGAGGATTAGATGAACCCTCATTCCAGGACATAAAAGGAAAGTGTACTTGTCACACAGTTAAACTTGAAAACGGGTCAATTTTGACCCTAACATAAGCTGTCCACAACCTAAAAATTCAGTTCAATTCAAGTTTATTTAAATAGCGCCAAATCCCAACAAGAGTCGTCTCAAGGCACTTCACACAGTAAGCGTTCCAATGCAGGTCAGGTCATTAAGCCAATCAGTAAAAAGTTTCCAATATAAGGAACCCAGCAAATTGCATCAAGTCACTGTGTCAGAGTCTTTACAGCAATCCTCATACTAGTCAAGCATGCAGCGACAGTGGAGAGGAAAACTCCCTTTTAACAGGAAGAAACCTCCAGAGCAGGGTTTCTCAACCCTGGTCCTCAGTGCCCCCCGTCCTGCATGTTTTCAACGTCTCTGCTTCAAGCACACCTGATTTACATATTTGAGTAACCTCCTTAGGAGGACATCAAGTGCTGCAGAAGCCTGTTAATCAGTCATTAATTTAAGTCAGGTGTGTGGCAGTAGAGAAATACTAGTGTTTGAACGGGCAACATGGAAAACAAGTAGGGCAGGGGGGCGCTGAGGACCAGGGTTGAGAAACCCTACTCCAGAGGATCCTGACTCAGTATAAGCAGCCATCCGCTGCCATACATCTGTACAAAAACTGTGTCAATTACAGCTATTTTGCAACTCTCAATACAGTTTAAAATCTCGCACAAAAAAACTGAAAGCTGGACAAATCAGCCATTTAAATCAATCCCTGCATCACTTTCAACACTAAAAACATGACGTTCTGATGGGAAATGTACTAGAAAGAGATCCTTTATCAAGTCAAGTCATTGAGTCATGAATCTAAATCTGTAAAACAGTTTCATTGTCTGTCCAGAGCCTTTAATGTTGACCAACACCCACTCTGTGGTTCCCATACAGCAGGCTGCATCCACAGCTGCTCTTTCCACTTTGCCTGCAAGCAGATGCACAGTTTGCTGTTTTTTCGGGGGGCAGAGCCTTAAGATGTGACTGAATTGTTCTGGAGTTCCGCGTGGAGATAAACTGCAGAAGAAATGGGGTGGAAATGGTGTTGTGTGAAGTAAATAAAAACACAATCTTCCACATGGCTGTGTAGCTGCAGGAGAAGCGGGGTGTCAGCGAATCCCGCCGCACTTGCACTGTCTCGCTTTCCTCACAGTGACATCAGTGCCTGTTTAATGTGCTCCTCCACAAACAGTTGGTGTAAATTACTAAATAACTTAGTGTAGCGCTGAATCAATCCTCAAACATGCCCATCCTGTTACAGAGAGCAGGCTGGGTGGGAGTGCAGAGGGAGACGTTGACTCTAACACAGCCAAAGGGGAAATTATGAGACTACTAAGAAGACACTGTTGTTACTCTTGGCTTCTATCAGGATTTCTCTCAGCCAGTATTTCACTACAGCAACTCATTGGAGCTGCATAGATTTTAAAATGGTCACACTCTCGCGTTTTGTGTTTGCAGAACCCACCGTGATGTAATGTTGGGTGAGGTAATCCACTTACGATGATTAAGAGGCCCCGTTGGTGTCCTCCCTCCATCACAGCGCCCTGGCAGATTACAGCTCACAACTTCAAGGCTTGCTGGACGTAATGAAGCGCAGCTCCGTAATGGTCCACGCGCAGCAAACTCTGCATTTGAAACAAACCACATACAAGGTGGAAATCTGACAAGCTCATAAAGTATCATCTGCTTAAATGCCTTATGACAATGTAAGATTAATGAGCATCCATTCAGAGCTAAAGAGGAGAGGTAGGAGGAGGCACCTGCTCCTCAAAGGCCAGCTCTAATCGTTCTCATCTGGACTTCCAGCTGACACGCTAACCTGCTGCTCCTAAAGAAAGGAGATCTGCCTCCCAGATCCTCAAACACTTCTTTGGGACCGCTGTATTACTTTTCTAATGCAGCCCATATGTGACGTCTGCACACTGCCATCCGTGTATATATTTTTTTTCCCTGCTCTGCTTCATCTCATTCCCACCTGCCAGCTGACCCGAGGATCCGAGGCCCAGACTCTCAATTGGTTTCCCCCTCCAAGAAAAGTTCTGTTCTTTGAATTGCAGCAGCTTGTTTTTTCTTTTTGCTTCAGCCTGGAGGGCCTGCAGTGAAGTCAGGAGACTACAGGGAGCAGGAATTCTCCTGTAGTCATATCCTCACATCTCCCTTTGTTGTCTTTATAAAGAACCTCTGGTGTACAAATGGGTGGTTGGTCGTTTGTGTAAATAGCTGATGACTGTACGTTTTACAGACTCCAGTCTTTTACAGAGGCGTCTCCAAGGGGGAAGGCAGGGGGACGGGTACCACCCCAGTAACTCTGATGGCCTCCTGCCAGCTTCTTATGTGTCACATTTTTAATAAAATGAGACAAGAAGCTTCAGTGATTTGTAAAATGGGACGGGACCACAACTGAGTATCGTGGCTAACCATGTCCATCTCTTTATCACCACAGTGAACTCATGTTCTGATACTTCCGGCAGGAAAATGCACCATGTCCCAAAACTCAAATCACCTAAACTTGTTTGTAATTTCCTTCTAACTCAACTTTACTCATATGTTTAATGCATTTGCAGTGGTCTCTAGTAGGAATGAATCCCTAAGTTATACTCTGGGGATGTGGAAGTCAGCCGGAGGAGACAGTGGCAGCAGACGGCAGGATTTAGAGTCCTATTTACTGATATTTGGACATCTTGCTTCTGATTGGCTAACAGCAATGCAACTCTAACACTGACATTGCATGTCCAAAGGGTCAACGGGCACACAGGCAGGGCACACCCTGGACAGATTGCCAGTCCATCGCAGGGCAACGCAGACACACAGGACAGACAACTAAACACACATACACACACACACACACACACACACACACACACACACACACACACACACACACACACACACACACACACACACACACACACACACACACACACACACACACACACACACTCACAGAAGGACAATTTAGACAGACCATTTACGCTGACAGTCATGTTTTTGGACTGAGGGAGGAAGGCAGAGTACCCGGCGAGAACCCATGCATGCACAGGGAGAACATGCAAACTCATAGCAGAAAGACCCCAGGCCGGGATGTGAACCCAGGACCTTCTCGCTGCAAGGCATGGATGTTTTACCTCCAATTAACTCAAGTCTGGAGGAGTTCTGCCATGTGGTGGAGTTGCTAATGCTAATGGTTAGCTTCTACTAGTCAAGACATTCTCTGCTCTCAGCCAAAAAGGGTGAGTCCCTGTATGCTGAAGGTGTTACAGCAAATGTGGGAAAACATTTTTTCATGTCTCTTAACAATGTTCTTTCATAGTACAACTATAAATACTTTGTGGAGATTAAAAAATAAACAAAAAATTATTGAAGTAGTTTATTTGCATTTTCTAAAAACCTCTACCAATAGCACGTTTTGGAGCGAAAGCAACTGTTAAGGTTAAGGTTGGCTTTATTAATCCCCAAGGGGGAAATTGAGTTGCCATGGACATGTAAAAAACAACAACGAACTAACAAATCAAAAAAGTCACATTCACTGGACTCTGCTATAAACCACAAACTTGATAAAAACATCCAATATAAGATCAAACAAAATGGCTGTTGTAAAAACGCACTGCAGCAGGAATAAACGAGTTTCTAAAATGTTCAGCAGAACAACGGGGCATTAACATCCGTCCACTAAAAGAGCTCCTGAGGTCCTTAAAAACACGGTGGAGAGGGTGATCCTCCAGAGACCGAACAGTCTTAAGTTTACTCATCATCTTTTTATCCATGATCATGTCAAACCATTCGGTTGTCAGTTCAGCCAAACCACTGCATTTCCCTGGGTCCTCCACTCATAACACACTCGCGTGTTTAGCAACAGAGCAAAGCAAAGTTCTCCACTCAATAATGCCGAACAAAGAGGAATAGTCAGCCGCCACCACTTCAACTTTAGGACAAAAATCAGAGTCCCAAAGAGAGAAGAAAAAAACACCATTTGAAGTCACAGACAACAAAATATGTTTGGACAACAGAAAACATCGACTGATGTTTAGAATTAACTTGTTTCTTTTGGCAATGCAGGTTCCGGCAGAAGTGTCTCAAGGAAGACACCTGAGGGGAGGGGTGAGTTCTGTTACCGTGTTTGCATTCAAAACCGAGCTTGTTTGCAGATTAGCTTTAGTAGCAGTGTGACATTGACCTGTCAGGCTATTCTGAACCAAGTGTTTTTCCATTTATTTTCTATCAGCAACTAATGCAGGAAATAGGGGTAGAAGACAAGTGTCACGATGAGCCTGCATGTTAAACTCAGAGACTGATCAGTTTCTAAAACAATAGGTGATAAAGGGTTTCACAGTGAACCTGCTCTTTCAGTAAGAACACTGGAAACGTACTTTTCCCGTATGTTCCTCTGGTATGAGTCCATTTTTGGTATTAGATCATATAGGTTAGCAGTGACCGCCTAAAAGACGTTAATTGGATCGCTGGTTTTCCCCGAGCTGATGGACGTGCTTGTCTCTCAGGACATCTGAGCGTCTGTCTCCACAGGATGGGCCCCAGTAAATAATCTCTCTCCTAAACGCTTACCGTTAATTGTGTGTTTTTCCTCCTCTTCTTGTTGAGATGTGGTGGTGTGGGGAGGGGATTCTGGTGAGGCGTAATTAAGACAATGCTTTTGCGTTTCGATCCCGCCAGGGCCGAGGCAGGTGCCTCTCACTGGAAGAGTCTCGCCGACAAAACCCGTCAATCAAAAGCTTGTAGAGCTCTCAGTTTCCTCAGCTCTAATCCCTTTAGCCCATTTATTCCAAACACAGATTAGAAGAGCTGGGGATTAAGCAGGTAGGAAGTGAGCCTGTCGTCTGTCAGAGGAAATGAGAGTTCCTTCCCCTGGAACATCATCTATTTCAGCTGTATTCCTGGTGAAATTAAATAAAAAAGGTTTTATCCGGAAACTGATTAAACAGCTCATGTTTCCGAACAGAATGATTACAGCAGAATTTTAAAAAGTGTTGCGGTGAAATTTTTGTGCTTCAAAGAAAGCCGTCAGAGAGGCTTTATTTTCCTTTTATTTTCAGCTCCTTTGACGATTAAGTGGAAAGTGCCAAATGAATTCTCTCTTTTCTTTATTGGAGGTTACCGGCCCTATATTTCCTCTGCATTTTTCGGATTCCCGCAGAACATTTGTGTGAAACAACTCCTACAAAGAGGCTTTGAAAAACACAGAAAGAGACTACTTTTTTGCTGTTCGCGTAAACGACCCAGAGGGCACTGTCAAACCGTTCTAAGCTGGCGCGGGTGTAGTGTATAGTATAATAACATAATCAAGGGAAAACATGTAATGGTACCGGGGAAAAAAAAATATAGGCTTTATCTCTTTAAATTTGCGCCTCATCCAGCAGACAGGCTGGAGAGAGGTGCCAGCAGCTATTCATGATGGAGCGGGAAAGCAGGTCATGGAGTCACGGCCACTAAGAGCCGCTGTGCTATAGAGCGCCACTGACAGCAGCGTCCAAGGCCACAGCCTCATGTGGCTGCAAAGACCAAATTTAGGCACTGAATGTGCATTAATGCCAAGGACAGAAACAACAATTTTGTGCATCTGAACTCGAATGCCCGAGTCCGTTCGCGTGCACAGAAACTCGGAATCGCAGTTTCGGATTAGTTTGTTTTAAAAGAAAGAAAGAAAAAACATCATGTTTGACTAACATTATTTGATTTGTGTTTTTGTGAAAAATGGACAGCTCCACACTTCGTCCAGATATGATACAGGAGCTAAGTAAATGGGAAAGTGAGTCAGAACTCAACCACAGCCACTCGTCACACGCAGACAGGAAATGGACAGCCACTTTGGGGAAATTCGATTCAGTTGTCATCCACTGCAAGAAACAAGCAATTGAATCATGTGGACATTTGGGGTGATTTAATGGTGTTAACATACGCACAGTGGAAGTCCACGGCTCGCGCCGAGCTGGGGTTTGGCTTATTAGGTTCGGTGTTGAATCAGTCACTTCTCCAGAGTCCATTTGACTGGGAGGAATGGATGAGCATTAGCAGGAATTCTGAAAAGTGATCCATTTTTATAAAGAAGTCATGGACCTCTCCTCAGCTGCCTTGAGTCTTACTTAATTCTTTTTCAGACAAATAATTTCTGCTTTAAACTTTGTTTTTAAAGTTCGGATACCTCAGCTGATAGGATGATGCATGGTGGAGGCTGGTGGAGTTTTGAATGGAAGGGTTGTGTTTGAGAACAGCGCCTGCTGCAGTCAACAACACAACAAGAGCACCTGAAGGTTTCACCCAGGGTCTTCAGGTTGTAGGTTGCTTTTCTATGGCTTTGCATTAATAACTGTTGCATATCTTCAGGAAAAAGTGGGATGCCATGAATTTTCATCTCATCAGGGTCATCTTTGGCTTTTCATAATTTAGGCAGTATGATGGCAAAGTGTGGCTGCTTCAAAACAATTATCAAAAAATTCTGTCAATAATTTAACAATTAACAAGTAGATCTTTTAATATTGGCTCTTGAACGCCGGACACAGGAAAAAAATTGCAGAAAGGTCAATTTTTTATTCATTTTTAGGTATTTGTCGATTCATGTTACAATAACATTTACAACTGGATGATCCTGTGATGCTCCACTAGAGGGCAGAAGAAAAATAATGTGTTAAACACAGAAAGTACCAATCATAGTAAAGAGGTAGAGCTCCCAAACCTCAGAATCAGCATGAAAATATGATAATTTGTCATTATAGAGTTAAAATGTTTGAGTTTTCTGCAAACTTTTCCTGTAGACTTGTCATGGATGTGCAGAGCAAGACTTCAAGCAATGTTTTATATTTAGCATGTGTTTTATTGTTTATATATAAAGCCTTAAAACAATACATTATAGTCACAAGAAATTCAAAGAACCCTCAGCCTTTCATGTCGGTTTTAAATCGTGATTATTTTATAACAAGTCATGACAGAATTATAGCTTTTTTTAGCTAATAATAATATTAATAATAATAATAAGAAGAAGAATAACAGCAATAATAATAATAATAATAATAATAATAATAATAATAATAATAATAATAATAATAATAATAATAATAATAATAATAATAATAGCATTTAGCATTATTTCATGTGTGGTAAAGTTGATTAGTTGTGACGGCCATCTTGAATCGGGCTGTAATCAGCTATAGCTGTTTATCCAAGAGATATCATGCTGACATGGCAAAAACAATATAGCCCACCACCAGTTATGATGCTTAATAAATGTGTAATGAACTTTATCAATAGATTAAGTTTATGAATAATATATTTCATTAAATAACTTAGCGGGATTACGGTGGATTTTATTAAAACTGTTCTTTTAACAGAAGATAGTATTTCACATATAAAGTAAATTTGTGCAAAAATATTATTTTCCACCTAACATGTTAAAATGTGTTTTTTTAAATCAAACTATTTCAGAAACAAAGATGACCTTTAAAAGGTGAATGGCTTGTGTTTGTATAGCACCCTCATAGGGTTTTACAACCCCCCAAGGCGCTTCACAACAGTCATTCACCCATTCACACACACATTCACACACTGGTGGGGATGAGCACCGATGTGGCCACTGCTGCCCTGGGGTGCACTGACAGAAGCAAGACTGCCGTACTCTGGTGCCATCAGTCCCTCCAACCACCACCAGCAGGCAAGGCAGGTTAAATGTCTTGCTCAAGGACACAACAGCAGCATTCTCTGGCGGGAGCTGAACCAACAGCCTTCTGATTACTGGACAACCTGCTCTACCTCCTGCTGCCCCAGACAAGCAGAACAAATAAATACTCAGCAGAATGCTTTGATATTTCCAGAGGTTTTGTTTTTATCTAAATAAGAAACGGTCAGATTCATCCAAGCTGACATCAGCAAAAAACAAAATAGAAAAGAAACCGATTAATGAAATCAATCTTAGTTAATGTTAGTTTAAGGTTGACAAGTGTTTAACATTCAGTGTTTTGTCCTCCACCAGTGGAGACATGAACAATGTCCGTTCCTAAAGACCTCATTAGCAGCAGAGAGCGTGGGAGTGCTGGTATCTGGAAACAAGCTTTAGCTGACTTTTTTTCAGACTCCAACAACATCCTCCTCCCTGTGCACGGCACACATGTCCTCTCACTCTGTGCATTATAACCCTGATGAGCTGACCACATCCTTGGAACACTTCACAAGATAAATAATTGAACTCTCAATAGCCCTTGATGGACAAAAATTGCTCCTCCAGCTGCCACTTCTTCTTTTTTGCTTTGTTCTCAAGAGCAACAACAACAAATGGGGCCTTTGCAGAATCCCACACTAAGAAAACACATTTCACAGTGATAACATAAGAGCTGGGGGTTGCATTACTCTCCTGCTCAGATGATTTGCTCCATTAGAGGTAGCACATGTGTTGTACAAATAGTAATAAAGAAGCCTTCAAAAGAGATATGTGATCTTAAAAGAGTGTTTTATGCCACCAGATGACTGATGCCACTATCATCAGTTATCTATTACCAGCTAACTTGTCTTTGCAGCAATCAAGAGAGAAAAGGAGAAGACAATAGCTTCAGAGGCAGAGCTTTGAACAATAGGTGGCAGTGTGCAACCACAGAAAGCAGCTCTACAGAGCCCTCAAGTTGTCCGGATCTGGTCTTGGCAGAGGAAGGCTCGAGGCTGTTCTGTGGATTTAATTAGACAGAAACAGATACTCACATGTTCATTTCTCAGCTGCCTCCCATCTATTTCTTTAGAGTCTGTTGGGGGGGTTAAAAAAACGCTTTGTGTTCCAGTTGTAACTTTAACTGCGAGCACAGAAAGAAGCCACACACTCATCGTGAAAAGCCAAGTGCTAAGACCTTGTTTCACACAATCTATAGGCGAACCGTTACAGCAGGTAGAGCAGTAAGAATCACAGGCCAACTGTCAACACACACACACACACACACACACACACACACACACACACACACACACACACACACACACACACACACACACACACACACACACACACACACACACACACACACACACACACACACACACACAGACACACACACACACACACACACACACACACACACACACACACACACACACAAACACACACACACACACACACACACACATTTTCCTCGAACAAAGGACGTGTTTTTCAAAAAGTATGGAAGTGTCATTCTGAGCTACGACCACACCCACTCTTGCACAAGCCATTTTTTTGAAACTTACATTTTTAAAATCTAAAATAAAACTGTTTTTTAAATAGTTTTATGGCATAATTTTAAAACAAATCCTCAGATACAATGCATAAAAATGTCTGAATCTGCTACCGTGTTGTGCTGACGTGTGTGACAATTGCCCAACAGAAGAACAAGGCGTGGGTTTAAAAAAAAAACCTGAAAGGAACTGGGTTGCAATTTAATCAGAGGGTAAATGTTATGGTGGCGGCAGGGACACAAGGAGCAGGAAGAACAACATTTAGACTGCAGGTAGTTTAGAGAGTGCCGTGGCCTCCCACTAACCTTCACATCCATATTAAAAGCGAGGTGTCAGGGCATGCAAATTAGGAGTAGCTGGGCAAAAGCACCGTTAATGAACCCAGCCGCTGAACTCCATTCCGCCGACTTGTCGTCAGATAGGTGTGCCATAAATAGTCCCTTTGGCAGAGAGCCAGACGGAGAAGCTAAGGCAGAGTTAGCAGCAGGATAAGGCCTTTATTGTGTTATGACAGACAGAGGGGACGATCAGACAGGATGGAGATATGGGCTTTCCTTTCCAGATTAATTAAAGAAAGGATCAATTAACAGTGATGAAAACCATGCCAGCATACTGACTAGCTGATAGGCCAATCAAGCCTTGAAATGCAGAGTAGTTGGCATGTTTTATCTCTCCAAACTTAATTGCAATTTTCCAGAGGGAATGACGTGATCAAAACGGAGGGGTGAAAGTAGCACCGCATGAATAAAGTATTTATTTGATGCATTTTGTTCTCTGATTTCAGGACTAAGCGTGCACATTTAAACATATAGACATGAAGAAAAGTTTTGCACATGCTCCTCCTTCCGCTTGCTTTGTTGATGTATGCAAGGTTCCACTTCTCAGTGTTAGCTTTTGCTGAGTATGCTCTGGCTAAGTAGGGCTATTTGTCCCACATTGCCCAATCATGTCAGATGCATGAGCTTTTATAGAATATGGAGCGGTGGTGAATTCATTTGCATATTAGGACATGCATTTTCTTCCTCCCCTCCTTCACCGCTCCGGCTTCCCGGCAGACTCAAGGTAATAATGGCCTTACAAGAGATAAAAAGAACGAAGATGTGACGGCTCACTTGTGAGCGCAGAGTGTGCGAGGAGTTAAAGGGGTGAAGGGTCATTCAGAGAAAGCTTATTTGAGGAGTAAAAATTTGTAAAAGTGGCAAAACGGCGAACTTTGACCCCTATCCAAACAAAATCAGGATTTTGGCTTAACTAAACTTTTAGGATGGGACTTCACCGTTCTATAAAATACATAAAAAAAATCAAACCCTTTTGGTGGTCATTAGATTGTTACCAATTGCTTGTTTTTAATAATTTATTCAGTTATTATAACAATATTAGCTACACACACACACACACACACACACACACACACACACACACACACACACACACACACACACACACACACACACACACACACACAGCGTTCATTACCTTGGGAACACAGCCCACCAAAAGCTCATTTCCTGTTGAGGAAGACTGCGTAACCCCGATTGACCCTGAGATATTCCCATTACCATGGGCCAATGTTTAAGGGAAAGCTTATTGAGCTACCTCAGCTGGAACACCCACCCACTGATTTATGAGCAGGGAGACTTTTAATGATTATCTGTTTATGTTTTTTCCTTCTCACAAATCAAATCAAGAAAGTGTGATTATCAAATGCATCAAAGAAAAAAAAATCACATGAATCAGATTTTTGGAGTCTTCTCTTGTTGCAAAATGTCAGCAGAGGAAGTATGTTTGCAAATCTCCCTTGAGGAGAAGGATTTTGTTTTAATTTTATTTTTTTTAAGCTTCATTTTGAAGTGAACGTGTTACTTAGTTTGGATTTTTGTTTTGCATTTATGTCTTTTAAAAATCTGTTTATCTTCTGGAAACTTGATCAAAACAGAAAAAGATGAGAATGTGCTTGACTTCCTACTCGGTCTATTACTAATGTAATCCCTGCCAGCCTTTAAACAGCATCCTAGTAGAATAAACCTCCACCTCTAGTCACACTGCTTTTTCTCTCTAGTTAAATTTTGTTTTCTTCAGTTTACAGCCTTTATGCACGACAATCCTGAGCATCATCTACGTCTGTAATGCTCCTAGATGGAGGAGAACCATCAGTGTGTCTGTCAGGGTAATTATGGTGGATAGTTAAGGACTATTAGGTCCTTCGCTCGCATACGACCAGTCTGATCTATCTTGAGCATAAAGAGTCTCCTGTGTGCTTAGGGATTGAAAAGATACAAATAACATGCTGTTTGTGATGCTTCAGAGTTCAAACATGCTTTTGTAATAGGTTGCATCGGAGGGCAAAATGGCTGCAAATCACATGCGATGTCCAAAACCTGGTTTCCCTTTTGATCTAGTCAGTCTGGAAGCAGAGGAAAATCTCATTAGTTTGCTCATAAAACTACTTTCATAACAGCTTGATGCGCCCTCTCAGTGGGACGTTTTGGAAAAATGTTGTTTACCTCCTACCAGGTTGATAAGCTAAAGGCTAGTCTGAGAGAAGCCGTAACCTTTATGTATTGCTGCCTCCTCTAACTAGTCATCATTTTATGAACACTACTGTATGTATCTGTTTTTAGAGTTGTGAAGAACTTGTTTAAACAATACATTTGCAGTAGTCTCTTGCAGGAAGGAATGTCTTGAAAGCCATACTTGAGGAGCAAAAAACACCAGTGCACCAATTCCAGGAAGTAGAAGTGAGCCACATCACAGCTGAGCTTCAGACGGGCAGGTTTTAGAGTCTTTTTTCATGATATTTGGACACCTCACCCCTGACTGACTAACATCAACACGACCACCACAGACGTGCAACGTAGATGTTTTATCTCCACCAATAACACAAGCTTGGAGTTCTGCTGTGTGGTGAAGTTGCTAGTGCCAACAGTTAGCTTCTACTTGCCAATAGAAAAACAGCAACAGCCTTCCCCATTGCGAGGCAACTATTTTCATGTTCAGCCTGCATGTTAAACTCAGAGTGACCGATTATAATCTGAAATAAGATTTTAAAAGTGATTTTTCATTTTTCCACACCTTTAAAAAATGCACATTTTTCACCGATATTGTTTGTGACTAAGACATGTTTTGTTTTTTCTACAATGATGGTCTTGTAGCACATTATCTAGAGTGTATGAGTTACCAAAATGAGACAGTGGGACTCCATGTAACCAGAGTAAGCCGGTAAATATAATGTGCTTCTGCATGGGCGCGGGTGCTGAGCGGTTTTACAGTCATTTATCTGAAAATGGCAACATAATGCAATAACAGTTGGGAAGCAACTGTTTTGATTAGGACGGGACAGTCTGCTGAGCTGCAGTTAAATGCTGAAACACACAATATTAGCATCCATCATTTGAGGTAACTAACAGGCTTCCAGTTTCAGCGTTTTTCTTTTTTTTTGGAGGGGGGGTCAAATTAGTCTGCCAGACATCCAATTTGCATTATGGTTTAGTCAAACGTGGCGGCAGCTTAATATGCTGGAGGCCACAAGACGACATGAAAGTGGCTCATTTGTGTTACATAACAAAAACAAGGGCAGTTTGGGATGTGAAATGGAAAATTTTAGCTTGCTGTGCTGAACATTTTAAAACCAAGAAGTCAATCTGTAGCAAGCTACATTTTTAAATGAAAGACACACAAAAACAAAACAAAAAACTAAACGAAGAAATTATTGGTCTATGATCTAAGAGGAAGTGAATGTTGGCCTTTAAACATGCAGCTGGACTGTCAAGCGTCTGCGGTGATCACACAGTTCTCCCACATCCAAATCATATCAGATGGATTATTGACAGCATCCTGTCAATAGCCGAGCCCTTGGAGGGTTAGCTATTTGCACATTGACTGATTGACTGTTTCTTAATAGACACATAATTGGTGACAAAGACCTTCTAGTGAAGTGTCATTTGCCAAAGCATTTGTGATAATTCACAGCCTGTCCCATTTTCTGTTGGACACGATCCCAAACCAGGGTCTGCGGATTTGTGTCACACTGACAGGGGAAAATGATAATAAAGCATTGGAGGCATGGCGATGCAGCAGTAGAAATCACGACGGATTCAAGACAAACAAACCAGTTAGCTGGGACGAAATCTATAGCTGCAGACATGGAGGATGCAATATGGAGCATCTGGAACTTTGACCCCTTTCAACATTATTCATTGGCTGCAATACACCGTGCTATTTCCTTTCATTCCCGTCTGTGGACAATGCTGATGGAAAGTAATTTTTACATGCCGCTTTTGTGTACCTTGTTTATCTGCTCGCCTGTCTGATATTATAGCCATCATTGTTTTCATCAGAGATTCTGTGCTCTTACAGATGGCTGCTGTGATTGCAAAGTCAAGTACTTCAAAAAAAGAGAGAGAAAGAGAGAGATTAAAAAAGCATAAACACCCCCGTGGATCTGCTGCATCTCCTAAGAGCATTGCTTTTTCAAACCAGCTGCTTGGAGGATTTTTAACATCTATTAATCCAGAATTACTCCAATTACAAGCCGTCGTTGCGCCAAGGCCTCCTTCGGCTGCCTGAGTTAGATAGTGCACACCTCTGGGAGCCAATCACAGCCTTCACAGCCACTGGCAGCAGATGTAAGCAATTTACTTCTGATTTCTTCATATTCAGTGTGAGACGAGCTCCTGGTGACCCGCGACCCTGGAGCCTGCAGGATTCTAACCCTATCAAATTAAAGCTCTCTGCTCACTTATTCCCCAGCGCTGCTCTGGCGCTAAGCAGCCATCTCGCTGCATAGCAACACCGGTCGGGCGTGCCCGCTCATACGCCCTGCCTCATCAGCTGCTATTAGGGAAAATATACAGTGCTCTAATTGGATGAGATTCAGCTAAGGAAGTGCAGTTAAAGGTCATTTTCCACCGTGTGCCTCCTGCTCTTCAGAATAATTTCTGTGTCCTCCGTCTTTGTGAGCTTTTAAACAATAGGGCCAAAGTTACAAGCCTTTCTCTCTTTTCCTGACAGAGTGCCACAGGCCGTGATGAGCAGCAACTTCTCTAAATCATGTAAACAACATAGCCAGGCACTGACTGATGAGCTCTGTCAGCTGCACCACCCGACACCCCCCCCCCCCCCCCCAGCATTCCTCAATGTGACTTGGTACCCACGTTGTAACCTTGTCGTTAGTCAATTTTACCAAGATGTGGGAGGTTAAAAAAAGGCAAATACAGTTTTAATTTATAGTCATTTTGACACTAATCTAATCTACACAGAGTACCAGTCATGATGTTTTGGTGTACTAAAACAAACACAGAAATATCCCTGCTCTTGTGTTTTCAGCTGATCTAAAGCAATAGTCAAAACTTTATGAACAATAATGTTGTCGGCATATTCTTTAAACATCCTCGATTCTGATTGGATTGACTAGCTAAAGGCTAGTCACAGTAGGGCTAAGACAGGAGTACATTTCTTCCGTCTTACAACAACTCTAATCTCAGACATTTCACAAGACTTTAAGAGCTCTACACAGGTAGTCTGGCAGAAGCGTTATGTTATATAGACTGGAAATGAATAAGATGGGGTGACGGTGGCACAGGAGTTAAGTGCTCGCCCCGTAATCGGAAGGTTGCTGGTTCGAGCCCCGCTCAGTCTGTCGCTGTCGTTGTGTCCTTGGGTAAGGCCATGTTGCCTGCTGGTGGTGGTCAGAGGGACCGGTGGCGCCAGTGCTCGGCAGCCTTGCCTCTGTCAGTGCGCCCCAGGGCAGCTGTGGCTACATTGTAGCTCATCCCCATCAGTGTGTGAATGTGTGTGTGAATGGGTGAATGACTGATTGTGTTGTAAAGCGCCTTGGGGGGTTCTAGGACTCTAGAAGGCGCTATATCAAATACAGGCCATTTACCATTTACCATTTAAGAAACATAGCTAGCAGCACATTTTACCAACTTTGTAACAGATCCGAGGCTTGGTGCTAGTCAGCTGTTAGCTCATCAAGTTGACCAAAACTGAGGTTGTTTGAAAAGCTATCCACTACATGTAAAATAGTACTTTTTCAAACCCTTTCCACAGATTCTCATTATAGAAGATGTCGGCAAATGTTTTAGCTACACCAATCATGTGATGCAAAGATGGCATGGCAGCTAATCATCTAACATGATCATGTATTAGTTGTAGATCAATGATATACATATTCCATCATCTATGGTGCAGCCCATGTTGTAATGAGTTGTGTTTCTCAGTTTCTGCTGCAGAGCAGGATGGGCATTTGGAGTGGTGGTTCATTCTAATAAAAGTAGGTTTGGTAGAAAAGTAGGAATTCAATTCAGTTTATTCATTTAGCACAAATTCACATGAGTCACCTCAAGGTATTTTACAATAAACATTCCAACTGTACCTACTTATCAGTGCATTGAGTTCAGTTCATTAGATCAAATATAAAAAGTTTCCTGTCTAAGGAAACCCAGCAGGTTTGAAACCCAGAGTCACTGACTTGTTGTTTCAGACTTCGCAGCAATCCTTCACTCTAAGCAAGACTGTGACAGTAGAGATGAAAACTCCCCGTTAACAGGAAGAACCTGGCTCAGCGCTGACCGACCGGGGGTCTGAGAAGACAGAGCAGATACACCCAAAATGTGGTCACACTTTGCTAGCATGCATTTGCTTTCGATTTACCGGTCGATCTACGTCCCAATCCTCACCTATGGTCATGAGCTTTGGGTAATGACCGAAAGAACGAGATCGCGGATACAAGCGGCCGAAATGAGTTTCCTCCGTAGGGTGGCCGGTCTCAGCCTTAGAGATAGGGTGAGGAGCTCGGACATTCGGGAGGGACTCGGAGTAGAACCGCTGCTCCTCCGGATCGAAAGGAGCCAGTTGAGGTGGTTTGGGCATCTGGTCAGAATGCCTCCTGGACGCCTCCCCGGGGAGGTGTGTCGGGCATGTCCTGCCGGCAGAAGGCCCCCGGGTCGACCCAGGACACGTTGGAGAGGTTACATCTCCAATCTGGTCCGGGAACGCCTTGGGGTCCTTCCGGAGGAGCTGGTGGACAAGGCCGGGGAGAGGACGGCCTGGAGCTCCCTAGTTGGGATGCTGCCCCCGCGACCCGGACCCGGATAAGCGGAGGAAGACGAGACGAGACGAGAGACGAGGCATTTGCTTTCTTTATCATTTCTCATAAACTGCAAAGGGTCTGTTCTGTTAGTGGCATAACCTTTTGGTTTGCTATTGACCTCAAATTTGAGATTTCCTTCTCAGTTGAGTTGATTAATTCAGTACCCATGTAGCCTAATTTGCGTGGCAAAGCTAACGCTTGCTAAGGAAATAACGCTACGTTTGCTGTTACAGTTGAGACGACTTCAAATTGTATAATTAAAGTTATTAAAGTACAAGGTCAACTTTTCTCTGAAAGCTTTGTATTCCAAAAGATGCACTTCTCAGGGAGACGTCAGTATCGGCTGCTTGCTCACACTCAATGCAGTGACTTCCCACCACTCTTCTCCGTCTAGTATTTGCTTGGCTTAAAGGCGTTAGCGGTGTGGCGACTCCATCACTTCACCACTAATGTCTTTTCAAGTCAGTTAGAGTGGAAAAGGAATCAGAGTGGGAAGTGAGATGAAATAAGAAGTTAGAAGAAAGGTAAAGATTTCATTACAAGAGATAAAACAGAGCAGAGATTGTAACTGATCTATGCAGCTTTGCCCGTTATTTAGCTACAACATTTAAAAGTTGTGAAATTTGCTCATATTCTTTGTATTTTTTCTGTTTTCTCAGATAAACTCAGAACTCTTTGCATTCATTGTTGTAACTTTATGTAACAACTAATTTTAAGGATAATTTATCGTGTATGAACTGGAAATGCACGCTTTTAATAAAAAATAATAATAAAAAGAAAAAACACCTGGCTACTTTACTAAAGAAGCTAATATAAACCAGCTCATGAATAAATGATCTCCTCTGAGGGGCTTGTGGCTCTGGTTTTGTCCAGGCCACCAGCTCATGATACAAAAATGATGAACAGATTTTCATTTATTTACAGACTAATGAAAATGAACTATTAGTGATGGAATGTGGAATAGATGGAGATTAATTTTTCTGTGGCTAAACACTGAAATCGTTTACAGTGCTAAGTTGGTTATGAAGACATTTCTTTAGTTAATATCTCTTTGCAGCAAATTAAGATCAGTTTATTTGTTAACTTTAGTTGCATTACAACCAACACAACAAAGCATGTAAAATATTTTATTTCTGACCCCCCCCCCCCCCCTTACAGCTTTTGCCACTGTTTGGTTAGCTCTCTTAGCATTAATGCAGCAGTGTTATTGTGTAATTTCAGAGGCTCTGTCTACTAGTTTTACAGCGGGAAGGGCAAAGACCTTTTGAGCTCCAGTTTAAAACATCCTCCGAATAAGAGGGCTGGGCCTCGAGTCCCACAGATTCTGCCACCTTTTGTCCTGCCTGAAAGGCTCGCTGCCTGAAACGCATCACTTCACGCCCAGTGTTTGCAGTCGGGAAACCTGATTAAAGCGGGTGAGACGTACACACACACACACAAGCCTAAGCCTATCAATGACTCTCACAACCCCCCTCGTGATACTGTATTTGTCCTTGCAGCTTGGGTGCCCAGTGTGAATGCTGCCATCCATTGATCTTTGTTTGATAAAGCCGCTGGTGTGGTGTGCATGGTGCCTTATGGGTTTCATTCCACTCAGGCGAGTCCATTTCAGTGAGCTGTGGTTGAGCTAATGTGGGACATGCTTCGCCAGTCACGGCCTTTGGGATTTGGCCTAAGTGCTGTGTGTGTTGTGATTCTTTGCTCTGAAATTCTCCAGCTCATGCAGACTTGGAAGTGTTTTACACTTCTTCAACAATCCCAGGGAGTTCTCCCTCGGGCGTCTAGGTGTTGGATGGGGACAGGTGTAGAATCGATGCAAGGCAGAATTTTTATCCTTCGTTTATTTCTTTGTGATTATTTACTTGGAAAATCTCATTTTTAGACATTGCTCAGTGTCCTGAAGCAGGAAAGTACTTCTCAGTCACAAAGCACTCGTGTGTCTTTAAACGAAAGCTGTCTATCTGCTGAGCAAACACTCCTGTCGAAGATATCTGACAGATGCTGTTTGAGTTCTATTGGCTTAGACCCGGGTGCCTGTCACCTTTCACATCTCAAAGGGCCCAGAGGTGACCTCTCTGTTGCCTCAGTGCACCATACTTTATTGGCCCTAACACAATCAAATGCACGTTCAGCATTTAGGGGTCGAAGCAATGGCAGCCACAGCGCTGCCCTCGTGCACAGAGTGGGCCGACTCGTGCGACCTCTTGCACCTGAACCATGACCCTCATTTACAAGGAGGTCACCTCTGCAACAACTGCATTTACAAAGGGTCAGCGAAGATCTCTGTAAACCAAATAGCTTTAAGAAGAGTACGAATTGTAATCATATAGTGCTTCCTGAGAATAGCGGCATGACCGTACATCAGCATCATCGGAAAGGAGGGTCAGGAAACATCCTGCGCCGTAAAGGTGCAACCATAAAATACTAACATCCAACACACAGATCTGGACTCACACTAGGGAATAAAATTGTGCTTTTTTATGAGTGGTGATGATGTATTAAACTTATTAACAAAAGTGATTTAGCATCGTCTATCAAAATAGGTTTGCTTAGTGTCCATAAAGCAGAAACTCTCCATGTATTTTTACCTTTAACTTATTTTACAACTGAGTTAATCCAATTCAAGATATCTACCGTAGCCAACCTACCATGGAAAAAATGAAAAAGCTTGAATTCAGTTAATTTTACTGATACTGAGCTAAAATGTGGTGTCCTAGTTAACAAGGGCAATCCACAACACCGATTACTAACAGCTCATTGTACACTTAGTTTCAATCTCTGGTGCAAAAGATGGATGACAAAATTCATTAATTCAAGAAATGTACATGGGTACCCTATTGGTTGCAAAAATATTTAGTTATTTTTGTTGCTAAATTGTCATCAGTATGAACACGTCAAACTAGGATTATTCATTCTGTTTGACTTTCTGTAAAATGTCAGCTTTCTGATATATTTTCATACATTTGCTGTGGTCTCTAGGAATTAATGCCTTGTAAATCGTAATCTGGGGAAAAACTCTGTTGCACCTGTCTGAGGATGTGGAAGTAAGCCAGAGAAGAAAGTGGCAGTCTTATTTCTTGATATTTGGACATGTTGCCTCTAATTGGCTAACAGCAATGCGCCTTAGCCACTGACTCCATTTGCTTTGCATTGTTGCTGTTTTATTTCCACAAATAGGAACAAGCCTGAAGAAGTTCTACCATGTGGTGGAGTGGCTAACTATAACAGTTAAATTCTGCTAGCTGAGACATTCTTTTCTCTCTCCTGGATGCTAAAACAACAGCCTTCCCCGTCATGAGCCAAGGTAGGTGAGTCCATAAATGCTAAATGACAGTGTGACATAGATATGTCAGAGTTTTCTGAACCAAGCGATTTTCCGTCTATTTCCTATTCGAAGTTAATGAAGGAAGTGGGGTAGAAGCAGGGCCAGCCTCTCCTTGTCACATTCTCGCCCCTCAGCCACATCGCCACCTGCAGAACCACAGGCGAAAACTCCATCTCCAATCATCCTCCACTCCACGCAGTTCCCACCACGTCATCACTGTCACCCTCAAAAGCCAGAAGAGGACAACACACCACACTCAGTCATAGATTCTCCAATCCATGTTCGAGTTTTGAGCTTTGATGCTCCAATACCAAACCACCTTACTCCATCCACATAAAAGTAAACCTTTTCCCTTACTTTCTGGAACACTATCACACCCCCGCTCTCCATCGGGCTTGCGCTGGTGTTCATAGATTAACCCTTTAAGACCTGCCATACAACAAGTTCGCCAGAACTTACATTTATATTTTTATATGCTGTGGTGCCATTTTTTGGAGTATTTCAACTTTCTATCCATCAACACAACCCATACATTCTAAATTTTAATTATATAAATTTTAAATGTTCATAGCAATAAAATATTTTCCTAAAAAAATGCAATTATTTATGTAGAAATTTAAAATCGTTTCTTGTTTTTAACACATATTTTTCATTATACAGAAATGCCACAGCTTTATCCCTCAAAGTTGCCAATGGAAAAAAGTTTCATGCAATCCTTTCAAACAACCACACATTTATTTGAAGTGCTTCCATAAAATAGTTTCTGAGATACACTCATTTATATAAACTGTAACAAAAACAAAAACATAAATAATAATAATCAGCAGGAGTCTAAAAGAATAATGTTGAATATTTGTAGCTAATTTTTCAGTAGTATATCGTTTTTCTTTTCTCTCACTAATAAAAATAACAGTAATAAAGAATATTGCATGAATATATACATACGTGAGGAAACTGAAACTGAAACTTAAACATCCTCCGGAGCTGTAATGGCGTCAACCGCTTCGAGGAGGGAAGATGTACTGTTTGGCGGGTCCACAAGTCATCAAAACGTTGGTGGTGATGTGTGAATCTGTTGGAAGTTTGTCGTGGGTGTATGATGTGTGTAGGACGTGTTTGTCTAAATGTATTATTGCGAAAAAGCACAAGAAAAAGCCGAAAGACTGGGACTACAAAGAACTACAATTCGCGGGAAAATGACGTCAAAGCAGGTGATTGGGTGAGTGATAATCATGTGACAGTTCACGTTGACAAAGTGATCACATTTATTCCAGCGTGTGAAGTCCTGTGAGCTGCAGATCACAACGACATGAGCGTCTGTATGTGAATGAAAACGCTTTTCTTATTTGCGTATTTTGGTTGTTTTTTCCAAACTATTTAGTGGAAATACGCCGCACTCTGGGACGTGTTCAGTGTGTAACTCCTCCGGTTTAATAAGCAAAAAAAATTTTGTTCCATCTTATACAGTTTCAGTTCTACAAGCATTTGAACACAGATATGCAAATGGGAGTGCCGGCGCTCCCGCTGGTCTTAAAGGGTTAACTGCGTGACAGCGGCTCCCAACGCTCGTTCTTCTGCGTCTGGGTTCTTTAATCACCCTGCACCCCCGCATATGCCATTGTTTGTCTGCATAGCCCTCATCACATTACAGTCCTATAGAGCTCCGGATGTCACGTGACTCTCAAAGAGTAGACGCCATGTTGGCAGGCAACAAATGTAAACAAGATTGAACGGGATCGGCTTGGATTTTACTTCGTCAGAGTTTACTTCACACTTTAAAACCGAAGAAATCGTTTTATATAGTCAGAAATTAAATAGACTAAACATCTCCTACCCTTACCGTGCCCCTGGGATACTTTTTAAAAATGCCAGAAGCTGTCGGAGTGGACTTCTTACCACACCTGGCCAGGGAACGCCTTGGGATTCCCTCGGAGGAGCTGGCCCAAGTGGCTGGGGAGAGGGAAGTCTGGGCCTCTCGACGCTACTGGCCCCGCAACCCGACTCCAGATAAGCAGATGAAAATGGATGGATGGATGGATGGACAAATAACAGATTTACACGTAAGTAAACTGAACGCCAAGAGAAATCACTAGTTTGATTTTTTTCCGTGAATAAATTAAATATGTCAGGCAGGAGCGTCTCAGGATCTGTCTGAGAGCTGTCTCGGTGAGACAGATAAAAGCAATCCAAAGTGCTTTTTATGTGTGATCTGACAATTGATCAACCATTGCTTAAAATGAAACACAGCTTAGCCGGTTAATTGCTGTGATCATAAAACACGTAAACGGCAGCATGCAGAAATCACGAGGCAACATTTTACGTGATGTTTACTTGTTGCTATGAGTAATAAGGCAGAGAAAGCCACGTCAAAATAAGTTTAGGAAGCCCACTAAGAATTGTAATAAAAGCATTTAAAATAAATATCATATACAGTTGAAGAAACGTTGGTTTGACTACCTGATATGAAGTGGTCGCTGCGTAAGCGAAAACCTTTACTCTCGGGATCCCACAATTTCATTTTAGCCCGGTCACTAGCGCGTTTTATTGCGATGATCCAACGTTTGTGGTGCTCTGGATCTTGGGGAATCCTGTAGATGGCTCATTCCTTATGCTGTCCGCGTCTGTTCTGCATCCTGGGGCACAACAGGAATCCACCATATTTCCCGTTTGATTGAGTTTTCTGACAATAACAAATAGTCCAGCTGCGGGCTTCTGCCTGCCAATATGGTGCCATTTCGATTTGAACTGTTGCATGCCGGGAGAAGTGACGTAGACTCCCGGAGCTCTATAGGCAATATAGGCAAATGCTAAGGGCGGCATCCATCCAGGGGGTGCAACAAAGAGAAGAAACAATGTAACTAGTTGTATTAAAAGTTAGTATTAAAATAACAAGCCCACATCAGTGTACCTTCTTAGCACAGTCTATTAAGTAGTGCAGCATGTGTGCAGTGTTATATTTTGTGAATTTGGTGACACTACAGCAAACAAGACTTTTTAAATATCTTTTCCTGAACCGTTTCTGGTGTTTGTATTTGCAGACAGTCCGCGAGCGCTCACGGCAGTTTCCTGGGCTCACAGAGTGCGTCGGGAACAAAGGACACGTTTTCTTGAAAAGTTGAAGTTTTAGCTTGTTCACTACCAAAAATGTATGTTATGTTTCGAAATGACATTCTGATCAGAAGTTATTGAGCCGTTAATGTCCAGTCTGTCAGTGTGAAGTACGTAACTGAACCCAACCTGGAGTGCCCTGCACCTACCTCCTCCGTCTTTACCTGCTACCGTGGAGGAGAATGGTCATTTCTGATAATGCAGCTAGCTCAGCATGTCGAACCCCCTAAATCATCAGGAGTCCAAAGAGGATAAACAAAAAAGAAGAGGAATAAAAACGTGACTCGGACAGAGGTACAGAAATGTTACAGCAATGATCATGTTATCATATTATTAGTTAGCATCCTGGTGACGCTTTCGGACAAGCTAAGCTAATTTCTCACTATTGTAGCGTTGGTGCAGCACTACAGCGCGAGCCACGATGATATTTAGCTTTAAACATTGCTTTATTAAATATTGCAAACATTCAGTCACACAACCAACAAAGCAAGAGGAACAGAGCAGCACCATCACAAACACATTACATTATTAACCTCTTAAGGATCATTTCAGTGGTTTGGTGATATTTTCAGATGTCTTCATGTTTTGTGTTCTGATAATTCTGTTTAATTAAAACTCCTGATTATTAAATGACTATCCTTAACAATGTTAAAATGTTTGATCAATTCTGTCTGTTTATTCTATTTATTCTCTAAGTGTGTGTGCCGCCTTCACAAGTGAATTTCTCCACTGAGGGGTCAGCAAAGTCTATTCTGTTCTATTGTTCTGATCAGATAGGCTTGTTAAACCTCTTAGTAGACAACGGTTGGAGTTTTGCAAAAAAATCACATTGATAGGTTTCTTTTTTAAATTATTGCTTCAGAATGTCACAAATAAATGATAGTACGTAAAAGTCTGAGGTCACTTACCCACTGTTAAATAAATACAGATCAGTCCTCAGCGGACATTTGAAAAGTAACTTAAACTCTGTCTCTTTAAAAAGAATTTCATTGATTCACTGTGTTTCATGTTTTGCTTTCATTGGTTTAAATGTTTTATTTTATTTTATTTTATTTGCTAATTGTCATGTACAGTGTGGCTATTGCCTTGATATTTACTCTATGAAAGAAGTTTGACTCACACATTTGCTACTATTTTCATTTTGTACAGTAACATGAATGTCTGTATGTGTCTAAATGCACCCCAACATCCGCTGGAGCAGACATCCACACCAACACCACCCTGAAGCAGGAAAGTTTAGCCACATGTCTGTGATTTCTGACACCCTGATGTGACATTGTAGTTATTATTATTGTTGTTAATAAATGGTATAAATGGTATTCGTGCATGCGGAGCAGGGATGGGGGTGCCAAGGAGTAATCTCGCCACTGGCACCAAATTGACTTGGGCTGGCCCTGGTTAGAAGACTGTTTTCATGTTCAGCTGGCATGTTGAATCCAGTGACTGATAAAAAATTATAAGTAAAATGGTTTCCCAGTGAACCTTCTATTTAAAAAATATCTTTACAATTCTTTACAATCTTTCCCTTTAGATGAAAGGGAAAAAATGTCAGAAGGTAAAAAAAAAGATTGAGTTTTTGAAGAATTCAGACAAAAGATCACTGTATGTCAAATAACTGAATCTGAGAAAAAGACAGATGCAAACTTGAAGTGGACACGTATCCGCACAGGTCAGGGATAACTTGAGAACACTTAGTAAAACACTAAGACATGAAGAGATTTACCTGATTTACAGACAACAGAGCTTTATGGCAGAGTTAGGACTGATGTTTTGGATTTAAGGCTATTGATGGACTGTCAGAACTGCAATAAAAACAACTCCAAACACCAGGTTCTGTAGTACTTTGGGATTTTATTATTGCCCTTAGTAGTAGTTGGTAGTTTAAACATCTGCCAGGGCATTATCAATGCATAAGTGACTTTTTAGAGCAATTATTGTTGTTTTGATTCTATCTTTTTTATGGGGACTTTTCAAAGCAAAACCTCTTTCTGCACATGTGTTCTGTAGCTTTATTTAGCTGGAAAATGATTTTGGATATAATAATTTTATTCAAATGACCATGGTTTTTTGTACCGATGGAAACATGTTTGCATGGAGAGAGTGAAAACAAGTCCGTCTATCCATTTTTGGTCACTTATCTGGGGTCGGCTCGCGGGGGAATTAGTCTGAGCAGGGAGGCCCAGACTTCCTTCTCCTCAGGACCTCCAACGGAATACTAAGGTGTTCCCTGGCCAGCCGAGAGACACAGTCCCACTGTCACACCCTGTCCTGTCTCCCCATTCGGTTCAGTCCTGTGTTCATGTTAATTGCTCCCACCTGCCTCTCGTCTCCCAATCACCCAAGGTCCCAGCTTCTCCTGTATATAAACTCTGTTAGTCCATTTTGCCTGGTTGGTTCATTGTTTCATTGTCCTGCGTGTCTCATTTAAACCCTTTAAATGTTCCTGTCTGCCTGCCTGCCTCCTTCCTCACCCGTGAGTGGATCCTCACCTCCATTTCACTCACCGGCCCGCCTGACAGAATGAACCAAACCCCGTAAAGGATCCAGCGGGGAGGCTCTTCCTTGGGAGTGTTTGCTCCAGTTATCAACCGCAGATCACCGGCCAACTTGTCCTCCTCTGGCCTCGTCTCGCCGCAGATGCCGTCGCCGAACTCCGGCTGCGACGATCGCCTCCGCCCTCTCGGAGCTAGATGTGAGGTTGGACCAGGAGACACAGCTAGACTGCTCCTGCTACGCGGGCACCAGACTGGCTGTGTGCTCCCCCGGAGCTGGCCCACGGCGTTGGGAAGGATGCCGGGCTCCACCGCAACCCTGGTCCCGGGACGGAGCCGCGATCTTGCTGCAGCTCCGGCTCGGCGCGCCAGCTTGGACCCGCCCCAGTCAGACCAGCAGTCCCGTCTCTGGTCGGATCAGTGCCTCCATCATCTGCAGGCAGAGGGACCACGCCTAGAGCCCAGCTGACAGAGCTCGCCGGCCTCCAGGCGGAGCTTAGCTGGATCCGTCAGCTCGTCAGCCTCCAGGAGTTCCAGCTGGACACCCTATCCTCCCCGAATTACCAGGAGAAGGTTCCGGTACAGTCTCCAGCTCCCTCATCTCTTGGCCAAAGGATCGAACCCACAGTCCACCCAGCAGAGCTCGCCGGTCTCCGAGCTGAGCTGGCCCAACTCCATCAGAGCCTCAGTCTCCAGGAGCTCCAGCTGGACAATCTATACTCCCTGCTCTCCCAGTTTCCGGCACCACCAGTTCAGTCAGCTCCTGTCCCAGCGGTGGTCCCAGAGGTCGTACCACATCCAGTTCCAGCGGTGGTCCCGGAGGTTGCACCGCATCCTGTTCCAGCGGTGGTCCCGGTGGGTGCACCACATCCAGTTCCCGTGGTGGTCCCGGAGGTCGCACCACATCCTGTTCCAGCGGTGGTCCCGGAGGTCGCACCGCATTCGGTCCAGCCTGTCCAAGCGATCCCGTCTGTAGCTACTCCTCCTCCACTCCAGAATTCGACGGTCCAGAAATCGACGGTCCAGAAGCCGACAGTCCAGAAGCCGACACCCCCAAACCAGAAGTCGACGCCCCTGGACCAGAAGTCGACGGTCCAGAAGCCGATGCTCCCGGACCAGAAGTCGACACCCCCGGGCCAGAAGTCGACGGTCCGGAAGTCGACTGACCAGAAATCGATGCCCCCGGACCAGAAGTCAATGCCCCCGGACCAGAAGTCAATGGAGGTCGACGCCCCCGGTCCTGAAGTCGATGCCCCTTCCAGTTTTGTGGTCGGCGCCCTTTCCAGTCCAGAGGTCGACGCTCTCTCCAGTCCAGAGGTCGACGCTCTCTCCAGTCCAGAGGTCGACACTCTCTCCAGTCCAGAGGTCGACACTCTCTCCAGTCCCGAGGTCGACGCTCTCTCCAGTCCCGAGGTCGACGCTCTCTCCAGTCCAGAGGTCGACGCTGTCTCCAGTTCAGTGGTCGACGCTGTCTCCAGTCCCGTGGTCGAAGCCATCTCCAGTCCCGTGGTCGATGAGGTCTCCAGTCCCGTGGTCGACGTCATCTCCAGTCCCGTGGTCGATGAGGTCTCCAGTCCCGTGGTCGACGTCATCTCCAGTCCAGTGGTCGACGCCGCAGGCCCCCAAGAGCCCGTCGTTGCCACCTCCTCTGCCCCAGGCGCAGGCCCCCAAGAGCCCGTCGTCGCCTCCTCTGCCTCAGGCGCAGGCCCCCGGACTCTACTGGTCCCTGCCTCCTCTCTGTCGGTGCCTCGGTCCCTCTCGGCCCTCCCTCCGGTTCCCCCTCCTCCCGCCCTGCTCTATGTTCCTGTGGGCGTCTGGAATCTGCCCTTTGAGGGGGGGGGGGGGGGGGTGTACTGTCACACCCTGTCCTGTCTCCCCATTCGGTTCAGTCCTGTGTTCATGTTAATTGCTCCCACCTGCCTCTCGTCTCCCAATCACCCAAGGTCCCAGCTCCTCCTGTATTTAAACCCTGTTAGTCAATTTTGTCTGGTTGGTTCATTGTTTCATTGTCTTGCGCATCTCATTAAAACCCTTTAAATATTCCTGTCTGCCTGCCTCCTTCCTCACCCGCATGTGGATCCTCACCTCCATGTCACTCACCGGCACGCCTGACACCCTCCAGTGTATCCTGGGTCTACCTTTAGGTCTTCTCCCAGCTGGACGTGCAGAAAACTTCATCAGGGAGGCGTCTGTTATCCTTACTAGCTGCACGAGCCACTTCAACTGGCTCCTCTCGATGTGGAGGGGCAGCGGGTCTACTCCTAGCCCCCCCGGATAGCCGAGCCTCTCACCCTATCTCCTAGACACCTTCTGGAGAAAACTAATTTTGGCCGCTTGTACCCACAATCTCATTTTTTCAGTCACCCCCCAACGCTCGTGATCATGGGTGAGGGTTGGAACGTAGATCAATCGTTAAATCGAGAGCTTTGCCTTTCGGCTCACCTTTTTCTTCACAACGACAGATCAGTACAACGCCTGCATCACTGCAGATGCTGCAACGATCCACCTGTTGATCTCGCGCACCATCTCATTCGTGAACACGGCCCTGAGATACTTAAACTCCTCTACTTGGAGGACCTGGAGAAGACATTCTACCTTTTCCCAACTCAAGACCATGGTCTCGGATTTCAAGTACAAAAAAATAAATGAATAAATGCATCATAACATGTTCAGTTTGCAGCATCTGTAATTTAATTAAAGTAAAATCAAATGCCACAATCTGTTTGGTTGTTTGATGTAGTTGTCTCTCTTTTATTGCATGAGTAGTGCACCAACTTTCTCTTATTTCTAGTTGTGACCAGATGTTGCAACACACCGTTCACATTTCACATTATAATTCAACCACAATGAGTGTGAAGTCTCTTTTTTTTTCTAGTTAGTCTTTAGCTAAAGAATTCGACCAAGCTGCAAAAAGGAACACTGCATGCTTAATTTTAATTAAATCACTGCATGCAGCAGGAAGATTGGAGATCGGAGACTGTTGCTCCAATTATAATGTTGATGACCACTTTTTGAACACATGTTGCAATTTTTTTCCCAGTAACACCAAATAAATGTATTTTAACAATGAAGCCAAGTGTCTGATAATATAGAGGTGTTCATTGTTACACGGTGGTTTGGGTGTGATGAAACAGTGTGCATTTCCATTTAGATAAGTCAATAAAAGTTAAGCTGAAAACTTGGTCTGAGGTTCTTTTGTGTAAACTTTTGGAAAATTCTCAAACTTAATTACATTTTAGCTGAAACATCAAAGAGGAGAATAATATAATGGGACTTTTGCGTATTAGTAACAGAAGACAGATGTTTAACATCATCCTGGAGAAAGAAAATGCCCTGAGTAGAGAAGAATTTGTTCATGATCTGTTTAAAGAGACTTTCACCTGTCTTCTGAAGCTCGCTCTGAACACATTTCAGCAGAGAGAGACTAAATGGAGGCTAAGAAAAGAGGGGTACATGTAGGAGGACAGAAAGGAAAAAAATAAATAAAACGAGAGCGGAGGAGAGAAAAGGAGAGGGAGGTCATGACGACCGTGTGATGGTCGCTGACACAGGAGTTCAGCCTGCGGTCAAGGGAAGCAGTTGAAGATGAAGCAGACACACAGGCAAGGCTCTGTGTGCAGGTGCCCCCTTGCTGCCCTGCTCCCTTTCATCCCCCATCCACTCCCACATCGCCCCGCCAGCCCCGCCTGCTATCCACCAATCAGGGCACAAGGGGGCGGCGGCACAGTGGGGACACATCAAAGCGTTCTCTCGGTAAGAGGCTCAGGGCTGATGCTGGCACAACACAGAGGAGCACAGAAGAAAGCAGGGACGGCCAGTTAGAAAAAAGGAGTCCAAATGGAATGGAAAAAAGGAGTCCAAGCAGAACAAAACATTTCATTCTCTTCACAAACCAGCTTTATGCCAGCCAAGCATCCAAAAACCCAGACACATTTTTCTCACTGCCTTGAGCCAATGGCCCCCTTGAGTATGTGAACAAGGGGGATAATTTAATTAAGAAAATCCAATCTTCCAGTTTGAGGGAACAAAGTTAGATTTGAATGAGAGCAATATGCTCCCTCCTTTCTTTTTCAAATTAAAATTTCATAGCTGGAATCAAAGACACGCTGAGGTGCCCCCACCTCGACTGGACGTATGTTTTCAGAACAGACGTCACGAGGATGGAAGAAAGCTGCTATTTTAGTGTCCTTGAGTCTAATTAAAATTATTTAAAACATTTTGCTCATTGAAAAGTGTGTAACATCCGGTAGGATGTATCAACCTCCTCCCAAAAAATGCATTCTTGTTTGGAATAAAGAATGTAAGGTTATAACTTTTTCTTTTCCAGCAAAAAGAGGGATTCAAACTGAATCAATACACACGTCCATTCCTCTAAGTTGTTTTAAATGCTGGATGTCTCTCTGATGCACGACCCTTCATGTTCGCTCAGAACTTATAATGACTTTTTTTTTTTTTGTGAAAGTCCTCGGAGTGAAGAGAGCTTTCTAAATGCGAAGCACCCCCACAGAAATGCTAAGCAGCTCGCGCAGAACCACAAGCCTCACACTACGAGTGTGTCAAGTCCCTAAGTGAGTATGATGCACAATCCAGCAGGCTTTTGCATATGTTAAGGAGGATAATAGGCTCCTATGGGAAAAGAGGCCCAAGCCCAAAAGTGAGCACGTCCATAAAAGTGTTGTGAAGAAAATGCACCCGGCATGGTGAAGTTTAGAAGGACCCACGGTGAACAAACACCACTTTGAAGCACAAAGTGCACAGATGATACAAAGCCGCTCTTGTGTGCACTTGTATAACAGCTTAAAGGTTTCGGCACCAACTTCCCAAAGGCGCTGTCAATAATTTGTACAAAATCACACTCAAAATACAAAGGCGGGGGAAAGGAGAAGAAAGAATGGCTTAACAGAGGATCTTCTGATTTAATAAAGCCTCTCTTTACCCATTTTTTCCCCCCGATGAAAGCTGAGCATGAAGTGCAATGTTAAGATCAATACATAACAAAAAAACAACAACAACGACGCCAACAAAAACAACACCCTCATGACTTTGTTGAACAAAAGCAGCGAGGAAGCTGTTACAATCCCCCACATCGCTCATGTTCTCAGGGCTGTCAATAAGACGAGCGTTACCTCAAACACAAGATGTTTGAGTTTAACCTTTTCGTGGTTAAAATAAAAACAAGTAACTGGATTCGCTTAGCTACCTTGATGACTAGAGGCGCAGGATGGAGATGATGCTTTCATCATCTCTTGCCCTGGGAAGAAACCACAACAGTCTATTGACGGATGGCAACCCCTTGTTGATCATTACAGCAGAGAGGACATACAGGTGTGGAAACATGAAGTCTTATTGATAAAATATCAAAGCTGCAGACAAGGCTCTGTTGACCCCTTCATAATGTCAGCGCTCGACTCTTGCTGCTGGGCACTGTTCAAGTCCTGGTATAGATATAGCATCTCAGCATAATGAAAACATATTGATGCCCCATGCTGCTGTAATGATGAGGCTGACTGAGCGAGCAGAGCGATTATTTGCATGATTTGGGTGGTTTGATGTGTGCCAATGTCCCAGAATGAAGGTGCGGATTTTATCCGATTGGTGTCAGTCACTTTTAAATCTCTCCGTTCGCTCTGTGAAGACAGCAGTGGCACCGAAGTCTGAACAATAAAAAATGTGGCAGTTGTGACAAATCTCAGGATTTATCATTGAACAATAAAACAGAGCTGCTCAGCATGAAATGGGACACACTGAACACATGTTCCATGGTGTGCACAATCTCATGTAAAGACCCAGCTGACATTCTGGCGGAAATCTCCTTTTTCTGTTTTCACTCGCCGTTCTCTGCTCCGCTGCCAGCTCATCCTGTGTGTGTGGTCTTTGCAGAGACTTGGCACTGCAACTCCGCAGCTCAGATTACCACATTAACATTCATTTCACCGAGTGCAGGCGCTTTTTTGAGTGGAGAGAGGGCAAATAAAGCAACGTGAACGACACGGGCAAGGTCGGATCTGAAAGCGCAGAGCGAAAACGGGAGGTTGTGCTGCCGCCACGCAGCCCACCGGCAGGTATTTAGAATGACCTTCCTTTTGTTCGTGAGTGCTGCTTAGTCTGCCCTCTGCCGTGGACTGGGTCTGTGCCCACAAGCCAACCTCATCAGACACTCAGCGTCCACCTATCCATCTTCCCTCATTGCGCACAAAGGTGACAGCTGGCATTCAGTTGTTTGTAAAAGGCCTTTAAAAAACATGCAGGGCCTCAGTACTCAGCTACATTAAAGTAATTAGCTGCCAAGCTAGTAGAAAGCCCCCCCCCCACCAAGTGCCAGCAAGACTGCAGATTGAAGTCGGCATCCTGTTTGACACATCTGGGCAAGGGAGAGTAATGGAAACAGCTGCTTCTGCCCATATGGCATCCAAAGGCTGGCAGCATGGCGGTGTGCTATGCCAACCTTAGGCAAATTATCCATCATTAATCCTGAGATCTGACCAGCATACGAGGTGCTGCTAATCAAAACATCTGGGAAAAGTGGCACAAAAAGAGGGGAGGTCTCATTTAAAAGGTCTGTAATTTGTGACTGGAGTCAGTAAAATGATCTATATGATATTTTACATTTACAGCACAAGTACTGATTTTAATACATACAGTTTTAGTTTGTTCTTGCAAGAATGTATTCATCTATCTCTTGATTGATCTAAAAACAATGATGGTGTTTGATTTTACAAGAAAACAGTGTGGCTTTTGAATTTTGCTGTTGTAACATTCACCCATAAAAAAAAAATCAATTCACAGCTATACTTTGATTAGGCGCAAATTGCCCCTCACATTTGTTTCTGTGTCTGTCTATTGTGTGTCCTTTCCATTCATAGGCTGGCCTGTTGAAAACCGCGCTTCAAATTCCCTCAGAAAGTCAGTGACATTAAAATGTCCTTTGATGTGCCTTCCCCAAGCAGAGAGCACTAACAGTAATAGTGATTCTGTCACTTAATGCTTTTCCGGGGATCAATAGTTCTTAAATGCTAAAGTGGGACAATTAAAAATAAATAGGCGGTTGCTCTAGTCTAAATCAGATTATACATTGCTGCCCTTAGCAGGTCCTCAAAAGCACAGTATGCCTGCTCAGCGAGTCATCTGCACAGCACCCTGGTTTGTGACTGATGCATGTGTAAGTGAGGATGAATTAGGAAGACACGACTCACTTTTCTCCTCCTACCTGAATCTCCAGCAGTCATTTAATAATTAAAAATTAAAACATAAATCATTACTTTTATTTTAAAAGAGTAAAAAGTATTTTTCAAACAGGGAAGGGTCCTCAATCACATTGCAATTAAAAAAGGAACGGAGACAAAGGTAATGACATGGTCGAGATTTTTATTGGCTTTGCAGGATCCATCAGCCTGAGCCATGGCAGCGGGGTCGCAGGCTGGCTCCAGGTCCCCCGTGGCTGCTGCTGTAATGTCAACTCTGGCGGTAATACAGCTGTAACTGGAGGCAGAGCGTGATGGGAACCCGCTCGTGACAGACATGACCAAACCCAACGCAATTAGCAAGCGACAGCAGGTGCTGCCTAACTCTGTTGCGTTAACATGTCTCAGGTTTCCTTGTAATGGCCGCAAAGTGATCCTAACTTTCAATTAACACATCCCCTGCCTCCATCGCCGTGGCCAGCCAGTCTCCGCCATTAACTGCGTGGGAAGCGCTGCCTTGGCACAGGCGATGATGCTCTGTGTTCGTGCTGACTGTGAACGCTTATCACAAACAAAGACACACAGGCGCTCGCTCCCTCGCACATGTACACGTACACAAACACCACTCCATCCTTTAAGGTTCAAAACGTATACTGTTTTTTGAGGGGTTTTTTTTTTACACCACAGATTTTGTAGCAGACGCTACCGTGCCTTCGAGAGGAGAGTATCCGTCTCTGTCCAGCACAAAGGGAAAGTACTGATGTTACCACTCCAGCCTAAATGGGGATAAATGGCTTCACCCCTCCACTCAAGAGGAGTGAGCACTACTTCTACTACTACACAGGAAGAGGCTGATCTTCATTCAGTGGTGCATCATCCATCACTTCATGTGACTCCACAACAAAAACCCTAAAAACCCACACGGCTGTCCTGGAAGCGTCGCAGTGGTGCAGCACCAGGGGGATTAAACGGAACAAATGATTGCTCAGGTGAGGGATGGGTTGGAGTCCTGTCTTTAGCTTGCTGTTCGCTCTCCATCAGCGTGCATCGAAGAAGCGTTCAGCACTGTTACCTGAGACTGTTGACCTTTAGTGATTAACTGGTGGACTGTACCTGAAACAACAGGTGAAGGGTTTCAGCATAATGCTCACATCCTGGTCGGTGACACAGTTTTTTATCAGTAGGCAGATGATACACCATCCATAGGTGGACAGCACACAACCTTCTGCATACATTTGTTTGGATTGCCACACCGTAACGTGGACGGAAGTCATTTTAACGGATGTTACGACTATTATTATTATAAAACATTTCAAGTTTTGTTTTTAGGTTGAAGGTCCAGATTGACACTGTCTATAACAAGTAGAGAAGCAGATGATTTCTATACAATTTCCCTTGATGGAATCTTGAGCATCAGAATTAAATTATTCAGTCAATAATGGATTTTAAAATATGCATTCCAGTGTGTGTTAATGTTTTTGAATAGAAAGGGAGGTTTCACTGAAAAGTAATTATAAAAAGTGTATTATCTTACCCTTGAAGCGATACGCATTTGCCACCCAGCAGTGGATTGATTGTGCGTAAGGCCGCAAGTCTATTTTTGGTCTCAGAGGTATAGAGCTTGGTAGCACTTCAGTCATACCACCTCTATCACCGCTTTGACCTTGTTTGAGGGGCAATGAGAGGCGTCAGGAGCTTCCTTAACTTCCCAGGGAAAAATGATACGTCCCTGCAGAGTCTGAACAAACACACACTTCCATGAAAGCTATGTGTAATTTGCACTTTGCCATCTTAACTGTAGTTATTACTATTTTAAATGGATACATCTGTCTATGTGAAGTCTTTCATTACCTCCACTCATTACCACTACATCACAGTGTTCCCCAAGGATGCGCCTTTACGTGCTCATTCGTTGAAATCCGCTTTAATGTTCTGAATTTGACGCTTGGCTCAAAACAAATTTGTCTGCAGCAATTAAAAAGTATCACCTCGCCAACAGCTCCTCCTAAACTGTATGTGTTACATTAGCTTCTCTCTGGAAGCATGCAGAGCGCTACATGTTTGACCTCATTTTAAACCGTATACCCAACACGAATTGATTAAAAGGCTTACTTTTAATATTGTAAAGCAGATACATGAATTTCTGCACCGGTTTTGGTTCAGCATTTATCCAATACCCGTGCACTGCCTGGTATTGTTACTGGTTATCTTGTCACTTTTGATAACGCTAGAAGTTTTAGAATTGTTCATCAAGAAATTTGAACCCAAGTTATCTCTGGAATCAAGAACAAACCATGTAAATATATAAACCACTCACACACACACACACACACACACACACACACACACACACACACACACACACACACACACACACACACACACACACACACACACACACACACACACACACACACACACACACACAAGACAATTGGGTCTAACCCTAACCCAGCTACAGTTTATTGAAATAGCATCATGAGACTGATAGGCTAATGACTAGTCCAGACCAGCTTAGACCAAAGCTAATTGCTGCCATCTTAAATGAGCTCCAGTCCTGGAAACGTCACAGCAATTTGTGCAAATTTTGGTAATACTTTATAATAAGGGTCCTTTTAATAAATTACTTGGTGCATTATTAAGCATTAATAAACTGTTAAATACTATTTAATATTAATGTTAATATTAAGTAATGCATTACTAAGCAGACACTCCCTGGCTCTTTGTTCTAGCTTTGACAGTGTGTAGTTTCCTGCCGCTAGGGGGCAGTACATACAATTCAGGGTAGTTTTACATCATATCGCCGTGACTGTCGCTGGTTTACACAAACAATATAATAAATGTTTTTACCTGTGGAGCAGAAAGCGTGCAACCTCAGCGTGACTCCTCAGACTTTGATGGTCTTTCTGTTAATTCCATCGGCATCGAAAGAACGCAATACCGATTGTAGCATCCGGATCTGCTCGGGGTCATGTGCCAGCCGATGACATCATCTTACTAGGGCAATACTGCTCGGCCAAAATGTAATATGCATCTCTTTTTTGATTCTGTTCTTTAGGTGTTGGAAAGAGTTTAGCAGCTTTGTAATTAAATGCATGTTTCTTACTGCCTAAATGTTCTTGAACATGATAACGAAACTTCCTCAAGTCGTACATCCAGCCAATCATCCAGTGTGACGTCATTGACAAGAGCAGGACCCCGAGCCAGCCAAAAGAAAACTAATAAAGCCTCCCCCAAAGACACTAGACTCGGCCCCTATTTACTTTAGATTCGATTTTTTTATTATTTGTTACAAAGCCGCCAAAATTTTTCAATAAATGGACATTATTTTATTCATTTTCAACAACATTTTGATAGATATTTGCAGAGATTAATGGTAGAAACTACACATCGTCTCTTTGAAGACATTTAATAATTAACAATTTTATGAGAGTTAACAAACTGATCATTTGTTTATTAATGCCTAATAATGCACTAAGTTAATAAAGGGGCCCTTATTGTAAAGGGTTATCCACATTTTCTTATATGAGCACAACTGTTAAAAAAATCCTGCTATGACCTTGAATGCACCACGGGTGCTACATTTTGTTGCTGCTGAAGATATTTATGCTTGGAGAAAAATGATATCCATGTAAATAACTATTTATTACAAACATGAAAGACATTGAAAAAATTATAAATAAAGTTCACACAAACAACCAAGAAATTTAGGAAAACTGAGCTGTTTCAATGTGGCAGAAATACTTTTTTATGACATTCATTTATCTTGTTTACCATTTAACATAAAACCCAACCACAGACCTCTTTGGTCATTTGTACACATACATTTGGTCTGAGTACAAAAATGTTTTTGTGAAAAGCATAGATTCAAGCATGGATATGCCACTAGCAATAAAACAACGTGGAATCAACCAATAAATGACCCAACAATAAGAATCATGATCAATAAATTAGAATCAAATTAAAAATTATACAATTCAAACAATTAAAAAACAATCAAACAACAACTATATGAATCCTATTTGTAAATGCTGACAGTTACATCCAATAAAGTCGAATCACAGTCCCAGATGGTGCAGGGCTCATGAGGAACAGGTCATCTTTCTGTAATCGCCACTGAAAGTTTTCCAAACTGAATGTTTTGTTTTCCCCTGATATCAGACGACTAAATGCATGCACGCATTGTGCCTCAGACAAGCTGCCATGCTCAATGAAACCCAGGTCAAAATAACTCCAGTTGAAGCTAAAAGCAGAGGAGAAAAAAGTCAAAGCATCTCATGACAGAAATATGAGCCTCTCAGGAATGTAAGCATTTCAGAAGTCATGAATAAATGCAGCTGTTGTGGATGAAAGCAACCTGCTCCAGACCTAATTTAAAGGTCAGAGTTGAGTTAAACGACAGTTTTTCTAGTACATGCTTGTACTTTAACATGTGCCTGCATTTAACAAAATTACAATTTAAAGGCAGCTTTTAGTTCATATTTACTTTTCCGAGAGTCACTTGAGTGCAAACCAAAGCACCGAATGGCTGCATTTAAAACTTTGTGTGAGCATGCTGGAAATTGTTTAGGTCACAGGATGGAGGTTCAGTTGTGAGCAATTTAGTCGGTCGTGTCTTCATCCCCACCTTGCCCCTGATTTTTGGGTGAATTACTGGCTTCCTTAAGCAAATACGTTCCCCGTTTGTTCCATGGTGTTTATACAGCTGTAACACTCAGCTCTGCATACCTGCTGGGAAAATACTTTCCCCATCTCCTCTGATCCACTGAGTCATGGAAGTCATTGACTGCGACACAACTTTGATCCTCACAGAGACCTGGTTTGTGCGTCGTTTAAACGGTACAGAGAGAGGTTGGTTCCATCTGGTTGATGGAAGCAGCAATAAATGCAAATGTTGAACCAAAACTTGAATTTATATTTACATAAATGGGATAAAAATCCACCTAAAGCAGACTTCTTTCATAATTTTGAGACTGTACTCCCATTCCAAGACAAATTTTAACTGAGGTTAACCTCAATTATCTGGGCAGCAATCTTGTTTTAAAGGGCCTTTTCAGGGATTTTGTATTGTGTAAGTTTTAAAAACAACCTGTAAAAAACAAACTCCTCCATGTTGCGTTCTGAACCAGTTCCACTCTGTCAGAGCAGGATCACAAAATTGAAATCCACCAAAAAGAAAGTGAACACAACAAACACACTGCGGAACACTGAAAAACCATTTTTAAAATTTTATCTCTGAATTTATTCAGTTTTTCATGCAGGCTGAACATAAACATTAGCCTGGCCTGCCAAACTGTTCTGTCTATTATCTGTCTATTCTACACAGAGAACAAGCCTGGACACTGGCAGAGCGCACCATGAGGGGCGGGACTAGCCAGCTCAAAAATAACCAATCAGAAAAAAGGAGGAAATGACGACTGTATTGTGTGACGGTGTAGTCAAAGATGGTGTCTGGCGATGGTGCAAACATCTTTCTTTAGAAGAAAGGCTTTTAGTGCTTCTGCTTGTGGTTTTAAAGACATGTCCAAGTCATTTAGAACAGAAGAAAGAGCCGCAGAGAACCCCGCTTCAGACATCGTCTTTGTTGTTTATGAGAAACTGAGCTTTGTGGTGTGTGACATACGCTACTCAGCGCTGATTGGCTGTGTTAGAATTCACAGGGGGTGGAGTTATTTGAATGGGAGCATTACCAGGCCCTTTGCTTCCCATAAGGAAACATTGGTATAGCTGGCCAGGATACGTAAAAATAGTCTCCTACACCTGTCTCCTGCGTTAGCTTGGTGAGACGCTATGGTTTGAAAAGCCTGACAGATCTACGTCACACTGTCATGTCTTGACTCATGACGGGGAAGGGCGTTGTTGATTTAGCATCAAGGAAACAGCAGAGAACATGTCGGCCAGTAGAAGCTAACTGTTAGCTTTAGCCACTCCACCACAAAGCAGAAGCTCCTCCAGGCCTCTGTTATTTATGGAGATAAAACATCAACATTGCAAGTCAGTGGTAGAGTCGTGTTGCTGTTATCCAATCCGAGTCAAGATGTCCAAATATCAGGAAATAAGACTCCAAAACCAGAAATTAGCGATACACTTAATTTCTCCAAATTGAAGGACGTTATTCAAATACCTGTTTTTTCAGCTATTAATTGCTTTCTGTTTTTTTTACCAAAGAACTTCAAAAGATCTGAGCCATCATTCACACTAATTACAACTGTAAGTAGTAATTATCATTAATATAGTTAGTCAGATTCAGGGCTTTCTTTGAGCTAATGTTGTTCCTGTTTGTTTTTAAAAACACACATCTATGCAGGTTGTGGGTGTGATTGTGTACCCACCAATAACCTCCATGCTGTCAGGCAAGTGCACCTCATTGGAAAAGCCTGATGAAATAACCGCTGGCTGCTGACTCCTCCAGTTTCACGGCACTTCTTATTGTCACCCCGAGTGCCTTCCCACAGATTGAGATATTTGCAAACTGTCATCTCCCATAAATAGCTGTCTGGTCTGATGTCGCCTGTGCCCTTCTAAATCTGATTCAGAAAAGCTGCACACCCGCTACTGTTTGTCTAAAATCAGCTATGTTATATTTATAAAATAAAATAAAAAAAACCCATAAAAGACAAAAGTGACAGTGGTTGAGAAGTGATAGAGCAAGCATCTTATCAAACAACAAGCTGGGTGCTCACATATTAAAGCTGCTCACTTCATGCTCAGCGCTGTCACTTCCTCTGACTCTTCGTCTGACTCGCTGCAATCTTTGAACTCTATTAGTGGAAGCAAATCCTTCTTCCTGTCTTTGGATAAAATGGGCTTCAGCACAGTTCCATGCTGGGATTAAAACTTGTCATGTTTGCTGTGGCCGTGGAAACAGAGGAGAGCACCAAGTCTTCAGATGGTATCTGACAGCTTATTATTTTTTGCACTTTTTCATTTGCATTGGTTGGAAAGTAAAACACAAGATTTCAATTGTTCCGTTTTTGATCTCGCCTTGTCCTGTTCTGCAACAGAAAGGACCATTTACCCCATTTGCCAATGAAAAGGGTATAATTCACCAGTTCATCACAGGAAAAAGACACCTGACAATGTATTCACATGTATGCATTTTTATCAGTTTTAAAGAAAACCAGAAATCCAAAGACTCCAGACTGAAAGACCTGCAGGATTCAAATCTGTGACCTTTATGCTATGAGAGGTTATTCCTCACCGCCATGCCTCTGTGCTGCTGATACACTATTACGTACAACCAGAATAAATAAAAAGAAAATCCCTTTGATTTCAGCACCACAATTTACCAGCAGCTGTTCTGGAAACACAATAACTCACCTGCAACTAATGAGGGAAAATGGCAAGGTAGATGCACAAAAAGAGCCTGTCTCCTAAAGGTACCCCATGGTTGGTGTGTTGCTAATTCAGAAATACAAAAGGCTGGAGCCTTAAAAACAGACTTATTTGGATATTCGGACACCTTTTCAGAGCCTCATTAGCTGTGGTATTTTTGAAGCCCAGCAGAAATGCAACACTGTGTCAAATATGACTGGGGAAGTTGAAAAATAGGGTTAATGAGAGGTGTAGCAAAGCGCCATGGAGCCAGGAAAAGTAAACCATAAAAAGCTTCTTTTTTTGGAGCGGGGAAACCATTAAAATGGCTTCTTTTCAGCTTTTCCAGCCGACATCTCGGTGTTATAACAGGAAATGCAGAGAAGCTGTTAGGCAGCAACACAGGCCTTTATGAGTTTAGTTATTACCACTGCTGGCCCACTTTTAATAGCCATACGATCCGCCCAGCGCACAATGGACTGGGCCAGATAATATCATAACCAAGTATTTGCCATGGAGTCGTTTAAGATTTCCTAGATAAAGCTGAAATACTAGAGCTGCAAATTTGTTAATATCATTAAAAGATGTTACCAGTAACTGAAGCTGAGAGAATATGATCCCTCAAGGCCCCGGTCTGTGGAAATAATTTATAATGTAACAGCTATAAAACATGTACAAGTTATCAGGTTCAAGACCTGTCCCAGTATCTGAAGGCTCCTGTTACACATGGCACTGTCTTTGGTGCAAGTGGTAAAACAATTAAGGGGAATGGATTTTCCACCGTGCACGTGTCGCAAACCGGCCTTCCAAGTTTGTCATGAAAGCTCAAATCAATGCAAACCTTTAGGTTTTTATGGAACGATCCGTACCGTTTGATTAAGTAGAAGCATTTTCTTCATCTCAGTGTTTTTTTTTTCTTTTCATTTTTTAAAAGCCTCTTTAATGACTAAAACACACTCTTACAACAAACACATCTGTGCCATCACCTCACGTATATCCCACATCGCTTGTGTCAGTTTGGTGCAAAAAGAACCAAAAGCATCTGACAGAAGTCAGAGAGCACTGGTCATTGAAGCTGCCACAGAGTTTATTATCTCCTTCATTGTATTCACATTGGTAATGTGATCTGTCACACTGTTGCTAATACACTTCTGTACGCTGTCATCTGGCTGTAATGCTTATCAGTCCTGTGTTGATGATTTGCCCTCTTGTCAGGCCCAATTATTCCTGGATGTGTCACGGTGGCAGCCTGTGCGACTGCTAGTAGTGGTGGCAGAGGATGACGTGAGGCAGTCAGAAGCTGTCTGTTCTGTCTGACCCACCCGAGTGTGCTCGGACCGATCTTCCCCCACAGGTTGGTGTAGAGCTGGAACCGGATTTCAGCTGGTAGTTGCTGAGAGACTGAACAACTTACCAGTCATTTTGCATTTGTTTGAATACTTGAGCACTACAAGTAGTAACATATTATTAGCAATGCAAATTAAAATAGAATAATTACTTTTTTGTGTTAATTTAGTTGAATAAAAAAAATGTTTCTGTGCCAAAGTTAGTAGGGGCCACCTTCTTACTTGCTGATACATTCTTGAAGGAGAAATTGAGTTTTCGTCCCACATTACTGATAAGCTAACGACTAGTGTGAAAAACGACTCCATTCTGAAATTATTATCATCATAAACCTTTACGTTACCATTTATTTTGCATCCCATGTTTATTTGGGTGTAGATTTATAGTTTATTAGCAGCAGTAAAATGTCATTCTAGTGCATCCGGGGTCAAGTCCTGTGTGCATTGTAGCTGGAAAACTGCTGAAACAACTTTGTAATACAAGCCCGGAATCAGTGTAATGGGTTATAAAACAATATTTATGTAAAACTGGAACATCTGAGCAAATTTAAGACGTCTATAATATACTTTGTCAATGGCTGCACTCACACTAGCCTTTAGCTCATCAGTCTTCAAGTACATAACCTTTATTTTTCCAGATGCACGATTCAGGTAGCCTGGAAAGTCAGCCTACAGTATCTATGTGATATAGTCTGGACACGGTCCATTGACGGCTCTCAGTTGTAGGGCAGGATCGACTGTTGTCTTTCAAACTGTCTCCGTATGCAATTATACAACAAGCAATGTGACATACTCACCAATACAGATGTCAATCAGCAAGGCAGTTCACCATACTCCATCAAAAAAGATGCAAATAGATCATTTTTCTTAGTAAACTCAAGTACATCTGCTCTTGACTCTTGGAAAAGCCCAAGTCAAATGAATTCAAAGTTGATGCCAAAGCATTTCAAATGAATGGTCGCCATCTTTTTTTGGTTTCTTTTTTTGCCCAGTCGCAGTAATATCCCGCCCACCAACAGTGTGCTGTGATTGGACTTCTAGGGATCCTTCACTATCTTGGTTTCACTCAGTTGCACTAACACCCCGCACCCGACTGATAGAACATTGTGATCGGCCCACCAGATCAATAGAGCACTGTGATTGGACCACTCCAAATTTCGGTGAATGAGGCAGCCCGCCATACATCATCTAAGAAGATGTAAACCAAACTGATGGAGTGCTGTGATTGGTCCAGCACCAGATGACTGTGGAGGTCAGTGGAGTGTGGCTAGACCATCCTTCTGTTTTGGCAAACAGAGTCTAGATTCCTAGTTCAGAAACTTATCTGAAACAGTAAAGATGAAGTTTATTCATAACTTTTACAGAGAAGCTCACTTCAAACAGTCTAAAGATCTCTCCAGGTCGCTTTGGATCCAAACATCTGCACTGCTGCTGTTGGGATATCATAGCTGTTATTTTTGGGCCATCAGTCTTGAATCCTATTTCGTGGTAAAACCGGAAGCTGCTAACTTGAAAGGTAATATGTTTTTCTTTCATAAAACAAACGTATCAGCTCTAAATGTTCCAATCTAAATTCGAGAATCTTCAAACCATTTCATGTTTGCTTCAAATGAATCAGGGGTAACATTTTAAAACTATGCACGATGTGACTGAGAGCGTATGCTTTCTCATTTTTTTCCCAACATGCCAGGCTGTAACATTTTGCCTTTGTCTTAGTTGGATAAAGTCCAGATAAATCCAGTTTAATGAAGGCATTTCAACAATTGATTAAACTGGAAATGCTACAGAAATAAAGTGGGCCTGCATCGCCAGCTATGAGTAATAATCCTTCCTGTCAGGGTAAAGATACAGAACATAAGCTGTCAATTTCCCAGAGTAGGAACCATGAAGATGCTGAATTTGCCTTTGGACCATGATAGTCAATTTCTGGACTAGGACTTTGTAGTGTTTCCCTTTAAGCTTTGTTTGGTTCAGAAACAAGACAGTTTCCCAAAATAAAACTCCTCTCAGTGACCTTCCCTTTCCACTGAGTAGTGCAAATCCCCATTCTCTCTGCCAACAAGGACTCATTACTCCCTGTTTTAAAGAGAGCTTTCTGGTCCAGGAGGCCTCATTACAGCTGAAAAAGACACCCATGGGAGACGCAAGGAAAACAGTGAAGACCCCCCCTCGAGTAATAAGCCCGCAAACTTCCACACAAGACTCAGTGAAGAACGTACGAGCGGAAAAGCGAGCAGCCCCCCTGCTGTTCCATAGGAGAGGTGTCTTTGAGGTGTGCAGGCTGCATGGCTCAGTAGTCAGGAGAAGTTCCAAATGCTCTCAAACTGATTAGCACTGCACAATGGTTCAAGACAGCAAAGCTTGACACAGCTGATGCCTTCTCTGTCAAACATTCCAACAAATACACTTTGAAGTTTTCCTTTTGGGCCAAATGGCACTGCAAATGTGCAGTTTGTGTTGCATCAAGATGTCAGAATAAATTAAGACGTCTCTCATTAAAAGGCCTTTATTAGCAGAACATTCCACAAGGTTACAGATTAAATCAAATTTTTGCTAATAAAGAGTACAAATGAAAGAATCGCCGTCTGAAACTGTTGTAGCAAGGGGTTATTTTTAGTGGGTGTCTACTGAGTGACCTTGTGGACGGGACTGAAAACACAGCTGTTCTTTTCTTTGGAGGAAGAAAATGTTATCTGAACTAATAAACTTTGCGCTGCAGTTTACTTAAAGAGCAACATAAAGGGACCAAAAAACTCACAATTGAATTTTCCCACAAAGTCTGGTAGACGTTTTTGTTTCAATATTGCTGCAAGCTGTGATTCCCACGTGAAAGGCATCAGCGAGCTGCATCTTCCTGTCACTCACAGCCGAGTGGTGGGGGAGAGAGAGAGAGTCTGGTACGTCGGTGTCACGACCTCACGCTCCGGGCGAGTGTATCCTCCCACAACCAACTCTTCAGTGTCGGTTACACAGTCTGGACCTAATCACCAAAGTCAGTGGAGGGCTGCTACCTAGGGTCCGCTGAGCAAAATAAAAAATAAAACGTGTAGATAAAAATTTTCAGTCAAAGAAAAGTTCACATAAAAGTTCTTTTAAGCCCTAAGAGTTGCCTAAAGCGGCAGCGTGATTTACACCTGGCTCATTACGCATTAGCTTGTTTGAAAGTAAATAAACTTCTAATTAAAAAAGATAAATAAATAAATCAGTCAAGCTGTTTAACGCCTTCAGCGAGCCTGCCTGCATTTCCGGATGCGATCGGTTTTGGATGACTTCAGTGTCTACAGAGGTCAACATTCCCAACAGTTAACACAGTGGCAGATGGCGTCTCTGTAAGATTTAGTAACACATGTCAGCTGAGGGTCCCTTAAGAGAGCTACCCGGCCCGTTTATAGCATCAACTTCAATCTCATCTGGAACCACAGAGAAGTGACTACATCTTCTCGTTTGTGTGTGTCTTTCCCAAACAGCTACAGTGTTGTTAATAGGGTGTTTTGTTTGAAACCATTTACAGTCCAAAAATAAAGAAAAAATCCCAATCCTTTTTCTAATCAGCAGCTGATTTGGCTCTCTTGTATGTTGTAGCCTGTGCCCGGACCATCTATCTATTTCCATCAGAGAGAGTAAATCCAGCAACACCCTCTAGCTCCTGGGGGACCCCAGGGTGCTCCCTGTCTAATACCTCCAGGAATTCTGGGTCAGCCCCGAGCCTTTTTTCTTTGAAAATACTCAGATATCGATCAGATGCTTGTACCATATCAGCTAAATCCTTTGAATGAAGAGGAGTAGCAGGTTTTCAGATGTTTGAGGACCTTATCTTACCTGTAAGGCCAAGACTGGCCTTATCTCCATCTGCCTTAGGGTTAGGGTTAGGGCTAGGGGGTTAGGGTTAGGTTTTCATTTCAGCTTGTGTCAGTGATCATGTTATTTGGATGAAAATCTAAATCTTGTGAGTGCAGTAGATCAACATATTTGTCTCTTGGCTTCACTTCATTGTTTTGACAGGTTGGACCAACCACCTTGTTACTTCTAACAAAGCCTCAATCCATTAGTCTGTCTCCATCACTCACAAACAAGACAAGCCACCAAGACACTTACCCCTACGTCATATCGGAAGCATCAGCGACGCAAAACGGCAGCGGAAAGGTTTACTTGCGACTTGCTGTGCTCCTCGCAAGATCACAAAATTCCTCAAGACTTCAACGATCCTCCTCGCTTAACTTGCGAGTTTATGCCATCCACCAAAAAACCAAAAAGAATAAAATCACGTTTGATGTAATATATGGTGTTGTTCCTCTCCACTTCCAGGATTAAAGCCACGAAAAGCACACCGCTGCACTTTTATGGAACGATACTGGCAGGACAAAAGCCGCTAGGTCACGTGTATTGACGTAATCAACATAGATATGTAATTCATCACGATGTTTATTTAGAAAATTATCAGGGATTTTACACTGAAACAGTATGGGATTTCCTGTTTAGCAGGACAATTGTCACATCCCAGAAGAGGTTCGTGTCAAAAACTGAACCCGATCATGTCTTTAGCGGCACAGCATGCCGATTCAGGGAAGCACCTGAAAATTGCCGCGTCGCGGCTGATTTGAAGCACCCCCAAAGACTCTAATGGATTGTATTTGAAGCAGTGAGGTTCTGCTGCCATTCCGTGCCACTGATGCTTCCAGTGTTCAGTAGACTTTAGAGTCCTCGCCTTACAGCAACAACTTACTCCAAATGGCTGTTTGCAACACATTCTCACTCCCAAAGCATCAAATGCTGACGATTGACTGCCTGAGCGTCGGGTTCTGATACCCATGATAAAACGCTCATTTCACCGACATTTAACCTCTTGCTATGTAACCATGTTGGAGAGGGACGTTACAACTAGAAACAAACGTTTGAATGCACAAGCAGGTTAAGGTTGGATGTGGGTGAGTGGAAGGTTAAGTAGGGTAAAAGTCAGAATTCTGTGAAATTTGCGTTTTTACGCAGTCGTCGGAATCTGATGCTCAGTGACAGAACGTTGGGAGTGAGAATGTGTTGGAGATTCAGAGTGGCGGAAAGGTTCTTATGTTCTCATGTCAGCCCCTGGTAGGCTCCTCTAATGCAAACTTGCCTCAGGTAGAGCGATTCTGAGACTCAGATGAAGGAAGATCATGACAAAACAGGGTACCTCACCTGGTAAAGGAAGATCAAGTCACCCACCTTCAGATAAGACCTGGAGGGGGATTATGAGCACCTGAGGGTTGAGCCTTGCCCCCTGGGGCTTATCCTAAAAAGGATACAGAAAACAACTTCCACTTCCTGCTGGGAGAGAAATCAAGGTCAGGTTTAATGGAAGCTGGGTGGCAGGTAAGCATGAAAACTAATCACCCTAGCAGAGCAAACTGGCTAAAGTAGTTTCTGCCTCTAAATATTATTTCTTGCAGATAAATAACAATGGTAATATAAGAATACACGTGGAATTTAAAGGTCTTTAATCCATCATTTTGATTTAGGTTAAACACCCTGATGCACTGAAAGGGTTCTGGCCCTGTGCACGTGAGCTAAATCCCCAGACTTTAACAGGTGATGTTGTGTCATATGGGACTGTTTATTGACGGGCCTTTAAACGTTCAGGTCGTTTTCATCGATCAGCCATGCAGCATGCAGGCTGCTAGTCAGAGGATACAGTGCAGCTGGAGGGCAGTAGAACTGGAGATCCATTAGGTGCAAGTGAGCGCACAATCATCGATGTGAGCAGATTATTGTGGTTGCTTAAGCCTTAAAGAACACTGATTACAGTGATTATCTTTTCACCGGGAGCGCTCAGAGTGCACTGACACCGGAGGCGCAAAAAAAAACATTTACAGTCTCATTTAAGCAGGTCAAAACTCACCCAACATGATTAGTTTTGTAGTCTGTGTGGCCTGTCGTACTGTACGTTTATGCCATCAAAGCAAAAACACTCGCCCTGGAGTTGATGGCTTATTTTGCTCATAATATGTCTTCTGGGAGGCCTAAATAGCAACTGCTAGAAACAAAAAAAAATCAAAACATGTATTCAATTAAACCGAGAGACATCAGAGCATTTTCCTTCTGGTGTGGATCGATGTGCCTTGGTCTAAACGCTTAAACCCGTCAGCTGTGAAGCCTTCTACAAGCCAACAGAGCCAAAGAATCTTTGTTTTATTTCTTCTTCAAGGACAGCCTGAAAAGTTGAAATAATAATTTTCTTGCAGATCAGTTTAGTTTACACATAAAATATTGTTATGTTTTGGTAAAAGTTAAAGGTGTAGAAACTCGTTTAATCATAACATTTGCAGTTGGCTCTAGTAAGAATGGATGCCTCTTAAGTTGTACTCTGGAAAAAAAAAAAGCCAGAAGCGCCTATATCAGCATGGAGAACTCAGCTGGAGGAGAAAGTAGCTTCAGCCGACAGGATTTGGAGACCTGATTCCTGATATTTAGACATCTCAGCTATGATTGGCTAACAACAATGCAACTCTACTACTGATTTTGTTTGCTGTGCAATGTTGGAGTTTCTGTTGTGCTGTGGAGGTGCTAATGCTAACAGTTAGCTTCTACTAGCCAAGATGTTCTCTGCTGTTTCCTGGATGCTAAAACAACAGCCTTCCCCGTCGTGAGTCCAGATGGGTGAGTCCATAAATGCTAAAAGACAGTGTGACATAGATCTTTGAGACTTTTCAAATCTAAATACATTTTCACCGTCTATTTACTATCAGAAGCTAATGCTAATAGGTGTAGGAGACTATTTTATGTTCAGCCTGCATGAAAAATTCAAACTTCAAAAAAACATTTTTCAGTGTTCCACATCTTTAAGACGCTAACATTCTGAAAGAAAGGGAATACAAATTTTAGCCGTAGATGAAAAATGGAAGATGACGTCTAGATTTAGCCACCCTCAGAGCAAGACTACAGTCCATTTCGTTAGTTAAGATATGTAATGCTGATGACAGCAATATAATGCCTTTTTTGGCATTTAGCATTTACGTTTTTAAGTAATGGAAGCCACACCAAGATTTTCTGTCAAAAAATCTTTTTTTTTTTGTTTGCTGTGCTGTCAGACGTTTGTTTATCAGTACACAGAGCAAATTCTGTTTGAGTGACAGAACATTGCAAAATGCCAAAGTTGGAGAGAGCTTTCAAGTGGAGGGAAATTGAGTATGCAAGACTGACACTGACTGATTTAGCAAATGTCAAGCAGTTATCTTGAGCAACAAGAGCCACAATCATAATCGGAGAGGCTCACTTTCAAGTAGCTGTTGAAAGAGGAGATTTATAAAAAAAAAAGATGTTTCATCTACTTTTCTGTTCTGCTCGAGTCCATAATTCTAAAGATTTCCCTCACTTCTGTTTTCATAATGATAGATATAACCTTGATATTCCAGATCCTTGAATCACATGACTGAGAAAGAAATCCGAAGAAACTTTGGACGCCACCAAGGAAAAAATGTGCACAACAACGTTCTCGTCGTATTTGAGCTGTCACTGAGTTGTCAGAGTACAGTGATGCTGACAATTGATTCATGTGCAAATGTCTCCGCTCCCCGGATGGCAGTCAGAGTATATAAAACTCATTTTTCCCTCTGCGAGAATGACAGGATGCAGTGAGTCAAGACAACAAAGCTGTCACAAACAGCTGTCGGCACTGACAATTATCAGATTTATTTATTGACGATGATCGGGCAGAACTGCTTGATAAAAAGCATTGTCTGAAGACAGGGACATCCTCTCCCGTTAGACAGCATGGACAACTATGATAATACACCACACACTTACACTGATAGGATGCTGTCAATCACCGCTCCTTTGAAAGACTGCAGACTGATGGCTGAAAAATTCTTTCAGGCACTTGCTCCTTACCTTTCCACCACCCTCTAAAAGGAAAGAGCCTCCAGAAAAACCAGCACGAAGTAGCAGATATTGAACTGGGTCACGAGAAAATAAGTGAATACTGGAACAAAGAAAATGGCCCCCCAATAATGAAGCTCTACTGTGTTAAACCCGTAATGATCAAAAGGCTAACACCATTACAGAAGCAGGCTCACCTTGGTGTCGAGTTGGCCCTCTGAGCGCGGCTGCACATGCATCTCAAAGAGCTCCGAGTGTAGGCCACCACCCGCGAGTGGCTTATGTACTTCTGGTCACAAATGCAGTGCCCTGCGGTTAATTTAATGATCTCTCCATCCAAAAAGCTCCTCTAAAGGGTGAGAGTAATAATACTCACAGTCCTACTTGTTTGGTGGAGAGTGGTGCATGTGTGCGACTTGGCCGTGGGGGACATGTGTTAATCCCCACAGCCCGACAGCACTCACCTCTATCTGGAGGCAATGGCCCTTCATGTCTCATCATTTCTTCTCTGTGCCCCACTGCTTCACGTTACACAAAGAGGCTGTGCTGTTTGTTCTCTGCTGTAAGTGTCAGACCTATCTGGAGAAGTTCATTTGTATTAGTGGATGCACACAGCATGCTCTGGCACTCACTCCTTATGGGTGAGGTGTACACCGAGGGCCACCAGCTGATCTGGGTAACAAGGTTTTTCCACAGAGCAAGTATTTGGCCAAAGGACGCATCCAAGTGGTGCTTAATGAGAAGGATGAAATGAGTTGTGTGATTCAGGATTTTACTGCTTTGATTTCTTGTTTGGATGTCAAACATTGTAACATATCCAGCAATCCCCATATTATTTTGCTGCTTAAGGAACAGCGAATGAATCCAAATAGCTGAGCAAAATAAATAAATAAATAAATAAATAAAGCACCCGACTGCTGCTCATTTGTAAAATAATTATTTATGACAAGAGTTTAATTTTTGTCTTTGCTAATCAAAGTACCACTCCCTCGACAATTTACTCTCATTTACCATCTGTACCTTTGAAACGTAGTACAAATACTAAAATTAGCCGTCAAATTCTTCAAATGATCCTTATAGTTTTGTGGCCAGACTAAATGCTGGGCAAACAGCGGAAGCAAAGACAGAGAAAGAGACTTCATTTCCTTATTTAAACGAAAAAGTGGCTCGAAGGCGGTCTTCTTCACCTTAAAATCTTCTGTTTCAAGAAGCTGTTTTTACTGAGAATGGAACACACATGGAGTTCAAACACTGAAATGCTCAGGAAAAAAAAGAGGGTTTAAAGGTAAAATGTACTCATATTTTTAATACATTTGCAGGGGTCGCAAGTAGGAATGAATGCCTTGTAAGTCGTTTTCTGGAAAAAGGCTCTGAGGACGTAGACGTTAGCTGGTGGAGAAAAACATGTGGGTTTGGCGTCTTACATCTTGATATTTGGACATCTTGCTTCGGATTGGCTAACAGCAACATGCCTCTTCACTGACTAAGTTTGTTCTGCAACATTAATGTTTTATCTCCACAAATATCCCAAGCCTGGAGAAGCTCTGCTGTGTGGTGAGGTTGCTAATGCTAATGGTTAGCTTTTACTAGCCGAGATGTTTTCTGCTGTTTCCTGGATGCTAAACCAATAACAGCCTTCCTCATCTTGAGTCAAGTTGATTGTTTAATGACAGTGTGACGTAGATCAGTCAGGATTTTTAAATCCTAGCGCTTAACCATCTATTTTTTTTATCAAAAGCTAATGCATGAGATAGAGGTAGGAGACTATTTTCATGTTCACCCAGTACAAAACACTCAGTGACTCATTATAATCAGAAATAATCATTAAAAACATTTATTTTTTCTGTGAAGCTGATATTTAGATTATGTGGATGATTTTCTTTTATTGTTTGTTTGTTACCTCAACTTTATTTACATTATGGGAAATGAGGTGTTGTTAGGGAAGCTTTTCCAAAGGGGTTTGAATGAAGACAACTGGGCATCTTTGTTGGCTAGTAGAAGCTAACCGTTGCCTTTATTCAAACCCCTTTGGATTAAAATGAGGTATTCCATAAGCTGGATCATGGTTGACCAAAACCTGTTGAATGAACCATAAGCTGAAGAGAAATGGAAAAAAATAAAAATAAATAAATAAAAATCAGTGACTAGGTGAACCAGGGTGCTATAAAGATTTTGCGTGTGTGTGTGTGTGTGTGTGTGTGTGTGTGTGTGTGTGTGTGTGTGTGTGTGTGTGTGTGCGCGTGCGTGTGTGTGTGTGTGTGTGTGTGTGTGTGTGTGTGTGTGTGTGTGTGTGTGTGTGTGTGTTTGTGTCTTCCATGGAATAACTTTGGAAACTTAATCAAGAAGGCCAATAAAGCTAATCATCGCACAGTTAAATGATCAGAAGTCCATCAGTTTTATAAATAAAGGGCTAAAACAGGCATTAAGCAGAGTTTATCCCAATCACTTGACATGACTTAGTCAAGTCAAGTCAAGTTTTCTTTATTCTGGACTCTTAGTCCAATTCACAGAGGTGGAAAATCATTGTAGAGACAGGAATTGTAGGAATCAGCATTGCTCTGCACAACTTGAACATTCATGCACAACATATGAAAAAAGCAGAGCAATGTGATTTATCATTCACCGAGGCTGAATTTGATCATAGTCAGTAGTGGACTATGCGATGGTTGATTTTATTAATAATTTAAACCTGTAGTTTTGTAAAACTGGTAAACCACATGATCCAACACTAAAATGTGGTTTTATGGACTTCTACGAGGCTCAGGTTTAAAAGCATACCACAGACAATCGCACAACACATGAAATAAGCTCAGTTGATGCATCTTTTACTCTACATTTTTTTCCAGTCATGTCATGAGCTCACAGGTTCATACTCAACAAAAGAAAATTTTAAAGTGGCAGAGCAAGGACTTAGTACATTTAATACATTGCACTTCAGTGACTTTTGTCTACAGGTGTATGGATTAGTAAACAAATCATTCACAAATTATGCCGGGATGGCTCATTTTCTTATTGAGTCCCAGGTGCCGTTATTTTAATCATTACCTAATTGTCTGGCTGCTCTATCGACAGGATAGAGGCCTCCCACTCTGATTCTGCTGACACCGGCAGGACCTCCAAGATCTGGGTTAACCTTTCGATGTCCATTGATGCTTCGTGGGCTGATGATGATTGATCGAGGTGGCCCTTGCTGTTAGATAATACCTAATCAGCGTTTGGAGTAATTTGTGTAAATGAGACCTCATTATTGATGGTAGGCAACTTTAGGCGCTTTCATGCACGCTGAGTCTAAACAGGGATTGGATCAGCAATAAAACTTTGCTTTGTGCCTCCTGCATCTCCTTCTTTGAGATTGAGGGCAGGCTGGCTGCTTGAACTGTTGAATGGGAAATAAGTGGGAGAAGATGAGTTGACAGAGTGCACACAGAGAATGAGAATAAACTACATGCTGTATTGTAGAGCATGTGATGCACTGAATGGTTTGACTATTTTCTGCAACGGTGATTTCACAAATAATCCTCCGTGCTTCCTGGAGTTTAGCTTTTCTGATTTACAGTACATAATTCTCTGACATGGACGTGTCCTTTCTTATCTTAATTAGGTAATCTGTGATGAACCAGAGGGAAATAAATTTAGTTTCCATCAAACGACTCCCTGTCAGAAATGATTCTGTCAGCACCTTGTGAGAATAAGTCCGTGCCGGGTATTAAAATGATAATAGAGCATGTGGGTGCTTGACAAGACGGCTCTCGATGAGATTATGAAAAGCAACTATTATATTCAGCTTTTTTATAAATCTCATCTCTGGTGGAAATGACTGCCAAGAGAATGACAAAAGTCAGCATCTGGACGGTCTTGGTGGATAATGAGCACCGACTGAATACACACCAGTATAATCATCCATGGTACCTGTAACTATGTTGAAAGAGGAAAAAAAATGAGAAACATCTGTTCCACATTGTATTTTATGTACCGTGAGTTTTTATCATTCAGTTAATGTCATTGTTGCATTTGTAATTCAAAGTGAAGGTGCAGCTGCCTTTTTGATGTTGATGTTGGAGGATGGATGACTGCCCCAAGGACATGGACTGTCCTGGACTCCGCAGATGAAGCTCTGCCCGTCTATGGCTCCTCACAGCCCGAGCTCGAGCTCTGTCATGACAACACCAGGCCTTGATGATGATTGATCATGTTGTTTTCTTCATTACTTTAAACCCAATCAGTGCTTTCTGTAATTTGAGTAATGATAGCTCATTATTGCAGAGTTTAAGGGCTTCTTTATTTTACGCCACTAGCTTACCCTTTGGGATCACATTATAGGATCAATGGTTTTCCTTTTTTTTGCATACGCACAAACACACAGACAGCTTGGGAATCCTTTTTCAAATGTGAAGTTCAAATAAATGGAAATGTGTACTAGGCTTTGTCATTTCACAAACTTTTAAAAAGATACATGAAATACTTTGAAGCTTGGAAATCTGTGATCACAAAAAAATATTCATTTACTCGGAGGAAACGAGAGATCAGAGAGCCATCACATTGTTTATGATAATCATCTCCTTGATTTGATCAACAGATTATAGAATGCTGCAAATGTAACAGAACATAGAAATGCATTTTTTAATCCATTTTAGGTATAATTCAGGTAATTAGCTCTAATTAAACAGGTACAGAAAATGTAAATATTAATTCCTGCTTATTTCAAATCCCTCAGTGAGTAGCTACTACAGTATACTTCAGCTACAGTGATTACTGGCAAAATCATTATTTTAATAATTTAGATTAGCATGGGAATGTGTGTCATAATTAACACAACAGCATTGCATTCCTTTTATTTTAACTATATTGTAAAAAATGTTTAAACAGTTTTGAAACAAGTGCAGATAATCAGTTACTAGGTTAAAGCTGCCTCTTAACAATGTTCTAACATAGTATAACTAAGAGGCTTAACTAACATAGTACAGCCATGAATGCATTGTGGAGATTAAAAAATAAACCAAAAATTTAAGGAAGTGGTTCTCTCGCATTTGTCTAACAACCTCCGCCAGTAACACAAAAGCAACCATTTGACCATTCGGTTGTCAGTGTGGCCGAACCACCGCACTTCCACACTCCCCTGTTTCCTCCACTCCTATAGCTCACTCACATATTTAACAACAGAACACCACTGGTTTGAGTGAAAGAGAAGGAGAAACAGCCGGCTGCTACCAAGGGCGCAGCTAGGATTTTCAAACTGGGGGGGACAAAGTTCCAATGTACCCTCCCCCAAACACATACACACACACACACGCACGTACACATACAAAAACTATTGCAAGAGGCATAACTAGAGCTCAGTCAGTTTGTGTAACTTCATCCAATGGTTTACGTAAAAACGAACACCATTATATACGTGTTTGAAGCCATTATGCAATGGAACGCTGGCAACAAAGCTCTGCCTGATCAACACTATCCGACACATTCTCACACCCAAGGTGTCAAAATATGACGCGTGTGACCAAGCCTCAATAAATGACAATTCGGGACGCCCCAGCGCGTCAGGAGAAGACCATCAGGGACAAACAGCTGACACAGCGTTCCAGAGCGTCGGAATCCGACGCCGGTGGTGAGACGGACATTAGAACTACTTTTAAACTACTTAACCTTCCCCTCACCCCAATCCTAACCTTAAGGTCACAGTTTATGGACCTTAAGGTTAGGATTGGGGTGAGGAGAAGGTTAAATAGTCTAATAATGTCCGTGTGACCGCGCGCTTCAAACAATGGCGCCAGCGGAGCCACGTGACCCAGCGTGTCCCTGATTGTTGTCTCCTGTCGCACTGGGGCATCTCGAATCGTCATATATTTAGGCTTGGTCACATGTGCCATATTTTGACGCCTTGGGTGTGAGAATGTGTTGCACTATCCAAATTAGTCATGTGTTATTCTCCCAATCAATCACTAACCAAAACCTCATGCTTTATGCAAAACAAGTTTTATTTAAACATTAACTGATTTTCAGCATACCAATCTTTACAGAAAGCACAAAAGCTCTATGTAAAAAAACTGCACATAAAATATATTTAAAAATCGATATTCAGTTATCTCTTAGAGCAGTGGTTCCCAAATTTCCAGCCTCTGACCAACAGATGTTCCTTCGTATTTTTGCGTTATTTAGAAATTTTCATTATATTTGGAAAGTTTAAATTTATATGGATATATATAAAGCTCTTTTTAAATGTTATTTTTTACTTTTATTTTTATGATTATGTGGCACACTTTGACTTTCATATATAATGAATCTGCCCTTTTTTACATTTGGCCTTGGCCACCAAAATGCCTTGAAACGGTCCTGGGTGTTTGACTGAGTTTTGAAGGTGATCTGAATTGTATCAGATGTATAAATATTACATGTGTATAACTTATTATTTTATACAGGTAAAAACGTGTAGTGGAGATAAATCTACCTACATTTTACTTTCAAGCTTTGTTTCCTTGTTTTTATGTGACTATTTTCCTGTCCTGTCTGTCTCTCATCTTCCTGCATCTCCTCTAAACTCTCCAGAAAATCTGCTGCCTGGATTCCTACTTTTTCACCTCATCAGTTACTTTTGAGCAGATGAAAGGGATCTCCTGACGACAAAGCAGAGTGCACGTTTCGATGCTGCGTCAGTGAGGTGAAATCACCGCAGCACACGATGAGCGAGTGCGTGAGGAGCGATTAAAAGACAGAGTACCAGAGGATTTAAACAGATATGATCGATCATGTGTTAATAATAATGTTTTTTTGCGCCACCTCGAGAATGTATCGTACGCCGGCCGCAGCGGGCGCACCAACAACCAGCACTCTGTGTCCTCCCCGCTCAACAGAACCTGCTACACTGAGAGTCCATAAATATTGTAATATAGGCAGAAACTGGATCTTTCCCTGACAGATATCTAGCCCCCATAAGTTGATCCCTGCTCCTTGATGAAAAACTGGACATTTTGATCAATAAAGGAAACCCTCCCGGACAGAGAGTGAAAAGTGGACATGTCCGGGGGAAAGAGGACGTATGGTCAGCCTAATAATATTTGCACTCTTCATGCTGCACGCATCTCCTCTTCTCCCCGACTGGGAGCCTCACGGCGGGAGGCGTTTTTCAAGCTCTAAAAACTCCCAAACTTTGCTCAGCCTGAAGGTTCCACATCTCCATTATCTTCTGGTGTAAAGTAGTAACTTCATGAGGGCTCATGTTTGTAGATGAGACTTGTTAAAGTCAGCAATGAGGCTTTGGTGCTTTTAACGAGTAAGCCCCAACACTGACAACAATGTACTGAATCTAGAACCAACATGCATAAATAAACAGATCGGTCCCACCTACTTACACTGTTGGTCTTTTTTAAATACGCAGTAATCGTTGCTTGCCTTTTTTGCTTCATCCTGCATCCTAGCAGCAACCACTTTGGCGCCTCTGGAGTCGGTGTTTGTTGACGTCATGGTGCATTCAATGAAATTGGAAAAAGGAGCTTCAAGCACTTAACTTCCGATTTTGTTTTCTTTCTGACCTTAGTTGGGGGGATGGATCGGGGTCGATCTGAATCTGGGGGGGACAGACTCCCCCCCCCACCCCCCCCCCCCGTTCCCCACCCTATCTGCACGCCTGGCTGCTACCACTTCAACTTTAGGACAAACCACCAGAGCCCCAAAAAGAAAAACACCATTTGAAGTCACAATAAAGAAAACAAACAAAAAAAAAACTGGATCTAGAAAACGATGACTGGTGATTAGCGCTGTCTTGTTTCCTCTTGAAATGTGGGCAGGGCCAGATTAACACTTTGTTGTACTCCATGGAATCTTTCAGAGAATCCACAAATAGTGGCTTTCAAATGTTTTAGTTACTTTTTGCAAGTTTTGAAAAGCAACAGATGAGACAGCATGTCTGATCATTTAGTTCTTCATCTGATAATATTAGAACATGTCAGTAATGTCTGAGGGGCTTTTACAAACACTGTATAATTAATACTGTTGGAGAGGGTATGGATTACACAGAGGCTTCTGGGGAGCCAGTTGGGGGGGGGGGGGGTGAAGGTGATCTGAATTGTATCAGATGTATAAATATTACATGTGTATAACTTATTGCTTTATACAGGTAAAAACGTGTAGTGGAGATAAATCTACCTACATTTTACTTTTTGTTTTGTTTTCTTGTTTTTATTTAACTATTTCCTGTCCTGTCTGTCTCTCATCTTCCTGCATCTCCTCTTACGTTATTCTCCAGAAAAACTGCTGCCTGGGTTCTTACTTTTTCACCTCATCATTTACTTTTGAGCAAATCGAAAGGATCTCCTGACCACAAAGCAGAGAACGCGTTTCAATGCTGCGTCAGTGAGGTGAAATCACCGCAGCACAGGTGATGAGCTCCGCAGTAGCAGAGCGATTCAGGCACAAATAAGACAGAAAGTAGAGAACACGTGTGGACATGAACAATCGTAAGTTAATTATAGTTTTTTGGTTGCGCCACTTTGAGAATGGACCGTGCGCTGGAAGCAGCAGCCTGGAGCGCTGCGCAACAACGCGCTGTGCCGCTCTCTGTGCTCTCTGCTCAAAAGAGTCAAAAAATGATGTAATATAGGTAGAAAATGTTTTTCTGGCTCCCCTGGTGGTGTAGGATATACAGCTCCCCCATAATTCGATCCCTGCTCCTGGATGAAAAGCCGTACATTTTCATCAATACAAGAACCCCCAGTCCGGACGCCCCGGACAGAGAGTGAAGAGTGGACACGTCCGGGGAAAACAGGACGTACGGTCACACTAGTTTAATATAAAGCGGGAAATTACAGATACAGTATTTTGCTCGTGCTCTTGCTGCCCTGGGCCCTTTAAAGTTCATGGGCCCTGGGCAATTGCCCAGTTGCCCATATGGTTAATCCGGCCTTGAATGTGGGTGTCCGGTTTTGGCAGAAGCGTTTCAGGGAAGATATCAGAGGGGAGGGGTGAGTGTTCCATGACCGCGGTTGCGTTAAAAATCTAGCCTGTTCTGTATGTTTGCTAAAGCAGCTTTAATTAGCTGCTAGGCTAACTTAGCTGTTTAGTTAGCTTTTATGTTAGCTTACACTATAAAAGCTAAATAATAAGACCTCAAAACAGAAATAGATTGATACATCGACGAATGGACAGAGGGAAAGACAGACAGTCAGATAGATAGATAGATAGATAGATAGATAGATAGATAGATAGATAGATAGATAGATAGATAGATAGATAGATAGATAGATAGATAGATAGATAGATAGATAGATAGATAGATAGATAGATAGATAGATAGATAGATAGATAGATAGATAGATAGATAGATAGATAGATAGATAGATAGATGATAAATAGATAGATAGATAGATAGATATAGATAGATAGATAGATAGATAGATAGATAGATAGATAGATAGATAGATAGATAGATAGATAGATAGATAGATAGATAGATAGATAGATAGATGATAGATAGATAGATAGATAGATAGATAGATAGATAGATAGATAGATAGATAGATAGATAGATAGATAGATAGATAGATAGATAGATGATAAATAGATAGATAGATAGATAGATAGATAGATAGATAGATAGATAGATAGATAGATAGATAGATAGATGATAGATAGATAGATAGATAGATAGATAGATAGATAGATAGATAGATAGATAGATAGATAGATAGATAGATAGATAGATAGATAGATAGATAGATAGATAGATAGATAGATAGTTAGATAGATGGATAGATAGATGATAAATAGATAGATAGATAGATAGATAGATAGATAGATAGATAGATAGATAGATAGATAGATAGATAGATAGATAGATAGATAGATAGATAGATAGATAGATAGATAGATAGATAGATAGATAGATAGATAGATAGATAGATAGATAGATAGATTGTTGTAAACAAAGGAAATTAAATCTATGATGAAATGATAGATAAAAAAATACTGTTTTCAAAACTGAGTATAAATTAACATAATCTATAGAGGCAGCACGAAACAAATGAAGAAGTTTATGAGCTAGATGAGAATCATGTAGTCCCTGAAAGGAGTTCTAAGCCTGCATGACCTTTATAATAAATACTGTGCAGATGTTAAAAAAAACAATCACAACAAAGAAGATTTCCAATTTCACTTCACACCAACAATCAATCATATAGGTCTAAAGATGGGACGCTGCAATAAAGGCACCTGCAAATACATTAATGAACCGCTTCAGCACTGACAGACACAGATGCTGTGAGAGAACCAAATAAGGGCATTACAAAGAAAGGTCATGCCACAACTTCACACAGTCCGATCAGAATCAATAGAAAATTTGGAAACAGAATATCATCAATCCTTCAGGAATCAGCAGCAGATAGGGTGATTAATCAAGCTAACACTTTATTATTACTCATGCCGCTCTTAAGGTCACAGCATGTGCACATGACAATTTATCAGCACATCAAAAAAGAGTTACCTTAAAATAGAGTGTGCACGCACAGCTATTTCTGTGTCACGCTCCTTTAAAGTGTTGCTCTTCTCTTTGATGATACCACAATGACCCCCTCCATCATTCGCTGTTATGAAATTTGCTGCACAAAAGAATGCTGTGAGATACATGAAAGAATCTGCAGCAGTGAAGTCTGTAACAATTCTTGTTTGCAGCCCTGACAATGTTGATCCTGTGAGGCACTAATGCCCTGAATTAGAGCAGATGAATAGGCCACTCTGCCGGTCATGACAGGGTTTCACCAGCCATCTAGTCTCTCCCTTTTCATCTTGTTCCCTTTGGTGGATCTCCAGTCCAAATGTTGTCCCCTTTCTTCTGGTCTCAATTTCTGGTCATCAAAAGATAGGTGAACATATGTCCAAATCCTGTGGCCCCGGCCTGAACATACTTTGTCATTAGAGCTCAAATCAAAGGGTTTTGGTATAGAAACACACACCGAAACACACACAGGTACTCAAAGGCTCACAGTAAATGTAGGCAGGCAAAAAATGCAGAATCATATGACACAAATAGAAACATTCAGGCATGTTAACACTCTTGCACAAAAACACACACTGGACACACTAACACGGACAGGTATTTGATGTTCTTTCTATTTGAAGCCAAATTCTTGTTATCACCAGTAGCTATATGCCATGCTCCATTTCCAAGGGTTTTGAGGAGAGTCCAAGGCTTTCATCTGAGAGCCATCATCTGCACTGAAGCCAACAGTTTCAGAATCAGTGACATACTGACTGATAGTTAACATTTCAAAACCCTCACTTTATATTAATACATGACAGGCAATAGTGAAATACCAGGTGAGCCAGAACCACACACAGGCACTCAGACGTACCAAAAGCAACCTCCTTCTCACAGACACACAAAGACTAACACCAATTTGTCCCTGATCGCTAAATATGCTTCAATGTGAGGTGTTAAACACACATGCTTTTGCACACCTTTACCAAATTCGGACGTAGTTTTGACTTTAGAAGTGTGTGTGTGTGTGTGTGTGTGTGTAGGGTGGGGGGGTGGGGGGTGGGGGGGGGCAACCGACATGTAAGTATGCAAAATTATGTATAAAACTACAGACTAGAGGCTCTTTTATGCAATGTCAAGAATGCAGAACTGTGAAGTACACAGGTGGCAGTACAACAAAAAGCTAATACTTTCAATTCAGCTTTGTTTTTCACCTTTAGTCATTTTTATTCCTACTCATTGTCTCCATTTTACACTTTTTTTCAAAATATCTGATCAAAAGAGTTCATTGACAGAAGAAGAAGAAGAAGAAGAAGAAGAAGAAGAAGAAGAAAAGATAATTTCTATGGTACCTCTCAAGATAAAAATCACGAGGCGCTTCACAAAAACAAAAAATGTAAAATATAAATTTTTTTTTTTAGAAAATAATTAAAAATATATATCAAATGAGCAAAAAATAGACAATTGTGATTAAAAAATGTAAAGAAAGAGACAGAGTGAATAGGAAAGAGGGACATCAGTGGATCCTGATGAAGGTGGAATAGGTGGGGAGAGCAGAACAAGGAGAGGGTGATGAAGGTCACACCAAAACAAGCTTGAACAAGTGAGTCTTCAGCTGCTTTTTAAAGGAGACCACTGAGTCCACTGATCTCAGGCTCAGGGGGAGAGAGTTCCAGAGTTTGGGGGCCACAGAAGCAAATGATCTGTCACCTTTGGTCTTTAGCCTGGTGCGCAGCACAACCAGTAGACTTTGGTCACTGGACCTCAGGGACCTGCTGGGGGTGTAGGGACTGAGAAGATCACCAATGTGTGGAGGTACTTGTCCATGTAAGGCCCTATAGACCAGAACCAGGATCTTTAATAAATATATAAACATAATATTGTTTTTGAATGGTAAAAAGTGCAGGGGACAAAAATTGACTTCGGAAACAGTAATCCCCCCCCACCCCCTGGCCAAAAAAATTATGCCCATGCTATAGATAAAGCTTGAGTTCAAACTTTAAAAGCACAGTGTGCAAAAACATTTTATTCATTGGCGCCACAGAGTTCAGAGTAGGTATTGCATCTACGATAGCCCACATGCATGAAAAAAACAAGATGTCATGGTGGAGGTGTGCGCACAGCTGCGGGAGAGAGGGAGACACTTTTGCATTGATGGTTACCTCGGTCTCACACATCAGCTTTCAACAGTCTGCGTGTTTTATTTACTGTTTCTCCTGCTTCCTGCAGTCAGCGTCTCTCTCAGGAACTCAAGAGCTCTCTGTTTGTTCTGTGAATATATGAAGAACGGTCCTGATTAGTCATTTGAAAGAGATGCATCTTCTCGCCCTACTGCTGCTTCGACCGCTTCTACTGCCTCTTCCACTTCTACCATGTTTGCCGCTGCTACAGTTCCAGGCGTCCCCCTCGGCCCTGCAGCTGTGCGCGCAGCGCCACAGTCATCAACGACTTCCAGCTTTCAATCCAGCAATCACATGTGGTTGGAGCAGGTCAGGCACCCCAAGAGGAAGAAGGAGAATTTCCCCAAACCAGCAAGGCTGCCACAGAGCGAACCAGCACCACCCCCGTGCAACATTTAGAGGGAGAAGGAGAATGTTCATGTGAAAACACAAAACGCGGAGCATTTTCCCTAGCTACGGTATTCCAAGATGGCAGCATGACTATCAAGCATCGACCACCATTAACGTATATAAAAAATAAAAAGTAAAGTTTCAAGTCGATAGGAAAATATAGGATAGACTTTTGTGACAAAACAAACAAGTTTGTGAACAGATACATAGAATTTGATAGTAAACAAGTACAAATATTACACTATGCCAAAAGAAAAAGAAGAAGCAATTTTTATAAAGCGCCTTTCAAGTTAAAATTCACGAGGCCCTTCCCAAGAACAAAATAAAAATGGTGATTCAAAAAATCATTATAAAATTGATAACAAATAAAACATTTACATAAAAAAATGTGAAGAAAAACAATAAAAAGGTAGATGGAAATGTTCCGCTCTTGTATGAAGAAAGGTTTTGTGAATGAAAATATCAAATTCTAACGTTATTGTTTGATTTTTCAGCAACAACTAATACTTATTTGCTGTATTTAAACGTAGAAGACCCCCTTGCTCTTCGCTGACTATTGTGTGTGTGGACTGAGCACGGGAATAGAGTTGGACAGAACAGAGTAGGTTGAGGGCGTACTTAACTCCGTTGTTCTAAAAATGTTCACTTCCTTTTTGAACACATATTTGATTTACCATTTGGCAGGATTTCAATGCACTTTTTAGCCTCCATTTTCAGCAGAGAAGAGGAGTTAGTTGACACTCTCAAATCAGAACTCGACCAAACGCTGAGGGGTTCCCTGGAGATAACGCTCATTCATTCAGCATTCCCATCAGCCCATTAGTCTGGCCATCAGCCAACATAACTGCTTCCTGTTTCTCTGAGACACCTTCTTCATCCTCACTTTAATTCAATCATTGTTTTCACTCAAACTCACTAACATGGCCAGTAGATGACTGCAGCTTGAGGGTTCTCAGATGTTTAACAAACTCAAACTAAACTAAATCAAGAGAACACGACTTTTTTTTTTCATTCATGCATTTGATCAACTAAAATTGATGTGGACTGGGCTGAAAAGTTTTGGTTTGAGTTTCAGTGGAATTTCGACGTAAATGCTTCAATATGAAGGTCAAGCAAGAAAGTAAAAGTTCAGTTGTTATGAGATCTTGCTTATCTCTTTAGCAACCAAGATGATGTCTCAAATCTGTCATATTTCCATTCTGTTAGAAACTCATGAAATGCATATGTTGGCCATTAAGTAGCACCGTTTGATGACATGTTATTAATAAATACTATCTTAACTGTTACAGAGCTGCAGAACAGCCTCTAAATAGAAAAAAAGGCTTTTGAACAAACAGGATTAATCAGCTACTCAGACCACAACCAAACTAATGTGAACTGCCACCATAAACAGCTCCAATCTGCATACATATTTCTACTTCTTATTTAATCATCTTAATTAAATGAACTTTGAACTGCTGTCACTTTTGCATTGCACTGTTATTTAGTCATGTGGTTATTTAGTGTAAATAGTGTAAAAATTACCAGCAGCAGTAAAAGGTAGCACTTCCGATGCATCCAGGGTTCACGGCCTTCAGAGATTTCTTCATATTTCTTTAAAAATAAACATCCAATAAAAATCTGGTGATGGCGCAAAGATACCGTTCATGAGAACAGCAGGCAGATTTTGGAGAGTGGAGCTGTTTTAGGAATTTTGGCCCATTTGGAATGTGTTGGCAAGCTAAAAATGACATGTCCAAATGGACTTAATTCCAAAGTGTATTTCTGCCATTTTCAAACAACTCCCTCAACTTCACAGCAGTTTAGGCAATGCCGTGTTATCAAAAGTGTGAAACACTCATTTAATCAATACATTCGCAGTGGTCTTTAGCAGAAATGAATGCCTTGTAAGTCGTACTCAGGGGAATAAAAGCTCAGATGCACCAGCTTCAAGGACTAGAAGTGTTTCATCTCCACAAATAACACAAGTCTGGAGGAGTTCTGCTGTGTTGTGGAGTTGCTAATGCTAATGGCTTGCTCCTACTAGCCGAGACATTCTCTGCTGTTTCCTGGAAGCCTTCCCAGTCATGAGTCAAGTTGGGTGAGTCCATGAATGTTAAGTGACAGGGTGACGTAGATCTGTCAGGGTTTTCAAGTCCAAGCGTTTCACCGTCTATTTTCTATAAGAAGCTAATTTAAGAGACTATTTTCATGTTCAGCCTGCAAGAAAACTCAGAGTGAGCAATTATAATCAGAAATAATAATTAAAAAAAGTTTTTTCAGTGTTCCACGCCTTCAACTTTTTCACCACCCTCATTTTCAGACATCTTGGCTGCACTCTGACTGGCCATTAGCTTATCAGTCCTAAAGTACAGTCAGGAATCCATCTACATCAGGTGGGATTTACTGAAAGGTTTAACCTTTACCCTTAAAGGTATTGAAATGGTTCATTTTTCTGTGCATAAACAAGCATATTTAGACAACTTCTTCAATGAAGTTTTGCTGTCATATTAAACAGACTTTGCAGTTGCATTACCACTCTGTGTTTGCTACATAAAGAAAACGTGGGGTGATTCATGTTACTGTGAATGTGACACATTAGCAAAACGTAAGTGCAGAAGGTAAAAAACGTGGAAGTGTTTTTGTACATGTAGGGCATAAATTATGTCCGGTTGTGCAAGCTCGATGCCACCGTTGAACAGCTAGTCAATGGAGAGGGCAGGGAGAAGCAATGGAGCGATGTAATGTGTAATCTTACTACTCAATGGGCTGTGCCCGGCAACGGATCTCTGAATGCTGGAAGTGTCAGAGAGATAAATAGCAGAGTGTCCCCCTCGAAAAACATGATTAATACCCCGCCTGGTGACGCTGCTGAAGATGAAGTGGGAGCAGCTGGCTCAGGCAGCGTAGGCACGCAGGGAGAGGTGGGAGGGGGGATCGAGAGTGAGAGCAGCAGAGCAGAGAGGGCAAAGAGTAGGACACACTGGCAGCTAAGGGAGAGGAAGGCACGGCAAGGGCAATCTGGGCCACCACAGGCATAGGCACCCCTTCCTCCCCTCATCTCCTCACATAGGCACCTTTATCTTTCTTCATTTTGCTTCTTTTCTTTAGATTTTAAGTCTTTAGCTGTACCATGCAGCTGGGACAAACTGCATTTGTCCCCCAATGAAAGTTAGTTCTTCCATCCATCCATCCATTTTCAGCTGCTTATCTGGAGTCGGGTTGCGGGGGCAGCAGCCTCAGCCAAGAGGCCCAGACTTCCCTGTTAGTTCTTAATATATACATATATGTATAGAAAATTAAACCTGTTTGGGGGAAAAAAACCTCATATTTAGCACAGACCCATTTTTACAACATCATCAAACATAACCTAAAAATAATATTTCCTATCAACAAATCGCTGAGTGGCTTTTCAGCAGTTAGCACATATTATTACCAACTGTTTCGGCTGCAGCCAGGAGCCAGTTTCAGTGGTAATCTCGGACCACGGGATGAACCACATGAAGTTATTGGGTCTGTTCTGTTGTGTAAGTAAACATGTCGAGGGGAGGGCTACTTTTTCATGGTTCAGGGGCCCCAAACCTCCCCTCACACAATTAACTTTTCTAGTGTAATGAGATGATTGATATGCTGGAAGTGTGTGCTTTAAGGAGATATTAATCATTCCCTCTGGTAATTTTAATCATGCGTTCCATCATCCCCAGCTGCTGAGGATCACCTTCCTAGCAAACAAAGGGCGGCCACGCCACTTGCATAGTCATTCTGTTCTAGTTTAACTTTATTTTATGCTGGTTCCTCCCATCTGTTCGCACAAGCCTTCACAGCCCACGTTTGCACGTTGACAAGCTGGGTAAGCAGTGTGTGGGCGGGTGATTGTATGAGTGTGTCTGTGTGCCTGCATGTGTGTAAACTTTAGAAACATAGGCATCTTTGAAATGGTAAATCTAATCCTCCAGGTCCGTGACTGGTTGGTACAACGCCATGAGCCACCTCCACTAACACGCACAGTAATGCAGACGAAAGGCTGGCACGCACGCACACAGTCTTTCTCTGAGACAGATCAATGCAGCACACATGCTGACGCACACACGGAGACGTACACAAGTGCATATACCACATGGTGTGGGCAATATGTCAGAGCAAAGCATAGTTTGGCATTTGAACCAGTCACTATTATTGGAAGTCGGAAGAAGGCTGCAGGGAAGATTTATTTAGATGACAAACAACTTGGAAACTCTTCTCTTCCTCTTCCGCTACTGCATCGAAAGTCAAAGAGACGTATATTCCCAAAACACTGATTAGTTCATGCTGAATGCCTCCGCTCCACTGTATTGTACATCTGCATTGTTACACTATGTTTTTTACCCAAGGCGATGCAATGATATTCTAAAGTTGTGCAACATTTAGTCTGATTTTGTCAAACGATCCTAGAGCCAAAATCAGCACACCATATAAACATAGCAGAATAAAATTCAAGTGAAATAATAGTATATTTGTTTGTTTTTTTGCAGAATCGAAGCAAAACAATGAAAAAGCATCACTGCATAAAAGCTACAAAGTTACACAAAAATGTCTGGCTCAAAATGTGCTACAAAAAAAGTGACAGCTCCAAACTTCAACTTGACAAGAGTCCTAAATGCACACTTAATCATGCACAACATTAATGACATCCAGCTGACAGATATTCCATCATCAGTGCAGAAGTTAGTGAAAGTTGCTGAAGTGGGCTTGTCTGGTTGAGCACAGATTAGCGTCGCCTGTTTGCAGTCAGAGGCCGATGCAAAGCAGATAGGTTAATCTGCAGGACGACTTGATAGGAGACATCCCCTAAATGCATGAAGCTCTTGCTGCATCCAAAAGGCAGTAATTGAGGCTGAGATTTAAAAAAAATGCATTTAATTTTACATAAAGAACAGCCTCATCTGTTATCAGTGGCACACTTCTGTGGAGAACATAGAGGTAATAGGGGTTTATGGGGTCTATTCCCCACTTATTATCAAATAATGATGAATGCATATGCCGGGAAGTGACAGCTGTTTAGATGTTTTTTTACTCCTCTTTTTATTTGGTGGAGGGAGCTGAAAAGAGGAATTGTTGCAACTTTCCTGAAAAATCTGCTGTTGTTCACTTTGAAGATGAAAACTGAGTTTAGAACTTCATGTTTCATTTAGTTTAAAGGACTTTTGGATTAATTTAAAGTTAAATTTTCTGTAAATGTTAAATAACTCCTATTTCACCCACTGAAGAGCGATCCCTATCTAGAACGATTGCATTTGAATTCTACAGTACTGATGGGCTAACCGCTAGTTTTAAGGCAACTCCTTAAATGACTCTTGTCTCCAAAGTGTCCAAAAAGTTCATGATACATTCTTCCATAAAGCATAAACATTTGCTAGTTTGGCATTGCATGAAATTATGTGGTTATTTGTGTCAAATCTTCGTTTACTTTTTTAAAAATCAAGCCTTTGTTGTTGAGATCCTACCTGGAGCAGGTACTCCATGCATCTGTAGCCTCTAGATTAGATTACTGCCAATCTCTCTATGCTGGGCTTGGTCAGTCATCATTGTGTCATCTTCATTTTGCACAGAACTGCGCTGCCAGGTTTCTGACAAGGGTCCGGTCATATCACTCCTGTGCTGACCGCCCTTCACTGGCTTCCTATCTTTTATCGGGCGCGTTTTAAATTATTGGCTTTTGTTTTTAACTCTTTTCATTTCAAGGATGTAACACCCCCCACCCCCACCCCCACCCCACAGTCTAGCAGGACTCCTGAGGATATATTCACCCTCTCGCCCTCTGTGCTCTTCTGATCAGAGCCTCCTTTGTGTCCCTCACTCTAAGTGTCAAACTCGTGGGGATCGAGCTTTCTCGGTTCTTGCTCCATCAGATGTTGTCATCTGAAATTAGGCAGTCTACCTCTTTTCCAGTCTTTTAAGAGTCGATTTAAAATTAATTTTTTCCATCTGGTGTTTCCAGAACATACTTGAAGTTATGTTTGTCCGTTTGTTTGTTTTTTTCTTTTTAGTTTGTTTTTGACTTGCTGTTTAGGTTCTCACTTTTAGCCCTATGTTTTACTTCTGGTGTTTTAACTTCTCTTTTTATGATTGTATGTGTCCCTGATTGTTCTAGCACCTTGGGCGCCTGGATAAGGTTGTGGAAGGTGCTATATATAAATAAAGTTTTGATTGATTGATTAAAAATTGGATTATGCTTAACTGATGACAATTTAAAGGTCAATTAAGCAATTTTCATGTCAACTACTTTGAAATGAAGGAGATCTCAGTTTTGTTTTGTTTTAAGATGGCAGCAATACAATTTACTCTTTGTAGCATTCCCACGAGCCATTGGCTATTCGGTCCTGCTGGAATTAACACCACACCTCCAAGTTTTGAATAAAAAGATTAAATGCATTTTTTCATACATTAATTATTATTTTCTTGAGCCAGTATGTGCTAAAAGTACTCTTTACAGGGTTAATGAAATGTGAGACCCCCACCACCAACTGTGGCCAGAATATTGCACTTGCAATTTCTGAGTGTTCGGCCACTCCCTTAGTGAAATGGAGCTGACATGTGTGGCACTACAGCCTGCTTCCAGCACGTTTCTTGCATGGACACAGCTGATTTGTTTGATTTAGTGATGAATCATACTTGTACACACTAATGAAGGTGGAGGAGACATTTCAGCAGTTAGGTTAAGGTGTTTAAAAGACAAATGCACATCAAGAAGAGTTTTACTTTCATTTTTACTAACAGACACTAGGGGGTGCTAAAATCAAGCCAAAACTGCTTAGTATCCCGAATATGAACAGGTAAGTCTGGGCAACTTGATTAATTCGTGTCCATTTGCTCATCTTTTGTCTTTTGTATGGGTAGTAGATAAATAAGCACAAACTTGTCTCCTATTAAACTGAAGTAAACAAGCCCGTGACACTGTCATTCATAGATTAAATTTAAACAAGATTTAAAAAGGATACATTTTTTTTATCGGAAAGGTTTAAAAACTTTATCACCTTTGTGTGATTTTACCTAAATGTTCACCTGAGTAATACTAACATGTAAGTGTCATTTAGCACAAACTCTGATTTGTTTCTAAGTAAATCTGCTGATAGATTTCTGGCCACAGTCATTTATAGAATTACTTGAAAGGCCAAACAACCATTCAGCAAACTGTGTAGGACCCATTTGACCCGACAGGTGTGCTTTTATGGGTTGCACAGAAACCAGCATAAAAAAAACATACAAAACAGTTTGCCGAGCAGACGATAAACAGAATATCTTTCCTTGAAAATAATTTCACATTTTATTATGACTTCATGCTTATCTCCAGTCTGAATAGTGTTGATAGCGTGAAGAGCCGTGTAGGAAATGTTTTGTGAAAGGTGCTTGTAAAGAAAGCGTGACGACTGCAGGCTGGCCCTCATTATTTCCACCTTGCTTTACCCTGGCACCCCTGCTCCGCTGCATGACTAAGAGACAATTAATCCTAATAATCAGGGCCTTAGTTGTCATTCCTCATTCTGGCAGGCCTCTTTTTCCATAGGGGCACGAAGGGAGTGCCCGGGCCATGGATCTCTGCTGCACAGATGAACCTCGTACAGATGTTGAATGAGCAGCATGGTTAATGGCTTAGCCTTCTTTTATGGCCTTCACACATGTACAAAAATGGAAATTCGAAGGTGGCATTTTATCATGTCAGGTCTACAGTTGAGTAAAAGAAAGAAAAGGAGTAAAGGTGTTATTATTGCTCCAAACAAATATCCAACTTGAGCTTTTAAGAGAAATGCCACCCTTATGTGAATTTTTTTTGTTCCCCAGAGTTAGACAATTAGGGAAAAAGCATTTTGTAACCCGACCAGTCGTTCTCCTAATCTGACAGGATTCCTGTTAGCTTTAGCTTAGCATAAACAATGTAAGTGAATGGTAACAGCTAGCATTTCATGAGAAAAACTTGTGAAATTTACTCAATAATGATCCTAATTTTATCATTGTTGCCCTCTTGTGTGACATGCTCCTCACAAACCAGATATTTACTCTACTGTTGGAGGAATTCCCAGGGCAGCAAGCCATTATCTTCTTCATTCCACATTGCATGGGATTCTGTGAAACGTGTTGCTGTAGGTCTTCAGCTTGGTTTTGCAAGCGAGAACCACTTTCTTGCATTGGAAATGTAACGTATGTGCAATAAAAATCACAGCTCACACATTTGTGTTTACAGAAGAAGGTGTCGTTTGGGGCAGCTGTGTAATCTCCTTGCTCCTTGCCTTCTCGTGGTGTAGTCCCAGGTCTAAATCGGCTCATGTAATTCCATCATACAGTGGGGCAAAAAAGTATTTAGTCAGCCACCGATTGTACAAGTTTTCCCACTTAAAATGATGACAGAGGTCAGTAATTTTCATCATAGGTACACTTCAACTGTGAGAGACAGAATGTGAAAAAAATCCATGAATTCACATGGCAGGATTTTTAAAGAATTTATTTGTAAATCAGGGTGGAAAATAAGTATTTGGTCAATAACAAAAATTCAACTCAATACTTTCTAACATAACCTTTGTTGGCAATAACAGAGGTCAAACGATTACTATAGGTCTTTACCAGGTTTGCACACACAGTGGTGTTTTGGGGCTGCCGCCGAGCAACACAGACTTTCAACTACCTCCACAGATTTTCTATGGGGTTGAGGTCTGGAGACTGGCTAGGTCACTCCAGGACGTTGAAATGCTTCTTACGGAGCCACTCCTTTGTTGCCCGGGCGGTGTGTTTGGGATCATTGTCGTGTTGGAAGACCCAGCCATGTTTCATCTTCAAAGCTCTCACTGATGGAAGGAGGTTTTGGCTCAGAATCTCACGATACATGGCCCCATTCATTCTGTCCTTAATACGGATCAGTCGTCCTGTCCCCTTAGCAGAAAAACAGCCCGAAAGCATGATGTTCCCATCCCCATGCTTCACAGTAGGTATGGTGTTCTTGGGATGCAACTCAGTATTCTTCTTCCTCCAAACACGACGAGTTGAGTTTATACCAAACAGCTCTACTTTGGTTTCATCTGACCACATGACATTCTCCCAATACTCTGCTGTATCATCCATGTGCTCTCTGGCAAACTTCAAACGGGCCTGGACATGCACTGGCTTCAGCAGCGGAACACGTCTGGCACTGCAGGATTTGATTCCCTGCCGTTGTAGTGTGTTACTGATGGTGACCTTTGTTACTATGGTCCCAGCTCTCTGCAGGTCATTCACCAGGTCCCCCCGTGTGGTTCTGGGATTCTTGCTCACCGTTCTCATGATCATTTTGACCCCACGGGATGAGATCTTGCGTGGAGCCCCAGATCGAGGGAGATTATCAGTGGTCTTGTATGTCTTCCATTTTCTGATAATTGCTCCCACAGTTGATTTTTTCACACCAAGCTGCTTGCCTATTGTAGATTCACTCTTCCCAGTCTGGTGCAGGTCTACAATTCTTTTCCTGGTGTCCTTCGAAAGCTCTTTGGTCTTGGCCATAGTGGAGTTTGGAGTCTGACTGTTTGAGGCTGTGGACTGGTGTCTTTTATACACATAATGTGTTCAAACAGGTGCCATTAATACAGGTAACAAGTGGAGGACATAAAAGCTTCTTAAAGAAGACGTTACAGGTCTTTGAGAGCCAGAGATTTTCCTTGTTTGAAGTGACCAAATACTTATTTTCCACCCTGATTTACAAATAAATTCTTTAAAAATCCTGCCATGTGAATTCATGGATTTTTTTTTCACATTCTGTCTCTTACAGTTGAAGTGTACCTATGATGTAAATTACTGACCTCTGTCATCATTTTAAGTGAGAGAACAGTCATGAAACTCGCAGAATTGCAGTGGACAAGTTAGTTTTTACTTGAAAAAATTGCCTGCAGTAACCAAATTGTAGCACAGGATGTAATTATTACTTCATGTTTACACATTGACCCTTTAATAGACTAAATAATTTATCAAGAGTTAATAAATAGGAAGCACCTTCTTCTGCTTAAACCACAACTCACAATAAGCTACTCTTGGTGCTCACTCACATGTTTTTATTTATTTATTTATTTATTTATTTATTTATTTATTTATTTATTTATTTTGGACAACATTAGTGCCAGAGAATAGTGACTCCATTTTACAACACAGTGGAGTATCTGTGATGTAATATTTGACTTATCAGCATGGGGACCTAATCTTCTCAAATTAGAGCCAATAATGACTGGTGAGTGTGTGGGAAGGCACAGGGAGCGCTATGACCGCCACAGACGGGAGGCCCAGGCAAACAAGCAGATGTTAAGGGGCTGCTTTAGATGCGGAAGAAGAAAATCGCTATCGCAATATGGCAATTATGGCAGTCTCAAATTCACCAAGCTGGAACACAGTTTGTCCTAACAGCATCTCAGCAGCGCTCACAACATCCCACACAACAAGCTCATTAGGCCAGCACATCCTCCCTCTGATTCAGATCGGAGGAATAAATGCAGTGGTATCTGAGAGGCATCCATCCTGTCATCTAACAGCTTGCCGTGCTTGGATTTGACATTACCTTCTATAAAAGATTTGTTTTTAAAAGTCTAGCGTGGCTTTTATTTATTTATTTATTTATTCATTGTTTAAAGCTACACCTCTCTTTTAGTCCAGCGTGCATTGTGAGGGACGGGCATATTAATCACACTCACAGCTGCTAATGCAAACAATCAGTCAAGCCAGTTGGCCAGTTTTTTCATCTCTGGTGACATAATAAAAGTTTGTTCTGAAGCCAACAGATTTGTTCCGTTCTGTCTGCCCCTTCGGTAAATTAGAGACCATTCATTGCTTGAAGGAGTACACCCGCCCAATGCTTCTAATGGCAGAGCTTTTAAATGAGACAAACCTTTGTTTTGGTCAAATGATTAGCAAAATGCTACTTGTCATCAAACACAATATCAAAAAATCTTGCTTTGACTTGTGAAAACTTGGAATTAAAATGCAAAAGAAGGACACTGACAACAATACAATAACATACAATGTAATAATATCCTAGTGCTTCAAAAAAAAAGCATGGATTCATAAAAAAACACTATATCCTGAGGGCAGATAGAGTTTGGAGAAAACTAATTTGTTATTGTGGTGATTTTCTGCAGCACTGATACAGCATATGTCAAACAGTCACGTATTGAGAAACAAACAGCTGGCTGGTTCAACTGAGAGGAAACTGCCTACTGAGCAAGAATGATCTCTCCCTGAGTGTCATCCACCAGCAGCAGGAGGCAGAACCAGCATGTTTGGAGTCCTACTGCACAACAAGAATATGGCTGCTCTTGTCAAACTTCACGCTGACAAGTGCAGCACTGACAGATATTAATTCATAAGCTGCACAATTCATTTGGATCTGAAATCTAATACAAGTCAAAAAAAAAGTTTGCAGAAAATTCTGTGTTACGCGAGCACGGTTTATATAAGTGCATGTCCCCCATTGCTCAAAAGAAATGCTAATTATTGGGCTTCAGGTAGCGTAAAATGTGCAGCTGTGGTGACTGTCAGTGCTCGTTGGACTATTGAGTTGCTGTGCAACATGACAGTGGGTGGTACCTCTTGTTTTCATACCAACAATCACCTGGTGATGCAGCCATCTTTTGGCAATCAGCAGGCTCCTTCATTGATAATCTCACTAAAATGTCCAAAAATAAATAAATGAATCAACACAAAATCCCCCAAATCAGAAAAACTGTATGAATGTGTCAATCTGTCAGGTAGAGTTCAAGTTTAATATCATCAAACATTCAGCGTTAATATCCAGATGGCAGCAGCAGGCCGTATACGACTCTTTTGAACAGGATCTGCTGCCAACAGCTGCATATTATGTTTCACTGCTTCAGATGACACCAATCTACAATTTATTAATAAATTCACGTTTAACTTTTGTTAGACTAAAAGACAGTTTAGAGCAAACTTAATTCACTTTACAGACTCTGTCACAGAACTTATTTTTAATAGATTTTTGGTTTTTGTTTGGCTATTTCCAAATAATGGTCTACATCAAATAAGGGATTAAAGCTCCTTGCTAAAGTCAATAAAGTATGCATGGTTTGCACTTTGCCATCACTTGCAACACTTAAAACACAATGAGCACTTAGGGTATGTTAAGTGCTTGGGGGTGGGGTTATGTTGCAGCGCAAATCAGAATAAGGTAAGGAGGATTTAGTTTATAGGTCACAAGCTGGTCATTGTGTTTTTAGAATAGTTATTGGCAATAAACCCGTGTGGTTTCCATCATACTCCATAAATCAAGATTATGACTCAACTAGACAGCTTATTGCAGAACAGATTCATTAAGTTTCTAAAGGATTTCCCATTTCAGTTTTCTTTGTCTAATCTCAGAAAAGTACACTTTTGGCTGCAGAATCACTTAACAGTGACTTTCTAACAGTGCATTGATTAAACTGTTGTTAGAAAAACTTTATAAAAAGCAAGAATAAATCCTGTTTTAATATGTTCAACATATCTGTGAGATATGTTTTATTTGGCTAGGTTATAATCCCAAAGAAAATAAAATGTCCATTTAAATGTTGTAAAAATGCATCAATTGCAATTTAGTCAGAAAAAAATCTCAGTTAGGTCTGTTTTCAAAGTACTCTCAGCTTATTCACAATTTGGTCTCCAACTCCTTTATAAGTTGCATCACATTTCTTACACTTTACGATTATTCTAGGAGGCCATTTGTTTTGTAAATTATTTAAATGTATTTGAAATATTAGCAACATAAGATAAAGATAATGTGAGTCACAAGAAAATTGAGTAACCTTGCCAATGTTTTGAGAAACCTTTGAAACTCCTCTGCAAATGCTTTTTGCAGTTTGTCATCAGCTATACGGGCTTCAATATCACATACAAAAAGAAAACAATGACATTTTTTTTAGTTATGTTGAACAATCACAAGCAAAGAATATGATTTTACTTTTTATATATGGGTTTGGATTCTTACTGCTTTAACAACATTATACTTCTGTAATTGTTTAACGTTTAGAAACTTCAGCATCTGCTTGATGGGAGCCTCTGTGAGGTTTAAAAAAAAAAAAGTCATCTCAGTTCATCCAGACCAAAGCAGACTTTCAAAACCACTCAGAGTAATGAACAGTTTTATGGGAAAAATGTTAAATAACACCAACTTTCTTCATCCTAAAAAAAAAAAAAACAAGTATGCGTTGAATCTGGAACCAGGCTAATCAAACACTGAATTTGGTTGACGTCATACTGAATCTGTTATGATTACAAACTTTTAAAGTTGACTTTTTAAGTGTTATTTAACTTTCTCTTTGTAATCTGACCTCTTTTTATTTAAAGCAACAAAAAACAAGCTGTTTTTTTCCTGTCTCTGTGATCTTCTATCTGAATAAATGCTGAGTACATATTGACAAAAAGGTTAAAGAAGATTGAAAATGCATTTTTATTAAATTAAAAAGGACTAAAGTGAAAACAAATGCTGAATCCTCCCCGATGGATACTCAGTACTTTTTGCAACTGTTTTCTAGAGTTATGATGTAGCATCTTTTATGCTACATGTGGAAAGTTTTGAGAAAGATATAGACATGCTAAAAGTCAGCCTGCTTGTTTCCTCTGTGATTATTGGATGTTTGTGTTCCACTCCCTCAACATGCTTTGCAGCGGCACCATCTTTGCATTTGAAGCTCAAGATGTTTATGATTGGTTTAGGGAACACAAACAACCAAAGATGTATTTTCTTTTTCTTTGAACCAGAAATAATAATGGATGGAACCAGACAAGTCTCCAGACTGGATGGATCTAGTTATGTGACTCTAAAAAAAGCCCTGTTTGTTGGCTCAGCCAATAAATAAATAAAAGACATCAGCACAGAAAATTTCTACCAATTAAGCATGCATGATAGCAGATATAGAATATGGTAACCTGAAATGTTTTAGTTTTTCCATTTTTATGAGAGGGGACCCTGCATATGTTGGTATCAGTTTGTATCGGTATCAGACATTTAGAGTTTATAATATTGGTCTATAGGATATTGGTAAAAAGCCAACATCGAGCATCCCTAGTGCTAGGGGTAAAACAGATCATCATTGATCTGTGATGTGCACGGATCTCTCTCTACGGTACGACACATGCATGGTCCGTGCATTAGGTATGTGAAGGGTCAAGGCGCCACCTGTTCAACCCAAATGAGTAAACCACAGCGGGGTCATGTCGGAGGAAGAGAGGAGCTTGAAAAACCACCTGCATCATTTAAGTTGCATGTATGGGAGCATTTTGGTTTCCTTGTAAAATACAACGAAGATACTAAGTGCATAAATGAACAAACACACTCGTGTGCCTCCAGCCTGATGGTACAGCATCACTCACACGTACCTCCATTCGCTGTGAAAGGAGAAAGGGAGGTGGTGTGGGCAAAATGCCTGGGACAATTGTTAAGTAATGGGGTAGCACCTGAAATATTATTGGGGACAAATCTGTAAAAAAAGGAGGAAAGAAAAACAGACCACACTTCAGAAAGGTAAGGACATGAGTGAAAGTGGGACAAGCAGGAAGAGAACCATTTAGGGTAAGCCGTTTTATCTTTTAATCAGCAGTTAGACCTCTCTGTAATTCTTATTTTTATAGGACGTGGCAAATTGAGCAGAAAAATGTTGCACTACAAAATAAATAGAAAGAAAATCTATGTTTCTTTTCTTTTCCACTTCATTCTGCTGATCTGAAAAATGAACCGTGACTGAAAACCGTGATCTGATACGAGCCATGAGTTTTTTTATTCATTGCACCACTACTAAGCCTAAACTATTTCATACATTTTAGACATTAAATCATCTGTTCATGAGCTAAAGTTTGACTCAAAGTGGATCATTCAATAATACAATAGAAATTAAAGGGACTATAAGGAAGTTCGACAGCCAAAATATGTATAGAAATAATACATTTCTTCTTCATACATTCTCCTGCAATGCCCTGGTCCTGTAGAATGAGCCCTGGCATTTTTACTGTGATTGCCGGTTTTTCTGTAAAATCACAGAAAAAGAGAGATGCTCGGGTCGAGCAGGTTGCTTCATGCGCGTTCACGCATAGCCCATAGCATTTGCTATCCGTAAAGAGGTAGTGCCAACTCAGCGACTTTGTCGCTGTTCCTAATGCCTAGTGACAAACCTAGCTACATTCCCGAGGACCCTTAGCTACTTTCTGTAGAACTTTCTTCTAGATATGTCCTGCAAAGTAGCAACACAATAGCCATTTTCGCTCCGAACCGTTCTTTGGATTTATGTTGTTTCAGGTGTCATCAAGGATATAAACATTACAGATAACCTTAATGCCACTGTTGCTTCAGCTCAGCTAGTAAGATGCTTGACTCTTATGCAGAAGACCTGGGTTCAATTCCAGGTGTGAACATAATTTGTTATTTGGAGTTTCTTTTTTACATTAATGATGTGTTTTTTACAGTAATAAGACGCCCAAACTTTTATTTGAGACTCGCCGAAAGGCATTGAATTCACAGATAAAACAGATGTGGGTTCAACTTTCATTTTGGAACATTTTTTCAAGCAAGGGAATGGAATGATCTGAGCATGCAGGAGGACTGACCCATCATAAACCTTTGTCGGCTGTGCTGAAGAGAAAGGTACAGAACCAAATTATTTAATTAATTAGCTGCACATTCTCCTGTCCTCTGTCCTCGGGACCACACACACACACACACACACACACACACCATGCACGTTCGGCCGGCCGATGAGCAAGTGCAGCTGCAGAGACAGAGGCACATTATTTTTATTAATTTGCTGTGTTCTTCTGTCCTCCTGGCCACGCACACACACACACACACACACACACACACACACACACACACACACACACACACACACACACACACACACACACACACACACACACACACACACACACACACACACACACAGGATTGTCTCAGCTGTTATTTTTGTTAAGGAGTGTGCACATACAGCATGCGCACCTCATGCACGAGCTTACTTTTGAAGCTGCAGTTACGTGTTAGGCCTGAGGGGCGATCGCAAGCATAAAAACTTCAAACTTCCTTACAGTCCCCTTGAGGGAATGACCCAAGCGCTGGTTGTTAGTTAAGAAGAGGATGAGGAAGAACTTGCAAAGGTTTCTAATTTTGACTAAAATGCTCTGAAAAGGTAACAGATTAAAACAAAACAAACAAACAAAAAAAAAAAACATGAGAAACTGGTTTAAGTTAATGTAAAGAGTACCGAGCCAAAATTCCTCCACGGTGATGTAAGAAACTTATTAGGTCAAACAAAAGAGATTTATCTCCAGCTGTTGCGGCTTGAGGTGGTTTTACAAGCTACTGAATTGTTAAATGTACTTTTTCTTCACATTTGAATGAGATCTTGTTAAACAAAAAACACAGTGTAATATATCATCTGTTCTTTTTCACCTAACATTGTTTCATGAATTTTTACACTCTGGTACAAGCCAGATGTGTTTTTTCTTACCTTTCTGAAGTAGAGAGAGTTTGTAGATATTGCACTATCACACCATTTTTGTTGTGTTTAACATTCATAGTTCACTGTAGACATTTGGGGTATTGATCATGTTCTTGTTGAGTTATGGTAAATCACACCTGCTGCGTCAAAGTGCATAACAGGAGGACATTGATGGAAAAACAGGGTACGAAAAAAAAGGTAGGATGTAAAACATAGCATATGTAGTTGAGTGGAATTGAAACTCACTTGGCTGATTTTGTTGCTCCAGGGAGAGCTAACACTAAAATGCTCTTTGACCATGAAATGGTCCTGCTCAGTAATGGTGGTTAATGGCTGCATGCTGCAGAGCAGCCGAGTGTTGGCAGGGGGAATGCTAACAGGGGCTCCAACAAGTCCAAGTAGAGGAAAAAAGGGAAAGCTGAGTTGGGCGGGATGTTTTTTCAGTCATTACGAATGTCAATGTGATGGAGGAGCATGAGTGAATTTAGATGATCAGTTAAAAAAAACAGGTCCAACATACAGAGCTATCATATTAAAGTAGTACTTAACTGAAAAAATATTTTTTTACTAGTTATTTTTGAAAGTGATCAGTGAGTTTGAGTTTTTCATGTAGGCTGAAAGTGGAAATTGTGTCCTATACCTTTCTCCTGCATTAGCTTCTGATAGAAAATAGACCCAAAAATAAATAAATAAATAAATAAATAAATAAATAAATAAATAAAGCCTGACAGATCTACATCACACTGTCACTTAACATTTATGGACTCACCCATATTGACTCATGGTTTGGTTTGGTATCCAGGAAGTAGTAGAAGCTAACTAGCCTACTAGCATTAGCAACTCCACCACATGGAAGAACTCCTTCAGACTTGTGTTGTTGTGGAGAAAAACATCAGTGAAAAACATGTGTGTTGTTGTTATCCAATCTGAGGTGATATGTCCAAATATCAGAAAAAATGACTCCGAATCCTGTTCTCCTCTGGCTGAATTCTCCATGCTGAAGCAGGCGCACCAAGCTTTTTATCCTCAGAGATTGCCTTACAAGGCATTCATTCCCACTAGAGAACATGGCAAATGTATTGAAAATATGAGTACAGTACCTTTTTAAACTAAACACCAATTGACTCATGGAAAAAAAAAATTTAAAAGACGCTGATATCAAATTAAGGTTGACTTAGCTGACCTTTTACATTTCAAAGCAGATATTTAGTAATCTGTCCTTTGACTTTAATGACGTTTGAACTCCTAATAATGTAGCTCATGTCAGGGGTTTCTAGGACTTGAAGCACTTCCGACTGATCTGTTGCCCTCATCACCAGAATGTCTCACCACCGTGTCCTCCAGCTGAAATCCTGAAAGAGCAAAAGCCCCCAGCAAGAAGGTATCAAAGCACAAATAAGGTAATGGTGCATCATGGGCCATCCAAAGTCAGATAAGGTTATTATTTCCAAATTGTATGTGACAGTGCAGAGGCAATGCAGTCTCTCTTTATAGGTCATCGTCAAAATTATAAGACATTACAGTTAAATTGTTTCTATACTATGAAACACGTTTTCCTTCAAAACATTTTATCACTACTTTAGACATTAACAGAAACATTAGTGTTTTAATGGTAATAATTAAAGGACATTGTATGTCCAATAATCTATTTCCAGTAGTTTTTTTTTCTGTCTCTATTGTACTGCAAAAAATATACATTTCATCTACTCAAGACCTGAAAAAGGTAATAGCAGTACATTGGACAAACATTACTTTTTTTGTTTAGGATGAAAACACAGCCCTTACAGTTTACCATCATTCACGTTTTATGTTAACTACCGTAGTTATTTGTTTCCTACCTTTGACCAGGTTTTGGAAAAATCCATCCATTTTATTTGCCCACTTGCCCTCGCAGGGTCGGGGAGGAGCTGGTGCCTATCTCCTGCTGTCTCTAGGCAAGAAGGTGCGGTACACCCTGGACAGGTTGCCAGTCCATCAAAGGCAAAATGGAAGAAGTTAGTTCAAATCTAGGGGAGCTTCAGAAGGCTGAATAAGCAGGATAAGACCAACACATTCTAAAACTGAGGCTCAGGCAGTCAAGTGTCGGTTTCCAATGCATTGCGTGTCAGAAACAGACGCTTGACTGCCTGAACCTCAGTTTTTCGACGCCTGCAGTAAAACGCACCAACATTTAACCTCTAACCTCTTGCTATTAAGCCTCACCCCATCCTAACCTTAACCCTGTTGCTCATTCTAAACTTCCCGTTAACCGTGTTGGAGAGGGATGCTACAACTAGGAACAAAGTTTTGAATGCGCAAGAGGTTAAAGTTAGGATGGGAGTGAGGGAAAGGTTAAATAGCAAAAGGGTAAAGGTCAGAATTTGGTGAAATTTCGGTTTTACCTCAGGTATCGGAATCCGATACTCTGTCACAGCACGTCGGAAAAACCGTTTGGTCACCCAGCGTTAGTTTTCGATGTTTCGAGAGTGAGAATGCATTGATAAGACTGACTAATCAATAAAAACATAAGTATTAGTAAGCACAAAAAAAGTAAACAAGAAGCAAGTGTCTTGAAAATATAAAGGAAATACTGTGGAAAAACTGTGAACTACCAAAATAAAACAGGCAGTGAGTTAGCAAAACAATAAAATTAGGTCAATTCCACAGATTTTCACAAACAACAACACTATATAATAAACAAAAACAATGGAAACTTGTGTCTGTCATCTGAGTTAACCCCATGTAGTGACAGTGTAACAAACAGTTTACAATGAAATAGATCGTAAACATTTAGCTGTGGGAATTTTTTTGGATCTTCAGAAGGCCTTTGACACAATTGATCATAGCATTTAAATTAACAAAGTAGAACGGTACAGGATTAGGGGGATTGTTTTGAAGTGGTTAACAAGTTATTTGAGCCACAGGAAGCAATTTGTGAAAGTGGGACAGTTTTCGTCAACATACTTGGACATTGCTTGTGGTGTACCACAGGGTTCAGTATTGGGTCCAAAGTTATTTATTCTAAACATTTATGATATTTGTAAGGTTTCAGAAATATTAAAGTTTGTAATGTTTGCTGATGACACAAATATTTTTTGTATTTCTTATGTAGAGATAAACAATATAATTTGAGAGAGGAATGGAATTTAAACTACCCTTCTGTGCAAACAACAGTAAAAAGTCAGTGCATCTCTGTTTGTGGAGTAAAATTATGGAATTATGGAATAGTGATTTAAAGCAATGTCCAAGTATGACCCAAGTTAAAAAATGGTACAAAAATATGGTCTTCATGAGGTACAGGGAGGAAGAGGGATTTTGACTCAAAAATATCCAATTAGTTGTGTGAGGGTGTAAGTGCACAAAAGAAAATGGGGTGTGCTGTAAGTATGTGTAGTAGGGAATGTTAATCACTGTGTGTGGTGGATAAATGGAAAAGGTATGTGGAACTATTTTGCATGGCCCACTTGACTATAGATGAATTTTGAAAATTTATGATGAATTAGGAGAACGACATTGTTCCTTTTGATCTTGAATAAATGGGAAAAGGGGGGTAGGATTTACCTTCCTCCTACTCCTTTTCGAACAGAACATGATAATTTAATTTTTGTGTGATTATCAGAGTGATTTTATTTTTATTGTCTACAGTGACTTTGTTGTTATTATTACTATTGTTATAATAGTTATTTTTATTTTTATTATAATGTTCGAAATGAAGATTTCATTCATTCATTCATTCATTTCATTCATTCAGTTTATTTAAAGGGAAATTATTATGCAAAACTAATCTTTTATATTATTTTGTGCTCCCATGTAGGTCTCTGCTGCCTGGGACAGATTTAGGAACACTCCAAACAACCCATCCAATATTTTCTGTGATGTCACAAATGGGGTCATTATACACTCACCCCTCACCTGCTGGAGAACAGCTGCTGCTAGAAGAGCAGAATAACCCTCTCCCCAAAACCCCTCCTTTATATCGGAGCTTCTTGGCTTATAGCAGCCTGAGCGAAGAATTGGTGGCTGTGGCCACCAACAGCTTTTTTCTTAAAGTGACAGAGCCCTGAAATGGCTCATTCTGGAAGGTTCTCAAAAAAGCAAGAAATCACAACGAACACCATAAACATGTTTTGTAAAGACCAAACAGCTACTGATATTTAAGAAGAGTCATACTGTGTCCACCTTAAATCTTAAATGTGTTTTAAACAGAGTAATGATGATTTATTGAATAATTGACTGTATGGATGATATTTGTGAGGTGAATTTTCAGGGTTAATTAACTGAATAACAGCTTTCCATTCCACCTAAGATGATGAGCCTGTTTTGCAATTATGTAGATTTATGTTTTGAATGCAGTGTTGGGTAAAACCCACCCATTATATAAAAATCATTTGCTTATTCCATAAAATTCTTCTTTCAACTGTAAAGCAAACACAGTTTTAATCTGATTTTATGATAAGTCATAAGAAACGGAGTCATTAGCTGCAGAGACAGTGAGTCTAGATGAAGACAACTGGGGATTAAGCTGCAAATGTCTTCTGACAAACCTTGTCCAAGAAAGCATTAGTGGCCACAATGACAAGTGAAATATGGGGTCAACTATCAGTCATTCATCAATGAACCCGTACTGTCATTGTTTGAATTTTGAGCACAAGCCGATATTAACCTTTATAACCCCAAGTCACCCAGGAAAGCCTGGAGATGCCTGAGACTGACAGGCACAGTATCAAAGCAACTGCTGTGTGTCAGTTTAATAAACGCTTTCAGTCAAATAAAGCCATGGATGACATGGCTGCAGCATGATGATGGACACTTGAGCAGCTCTTCATAAAGTCTGATCCAAGCTGCTTGATGAACATAATTTGGACCAGATTAGCAGAGAACCTGACTACATTTAATATAAAAGTAATTAATAACATTATTCTACGTTAGTGCAGTTAAAGATGTTTATTTCAAGCCAAACTACCAAAGGTGATGAAAAGCTGACGAACATTTGATGCATTTAATATTTTTTTAATTGAAATGCGCTGTTATGTTTATAACCCCTGATATCTAGCTGCACTCTTGTTTTGAAAGTGCTACTGTAAAAAAAATACTCCATCATCTGGCTCCCAGGGCAGATTTATTGCCTTAGCTTTTTCTTTTTTTTTTAAACAATAAGGTCAGATGCAGCTCATCATGCAGAAGTTTAAAATGGCTGATCTCCTCCAGAGTTTACCTAGATTACATACTCTGTTGGTAAATGACTTCCTTCGGAGATGGAGAATTAACCTAAATTTCCACACCAAAGCTTTATAAATTGAGCTATTTCGCTTGCCCTCCGATTCTGACAAAGAGGAGAAAGTGAAGAGTGTGTGCAGAGGTAGCCCACAGTGATGTGCAGGCCATGCAGGGTTTCTTTATTTTCTTTTTCTTTTCTTTTTACAGGAGCAGCACTATAACACAGAGAATCAGCAGCTTTCAACTGAAGCGAAGAATGAGATCACTGGGGTTTTTGTGCAAGGTCAACTTCGAAGCAAGGCGCATCACGTTTAAAATTCAGTTGCATCCTTGGCGAGCACTTTAAGCAAATATGCCAGCCGGGGAACCTGCTTGCCATTGTGCAAAGAGGCGGCGAGGCTTTAAGTAAATACGCGAGCCCTAATGAAAGCTGAGATCTGTAGAGGTATGAGTGAGACGAGCCCAAGTCGTGCAAAAAAGGGGTCACAAACACGAGGTGAATTATCCTGTGTCAACAAGTCACAACCAGCTCTCTCTATTGCAACATGAAGCCATGTTTACAGTGAATACATTTTAAAAGTTGTTCTCATGTTCTTCTGCAACTGAAGTTAAAGTTAAAGTCCATCCGTCCATTATCGTCTGCTTATCCGGAGTCGGGTTACGGGGGCAGCAGCCTAAGCCGAGAGGCCTAGACTTCCCTCTCCCCAGCCACTTGGGTTAGCTCCTCCGGGGTAATCCCAAATGTTCCCTGGCCAGCTGAGAAATATAGTCCCTGCAGCATGTCCTTGCTCTTCATTTACCCCTGGTTAGACGAGCCCGAAAGACCTCACCAGGAAGTCGGCCAGGAGGCATCCCTACTAAATGCCCCAGCCACCTCAACTGGCTCTTCTCGATGTGGAGAAGCAGCAAATCTTCTCCGAGCCCCTCCCGGACGGCCAAGCTTCTCACCTTATCTCTAAGAGAGAGCACAGACACCCTCCAGAGATCCATGTCCATCTATGTTCATATCCATGATCTAATTCTTGTAGTCACAACTCAAAGCTCGTGACCATAGGTGAGGGTAGGAACATAGATCGAAAGGTAAATTGAAAGCTTTGCCTTCTGGCTCAGCTCTCTCTTCACAACGACATACCGGTACAACGCCCGCATCACTGCAGACACAGCACCAATCTGCATATCGACCACACGCTCCATCTTTCCCTCACCAGTGAACAAGACCCTGAGCTACTTAAACTCCTTCGCTTGAGGCAGGACTTTGTCCCTGACCCGGAAAAGGCATTCCACCTTTTTCCAACTCAAAACCATGGTCTTGGATTTAGAGGAGCTGATTCTCAGCTAAACAAGCTAAACTCAAAACACAAGGCCCTGTCAAAAAATATATTTAATGGAAAAAAGATGGAAAATCATCATTGCTAATTGACCATTTCACTCATTTTTTTAACTTATTCAACACCATGCCTTTAAAGAGCCTGCTTTGTTTATTTGTCTTGTGACCTTTATCACCATTGACCCCAACTTATCTCTTGATGCAAAGATCTAAAACAAAGGGACAGTCATTAGATGACATGTCACACAATATACTGGTCTTACACTGGACCTGTGCCTGCTGGCTCTGTCCTTTGCTTTGCCCACTTTGCTCTGCGAGCCTGCCAGGACATTGAGCCTGACACATCAGAACTGCTGCTCTCTTGGTGCCCCCTTTCATTTGCGCTATCACAGAGTCAAAGCCTGCAGAGACGAAGCTGTCCAGAGACTGAGCCCTGCTGGGTTTGACTGGGCCAAGATCCGATCAAGCCTGGAGGAGAGGGTCATTCTCTTCCCTGACTTCTACTTGCTATGATCCCTGAACCAGTTCTAAAAAGGCCCCTGACTTGATTTGAGCAGACAGTCCCCCATGAAAGCTGCCTTTGCTTTGGCTTCTGTAGCCTGGAACGGGAAGAGCAGGGTCAGGCTACAGAGATGCAGGAAAAAGCTTCATCTAAAGAAGTGTGTGTGTGTGTGTGTGTGTGTGGGGGGGGGGGGGGGGGGGGGGGGGGAACAGAGCTGATAGTCATGCTCCAGGTGCAGATGGCCTACTGTTTTATGTGTGGCCTCAGTGGCTTGTGTCAGCGAAGCTACTGGAGGCACATAACATGGAGAGATCACACAAAAACATTGTCAACCAAAATTCAAAGATTCATTAACAAAGGTCATTTCCATGACAGCAAATACCTAAAAGATGGCCCAGCCTTTTGAAGTCAGCATGAGAATGAAAGCAGCCTAAACAAATAGCCCATAAAATGACGACAGACACTTTAAGTATTGGAGGCTTGTGCAAAAACTTTAAACATAAATGTGATTTTTCTTTATCAAATGTGTCTCCATCATTAATACATAGTACATTGTGAGGCATGCAATCATTTCAGGAACTGATATGCACAGTAATGAAACTACTACAATGAGTACTGATGACGTGATGAAGGCGGACACTCCTAAGGAGCCGGAGGCTGCAGCAACCCTTTAAACCAATAACGGTCAGAGGTCAGAGGAGGAGCAGCAAAGATCCAGGTCCTATCCTATTGTGTGACATGTTTCCTTCGCCTCCTCGCCCCAAAGGCGTAGTGTCAGGGTTAACACTTCAAACACTCAATATCTTCACAAAACACAAAGGACGCAAGTGTTTGCCATCCACATCATTTCTTATAGGAACACAGATATGGATCCTTCCCAAAGGTCGCTGCCAGCTGAAGTTTTAATGATTCGGCAAAGCTTTGTTGTTTGACTTTTTTTTTTTCCATGGAGCAAATCTGCTTTCAGGTGCAAATTGACTCCTTAAATGAAATAGAATTGTCTTTTACTTTAAAAGGGGATGATTTGTAGTTGATAACTGTATTGCAATATTAAGATTCATAAAAAGATGGTGTCTATATTATGAACACTTTCTGCCTGACAAAGGATTAGGTGACTTTTTAGCCCATCTGAGTGTTTGCTAGAATAAAATAGAATAGAATAGAATATCACTGCAAAATGAATGAAAGAGTTATTATACATACATGTATAAAGAGTTTATACTCTACATTCTGCTTCCTTGAACCTTTGAACACTCTGCCTGTAAAAAATAGAAAGCTTGGCTGCAACTGAAGAAAGTCCACCAAATCAATCCAAAGACATCATTATTACCAGACAACTGCCTTGGGTCTACTCTGTTACACGTTTATAAAATCGTGCACCGGAGCATGGGCTAATCTCACAAGACTGGGATCTTATTTCAAGGAGGTGATTCAAGAATCAATCTGGTTAGCTTCCTGTTTTCAGCTCTGTTGTACACTGACTGCAGCTCAAAAGGAGCTCGGCTTTCCCTTGGATACGCTTCCACTGTTGGTAGCAAAATACTAGATGTTGTGGGTCAGGGAAAAACCAAACTGTCCCCCATGTTCACACAAATTGTTGCAAGCAAACACCCAGTAAGAAAAGTTTCCTACTCCTACTTTTCCCTCAATTTTGCATCTTTCCCATTTTTCTGTACTCCGACAAACACAAAAAAATACAGACAAATCTCACAAGTGCAGTGGATAAATATATAATTGTTTGTTCAAGTGTGTTTTGCACAGTATGAGACCTTCCGTTTGCTTCACCAAGTAGAATGCACTGCAGGCAGTCTCTTGAGGGAAGGTCTCATTTTCTGCCTCCCGCCGTGAAATGTTCAGTCCGGCTTGAAATAATATGGGACTCGTTTCAAGGCTTAGCACTTTTCAAATATGCTGGCAATAATGGACAGGGCATCGAATGAAGCACAGATTCTCACAGAAAGGGGAACAGAGGTTTTGAAATCCAGAGCCAGGGTTTCACACCACACCAAAGAAAGTGTTGTCTGTTTGTGTAGTGATGAAGATGAGGAAGATGATTGTTATTCATGGGGTTGAAACAATAAACTTCAGTCAGCTCTTGTTAGATTTGAAATCTTAACATTAGCATTATTTTATTTAAAAAAACAAAATAATGCTCTACAGCTCAAAGCAAGCTTCATTTCCATTTTACTCAATTTGTTTCTGCTTATTATCAACAAATCTGAATGGAATTCAGCTCTGCAGAAGAAAAAAAGGAAAATCAACAGTGTGCAAGCCACAAACCCACAGAAAACTGAGTGCATGAGAATGACATAGCTACGAGAGGGGGGGCTTTAGTGCAATGAATCAAGAATTTCACAATCCCACATCCTCTCAGCCTGTCCTTCATCTCTAATAATCAAGCTTGGCCACAGAATATCCCTCTGGATGGGAAAAAAAACATGCTCCCTATCCGCCTCTCACTCATCTTCAGACTGCCAGTCTTGGGTCTTTTCTCTTGAAGTCTTCTGTCACATTTAGGACTTCAAACACTAAGCACAGCCATAAAAAAGAAGAAAAAAGCCTGACTGCCACGTCTTTATAGCTCAATATCATTTTTTGTGCTGCATTTGCATGAGATGAAGGCAACTGTGTGTGATGCAAAGGACGCCCTGAGAAGCAAAGACCACAGACACTATGAACTTGTTTGTTGCTCTACACCAAAGGCCAACAAAATAGCAGTTTCAGTGCAATTTGAATGGAAAAGCTGCAAAATTTTTGTTTAATTAAAATTGAGAGAATATCTATCTATTATCTATCATCTATCTATCTATCTATCTATCTATCTATCTATCTATCTATCTATCTATCTATCTATCTATCTATCTATCTATCTATCTATCTATCTATCTATCTATCATCTATCTATCTATCTATCTATCTATCTATCTATCTATCTATCTATCTATCATCTATCTATCTATCTATCTATCTATCTATCTATCTATCTATCATCTATCTATCTATCATCTATCTATCTATCTATCTATCTATCTATCATCCATCTATCTATCTATCTATCTATCTATCTATCTATCTATCTATCTATCTATCTATCTATCTATCTATCTATCATCTATCTATCTATCTATCTATCTATCTATCTATCTATCTATCTATCTATCTATCTATCTATCTATCTATCTATCTATCTATCTATCTATCTATCTATCATCTATCTATCTATCTATCTATCTATCTATCTATCTATCTATCTATCTATCTATCATCTATCTATCTATCTATCTATCTATCTATCTATCTATCTATCTATCTATCTATCTATCTATCTATCTATCTATCTATCTATCTATCTATCTATCTATCTATCTATCTATCTATCATCTATCTATCTATCTATCTATCTATCTATCTATCTATCTATCTATCTATCTATCTATCTATCTATCTATCTATCTATCTATCATCCATCTATCTATCTATCTATCTATCTATCTATCTATCTATCTATCTATCTATCATCTATCTATCTATCTATCATCTATCTATCTATCTATCTATCTATCTATCTATCTATCTATCTATCTATCTATCTATCTATCTATCTATCTATCTATCTATCTATCTATCTATCATCCATCTATCTATCTATCTATCTATCTATCTATCTATCTATCTATCTATCTATCATCTATCTATCTATCCATCTATCTATCTATCTATCTATCTATCTATCTATCTATCTATCTATCTATCTATCTATCTATCATCTATCTATCTATCTATCTATCTATCTATCTATCTATCTATCTATCTATCTATCTATCTATCTATCTATCTATCTATCTATCTATCTATCTATCTATCATCTATCTATCTATCTATCTATCTATCTATCTATCTATCATCTATCTATCTATCTATCTATCTATCTATCTATCTATCTATCTATCTATCTATCTATCTATCTATCTATCTATCTATCTATCTATCTATCTATCATCTATCTATCTATCTATCTATCTATCTATCTATCATCCATCTATCTATCTATCTATCTATCTATCTATCTATCTATCTATCTATCTATCTATCTATCTATCTATCTATCTATCTATCTATCTATCTATCATCTATCTATCTATCTATCTATCTATCTATCTATCTATCTATCTATCTATCATCCATCTATCTATCTATCTATCTATCTATCTATCTATCTATCTATCTATCTATCTATCTATCTATCTATCTATCTATCTATCTATCTATCATCTATCTATCTATCTATCTATCTATCTATCTATCTATCTATCTATCTATCTATCTATCTATCTATCTATCTATCTATCTATCTATCTATCTATCTATCTATCTATCTATCTATCTATCTATCTATCTATCTATCTATCTATCTATCTATCTATCTATCTATCTATCTATCTATCTATCTATCTATCTATCTATCTATCTAGTCATATTTTATACAAATAGGTGTATAGGCAATGTGTTGTTTCAACTTTTAAACACTTCAAAGACATTTTTACAAACTGAACTGAAAGGAAATTGATGTTATTGACCTAAAATTTGTTTTAATTTACTTAATACCCTCGAGTCTATTTTATACACACAGTATTACTACTCCTTGATGGGGATCACGTATGATATCCCATATATTTGTGCAGTCAGGGTCTAATTTCTTTGTTCATAATACCATTTTAGGAACAACAATAATAACATTTAATGTTTGTGTCATTTTTTATGGTTTTCATTGATTTTAAACAATGATTTCGCTATGATCTCTAGTTCCCTGAAAATAAATACCTTGTTTTATCATAATAAACTTCTAAGCCTCAATACTCCGAGTATCTAGCTTTTAATTTGTGAAAAAGTTGGAAAGATGATGAACATTTTGCAGAAGCCCGGAGGGCTGCAGTGGCGCAGGAAGCAGGCGCTCCAGGAACAGAAGCGTCCACTGGGTGGCGCCGCAGCCCGCAACTTCCCCGGCGCGTCCATCCATCCGGCCGGTGCTGTCCCCTCCCCCGCCCCGCTCCTCTTCTCTCCCCTTCGCCTGCCTGGAGGCTAAATCCGCTCCCTCACTCACCCGCTCCGTGTAGGGTTACAGTGACAAGGCTCCTGTTTGAACCACGACTTTCAGAAAGATAATATTACAGGTAGGTGCGAGCCACGGACCGTGTCACTATCGATAGACAAATTAAGCATTGAAAAACAAGACCATGACCCAGAAATTCTCGCCTTAATCGGGTCACCGTGCTCGTTTTCATCACCGACTGATAATGGCACCTCTCACTGTCCTTCCCTTTGCAAGTCCCTTTTTATCACAACCTGTAGCATTCAAGGTATGCGACTTTAGCCCATCTGGACGCACACCATCAGCGCTTTTACATTGATTTTGTGCAAGTCCTGCTAGAAGACGTTCATAGCGTATTTTTATTTTATTTATTTATTTGTAGGTCAGTTGAACTAATTAGCTGCTGTGGGGACTTTTAGATGCAGAGAAAACCTTGCATTTATAATGTTTTGCTTTGCCATCACATAGGCCCTAATTTACTGCAGCGGGTGGGTAAATCTTTGTCCGTCTTTATTATTCTGCTTCTTTTTGTTAAAACCCACATTTTCATATTTTTCAGGTTTGCAGAACCAGACGCCCGTCCGCAGCTTAATGCACGGGACCAACCTGCAGGTAATTAATACTCCAGTTCATTTATGAACTCCATCAGTGCATCTAAAGCCACGTGCACTTGCTGCACAGAGCACAAACTGGGAGCACGGCTGTTCATTAGTAAACACTTCATTTTACGTGTTGTGACGGTGGAGTTAGAGGGGCTCCTCTCTGTCCAGTTGCAGTCATTTTTTGCCCCTCACCTCTGCATCGCTGTAAAAACACTCGCTGCAGCTCGGGTAGATTAACAGAGAGCCCCCTAATGGAGTAATTACACTGAGCCAAACATCTATTTTTCACCTGTGCTCTGCCATTATTCTCTGTCCCCTATCCACTCCATTGGAAGTCACTTACTCTGCTTACAATGAGTTATCATTGACTGCCATTTAGGCGTTCTGGAGCAATTTGTCTTACTGAGGCCACGCACTGGCCTCATTGCAAAGAACAATCATTCTCCCTCCAATATATAAAACATTCATGGGAAAAAAGGAAGAGAAAATGCCCTGCAAACAGATAGTAGAGAGTGGCTAATAGATACTATAAAGGTGACAGACAAGGAAAATAATGTAGGCGATTACTGGAGCAGGAACAAGCGTGCACCAGTGCAAAAGCTTCAGGGACTATACCACTGGAAAAAAAAATCCTTCACAAGACAAATGTGTTAAATGGGTAGTGTGGCACATACCAGTGGTGGTAATTGTTGGCTTTACAAACAAACCATAAATCCCAATCCAAATCTAAATTCTTAGCCTCATTTACCACAATCGTTTCCATTTAGTGCAACTTTTTACATTTTTACCCATTAGAATGAAATTCATGTTACATTAGTCTAAAATCTATTGCATCATCTTGGATTTTTTGTGTGTAGCCATTCTACAAAAGCACTAAAAGCATGGATTAATTACATTTTTGACTGTGTTTGGATTGTTTTAGCTCAAATTTGTTCCTCTCACATGTCTACACCTGCTTATAAATAATAAAGCTCAGATTTATGTGAGTCTTCATTCAAGACAGAATCTTGACCATTGCCCTCGGTCCAGCACGCGTCCATCTCAGACTCACCAGCAAAGGGTTAACAGCGGTTCTGAGTGTTTTGTTAGATTAGTCCCCCACTGTTTAACACAATGACAAATAACCATTATTCTTTTTCTTGCACTGATAATCGGGACAACTTGAACATTTCTTACTAGCAGAAGTGAAACCATTAATCCTCAGTGATACTGCTGATAAGTAATGACTTTGGAGTAATGGTCCTGTCACCTTAGAGAAAGAAAGAGAGAACACGTGAACAATTAAAACAAGATGGCCATTATATTTTTCTACATTCCATATCATATGTATGTTAGGAAAGCTACTATTCATGTTAATGGTGATAAACCTGAATGCTACAGTTTGGCAAGAAAACAAATTATGACTTTTTGAAAACGTTCTTGTGGTTCTATGGTCTATAGAAAGTTGTTTACACAAAAGCCCTCTCACAGTTTTGTTCTTGACAGTTTCAGTACCTTCCACAATGAGCCGTTTCAGGGCTCTGTCACTTTAAAGGTACTTTACGGAGTTTTGAATTTTTATGCTCACGATTTCCCCCTCAGGCCAAAAGCGTAACGGCAGCTTCAATAGTAGGCTCGTGCACGAGGAGCGCATGCTGTACGTGCACACTCCTTAACGAAAATAACAGCTGAGACAGTCCCTTGTGTGTGTGTGTGGCCCGGAGGACAGAGGACAGGAGAACGCACAGCTAATTAATTAAATAATTTGGTTCTGTACCTTTCTCTTCAGCACAGCCAACAAAGGTTTAAGATGGGTCAGTCCTCCTGCATGCTCCGATCATTCCATTCCCGTGCTTGAAAAATTGTTCCAAAATTGAAGTTGAACCCACATCTTTTTTATCTGTGAATTCAATGCCTTTCGGCGAGTCTCAAATAAAAATGTGGGCATCTTACTGTAAAAAAATATACCATTAATGTAAAAAAGAAACTCTAAATAAACTATGTTCACATCCAGAATCAAACCCGGATCTTCTGCACTAAAGCCCACCGTTTTACGAGACAAGCTAAAGCGCCAGTGACATCTGTGGTATCTGTAACATTTATATCCTGATGATAGCTGAAACAACGTTCAAAGAACGGTTCGGAGGGCTATGCCTGAGCGTGAACGCGCATGAAGCAGCCTGCTCGACCCGAGCAGCTCTCTTTTTCTGTGATTTTACAGAAAAATAGGCAATCACAGTAAAAATGTCAGGGCTCATTCTACAGGACCAGGGCATTGCAGGAGAATGTATGAAGAAGAAATTTATTATTTCTATACATGTTTTGGCTGTCAAACTTCCATAATGCCCCTTTAAGAAAACAAGCTAGAGCTGGCTACTCATATCCATCCCCCACTCAGGCTACTATTAAGTGAGGAACTCCAATATCTAGGAGGGGCTTAGAGTAGAGCTACTGCTCTTCTAGCAGCAACTCTCTCTCTCGCATGTAACATGTGGTTTTAATCTTCTTTCCCCTTTTGTGACATCACAAACAAGAACTGTTATAACAGCTTATTTTAGGCACATCATTCCTGAAACCAAACAGACATAAAATGGATGGATGCTTTTTGTTTTACATACGGCGTATTTACAGAGGAACGTAGAGATCCACATGGCAGCACAAAACGATGCAAAAATGTTTTGCGTAACGTTTCCCCTTAAAAATGTTTTTATTTTCACCATTATGTGTTTGATGTCTGAAATGCATTCTGTCAAAATCTTTGTTTGCATTTCATTATTAAAACGCTTGCTTCAAAACATCATATTTGTTTATGTAACATGTAGTTGTTTCATCCAACAGTGGAGTGTAGGTCAGTGTAGAAAGCCAGGGTATTTCTATGGAGAACCAAGTTACTGAGCCCTGGGTGTCAAATATAAAATGTGTATCCTGATTGAAGAGATGTTTGCTAGTATTATGTAGATATAAGAAATGCATTTTCAGTGAGGCTAGTAGAGTAAACATTACATAGATCACTGTAGAGAGAACATTACATTTAAGTGCTGCAATTCTTAAAAACCACAGTTATGGCTACAATGGCGGAGCCGTATGCAGCAATAATAAAGTGAGCACTTATACTTGTGTGCTACAGCAGGGAGAGTTTTGAAATGGGTTTCTATAGAAAGGCCATGAACAATTAGTAGCCTACCTCAATGTTTCCCAACCTTTTTTGACGCCATTTTCTCATACTGCAAGTACTCTCTTAAGTCAACTGTGTTGATGATTCTCCAAAAGTAGAACATACAAATGATTATTAAATGAAAATCATTTTAATAAATCTCCTTAACTCTGTAATGCTGACTCACGTCTCACTTTCTGTCTGGCTCATGTAATTTCTTTCACTTCATGACAATCCTCATGCGGCGTCCAGTAAAAATAAACTCCATGCAGAAACTTTCCAGAGCTGCACATCTGGATTTGGTGTGAATGCTCTGATTGGACTCAGTGATGTTTGACCAATGCGGAAGCAGCACGAAAACTAGACCTCATCCATTCTGCATTCGGTGTGGACGAGTCTTCCTGCTCTCTCTCAGTAGTGGAGCGTCATGCAGGCGCACAGCCCTACTCTAGTATTTCCTTCTTGTAGTTGCTGTTTATGCCTTATTTGCTATTCATTGATAATAGCTGGTTTTATTTTTCATTTTGGGTTCATTAAACACAACACATGTCAGCCCAATGGTTTTTACCAGGGCACAGCAAATGCTGTTGAATGGCTGATACCCTGTAATGTGCTCAAGTACCACCAGGGGTATGAGTTCCCCTGGTTGGGAATCACTGGCCTGCCTGTTTCAAAACTGGCTTTAAACAACCTCAACATGAGATATTTTATGGTAAGACCAACAACCTCACATTGAAGTCAATTAATTTAAAGAGCAAGTCACCCCCTACCAGTCTTACTCCACTCCCATTTTCTGTTTGAAAAAATGCGCCACAATGAGGCGTGGCCTGGCAAACTGAGAGGACGGAGCCACTAACAAGTACACACACACAGGCTCACAGCAGCATTGTGACATCATATGGTACCAGCTAACATTATAGGGTACCTCTTAGCCAATCGTGATGTCAGATTTAAATTCAAATGTAGTGTTAAATGGTTAGTGTGGTAGGTACCAGTACCTGAAGAGGGTACAGCATTGACAGTTTTAGGCAGAATATTTAAATTTTAACTAAGATGCATTAAAGTACCAAATTATTGACTGCACATGTCTACAGCATGATTAGACACTCATTTATATAGTCTATCAGCAAAAAAATGTTGATTTGGGGGTGACTTGCTCTTTAAAAAATAAGAACAAATTTCCAAATTTAGGTCCTTTTACAGAAGTTTATGAAAATCAGAGAATTCACCAAAGAGCTGGCTGATGATCAGAATCAACCAATATACCACAAAAAAAATGCGATCTCTTCTTTTAGGTCAGTGAACGTCTCATTGCCTAAGACAAAAATTAACAGATTCTAATAGTTTTCATGGTCTGCAACCTCTTTTTCACTAACGCCGGGGACACACCGGCCGCGGAAGCGCCGCGAAGCGCCGCGAAGCGAATAGCTCACGAAATTCGGCCGCTGCTCGCCGCTCCTCAGTTCAGATCAGACGCGCCCCAGTCGAGGCGCGCCTCGGCTCAGCTGTAGTTTTTATTTTAAACACTTGGTGTCCTCCATTTCCTCTCTGCCTTTTCTCAGCTCTTTTCCTCTACGTGTGTGCGCGCGTGCATGTGCGTGTGTGTGTGTGTGTGTGTGTGTGTGTGTGTGTGTGTGTGTGTGTGTGTGTGTGTGAACCTATGGTATGAGTTGTTTCTGCCAGTTGAATCTCTTGGAACCCGCTCCAACTCTGCAGCTGTATCCTAGCAGTTTCTTCCAAAATGGGTACGTAAATAATCATGTTTTTCGGGGATCGTACAGCTCCTTGTGTTTCTCAACTTCCATAATTAATTTAAAGTCTCGTCTCGTCTCGTCTTCCTCCGCTTATCCGGGTCCGGGTCGCGGGGGCAGCATCCCAACTAGGGAGCTCCAGGCCGTCCTCTCCCCGGCCTTGTCCACCAGCTCCTCCGGCAGGACCCCAAGGCGTTCCCGGACCAGATTGGAGATGTAACCTCTCCAACGTGTCCTGGGTCGACCCGGGGGCCTTCTGCCGGCAGGACATGCCCGAAACACCTCCCCGGGGAGGCGTCCAGGAGGCATCCTGACCAGATGCCCAAACCACCTCAACTGGCTCCTTTCGCCAATGCAATGTGTCGAGGTGAGTCCGACTATATCTAGCCGGTACCGCTCAACCTCTGCCACAAGCTCTGGCTCCTTCCCCGCCAGCGAGGTGACGTTCCATGTCCCAAAAACTAGTTTTCTTGTCCGGGGATTGGACCGCCAAGGCTCCCGCCTTGGTCTGCCACCCGATTCACATTGCACCGGACCCTTCATGTTCCTCCTGCGGGTGGTGGGTCCACAGTTGGACGAGCCCATGTATCCGGTTCGGGCTGGGCCCGGCCGGGCCGGGCCCCATGGGCGAAAGCCCGGCCACCAGGCGCTCGCTCACGGGCCCCAACCCCAGGCCTGGCTCCAGGGTGGGACCCCGGTAACCCTCCGGGCCGGGTACTCCGACTCTTCGTTTTAACCGCCATGAAAGATCCTTCGAACCGTTCTTTGTCTCACCCTTCACCTAAGACCAATTTGTCATGGGAGACCCTACCAGGGGCACTTAGTGCCCCAGACAACATAGCTCCTAGGATCATTAGGGCACTCAAACTCCTCCACCACGATAAGGTGACGGTTCAAGGAGGGTAATTTAAAGTCATCCATCTTAACTGCTTGCCTCAGACTTTCTACCTCTCTGTCCTGTTTGCTCCGGTGAAAAGACACCCAAAACCACACACCCCTTCACGTGGTCACACACGCACACAAGTTCGATGTGTGTGTGTGTACGTGTGGTTTTTCTGCAGTGTCTGATTACGAACACATTTGACTATTGCGGAATTTTATTTTGAAATGCTTTATTTTGTTAACTTTACCGGCCTGCCTCTTTTGTCTAGGTTTGACTTCCTGCCAGAATTGACGCGATTCACCCGCGGCTCGCGAAAAAAATAGAGCCGACGCCGAAATGATCGCTGCACGGCGCGGGCTGGGGCGCCGGCGCGAGGCGATTCGCGGCGCTTCGGCGGCCCATGTGGTCTATAGAATAGCTTAACAAGGGCGCCGAATGAAGGCGGCCCCATTTTCGCGGCGCTTCCGCGGCCAGTGTGTCCCTGGCGTAAGCGCTAATGTCGGAGTCTTAGCGTTCTATTTAAACAGAAGTATTTTTTCAAAAGTGTTTTGTTCATTGTAACATGTCCTGTGAGATGAATCAGATTCAGCAATTAGATCTGATACAAAGTGGTTATCGGCTGATCAGATGGGTGCAGGAGTTGGAAATCAGTATCGGCTCTCATAACCATCGATGCACATCTTAGGTGTGTTCTTGCTGTGTCGTGGTTCTAATTCCATGCTTTCGTTATTTTTAAACATAGAAACAGTTTTGTTTACCTGTTTTGTAGCTACAGTTTCGCCGACGGCTGCCGGCTTCTTCAGGCTGACGCTGACGCTGGCGAAACTGTAGCTACAAAACAGGTAAACAAAACTGTTTCTGTGTTTAAAAAGAATGAAAGCATGGCATCGATGCACAGCTAATAAAAATGCTAATCTTTGCACTGAAAGATGTACATTACAGGATTGTTTTTTTAGCAAAAATATAAAATTTTGATCCAATATATGGATAGCTAGCTCCTCTTTATATATATATATATATATATATATATATATATATATATATATATATATATATATATATATGTATGTATATTTTACCATATAATACTCTGTGAATAACTGTAATGTAAAGTTTATACTGTTTAATAATCATAACACAGGTAGTTTGTTTACTTTAGACATCCTAAATCTTGGAACTTTTTTATGTATTTTACATCAAAAATCACCTCCTAAAATTACAGAAAGAAATCAGATTCTCCTGGAGTTAATAGTTTTATTAAATGGCTACTTAACTGCTCGGTGCCGTTCAAGAGCGGAAAAAAATCTGTTCTGTTTAGGTTTCAATCATGTTTTTCTTGTTTGTGGTGCCGCGCTGATGGCCAGTCTCCGAGAGGGAAGCTCGAACTAATTAGCCAGTTGAATCTTTGTGAGTTAGCCCCTAACATTAAAACAGATGGTGATGAAAAGCTTGTTTATAACCAAATTTAATCTTTATATGTAATTAGTTGAAGATGCAACTTTATGAAGAAATCATGGAAACCTTTAGCTGCAATTTGTAAAAAAGTAAAACATCTACTGTAAATTAAACTCAGTCTCAGTCTTTTATTTTTTTAACTCTTAAAATAAGGCAACTTAGGTGCTTATTTATTATAACTTGACATTGTCATGCCACATTATGAGTCTTTTTTAAACAAATGTTTCTTTGGCAAACTAACAATTCTCTGGCTGCAGCGCCGTTTCAGGCACTTGATACTTAGTATTTCTATGGCTGCAGCTCTGTTATGATCAAAGGGGTCCAGGGGCCTAAATTTCAAATCCCTCAAAGCCCATTTTGGCTACTCTTTGTTTAGCCCATCGGCATTCTGACCCCTTGCTTCACAGACTTTGAACTCAAAGCTTGGAAAAGCCGTCTTGCTTCTTTAAACACATTATATGTGGGCTAGGTTTTAAGAAAACCGCTAATCATCTTAAGGTTTTAGTGCAGTGTGGCAGTGTGGTTGAAACATTTGGGCCCGTTTACTCAAAAAGTCACTGTAGGGAGTTGTGTACACGAAATACTCAAATTTCAACTGTTCAAGTTAAATATTTCATATGATGAAAAAACCAACATAATTTTAAAGAGCAAATTCTAAACATTTTATATGTGTTTTTTTTAAACTTTGAGTTCAACATGCAGGCTAAACTTGAAAACAGTCTACCACCCCTCTTTGAACATCTTAGGTGTGTTCTTGCTGTGTCTTTGTAAATCCATGCTTTCGTTCTTTTTTAAACACAGAAACAGTTTTGTTTACCTGTTTGTAGCTACGGTTTCGCCGACAGCTGCCGGCTTCTTCAGGCTGACGCTGATGGTGGCGCGTCACTTCCTTCTCCGTTTATCTGCGGGCAGCAGAGGACGTTGTCGCCCTCTACTGCCCGCTCTCCCCTCTCCGACGATGCAGTCCCATGCGTGGTCCAGCGTGTAAACTCCGTCGTCCCTGTTCATGGTCCCACATCCACGTCTCCTTATCTCTATTGCTTCCTTGATCCATCTTTTGTATTTTTGTTGTTCGGTGGTTATGATCCGTGTGCTGTGCCAGTCCATTATATGGTTTTCTCTTAAGCAATGTTCTGTTACGGCTGACTTTTTTTATTGTACTTTCTGCTTCTTCTTTTGCTGCTCTTGTGTGTTTACGATTTGCCTCTTTCTCGCACTCCTTTCTGTGTTCTATTGTCCGTGTATTGAGTTGGCGTCCGGTTTCTCCTATGTATGTTTTATTGCATATTTTGCATGGGATTTCGTAGATGACTCCACATTTTTGTCCAGCTGATATTTTGTCTTTTGGGTGTACTAATCTGTTTCTAACTGTTGTGTATGGCTTTGTTGGTGTGTTTATGTTGTGTTTTTTCATTGTTGCTCTTATTTTTTCCATTATGCCTCTGATGTATGGTAGGGTTATCACTGGTTTTGGTTCTTGTCTTTCTGGGTTTCTGGTTCTTTTTTTGGGTTGTTCTTTGCTTTCTGTTTTTGTTTGTTGTTTTCCTTTGTTTATTGCCCATGTCGGGTATCTGCAGGTCTTTAAAGCGTGTTGTATGTGTTTGTCCTCTTGTTTACGGTCTCTCTCTTCTGTTATTATGTTTGCTCGGTGATATAATGTTCTGATTACTGACATTTTGTGTATGGTGGGGTGTTCTGATGTCCATAATAGATATTGGTCTGTGTGTGTTGGTTTCCTGTATGTGTTTATGTTTAGGGTCCCGTCGGTCTGCCTGGTGATTTTCATGTCCATAAATGCTATACTGCCTTCTGTTTCTAACTCATAAGTGAATTTTATGTTGCCCGTGTCGTCAATATTGTTTAAGTGTTGCTGTTTGACCTTTTGGTATGATTTCCAGTATGTCGTCTACGTAGCGTTTCCATAGTTTTATTTTGCAGTTTGGGGGGGCGGTGGCTATGGCTTTTTGTTCCAGGTCTTCCATAAAAAACTCGCACAGGGTGGCTGATAACGGGTTACCCATGGCGAAGCCTTCCAGTTGTTTGTATATTGTGTTGTCGTATGTGAAGTAAGTGGAGTGTCTACGAAAGTCTACGAAATCCCATGCAAAATATGCAATAAAACATACATAGGAGAAACCGGACGCCAACTCAATACACGGACAATAGAACACAGAAAGGAGTGCGAGAAAGAGGCAAATCGTAAACACACAAGAGCAGCAAAAGAAGAAGCAGAAAGTACAATAAAAAAGTCAGCCGTAACAGAACATTGCTTAAGAGAAAACCATATAATGGACTGGGACAACACACGGATCATAACCACTGAACAACAAAAATACAAAAGATGGATCAAGGAAGCAATAGAGATAAGGAGACGTGGATGTGGGACCATGAACAGGGACGACGGAGTTTACACGCTGGACCACGCATGGGACTGCATCGTCGGAGAGGGGAGAGCGGGCAGTAGAGGGCGACAACGTCCTCTGCTGCCCGCAGATAAACGGAGAAGGAAGTGACGCGCCACCATCAGCGTCAGCCTGAAGAAGCCGGCAGCTGTCTGCGAAACCGTAGCTACAAACAGGTAAACAAAACTGTTTCTGTGTTTAAAAAAGTACGAAAGCATGGAGTCTACCACCCCTATTTCCTGCATTGGCCGTCGACAGAAAATAGATAAACAAACACTTGGATTTGCAAAGCAACTTAATTACATGCCATGTTCAATGTTTGGACTCACCCATCTTGACTAAAGACAGGGAAGGCTGTTGTTGATTTAGTGTCCAGGAGAGAGCAGAGCACGACTTGGCTAGAAGAAGCTAACAATTAGCATTAGCAAATCTACAGCATAACAGAACTACTTCAAACTTGTTTTATTTGGGTAGATAAAACATTGCAAAGCAAATAAAGTCGGTGGTATAGTTACATTGCTTTTAGCCAATCAGAGGTGAGATGTCCAAAAAAATCAGGAAATAAGACTCCAAATTCTGCCGTCTGAGGCTTACCTCTGCTCTGGCTAACTTTTACACCATGAAACAGGAGGGCAAGAGCTTTTTTTCCCACATAGATTGCCTCACAAGGCATTCATTTATACCATTGACCACTACAAATGTGTTGAAAACATGAATGAACTTGGTATTTAAAGCTACAATGGCAAATCCGATAAAACTAGCTAGCTTTTAAACCTGCACACTGTCACAGAACTCCTACTTTCTGTCGGTTATCATCCCTAGGCCACATCCCCCTGATATGGGAACATGCAGCATTGCCACAATAAACGTGAAAGTGCAAAACACCAGCTGCCTTTTTTATGTCCTAATGTCTTTTGATTTCCATGACTTTAAATGGGACTCTGGTAGTTTCTTCTAAAGTTGAAGTGGTAGCAGCCGGCTGTTTCTCCTTCTCTGAAATTATTTACGCGGACAACGTGAGTGTGTGAGTGTGTAATGAATGGAGGACCCAGGTAAATGTGGAATTGTGGGGTCTGTTGGGACGACCGGATTGTCCAATCTTTGCTGTCAGACTGAGTCGTGTTATTGGCTGAGGTTTTTAGACAAATGCAAGAGAACCACTTCATTGTTGTTTTCTTCATTTTTTTCCATAGAACATTTATAGCCATACTATGTCAGAACATTGTTAAGAGGCATAAAAGTGTTTTATGCTATCTTATTTAGCAGATTTGGTATTGCAGCTTTAAAACCATTACAAGGTGGGTTCTAATTTAGGAAACCTGTTTTATATTGATGTACTAAAACATGAATGATAATCATATAAACAAGTACGTATTTACTTTATATTACTTATTTAGCAAGAAAAATAATCAAATACATTAGAAATTGAAAGAAGGTTTCTCAAAACCCATTTTGCAAATCTTTTTTTATTCAGTGTTTAAACTTAGTCCTTGAAAATCAAATTTCTCTTTGGTTCAGAATGCTAAACTCGTTAGAGAACTTGGCTTACACTTAAACATCAGCTCTTAAAGACACAGTCTGCATTATTGGAAAAAGCCATTCAAGCAAGCAACATTTTGAATAAAAACAACAAAAAAGAAAAATTCAAAAGTCCGACCCCTTTTTTCAGGCTCCCTTCCTAGAGTCACAGAATCTGATGACTGCAGAATATGATACAACACCACCTGACAGATACACAGGACCAGACACGTTTCAGAGCCATCTCTGAAAGGGTGTTCTGTGAATCAGGGCGGCAGACAGGGGCGGATTTAGGACTGAAGAAGATCCGAGGCTTAACACACACACGCGCGCGTGCACACACACACACACACACACACACACACACACACACACACACACACACACACGTGCACACACACACGCGCACACACACATGACACGCACTAGTCAACATCATATATATTTGTGTTGTACCACATAATTTTTATCTGAAGCTACATATTAAGCATATTCAGGGCAGAGTATTGTTCCTGTTAGTGTTTAGTGTGAGATGATAGTAAATATTCCCTTTCTTTCTCCATCAAATTTACCTGATAAGCTAACTTTAGGCAAACCAGCAGCACAACAAATATTTTCAAATAAGACTCACAAACCTGAGTCAACACCAGTCTCATCAAAGCTGGGGTTCTGTCGTTGTACTTTTGGTCTAAAAAACGTCCTTATGTCCATCTTCACTCATGCGTTTCAGGCAGAGACTGTAGAAGAAGCCGGCTGCTGAAGGGCTTCTTCTTCAGTGGTGGAGGCTCAGGCAGGCTGTATACAAACTACTGCCAGCTGCTCCCTCTCTGTTGGACTTTGGTACTGCATGTTACTTCCGCGATTTAGATCCGGGGCTTTTCATGAAACATCCGGGGCTTCAGCCCAAGTAGCCAGGCCTAATCCTGCCCCTGGTGGCAGACATTCAGTGGAGCAGTTTGATGGATGGGTTATGAGCCAATCACAAGTAGTGGGCCAGCACCGGGTTGGATGAGGTTTTTCCAGGATTGTGTGTCACAGGAAAGTAAACTTTCTCATTTCTTTGACAAATCATTTAATTACCATCACTATGTGAAGAACTTTTCAAGCAATATAGCAAAATGTTCCAGAAAAATATCCCAGACTGTGCCTTTAAGGCTATGAGAGATCATTTTTGGGCCAAAGTCAAGAGTCTGATAAAAGCAATCTGAGAAGTTAACTCAACAAATGTGCTATAAATAAACTACAAACATGAAGAGGGTGTGTGACGGTAACCATGGTGCAACATGTTTAAGACAAGCTGTCTGATTTATTGGTGCATGGCTGCAAATAAACGAGCAACAAAACAAGAAAAAAGTTCATTTGAGTTTAGCTCATTCATTCGTACTTTCATCGTGAAATATGACCTGTTTGACTACACATACTATAGTGTTCAAATAAAATGTAATTCACCATTTTTTAAGCACCATCTTTACTTTCATATGAAATTGTCAGTTTTAAATACTCTTGTGGTCATGACTGGCACTGATAGAGTCCAAATGATTGTCTTTTAAAACTGATGAATGCAATGGAAAATGGATTAAAAACAAACCAAGCCATTGACTTGGTAATAAGGATGTTGATGATACTCATCAAATCATCAACAAAACCTCACATATACCTCTAGATTTATTCCTTACTTTGGTTAAACAATTGTAAATGCTGACTTCACTAAACAGTGGTTGCTTTGTGCCCTTCACCTCCATCCACACCCCCTCCCTTTACCCAGTCCCAATGAGGGGGATTGAGCACCTTAAAATCTCGTGACTTTATCTGGAAATATTTGCTGTGTTTCTTCTCGTTCTAAATGGAGATGAGGATAAAGAAGGAGATGGTAAAAACACATCCTGTTGTGTGAATCCTAGAGAAGGCCTTGAACCCTGCCATTCATCCCTTTCACTTCATCAGCTGAGTCTAATTGCAAGAGAGGACAGGATACCCAGGGCCCAATTGTTCTTTATCCTCTTTGGAGCCGCTGAGGCATGAAAAGCAAAAGGCCTGCTTTTGATCTTTTTTTTGTTGTTTTTTTTCTCTTTTTTTCCCCTGTCATCCCCTACCATCCTTCCCCTTAGAATGAGATAGACCATTCACACTGTGCCCTCTTCTTCATCCACGCAAAATAATTATCAAGCTACGCCTCATCAAATAATGGTGGATATTGGAGGTCGTGATGGGGAGGGCCAGAGGTCTGACTGGGTGGCCCGAGGACGTGGTGAAGCGTCCGTCTAATCTTAGAGGCAGGCTCCTTAGCCTTGGCTACCTTTATATACCTTGACCTCAGTTTTCGTTTGCCTGTCCTAATGAGACCCTCTCATGCAGCCGAGGCAATGGAGGTCTTGCAGTGGCAGGGTTGGGAGGCCAAAGTACAATGAGACGCGGGGCTGTTGCGAGACAAGGGCACATCTGTGCTATCTTATTAAGCCTTGGAGAAGAGCTCATGCATTTCAACGGGCACATAGGTGCTGAGAACAGATCTGTTGACACCTACTTGTCCTTTGTGGTCAACACCTCTCTGTGAGGAGGGTAAGCACGCCCAAGTTCTTGTAAGAAAGAATTCTTAGCCAAGTGGAGTGCTTAACTTGGTTTGGGTGGCCATGTGACGCAAGACTAAGGAATGTAGTTTTGAAATTATGACAATAAGATAAAAGGGTACAGGTATTTTCTCTAAATTTTTAAATTCATACTTTATTTTGTTTATTGTAAGTACTCAATTCTAGGAGTGATTATTATGTATAGTTTTCATCCATTTCCTTTTAAATCAACTAAGAACATTTGTATTCTCTTTTTGCTTACCCTCTCCTAGCCTTAGGTGTAAACCACGTGCAGGGTTTTGTAGAAATGTGAAAACCGAAGCACTTGCTAAAACCCCTGCTGACAAGAATCATACGGCAAGAAAACAATAAATCTTTAGAGGAAAAATAAAGCAAAACTAACTATCTGTAAGACAAACAAAAGGGACCGCAGGATATACCTTAAGTAGAGCAAAATGACAAACAAAAACACAAGCACGCCCAGCATCTGAGGGTTGTGTGAGAACAAAGCGGGGCCCCTGTCAGCGCATCGATCTGCTCCTGAAGGCATACATCCACAGTTCTCTCTTGATTGCTCCATGCCTCTTGCGCCTCTCTGCCCCGTGCCTCTAACTCTCTCTGCTCTGGCTCCTCTGTTAGAGTGTCCTTATTGATCTGGCCCACTTCGCTGGAGTTAACTCAGTGATTTAATCTGACCAAAGGCTTCCAACGGTCTGAGAGTTCAGATAGCTGGTGGTTAAGATGGGTAGAGGACATATACTGTAAACATTAAAAAGGAAAGAAAAAAAGTTCCTCATATTCATTAACTGGTTTATTGAATATTTAAAATCAAAGTTTGAACATTTCTTGGGATTTTTCTTGTTTGATCTTTTCTAACAAGCTGGTCATTTCATTTAGAATATTAACCCAGACTAGTCATGTAATGCTACACTACTATAATTTTAAATTATTTATAAAACAATAAACATACTTATTTGACAGGCGTTACAGAATCAGCTATACTTGGTAGAAAATTGAAACTGTCTTAAGTATTTTAGGGCCTTATTTAAAGGTGCTGTGTGTAAGAATAAATAAATAATTCCATCCATCCATTTTCTGAACCCACTTTGTCCACGCAGGGTCACAGGGGGGCTGGTGCCTATCTCCAGCAGTCAACGGGCAATCAGGCGGGGTACACCCTGGACAGAGGGCCAGTTAAATAAATAATTCTTCAGCGAAATAATCAGAAAATAGTCTAATGTCTTAATCTTGTTGTAAGGAAGGCTATACTGAAAATACTTTATTCTCTGCCGGCTGCTGGGCACGCCAGTTTTTCTCCTTTCAAAATAAAGGAAGGAGGGATGCTGCTACTGTGTACCACCGGTGAGTGTGAGGTTGCCATGTCTCCTGCAAGCTAACGCTACAGCGCAGGCATTTGTAATTTAACTACCCAAAACCAGTAACAAGGGTGACTCAAAAGTTATTTTTTGTACCCCTAAAAAGCCATGGCATCTTTTTGTTTTACACTAATATTGGGCAAAAAGGCTAGAGGCTAACGTTGAGGGAATACTGCTAACGGTGAATAGGAAGCAAATAATTGGCGCTAAAAATATTTTAAGATACTTTTTAAATGGCGAACTACTTGATATTACAGTGAAATGTATGTGTGAAGTGAATAATGAGTCAAACATGGCGTTTTACTTCCTCAAATGAGGGCTATAACAGCAAGCTAACAACAACACAGTAAACAACAACACCTCTATGCCAGAGGCATATTGCCATAATAAGTGTAGTAAGTGATCCTTACCGTAACATACCCAAGAGTGCTAGCATCAGATTTATTTATCTAGTTGTCAACTTCCTTTTCTATGACTCATCTTCTCTTTTCATCTAGAATCTTCTGGTGATGATCTGTAACAAGATCTATCAAACGTAGGAAACAGGAGTGAGAGAGTGATTGCAGTAACCAAATTTGACCACACTGTGTAAGTTTTATTTCATCCATACATATTGCACCTTTAAAGAGTCTTAATTTTAACTAACTGGACATTAAAAATAAATACAAAATAATGCATACAGGTTTGGATAAACACCCCCCTGAATTGGTTCAACCCTAATCCCAACCCATGTCAAAAATGCAATTAAACTGCAACATTCATTTAACAGTTATGAGAATTTTCTTATCACAGTTTAATCTACAAAATGTCTTAATCATGTCTGACTTTGTGTGCAATTTCTCCTAATAATTGCAATTTTGCTGATCCTCCCTTAATCTCTGAATTTGGTTTCCATTCCATCGAAACTCGGTTTCCTCAATCACCAACCTCTCTCAAAGTTGTGGCACATATATAGTTCACAAACTTTTAACTGGAAATAGTTTTGAGATGAGTTCCAGACAACTGTGACAAACTAAACTTAAAACATTTCTTGAAAAGTTTTTTTTAACTTGTTGAAAATCCCAGCCACACCTCAGCAAGGCCCTGTGTGTGTATGCAAAGTAGTGATATTTAATTAACTTGTTACTATTTAAAGTTTGTTCATGTGGTTTAGTTGTCTCATTCATCTAATCAATGGAGATTTAAATTATTGATAAAGAAAACAACACCAGTTGATTAGGATTATGTTGATGCCATATGATGTAATCTAGTGTATTAATACATATTCAAGCAAATCTACCGATGAGCCAATAAAATGGGAGCGTAATTAATGATTCAGTTTTTCTTAAGAAAGTCAGCATGCACACCCATTTAGAAAAGAGCAAGGAATGCAGGTTTATTTTGTTCTTTACATGTAAATAATGAAATGATCGGCACTTATAGTGCCTTTCAGAGTCTGAGGACTCCAAAGTGCTTTTATTCTAGGTTATATCATTCATCTATTCACACCCTGGTGGTGATGAGCTACAGTGTAGCCACAGCTGCCCTGGAGGCTGTCGAGCACCGCTGCTAACAGTCCCTCCGACCACCACCAGCAAGCGGTGAAGTGAAGTGCTACCTCCTAAGCTACTGCTGCCCCAACCTACAGTGCACGTGTACAAAAAAAAGGCATAGAACTGAACTAAGTCATTATATTACCACTCAGATTTATTCCATTCACTTTAACATGGATTAATCTTAGCAACCACATCATAATGACAGATTATTGTCTGTTTCGTGTTTTAGCTCAGTAAAGTTCTTTTACTTCCCGTCAAAGTTTAATTATGTCGATTACTGCCAGTGAAATAACTCATGACTGGTGCAGAGGTTGCAGGGATGTACACGTGTATGTTTTGGTGTTTACTTGTTAGAGATATTCTGTGTAATCTTTCCAAAGTACCATTACAGAGTCAAGTTGAGTGTTTGGTTCAAGTGTTGTTTTGGATACTTGCCTTGAAAACATTTTTGACACATTACCACCACCTACTGGTTGCAATAGCAAAGTTGTACTACCAGGTGCTGGTGGAAAATATGGCGCTTACACATCAGCGTCGGTTTGGTCCCTTACGGTCCCTTCCGTCATCGGAATTTGGTTTCACACACAGGTAAGATTTGCGTTTTCGGTACTGAGGTGACTCATTTTCTCAGACCTTCTCCCCAGCGGTCAGACTGGGACCGAGGCGACACTACAGACTGATTGACCGGCTGAAATTACGCCTATCGCCTCCGATCTGCAAGAAGAATGAGCCAGCAGTGGGGGTTCCCGCATGCATGATTCATTTTCATGCTGACTGCTGTTGAGTAAACTTCTGTCTGTAGCACGGAGCTGTCGTTCCGGAGCTGCCGATCAGTGTGGGAATGGGAGAAGGGAATAGCTCTGTGTGTGTGTGTGTGCGCGCGTGTGTGCGTGTTCTCTGCATGGGAGCATTTGCCCCAGCGAGCAGATAGCTGCTCAAGGGAGAAATCAGTGTGTGTGTGTGTGTGTGTGTGTGTTACACAAGATTATTAGGACACAGACAGCAAATTAATAAACTAATGTGGTTCAGAGTCTCCAAAAGCAAACCGCTCATGCCCGCCTGTGTTTACCTTATAATGGAGGACACTGCAGACTTTCCCGAGCGTATTAAATGCCGCCCACAGGCTCGGGGATTTCCGCAATCATGAGAAGTTCCTTGTATTTAAATGTAAACAATACACCGCCCGTTTGAGACCGAACTCACGCCACCCAGCCCGACCAAACCCTGACCGTGTCGACGCTGATGTGTTAGTGCCAACAGTAACATTGTAGCGTTAAAGAAGATTATTTCTTTTTTTCTGATGGCACCATCTAGTGGCTGACAAGCATATTACACCAATATGTTATTTTCACTTCTATTTACGGTTGAGAGCAAAGCCTCTCCTTCATGAATGTGCTCCTCTAGCCAACAAAACAGAGTTAAAACATTGTTTTACAATTGTTATGCTCATGTTGTGTTGTGTATTTATATATTTATATTTTAAAGACCTTCTTGTCCATGAGAAATGTCACAAACTCTGCTTCAACCGAGGTACGCCCTTAAACACTCAAGCACACTGAGAATGACGTCATATGTAAGCGGTAGTCTAACGCTGTTGGTGGGTGCTGACCGGAGCTCTGTTCATATTGCATGGAGCGCTGTGGGACGGGGGTTAGGGTTAGACAATCACTTTTATGGATTTCTGAAAAATCTGACTTAATTCCTGAAAGGGGAAAACTCCAGATAGGAGCTTTAATTAATAAAGTTTGTATATGTTAACCTAATGTATTCTACCATCACTACCTATAGGTAATGTAGTACCTTTGTTGTGAAAGATCATGTCACGCCTCTATTTCTAATGCTAGCATGAATGTTTCCAGTCTTTCAGGCAATGCTTTAGAGTAGGGTTGAAACGATTCCTCGAGTACCTCGAATAATTCGAGTACAAAAAAATCCTCGAGTCAAATTCTCTGCCTCGAAGCTTCGTTTAATTCATGTTTAATTAATTCATGGCTTTGCAATCGCCCGTGGTCATGTTTCACCCAGACCGAAATAAGTGACGCACATACACACTGCACTGAATGCACACGCGAGTAGCGAACGCAACGTAACTTTCTTTTAAGCCATGGCGGACAACGTGGACCCTGGTGGAGTGCGAAAAAGACACAAAATGTCAAAGGTGTGGGGCCATTTTTCACGTCGTAAGGTGGAAAACGTACTCCAGTGTAAATACTGTAAAATGGATTTAGCCTACCACAACACCACATCCTCGGTGCTGCAGCACCTGACCAGGAAACATCCACATGTAAATGTCTCTTCTGCAAGCGGACTCGGATCCTCTACAAGATAATGCATTTTAGCCTGTATTTCTATTTATTCTGCGGACACTGCGTGACTTTTTCATTTGTAGCACTCCGTTTCAGCTCACACCGTACGTCTGGTAGCAACACGTCGGACTTAAAATGTGCTAAAAATAGCAGTATTTACAACACGTCAGACTTTTTACTGTGTTGTTATTGATGTCCGATGTCCCTCAGGATTGCTGCAGGAGGACACAGGTATTTATGAGTGGCGGAGGAAAACGAAAGAAAGTAAATAAATGTTTTGTGATCAGTATAATTTGACATAACCACGGCAAACATGCTTTCAACAATCCTTGTTAGTGTTAGACAAAAAAAGTGTAGAAATTAAAATGAACGTGTGTTAATAGGGAAACAGCTGGCGAGCGATGTCTGCGCATGCGCTGTGAGCGGTTCTGGTGCTGTTTAAGCCGCAGCCGCTCGCATTTGTTTACTGTGAAGTAAAGTTGAAGTGCTGAAGTTTTGAAAACTAATTTTGAATAAAACTTGAAGAATAATTGGCAATTGCTTTCTCATTTCAAGAGGTCTTTCATATTTTATAACATGCCATTTGATATAATGGTTTAAAAACGCAAAAGAGTAATTTATTAGAGTACTCGATTAATCGATAAAAGATTCGATAGAGTACTCGATTACAAAAATATTCGATAGCTGCAGCCCTACTTTAGAGACACTTTACCTTCAACATCATAAACAAACTTGAAAACATGACAGCTGTGAAACAGTGGCCGTTCAACAATTTGCATTTGCAAAACTCAAATTTGCTCTCAGTAGCATCAAACTTGTTTTCTTAATTTTTTTTTTGTTTTTGTAAATCTAACATGTTTATTGATTTGACTCCTTGCGATCAGAAAATTTACACAGAGCCCAGCAGTTTTAGTCTTGCTTTTATAAATCCTCAATATTATAATTGATCTGACTCCAGGATGAGAAAACAGAACAATTTAGAAGAAGCACAAACACACACTGCCTTTGTTTAATATGTCTGTATAGGTTTACTGTGTTTCTGAGGAAAGCTTATAGACTGATCTGTACATCTCAAACGAAAGAGACTCATGTTTGTGTGTCTGTGTATGTAATTGCGTCTCCAGGGTGCGATTAGATTGTATGTCAGTTTGTGTATATTTTAGCAAGTGTGTTGTGCTGTCATGTTTGTAGCATTCCATGTGGGAGGGTCTGTTGATAAGTAAGCCATCTGTAGTGTTCTGCCGAACGACATGTTGTAAAGCGCGATTCGGGAGTGTGGAGAGACTTGACTTGACAAATCTTGGCACATAATGAGACAAAAGGGAGTAAAGGCAGAAGTCTGTCCAGAGATAAACAATTAGATTCGTCCCTGAGGTAAAGGCCACGCAATGCAAGGACTCTCAGACTAACAAAATCAATATGGCTTCCAGTAAGAACACTCAGGGGGTAGAGTGATGAAGAGGTTATCGTTCATTTCTCAGATTAGAACACGCGTTCACAAAGAAGACCGGTCTCACATTTAAAAATCAATCTGATCACTAGAACGAGAGCTGCCTTTCGGTGACGTATATATTCCAAAGTACGTATCTGCGACACAGCTGTCTGTCAGATATGTTCGGCGAGCTGAGACGTGATAACACCGACCATCAGGGATGCTGAACCCAGCCAGTCCAGCCAGTTTTCATCAGCAGCCAATTGTGAGAGGAGCTTAAAGGAGACAGCTTTTGGGAATGATATTTTCACACCCGCAGATAAAAGCATAATGGAGCATGAGCCATCGACAGAGTGGGCAGTCCCAATGCGTTGCATCCCCTCTTAGGCCCTGCCAAGACTTGCAGGTCTAATCTAACATCCCACAACTGTTCCCAGCAGGCCTCACAAGGGCAGCACTGGCAGGGCGGAGAGGGCTGCTCTGACTGGGGTGGGCCGTTGTTGCTGAACCAGTTTAAAGAAGAAAACAACAAAGAGGGAATGAATGGGGTCTTTCTGTGTGTGTGTGTGTGGGGTGGGGTGGGGGGGGGGTGGAGTAAGTATGTGTGTGTGTGCGTGTGTGTGTGGGGCGCAGAACCTTGTGCGCCACTGCTGTTAGGCAGGGAAGTCTCCTCAGAGACGCCAAGTCGCTGACCATGAAGGTGTGAGTCTGAGGCATGGCCAGCCTGTCGCCTCGTCTCCATGGAGACCGAGTCACGGCACCCCAGTGGGCTCGTCTCTGCTGTGGCCCGGAGCAGCAGGATCACTCGGGGAAGTGGCCTGGCCATCACCTGGGATTCAGGAGAGCAGAAGGTGCAGCTCTGCTGACCTTAAACTACCTGCCGGTCTGTCATCTTGGCCTGGGGACCAACATAAAAAACAGCTAGGGATTCGTGTGGAGACACAGTTCACTCAACCATTGTGTTTTAGGAAAAGTCTCTTTGTTCCTGTGGGGATGAAGTAGTGAGAGACAAACTTTAGCAACCTAACACCACTTCTGAAACTCCTGTGCTTTGTGTTAAAAAATGTGTCATTTTAATCCTAAAATGTATTTTTCTTGCAGCACTCCTTTGGTAAATGGAGTAAACGTTTTAAAGATGGCCGGTAGACATGAGCAAATCAGAAAAAAGTGCATAGGCAGATGCTAATGTTGCAGAAAAAATGCTGAGGTGGAAGGAATCATAACTGACAGATTTTATCTGTTTTATCGTTGTTCAGTGATATTTTTACTCTACCTGAGCTCCCTATGAACATTTTTCCACTTTCATTTTTTTTTTTAAAGCAAATGCTTTTCAAAGTTACATCTGCGGCTTCAAAGCCAAGAGGAAAAGCAGATGGACAATACGTCTGTCTGCTACGTTTGTTTTCAGGTTATCTGCAAATGTGCATTTGTTCATCAAAATAGACTCAAATCTGCATAAGATGGCAACATTATCTCCCATTAATTATCTGAGATTAGGTCAAAGATACATGTGTTCATGCTGTAGATGAGGTTTGTGATCATGTCTGTCAAAGCAGAGAAAGAAAAATGCTGTTTTCATCGTCACGATAAGCTTGAACAGTTTCCAGTGCAGGTATTTTCTTCTTCCTTTTTAGTGCATAGACACATCCCAGATTTAAATTTGATGAAACCGAATTTTCATTGCACCTGCCTTTTTCTGTAATCCGCTCACACCAGCAAGTATTGCCCAAGGTGCCAAAAATCTGCCAAGCAGTGCTAAAATACAGCATCAAAAAGGAAACAAGCTGTTAATGTTTGAGGTGGAAATAGAAATTTTTACCATGAAATCACAAATGAAGTCATCAAAATGACACAATGGATACTAGAGCTGCTGCTAATCAAATCCTCAATCTAAGCTCTGAGATTGGTCACCTATACATTTCATTCTGATTGACTTCTTTTGATTAGTTGCTCTAAATGATTGGACCAACATTTTTTTTTTCATTTACTCATGGTTGAGACTGGGTAGCTACAATTAACACAGGGTTTCTACCCATGTCCTATTTTAAAAAATCAAGACGTTTCCTTCCTTAAATTATCAGATTACTGTAAAATTCTAGGCGTATTATTTTATTTTACTAAAGAAACTTTGCACAAACTTAACCAACAAGTTTAAAATGCAGCATGTAAGTTAACATGTGTATTCTGCATATTTTAATCCTTTGTTAATTTACTGCATTTTACAGTGTAAAACTAGGATGGTGTCTATAGTGAATCCATGATAAACATAAAATAAGCCTTAAAGGTAAAGTGACAATGTGTAGTTTTTACTGTTAATCTCTGGAAATATCCATCAAATTGTTTTTGAAAATGAATTGAATGATGCCCAGTTGTTACATTTTTTTTTGGCGGCTTTGTAACATAAAAATTGGGTAACATAAAACATGGGAGCGGGTCTAAGTCTCTGGGCGATGCCGTGTTTCCTTTTACAGGAGCCCATGAGGACAAAATGCTTTAACTGATTTGTAAAAAGCAGTTCCAAAACTATTCACCATTATTGGTTTTTTGCATGTTTACCTTTTTGCTCATTACCAGTAATGAAAGGGAGTCTGATGCTCTTGTCGTTTATTTGGAGGTTGTACTCCCAGGGATTTTTGGCCGTAATGGCCATCTGTTGGTAAGGTCTTACTCAAACACAAAAATGCCGCTTGCTTGCAATGATTTAGGCGTGTGCTGCCCCCTATCACCAGGGAAAATACACACCGTCACCTTAAGAGTTTTTTGTTTTAATTCACTTTTTTTAATTTCATAGAAATTTTCGTTTATCAGATACATTTTTAGCACATTTAAAAAAATGTGTAGGAACCCTGTGTTATTTATTTATTTATTTATTTCATTTTTAGTCCCAAGATGTTTTTTCCCCTCCATTTGATGAAGTTAGAACATATACTAAATATCTAAAACTACTAAAAGACTAAATATCCAAGAACCAGAGCAGAAACTATGGTAAGAGGACAAGAAAGCCAAATGAGGCGCTTAAATTACCAAAAACTGGCCTTCTAATTATTCAATCTCCCCCTGGTTGTTTCAGTTTCTATGGAGATGATCAGCTGTCAGTGTTATCAATGCATTTTTATAGAGATATATGCATACTGTTCAGGTCAAATTCCTTCGGTGGTTTTAAAAAAACAATAAAAATTGCAAAATTTTTATAATGTAAAAAAGTGAAAAAAGGCACAAAGAAAATCCGCCACAGTTTCAGTAATGTGCACACCACAGAAGTAAAAAAGAGAAAAGCTAAATTTGATTAGAGAGAAAACTGGAGACATCAGAGTAATTTCTGCGTAGTGTTACAGCCCATCATTGGTAATGCTGTGATAAATTATTGCCAAATGGGTTCTCGAATCTCCTTCATTTGAGTGTAAAGCAGCACCATCGAAACCATTCCCCAGAGACACTCGTGTTGCATTATCAGACAGACCAGCTCAGGAGATTGTGTGGAAAAATCTGTGCTTTCTTTCTTTCAGCCAAAAAAAGGGCTTTCTGAAAAGAGTGGTGGTTCTTTATGCAGAGCTGTGATGCGACACCTTCCAGACGGTGAGAGATGGCGAGCCCTAATAATACAGAGCCGTACAATGGTTCTGACAGGCGAGCAATAAAGCAATCAGGGTCCCAGGCATTCCAAATATCTTTACCGCCCACCCTCTAACAGTCCCAGAGATGGGCGGCTGACCTGTGAGGTGTCAATCATGGGGGGATACCTGCTGGAGCCTGATCGGGGAGAGCTGAGGGCACTGCTCTATCAGATCTGTTTTCACACTCCAGACACCAACATTGCAAGCATAACCACAGACACAAAAAAGCCCCACCGCCTTGCTCTTAATTAGGAGATGTGCATGTGTTGTTGTTTTTCAGAGGGGGGGGGGGTTAAAAAGGAGGGAGCTTTATATATTTTGAGTTAAAGCTCTGAGAGGCAGAAAAGAACCCTTTCTTTTGGTTTTAGAATCAGACATTAATCTGTCACGCGGCTTTTGTACAAGCAAGAGCTCCTCCAGGATTGCTTCTCAGCGTGTGGACATGCAGCGTGTGTGAGCTGGGATGTGGGTGGAGTGAGTGTGAGGTGGTGATGATGGTGGGGGGAGGGAGTTGAGGCTTGTTCATTAGCTGTCTGTTGCCCATCCCAGCAAATAGATCACCATAAGTCTGTGGTTAGTTAATGGCTTTCTGGTGTTTCCTCTAGAGTCTCCCTGTCTGAGGGACGACTGCTAAAACTCCTCCGCTGTTCTCTCCTCCGTCTTCCAAGTGGGGAGTCTTGTGCTGTGATGCCTAACTCAGACAATTGGCCTCAGCCAGTGGCCAAGTCTGCGAGCAGTCTGCCCGCATGGACTCGCATTAGAGAAGTAAAAGCAACATCACAAAAAAACATGCTGATTTGACGTTCTTTCTCACTGACTGGAACCGTTTCTGCTCTCAACAGTTAAAGCCTGCCCGTTACAGGAAGGCTTCTCACGAGGAGCACATGTTTGTATGATGTGATATTAAAGGGAATTATGGGATATTTAAAATATTTGTAATAGTAATATACCTTTGTTGATGCATTGACATAACCTGTTTTATTAAACAAAATCACATCTGCTGTGTTAAACACATGTCGGAGCTATTTTTAAGTCTGTTTATTTTATGGTAAATGATACATGGCCTGTATTTGTATAGCACCTTCTTAGGGTTCTACAACCCCCCAAGGTGCTTCACAACACAATCAGTCATACACCCATTCACACACACATTCACGCACCCATTCACACACACATTCACACGCTGGTGGGGATGAGCTAAAATGTAGCCACAACTGCCCTGGAGCGCGCTGACAGAAGCGATGCCTGCCAAACTCAACGTCCCTCCGACCACCACCAGCAGGCAAGGCAGGTTGTGTCTTGCCCAAGGACACAACAGCAGTATTCTCTAACCTGCAACCTCCAATTACTGGACAACTCACTCTACCTCCTGAGTTAACGCTGAATATCTTACTCACTGTATAGCTTCCTGAATGGCCTCTGTTTGGAGATATAGCTTTTACGCCGTAAAGGGCTGATGAGCCAATAGGGACTCTAAAGGCTGGGGCACACCGGAAGCGGGCGCGCCACACTCGCACCGTCATTTTAAATAGAAGCCATTATAGTTAATGAGAGTGGGCACAAGGGGAGCGTTGCGCCATGTCCCAGAAGTGCTGCATTGGGCCAAAGAGCTGGATAGGCGCCAGTTATATCTCAAGCGCTGCTGTGGCTGTTAACAGCATTGTGGAGTACTTTACAACAGACATTACGATGCGCAACGGCTTTATGACACAAACCCAACCACCGGCACTAACCCACCTGCAGGTTTGATAACGTTTAAGTACTACTGAGCTTAAAGTATTCTAATAAATAGAGTACTTACCCATTTTGAATGAATTAGAGTCTCACAAAACACGACTGGCAAGTCTTATCACATGACGCGTCTGCCTCCGGTGTGCCCCAGGTTTTAGTCTCCTCCCCTTCTGGTTGGCTCATGGGTCCACTTTGCGTTACGCTCTGACAGAGGTGTGAACTCGAGTCACTTGACTTGGACTCAAGTCAGACTCGAGTCATTATTTTAATGACTTCTGACTTGACTTGATAAAATGTATAAAGTCTTACGACTTGACTCAGACTTGAACGCCAATGACTTGCGACCTGAATCGACTTTCATCTGTATACTAGATGGTGACTTGAGCTTATGTGATAGTTTAGCACAAAAGTGGCCCAACATGGACAAAAATCATAAATCATTCTTCATTCTGGGTTTGATCTTGTACTTCTAAATGCGGCCGCACTTTGTTTATATTCAGTTTCAGTTGCACTTTCTGCATGTTTGAGCAAATAAATTAAGCTTTAAGAAGCTTTATTTCTGGAATGTATTTATTATCGTTGTCATTAAATTGAACTTAGACAGATGACTTGATTATGACTTGAAAATTCAAAGTTAAGGACTTGGTTTTGACTTGGACTTCGAGATCATTGACTTTGGACTCGACTTGGACTTGACTCAAGACTTGACTGGAAATACTTGTGACTTACTTGTGACTTGCAAAGCAGTGACTTGGTAACACTTCTGCACCCTGAATTGCACATAAATTGTAATTTAAGATTTATCTTATACAAATGTGTCATTCAAATGACAAATCAGACGTTGCATGTATGATTTCACCACATAATCTCTTCTCCCCCGCGTTGATGCTACCACATGACCAGCTTTACCTTGGTTATTCCCCATGTTTAATGTTCCTTCTGCTGTCCTGGAAGAAGGATTCAAAGCTCACTAAGATAATCTTCTCTTCTTCTTTATGTCTGGTTTGATCACATCAATATGGTGAGACACATTTATAGTTCTATTCGTCTTTTCACACAAAACCTAAGATCACTTATGTCGCCATTCAAAATTAAGCACTTTCTTGGCATCAAACTGTGTCTTTAAATTCACAGACATCATATGTGAAATCCATGGTGCCTATCAAACGGGATCAGAAAATAGCTTTGTAAGGGGTTAATTTACGTCTATTTAAGGAACCGTAAGACATTAGATTCCATAGTAAATATGAAATCAGTCTTACGGATCTTTGGGTACTTTTAACCAGAAGATTGGAAATTTTTATTGCAGGGATTATGTAACACTTCGTATTAACTGAGAGACAACAGAAGAGAGAGTCACCTTTAAAATGTAAAAAGATTTATTTCTAAACTATTTTAAACAAGACTAACTCTAAATTCTAAGTGAATGGATGGATCTTGGTGTGAATGAGACGTGAGATGAATGGTGTATGTGTGAGTGATGTTTGTCATCAGAACTCTCGTATCCGGAGAAGCAGGTCTGAATGATGTTGTGATGTTTTGCTCTTAAGCTATGATTGTAGTTTCATAAACACATAAGACGCCATGTTGTCGCCCCACACATACCCTTAAGATGAGACCTCCGTACAGATCCAGACTGCCAGGTCCTCGGAGCCCCCTTTGGTACCGGAGCCAATGAAACGGCGTCAGCATTACGACAGACTAGTCTTTGGATTGTCTCCAGGTAAAAAGTGACAGTTGGTTGACAGCGTCAGATGGACCCAGAGGGTCAGTGAGTTCAGCTTTTATTCTGAAAGGAACCATTGCTTGGTTGGTAAAATGCAACAGATTTTATCCAGCTTGTTGGTTCTTTGCTTGAAAAGGAAGTCTGGGTGGCCGGTCCGATACTTCTCTTAGTATGCGGTGAACTGCAGTGAACTGTAGAGAACTCAAGAGAACTGAGCTAAGATGGCATGGGGACTGGTTTTATTAATCTGGATGTTTTGATTTACGGTCGAATCAAAGTTGGCAAATTTATAAACACCACAGAGACTATGCCATGCTTCAGAAAGGAAGGTTCTGATTGGATGAGTAAAAGCAATGTGTCATGCGTTTAAATTACGTGTATCCGGATGTCTAGTGCAGCTAGATTAAAGTCATATTACTTATTAAAACACGAATCATAACATTGTCATTTCACAGATTGGTCAACATCTTATTATTGATTAACACTTAGTTTGATTAGCTTTATTAAAAATAGAGTTCTTTGATTTATTAAAAGGAAAGAGTCCTTTGTCTTCATTCTTCTCTTGGGCTGGAAAGGAAAACAGTTTAGAAGCAAATGCATGACCTTGAAGCAGTCTCATGCAGATTAGTTCTGTGTCAGAGGCATCTGAGGAGAGAGGGTAAATAACCTTCGGTGGAATTGCTCCGTCATCACGTTACAGCTTTTATAACTATTGACTTGAATTAATCTTTTCTTAATTCCCGGGACCCATGGTCCAGAAGTAAATGGGTGTTACGTAAGCTCTCTATGGCCAAGACCAAAACTTATTGCTGCCATTGGAGGGCTCCAGGTTTTTAAATTCCACAGCAGTTCATTAAACCTTTACTCTGCCATCATTTTTTTAATTATACACCATTTTCCCAATACAACAGTTTGGGCCTGACCCACGAAGAGGTCTATAAAATAACATTTGCATGAACAACACCCCCCCCCCCCCCCAAAATGTGTGTATATATATATATATATATATATATATATATATATATATATATATATATATATATATATATATATATATATATAAAATTTTTAATATATATATTTTTATAGACACCAAATTTTTAATTAGCCCAAATTTTCCTTTAGGAGTCTATTTTTACAAACCAACACTTGCGTTGCTATGAAGGCACTAAAGATCATTTATGTTTAATTTGGATATGAGAGGTGGAGTTGTTGGACTGCGCCCGTAGCTTTGTGTTTGTCTTGAGACAAAAGTCCTGACTACAAAAGTTCATTTAATCCTGCAGAAAATCTGTCATAATTTAAATGTAATAATTAATTATCAGTTTGTTGTTTTATTTCAAGTTCAGATTATTAAAACGACTAAGACTTGTAGCTGATCCCCAGTTACTTTTGTTTCTTTAAATACTTCTTAGAATTGCATATACATCTCAGGTTGGTGACCACAGTTTAACACAATTTCAAAAAAGTGTGTGTGACCTCATTAGTGTGCAGTTTGCGCTGTTATGTGGGCACGTGTTATGTGACAGTGCATCTCAGGCGATGCTGTGATGAAACATAGAAGCATTGTGCAGAAACTGATGGTGTTACCACTTGTTTTCTAAAGGAATTAAACCAGGGAATGTATGGATTTTACAAACCCACTCAAACAAAGAGCATTTTTAAACATGTTCGCATAAAAAACATCTCCCAGAATGGTTAAAGTGACCTTGTAAAAACGCAATAGCAATGTCTGAATGTGTTTATTAGCTGCAGCTTACAAAGTTGTGAAAATTAGCATCACGGTTTTGAAACGTATTTACCAAGAAGCCAGTTTGTTTTCCTCTCTGAAAACCTAAGCAGATATTTTGATATTTTTGTTTTATCTCACCTCAGAATAAGAAAACTAAGTTGGAAAAAAAAAACTGTAAACAAGACCCAAAAGCTTTAGTCGTCAGCAAACACAAAGGGTACATTATAAGTAGGAGTAAAACAACTTTATAGCCTTTTAGTATTTGTGGTCATTTATTTTGTTTAGTGTCTTTGTATGTTCCCCTGCTCCTGAATCATTTCAATTCATGATACTAGAAAAAATGTTCTCTATTAAAAATTGTAGAAATATTTTTTGCTACAGAAGTTTTTTTGGCAACAAAGAGTTTTGTTTTATCTCTTGAAGCCGACTAGAAGCGTTCTGCTCTTTCCTGCCAGCAGTTTCAGCAGCTTTCTTCTCACTGTGGATTTGACATGTCTAAGAATGGAAATGCTCTTCGGTAAAAGTAGATTTTAACTCTCATCCTTTAGCTCAACACAAAATATTGACATTCATTTAGTTTTCTGACACTGAGTTACTAATTGCAAAATATGCTTTATTTCATTCATCATCTCCAGTACTATAACCAACAAATGACCCACATCATGATATAACCTCCACAATGTATTGCATTCTGTTTAACTGGACTTGGAAATAATACCTTTTCCTGTTTGTTTTTCTTTATTCTTATCAGTAGCAGTGTCTTCCTTGGTCTTTGCTTGTTTGTGCGGCCTTACTTGACTCAGACTTTTGTACCAGCTGAACCCCCCCCCCCCCCCCCCCCTGTGTATTTCTATCAATCAGCCTAGAGCTCTTTAGGAGTCTGAGATAGTGGTTTTTCCACAATCCGCATTAACCTTTAAAGACTTCTTTCACTAAGCATTACATCCATCGGGCACATTAATACTGGAAATACCACAAAACTTCTTCAAAACATTGCAGGCTATTCAACTGCAGATGACAGTGTTTGTTGTTGAGGTAGTAATAGCTCCCTGGATTATTCTTATCATAGTGCCTAAAACTTCCAATTTTATTGGAGACTATCATTTGAATTATTTTGATCTTGTATAAAGGCTAAAATGTACAGAATGTACTGATAGCTTTTGTTTATCATCCTTTAATTAGATTAAATATTTTATTTTCACTGTTTTGGATAAAGTACACTATTTAATGTAAATTGTAAAAGTATGTTCTATATCTGATCTGGCTCCATCCTTGTTGATGCTGCTTCTGATACCAGTTGAAGAACTACAATCTATTGTCCAGAAAGCTTTAATTTCTGTGAGGTTCATGTGGATTCCTGAAGTGAGCCACCTCCATCCATCCATTCACCCATTTTTGTCCACTTATCCTGGGTTGGGTCGTGGGGGCAGCAGCCTAAGCAGGGAGGCCTAGACTTCCCTCTCCCCAGCCACTTTGGCCAGCTCCTCCACGGGAATCCTAGCCAGCCAAGCGACATAGTCCCTCCAGAGTGTCCTGGGTCTTCCATTAGGCCTTCTCCCGATTAGCTCCCTAACCCATCTCTCAAACACCATCATAAAGTTTGCGGATGACACCATCGTGGCTGGACTCATCTCAAGGGGAGATGAGTCAGTCTACAGAGATGAGGTCAACAGACTGGCTGCGTGGTGTTCAGTAAACAACCTCCAACTGAACACCACAAAAAACAAATAACTTATCTTGGATTTCAGGAAGGGCAGAGCTGACCCAGCACCACTTTACATTCATGGTGACTGTTTGGAGAGGGTACACTCCATGAGGTTTCTGGGCGTGCAGATCTCTGATGATCTCTCCTAGACTGCCACCACGGTGGTGGTAAAAAGGCCCAACAGCGTCTCCACTTGCTGAGCGTGCTCAGGAGATGCGACCTGGAGGAGAGCCTGCTGCTCACATTCTACAGTCACCATAGAGAGCATCCTAGCGTACGGCCTCACAACATGGTATGCAAGGTGCTCAGCTGCAGACAGGAAAGTACTGCAGAGGGTCATCAGCACAGCCCAAAAGATCACTGGCGGCTCTCTCCAGCCTGGAGGACATTGCCAACTCTCGTTACTTCAGTAGAGCAGGCAATATCATCAAGGACTACTCTCACCCCAGTAACCATCTGTTTAACCTGCTACCATCAGGCCGACGGTACAGGTCACATAAAACCAGGACAAATAGATTCAGGGATAGCTTCTTTCCAAGAGCTATCGCCGTAGTAAACAAATACATACAATCAGATGAACCTGTAAACCCAAACCACACATTTACTGTTTCTATATTGATCATGTACAATAACATTTATATGAGCTATTTGAGTTTATTCAATATTCTAAAATTCTGCTTACAATAGTGACTTGCACAGAACCCAACTGATGCTGCACCATCATGAATGCTGCTACTCTGTACATGTATTTGTAAATAATACAGTTGTTTTTACATTTATATAATTTCTGTATTATTTTCTTGCACTCTTTTACATTTTGCACGTTATTTTTCTTTCTTTTTTTTGATCATTTCAGGCACAACAAAATACATATATAAATCATAAAGTGCACAAAATGAGATCTTAGATTATGCAAGCCAGGCCTGTTTCCTCCAGTTCCTAAATACTCCCTTGTGGTGTCTGTTTCACAGTGTAAGTGGACAATAGCACTTTTTTTTTGGGGGGGGGGGGGGGGGGGGCGCATTTAAAGGGGTGGTGTTTATTTTCCCTGGCGACAAGGGGCAATACATACCTGAATGATTGCAAGCAAGTGGTATTTTTGTGTTTGAGTTAGACCTTCCCAACAGATTGCATTGCAATTTTCAAACAAGTACTTCATCAGATCGTTCAACCCCTTGCAAAAGCATGTACCGGTTTACAGCAATTCATCTTTACACTTCGCGACAGACGAGCTATAGCTGCTTAGCCAATCGTAGCTTGTAGAGGAACTTGCCTAATTATGATCACAGCCTTGCCCTGTGGTCACATGACTCCTTCTCTCAGGAGTCATTACTTAACAAAAACTCAATAGTAAAGTGGCTAGCTGAGATCCTAGCACTGGTGTCTGTTTCCACCACAGGATTCCTGCATGTTTTCGATTTAAACACAGCTGATTAGTTTGTATTTAGCGATGAAATTCTCCTGTAGAGACTAATGAAGGCTGAGGAGACATTTAAGTGTTTATGTTAAAAAACACAAACATGCAGCAAGGAGAGTTTCAGTTGAGTTTCTATGACAGTGAGTTTTGGCCGGTCACAAATCCGAAATCCTGGGACCTCCGACACAGGAGAGTAACACACACTTTGCGTTTTTATGTTGTTTTAAATCTCAGTAATATTAATGTTGAATGATGAGTTCTGCAGCTTTCTCTTTTCAAACTGTCTCTTAGGAGTGTTTTGTGGGTCTTCTCTGCATCTGGGAAAAATGAGATGACGTTTGAGACCTAATGTCCAAGTCTTCCATCCAGGGGAATGTTTGCCTTGTTTCTTCCAGATATCTGATGTTATCCTGTTCTGCAGAGAGTGGCCATATCTGTTTTACATGTGGGTGAAAAACTGAGTTTACTGGGTCATTCACTATCTGATAGCATTGAGTTAAGTAGATGATTAATTGTTTTGTGTATGTCTATTGCTTACTATACTGTAAAAACAAACAAACTCACCTTTTTAATCACTTTGATGGACTTAATACACATATCAGCTAATGATTTTACCTTGTATCTAAACTTTTTGAGATTGTTTCTACAGACAAGTGATTTTCCAAGTGTTTAAATTGCTTCAGGTCTCATATTGAAGTTTATAACATTAAAAGGGATATTCCACCCATAAGTAAAATTTAGTCTGTTGTCCTATTCCCCAGAGTTAGATAAGCGGGAAAAAGCATTTTATAACCATTCCAGTCATTCTCCTAGTCTGGAAGTTTTCTGTTTGCAGTTTAGCATAAATGATGTAAGTGAATGGTAACGGCTAGCATTTCAATCACTCAAATTCAAAAAGACACCTACTTCCATAAACACAAATGTGTGGCTAATCTACTTATGCGGTTATTATTAAAGGAACAGCACAGTAAGTAGCACAAAAACTGACAGAGTACATGATAGACTGAGTACTTTGGGGCTACTGCATCATGTTCTTTGGTTCTAACCCTGAAACATTAGAGTACCAGATGTAGCTAAGCCGTGTGTAAAATAAACCACAAAAGCAACAAAGAACTTTGAAATAGTTTACGACTTTTAACATCATTGATATGATAAAGGCATGGCTCACTGTAAAAACATTTTTCAACTATTATTTCTGATTGGGATGCACAATATATCGGTATTGGCCGATGTTAGTCATTTTTTAACATATCGGTGTCTATCTGATAAATAAAACTGGGCAGATGTTAACAACCAATATTTTTTCTATCTTGTTTCAGACGGTGAAGGGATGATGATGTATAATTGTTAAGTCATGTGACAGTGACTAATATATAGTGATATATCGATATCTGCAAATATTGGTTATCAGCCACAACAGTGATAGTAATATTGGAAATTGGTGTCGGCCCAAAAAATGAATATCGGTGAATCCCTAATTTCTGATTATAATCAGTCTCTCTGAGTTTTTAATGCAGGCTGAACATAAAAATAGTCTCCTACACCTATCTCCTGCATTAGCTTCTGATAGCGTCACACTGTCACCAAACGTTCATGGACTCACCCATCTTGGTTCACGATGGGGAAGGCTGTTGTTGATTTAGCATCCAGTAAACAGCAGAGAACATATTGACTAGTAATAGCTAACCATTAGCATTAGCAGTTCCACAACACAGCATAACTCCTTCAGGTTTATTTTATTTGTGGAGAGGTACATAGCACACGGAGTCAGTGGTAGAGTTGCGTTGCTGTTAGCGAGTCAGAGGTGAGATATCCAAATATCAGGAAAGTATGAGTCCAAAACCTGCCCTCCGAAGCTACTTTCTCCTCCAGCTGAATTGTACTTCCTGATTCAGGAGCATTTGAGTTTTTCCCCCAGAGTAAGATTTACAAGGCTTTCATTCCTACTAGATGATGAGTGTTCAACACCTTTAACCACATTCTTACTGTAGCTATTACTGCAGCTACAACAGCTTATATTATGCAAGGTAGCCATGATTGATTTTGAGGTGTGGGTTGGTCTAAATTCAAATTTTTATGGTAGTCTTTTCAAAATTTCTCACTTGGAAATAGAAAAATCCAGATCTGAGTACCAACTGAATGCACCATAAAGAAGTTACATACTTTGTATGCTTTCTTCATTTCCCCATTTTTCAGTTTCAGCATCAACACACAGCAGAGTGAACTAAAAGCGTGCCTGGGCAACAGTTTCCCTTTTTTGGCAGGTGATACATGAACAAGAGGGTTTCTTGGCTGAAAAAAGCAACTGCTGAGGCGTTTCGGGACCTCCGGACCTTTGTGACCATCGGCGTGTCATCCCTCACTTTGTCATGTTTAAGTAAAACCAATCCCCATTCAAAGCAGCATCCATCAGTGTTAGTTGAGACCAATGACAGATTGCCTTTTTGCTGCTCTCAAAGCATCTGGATCCTTTCTCCTCTCTCCTTCTTTCTTTTGTGGTAAACAGCTTGAATAACAGCTGGGCAATGGGAGTTTACAAGTTAATCAATTGTTTGTTAGGGAGCCACAACACTCCCCATACCCAAGCATCTGCAAGTTAATGTTCATTACCATGCTAATGTCTCCATGAGTAAATATGTATCTACTGATGACTTTTTAAGGAATCTGTGCAGTTTAGGTTTATAAAATAAATGAAGTTTTAACGCTGGCTAAAATCAAACCAAATCAAGACATTTATATATTGCTCTGATAAACTGGAGATGTTATTTTTTCTTCTTTTTTTCTCACAATAGGTTTCGCGTAGTGGTGGATTCAGGTTAACACTGCTTATTCTGGACTTCCTGTCAAAGTAAAGGCGTCTTTTGTTTGTTCCAGGTATTTGCTCCCTTAAAGGGTTCTCGTTCTTTTTGTTCCTTCTTGCTTCTCTTCAACTTTGCAAAATGACCCTTACTCTCACGGGACTCAAGTAGGTCAGTCATTCCTATTTTCTGGCATTTTTCTTTAATAATTGAATCAGCTTCCAAAATGTACTAATCAAAAACATTTGAACAGAGAGGATTTTAATTTTAGCTGCCATGGTAGGTGTGTTGTTTTGATATATTTTGACATTGGTCGAGAAAGAATGGTGATAAAAGAAAACACAGACCATGTGAGCATGTACACACAAGCCCAAAGCGAACACAAAGAAATGGATGTTGGCAAAACAAGCTTCTGCTTCCCTCTGCTCGCAACTCAGCTTGAAAAAAACATTATATTTGAAAAAAATAATGAATATTTAATACAATTTGCAACAATTATTAAGACAACAGATTAGAAAACTTGTAAAAAGCAAAATATTTGCTAATGTAAGTATATTTTGTATCTCCCCCCCCCCCCCCCCCCCCCCCCATTACTGTGTTTCGTTTGGCCGAGCTTTCTTGGCAGCCTTGAGCCACTGTTCGGATAGGGCACCCATTTACAATTGTGCTGTGAGCACTGGCGTTCACCTCTCCTGTTTCTCGGCTGTAGCTTAGAAACCGCGCACTACTTTATTTATAATCCACCCAACCTTAATGTGTAACTCTTGCCCCGTACTCTTACTCACATCACACAGCGGGGTCACGTCCCTCTGCACCTCCACCACTGCTCTTGTATTCCAACATGGCTCTAGGACAGCAGCCCAGCAAAAAAAAAGCTCTGCTCGTCAAATCACAAAGAGGCCCAGATCAGAGTCGTCCTGGACGGGAGCCAGGATCCTACCCTCACAGCCCAGGCAGCTGGGGGCAGCCTGTAATAAGTGGGAGACAATGAGAACCAGCACACCTCCCACGCTTTGCATGTGGATGTCGGATCTGAATTGAAATCAAATGGTTTCATAGGTTTTCCATAGACCGCGCTAATTAGGAAACAATGGCAAACCGTGAGAAGGTTTAGAGGAGAGGGTGAAGTTTAGGACGAGAGTTTGTGCATTTTTCAGTAGAGCAAAGTTTAAAGAACAAAGAAGAATTAATTGAATATATGATAATGTGCACAAAATAGAGTTTGGGTATTTTTTTTATCAACAAAGAAAAAGTCCAACTGACTAATATCTAACGTGTTTTCAGGTCGTCGATATTTTCTTAAAGGCACAGACGTTAGAGGCTTGATCCGTTTTTCTCTTCAGGTTTTTATTGGTCATCAGAACCACACATTTTGTTTTTGTTTTCACGTGGGGAACCAGCAATATTAGAGGCATTTCACGTTAATGAATAATAATGAACAATGCAGCGTGATGTAGATGGCGGCGGCGCTTTAATGGTCCCTGGTAGCCTCTTAAGCCTCCGGTGATAAATCTTACACGGGCTCACTCCTATAACTAAAACCCAAACCTCATTCAACTTCACATCCATCAGTGTTTGGCTGAAAGCGATGACAAAGCACTTTCAATTACACCAGTAACTGACTCTGGAAACAGTTCATAGCAGGGTCTGGGCTTCAAGACTATACGGGAGGGGGGGGGGGGGATGACTGGTAGGGCATTCGTTTGACTTGCTCCCAAATAATAAAAAGGGTGGTGTGACTCTGGGACACAAGGGATGCCGCCAGCATTGCGGACCCAAGGACAATTCACCTATTTTGCGTCCTGTCACCCCTGTAGTCTGATTTATGGTCGGGACATCCTTCCTATGACCCGCTCGCCTATCAGCTTGGCGGTGGAAGGATACTCCGGTGATTAAAGGCTGAAGCATCAAAGTGTCCTCAGTCAGGGCCCTTGTCTGGTACCAGAGGGCCTCGCGTCTAGCTGAATGGGGGAGTGTGACAGTTGGGAGGGAGAGCACTGCACCAGCAGCGGCGGCGGAGTGCCATTCTTAACCCCAAGCACCAGTGGGTAGAAGAGCTGTTTGAGAATCCATCAACTGCAAATGCTTCATTCCATAATGTTGCTGTTTTCTTTCCCACCCCCCCACCCCCGTCCCAGTTTGTAATTACATTACGTCGAGTGTGTGTTCTCTCAAATTTAACACGCCACTGTTTAATTGGAGTGATTTTACTCGTAATTGCATGATCCTCTCTGCCACTTTTGGGCTCCCACTTTGTTTTAATAAGCAGGCAAATTTCAAAATCCATCTTCAAAATTAATCAGTAAAGCATACTTAATATTACAGCTCAAAAAGGAAAAAGTGAAATTATGGAGAAAATGTAAATCTGCTCTGAACAGCCGGAGCTGCAGTCATCAACAAACGGCACTAGCCCGGCAGTGACAACACCAGATGAGTGATTAGGTTTTATTTTTTCTGCGTTTTTCCTTTTTTAAAATGCCTTCATTACATAAATAAAACCAGAGTCGGATCCTCCAGAGTCCCTGATCTTTCAGAGCACCTCTGACTCCAACCCCCCCTGATGAAAGGCCCACACTAACATCAGGAGTCCAGAGCCTTTACTCTCTAACTTCAGGCAATTATGACACAGAGGAGATCTTTGCCTTCTGCACTCCAAAAGAAGAAGAAAAAAGGCATTTTATTTTATTTTTTTCCCTTAGCTTAGTTGTAAAAATAAGCTTGCTCTCCTCAATTGCCGTCACCCCGTGCCCTTTGCAATAGCAGCAAGGATGTATCGGAACAAGCCATGGGGCAAAACAAATCACTTGTGATTTACAGAATTATAAAGATTTTAATAGCCTCAATGTTTCTCTCTCAGATTGGTCTTTATTTCCAGAAGTCAAAGTTTCCCGGGTGCCCCAGGCTTTTGAAAAGCAGTAATTGGCCAACAGAGAGACTTAGGATCTCCCTGAGTGATGGAGGGTATTTGTTGCTGTGAACTTGAGGGTATCACTCTAAAGATCACAGGTCCAGGTTCTAAGAGACTCCAACTTGTCAAGCGCAATTCGCTCTGCAGCTGGAAACGTCGGCTACTTTTGCGTGCTGTTTTGTCTAAAGTTTTCGACGAAACTTGGTCTTTTTTTTTCTCCTTCTCTTTTGGCGTATTACTTATATTTCCAAATAATTCATTTTAAAACAACAAGTGAAGGTTTCTGACCCAGAGTCAAGCTTAAATTGATGCAGAATAAGAAAATGAGTGTTTCTTTGGCATGTTAGAAGGGGAAAAACAAGCAGGGCCATGAAGTGAACCTTTGAGGAACAAGACCGATTTGTGAAGTATAATTAAAAATCATTTTGACTTCACATTGGCAGTGATACGGCTGACTTTTTACCACCAAGTTTGATGATAAGCGAAGCTTTTTGGCATGCCGTACAGGAACCCTGTCTTGACAATGAACACCACATCAACTAAGAGTACTAATTAGTTTGAGCAAATTTTCTGATAATTATCATAAATTTTTTTATTCCCCTTTTAATGCTCCACAGAAAGCTTCCTCGCACGTTTATAGAGTAACGCTCATAACGGTGAAAGCATGTGCTTTCTGTTAGAAAAACAAGTCTGGCAGTGGATAAGCTATATTAAGGAAATCCACCAGGGAGCCATAATCGAGTTTGACTCTCTACCGGTGGTCTCCTTGTTAGTGTTGCGAGTGTCAGAGCTGACAGTGCAGGTAGCTCAAATGCCACTTAAGGTTTTAGCTTCAGTGGCTTTTGGAAAGAAATGACCGTGACCTGTGCAGCTCGAGCCCGCATCCCACACCCTTTCTGCCTGACAGCCGCTCAATGGCAAGTGTCTGCCAGCACGCCGAGGGGGGGAACGCTGCCAAGCAGCCGGAGATAGAGATGATTACCACATCCCTCTCTCCCTCTCAGCCTCCTCGCTGAAAACTGATACCTACTAACAAACTGCTGTCAACATGTTAGCAAGGCAGGGAGAGTGAGAGCGCTAGTATGTGCTGAGAGGAAGGAGCGGAAATGTGTGGGAGAGTCGGTGTGAAGAGTCCAAACAAGTTTGGATTAATGACTCTGAAACAGGATTTTATGTTATTTTTTCTGTTTTGAGAGTAAACCTTGTTGTGGCAGATTTGAAGAATGCAATCAACACTACAAGGAACAGCCTGGCTAGGAAGGCACTTACCTACAAAGTGACAATCAAATGATGAATGTCAGACAGAGCAGTCATGAGGTCTCATAGCTCATCACACAAATGCATCCATGAATGCAAATGCAGGGGGAAAAAAATCATTTCTAGTGCAGAACTTTTGTGTTTTTAACTATGAGAGTTTTAATATATGCAGAATAAATGACACATCATGAGTTTCTGTGCAGATGTGCAAATTGTTTTAAACCTTTGCTCCGCTCATTTAAAACTTAGGCTTTCCTGCTGTGCACACGCACACAAAAACTTGCCATTCTTTCAAACTTTAGTTGTAAATGTCATAGTTTTTGAATAAATCTCCCGCTGAGCCACTTTGCAGACACACATTTAAGTTATATAAAGTAAGAAATCCCAGCTGACATATATTATTTTTTTCTAATTGTTGCAAAGGGCATAAATCAGCATGGATTAGCTTGAATCGTCAGCAATTAAAACATCACCGTGGTAATTAAGAAAAGATTTTGATTGTCTGTGTGATTTTTACCAGAAGACCCATTTTCAACTAATACACGTTTGTTTTTGAAAATTGGGAGTGACAATTATGATAATTTCCATCCCGACATTAAATACTTTTGTCCCAGAAAAGAAAAGAGAAATGTTAAGTAATGTGGTTTCAAATTCAGCTAATTTTAGACTATAGGTTATTTAATCTGGAAATCAAGATATCTAATTAGAGGCATATGATTATTGAGACTAAATTCAATGGGAGATTGTTTAGATTTACTTTTTAAGATCAATTAAACAATTTAACTTTAAAATACTTGTAACTTTTCAGGTTTCCTGCTCTCACACATAAACTGAAACAGTTCCAACCTTTAGGCACTTTTTTCACATTCTGCAGCGTGAAATCTGTCGTTTACTTGAAATGTGATGAATCATTAAACAGAAGCGTTAAATAAAAAAGTCTCAAACAAAATAAGTTGCAAGACAAGATAAGTATTTCTCTAAAAAAATCAATTTTAAAGAAGAGACAATGGAAACAAACCTAAGTGGTAGTTTGAAACAACCCCTAAGGCTTCCAGGGAAACCAGCGAGCCTAAGAAGCACTTTATTAGCCAGCAGGAGGGGGGGTCAGGAGGACCAACCCTATCATTGACTGGGGTTAGAAGATGCATCCACAGCTGCACTTTCTCTAAATTTCTAAGAGTAAATATGCACCTTTTGAAGTGGGGGGTGCCTAGGAGCACTACTCTCCACAGATTGTGTGGGTTTCTGTGTGGAGCTGTAGTTACGGGAAAGATCAATGGACAGGGCATTAGAGGGTGGTGGGTGGTGGCGGGGGAGGAGGAGAGGGTTGCTCTGCACCGTCCACCCCTCCAACCAGCAGAGCAACTCAACAGCTCAGAAATTGCCAGAATTATTGAGCTCAAGGCAGTTTAATTCTCAGTGCTGCTTTGTGAAACTGAAAATGTTTCAAAAACAAAACACACCACGAGTTTAACACCTTTTTCTTGTGGCTCGTGTTACGGAGAAATAGTTTTTTGCAGATTAATGGAGATGAGAGATACAGAGTTTTACAGTTTCATCACTTTATTTTACAGAAATATGCACAGAACCAAATGAAATAAATGAATGATGACTAATTAAGGAGTAAAAAAGGGCATTGAAATAAAAGTTTGGCTAAATTAACTTAAATTATTAAAATGTAAGTAATTTGTAGATAAAATTCAAATTATGACTAATTGACATTTAAACATTTATTTCTTTAAATTAATGACAAATGCAAAGAAAAAGAGTGATTTTACTGTTTTACCGGGTGAACATTTAAACAATTAAAGCGGCCATCTTTTTTTGCATCATGACACAAATTTTTTTATCTGCAAGCAAATGGCTACTGAATTATGCTCATGTAGACTGAATTATGTCCATACATATATACATATATATATATATATATATATATATATATATATATATATATATATATATATATATATATATATATATATATATATATTATGTTGTTCTTTTTCAACTGGGAACAGTGTTGCCGGTGTAATTACTGACTGGTGGGGTCATGACCCAGTCCGTGAAAGCATGGAAAAACCCATATCCTGCTCATTCTGTGGCTGAATATGTGGGCTTGTGGTTGGCTTTAAGTGCATTAGCCTTGTGCTGAACACACAGCTTTCATATTGTGGTTTGTAAAGACTATGGCAAAGCCTTTTGAGGTAGCCGCACATCCAGAGGAGGCTAATCTGCTTGTGGTTAGCTCAGAGTGATAAGCAAACAAAGATGTTCGTTTTTCCTCTGAAAGTTCCATCTCAGAATTTGCTGAGTTTATATTTAAATTAAAACTCGTATTCAGTGGTTCGTGTTGCCTTCGCATGATCTGGATTTAATGTGTTTAGTGTTGTTTTGGGATAAACGTGACCGGGCAGTGTTATCATCCCTTCACCGTGTCAAAAGCAGAGATCTTCCACGCTCACAGGTGTCGTTAGGGGTTTGCCTCCGCCAGTCTCTGAGCCAGAGAGAGAGAGAAAGAGTTCGCTTTTACAACCCCTGTCACACCCCACAAAACACTGTGTCACTCAAGTACAGCCCGTGTGGCAGCTCTGGCATTAATGGAGACGTTGACATCTTTCGACAGAGTGTTTATCTAATACTAATGCTAAGCAACCAGAGTCGGTCGCCCCCACACTGAGCCATCCAACCCCGCCGCAATCCTCGCTGTCTGGCTGTCACGCCAGTCTTTTCTCATTTATCCATGTATACTGTGAGACTTCATAACAATGCTGTTGCTGTTGTCTCTGTGTCGTTCAGTCAGATATCATACCATCATGTGCGAGACATCCCCTACCGCGTCGTGCAAAGACAACGTTGAGTCAGTTACTGACATACGGTAGGAAGCATCACCTGTGAAATTGTGGATGGAGTTTTTACCTTGGAGGGGCCTCTGAGGAAAGTTGTTTACATGTTTCTTCTGCCTTGTTATTCTGTGATTTCATCTTTAAAACCCTTATCACACATAATGTCCCGTATTCCTACATGTACAAGTCAATTTTATTACGTCAGTTGTTATTTACATTAGGAAAAGTGGTTAAAACGTGATAATACATACCTAGCAGCAACCAGTTGTCTGACACATGCAGTATGGAGAACACAGATGCATTCCTATATGTTACCAGAAACTGACGATGGGTTCATAAAGTTTATGGAGCTATCTTTAGAGGATTGATTTCCCATACTGCCATGGAGTTGGCTGCATTTATATTCTCTGCCTGTGGCTCCGTGACCCCTGGTTCTCCTTTGATGTGGCAGGAAGAAGCACAAACTAGGATGAGGCAGAGAAGAGTGAAGGCTGAGGGATAGCAATAGGTGAAAATGTCTCCAGCTGGAGGGAGGTGTTTTATTTATTTATTTTATTTTTTTGTAGGTTTCTGAGAAGGATGAGAGGACTTGGAGACAGAAGACCGGTGCGGGGAGTCATGCGAACCGATGAAGCCATCATCTGACAGATCTGTAAGAGTTTGCTCTAAGGGCGGTTGCAGAAAGGATGCTAGGCTGAGGGGGAAGAAAAAGAGAAAAGGATTGGGTGATCGTGGTGGGTTGGAAGAGGGCACGACAGTGGCGCGAGCTGATAGAGACGTCAGCGCTGCTTCAGTAATCTCACGACGGCTGGACGCAGCGAGGGGCCATCGAGGGGCCCGCCGAGGCAGAGGCGTGATAGAGTAGACCACCCTGGCAACGCTAGCAGGGGGCCCGGCAGTATGGAAAAATCAAAGGAGGAAGAAGTAATTTTTGAGAAATTACAGAAATCTCCATGGAAATGAGCATGAAACACTTTCTAATCTCTCGCTTTTCACCATGAACGATAGGGGTCACTGCTTCAAGTTCTACTGCCCTTGCTTTCTCTTCCTCTCTCGCCCCATCCCTAATTTCATTATTCCCTCTTGATATTTCTTCTTCCCCTCCCTCCCTCTCCACTTCTTATGTGTACTCATTTTACTGCCCGACACTCTGAAACCGCCCCTCCCGCCGCTCGTACTCACCAACCGTTCATTTGCTTGAACCCTTTTTTCATTGACCACAATTAAACGTTTAGATTTCAAAAGCGAATCAAGGGAGACGCCGAGCCTTGCCCTCCAAGTGACACAGGATCAAGCTGTTGGGCGCTTTGGAGCCTCAGATGGGGTGAATCCCCCAAGATGTGTCCTCTGCACCCTTCCTTTCGTTCATGTGCTGTCTGTCAGAGTGCCGAGCTCCGGTCAAATGAATGGGCGGAGCGAGGCACCCCTAGTTTGTGACCGTGCGGCTATTGATAAGCAACAGCGTTTACAGCAACACAATGACTGCCTGAGACATAACCTCACAATCACTTTCATTTTCAACAATACAAAACAAAACGTGCTTTAGCAAAAAAAAAAAAAAGCCGTGGAAAGGCTTACAGAAGTGCATGCCAGATTCTCAATGATGCGCTGTCTTTTTGAAAATTTTGTATGTTTTAGATTGAATCAGGAGCATGGCCTCACACTAACCGGTTTTGATGTTTGAACACAAGAAAACGAATTTGCACCACAAGTTTAGGCTGCGGATCTATTTTTATTACCCCTGTTTTCACTGTAACGAGTAACACGCTGCTTTGTTTATATTGACCAAATATAGTATAGCATAGAAGACGCAAAGTTGTCTTTTTTCAAATTTTGTGTCCATGACAACATGGAGCGCGGTTTTCGTTCACGAAGCAAAATAAATAAATAAATACACTCCTTTTTGTGGCATGGATTTTTTTTTCTTGTGTTTATTTCAAGGACAGAATTTTGAAATTGTTTTGAGGAAATGGCAAAAAATAAATAAATAAAAATACCTCATGTTCTGAAATATTAAACACAACCCTAACGACCCCGAAAACATTAATCTTTTCAATAGTACTGGTTAGGGTTTAAAATAATACGTTTTTAGGTGTGTGTTTTTTTAAGTCCAAAATCTTCCCACCCGACTCGCCATTTGTCAGAAAACCCAAAGTGTAAAACAGAAAACGTACAGAACATGCAAGAACAAAATTAAACCAAGAAGTTAAAAAGAGACTTTTCATTCTGTCCTGATACACGTCCACCATTAATTGAAAGTTAAATGAGCTGGTTTTCCTTTTTCTTTAATTTCACATTTAATTCATTAAGACGCGTTGATGCTCAGTAATCCCAGTCGAAGTTATTATCCAAACACGTCCAGTGTCCACTCACGTCTACGACAAAGTTGCAGTCAGATTTCCTAATAGGTGCAGCAGTCAGGAGAAAAACAGAGGTTCAGGTCTGATGCAGAGGCGTTTGATTAGCCCTGCGTTGTGTGCTGAATCATGCAGAGTAGCTACTGTCTAATTTTGGGGGAGACTTAATTAGAGTGGCTTCAGACTTTGACGTTGCGGTGACAAGCAGCAGAAATGTGTGTAAGATATGGAAACCTCTCTGACCTCTAGTTAAACCCTCTCTTCTGTTCTAATAGTTTGCCCTCTAATTAAGCAGCCAGAGTTGGATTGCCTGGTTGTTTCTGTAAAACTGCATATGCAGCTCTGGTAATTGCAATTAAAGAAAAAAGTTTACAACATTCGTCAAAATCATAGTGCAAAGTTTATATAAAGTAAGATAAAACAATTTGCTAGATAAATAGTAAGGTTTATTTTTTGTAGATGCAATTTAAAGCTCTAAAACCTATGTATACACTTATATTGTGTGTGTATGTAGACAAAAGTAGGAATCTGTTTATTTATATGTTGTGCAAAGATACTATTTTTGATGTTGCACGATGCCAGTTGATAAAAGTGTAATTACACACAGCTTTAAATGCAATAAAACAAGAAAACAAAAGCACAAAGCTTAAAAATAATCTTTGAACCTGAGCGACATTTGTCAGGGCCTGAGTGAACCTGCTCCTCCTTGCGTTTCTACCAGTAATAGATAGATGGCACTGCATGCAAGGTAGAGCAAGGGGCCAGAGACTTCCCTCAGCCACTTTCAGGGTCTTAGTCTCATTATCTGTCTGAAAATTAACCTGTCAATTTATCAATCAGTGCCATCTTGAGTTTATTTTTTCTTTCATTTTTATGCCTCCTATTTGTCAAACAGCACTACAACAACATCGGCACACTGATAACCAGGAGTTAGTGTGCTGAATGACTGCATTATCACTTAAATGACTCCTATGAATCACAATTCTGCTGGGGAGTTGATAAGAAGCAATTTTATTTTAAAGCATATAACTGTTTATGTATTTTTATGTGTCTGTAGAAATGATGGAAGATTTTTTTCTGCTTTGTTGCACAGTCCTCTTCAAAAGCAAATCACAGTCTAAAGAAAGGTTGTGTTCAAAATTAATTCTAGAAGTTACTATTATTTGTGCCACGTTGGAAAGGAGGCTTGAAGCAAATCTCAAAATAAAATTAGTTTTTAAAAGTTTAAAGGATCCCTAAAAATATACATCTATAAAAATAAAAATTAAATGAATTAAAAATTGCAAATATTAACAGGCGTATTATTATTATTATTATTACTATTATTATTATTATTATTATTATTATTAGTAGTAGTAGTAGTAGTAGTAGTAGTAGTAGGAGTAGTAGTAGTAGTAGTAGTAGTAGTAGTAGTAGTAGTAGTGGTAGTATTAAAATTAGAAATAATTATATGAATGTAAAAAAACTATTTTATAATAATAATAATAATTACAATAATTATTATTATTATTTATTCAAATGTAATCATGAATTTAAGTATTAAATACGCTGATATAATAAATTATTTCTCTTATTATTCATTAAAATTTCATTGATGATTAAATAAATTAAAGTTAATTATTTATTATGTTTTATAGATGCAAATTTTAATTATCTAATTAAAAATAAACTTTATAATAATAATAATATATTTTCAGTAAGTTTGTATTTTCTTAAAATTGTACATTTTTTCATTTGTAAATACATGTGACTTTAAATATTTTTAACAAAATCAAAACTGCATAATTTCGTCTTCATACATCCAACAATGATGTCATGTTTTTTTTCAAAGACAGAACACACAATCTTCGCTCACTTTGAAGTTAATGTTACAAATACTGTTGGAGATATCTTAAGGAGAGGAGGATTGAGATATATGTTTGCCTGCTCAGCGTGCTACCGAGCCACATTAAGAGCTGGGACGTTTCTTCATCTCTAAGTGGGTTTTATTATAATAAGCTAAACTAGACCCTCAGAAATCCTCCGCGAGTACAACTGCACGCGGTGGACCAGGGTTCCTTCGGCTTTACCATCTTTTTCGCGGCTCTAAGGTTTTGAGCCGCTGTGTGACTGGATCGGCGGAAAATGGAAGGGTGTGAACAGAACTAGATAGGGGTCTGTGAATAGCAGGAGGGACTTTTCTTTTTCCTATTGTTGTTATTTGCAAATGGCCTTATTGTGTAAATGTGTTGAAGAGGAGGGGGCGCTAGTGAGGAAAACCAGAGAAGAGTTTATTAAAAAGCCGACAAAAAAAAATAGAAGACATGAGAAAAGGCAACACAACATCTGGTAATTTGTTTTTAGCGAGCTTAGCCTAATGATGTAAGCAGATTACTATCCAACAGAGTGGAAAAAGGGGAGCAGGTTTTTCTTTCTGTCTTCCTTTTTTCTCCTCTCCTTTTTTCATGTGTGTGCCTTTTAATGACTCTGCCCTATTACCGACCAAGACAGAAGCCACCGCCACCCTGCACGGCTAGTTCATAGTGCCTACTTTATTCATGCTCTCCTCCGCCATTTGATAATTTGCGCACTCAAGAAGTGGATTCTGAGCAGATCAGAAAACTGCCTGGCACACAGTGGGGACTCGGGAGGTGTTTTGCCGCCTATTTTAATGCCGTGAAAGTGGGAAACTGTGTGATTATTGGAGGTGGGATATAAGCCATGCGATGCTGCGGGTGCTCGGGAGGCCCTTGTGTGGCTCCCTCTCCTCGGAGAGCAGAGATCAGTGGTATGCCCAGATTGAAAGGGAGGGCAGGAACCCAGTGTGATGAAGGACACCGGCTCTCTGTCAATGTGCTGGAGGAGCCTGGAGGATGAAACACACCATTAAGACCAATTTAGAGTGTTGCTCTAAATTTCAGCAGAACTGATCGATCCTGACAGTGGGGCATCATGCCGCCTGCCAGATCACTTAAACCGCTGCCCCCCGTCTCACGTTGCTTAATGTCATGTCATTGGCTATCTCTCCCCGTCCAACCAGGAGCCGCTGGATTTCATTTCAATTACGACTTGTCGAACTAGCTTTTTATTTTTTTACACATCAGTAATCAATGAGGATTTTGATAATGTCATAATGCAATTTCGGCATTGCATTATGCTCCTTTTTCTCTCCCTCGCTCTGCTCTTAATCCAAAGTGGAATCCTCTGGGACTAGCTGTCCTGTTGGTTTATTGATTTTTCCTCCTCTTCCCTGTGAACACGACAGAAACTGAAGAGCCAAGGTAGAAAAGAGACTCTACCTTTGCTTAAATGTTCAACTATCAGACAGGTATGATAATAGGACTCACCGATTAGAGTTTTAATCCTCTGATCGCTTCTAAAAGAAATCTGAAAATAAAGGTAGACTTTTCATTTGAAATCTGAAAATAAATATTATGTTTTACCAAATAAATAAAAATAACACTGAATGAAACAAGCTCTTAATTTTTCCATATTAACTCGAGTGCCTGCTGTGCTGCATTATGTTACCCATGAAAATACATCTTGCATATACATCTAGAGGTGCATATTATCATCCAAGCTGAGTATTATTGCGGCGCTACTATCTGCTGGCGCTGTGCTGACATTTTATATGCCATCTATTTATTAGTTGGGATGCTCATCGAGGCAGCTCAGGTTAAGTATCTTGCTCGGTGTCTGACTGGAGTTATTGAACCTGCAGCCCTCTTGTCCCAAGTTCAGTTCCCTAACCACAACCAGTTTGCCCCTGTGAAGGATGAGGTCTCAGCTGGAGCGCTGCAATGTATACCACACAGACAGTGATCTATTCTGTGTCTGATATCATGTTGCACCATGTCACTGACTGATGCTACCTGCATCCTCCCTCAGTGATGATTAGATCCATGACTGTGCCTACGGTTCCCCTTATAAAATCAGTTCCTTTTCTTTTAACCCTCAGCGCGCCATGAAAGAAGCCAAACCAGCCCACGTGAAAGGGGAAAAGAAAAACTGAGTTCTTTCAAAGGCGTTATTGCTCCGGCGTGAGCTGACGTTACAACCTTGACAAATGTTCTTCATCTGAGTCGTTGACAAGCCCCGGTGTATAACCAGATTGTGAGCTGGAGTATAAATTATGCTAGTCACAAAGCTGTGAGACATCTGCTAAGCACATTCAGATGTGATGAAACATAATGTAATAAAGTAAAGGGAGGCAACGCTGATGATTTATACTCTAAGGACCCCGGCATCTTAATAATAATAATAATAATACATTTTATTTCAAAGCGCCTTTCAGGACACCCAAGGTCACTTTACACAAAAAAAATCTTCCAGCAATGACCTGATTACACCAGTTTGATTGGTTGGTTTTTGTTTTATTTGTTCATTTGCTCATTTTTACCACATGAGTGAATGTGAATGAGTGTGTGTGTGTGATTTTTTGGGTTATTAACTTTATTCCTTGTATTATAGAGAAATTCAAAAGAGCTGTTCTTAAAAGATTTCTGTGTTTGTGTATGTGTAGTTTGAAATGAATAACTGTGACTGTCATTGGAGTCTGAGAAGTGCAAGAACACAAGACACAAACGATTAGAAAATAAAAGTAATCCCAGTAAATAAACTCTGGAAATGTTAAGGTAACTAAACACAGCAAAACAGAACATTTTATTAAAGAAATTTAACTGATCCAGTTTTTTTCTCCTATTGTCATAGATTCATGGCTTTCTTTGCTTTAAAAAAAGTATTCATTTAACACTTTTATTTTTTGTTTAATGATTTTATTTGTCGTGTTTTTGCGACATTCTGTTCTCAGTTTTTTATCAGTTATTTTTTTATTTTATTTTACTTCGTTTTTCTTCCATTTATTAACTGATGTTGTTCCCCATTTTTAAAGTGCTGTAAGCTATTTAGTTTCCTTTTCCTTTTGGTTTTATTTCTTTTCTGTTGATTTTCTCATTATTGACAATAATCGTTTGTTGTGTTTTGTGAATAAGTTGTGTTTTCCACAACTGTTGATGATGCATTTTTTTCTAGTATAAATCTTAATTTGTACCTGAGCCCTAAGGTCATTTATTATTTAGGGTTATGGATAAAAAAGCTATTATAATCATAAAAAAGCTGTTAGGAGAGTCTATTAAACAACACAAAGTCTTATTGAGCCTGGATTTGGGGTTTGCTTAGCTTGAACAGCTCGCAGCCTATTGCAGCTTTAATGATTTGCCTGGTTTGTATCTTCAGGGGCCGTCTGTGCCACCAGCTGAGGTGTTAATACAAATATAGCAGATAATTTGTGAACTAACCTGTTTTAAGATGCTTTCCACAAAAGTGTGACTGGCAGGTGGGGAAACAAGGAAAAAGTAATTAGATGTTTGCTTTTGCTGAGCCGTCTTGAGAATTCAGGCTTTCTGATGCAACATTTATGTTCTGATATTCAGTTTTGGACTCATTTATTGTTCTCGTGCTGTTGTGATGCATAAAATAAGACAGCAAGGCATGCAACAAAAAGAACATCTTACATAATCTCATTAGCTTTAGCTTTTCTTAAAAAAATAAAAGAAATAGTAGGGCAATTGATAAAGCATAAGCTCCTCCTTCGCCGCCTCTCCATTTTGTAATCACAGACAGTTTGGCAGCACAACGTAATTAGTTTGCACGCCAGATTTCCCATGAGCCCCCAGCTCAAAGCCAATCCCTTCCTCATCAGCAGCCCAGAGACTAAACACCTACTTTATCTGTTTCCCTCAAGGCTGTCCATCCACGAGGGAGCGAGGGTGCCCTCGAAAACATTTTCAGCGCAGGCTCCAACGCCTCAGGCTCATATGGGTGAAACTTCAGATGGCAGATGGCGCGGGGAAGGAAGAAAAACTATGTCTTTAAGGTAGAGCTGCCAAACAAAAGTGGAACATCATATCCTAGAGCCTTGCATCCTGGGGTAGAGATTATAGCATGAAATGTATGTTTGAAGGAGCCACAAATGTCTTCGTTTCAACTGAAAGTGTAAATGCACAAAGCGTCTGATGCATGGAGGCGTGCTGCAGGGTACTTTTCTCCTCCCACTAGTTTAGAAAACCCAAAGTCCGGTTTTAACTTCTTGTCGTATCTACTGTAGTCCACTGTGAGTAATGGTGGACGTGCAAACATCTGAGTTACCACTGCCAGTCAACAAGAAGTGATGGGGCAGTTTTTAATTCCACTAGGCCCATCTGGGAGAAGGACCCTTTTCATTCAGCATACTTGGCTGCTTGTTGCCTCACCATAATGGGCACGCTGAACAAGCTCTGAAGCAATAGCCAATTAAATGCCTTGAAGGGGATGCCTCGAGGCTCTGCATGAAAGGCTTCAGGTGTGAAATGCTTGTTTTTCAAGAGTGCTGCAAACGTTGGCTGCTTTCAAGTTTTGCTGCTGCCCTCGCATGGCTTCCCCCTTCCAGCCCACCCCGGCAAGCCCTTCTCATGTGGAGGAGGGTAGAGGTTAGAGGTGATGGGCAAGAGAAGACCACTTAAGTACAATTTTCCATTCAGCGTTCCAAACCTGTGCACTCTCGTGTTTTTCACCGCTGCCTCATAACAGCGAACAGAGTTTTGGATGATGCAGACAATAGCTTTTTAGCGCACAATAGAGAGAAGAGGAGAAGCTGAAGGGCAGACAGGGGGGAAATATGGATGGGACAGAACGTCTGTGGGTGAATCCAAACTAGACGCTCCAGTGGTTGGGTAACGACAGGGTTGGCCGCGAGTTTGCTTAAAAGGAGATGGATTGTTTGCTAATTGTGGTCATTTCTGACCAGAACATGACAGTTCAATGACTACTTTTATGCATGATTGAATACAGCAGAAAACTTGAACTATCATGCAGATAGAAGGGTCTGCTTTAGAGAAGACTTTCATTGTGCTGCCAATTGTGGAAAGAATGTTCAAGAACAAGCAAACCCGGCTACGTGTCTAAGTAATGAATGGTTGGTGGCGCCAACATTTATGTAGACATATCGCTAAATTTCTAATTTGGATTCTCACATCATAGAGGTTTGAGAAAAAATCTGTATCTTATATAAAAGTAATATTTTAGTCATTTTAATGTTCTTTTCTATGTAAAAGCCATAAATAATTGCAAGTTTTCTTATTTTAGATTGCTCTCTGACTGGCCTCTGTTTTGAGGAATAGAGTCCATCAGGTGAGACAACTAAATTACATCACCAGCAGCATTTCTGCTGAAATAAAGCTGCCTTAGCGAATTTACAGAACAAGCTAGGTTTTAAGCGCAAACACAGTCACGGAACACTCCCCTATCCCCTCGGGCAACTTCCCTGAGACGCTTCTGCTGAACCCGGAGACACACAATGCTGGAGGAAATGAGAGAGCGCTAAACATCAGTTGCTGTTTTCAATATCCAAACGTATTTTGTTGTCCGTGACTTCCAACGGTGTTTATAGGACTCTGGTAGTTTGCCATAAAGTTGAAGATAGACAGAGAAGGTGGGTACAGCCTAAGAGGGAAATGGAATTTCAAAATACAAAGTGCCAGAACAACTTTAAAAAGTATGTTTGTTACAATAGCAGGAGTAAAATTATGGAACAGCCTAACCGAAGAAATAAAAGAAAGTAATAACTTAAACCAGTTTAAAAGTAAATTGTATTAGGTGATTGATTATTGAGGGTGATTGGGTTTGTTTGTTATGTTTATTGTGAATTTGAAATGTACATATGTATGCTGTGAAAGTAAATATGATGTGGGGTTTGTTTATGGTTCATATTGTTTATGGTTTATTTGATGTACTGGTATGTTTGGTTTGTTGTTTGATGTTCGTTTTATATTTTGTCTGAGTAAGTTAAGACTAAAAGAAAGTGCATGAATGAAAGTTAAAACTAAGGGGGTAGGGCTAAATAAGTGTTTCTGCCTACTCCTTTTCAAACAAATTGTTGAAAGGATAAGTTGTAAGGACTGTGAATATATATGTTTGAAATAAAAAAGAACTGAAAATGAACTGAAATGTAGCAGCCGACTGTTTCTCCTTCTCTGGATTTATTGAGCCATGAACCCCACACAATGGCCGTGAGTGGTTGGATTTAGAATTGTAACGTCCAGCAATGGTCCGTTTTTAGGTACAGTTTGACCATTCAACATCAGGTCAAAAAGGGGACCCAAGACTGCATGTGTCCCCTTTAAATTGGCCGGCCTTCATCCCATAAGCTGGAGCTCAGTCTCTGCAGCTCTGAACACAGATAACGAAATGTCAACAATAACATTCTCTCCTCAAGGTCCAATCTTTCAGGATTCTTCATGCCTCCATATAAGGAACACTCGCAGCCCAGATTAGTTTCTAAGCCAAAAAAGTATTTCCTAAATCAGATATGAACTTCTACAACTTATAAGCTAGATAATCATTAAATAAATGTTTGTTTATTGTTACTTATAATAATTACAATATAATGAAATGTTTCATTAATCTGTGCTCAATGATTGAAGTTTGAAATGAATGTTATGTTATGACTACAGTGATTGAAATATGTTTCAGCATGTTAAATGACAAGGTCATCACCATTTGTACTCACCCAAAGACAAAGTAAGGTTAAGTTAAACCCATGACACATAAATAGTCCTTTTTTTTTTTATCTTTTATTTCATTCACAATGTATAAAATAAACACAAACAAATACAGGATACATTAACATATTGAAAAAAAAACATTTGAATGAAAAGGAGCAGACAGAAGAAAAAATCTTATGATTTCTGCCCCTTTTTACGAAATAAAATTATCCGCCAAACAAACACAATATAACCTCGGTCACTTTATAATATTTTCACGTCTAATCTTTGACATTATAATTCTTCTTTTCATAATTACTAAATACATTAGATTTTATACATTTTTTAAATATTGCAAGTGTAGTTGATTCTTTAAATTCCTTGTTAATGGCATTCCACAATCTTACACCATTTACAGAAATGTTACATTCCCTCACTTTGGTTCTGAATCTAGGTTTCTCAAAGACATCAGTTCCTTTTAACATGTACTCACTTACTCACTTATGAAACATTTTCTGAATATTAGTTGGTAGATTACTTGTATTCGCTCTGTACATTATTTGCAATATTTTCCACTCTACCAAGTCAGGAAATTTCGGTATTTTGTATCTAATGAATAATTGATTAGTGTGATCTCTATAGTTACTGTTATTAATGATTCTCAATGCTCTTTTTTGCAAAATGATCAATGGTTGTGTAAAAGTTTTGCAAGTGGCTCCCCAAATTTCTAAACAATAAAATAAATATGGTTCAATCAGTGAGTGATACAATGTTAACAACCCCGACAAATTTAGTAGAAACTTGACTCTATATAATACCCCTATGGCTTTGGCAATTTTCCCCTTTATATAACCTACATGTGATTTCCACGTGAGACTCTCATCGAACATGACTCCAAGAAATTTGGTTTCTTTTACCCTTTGAATTTCCATTCCATCTATCATTAAAGATACATCACAGCTTCTTTTGTTATTAAACAGTATATAGTTTGTTTTGTTCAGGTTCAGTGACAGTCTATTTATATCAAACCATTTTTTAACTTTAATCAATTCACTGTTTATCACTTGAGTTACTTCATGTATATTTAATCCTGAATAAAACAATGTAGTATCATCCGCAAATAAAACTGTGCCAAGTAAATTCGACACATTTACCAGGTCATTAATAAACAATATGAACAGTTTAGGTCCGAGGACTGACCCTTGTGGTACACCATAATAAATATCTTTTAATTCAGATTTAGCATTATTTATTTGAACAAACTGTTTTCTATTGCGTAAATAACTATTAACCCATTGATGCGCCACCCCTCTTATTCCATACCGGTGTAATTTAAGAAGTAACCTTGAATGATCAATGACATCAAATGCCTTTTTTAAGTCAATAAAAACACTAATGAAATGGTTTTTATTGTCAATTGCTGATGAAATTTTATCTACTAAATCCATAACTGCCATTGCTGTTGAATGTTTGGTCCTAAAGCCATACTGTTCATGATTTAAAATTGAATTTTCGTCAATGAATTTATCCAACCTTAATGCAAACACTTTTTCTAATATTTTGGAAAACTGTGGAAGCAGTGACACTGGCCTGTAATTAGTGAAACTCTGTTTATCACCGCTCTTAAATAATGGAACCACCTTGGCAATTTTCATTAAATCAGGGAAGACTCCTGTAGATAGTGACAGATTACAGATGTAAGTGAATGGTTCAATAACAGATTCAATTATAGCTTTTACAGTCACCATGTCCAGATCATCACAATCAGTTGATCTTTTGCTTCCCCAGTTTTTTACAATGTTTCTTATTTCTTGTTGATCTACTTTGTCAAGGAGAATACTATTGACATTTCTAGGTATTGTATTCATTGTATCGTGAATTATTGGTTTGCTTTCCACCAGACTCCTTCCTACATTTATAAAAAAATCATTGAATTCATTAGAAATTTCTTTAACTTCATAAATGTCTTTATTGTCCTTTACAAAGTAGTTTGGGAGTCTCGCATTTGTATTATCTCTGTTAATCACATTATTTATTATTCCCCATGTAGTCTTGATGTTGTCTTTGTTCTTATTCAATAGCTCACCATAGTATTCTTTCTTCTGTTTTCTAATTATTGTTACTAATTTATTTTTATATTTTTTATATCTGTCTTCGGCTTCCTTTGTTTGTAACTTTAAGAATCTCATATACAGACTATTTTTTTTGGCACATGCATTTTTAATTCCATTAGTCATCCATGGTTGGTTGTCCCTTTTACCTGTTATTTTAATTAATTTACAACTACTGTTAAACGATTTCAGCAGTATTTTCATGAAGGATGTATATGCATTGTTCACATCACTGACATAGACTTCCGTCCAGTTCTGCATTTTAAGATCTTTATTTAGGTCCTCCAGGGCTTTAACTGATTTATTTCTTTTATAATTGATACAATTATGTTTTATGATATTTTTATTGTTATTGTGATATTTAGACACTACAAAAATAGGTAAATGATCACTAATATCTGTCATCAATATCCCAGTTTTAACAACGTCCTCCTTTCTATTAGTGAATATATTATCAATTATTGTTGCACTTTGGGTTGTGATCCTGGTAGGTTTGTTTATCAAAGGAACCAAACCTAAACTATATATCATATCAAAAAAATCACTTGATGTTCTAAGAGCCACAGGATGTTCTAAGTTAATGTTAAAGTCCCCACACATAAACAATGTTTTGTTTTTAATATGATCCACAAACTCATTTATTTTATCTGTAAATGACCTGATGCAAGAACCGGGTGCTCTATATACACAACTGATTATTATATTTTTTGATGTGTCATTGATAATTTCCACTGTTACCATTTCCATAACATTATCTTCCATCATAGTCATTTTCTTATCTAATTTACATTTTAAATCATTGTTAATGTACAGGGCAACACCACCACCCCTTTTATTTATTCTATTTACAAAATGAAGTTCATACCCTTCTATTTGTACTTCAGTCATCCTTTCATCATAAAGCCAAGTCTCAGTAATGGCAATGACTTTGAATTTACTTTTAAATTTACCTAAATAGTCCTTTATTGTTGACATCTTGGAAACTAAACTTCTACTGTTTATGTGTATGATTGATAATGAATCATTGTTAGTTAACCCACTATTTAGCTGATCTTCTGCATAATAATTACTATTTATATTTAACTCAAATAAACTTTCGTCTATTTTACTGTGAAGTTCATATATTTTCTCATGGGAATCCATTTATTCTTTATGAATTCATTTGTAGTTCCATATCCATTGTTAAACTGTTTCCACTATCCATTATTTAGTCAGTGCTACACAATAAATCATCTTTTACCCTGCAACACATCCAGATCTTTCAACTCTTTGATCATTTTTGCATTTAGACCTTCTTGCTCTCTAATCCATACAACACCATTTCTTGTCCACGTGGCTGTGATTTTTTTTTTGTTTTCTCAGCACCCTTGCTTCTTTGGCTATTGTTTAATTCTTTTTCGTCAGGTGTTCATTTATGTACACATTTGTACCTTTCAGTTTTTTTGCTTGCCTCAACAACTCATTTCTGTACTTCCTACTGGTAAATCGCACTATGATGACTGGTTTTAATTTGTCTGCCTTTCTCGGAAGGGTATGACAGATTGATATTGCATCACTTTGGATATGAATGTTCTTACTGTGCAAGAAGCTCAACACTTGTTGTTCTAGTGACTGGAGTTCTTCCTGTGGAGCATCCTCAGTTGTGTTTCTATCTCCAGTAACTCTGGCATAAGTCCTATGTCTTGTTTCCAAACCAGTTATCACCAAGTCTTCCCTTCTGGTATACTGCTCCAGTTCATCCACCCTTTGTTCCAATACCATGATCTTCTTGTCCTTTTCTGCAAGCTTGAATTTCAGTGTCTTAACCTCATCCATTAATGACAGTAGTTGATCCTGTTGTACTGTTAGCTTAGACAGCTCGGCTGACATAAAATTCAATGATTTTTTAATTTCCTCCATATCTTCCTCGAGTTTCTCTGTTTTTCTAGGAGGGGCCATTGTATTAGGCTTACCTCTCTCTCAGTCCTGGTTGCCGGTGAATCTGGAGCCTGGAGCCCCAGGCTGAGCCTGATTGTTGGATCAGGTGGCTGGTATTGAGGTGATGGTGGAACCTGGCTACTGTGCCTGAAGGCTGCCCCAGTCAGAGCCTCCGGTATCAAGAAAGGCGTGTTTCTGAGTTGTCTTGGTAATATTTCTCAAACTTGTCAACCTTTGGTTGGCTACATAAATCATAACATGAGAACATTAAAACTGGGTCACTCTCGGGTGATCTCTCAGTTCTAGAGAAAGTTTCAGACCGGCCTTCTGAAGAAACATCTCTTTGACCCATCAAAGATTTTACACGTTGTCAAAACCTTTTTGCACCTGCAAAGCTGATACAGCAAACAGTTCCTGCAGAACAAGCTGATATTGTTCAGACTCAGACTCTTTCCGCCAGATGCGCGGTTCCATCCATCTGTTGAGACCTGGAGACAACTCTAAGACCGGTTTAGTAGGGCTGCAGTTCTTCTATGGACCTCGGTGCCTGGAAGTCCGAGGACTTCGACATTCCGGATCTATCACGAGGGTCTTCGAGTGGGTAGGTAGACATGACAGATTGCGTCTGATGTGTTTTGATAACAACCAACTACATAGCTTAAAGGGACTTTACGTAGTTTTGAATTTTTATGCTCGTGATTGCCCCCTCAGGCCAAAAGCGTAATGGCAGCTTCAATAGTAGGCTCGTGCACGAGGCGCTCATGTTGTACGTGCACACTCCTTAACGAAAATAACAGCTGAGACAGTCGTGTGTGTGTGTGTGTGTGTGTGTGTGTGTGTGTGTGTGTGTGTGTGTGGCCCAGAGGACAGAGGACAGGAGAATGCGCAGCTAATTAATTAAATAATTCAGTTCTCTATCCTTTCTCTTCAGCACAGCCGACAAAGGTTTAAGATGGGTCAGTCCATCAGCTTCACAGAGCTTCCCTTCCCTTGCTTGAAAAATTGTTCCAAAATGAAAGTTGAACCCACAACTTTTTTATCTGTGAATTCAAAGACGTTCGGCGAGTTTCAAATAAAAATGTGGGCATCTTACTGTAAAAAAATATACCATTAATGTAAAAAATAAACTCAATAATTTATGTTCACATCTAGAATCGAACCCAGATTTTGTGCACAAGAGTCCAACGTCTTACTAGGTGAGTTAAATCACCAGTAACATCCTTTGTATCTGTAACTGTTATATAGTGGATGACAGCTGCAACAACGTTCAAAGAACGGTTCAGAGCGAAAATGGCTATTTTGTTGCTAATTTGCAGGAAATATCTAGAAGAAAGTAGCTAAGGGTCCTCAGAAATGTAGCTAGGTTCATCAAAAGACGTTAGGAACAGCGACAAAGTTGCTGAGTTGGCACTACCTCACTCTCTGCTGCTAAAGCTACGGATAGCAAATGCTACGCGCTATGCCTGAGCGTGAACGCGCATGAAGCAGCCTGCTCGACCCGAGCAGCTCTCTTTTTCTGTGACTTTACAGAAAAAAAAGGCAATCACAGTAAAAATGCCAGGGCTCATTCTACAGGACCAGGGCATTTCAGGAGAATGTATGAAGAAGAAATGTATTATTTCTATACATGTTTTGGCTGTCAAACCTCCATAATGCCCCTTTAACGCAAACCAAATTCTTTTACATTCAGAACTCAGCTCTCCTAGATAAGGAAGTTCTGACTAACATCGCACTGACACGGGTTTCATACATCACATTTAGTTCCATTAACAGGTCATGTTTTAATTGTTGGTAAAATAAATTCCTACTTTTATAAACCTGACTCTTTTCCGAATCAAAACGAAGTGTGTACAATCCCTTAAAAAAGCAAGAATCCTAGATCTTCTGATTAAACACCGTCAAGACCAAGCAGGGTTGATATTCTATATTTAGATGAGTATCACAGCTTATTGGTCATAAGTACAGGTAATATATTGAGCTCTTAAACTCAATTTATCAAACCCTACAGAATGAATACTTTAGTCGTCAGTGGCAGTGAATGAGTAAAAAGGCATGAAATGAAATGTTTTAAGCTAATTTGTTTTTTGAATTTGCCATTGTAGCTTTAACAATGTAATGTGAAAATAATGGCAGTATAAAGATTTGAAAATGTATGCAAGCATGCTTTGAAACTGTGGTGCTCAGACAGCAATCCACCTAAAGCAGTCCAAACTTTACTGAAAGTAATTGAGGGACAGAAATATTAAACTTTTTAAATACTTTTTGATTGTATTGTGATTAATAAATGCATATGGACTCGGGTGCTTTTTGACACATAACCTGAGGCTATGGTTGGCACTAAATGCAATATGAATTACTACATGTCAGCAAAAGTTGTTACTGTTATACATCCTCGTGTAGTTGGCGCAGTGATATTTTGGTTCTGTTGTATTTTTGGGCTCCCCATTTTCTCTCTCACTCTCTCTTTCAGCAGGTCTAGAAGCAGATTATTGCACATTCTTTATTGTGCATTTCTGTGAATTTTTCCTCCCTTCTCTTCCTTTCTTCTGTATTTACCTGTCACAGAAATGGGATACGAATCACACTTTTTAAAGGCTGGTATGTACAACTGTATTAGTAACAACGAGCTTGTGTTCCTTTATACCTTAAATTGATTTAAAAAAAACTACGTTAAAATATTTGTATTGTACTTGTATTGTTTTATTTTCTTTTTTAATCTCCTTATTAGTTTGCTGGTGTGTCAAATTGTGTCACTCATGAAATGCAACAAAGGGCTATGAAATTCCTCTGATGATTGCAACATTTACAATTTTTAGGATTTGTGATATGAGTCCATGTGAGATATGTAATTTAGATTATGGTTAGCTAAATTAAAAGCTTGTCTTAACAGATTATTTCCTAAAATGCCCCTTGTTTTGTTTTTTAAAACAGCTCCAACACAGGTTTTGATCCATTTTTATTGTTTTTAGGCATTATGTGCATTTTGATTTATTGTTTTTAGTGTTTTAATGTCTTGTGGCATCTGGTTTTAGTCGTCCTATTGTTGTCTTTAATTTTAACATATATGATCTATGATTTTATCATGTATTGCACTTTGGGCAGCCTTGATTGGCGGCATTAACTCTCTCAGGCTCAAAATAAGTTTTGATAAAAGGAAAAACAACTAAGTCCTTCAGGGTTACTTCTGAGTTAAAAAATGCTCATGAAATACATATGTGGAGTAACCTGATAGGTAGGTTTCAACGTGACAAATCTGCAACCCCTGCCTCCAGAGGGTTAAGGTGCTTTATAAATAAATAAATGAAATGAAATGATGTGATTGTTATACATAAAGCCTGATTCATACTTCTCTGTCTGTGTTGGTGTAGAGACATGCAACGCCATTGTGGGTTGTTGCAAGGGTTCTCCAACAAGCTCGCTGAGGCTGATGGAGACATGCCAAACTTTTTAAAAATCAGTCAAAAGTTGAAACACCAGAAACGCGCTTCGCTCAGGTGATGGAGAAGTCCGACGGGAAAACTTCTCTGTTAATACGTGTGCACAACTCCACTTTTGAGCTGATAAAGAAGTAGAAATCTGCCTTAAGTCAAAATGTAGTTTTGGAGATTGGAGCTGTTTTAAGATGATAGAAATACTAGCTGTTAGCTAATCAATCCTTAAGGATCTAGACTTCGTATTTCCTTGAACAGTGGCTATTCAGGTAGTGGATACTATTGTAATTATTTACAACTTTTACACATAAACACACTTCAGAGTGGTCAAAATGTCCCTTTAAGGGGATGCTTTCAGGCTGTAAGAGGGGATAAATCCAGGGGGATATTAATCTTATTAGGATCATGCGTGACCATCGTGTCAGGTGAGGAGACAAATGAATGGGCGCCTGTTTATCTACTGTGCTGTGTGGTTTACCTAGCCATTGCTCAGGACACCATATTGCCACTAATAAATTGGTTAAGTCTGAATGGAGTGATTGTAATGAAGTTAAGGCAATGGCTCGCCAGAGCTCTCACCACTACAGGCAGCCGTTCCTACTTCTCCCCCTGTTTTTATCTGTCCAGATTGGGAGACGCCTTTCGATAAGATGAAGAGAGGAGAAATCAAAATAAATGGAGTCCATTAAAAACCTAATGCATCAACTGCTTGATGCAGTGATTAATACATGAGCTGGGATTGTGATTGATTAAAGCATTTAATCAAACTGTTAACAGAAAAAAAAAACCTCTGCCAGCAGTGGAACATTAATTCTCTAAATGGCTGAAATGTATAAAGATTGTCCTTTTGTTTATTTCTATTACACCACAAGCTCTTATTTGTCTGAAAGATGTACAATATGTATTTCTAAAGCTGTCCGTCCATATTTTACATAATTAAGTTGGAGTACACCCTACTTTGCGGCTCTCTAATTTCAGTACCGTTTTTTACTCACTTTAACAAAAGAGCAATGTTTGACTCAAGTGAACTCATCAAATAATTTTTTGCGGGAAAATTTGCCTGAATACCCTTTCATTAGACTTCCACTTAGTAATCAATGATTAAACAAGTCATTTGTAAATTCTGAGGTGGTGGATGAGTAGGCAGTGGCAGGCTGGTAACAACATTTGTGAGACTTAAATGTCATTCAAACTCACTAATGCAAAGAGAAATGCATAGAGCAGATTGACACCTTAAGCTCCGTAAAGTTCAGGCTTGATGTATAGCACACAAAGATGGGAAATTACAGAAGTTGTAATTATCAGCAATGAGTGACCTCGTGTTCTAAATGGGAAAGGGTTAAAGTACTTGTGCTTGGCTTTTAAGGTGCGTCGCGCAAGAAAAGATTGGCATGTGTCTGCAAATGGCATGCTTTTATTAAAATGAACTGGGGAAAATTGTGACACGTTAATGTTGTAAATAATTTCCAGTCAGCGTGAATTTAAGTTGTTTACTCACCCTTTTCCTCATTCTGGTGTTTTAAGTGGATGCATTAACTTTGTTAATCACTTTCATGTCTGGAAAATCGGTATTCACGTATGGATGTGTGTGTTGTGCTGAACATAGGCGGTGTTAAACATGATTTTAAAAATTGCATAGCGCTCTTGTGTAGCATCATTTCTTAGATATTGATTTTAAACCTCTTTTTCTCCTTTTTAGCCCTTTTTGTATTCAGAATAAACTATGAATGCAGGCCAGGTCATATTTTAGAAATGCTAACTTGTATTGTAAAAACATTTCATCTGTTCATGGAGCATGTTTGCTTCTCATCGTAAGACATTTTGGAGCAGAATTACACTTATTGTTTATTAGATTTTTTACTAGAAATCCACACAGTCTTTTTCTTTGCAATCATTTTGTACATATTTGCAGTGAATGGTTGAATATAAATGGATGATCAACCCTTGTAATTTGTCTGATAAGATGCTACTTTCACATTTAACATTGTAACAAAAACCAAACGTTACACAGACGATAAACAATTTGTGCAAACAATCAGCAGCATCACCGACATCCAGGAAGTAGCTTTCACTGTCAGGTTTTTGGACAGGCATACTGATGGTTAGGCCAGCACTCACATGGATAAATAAACACTTGTGTGTTTGTTTGCACCTTGGTAATGTGTACCTGTGGCCAGATGGCTGCAGACTACCTAGGGTATAAAAGAATTTGATCTGCAACAATAGCTTTGGCCTTCTTCGTGCTTCTGGCTCAAAAAAAGGTGGGAGAGCTTTCTGAGATTCATTAAGTGTACATCTTTACATGTTTACAGAAGGGAAGAGGAGATTGTCGTGATTGACCACATTATGACTAACCGAGAAAGAGAAGATCTTTTCACCCGCTGTCTACATTTTATTTAGCTGCTTCCCTCCTGCACTGGTGTAGCCTAGAAACCTCGACAGACCGTAGCAGAAGCTAAAATATTATACTCTGCAGTTCAGTTTAGCTCCATTAGAGCCTCAGCAGGCTCGACCAGTCTTGTGTCCTGCCAGTCGCTGAGCTATATCAGTTTGGTGGGTGGGATTTTGCTGTGACAGAGCAAAATAACAAAGATGGTGGCTCATTTGAAACAACTTTGGCCTATACTTGGGCTTTTCTTTGATTCAAGAGCAGATATAGGTTCTTAAGGCCTTTATTTAGAAATATACTATATTTACATCTGCGACATTGTATGGCAGACCGCGCCGTTGACTGTCATCCACTTAAAAACCCATCAGGTATGTATGTAGCACTTGTAATGAAAGTAAAATCAGCTCTCACCAGCTGTTTTTATAGGACTATAGCGTTTTCAAAACGGGATTTGCATTGGCACCCTGGGGAAGATTTTGGCTTTTGTAGTAGCAAAACTGAAACTAGCATATATTGCCATCGGGCACCTGTCCAACCAAGACGGGATTTAGGGAGGTCGCTGGGCAGACTGATGACATTTCTTTTTCAGGACCTGTAGCTTTGATGTGACCTGCTTTTTGTCCCGCTTGACGCCCCGCTCAGCCAGTGTTTTCACCACTCTGTCAAACAGCTGGCTGTCTCTCACCATCCCCGTAAAAAAGCTACTAATCTATTCGTCCACTCGCACGGCCAAAAGCTCCATGGTCTCCGCGTCCGTCCAGCCAGCTTTCCTTCCGGCCAGCACCCGGCGCGCAGTACACGTGACTAACGCAACCACCCTCTTTTGTGTGTGTGTGTGTGTGGGGGGGGGGGGGGGGCTCCCACAGTTGCTCTAAAGGGATTAGTGGGGCTGACACGCGTTTAGCCGTCAGAGGCGAGGGGCTGATGCGGCAATATTACTACCAAGCAAGGCGGAACGAATGCTGCAATATTCACGCAAAGCCATGCCGGCATGGCGTGTTTATAGACATACCATTGTGGTAATATTACGCCGATATAGAGCTCCGGACGTCACATGACTCTCAGAGAGTAGACACCGGCAACTAACGTAAACAAAATGAACAGGATCGGATTGGATTTTACTCCGTCGGAGTTTACTTCACACTTTAAAACAGAAGAAATCGTTTTATATAGTCAGAAATTAAATAGACTAAACATCTCCAACCCTTACCATGCCCCTGGGATACTTTTTAAAAACGCCAGAAGCGGTCGGAGCGGACCTGGCGGGGAACGCCTTGGGATTCCCCGGGAGGAGCTAGCCCAAGTAGCTGGGGAGAGGGAAGTCTGGGCCTCTCGGCTTAGGCTACTGCCCCCGCAACTCGACTCCAGATAAGCAGATGAAAATGGATGGACAAATAACATAGATTTACATGTAAGTAGTTTAAATAGAGTGCTGTGCTGTTTGAATGTATAAACTGAACGCCAAGAGAAATCACTAGTCTGATTTTTTTTTCCGTGAATAAAATAAATATGTCAGGCGGGAGCGTCTCAGGATCTGTCTGAGATCTGTCTCGGTGAGACAGATAATAGCAATCCAAAGTGCTTTTTATGTGCGATCTGACAATTGATCAACCATTGCTTAAAAATGAAATACAGCTTAGCCGGTTAATTGCTGTGATCATAAAACACGTAAACGGCAGCATGCAGAACTCACGAGGCAACGTTTTACGTGATGTTTACTTGTTGCTATGAGTAATAAGACAGAAAAAGCCACGCCAAAATAAGTTTAGGAAGCCCACTAAGAATCGTAATAAAAGCATTTAAAATAAATACCACACACAGTTGAAGAAACGTTGGTTTAAGTACCTGATATGAAGTGGTCGCTGCATAAGCGAAAACCTTTACTCTCGGGATCCCACAATTTTATTTTAGCCCGGTCACTAGCGTGTTTAATTGCGATGATCCAACGTTTACGGCATCCGCGTCTGTTCTGCATCCTGGGGCACAACAGAAATCTACCATATTTCCCGTTTGACTGAGTTTTCTGACAATAACAAAAAGCCCAGCTGCGGCCTTCTGCCTGCCAAGATGGCGCAGCTTCGATTTGAACTGTTACATGCCGGGAGAAGTGACGTCAACTCCCGGAGCTCTATGCCGGCATGGTGTGGCCCATGAAAGCACCTACTTGTTTAACCAGTGCAGTTTAGTTAAGTCTAGTGACTTAAGTTCAGTGATCATGTGACACTGCATGCTCTGTGCTGCACATTCTTACATCTGATGCAGTGCTTGCTATTTAATGACAAGTCTTCTACAAATGAATAGAAGTCCCATGAATGACACATGAATGACTTGTTAATTATGCAAATAGAGTACCGCAAGAACCTAGTAAGTTGCAGGAACTCTGTCATCCAAAAGGGTATGGCGAGTGTGATAATGTAGCGGCTTGGTACAGCTCTCTTGATGTAATGACAGGTCAATTTGACTGGCTTTATGCTTAGCACCCTGGTTCCTTTCTCTGGCTCTGTTGCGGCTTCCCTTGCCACCTCCCCCCACCCTCTCTTTCTTGTGTCTCGTGGACTTTGATTTCTCCTTTGTGCCACTGGCTCCTTCGCTGACACTTCCTAAGAATAAGAGATGCCACACAACCCTGACCCTATCACGCCATACCGATGGCCTCTGTCTCTTCCATGCATGACCCCTCACCTTGAAGCTGACAGCTTGATTAATTGAAGAATGTTATGATTTATGAGTATCTTCTCAGCATGATTAACAAGGCAACAGGTGGCACAAACCAAACAGCTAGCAAGAACATTTCTTAGTGAAGGGGAAACAATGGTGGATTATATTTAGAAACTATGTTTTGTCCAATGCTGACTTTGAGTTTGGTGAAGCCATATATCATTTTGACTTTTTTTGTCCAGCGCTGCAGTTTGGATATGTCACAGAAAAGGTTTTCTTTGTGTTCAACTTGCCAAGCCAGCATGTATAGGGAGATGTCAAAGTCTCACAATAGCTTTAACTAAAACCTCTTCCTTGGTGATCTACTCACCAACACGAAGAAGACTCAACTGTGGGAGCTCTAAGGAGGAAACATCGAGGCCTCTAGAGTCTTTTCAGGGAAATGGAGAAAATACAGTTCTGCCAATAGAATATCAGTTAATGGCCTTTACAACACAAGGTTACAAATGACAGTGTGTTAGAGTTCGATTCGGCACAGCAAAGACTGTCATTTACTGAGCAGCGACTGTGTCATTTGTGACACCGGGCCACGTCCAGTTGTCTTGCTAAAGCATTGCAGGTTAACTCAGCTGACAGCTTCTTAGATAAGTCTGTCTTGTAGTCAAGACACTTAACAGCCTAATAGAAGTTGGTGGCCCAACTCAGGTGTCAAGGGGATGGGGGCTATTGAAGAGGTCATGTGAGAGCTTCTCATTGACTAAGTCAGTCAGAGAGAAGAACTAAAGAGTCAGATAGCGGTCTCTTGACATAGTGTCACCAGCAGACTGTCCAGCTGAGCCAAAGCGCAGGGTGAGACGTGGCCTTTTCTTTTGACAGGGATTTGTTCTGACCTTAGCTTCAGGCTGTGACAACTGATGGATGACTGATGGTGCTGTCTCAGCGGTGTCGTAGAAAAGCCAGGAACCTCTCAAAGAGCATTCTTCTGACCCACGACTGTCTGATTCTCGCTTGTGTTAGACAAGAAAAAGACGATCAAGGCTTTCATGAGGCATTACCCTATTTTTCAGAATAAAATATTTACATTTCCGCTTTAAAGGTTTGTACATATGATGCTACAACAGATGTGGTTTTCAATGCTTGTATGTCTGAAGGCTCTGGTTTAAAAAAACAAACAAAAAAAACCATCCAAAAAACAAAGTTTACATAGAAAACCCATCAATGAAAAATTAATTATCTCTGAGTTAGCAGAGGTTAATTTTGGTTAGAAACCTTTCGATTTGGAGGAGCTGACCCCAGCCGTGCTCACGGCTGCACTTGTGTGGGTAAGGTGACGCATGCAGTGACCTGTGACATGGCAGTGACAGCAGAGTAAACTGGGCCATGCTCTCAAGCCTCTCTGCTCATGGAGTGCTTAGGGGGATGCAGGAGCATGGAGCTGCTCCCATGTCGCTGGCCTGGCCCTTCATCAGTAGCTCCATCATCAAAGAGTAACTCCCCAGTCCTGCCACCCACCTCTGCTGTTTCCAAGAGACAGTGCTGCCCACCGCTGGTTGCCCCATATGTTTGGGCTGCACACAAGGTGGTTTCTCGGATACTGTGGTTGCTAATTATAAATTTAATTTGCATTTTAATTAGAATGGCGGAAAATTAAAGCCTGCCAGCTGGAGAATTTCAAAACTCTCTCTCTCTCTCTCTCTCTCTCTCTCTCTCTCTCTCTCTCTCTCTCTCTCTCTCTCTCTCTCTCTCTCTCTCTCTCTCTCTCTCTCTCTCTCTCTCTCTCTCTCTCTCTCTCTCTCTCAGTTTAGTTTAACTCTCTTCGGTATTTATATAAACAGCAGCAGTATCAGCATCATCACCATTTGGGACACAGGTATCATCCCTGTCTTTCATCGTGCGTAGTGTTTTGGTAACTGCCCGTGTGCGTGTGTGTAAAGCATTATGACTCGTGGCTCATTTGACACTTCACATAACTTGGTTACGATTTTAAAATATACAGATAGGTAAATTCTAACGAGTTATCTAATATCCTCCTCTTTAGGTGTTTGATTAGTAAAACAAGGTCAAAAACTCCTGCCGCAGTGATCAATCAGACTTGTGGGGCGGGGGTGGGTGGGGGTGGGGGGGGGCATGTTGGGGAAGTAGTGATCTGCTTGTGTGGGCTGGTAATATCATTCAGTTTTGGTCATTATATTCCAATCTCCATAATTCGTCCCATTCCCTGAGTTGTTCCCCCATGGTCGATCTCATTCCTTCCCTCACCTCCCATAGACGTCCTTGCTCAATAATTGTCATTAATTGATTGACAGCTCTGATGGACCCAGCTAACCTCAACTCTGCTCTCATGTCTATATTTTAAATGAGAGCTTGTACATTCAGTGACCTTGTCTTCCCATCAGCACTCAGCCAGAGTAAAGCCAATCCAGAGAACGTCTCACCTTAGCAAACGAGACCATCCTAAATGACTGTAATTGGTTTCTGGTTCTGTGTTGTGTGCTACTGCAATGTGCCTGGTAAATGCATACAGTTAAACTGCAAACTACTACACAATTGATCTATTTCATTTCACAAAATGATAAAAATAAAACGTACTCAGAACTTTTTATAACATTTTGGAAACCTAACAGTCTTTTAAGTTATTCCACAACACAAAAAAACAGACAGGTTGGAATTTTTTTAACAAAAAGTAAAATTTAGAGCCCATTTATTACAATTTTTGCTTTTTAATAAACAAACCCATCCAGGAGGCAGCTTACCCACTGTTATTTCAGTCTTTACAGTTTCTTTTTCTACAATAATCCATGCATGTACTCTGTCAGAGGAACATGTAGCGTCTGACATTCTTCCAGGTTGTTTTGGTTTGGGAGGCTGCCAGCCCTAGCTTTGCACCTCTTTGCAGGGCCCAGTTTGATGTGGTGTGAATAACATTCAGACGTACACACACGCCCTCATTAGCATTCATTCAGGGAAGCAATGCAGGACACCCTCCCTGCTCTGAGGGTGGCATTTTGGCAAGGGCCAAATACACCTGGTAAAAAGGGCCCCTTCATTCCCTGGCTGATAATCTTCAAGAAAAAATGTCTTCAAACAGCAATTTTTTTCTATATTTCTTACAACAAGAATGTAAATGACTTTTTTTAATTATTATTTATAGTGGCAGTTTTTCAATTGTGATTGTGTTTAATGTCAATAAAGTAAACCAAACATGGTGTTTGAATGTGTTAAGTAACTTTGCTTTGGATAGTGTGTTAGCAAAATGTATAAAAGTTAACATATGAAAGAAAATTGTGAAATGGATATAATGGTAAAGTGCAGACTTGTTTTATTATTATTTTTCAGGTCTAGATAAGAATGAAGTTCTGCAGATTCTAGCATGCTCCTGTATAAATCATTGGTTGTTAAGATACAAATTTTCAGGAGACAAGTTTATAGGATTTACAGAAAGTGTGCAATAGTTCTTTAAACAAAATTCGAACGAGCATAAATGTGGGTATCGTTGTTATTTTATTGATTACAAAACCTTTAGTACTAAGTATTGGAACTCAAAATTGGTGTGGTGATTCCAATTGACCCCGTGCACGAAAACATTCTAATTTCTGGGTTCCGACCAGAAAAATTGGTTAGTTATTGTAGGTTAGTTGTATAGGTTAGTTGTACGTTTCTCAGGAGTAGCAACATGGGGTCTCAAAACAACTCAAATGATCTGAAAACAAAGATTGTTTATACATCATAGATAACCCTCCCACTGTCCTAATGGATGTGACCCCTCGAGGAAAGTTGACCATTGATCAGGGTTGATGGTTCATCCCTTGGGTCCCTGTGTCAGGGGTGAGGTGGTGCTCACTCCTCACCCCTGCCACGTGGACCTCAAGGGATAAACCATCAACCCTGCTCAATGGTCAACTTTCCTCACGGGGTCAGCCATAAAGACAGTGGGAGGGTTAAGGAGAAGAATGCAGAAAGCTGTCACCGATTCAGCTGTCTGTACCACAGTTAAGAACTAATTGAGAAAATAGAAGACCACAAGCACAGCTCAAGTTAAGGCTCGAAGTGGCAGACCAAGAAGAATCTCTGATAATCAGAAGCGAAGAATGGTGAGAACAGTCAGAGTCAACCCACAGATCAGCACCAAGGACCGACAGCATCATCTTGCTGCAGATGGAGTCTCTGTGCATCGTTCAACAATTTGTCGCACTTTACACAAGGAGATGCTGTATGCCACAGTGATGCAGAGGAAACCTTTTCTCAGCCCAAAGCTTTAGCATATCTCAAGAGCCACTTGAGGTATGCTAAAGTACATTTGGACAAGCCAGCTTCATTTTGGAATAAGGTGATGTGGACTGATGAAACTGAAATTGTGTTATTTTGGCATAACAAGTGGCGTTATGCATGGAGGAAAAAGAACACAGCATTCCAAGAAAAACACCTGCTACCTACAGTAAAATATAGTGGTGGTTCCATCATGCTGGGGAGCTGTGTGGCCAGTGCAGGGACTGGAAGTCTTGTTAAAGTTGAGGGATGCATGGATTACTATCAATATCAGCAGATTCTGGAGACCAATGTCCAGGAATCTGTGATAAAACTGAAGCTGCACTGGGGCTGGATCTTTCAGCAAGACAACGACCCAAAACATTGCTCAACATCTACCAAGTTATTCTTTCATAGGAACCAGAATCCCCAAATCTAAATAATATTGAAAATCTGTGGTGTGAATTAAAGAGAGCTGCCCATGCTCAGATAGCTAAAGTAACTAGAGATATTTTGGAAAGAAGAATGGTCCAAAATACCTTCAACCAGAATCCAGACTTCCATTGGAAACATTAGGAAGCATTTAGAGGCTGTCATTTCTGCAAAAGGAAGATCTACTAAATATTGAGTTCATTTCTTTTTTGTGCCAAATTTATGCACCTGCCTAATTTAGTTTAAACATTTATTGCACACTTTCTGTAAATCCTATAAATGTTTCACATCTCAAATACCACTGTGTGTCTTCTATCTGATTTTAATGACCAACACACACACACACACACACACACACACACACACACACACACACACACACACACACACACACACACACACACACACATATATATATATATATATATATCTGTAAATAAAATGTTTTCCTCAAGTTTACATAACAAACATTGACATGAATAATGGCCTCTAAACATTTATATTAGGGGCCTCTAAATGACCCCTACTGTAAAGGTCTTGAAATGTATAAAATATAACAAAGAAAAACTCAAAGATAGCCTGTTTTACACTAGTTGGCCGGTTCTCTTCATTTGACTTTTTTACTAAACATAACAATCTCCAACAGAGCCAGACTCGCTCTCATACGTCATCTACACAGTATAAGCACAACTCTTTGTATGAACTTCATGCTGTTCTTGACTTCACGGTGATAGAAGTTCTCCAGTGGTCTTCTTGTGACATGGCGCTAGAGGAGTGAAGTTTTTAGATTCTCATTGAGCACTTGACAGCCCCGTCCTACTTTCCTTTCCCAACACACACACAGAAATGTACCGAATAATCTTCCTTTTACTAAAAAAAGCTATTTGCTAATGAACACCCCTTTTAGGTTCATCTTTGTGAATACTCAAATATTTGAGTGTATGAACCAGTGTGATGAGATGCAGAGACAGACATTTGAAGGGATTTTAACTCATTTGAGCAATTACATGCTTAACTGGACCTAGATAATCTGTCATCCAAAGCTTGTGTCTCGGGCTCTCCCTCTCTTTTTCCAATCCTCCACTCTCTCTCATACCCTCCTATGTGGTCAAAGAGAAGCTCAGAATAGTGGGATTTGGAGCACAAAAGCTTCCCTTGAATGGAATGAAGGCCTTGGAGAAATTAATTGCTTCTAACAAACAGCATGACTGCTAGCATGTCTTGTGTTCCTTTCTTATCAGCCACCAGAGGTAGAGGGTTGGGTGACAGGTCTAAAAAAAAAGGGCTGAACCCGCAAATGAAGGACGTGGTCAACAGGAATATACATTTGCATTTGCTTACTATTTTTAGTTGCATTAGGGCATTTAGCTTCCACATGCAAGGCTTTCAAGTATTGATTTGTACTTATAGTGTGCCTAAATATGTTTAAAAGCAAGGCAAATATATCTGACCAAAGCTCATTTACATGGATAATGTTATTTAATTTAATTTAAATGTACGCCCATTATCCTAAAAAGTGTAATTATAGGGTTACGGTAAATATTTTTCCAATGCATCCTATGCAAAATTTATTCCACTTCACTAATTTTCCTTTTCGAAACCTCCATAAACTGCCTGTAAACTGCATTTCTTTGCAATAATTAAAGCAATATCTGCTACAACTAATTGGCTGTATAGCTCTGGAGAATATTTAGGGTTCAGCATTAGCAAGGGCAGTGATGGGATTTGCTCTTGTGAGGGTGTGTGGCATATTTGCTCCACTTCTGCTCTCCGCTTGCTCCCACTCCCACTTGTCACCATTCTGTCTGCCACCACCAGCGTGGCATCTATCATCCACCACAGACACTGCAGCACCCCACAAAAGGGAGGCTGGAGCATGTACAAAGCCATTAGCATTTTTGCATCTCATTATAGCTATAATTGCATGCCTCTGTAAGCAGCTCGCTCTCCATTATCTGGCGTAATTTTATCAGTGACGTTTGAGATGTGTGTTTAAATGTCAATTGTGGACTACAAAAAAGGAGTGACCTTTTGTGGAGTCACTGCACTCTCTTCTCCATCCCCTGTTTGTTCTTCATCTTTCCTTTGCTTCGTCTCCCAGTTGGTGGTTTATCTGTTTCTTGTGTCTCCTCCTTCTGTGATGCTTAAACTATGGTTGTGATGGCTCACCCAGCTAGAGTTGGCCTATCACATTTCATGACAGCAGTTGACATGAATGCTGGTAATCACATTTATATTCTCACACACAAACAGCAGTAATTAAGCATTAATTATTAGTATTAATTAAATTCTGTTCACTTGCAACTTAATTTCTATAGACAAGGGCATTCCCCAATCATCCACACCTGGATTACAGCGCCTTGCTCTTGTGTCTCTGGGAATCTGAAGATGTTTGAATGATTTACACAATCAAGTTCCTCTCAACATAATTAGAGTTTTTATTGGTGTCTGAGAACCTTGTCACATTTGTCAAAAAGTGGGGAAAATGTGAAGCAGCAGGAAGGTTGATGACTAAATAAATAAAATCAGGGTGTATTACGACCAAAATTAAAGATGTGATTCACTGAAAAACATTTATTATTATTATTTCTGATTAAAATCGGCCACTCTGAGTTTTTCATGCAGGCTGAACATGAAAATAGTCTCCTACACCTATCTGCTGCATTAATTTCTGGTAGAAAATAGATGGTGAAACTAGGATTTGAAAAGCCTGACAGATCTACGTCACAGTGTCACTCAACGTTCATGGACTCATCCATTTTGACTCACGACGGGGAAGGCTGTTGTTGGTTCAAGAAACAACAGAGAACGTCTTGGCTTGTAGAAGCTAACCATTAGCATTAGCAACTCCACCACACAGCAGAACTCTTCCAGAACATATTTTGTATGGTCGTTCTGTGAAATCCTTCCATTGTTTAAATTATTTTCTAAAAACAGCTGTAGTATAAGATTTAGTTTTTACCTTATTTTTTGCAGACAAGTTTTCAGCTAATGCTGTAGCCTTCCGTAGAGCACTGCCGATGTTGGTAGCATTGCTTCCTTCTCTGTTTATCTCCATCATCTCTGTTCGTGGTCCTCGGTCCACGTCTCCTTATTTCTATCACTTCTTTAACCCATCTTCTGTATTTTTGTTGTTCTGTGTTTATGACTGTTTTGTCCCAGTCCATTATATGATTTCCTCTTCTTTATTGTATGTTTTGCTTCTTGTTTTGCTGCTCTTGTGTGTCTTCGGCTTGTTTCTTTCTCACATTCCTTTGTGTTTCACATTCCGTGTGTCCGGTTTCTCCTATGTATGTTTTATTGTAGAGTTTGCATGGTATTTCATATATGACTCCATATTTTTGTCCTGCTCATATCTTGTCTTTTGGATGTACTAGTCTTTCTCTGGCTGTCATGTATGGTTTTGTTGGTGTGTTTATGTTGTTTTTTGTCATTGTTGTTATTATTTTTTCTGTTACGCCTTTAATGAATGGAAGGTTTATCACTGGTTTTGGTTGCTCGTTTTTGTTTGTCTTTTCTTTCTTTTGTTGTTTTCCTTTGTTTATCGCCCATGTCGGGTGTCTGCAGGTTGTTAAATCGTTCTGTATGAGTTGGTCCTCTTGTTTACGCTCTCATTATTCTGTTATCTTGTTTGTTTTGTAGTATATTGTTCTGATTACTGACATTTTTTGCATGGTAGAATGTTCTGCCTGCAGGTAAGGAAGTGCTGCCACCTACATCGGCAGTGCTCTGAGGAAGCCTACAGCATTAGCCACAACATGTCAACAAAAAAAAAGTAAAATCTTCTGCAGTTTTCAGAAAAATATTTCAAACAATAGAACTCCTCCAGGCCCGCGTTATTGGTGGAGATAAAACATCAAAGGTGAATGGCCTATATTTGATATAGTGGCTTTTTTAGAGTCCTGGAACCCCCAAGGCACTTTACAACACAATCAGTCATTCACCCAATAGCACACACATTCACACCCTGGTGGGGATGAGCTACGATGTAGCCACAGCTGCCCTGAGGCGCACTTCACAAGAGAAAACCATATAATGGACTGGGACAACACAAGGATCATAAACACCGAACAACAGAAATACAAAAGATGGATAAAGGAAGCTATAGAGATAAGGAGACGTGGATGCGGGACTATGAACAGAGATGATGGGGTCTACACATTGAATCGTGCATAGGGCTTCATCATCGGAGAGGGGAGAGCGGGCAGCAGAGGGCGACATCGTCCTCTGCTGCCCGCGGATAAACGGAGTAGGAATTGACGCCACCATCAGCGTCAGCTCTGAGGATGTTTGCAGCTGCAAACGAAACATCAGCAAGGTAAAGAAAAACCTTATCTGTGTTTAAAAAATAACCAAAAATGGAATTACATGGCATTCGTTCCTAATAGAGACCACTGCAGATGTATTAACATTAAGAGTGAACTATCTGCTTCAAATATTTACTAAAGCCTGAATATTAGAATAGGTTTTCTAAGGTCTTGCAAAGAATAGTTGTTTTGATTTAAATAATTTACAGTTTTGAAACACACACACACACACTTTTTCTGCGGAACAAACCTAAAACAATTATAATTTCAAGTATTAGTAACGAAGTCCTTGGTTGGTTTTAAACCTTTTGTTTTGCGTAGATAAAGAAGATTATAACGAAAAACACTGTACCACCCACCCAAATCCTCTTCCACAGTTGAGATGCATTAGAAAAATGCCATTATTGTAGTTTTCACCTGTTTAGACACTTGTTTAATCTCCTCATTATATAAAAGGTCAGCCCATGTTTTTCACCTGACAAAATGAATAATAAATGAATAGAGGATCTTCATTCTTTATCATCTCTGAATGCTTGAGGTATTATTAATGAATATAAAAGCTGAATGGTTTTATATTCTTACCAAAGCCACTTCAAAAGAGTAAATCTGATGCAGTATAATTCAGAGATGAGTGTTTTGAATGTTTGCTGCTGCGGCAGAATGAGCAGGCACACAGTTAGGTGTCAACTAGAAAAAAAACTGATATTTAAGAGTTTTATCTAACTACTTTATTCATCTAATTAAAAAAATCAACAGCCCACCAGGATTACAGTTTCATTTGATTTCATGTGGAGCAGAATATCTCCCTATTAGGATCCTCCTCCCCGTGAATATGACAGCAACTGCTGTCTCACTCCATTTCTGTTGTCCTTCTCTGGTTAAACACATTTAGCAAATTTACCTCGCACTGTAGGTTATTATTGTGCCTTACAGTCTGGGGAATCAAATAAATCACATAGGTTATCTTATTAATTAAGTCAAAATAAATGTGCAAGAGCTAATTTATTCTCTCCAAATACCATGGGATCTCCCGCTGCAACTAATGGCATAGGCTGACATTTTACAGTCTTAACAAATAACCTGAAATAATTCATTTGGATGTATTTATTTTTCACCCAATTAAACATCAAGTTGTGGTGCTTTATGCTACAATGCAGACAACGTTTCATAGGGTTAACATTTATTAGTCCACTAGAGTTGGAATATTATAAACAGTCTTACTTTACATAAAGGCTTTTATTTTGATAGTTTTATCAAACCATCTGAACAATTCTGTATAAAATACATGTGAACCCACACATTTTAGAGCAGGAGGGCCCACACTTAGTCCAAAATGAACATTTATTTGAACTAACTTGAAGTAGATGTTTTTTAACCTACACAAGGGCAGTTTCTCAGTATGAACCTGTGTACTCACATTCTTGTGAAACATCATCAACGTTGGCCCAAGTACTTTTCCACTCATGGCAAATAAGCTCAACGTTCCCAGATGTGTTCTTGCTAACAAACATTCATCCATGCCTCCTTTTGCGGATTTGGGCCAGCAAGGTATCCCATAATTTTCTGACTTTTCACAATACCACAAAATGTTATATAGCTAACCCACTTTCAAAATAAAAACAGCGTTGCCCTAAATTGCTCTGTTTTGATGGAAAAAAAAATATTTTTATTTAACATTGTGAAAGGCTTGTATTTAATACATTTTTATAAAAAGCAGAACAAATATACAAATAAAATGTATTCATTGTTAATTTGTTATATAAACTTGACTTTTATTTTTATTTCAGGACGTTTTTTAATTGTAGCATAAAGCAGTGTTTGTTGCCATAACAAAACGGAGAATGGTTCATTTCCAAATGCCGCCCTAATCGTCCCGTACTTGGTGGAACAGATAATCTGCTGTACTTGCCAAGAATGTACTTGACAAGTACTGTCATGAACTCCTCCTCTTAACCTCCTCTGCGGGCCGGGCTGGCGCTGCACTCCAGTTCCCAGCATGCCTGTCACCGACGCTTCCCGGTGACGTCATCCCGCTGAGCCTATTTAAGGACCTGTCACAGCGGAGCCGGCACTCAGTCATCATCTAACGATAGACGCCAAGCCATTCTAAGACCTAAGACACTAACTCTACGAACCATACGGGAAGAGAACTTCCCACGCTGCCACATATCAGTCTCCATCCACCATTCTCTCCGCGCCTGGGTCTCATAACCACTCCAGCTCAGCCCATCGAACCTGACAAGTACATACAAACAAACTAGCGTACTTGGATATTGAGAAACAGCCAAAATTTCTCTAATGTAAAATATCCCATTTGAATCAGGCCGGCTGATTTTACAGTCATTAAGAAATCTTGAGGCAGTAATGAAGAGATGCAACACTATGGAAACATTTGTGTCAGTAAGTTAGAAAGCATCATGGCTGCTAGGGTGTTACTACATGAGAAAGGTATAGGGAGAAAATGTAAGGTTTCCTCTTTACTAGGAGTCTCGCACCTTAGTTATTTTTGTAGAAGTTTTAGATCCTGTTCATCGCATATGTTCACTGAGTTTATAAAAATATGTCATTTTATGGGTAACAAATTAAACAAACTTAATAAGAGCTATTTTATCAATTAAAGTCTATTCTTAAAATTTAAATCCCAGCTGACCAATCAGATTTGTTACAAAGTCCCTGGCTGGCCAGCAGCACATTTTGATATTGAGAGAACATAAACTCTCATTAAAAAGTGCAGATTTAGTTGCACGTACAAATAATGAACGTTTAGAAAAGTTTGTTTTTTTCTTCAAGCAAACTCTGCCATTTGATAACAGACCAATTATGCACAGGTATGGCCGGAAAAAAAAAGAGCTAATTTATTAGTTGGGCCCATTCATTGATCCATCACAACATATGCAGGTTTTATTTCATATTTTACTTTCTCACCCAGATATTGTTTCATAACACAAAACTCAACGAAAACCTGATAAAAAAAACACATTTGTAATTTATTGAGTGCTCTTGCAGCGATGGCCTAAAGCAGGCAACAAGATCTTCAGCAACTGTAGAAGCCAGGCATATGACGGAGCTGAACCTCGGTGCCCCTTGCCTTTAACAACCCCTCTGGTCCTCGGTGGAATAACACTCAATCCATAGCTTTTGAGTCTCCATGCCTCTCTTTTATGGCCCGTGGGCACGTGGAGACCCCGAGCCAGCCGTGCTTATCTGACCCTAACCTTGGCGTATGGTGACCTTGACCTGCACCTCACCCCTTTCCTCATCCTCAGGCCTACATCTGTTCCTTTCCCCGGGACACCCATGCAGTTAGTGATATTGAAACATCACCTTGGGGCTCCATTTGTTTTCTCTTGAGAGGTCAGTGAAGGGTTGTCATTAGGACTGAACTTGATCCTCCACTTCCTCATAAATTGGCCCATCCATGCAAGGAGTGAGCGCACTGTAAATAATGGCAGCGTAATGTTTAACATGAAACAGAATCTGAAAACTGACACTAAATACTTTCCCTTTTCATGTCGTTTGGATCCATTTGCTGACTGGCAGTGAAAGTCCTGCCCAGTGGACCTGGAAACCCTCAGACGCATGTGTCACACAAGTGTTCCCTCTTAAGATGCCGCTCACTATTCTCACTCTAATTTCTTTTGAACCTGAATGTATGCATGTACACAAGTTATTCTTCTGGAAAAGTAAATGTTGGAATTTGGTTTAACCTGAAATCAAGTCGATGCTGTCGAGCTTTTCTTGTGTTATTTCAGCCATGCCTTCATTAAGATACTCTTTGTTATTGCGACCCTTATTTTAGCAGTTCCGTAAATTGGCTGACCTTTTTACGATTCTTTCTTTATTCCCTCCAGACAAAACAAGCATGCATGCCTCACAGCTATCCTGTGATATGAAGCTCATATTAATATTAATAAAGATCTACCTGACAATGTCAGATTTGAATGGACAGCCTTGATAACTGACTTTGTAAAGGCTGTAAACATCACCCAAGGCAGTTTTTCTTTTTAATCTTGGTTCGGAATTATTTTAATGACTGATAAGGCAGATTGAACACGGTTTTATCTTTTTATTGTGCAAATACCATTCATGCCGGGCGCCTTAAAGGAATTATGTGTGAGATAAATTATGAGAAGAAGGAAAGAAGCCCTCGTAGTGGCATTGAGTTCGCTAAATACGTGAAAATGTATTTTCCACCTATGTCAGTCCCATGGTATCATGTCACACAGGAGTCAAGGGGGAAGGTTAAAGGTCACAGCTCTGAAGCACAGCACTGCTCCCAACACCTGACAGCATCTCAGCATTCCTTGTTTCTTTTACAGTTATAACACAAAATATTTTGTCTTTTTATTTAGGTTTTACAAAAAAGAAAATTTCAAGTAAAGCATGGAAATAAGGAAAAAACGTTACCTGTGTGTGTTGTGGTGTTATCAAAGATAGTAGTTTATGACAGATTTGTCTATTTTCTTATTCTCCATTTCATCTGTCCAAATGTAAGGGCATCCAAAGGTGCTGTCAAACCCGGTGTGCTCTGCATATCATAAATCAGACCTAACTGACATTTTTTTAAGAGAATGAATATCCACCCCCTCTCTGTGAAAGGGCCTTCGTATTTATACGGCTAATGTGACCTTTCTCCATACCCTCTCAGATTAGGTGTACAACATAGAAAAATTGCGCTCCTGCTGCAGTCCATAAATCATATGAGACCTTTTTTTTCTTTAAAGAGGTATGTAAATACCAGTGTACTAGCAAGGTAAACAACACTAACCCTGATACAAATGGCTTTAAAATTGAAGAAAAACACCTTATTTTTCAGTCGAAATTGCTTTTGAAACCCAGTTCTGGCACATGGGATGAAGGAGCCATGAAATGATTTGTGCTTGGGGAATAGAAATGGGTTGATGATAACCACACTCGACACAGTTCCTGTGCTGGGGAGTTCTAGCAATGATCAAAGATATCATTGTTGCACATTATCCCCCTCACACACACCCCAAATGCATCTGTATCTGAAGTGACATCCACCCACATGCACTCGGAGTGCATTTTGTTTTAGGGGACAAAAGGCCTTCTGCTGCAGAACAACGAGGGCTGAGCATTCAGTCCGGCTACTGGCCTTACAAGCCTTTAGAGAATTTGCATTGAGCATTCTCTATTCTCTGTATCTAAGACATACTCAAACGAAAACAATCAAAACTCATTTGTATAATTCAATTTGCTCTTCATAAAGAAAGGTCCTTCATTAACCAAGATGATTCTTCAATCAGCAGACGACAAAGAAAATTCAATGAACCTTTTTTTTCTATAATTTACTACATCAGATGCTCTTGCACTAACAAATAAAGTATGTATTTTTCATGTTTTATCTAGGAATTTATGTGCATAGTTGATGCAAGACACCACAGCTTTCCTTCAGTGTGGAGTTTGCAAATATTCATCTTGTTTGCAGTACTTTAAAAGCGTGTACTTGTGCCACAGTTGCCATGAAAAATGCTGCCAAGACAGGCTGAGCTTCTCTCAGTGTGAAACGCCGACAAAAGAGTATTTATGTGGTCAGCCAGCCTTCACGGAACGTTGTGCATCTCTGCATCTGGCAACACTTTGACCTGTTAAAGTCTGGAACACTGCAGTATTAGTTGTTTCCGTATGGTCACTGTTTTATATCTTACCCTGCCCTTTTTGGCAGCTCATCAGTGGGTGCAATCCTGCACAGTGAATCCCAAGGAGAGCTGCGGGGCGCAACCTGTGACGGCCAGAGTTACAGCCAACTCCCAACATCTGGTACAAGCTGCTTGCCGTTGCTGCTGCTCGTAGCGTTGCAGAGATGGTGGTTTAGCCAGTGTGGATGCCTCTCGGCAGCCCGTGGCTTCAGACTGTTAAAGAATTATCCCCATCGTGTTCTGAGCGGAGCAGGCAGAGAGCACACTGTTTCATTTCAGCATAGTGGACCATTGATGCCTGCAGTAGATCCCCTGTTATCTAATCAAACAGCACTGGTCAGTTAGGATGCCAACTCCTAAATCCACAGCCGTCTGTAAAGCCGTGGGGGAAGATTAGCCACTACAGCGCCAATGTCCTACATTCAAAGACTTCCTCTTAAGATCGCTCTCTTTTTTCTGGAGAGTACAGTTATCCATACAAGCAAACACACACGGAGACACACAGCCATGCAGCCTAAAGTGAGAGTCCTTCAAGCTGTAATGGGGCTATCACAAAGACCACACAGCTTGCATTTTGGAAGAAGACTTGATGCTTTGTAAACGCTCTTTGTCTGTGACCACTAGAATATCTCAAAGAGGCTTGAGTCTTTGCCACTGTCGAGCATTTTGTAGGATGTGTTGTTTTACTGTGTAGGTGTCTAAGATAACCCACCAGTGAAAACAAAGTAGTAACAAAGAAAGATAGCCCAAGACATTATCATTCTGTCTTATGGTCTAAAGGAGTCCTAATAAGCCTGTGTGCTCTGCAGTTGCCCTGCTGTGTGGCTGCACTTCATTATAACCTAAAAAGCAAAAGCTTCTAGCAAGCAAAGAGCTCTGGGCACTTTTTTAATATTTATATCACAGTCTGCCGTGGCAGTAATGATATTAGGGAGCTGACGGAATTCTCCACCCAGCTGGACATGTTAATTGAGAAGCCAGGATTTAAAGGCAAAGTTCACGTTTGTGCAGATGGTGTGACAATGCAAGATGGCAGAGCTGGGTCAGAGTCATTTCCCAGCTATACCTTAATGGCAGGCTTTTTTTCCTCCTCTTTTTCTTTTTTCCCCACCTCAGATGTGACACTCACCAGTCCCCTAGGTCCATAGCAGTCTTTGGGGCAGGTCCTTGTGTCTCGGTGCCCTTGACAAGGAGAAACTACATTAGCTGAAGTTGGTATAGTCAGAAAATATTCATGTTCCTCCTTTTCCCTTTTCAGGGGTTAAATACGCATGAGCATTTTTGTCATCAAGACAAAGGCAATGAATTAACTGAACAATTAAATGTTTTATTTTATGCATCTTGTAACATTTGAATTCTTATATGGTGAATGATTAATCATGGTTATTTCGATTCCCTTAAAAGGTGAAAGATGTTGGATTGAGTTCATGTGTTATAAAATAAATCAGCTTTAGGTCACAGCATTGTAGATGTCTGCTCTGCAGAACTGTACCTGAAACGTATTGTACGTATTGCAATTCCACCTGATTCAGTAGCCGTAGGGCTTGAGTTTATCTTCTGCAAATACTTGTCCCCTCATTTAGGGACCTGTCCCTATAAATTATACGCAGCATTGTGCAGTCGTAATGTCGCAATAAATCAATTGCTTTTTATGACTTCAAACAGTGAATGTTGCATTTAAAATAGATTAAGAAGGCAACGTTTTAAAGTTGCAATGAAAGTCATGCTGAGGTGGTTTTATCTGCAGGCAGATTTACGCCATTTGCATCACACATCTACATTAAATTAGTGCAACCCAGAATCCCCTCACCGGAAAGCAGGTGTCTGCTTAATAATTTGGTCAAAGATCAGCGAGTTGAGGCCGGTGGGGCCAGAGAGGACCAGGGTCATCCCGGTGGTAGGGAGGTGGTGAGACATGATCTCCTCAAGTCTGGAACAGCCAAACCCCAAGGTCATCCATTAGTGCTCCAGCCCATTGGTGCTGGAAGACCCACAATAAATTTACTGTGCACCCTTAACCCTTTTAATACTCACCGTGACCCAGATGAGGAGATCAGCTCCCTCAGGGAGGGGCACATTACATTATTAGCACAGTGCATCCATGGACAGCCATTATATTTTAACATGTGTTCAGGGTGATTTCATACTGTAAATACTTTGACACAAATCCTAGATAAATGGGCACCACATTATTTGTTTTAGCAGTTATATTTAGTTAGATGTTGAATATATTTAAATGACATTAATTTTCTGAGATTACATCTTTAATTTAAATGATCTCATGATATTTTCGTATCCCCACCCAGGCATCTTCAATCAGTTTAAAACAAAGATGATAATGTTACGGTTGTCTCAAACGAATTTTAAGCAAAATACTGCTAAGTTATTACCAGCCATTATCAACACGATCTAATCTTTCAAACGGGGAATAACTGATCTGCCTTAGAGACAAAAACACATTTTTTTCTCTTTCCTTTCAGAAAAGGTGAAGCTGCAAGGGAGAACAAGTATAAAATGTCAACAGTGTCAACCTCTCCCTTTAAATAGGACTCTCCTATGATCCCTCGCTACAGTGCTCGGTCAAACCTTTCCAGGTGTCAAGACTGGTCGTCAGAAAACAAAATTAAAGTGACACCGTGTTGACAGAAAGAAAAGACATTCCCGTTTTCACCCCTATTTGGACGACGAGGGAGACATCACCTCAGCTCAGACACTGGCGCTAATGAATCAAGCAACACTTTAACTTCTCGAGTGCAGGCGACTTTTGGCTGGAGGGCGTCTATACGGTGTCACTAATAATGGGATCCTGTATTGGACTGCTGTTGATTTGATGCCTACCTCAACCTCTCCCTTGGCCTGACATCGTGACACAGCTTAATTTTGCCCGTTTGCTCGTGAGGACATCTGGTTAGAAGGTGTTGCATGAGTCTCAGGTCTTCATCTTCACCAGTTACAAGACCTCTCTCACAGCTAGACGACAACGTGGTGATTTATTAAGCTTTGGTGGCTCAAGTAGATGTATCATTGCAGCCAGCAAAGAACGTATGAAGAAATGCAGGTTTGTGAGGCAGCAGTATGTGAAGACAGAGTAATATTCTATGAAGGAATGTAAAATTACACAAAGAGACATTCACCTTGAAAATCTCAGAAATATAAAAGCTGAGTCTTGAAATTGCAATTGTCTTTCTCTGAGGCAACAGTGCTACCTGTAGGCTAATTCATGCATCTCAGTTAGCTCAAATGTGGAGTCGGCACACGCATTGACGGAGGCGTCTTCCCTTCAGACTTCGTTTTAGTGTAGCAAAGCAAAGCAAGGACAACAGAGGGCATAGTGCTTTTCTGGGAGTATCCTGCTGCCACTGCAGTCACATCACCGGTCCACCATATTCACCATTGCTTTTATTTATTTCAGAGACTTTTAAACTCTGACTCATTTGTTCTTCATTCTCCTCCACCTCTCCATGCAGTTGCCACGTCTAAACCAGGCCCCCACAATGCGGCTTTAAAATTGAGTCAAACCCGGAAGTACCAAAAATTGCAGTTCCACCCTCATCCGCTGGGGGCTGGTGTCAGAAGCGAGCAAATCCTCATTGACTCCCATGTTAAAAATACCAATCACAGCAGAAATAAACATGTTTACAGCCTGGTACCAAAATATGTTTTTGGTTTAAATGATCTAGATTACACTCATTACAACTCTGAGGGGGGTGAATTTTTTTCTCACTCTTCTGTTTAAGTATATTAAAAGCCTAAAATTCTGTATAATTAATGAGCATCCGACCCACGTGACCACAGAGCTAGCTCCGTGGAAAGGCCTCAGTAGAGCCTCGGTCTGGCTTGGAAACTGCTCTGGGATTTTGAGTCTCTGTGTTTGTGTATTCTTTTTTGGATATTATTTGTGCAATTGTTGGACAAAATGACTTGCTGTGGCATTAATTGCACTAATAGAGCGTCCAAGGAGTCTCCGCTTCATTTTTTTTCGGTAAGTAAAGTTATATTTATGTATTTTAGTTCACTGCCGAGCTGAGCTTAGATTTTAACATGTACTGTTTAACCATGAAATTTAAATGTAATAGGGTAAAACCCTAACCCTAACCCATAATGCTGCACTTTAGAAAATGGGTTGAAATATAACATGTTGGTGGAGCTGGGTTCCGACTATCGGCTTGTAGAGCTCTCGGGAGACCAATGTTTTCCACCCGGAATGCCGGCTGTTTCTCCCCGCAGCCCGGTCCATCTCTGTCTGATGGCGGCTTCTGTGTGCTGTGGCGGGCTGACGGCTGGTTCTCCCAGCAGCTCGGCGCATCTGTCTGATCGCGGCTTCTGTGTGCTGTGCGGCTGCCAGCTTGTGGAGCTCTCGGGTGACCTCTGTGTTCCACCCGGTTTTACCCAGCGGTCAGCCCGGCGTATCTCTTGACTCAGAAGCTCTGGTGTGGTGCACAGTTAACTCCGGTTGTAGCTAGGTTGCTACCTCCGTTAGCTTAGCTCCCACCTCCGCATTAGCTTTGGGTTAGCTTCAGGTTAGTTTGTAGCTAGTTCGACCGGGTGTCGTCAGTCGATCCCAGCCTTACAGCCCCACCCTCAGCTCCTCCTCTCTTCCCTTTTTTGGAATTGTCTGGGCTTGACGGAACCTGTGACACGGTCAAAATGGCGGTGGTGGCCACCTCCCATTTGGCCTCAAAAAAGTGATATTGGAGCCTATGGAAATTAATTGTCCAGTATATATGTCGATGGTCTAAACCTATGTTTCCTGTCATTTCCATTCACGGATAAAAAGTTTGCCATGTATCTTTATACTCCATCACGGGTATGCTAACGTTCAAATTGTCTGACTTTTTCTCAAGGCATTCTTCAAAATGCTCAGTGTCTTCTGCTAGATATCTTTGTCACTTTTTATTTTTATTTTGGTTTTGTTTTTAAAAACAGAATAGTGGTGCTGTTGACCAATCACAGACTTGCAGTCTCCTTTGGTGCACAAGGGCTTTGCGTGTCTCCGTTCCCATGCAAATGTAGAAGTACTGTTTGAAAATATTAATTTGCAATGTGACAACGTTGTTTTAGGAAATCCTTGTGATAATTGTCAGTTAGTTAACCTTCTCAGTGGGCTAGTGGTAGAGTGTCCGGCCTAAGGCTGGGAGATCGAGGTTTCAATCCCGGTCGGGTCATACCAAAGACTGTAAAAATGTGACCCAATGCCTCCCTGCTTGACACTCTGAGGCTGGATCAGGGGGTTAAACCAACAAATGGTTCCCGAACGCAGCCACATTTGCAGCTCACCGCTCCTCACAGAGGTGGGTCAAATGTGGAAATGTAATTTCACCAGTGTGATGATGACTATGGGACTTTAGTGCAGTATCTTTCTTGGCTGGGACAAAATGCAAACTACATTTGCAATTGTGTTTCCAACATTTGCAGATATTTTCAGTTTTTTTTTTTTTGCAAAAGTCTCACAGACTTATTGTTTCACTGGAATTTTGAAAACATTCAAGATATTTCCATGACAAATGTTTCTGCAAAATCATCAGATTTCATTCAGCTCATTTGGAAAAGTGTTTGATTTTTCCATGAGACAGAGGGAGGTGTACCATGTGACCCAGCTGATTATGGGTTTTGTGAGTGTGACTTCAAAAAATATGTATGTAAAAAATTGCAATTATGTGCCTCTAACTCATCTCTAAATGTCAAAGTCCAGTAAGTTGTTGGATACTGGCTTACGTAATTAGCATAAGTAAATAAACAGATAATAATTATTCCTTTTGGAGGGTAAGATTTGTTTTTAGATTTTTAAGGTGGTTCCAGAAGAAGAAGAAGAAGAAGAAAATATAATTTCTATAGTGCCTCTCAACAACAACAACAACAACAATAATAATAATAAGAAGAAGAAGAAGAATATTTATTATCTGCATTCGACCCTTCCCCAAGGAGCATTGGGCTGATGTTTGTACAGCACCCAAGGGGAGATTTTTGACATTCAGTATCTTGCTCAAGTGTACTTCAACACAGCACACTGAGACTTTGGATTGAACCACTCTTTCCATTCAGTCATGGCCTCCCCTATTTATTGGTGTAGTCAAAATCTGACCAGGTCATAAAAGAATTGCTGATATTTATAAATTAGTAATGTATATATATATATATATATATATATATATATATATATATATATATATATATATATATATATATATATATATATATATATATATATATATACATATTTATACATATATATGTTTTATCTCATCCTTAATTGTTTCTCTGCACATGTCTCCATTTGTCTATTTAGAGCAGACTTTTCCTTGCTCACCCCATAACAGAGGCACACTGCACCCCTCCAGCCTCCCATGTGTGCAGGACTGGAGGTTTCTTTGGGTGACCAGTGCTCACACTGTTCTGTCTACACATCATGCAGGTGGCCTTTCACATCAGCAACAATCACACACTCCCTATTGCCTTTAAAAATCCAATTGCTCCCATAGCCAACCAATTAAAAATCCAATTGCTCCCATAGCCAACCAATTAAAAGCCTTCTGGGACAAGTTAAGAAATATATAACAATTAAGAAATATATAACAATATCATATTATTTAGATTCCATGATTGGTTTCAAATAAAAAAAAACTGTAGAGTGTAAAAACAAACGTCATGGTTTTGCATCTTTAAAGGTGTAACTAGCATTGGTCTCTAGTAGGAATGAATGCATTGTAAGTCATGTGAGTCAGCTGGAGGAGAACGTAGCTTCAGATTTGGAGTCTTATTTCCTGATATTTGGACATCAAACCTCGGATTGGATAGAAATAACCGTTGAAATGTTTTTTTTTTCAGTGAACTACTCCTTTAACATTAAATACATTTTAAAGAATGGAAGGGCACCCATCAGTAATGTGTTCTTGGTACTTCCAATGAGCCATTGGCAGGGGCACAGTAAGATTTAAAAACACGATAGTGGCACGCAAGTGTGTGATTCCCCATGAACTTGGGGTCATAGATTCCCAGTGGTTGCGTAGGGTAGGGAGCGGGGGAGCAGCAGGGTTCAAGCCTTGGGTCACTGGACCTTCAGAAGTGGAGAGCCAGCTTTTTCCCAGGAGAAACGATGGTGACGGATTCAGTGGTGTCGTGTTCAAGGTCCACTGAACCCAACAGCAAAGACTCCAACCCAGGGTTCGCAGAAAGACGGACTGCACTTCTCATCGACAGTTCACAGTAGTCTGGAGGGGAGGGGTGTCTGGACAGACTCCAGAAAGCCTTAAGATATAAAATCCTACCTCAACCTAAAGATGGCACTGATGAACCTCATATATAATACGGCTGCACAATATATTGCAAATGTATTGTTATCACGATATCAGCATGTGCAACATGCATATCACAAAGAACAGCTAAATATCGCAATGAATGCTCAGCTCAAAGGTTTGCTACACATAATGCACTCTGTCAGTCAAACGGAAGCATGATGTTTTTTTAACTAATCAAATAGAGCTCTTCACCCGTTTGGCCAATTAGGTCCTCATAGGTTAGATGCTCACCCCGGAGGTGGACGGCACTTCATTTTGATGGTTAGCAAACACCTGAGTTAGCTTTGTTTTGCTCTTTCTGCTGATTCTGCTTTTCTCTGGATCCACTGATTGCCTTTCTTGTTCCATTTCCTCACATCTTTTGCTTTTCTCTTTTTCTTTATTTCTTTGTTTTGCTGTTTTTGTTCCAGAGTAATTTTTTTATTTATCACAAGTAATATCATCATCGCAATATTAATCACTTGTTATCGCATGTCGTAGGTTTTCCTAATGTCGTGCAGCCGTAATATTATGTCTGCAGTACTTAGACCTTCTCTGAAAAAGTTTTTCCTAGTGTATGGAGGTATAGACTTTAATAGGCAAAAACATGTGAATAGACTCCACCCTCTATAAAAGGCATACTTAGCTATAATCAAAGTGGCAGGCCCACGGGCATGGCCTGGCCCAGCTGTGGCCCTGGCGCAGCACTACACTCCTCCATTGTTCTGGGCAGCACATCCAAGAGTTCTTGCTGTGCTACGTACTTAACGGAGGTCAATGTTGTCATTGTCTGGGCCTTGTTGGCATTAAAGCCTCCATTCGTGATAGGACCATTTCAAACCTGCAGCTTTTAGCACACCCCAAGAGTTAACCTCTGTGGAGACCAGGCAATCGACCACCGGCACGTTTAGCCCAAGGCCAGGACTGAACTTAAGCGGGTGGATTTGGTGTCATTCTGCCACATAGTATATTTTATCTTCTTTGCTTTATGGGGATAAAGTTTACATGTTAAGACGTGAGACTCAGGGAATGTTTAGTTGGGAATATAGAGATCAGGTGGCTGGAGGGAAGAGCCAGATGTCCCAAAGTGAGTTGAAAAAAATGTATAGATTTAATTTTGGTTTATTCTTTTAAAAGACTCGCTTATCAGATGCAGACAATCTGTTTTGTGTGGTATTTTAGAACATTTCACAGTTTGAGAGCTTTTGGAACGTGTTAAAATAACTGATCCTGATAAGCATGGGATCGAGGAGAGAAAATCGCAACAGGTGATAAGCATTTGTGAAAGTTTAGGCTTTATTTCCGTAGAAAAATCTGTTGTTTGCAGTCTAGCAACACGTCCTCGTTTATGTCAGCCCCGTGGTGTTTCTCAGGTGGGAATTGTTTCTCAGAAAATTCTAAGTTTTAAAAAGAATATATCCATATCGCCCATGCTGTTGCGTCTTTGATTTTACTTTGGTCTTACAACAACACACACACACACACACACACACACACACACACACACACACACACAATGTAACATGCATACAGCCAGACATGCACAACCACTCTTAAAACCACCTCATAGCAATTTTGTCAGAAGTTGACAATGTCTTGATTTAGTTGTCTGGCTGTTCCGGCCAGTTTTCCCTGCTGTGCTAATGTGAACAGGACATCCCGCTGGGCACCAAAGAATACCACTTCACGGCAGCCGCATAGCTGGCAGCTTTTATTTATGGCACTACCGAAATGAATGGGTATTAGTGTCCAAACATTTCACCATGCTCCTGCAGCCACACACAAAAGCCACTGATTTCCAGCAAATCTCCACTTATTTTATTCAAGAAGACTAAAGCTTAGGGACAAGGGAAAAGAGACAGACAGAGAGAAAAGAGAGGGAAAGGGAAAACATTTATAATGACTTAAAAGACCTGAAAAGAAGAATGGGGAATGGATTTATGAGACTGAAAATCGAAAAGAAAAAAATGGCCCCTCTATTTCATGGCATTTTTGTCAGAGTTGAAAATGGAAAATATCTATATCCCTAAAATGAGTCAACCTTAAGTGCTCATATTCACAGAAACCCCACTTCCTCAATCACCCAGTTTTCAGGTGCTGTGTTTTTCCTGTAATCTGTGAGACTACACTAAAAATGAAAAAGCAATTTTATCATTGCTAAAATGGCAATTTAGTGTCTTCATGAGTCGTTTTCTTGTGTGGTTCAGCAGTCTGGGCTGCATGTTGTCTTGTTGACCGATGAATTGTAAGTGGACTGCTGACTCCTCTGGGTTGCTCTGGAGGGGCAGGCTGAGACCGTGTGCACCGCGGGCCTCGGCCATGTCAGTGTCCTGCACCTCATCCACACTGAGTCCGTCTACCCCTCTGTTCCCCTCACTCACCTCCCTGCTCCTCAAATGTCATTTCTGCCCTTCTGCAAACACACTCCAGTGACATTTTGAAGAACTATGGCATTCACCCTCAATATAGATTCTTGTTGATTATAGCTCTCTGTCTGTGAAGATTGCACGTATTATTGACTTTGCAATCCCATGACTATTTGCACAGCTTTTTTTCCTCCCCTCTGCATTTTGCTGAAGTCCTGCAATAATATTTCTTTGCTTTCTCATAACCACGTTTCATTATGCTTTCTTTTTTATATTTTCATTTTTATTTTCATACGTATCACTAATCCCCTCTAGCCATGACCCTTTCTTTATGCCACCAGAGATCAGAGTTTCTGCAAAGCTCTGGTCACTGATGTCATTAAGATTGGGATCTGATACACTAGATGTCCATTGGTTAAATGCCCCTGGCCTGAACTCCCCATTGTGCCTTAATTCCAAGTGGCAGCTCTGTTTCACTTGGTGCATAATAGCCCATAGGTTAAAGTTCTGCTCCTTTTGCTTTGAATTTACATCTTTCACATGGTTCCAGCCTCCTGTTCTGAGTTGGCATTTTCTTTTACCTCCTTTCATTTCGTGCAAGCCTCGTTGCCTGCAGGGCAGCACAGCCGTTCGTGCCCTAGCTTGCCTGACAATCTCCCACATCCAGACATTTTTTGGGGGGGGGGGGGTCAGAGGAGAGCGACTTGACTTAACAGGTCAACACAAGTGGGTTCCACCCTTCTCCAGAAGGAGAACCACAGAGCCTTCCATTAGGAGCTGACCTCCACATTGCACGGGTCTGGCTCCAGCCAGGGTATCACATGGGTCTGCCTGAGACAGGCGGCTCATTAAAGCCTGCTGCCCATAGCAGGATTAGGCCTTTTCATGGTTTATCCTCCTCTCTGACAACTGACAATGGGCAAGGCTAGCTGCTTCAAATGGAGTGTGCATATGAATCATGGAATTATAATTGCTCTTTCATGATGAGAATATTGGAAAATCCATCCACACGCACAATGCAAAGAATTAATTGGGGTCTGTTTTTCAAGGGCACATAGCTACACTATATAAGCCAAAGAAAATGTGAAGGAGAGTAATGAAGCATTTTCTTCAATACACCACTGCATCTTTATATTTTTTTTCAGTGCGTCTGTATACAGACTGCTGTTTACACAAACAGACCTTCTGCCTGTGACCTTTACCCACTGTGATACTTTTACTCAAACTTTTGCTGCACTTAATTCACAGTGGAGTGCCCTGTTTACTTGTGTAGCCGTGTTTTCAAAGAGAAACCCCATTAACAGCAGTGGCCTGTTACCCACAACAAAGTGGTAGCTTCTCTGTGGCTGCAGCTCATCCACAGAGAAGGGAACTAAGATGATACTACCTCTTGAGCTGTGTGGGAGGGAGAAGGCTGGAGATAGGAAGTGAGGCTGCTATCTGCAGCTTCAAGCCCCAGTCCTGCTTCCTATTTACACCACGGCTGTGTCTGTTTTCATTATTCATATTTCATGTTTTATCAATGCAAAGAAAGAGGGTTATTTCCTTCATGGTGGAGGGCAGGTTACGGCTGGCCCTCAGGTTGTGCCGCTCACAACATGTTGGGGCAACAGCAGCCTTTCTGCATTAAAACATCTTGTAAATATAGAATCATATTTATATCCATAGAGACTTAATGTCTGGTTGCAGGGATCCAGAACATGTTTATAAATAAAAGGCAGGCTGAAAAACTCATCTTACGGTAAAATGATGTTTTTCTAGTTATGTAATTGACAAGAATACAGTGCATTTTTTAGAGTTAAATGTGTGAACAGCAGCATTGCTGTTTGTAGTGAGGCATCTGCAGTAAACAACAGGATCACAACCTGGTATGTTCAAAAAGTGTTAATGAACCGCTGCTGAGATTATCTTGTCAATGTCTAAATGCAACCTTTAAAAATGTGGTTTGAATTACTTCAGTACATTTTGTTATTATTATTTACTTTAGTACTATATATATATATATATATATATATATATATATATATATATATATATATATATATATATATATATATGAATTAGAATTTTTGGGGCAGAAGTAGCTTGGGAGGTTGAGCAGGTTGCTTCATGATCGGAGGATTGTGGGTTTGATTCGACACCTCACCCGTACTGGTGGTGGTCAGAGGGGCTGATTGCCTGACATGGCAGGGCGACTGTGGCTAAATAGTAGCTTACCATCACCAGCAGTGTGTGAAGGTGAGAGTGCATGGATAATGGAAAGTGATTTAGGAGCCTTGAGAAGAGCTACATCCAGTCCATTATTATTACTATTATTATTATTATTATTATTATTATTATTATTATTATTATTATTGTAATTCAAAAATTTTACTCAAACATTTTTTGGGTTGATTTTTAATATTTAAGCTAATGTCCACACCAAAAGTGCTGATATATATTTTCTTTTATAATTTCAATAAAATTTTTGCATTTTTTACATTTGAATTGGTGCAATGTGGTTTATTAAAATGTTATTTCAGAAACAAAATGCACATATTATATGACCAAACTAACATAAGAAAAGAAAAATAGAAATGATTGTTGTAAAAAATGTGTAAACCAATCACACACATTTCCATCACAGACCCTAACAGTTGTTCCAGTGAATAACAAAGGCTTGAGAAATAGTTTACAATGCAATATGTGTTCAAATGAACAAATAGTTATAACATAATTCATTATAACAGTGAACAGTCACATCTTTCTTTTTATTAAAAAATGTTGGAATGTTTTAGAATTCTTTAGAACTTTGTTGTTGCTTTCAGAACATTCTTCTATAAGTTCCAAAGAAAAACAGTTGATCGGAATCCTTAAAATTCCGACACTGAAACCTTCTTATGTCTTAATAAAAACTGAGTGGACACGTGCTGCTCATGTTATTGGTCACATGGTGAGCAAAGAACACAAAAAAATTATAATTTTTTGGCAGCAGAAATGACGAGAGGAAGCTGTCCAAACCAAAAAGTGGACAGAGAAAAGAAAAGAGCCGAAACTCTGCTTGCGACACAATTAAGCTCTAGTAATGAGGTCAGACATCAGATCCACTGCAAGTGATATCATTACACAGGCTGAGCGGATGACCCGCTCCAGCTGCCTTGCTCTTGCTGTGGGATCAGACTCACTGTCCTGAGGGCAGCACTTTTACTGGGCTGTCCCCTGCCTGTCACTGGGGCACCAGCCACCCCATGGGCTACTGGGGGGGGGGGGAGGACTCCGACCCCCCCAGTCCTAGTGCTGGTTGCACGAACGGAGATTGCAGAGATGAGAGCTGTGCTGCCACGTGGGATGACAGGACTTGCCACTCTATTAGGGAGCACAGAGACAGGCAGGCACCAGCACACAATCCAGCCAGTGTTGCCAACCATGAATTAGTGGGTTCCTCTATTTCTGTCAGCTCATTTATAAAAGCCAACTAACAATGACAAGGTGATGAAAGGGCATTGTTTCAGTGATAAGAGTGCAGTTTGAACCTATTGATACTTGAGATTTTGATTTGACATGAACGCCATGCTGCCTTTCAGGAAAATAAGTAAAAGTGGTGGCTCACACTCACAAATAAGAGTGAAACAATAAAACACTCGGATTGATGGAGTTTGTGTTTTTTGGTCTACTGAATTCAACGGTGTTTGGAAAGCCCCTAGCAGGAGTCAGCTTAATTTGCTCTTTCATATTTAGTCTACGTTGTATGCTGTTCTCTCCCTCTTTTTTTTCATCTCCAACAATTACTTTGAGGATATCGGTGTGACATTCAGCAGCAACAATAATTCCTCTGTTTAAAATCACATCAATTAGTAGGGAACGGTAATGCAAGCTGACGGCGCAGCGTATCTTGAAAGGCTTGCAAGGATGTTGTGGCGGCAGCATCACTGCACAGCCAAAAGCCACCCTCCGTTCTTTTTTTCTTTTTTTTTGCTTCCCCCCCTTTTTTTCTGTCTTTCAGCCCACAGCAAGGGGCTCCAAGCAATGAGGACAATACTAGTTGGAGCCAGTACTTTGATAATTAGTTATTGATTGAGAACAATGGCATGGCGTACACTGTTGTATTAGCTAGACGCCAGTAGGTCGCGACACCGAGAGCAGCCATCAAGAAACGAGGGCCAAAACATGCCTGACTTCCCTAATAAGATATTCCCTCATGTTTTTCTCTTTCGTTTCCCTCCTCTTTTTCCCTCTTTCCCTTCCTAAGGCATGTTAGTGTTCAGGCTGCACTGGGTCAAAAGTATTAATGCTTGCGCTTGATGAAGGAGAATTTAATTAGAGCATACTCACTCGAGCTTTTCGTTCCATGTTGCTTTGAGTGTCTTTTTTTTGTTGTTGCAAATTTTAACAAAAATTTCAAATATATTAAGAAAAAGATGACCAAATTAAACATAACAGAGTAAGCGAGTGTTATATATGATAACGTATATGTTGGCATCAATTCATTTTATGGGAAGCCTGCCTTACGGCGGAATGCTAATAGAAAACTATGGTCTTTGGTCACAAATGCTAATGAGCAGAGATGTTCGTGTCTAGTTTATGACAATATGGAGGCGCAGAGACGGCAAAACACAGCTAGTATGGATTACGTGGGAGCAAAGATGACACATCTTAGTCAAATTTACCAAACGGTCTTACAGGGATAATCACAACCACCATACCAGTGCTAAATCCTGGTATGAAAGTGTCAAAAGTGAAAAATGTTGCCTGACTTGCCTCACCTGATGTGCTTTGCTGTAAAGATGCACCTGGCATTAAACCGACAGGGCAGGAGCGCCAACTGAACAATGGAAGGCTGTCAGGAGCGACAGGGGGGCACGGCTCCGCCATCACTGCTCTGACAGCGAGGGCCTCAGAGGGTAAACTGCTTTGCTGGAACTAATTAAACAGATGAAGTTATGACATGAATATGCAGATGTTGTTTACATTTTACCATATGGTATTATTTCAGGTAATAACGCGCGGAAGAGCCTTCCCGCTCATTAATGTGAAGGGATGGAGTGAAAACGCTGTCTATCAGGAGACACGCAGAGCGTGCTGCAGGAATTTGATCAGACGCCCTCTGGGGTGTTGGGAATCTATTTTGAGCCATTCAATTAACATAGATGTTGATATCTATTACAGTTTAATTTAAATTGTTAGTGTTTTTCATGCTGAACAGCTTATTTCTTATTGACAATATGCAAAAGGTTTACTTTCCGTTTACGATCTCTTGCATAAATACTAAGCTGCCGTACTTGATTCAGTCACTTCCTTATTTACAGTAAAACGAGTATTTCCACCACAGATTCTGAATGCACAGTCCTCATTTAACCAATCTTTTCTTCTTCTTTTTTTCTTTTATGCTGAAAAAGTGTTAAAGAAGAGTCCAAGTTTCCCCCGGTTTTGTGTGCAACCTCACTCGCCATTCCCCCGGAGCGGCTGCTGAGAGGTTAAGAGTGAAAGGGCCGATGGAGTCGCATTTAGCAAGAAGTGCGGGATCACGGGGGCCAGCTGGTGGGGTGATGGGGAGCGTAATTGTGCCCGCTGTGTGGATAGGGGTGGAGGGGGGGAAGGCAGGGTGAAAGGGTGGGGTGAGAAACCCTGGATAAAAAAAAGAGGGAGGGGAGGGGACACCTCAATTACCTGTGCTCCCCCTGACCCCTCTCTCTCCCCCCTCTGTCTCTCTACAGACAGAACCTCTGTCTGAGGGGTGGGGCTTGTTTCCACAGGCAGATGCACATCCCCCTCCTTTGTTCCAGTTTAGTCTTTTTTTTTTTACTCGACATGTGGAAACTTAATTGCAACAATCTACTCTCATTTTAACTATTTCAGAAATTTTTTAATTAGAATCTGAGGTTTTTTTCTGTAGTTTTATTATATTTGATCACAGAACTTTGCCAGGTGATATGAGATAAATTATAAAAAATTTTTTAAATAAAAACACTAAATATTCTGAAGTGAACGGAGTTCTCCAAAAACATTCAGCACGTTACCTTCAGCTGTCATAGTTCATTTTGGAGCTTCTGCTCGGCCCGATACAGTAAGTGACAGGGACTGGTGTAAAATCAATACTTCACAGGAGTGTGATGTCTTAATAAACTCTCTGTGTTGTTCAGACAGGGAAGCTAGACGTGTACGACGAGGACTACAGCGCAGGCCATTGTGGAGCTGTCAAGTCTGGTCCTCAAAAGCAGATGAAGCTGTCAGATTATTAATATATTTATACTGACAGCCTCCAAGTCCACCCCTGAATCCCTCCCCTCTTTCAGCATCTCTCAAAAAAAATATGCTCAGCTTCAAAGACGCAGGCCACAGGGTTGGATGCGAGGTCAAAGGCCAAATACATTTTGAAAGCAAATTCTCTTCCTTTTGCAACCTGTTTTTATTGCCGCCGCTCCCCCTTCTCTGTGGCAACCATTCAGCTGAAACTTAGGCTGAATTGGCAGCAGCTTTCAAAGCGCTTGGCAGCCTGGTGAACCTCAGGAGCTCTCGGCTGACACCTCTCCGGGCCCGTCTATGCTCAGGGGTCAGCGCGAGCACTGACTCCCAGGACCCACTCACTCAGGCGCTACCAGGAGTCAGTCCCGCACGCTGAAATTAAAATGTGAAAAGCTGCGCGACCGAAGGCATTTCTCGCCCCCCGTGGCATTTCCCTTTCTCCGTGACAGCTCCTCTGAGACCGCTTTTTCTTTCATGTTTCTTTTCTCCCTTTAGATTATTTAACAACATGCGAACAGAGCTGTCAAGGAGAGACATGCTTGATCGACAGAGCGAGGGAGTGTTTCAGTCAACACGGGGTTAAATTCGATTTTCTGCGTGTTCAGTATGCCAGTCTCAAGCTAGTTATTGCCTGGGCTTGATGTTTTTTGATGGATCAATTATCCATTATAACATGTTGTGATGCCAAGCATAATGGCAACTATGACACCTGTCACATTCTTCTATTAGGACAAGGAAATTGAAATAATTTAATGACAGCTAATTTATTCTTTGTTTTGAATCTCATTATGGCTGCAGTAACTGTGATCCATTAAAAAGAAAGGGAGAAAAACAGGATGAAATATAACAGCACACTCCAAGTGAAGCACACAGAATTAGAGCTAATAATTTATTATTGGAATGAAAACAAAAGGGAATAAATTAGGCTTTATCTGATTCAGACAAACACAAGTGTGATATGACTATGAGATATCCGGGATTTTTTTTACAAGTCTAATCTAGATTAAAGGAAAGTCCAGATAACACTTTATGAAATAAGAGGAACGCTGGCTTAAACCATAAATACCAAGGAATTAAGTTACAATTACATGTTTGATGTGTGTGTCTCTTTCTCTAAATGCTCATTAATGCCGGCATGAAATAGAAAGCAATATATATATATAATTTTTTTGGGAGGCAATTATAGTGTAATAATGTTAAAATGTTGTAAAAAATATATAAGGAAATATTTTTGGAAATTTCTAGTATCAGAGAAATATAAATATATATTGTTTAATTTATTGAACTTTCATAGGAATATTTTAGAATTTATTTTATTTATTTTTTTACTAGGTCCCTTGCGCATTCTAGTAAATGCTTGACCTCAGCGTTATAGGGCTAAAGTAGTTTTTTCTTTGTACGTTTGGATAAAAGCATCTGCCATGAACACGAACCTTCTGACCAATAAAAAATTTCCCCTGCGGTTTGCAGATTTCATTAAAGTTTTAAAGGAGTCATATTTTAGCTCCTCGACACCAAATGCATATTACTTCACTTTTGGCACAAAAGTTCCCGAGGGCTCAATAGTCGAGGCATTCTGTTCAAAACCATGTGTGTGAGAAAGCTGTGTGGGAGCGTCTTATCGGTACATGTGTGCATATACTTAAATTTGCAAGTAAAGAGCCTTATTGGGATTATCCATGGTACATTCTGTTTGGTATCATAAAGAGAAAAGAGGGAGTAGATGTGTGTGTCTCTCCTTTTTTTTCCGAGGATTCGGTAAGCTCTCTGTCAATGGTTTGGAGTTGAATTGCCTTGGATAGCTCCCCTCATTCCATGGAATGATCTCAGACCTAATTTACTGGGCAGCTCAGGATCCAAAGCATACAAGGCTCTCTTCCTGCATAGAATGTGTGAAATAGATAGAGCAGTCATCCCTCAGATGTGCTGAAGTAATCTTCACCCAAAGCTAGTCCAGCAGGCCTCACTCCTAAAGGGATTGATGCAGTGTCAGAACCTTTGGCTCAGGGGTCATCCTCTCTTCTAGCCTCCCCAATCTGACAAAAGCTGAATTTCTTTCCCCTCGCTATTCGTTTCTCTTTTTTCTTCTATTGAATTCATCAGCGAGGAGGAGGCATGAGATGCGAGATGTGAATGAAACATTTTCATTAGAAGGGAGGAGAATCCTCGGTCAGAGACGAGGCCAGAGCTGATCTGAGCCAATGACATCCCCACCAATTCTCTTTCTCGCTTCTTTCCTATTTTTTTTTTTTTTTTTTTTTTTGGTCCTCTTTGCTTTTCCCCAGCTGCCACTCTCTGCGGTATGTGGCGAGCTGATTGAAATCAGCACCATGTCATGGCCGTCATATCTCCAGAAAAAGACATAAAACATGCAGAAACATCAATAAGCAACAGGCCGCTGACAGCTCTCCAGCAGCAACGGCGGTGCGAGGAGAGATGAGGGGAAGGTTAGGACTCAGGGGGACGCTGAGCAGTTGAAGTGTCTTCTTCAGACCTCACTGAGAGCCAGGAAAGACAAGATAAAGTCTATCAGGTTATCGCCTGGTTCAAGTCGCTGCTCGGACAGCAAGGCCAGTGGGACGCTTGATGTCAAGAGATCTGTGTGTGTGCATGTGTGTGTGTGTGTGTGTGTGTATGGGGGGGGGGGGTATGTGAAAGTGTTCCTGCAGCAGTTCAGCTTTCTGCATTGTATTAAGCTAAATATTATTCAAGCTGTCAGACGGATATCTGATTTGTTTTTACTATTTTGTTATTCCTCCAATAATAGGCTGATTTCAAATGAGAACAAACAAAAATGATTGATAGTGCACCACTTTTGCCCACTTATGATGGCCAGGAGATGCATTGTGATTTTCAGTGTGTGTTTATTCCACTAATGGGAGGTAAAGGTGATAGTCTGTTAGATCGCAGCCTGACACTGCCTCTTACCACATCTAATTAGGGAAGTTTTGTTGCCCCGCGAAAACTGCTGAGTATCATTCCTGACTCCTGATCCCGGCCGTCCTCCTGCCCTGAGTTACCTGGTTAGAGGGACAAATAAACAGCAGCTTTGAAGAGCTAAACTCGGCAGTAATTAGCATGACACAGATGTCAATGGAGGGAGCGGAGTTTGAAATGACGCCCGAAGTTTCCTGAAAGTTACGGCTTATTATTTTCACGTTGCTGGGTTAATGCTATGGACAGGCGCCCATCTGCATATCAAATGTGACTCCTATTATTTTATGTTTGCTTCTGCTCACGGCGCCTCCCCGCATCACTCCTCCATGTTCTCCTCCATCTGCCTCCTGTCCATTGATCAGCCTTCCAGGGCATCAGTCTGTTTAACATCTGCTACAACTTCCAACAGCTCAGGTAAACCGTCTCGCTGCTCTCCGACGCCTATTGATCTTCACGTCCACCTGCGGGAACATCTGTTTCTGTGGCGTCTGTTAACACGACTAGATATTTAATTATTTTTTTGCTTGCTTCACATCCTGTCCACTTTCACTCCTCTGGCATGAAGCTGTTTTACTCCTAAATGCTTGTTTAACAGTTGTTTACATTCCTCTAATAACGAATGTTGAATTAGTCACTCATTATGCCTCGGCAAATAATTAGTGTCTATATTTAATTCTAAATTAGCTTGTAATTAATTAAGAGTCTGACTGTATATTTGAAAAAGGTGTCTGATCTGCTCGGAGAATAAAGTGTAGAATTTTTCACTTCATTTTTTGTAAAAATACTCATAATGAAGCATTTTCAAAATGGCTGATGACTCGTGTATGAAATAAACTTAGAATAGAAGTATGTAAAAACTGAAGAAAATGCTAAAAATGAAAAAAGGTAGTTTTATTTGGTACATTTCTGATTTTTTAAAAGTTATACATTGCATTATATCTTTGAAAAGCTGAAAGGAAGCCTTCGTTTCTTAGCGTTTTGAGTGCTTTTTTAGGCAGACGAGACAAATTCGAGGGCCGAGAAGAGTTTGCATTTTTGAATTTGCTTTCCCGAGCTCGGAGGAGGCGCGGGCACGCACTTTAATTTACTCTTTTGTTATGACGGGGCGTAGGTTAGTTCATTTCAATTTTTGATTTCTAAAGCCATCAAATACGGCTCAGACGAAAAATCAATTTTCCCAGCTGCCTTGGCTTTGTGGCAAAAGCATGTCCAGCCATTGGCCAGTGATCGGTCACGTGACCGAGTCGAGGATTAGTTCAGGAGGCCCGTGTTGCCGCCACCTCAATTACGGCCTGCCTCTTGTCATTTACCTCCATAACATCTCATTTGGAAACACAACTCATATTTAATTCATGGCGGGCCTGTGCATGAGTAATTGTTATACAGTTTGTTTTAGAAAATTTCAGCACAACTTTGCATTTTACTGCATCGATGGTGTCATCAGAGAAGGAAAGGACAGGACAGATGAATCGTGCAGTTTGGAATGTTTGAGATGAAAATGGAGGTGTTCTCTTGCAGAAACAGGCTATCAGTAACAGAAGTTTGGCTGCTGTGTGATCAGTTATGAGACAGTGGGGGTCCGCTGATGATAAACACTCACCTAAATGAAGCTTGTTCACTTTTAAATGAACTTAGAAGTGGGAAGAGTCTGTTTGATCTGACGTAAACAGCATATACGTAGGTGATTGCTTTTCTAGAGCAGATGTTAAGTGAAGGCCTATTTGCAGATGCCACAGACTTCATGACGCACTAAATCACAGCTATAAAGGTAATTGTCAGCAACTCAGTTTTGATAGAAGTGACTAATTACAGACACTACAAAAAAAATTAAAACATTCTGGACCGTCTACATTTTACATTTTTATCAGGTGTTGTTTTGAAAAATTGAATCCATTCCAACATTTCCAAAATGAGTCCCCCCCCCTCCCCCCCCCTCTGAACAACAAATTGACAATTTGTTCCGTAATCAAAGAGACTTTCTTTTTGCGAGCACCACTTTATAAACACAACATACAGAGGAGGCCCCCTTCTCTTTCCCCAACATATCCCGAGATTATATCTGTTTGACAGTTATTCTATGTGGTTTCCATGGCGACCGTTTGGGGTGGGGCCCCCGCCGATAAAACCAACCTCAGCTGTCATCTCTTCACCTAAAAGCTTTGTAATTGCTCTCATTTGCATACTACAATTAAGTGTGTTAGCTCACAGCAAGAACAATCATCCTTCACTAAGGACGGGGGATAGTATAATTATTATATCAGTGGGTTTGTGTGAAACATCACTGACGAGCCTTTGTTTGATGTGGGCATTGTGCTGTCAGCCTGTTACCACGAGTCCTCGCTGATAGACACGTCTCACACAGCGATAGGTAATGCATAGGTATGAGTTAAAACCTCGTTTTTAATCAGGGCTTCCTCTTTGATTGCTCTGCTTTGGCAGGTTTTAGTTCCTGCCTGCTGGTCAGTTTAGTTAAAGGTGGGTTTTTATATATATATCCGTTTTTGAAAGGAGGCTTTTGGACTCTGTGCCTCACTTGACTGACTGGAAACAGAAAGATTTGCAGTAGTGGAAGACAGTTTGAACCGTTGATTGAATGGAAAGGTTACGTGCAGCCTGGCTCCGAGCATTGTTTCTCCTCTCACTCAGATCTGCTGAGGCTGTAATGAAGAGCTCTTGAACTCGCTGTCAGAGACGATGTGACAGGAGTTCAGGAGGATGCCTCTTTGCCTTTGCTGGACTTACCACAAACACTCAGACACACACCTGAGCTCACAAACTAACAAACATGAGCATAATGCATTTGAAATCTGAGAAATATGATAGATTCTACACTTTGATATGTTTGATTTTTTGTGTTTTCTTACTTTTGTGATTTTTTTTTGCACAATCCTTGCACAAAGTTTGGATGTAAATTTATTTCTGTCCAAGAAAAAATAAAAACATCTACACCGTGTTATAAAACGAAAAGAATGTTGCTCTAACAAATGTGTTTTCATATTAAAACAGGACAATAAGAAAATCTTTTCACAATAAAACATGACCATGATAACTTTGATGAATGCATATTATGTCATCACTGTATAAATAAAGTGTTTTAAAGTGAATTTGCTTTAAAAGATGGAAATATGCTAAGTCGGATAAAAGTTATTGTTTGAATGAAACTTTTTTTTCATTATAGTTGGATGTGAACTTTTTTGGCAGCTTTCCAAGAAACCTCCTCCTCTCACTCAAAATAAAACACATTTTAAGAAAAATAATAACAATAATTCAAGGTGCATGAATGTTGGACAAAAGCAAATATTAACATACCAAGTTTATGTTTTTAAGTGACCTGTTGTATTTGGTAATAAGTAAATCTTACACTTAAAAAATAACTTGTTGAATGTAGTAACAAGATAATGCAATTTTATGGATTTAATTCTGCCTTAATGCTGTTTTAATTTAACATTAATACAAATCAGGTCACTTGTGTTTTAAAACAGCTGTTTCCCAAATAAAATGAGCTCATATTACCTAACTTTTTGTTTTTTATGCTTTTATTTTTCAGGTTTAATTTATTCACTGAAATGAAAAAAGGCAACACAAACATAATATGATTATTCACATATTCAGAAAGTATAAAGTCAAACACGTCTGATAACATCTATTTATAAAAATGTCAACTAGTTTGAGTTACTCAATTATTTTGTGGAAAAAATGCACTTTAAAATATCTCTTAAATTATATAAAAATGGTGCAAATATTTCCTTTTTTTCATTTGGTGTATTCTGGAAATATATATAAAATTCTTTGTAAACATTGATCCTATGAGTTGTACTCTCACCTGTGTTATGGTGGCACATCTTTGGGCAGGTGAATTTTATTTGGAGTTTCTGCCTTTAGGCCCAGAGTTGAAATGGGAGACCAAATGGCATAAACGACAAGCGCACCATTGCTTGCTTCCCGCAGCCTCCCAACACAAACTGGTCAGGCAGAAATGAGACCTGCATCAATTTTAATTTGTATTTATCCTGCCGATGACCTGCTCCTTTCAGCCTGCCATTGGAGGCACAAATTACACCCATCATAACTCTGATTCTTACGGCCCACGGTGTGCTATCAGAAAATTAACGTGGTTACACACCACCGGCGGGTTCAAGGTGTCACAACACAATTATACAATCATGCAACCTGACGAGCTCTGACTGGTCGCTGGTGTATGACAACTAAGCTGGAGGGCTGCACTGTCTGTCACATCCAGACGGGTGAGATAAGTTCAGCGGAGAGTTGGCTGTGCCTTGGTGTCTGCTTTTCTCTATCTTAATCAGTTAAATATCACAAGGCTGCTGCAGACTGGGGCCATTTTTGATGCAAGGAGAAAGACTCCTATCTGGGTTTATTGTTGACTTGTCACGTTTTATGGGGGACGGAGGCTGCAGAAATAGTAGAAAACACCGTGAAGTGACATTTGCCTTCGTATCATTAGCAGAATTTAATAATCAGCAAGGAATTTTTAATTTATACGAGTACAGTGGTATACAACAGCACACTTTGACGTTCAATCAACCCTGATCCTTGTATTTTATAAAACTTAGACTGGAAAAAAAAAATAAAAAATGAAGGGGAATCTCCCCTGCCTGGATTCCCAGTGTGATCTCAGTGTCAAGCTATTAGGCTGTGTGAAATAAGGTGCCACTCATGAGCCATAATGCTGCACATCTATAGATGCAGTGGTAAAATCCAGCCTGTGGATGGCCAGCACTCTGCTGGACTTGTGGAAATAATTTGGCTGTGATGGTGGTTCTATCCAGCAATATCCCCAATCCCAAGTCTCAGAGATATGAAGAGGGATGTTGGATGAATTCACAATAATCCACTTCAGGATAGCTTTGAGATTAATGGAAAATGCATGTGTGTGTGTGTGTGTGTATGAGAGAGAGAAAGATGAATAAAACACATCAGAAAACCGGTGCAGGGATGAAAAAAAACCTTATATTAGTAGTAGGATTATCAGCCTCTGTGATAAAAAGAAGTGTTTGACAGTTGACAACGCAGTTCTACAACCAGGAAAAGAGCAATAAAACTCCCTGAAAGTACAAAAAGCGGGCCTAGCCACACTCAACGCTTGTGAAATATTTACCCAGAGGTACTGTAGATGTAGCATTGATAAGGAAATAAAGCTAATAAGTGTCACTTTGATGTGACAACAAATTATACATGGCTCTATCAGATCTCATTTCCATTCCACAACAGAGACAGAGAATACCCTGAAGCGTGGCTGTTAATGGGAGCCTCTATCAGCCATCGTGGAAAGCCTGCGCCTCATTACTCACTCCAACACAACTGTGCCCAGGGTGGTTGATTTCCCCAACGGACGCTGGTTCACAGACCAGAGAGCCACTGTGAGGCGTTGGACGTGTTATTTTTTTTGTTCTTTTTTCAATGCATAGGCCACAGACGCTGTCATGCTGCAAGTGTGTGAAATCTTGTTTTTCCTAAATGGGAAAATTAATTTCAGTTAAACGTAAAGAAGAGAATTAAAGAAGGAAAATAGATTTTTTAAATTCACATTCCTAATGATGCATGTTGTCTTCTCTGCCTTTGAATTATCGGTGTGATAAATTTGTAATTGATTCTCCACGAGGTTACAGAGAAGTTGCCCTGTGACGGTCTAACCAGCCTACAACTCATCTTCATTTTCATTAGAGGTCTGATTTTATGCAACCAGCTTGCCATTCAACACAGAATTTTCCATTTGGGAAGCTGCCAAATACCTTCTTTCCCTTCCAACCTATGCAATGAATATTTTAAAACCCTAATGTTTACTGGGCGTCGGAGTCTTTCTCTTGTCCGTATCGTCTTAAGGAGCCGATTCCCTCTGTGGGAACGGTGACACTCGGGTTATTTCTCTTCACATCTCATAGTCTCTACTGCTCTCTAGTTTTACACTCTCTACCCCCCATTTCTATCTTCCCTGACAAAGTCAATAGGGGGCATCCCTCATCTGTCAAAAACAAACATCAGAATATGTCTCCTCGTTTTTTTCCCCTCATACACGTTGGGCAGATTCTCTATCTCACTGGTTACTTGCTGTAGTTTGTGCATTTATTTATTATTCTTTTTTAAATATCTTCAAATGTTGGTCATATTCATCAACATACACAGTGGAAAACCTAAGGGAGAAAGTCTTGGAGAAGCGGCTGACCCTCTGGTGACTCTCTCACCCAGAGGGGAGACAGCAGCGCTCGCTGTGTGTGTGTGTTTGAGTGCAATCTGTGGAGCAGATGGCTGCAGTCCTGGGCAGAGAGCAGCAGGTCTCAGTCTGCGTGTCACCGGGATGACGGGAGCTGGCTCCCTCTGAGCTTTAGTTAATACCTTCCTATATCGCAGACTTGTTAAAAGGGTCTAGGGCGAAACTGAACTCACTCTTTACAAAAGAACAATACTCTCCGACCCGGTGTTTGGTTCTCTGTCGCACTATTCTGGTAGTTTAGAGTTACTGGTAAAGATGAGGACGTGGTAATAACTTTATATGTGGTTATTGAAAAAAAGAAAATGAAGTCACATCCTAACGTATTGTAGCATACTTTTATTGTTATGACAGTGATAAAAAATACCAGAGACACTGTTTAGCTGCTGTAATAATGAATGTTAATCATTTATTTATTTTAAAAATATGCCTGGTGGTTCTTGCTTTAGAAAATAAAAGATACATGAAGAAATTCTCTATCAAGTTAGTCTTTGATCTAAAGCAAATAGTACAAAAATTCAAAATATAAAAAAGCAACAAGAGTAAATAATTTATATAAAATATAACTAGAAATATTTTTGAACTCTTAGCTGATATGAAATATTTTAATATTAAATAAATAAATATTCTGGACTTTTATTGTAAATCTTGTATTTATTTGAAGCTTTAAAAATTTTCTGAAAAAAATTCTAATGTTGCATTAATATCTATTCATTGAGAAAACAACATAGCAGCTCGTGTTGTTGAACTGAAGCAAAATGGCTCATGTTTGTGGGGTGTGTCGTTTCCTTTAATTTTGGTTGCTAACAGGTACAGCAGGGTGGACGGTGCCTGGTGAGGTACAAGTGCTGCTGCCTCGCCTCGTCTCCCTCCTTCTTTCTCTATCCTCATATTATATAAAGAGTGGCAGCAGGCAGAATGACAGACTGCCCCAAGAGATGACACCTGTCACTGAGGGGAGTGCTGCTAATCTACAAGCCTCATTTTGTTTGAACTCTTTGTCACCTTGCCGTCAAATCCTCATCTTCTCAGTCACTGCCAGCTTCCCTCCCCTCTGCTCGCTCTGTTCACTCTGCTTTGCCCACAAAATACAATTCCTGCAGCATCCCTCACGCACACACACACACACACACACACACACACACACACACACACACACACACACACACACACACACACACACACACACACACACGACATGCTCCAAAGCACAAAACATTGTTCTCCAAGAAAATAAATGCTCCCGTTTAAGTTACTGAGCTGATAAGTTTTGCTTATTGTGAGTACTTTTTGATTAAATCAAAGTAGAAAATCATTAATGGAGAACAAATAATTTTAAGTGGTAATTTTGTTTTTTTAATATCATATTTTCACAAAGATTGAGCGTCTGAAGTGGTTCGGCTTCCCCCTGAGCTGTGGTTAAAACTGCGTACGTGCCCTCGGCGAATGAGAAGATGAGGCGTTCTTGTTCAAATGTTTTTATTTTCCAAACAAAGCCCCATTCATCCATATTGAGATTTGTCTAAGTTAAAGTCATCTGAATGGAAATGCAGTCTGGAGTGGCTCAGTCTCGCTGGAGCAGCACACTCCTTCGCCACCCCTCCTCCTCACTGCCCAAATATCTATATTGTCCACTTCTACAGACTGCGCTTTGTAATTATAATATAATTCATTATGTCTATGCTGCATGTGTCACAAAGAACGAGTCCTCCCCAAAATTCTCCCGCGCTGTTCAAGCTGACCGAACACATTCTTGTTTCCATTTTAAAGCCTGGAGCTTGGAAATACCCTTTCACCCCCCTCAAACAATAGATTTTCCTCCTCTTTTTTTTTTCTAATTGAGATATCACCCACAAATCTGACAGCTCACACCAGCCCCTTTAACTCGGTGTGATGAGAATCTTTATTCAGACAGGAAATGGCAAGAAACTGAAAAAAACGATAAAAAGTAAAATTGTTTTCAGTGCTCAGAATGATGAACATGTGTTTTCCTTTGTCTCCTTGGTACAAATGAAAGTAAACATTTCTTAAGTTTAGTTTCCTCATGCTCTTTTATTCTAAAAAAAAATGGAATCAGAATAACACACACACACACACACACACACACACACACACACACACACACACACACACACACACACACACAAACAATATAATCCAAGTTGGTGCAAAAGCATCAGCCAACTTCTTTAAATGCCTTCCATTAGGTGGAATTATCTTTTCCAGACACATTTTCTGTGAATGCATCCAAAACCCCTCACTTCATTTGGCCTGCGTGAGGTTTAATTTAATCCGTTTTGCTTATTAAAAAATAAAAATGCAGCATCCTCAACAATAGGGAGGCTGGCCTGCATGCAGCACAATGGTTAAGGTTAAATTAAAGGTGATGTATACCCTTTGCTGTATTTGAAGCATTCACATTCAAATAAAAGCAGCCATGACTGGTTCTTACTGCACAGTGGTGTAAACCTATTCACACATGCAAACAGAGTTAGCGTGGGGTGCTTATTTACTCATGTTTGCAGTAAACCATGAATGAGAATAATTATTTTTTTGTGTGTATTAGAATGTGCTTTATCCATACAAATACGTTTTAATTATAACACTCAATGTGTCAGACTATTTGAGTTTATGTTGCCAGATTTTGTTTATTGTTTTTGAGAATAAACCACAAAGCAACAAAGAGCTACTAAAGGTTTTAAACTTGAGAGTTTTAGTCTGATTGCATATCATGATCACACAACGTGTTAAAAGTAAAACTTTATACAGATTATATACATACACACACATACGCATACATACAAATTCCATAAAATGTTGCCAATGAAAGTCAGACATTGCTTTTCAAACATGGTTCAACAAAACTATTTAAAATATTAACTCTTGGCACAGACCTGATCAAAAATGATAATACCCCTAGAAAAGACCAAAGGAACATGCTAGTTAAAGGTGAGACAATGTTTCCTCTTGCTTCCTCTGTTCCATGTTGAGTGTGGTACACATTATATCACCAAATAACACAGTGGCCCAACCTCAATACTCGCACTGCACCCTGTGGTCTTTAGCAAAGTGCACTTGGAGTGTGCAGTAGGGTTCGAGTGTGTTGTGCACAAGTGTGCAAATAATTGCCAAATTCAGACACGAAGCATTGTGATTGCAACACATGCCTGGATGCTGATCGCTGTGAAACTTTTTCAAAAGCCTTTATTAACTTTCAAACAAACAATAAAGCAATTATTTGAAATAAATGTCACTTCATTGCTGCTTTGTCTAAAACATTCAGAGCTTCAACTAATCATCCTAAAATAAACTAATTTCATTAGTAAATACATATTTTCAGAAAAGGAACTTGAGCCATTTCTCCCACAGCAATGACTTGTGGGTAATAGCCTTGCCCGAGGTCCGCATTGCTGCGGACTTGGCTGAAGTGCAGATTAAGGGTACAATGGGGGTGTGGTCAACTTCCACATTTGAGAATCAGGACACCTTATGCACTCGCACCCCTGTCCGGTGTAGCGTCCAGCAATGGTCAGTTTAGGTACAGCCTGACCTTTCAGCATCTATTCAACATCTGGTCAGAAAGGAGACACAACATTGCATGTGTTCCCTTTAAATGAGCCTTCACACCAGCTGGGATTCAGACTCTGCAAAGTTGAAAGATTAACAATAACTTTCTTCCCAAGGTCCCATCTGTCTGCCTCCAGAAGAAGAACTCTGGCTCGAATGAATTGCTAAATTCAAGAATGATTAAAAACTACTTCTATGACTTGTAATCTAGATAATCATTAAATAAACATTTGTTTATTACTACTTATGATAATTATAGTATAATGAAATGCTTCATTAATCTGTGCTCACTGAATGGATGTTATGTTTGTCTACTAGAACCTGCAATGTGTTCACCATGTTTTGACGACAAGGTCCGACAAGTACGGTTAAGTTAAATCCATTACACATAGCTAACCTTTTACCCAGATCAAAGCCTCCATATCAAAGACGGTGTGTTTCTGAGTTGCCTTGGTAACATCTCCAACTTGTCCGCCTCTGATTGGCTGTCCAAACCATAACAACTAAACTTTAAAACTAAAACATGCTGAGAGATTCGACAGTTCTAGAGAATCGCTCAGACCGGCCATCTGTAGCAAAAACTCTGCAACCATCAAAGATTTTGACACGTCGTCAAAACCTTTTTGCACCTGCAAAGCTGATGAGCAAACAGTTCCTGCAGAACAAAGCCGATATTGTTCAACTCCTTAAGAGTTATTCCTGAGACGCAAGCTGATTCCAACCTGTGCTGCCTGTTGACAACTCTGGACTGGAGAAGTCGGTGCTTGTGGTCAATCTACCAGACCTGGGTGCCCTGAGGTCATCCGACCTCTCTGACCTCCGGATCTGTGACGAGGGTCATCAAAGGGTTAGGTAGAACACAGAGGGATTGCGTCTGAATGTGCTTCTGATGATTACAACTTCATAGTTTAACAGAGACCATATTATTTTACATCCAGAACTCAGCTTATTTTGATAAGGAAGTTCTGACTGATATCGCATCCACACATAGGTTCCAGACATTACCTTTAGCTCCATCCATTCACAGTAAACAATAGTTAAGCAATTAGTCATGTTTTAAATTGTTTGTAAAATAAAGTCTTACTTTTATAAACTTGACTCTTTCTTGAAGTAACAAAAAGTGTGGTTGATCACTGAAAAAGCAAATAACCTAGATCTTCTGAATTAAATCCTAGAATCTTCTGAATAATTACAATAAAGACCTCGCAGGTGAATATTTTATTTTCACATAGAATATTACATCTTCCTGGTCATAACAGATAAAATCATCAATTTGCCTCCGCTACACCGGGAACGTGCAAATGAAAGGCGAAAGGGTGCAAGTGCGAGTATTGGGATTGGGCCAGTGATTACCTGGAGCCCTATATTTAGACCCACTAACCGATTACAAGTTTGTAGACACCTGCGATGCTAATTAGTGGACACACCTTCAATTAACACGTCCCTTTGGTCACATTATTTTCTGTCTTTTCCTGGGGTACCATCATTTTTGTCCAGGCCTCTTTCTTGAGTTTATTTTTTTAAGTAATTATGTTGAAGTGTAGTTCATAAGCCAACTTTCATTTAATAGACTTTTCATTTATTATTACTTTTGTTAGATTCCAGTTATCTCTGTAACCATTGTGGGGATTCTAATATGCATCTAGAAGTTTGAACTCATCATGACTCGTCATTTGACTTTAGAGATCAGTTACTAGTTACTTTTTACTTTGTGTTTTAAATCAATTAAAAACAAAAACAAAAGGAGATGCTTTTAAAATGGGAGCTCAAGAACATAATAGTGAAACTGAAAAGGTATTGTTTGCACATGACTTTAAATTCACAGATCATATTTTAATAGTACAGTTTTATTCTCCTCATCTTAGAGTTTGTCAGGTAGTTTTTCCCCATCAAGAGCTTAAAGAATATCAAACGTGGCCTTAGAGGTGTTTACTTAAAGCTGCTGGCAAAGTTTAAAACAGGTTTTTGTTGTTTAGCTCAGCTTTATTTTTAACGTTGCTCTCACAAATGTAAGTGATTCTGCCAAAGTGATCACATCAAGGCCAAAAGACGAACTGTTGTAAAACTAGGACACTCAAAGACTATATGGTGAGCCAAGGCTAGTAGCTGTATTACCTCAGTTTTTGTGATATTCAATCAAGTTTTATGATGGTTACTTCTTTTTATCTGCTTCCTTTTGCAAGCAAGGTGCAAATGATGGAAGTTTTCTGTCTTGGTTCTTGTCTTTTTTTCAACAGCTGATTTCAAAGACCATAAATTTGCCTTAGATAAGGTGAAAAATGTAGATGGGTAAATTGACATTCAAAGAAAGCCTTTTAAATCAAGCTAACCAAATTAAATGAAAAGCATTGGTCCACTATCACTCTGGGCAGCAAATAATGGAGAATGGTTGAAGAAAATTGCAAGAAAACACATTTTGATACATTTGACTTGCATGTTTTAAAGCAGAGGTCTGTAGTAGGAATGAATAACTTGTGAGTTGTTCTCTAGGGGAAAAGTGTCATGATCTGTGCTGCATAACCATCTCTGCTGAGTGTTTTACAGGTGGGTGTGTCTGGAGAGCCCAGCTGTGCCAAATCAGCTCATCAGCGATCAGGGGATTTAAGGAGCAGCTGGACATCTCACCATTGCCAGATGATACTCAGTCTTGGGTAGTTTCTAGCTCTCCTTTTGACCTTCCTAAAACAATTTTAGAATTACTTTGTCTATTTGTTCCTGCCCTTCTGGCAGTTAACCTGCTCTGCCCTCCTGATTCCTCCAGGTTCCAGTCATCTGTTCATCTCCACTCTCTGCTATATCTTTGGAACCATCTACCACATTCCAGTCCTGCTGTTTGCCCCTGATCGCCAGCTCTCCATCACCCCACCTATCCACCTGCAGCTCCTCGGTCTCCCCATCCAGCCAGGTCTGACTAACTCCCCCCCACAAAATACCGGATCATTCAGGAAACAACCCCACGGATCCCTCCAGTCCTGCAGAAGCTTCGGCTACCTCTCCCATTCAAAATAAATCATTTAAACTTACCTTCTGTCTCTCGGTGGTGATTCTTCATGTCGTGGGTCAAGAAATTACCCTCAAACATGACAAAAAGAGCTCCAGATGAGGACGTAGAATTCACGTGAAGATACAGGATGCTCTGATTTGTGGTAAGAAAATATCTATGTGCAGAAATTACTTCTACTCTACCTTATGAACATTATGTATGAGTGTAGATAATGACTCACTCGTTAAACCAAACATTACTGATCATAACATAATAATATTCATTTCAACCACAGTAATTTCAGCACAGATTAATCAAAATATTTCATTTAACCATATTGTTCATTTCATTTCGTGATTGATTAACTTATATGAGCTGAAAACGTTCACTATTCAGAGGCATGAGGAATCCTGTAGAAGCGATAAGGGAAGCTTACGCCTTGAAACGGGAACAGTTTGTTGACAATATGTTATCATGTGTTCAGAGCTGCAGAATCGTCTGGGCTTGTTGGGAGATAGAATGTAAAATCCACCTTAGAGAATGGAATTTATTTCTGTAGATGACGGGTGGCATGTAGATCAATCTCTACGTGAAAACTGACCATTCCTGGATGTTACAGGTAAATACACATCTTTTAGTTTGAATCTAGACATGTTTCATTGTAAATGTTGGTTAAAAACCCCACAAACATGCACATATGTTATCAAGTTAACATAGCCTGACTTGGTGGTGATTGCAAAGTGGTCCAAAAACTGTTTAGCCAAAAGGCTCAAAGACATGGCAGCCATGACAAAATGTCTTTTCATTATTAACTTCATATCCAACCTGTTCTCATTACTGACAGTGCAATTACCAAGCATTCATTAACCAACTGATCAAAGATTATCACAAATGACATTTAAGTACAGTAACTTGTTGTCAGCACCTGAGGCTTCCTTCTGAACAGTGTGCAAGTTTTTGCTGATCAACAACAAAGTCTTATTAATCCATCTAGGTTAAGAAACACTCTACCTTGAGATGCACGGTTTTTACACATCCTTCACTCTTTGTGTGTGAGGAAAGCCATGTGGTGGCTGAGAAACAAATCATTTCATTGGCGGTTTTCAGAGCATGCATAACAGTAGAATAGGAGCTTGCCTTGGGTGTCAAAAAATATGTACAATGTTTTCTGCGATGGGACAGCCAGCACAAATCGGCCAGTGCACCTATCCAATTAACATCCCCCGCCTGCCAATCCCTGTCAGGTCACACGCCGACTCCCATGGCATGCTCTACCTGTCTCTGTTGCTCTCAACACACGCCCGACTCCAATATAGAATTAGCGCCAACCTTTCACCTGGTCACGCCGACGTGCCACAGATTAGAACTGGTGCAGGACGGAGATATGCAAGGCTCTCCAAATGAAGGGCACCCGGGAGTGAAGATTTCTAATGCAGCGGGGCTATTGTTTTGCCACTTATTTAATATTAATTAAACTCTGAGGTGAAAATGTTCTTTTACCAAAGTGCTGCTTAATTCCTGCACAAGTGAACCACCAGATAAGAGATTTTATTTACTGATCACCTGAATGTTACAACTTATCACACCAGTTAAGACCTTAATACAACCATTAGGTAACATGGGCTAAGTGGTTCCTATTTCATACAAAAAAATTTAGATTAAACAGAATTTTTTGTGTTGTCTTGCTTAATCCTTAACCCTCTCAGGCTCAAAATTAGTTTTGATAAAAGGAAAAACAACTAAGTCCTTCAGGGGTACTTCTGAGTTAAAACATGCTCATGAAATACGTATGTGGCGTAACCAGATAGATAGGTTTTAACATTGCAAATCTGCAACGCCTGCCTCCAGAGGGTTAAATAAAACTGCATGCAATTACATTTCAGTTTTGTGAATTGTTTGTCTCCCTTTAAAAACTAAAGAAATCTGTAACATGTAATTTGTTAGACTAGGGACAAATTATAGTCACTAAGTTAATCCAATAGGCATGTTTTTGGTCTGTATGAGGTTGTGCTACCTCTATACGGCTCATATTCCAACCTGCAAGCTTGGTGCAAGGCAACAGTGCTTTTCTCCCGTGTCTGACTGCAAAGCAATCGGAATTGATGTCTGAGTGCTGAAAACAAGCCTTACAGTTTTACTCTCAGGTGGAGCGTTATAGACTCAGCTATAATGCTCCACCTGATATCAAAACTTTATTAGAAATGCTTTTGGTTGTTTTAAAATCCTAATGGACACAGACAGAAATGAAAGAGAAAGGGGGGAGATGAAAGGTAGAGTTGGGAGGGGAAATGTGCAATGGGAAAAATAAACAATAAAGGACTTAACAGAATCCACTTCTAGACCTTCAGAAAGAGAGGGGGGGGGGGGGGGGACAAAAATACAGCAGACCCAGCATATCGCTGCACCAGCAACACGAGGATGTATAACAGTAGCAATTTTTGCTGAAAAGCACACGGTATAATTCATAGTGCATCCAGTGCCAACCACAGCCTTAGGTTATGTGTCAAAAGTACATACTACTCCATACTTGTGAGAGCACCATGTGAGCACCTGTGTGTATGTAAGATGCAGCTGACCCTCTGGTAAGGTTTCTCTATAGCATTGTCTAATATTGAGTGTGAGGAGCCTCTGACCTGCCATAAAGACCTGCGGAATATTAAGGAGATCCAAGCCCTCGAAATCCAGAGGTCTCCCCCCGGAGCGTGGAGACCCCAGGGAGTGACTGACTTTTTCAGGTAAACTTTTTGCTTCTTTTTTTTTAATGGTATTGCAGGTTCTTTTTAGCCCGGCACGCCATTATATATATATATATATATATATATATATATATATATATATATATATATATATATATATATATATATATATATATATATATATATATATGTGTGTGTGAATATATATATATATATACAGGTGCTGGCCAGTAAATTAGAATATCATCAAAAGGTTGAAAATATTTCAGTAATTCCATTCAAAACGTGAAACTTGTACATTATATTCATGCAATGCACACAGACCAATGTATTTCCAATGTTCATTACATTTAAATTTGATATTCATAAGTGACAACTAATGAAAACTCCAAATTTGGTATCTCAAAAAATTAGAATATTCTGAAAAGGCTGAATATAGAAGACACCTGCTGCCACTCTAATCAGCTGATTTACTCAAAACACCTGCAAAGGCCTTTAAAAGGTCCCTCAGTCTTGTTTAGAAGGCACCACAATCATGGGGAAGACTTCTGACTTAACAGCTGTCCAAAAGACAATCATTGACACCTTGCACAAGGAGGGCAAGACACAAAAGGTGATTGCTAAAGAAGCTGGCTGTTCGCAGAGCTCTGTGTCCAAGCACATTAACAGACAGGCGAAGGGACGGAAAAAATGTGGTAGAAAAAAGTGTACAAGCTCTAGGGATAACCGCACCCTGCAGAGAATTGTGACGACAAACCCATTCAAAAATGTGGGGGAGATCCACAAAGAGTGGACTGCAGCTGGAGTCAGCGCTTCAAGAACCACCACGAGGAGACTCATGAAAGACATGGGATTCAGGTGTCGCATTCCGTGTGTCAAGCCACTCTTGAACAAGAAACAGCGCAAGAAGCGTCTCGCCTGGGCCAAGGACAAAAAGGACTGGACTGATGCTGAGTGGTCCAAAGTTATGTTTTCTGATGAAAGCAAGTTCTGCATTTCCTTTGGAAATCAAGGACCCAGAGTCTGGAGGAAGAGCGGAGAAGCACAGAATCCACGTTGCATGAGGTCCAGTGTAAAGTTTCCACTGTCAGTGATGGTGTGGGGTGCCATGTCATCTGCCGGTGTTGGCCCACTCTGTTTCCTGAGGTCCAGGGTCAATGCAGCCGTCTACCAGGAAGTTTTAGAGCACTTCATGCTTCCTGCTGCTGACCAACTTTATGGGGATGCAGACTTCACCTTTCAACAGGACTTGGCACCTGCACACAGTGCCAAAACCACCAGCACCTGGTTCAAGGACCATGGTATCCCTGTCCTTGATTGGCCAGCAAACTCGCCTGACCTTAACCCCATAGAAAATCTATGGGGTATTGTGAAGCGGAGGATGCAATACGCTAGACCCAACAATGCAGAGGAGCTGAAGACGACTATCAGAGCAACCTGGGCTCTCATAACACCTGAGCAGTGCCACAGACTGATCGAGTCCATGCCACGCCGCATTACTGCAGTTATTGAGGCAAAAGGAGCCCCGACTAAGTATTGAGTGCTATACATGCACATTCTTTTCATGTTCATTCTTTTCAGTTGGCCAACATTAGAGAAACAAACATTTTTTCAATGGCCTTTAGAATATTCTAATTTTCTGAGATACCAGATTTGATGTTTTCATTGGTTGTCACCTATAAATATCAAAATTAAACATAATAAACATCGGAAATACATTGGTCTGTGTGCATTGCATGAATATAATGTACAAGTTTCACGTTTTGAATGGAATTACTGAAATATTTTCAACCTTTTGATGATATTCTAATTTACTGGCCAGCACCTGTATGTATATATATATATATATATATATATATATATATATATATATATATATATATATATATATATATATATATATATGTATATATATATATATATATGTATATATATATATATATATATATATATGTATATATATATATATATATATATATATATATATATATATATATATATATGTGTGAATATATATAGTCTGGCAACCACCCATAGACAGATCTCAGTCATGGGGCAGAATCTAGGATTGTTTTTTACACTGTCTCTGCAGGCTATTGGACAACAAACAATGTGATCACAGTTACGGATGTTAGTCAAAGGGGTGGTCCACCATATACCGTCGAAGAAGACACAAATACATTTTTTTTTTCTAAATAAGGACTTAAGTACTTTTATCTGCTCTTGAAAACCCCAAGTCCAAATAGTCAAAAGTTGCTGCCAAAGTCGTTTCATACAAGCCGTTGCCATCTTAGTTTAGCTCAGTCATAGTAACATCCAGACCAACAAACTGGTAAGAGTGCTGTGATTGGCCCACCAGTAGACTGATCTGGGCTGAGGTTACAGTGGAGTGTGGCTAGACTGACATACAAAGCAAAATCATCTTGCTTCTACTATCCATCTACATTTCTCGGCTAGTTTTGTTTGGTAATCGTACCAAAATGTTTACTTTTGGAAATTAAAATATATATATATATCTCATACTGATTAGAAACATATTTACTCCATGAGTGTTTTGTTTGGATTAAGCAGACACACACTTGATTTGAATAAATGGGTAATCAGCATGCTTCTGTAGAATTTGACAACAAACTGAACTAGCTGTGTTGGAGCAGGGAAATAACCAAAACTTGTAGGATGATAACCTTTGAAACCAAAGATTGGACATCACTGGAATGGTCCCATGGGTTTGTTCTTGAAATGCTGCTAACAGACTAATGGTTTCCTGTCATCCTGACAAAGATTGGCTTACATTAGTGTCCATCTCTTTCTAAAATATCTTAGAATGAATGTTCTAGCATAGCTTGTGTCATAAGAGATAAATAGACTTATTTTTAGGAGGTCTGAGGAGCTTTCTCACATCTAAACATTTGAATCTGTAGTAATTTCCTTGGATGCCTTCAAAAACAAGATAAAGAAGATTAGACTAATAAGTAGTCTTTAGACAAGTGTGATTGTTTCAGTTAGGTATGTTCTTTTCTGACTCGTTCACTTTTTATTTGCAAGAAGAGTACAAAAAATCACCAAGAAACCATGGATTAGACTTTCTGAGTTCTCTCTCAGTGTCTTCTCACTCTGTCATTGAGCTCTTCATGTCTCAACACTATTCTCAGCTCAGCAGCTATAAGTGAGACGCAGCTTGTCTTGTATTCTTCATTCACCCACTCACTCACTCTCCCATCCTCTCACTCTTATCAGCTCTGGCTGTTTCATTAAACTCCTTGTTTGCTTGTGTTTGTTCTGTGCCGGTTCGTTTCCAACCACTGGTGCTCACAGCACGCTCCTACTTGCCTCACTGACTCTCCCTGGTCAGAAGCATCTTCTCAGCCCTCTGATGTGGCAGAGAAACTGTGTGTGAAGGCAGGGGAGTGAATATGAATCTGTATCATTCAAACAAATCTCAACATGGAGGCATCTTTCTTAGAGTTTTGCAGAGATCTACCTGTGTTTTGAGTGTGACCTTTGAAGTGCAATCAAGGAGTTGTGTTTTCCTTCTTTTTATCACTGCTGATCTGAAATGTATTTTACTCACTTTTAAAACTTATTTAACCACTTGCTTAGGCAAGGCAAGACAGCTTTATTTGTATAGCACATTTCATACAAAGAAGCAATTCAGTGTGCTTTCCAGGAGCAAGAACAGCAAGAACATAAAACATTAAAATCAACGTGACAACATAAAACTGCATATTTTAACATCACATTTAAATACACAAATACAATTAGATCTAATATAAATACACAAAATTAGATGTGAGAATAAGAGAAAAGGGCTGAGGTGGTGTGCAAAAGGTAGAGCGTAAGAAAAGGCTGATGAATACATGAATGTTTTCAATTTTGATTTGAAAGGTAACTAATTTTAGGGCACATTTGAGGTCACGAGGAAGCTGATTCCATCTGTGCATAGTAGCCAAAAGCAGCTTCACCCTGTTTGGTTCTGACTTGGGGTTCTACCAGCTGATTGTTTCCTAAGGATCTCAGAGCCCTGCTGTATGTATATACTGCAAGCAGATCCAACATGTATTTTGGCCCCATGTCACTAGCAGGAGCACTTCTGTAGTTTACTGATAGAACAGGAGTGATGTGCTTGGTCCTCTGGGTTCTTGTTAAGACTCTAGCAGCAGCATTCTGAATGCAATGCAGTTGTTACACCTTTTTTGGGAAGACCACGCAATAGTCCAGTCTGTTTCAGATGAACACATACATGAGTTTCTCTAGGTCTTGTTTGGACATGAGGTATCCGAGTCTTTCTATTTGATGAAGATGATAAGACACCAATCTAGTTATAACCTTAATGTGACCAATGAATCTCAGGTATGAATAAGTTATGACACCAGCATTTCTAACCTGAGCCTTTGCTTTTATTCCTTTGGAGCCAGGTTGAGAAATGACCTCCATCCTATCCTTCTTGTTTTCAAAGAAAATAACTTCAGTCTGGTCTTTGTTTAACTGGATGAAGTTTGACAACATCCAGTCATTAACTTGCTCCAAACACTGACAGAGTGACTCTATGGGACCACATGCACTAGGTGATAGAGCTAGGTAGATCTGGGTGTCATCTGCATAACTATGATAGGCAGTGGTGTTATTGTATATGACCTGACCCAGGGGGAGCATGGCATGTACAGATTGAAGAGCAGTGGTCCGAGAATACAACGTTGGGGGACCCCACATGTCAGGACGATCATCAGTTCAATGCACCATTATTTCGTTCCAGTGAGTATATTGTTCAACATAGATGCTAAATTTGGACTAAAGTCTTCAGGGATATTTATATTTACTGATTTCAGCTTTGCAGTATTGCCTCAGAAGCGGAAGCATGGGTTACAACACTAAATCATTTGACGGAAGTCAGGGGCAATTTTTTATACAGTGATTTGTCTTTAAACCTGTATGTTTAACCTTTGACTTTATGTTTGTTGTTAAGTTATATTTTCAGATGAAATGGAGCAGATGAGTCATCAGGAGTATTTTAAACTGGCTTCAACATATGTGCTGTACTGAAACCGTTTTTAATCTCAAATGAGTTTGTAATCACCAGTTCAAGGATCTCTGCTCCAACCATACATTGTCTTCTGCTTATCCAGAGTTGGGTCGCGGGGGCAGCAGCCTAAGATGAGAGGCCCAGACTTCCCTCTCCCCAGCCACTTTCTCTCTGCTGTTTTGTAAAATTTACATCTGAGTGCTACATTTGTTTATGTTCATGTTTATTTTATTTGGCGGATGCTTTTATCCAAAGCGATGTACATTTGTTAACCTATGGGGCATGTAGTGATTTGTGGGGGAAACTGGAGTACCCGGAGAAAACCCACACAACTTCACGCAGAAAGGTTACAGTCGAGTTTCGAACTTACAACCTTCTTGCTGCGAGGCAACAGTGCTAACAACTGCATCACCATGCAGTATTTGACTCAATATTAAAACAAAGTAAAGAAATGGTCTTACAGTTAAAGACATATTTGCCTGACTTGAGTTTCTCTGTCTACAGAGATTTTTCACCACATACATGTGGAGTTCCTCAAGGCTCCAGTCTGGGTATTATACGTTTTACGATGTTGCTTTCAGGATCTAGTTGTCTTGCCAGAAAAAAATTGTCTTCTTTTATTATTTGTATGCTCTCTGAAATATGTCAAAACATGGACAAATGTGAAATATTGCCACTTACTTGATAAGTCAATCTTTTCAAACTATCAGATTTTTTTTTACTTTCTATATTTTTATCATTTTTAAGCGTGTCAATAAAATCAAAGTGCATGAGGTCCTCACTGTACGGCATAAATTTTAGGACATCCTCAGGTGTCAGGTATCGGGTGTCAGGTCTAAGGTGTCAGACTTCAGACCATGGGGAAAAAGCGTCAAGTTTCAGGAAAAACTGCTTCAGGACACATCCTCAGGTGTCAGGTCTCAGGTGTCAGACTTCAGACCATGGAAAAAAAAAGTCTCAGGTTTCAGAAAAAACTGCATCAGGAAACATCCTCAGGTCTCAGTTGTCAGGTGTCAGTCCTCAGGTCTCAGTTGTCAGATGTCAGGTCTCAGTTGTCAGTTCTCAGTTTTCTCAGTTGTCAGTTGTGAATTCTCAGTTCTCATGCCTCAGTTGTCAGTTCTCAGTTCTCATGCCTCAGTTGTCAGTTGTCACTTCTCAGTTGTCAGTTCTCAGGTCTCAGTTATCAGTTTTCATTTCTCATACCTCAGTTGTCAGTTCTTAGTTTACAGTTCTCAGGCATCAGGTCTCAGTTGTCGTACATCAGACCATGGGAAAACAGCGTCATGAAAAATGTTGTCAAACCATTAGTCTTTGAGAAAAAACTCAGAAACAACACTTTCTGATTGAAATGATAAAATTTGGACAATCCAGCATATAGCGCCACTGTCACATTGCGCCGCGGTAGACTTGGCGTGATGTCATCACCGTGCGACAACAGCAGCTTAGCGCTTCTAACTGCACCACGGACGGTAGTTTTGAATTATTCTGCCTTTCCACGGTACATTTGCTACAATTATTGTTATATTATGTTGCAGTTGGGTTTTGAAAATTACATCACCATTAACCATAGAAGACAAGCAAATTTTCCATGAGCAGGTGAATCAGAGTTAAGTTTTAGCTTGGAAAGTCATCCTATATATATGTAAATACACTGTATGGCCACAGACCATTGAACTGGCTCACTCAGAGGGACAGAATTTATGCTTGACTATCAACCCGTCTGCACACAATGGGACATAGCTACAGTCTGAAGTAGTCAGCTCTACAGATGTCAGTAAATGGGCAGTTCATCATTCACCAGGTTGATGAGTTTAGGTTATTGGGTGTTATTGTTGATAATAAACTATCCTGGGTGAATCAGATTAACTACCTGTTGAAAAATATGGGAAGAAGTATGGCTATTATCAGACGTTGTAGGAAATTCATACCATTTCACTTAATTAAGAAACTAGTTCAGTCACTGGTGCTTTCACACTTGGATGATGCCTCTGTGGTTTGGTCCAACACCAATGAAAATTGTCTAGACAAGTTACAAATTGCACAAAACAAGGCAGCGTGCATGGTATTGGGGAGTCCGTACAGAACCCGTGTGAATCTGTTACACAATAAGTTGTCCTGGCTAAAAGTAAGAGAGAGATTGGAGTTTTCATTAACATTGTTTATTAGAAATATCATTACGACAAAAACTCCAATTGTAATTTATTGCACCTTGTCTTTTTTCACTGATAAACACAATTACTCCACAAGACAAAGTGTGTATGGACGATGTGTGTTACCTACGTGCAGAACAAATCAAATGCAGAAAACTGTGGTCTATCGTGCAATGGTGCTATGGAATGCACTACCAGGATTTCTGTTGAGGGAAATTGATAAAAAATGTTTTCAGAAAAAACTCCAAATATTTTTATTTTCCCGAAGATAATGTCAAGCTAAACATCTTCTGAAGTGAGCTGTATTTTAAAATTTAAGAATGTATTTTGTTATGTTTGGGCTTATTATGTTGAAATTAGTTGTGTGTGTGTGTGTGTGTGTGTGTGTGTGTGTGTGTGTGTGTGTGTGTGTGTGTGTGTGTGTGTGTGTGTGTGTGTGTGTGTGTGTGTGTGTGTGTGTGTGTGTGCGCGTGCGTGCGTGCGTGCGTGCATGCGTGCGTGCGTGTGTGTGTGTTTGTGTGTGTGTGTGAATGATGTGCACAATGTGTGTATATCTATAAAATGTAATGGCTGTATGAATGAGATGAGACCCCAGGAAGAATAGCGGCTGTATGTCAGCAGCTAATGGGGATCTTAACAAACAAACAAACAAACCATCAATAAAGCAGCAAATACGTACTTTTTTAAAATTAATTATTTAAGTACCGTTATCTACTTATGTCTCAATAAAAAGCCCAAGTCTAAATAGTGCAAAGATGATGCCAAAGCCGTTTGAAACGAGCACAGTTCCTGAGCCAACACCATCTTTGTTGTTTTTAGCAGTCGTACATCTAGTATAAAGCCCACCTAACAAAAGTAGAGTGCTGTGATTGGTCAGAAACCTCACTGTTTGTGTCAGCTGTAGACCTGCTGATGCTACAATAGAGCATGATTCGACCGAGCAAAGCAAAATCTGTTTTGCTACGGGTGGGTTAGTCTTCTCTTAAGATATCTAGTTAAGTTTAGTTTTAACTTCTGTTAAAACGAAAAATATGCTGAGGAAGGTGAGGAATAATATAAGTATAAAAAATTCAGTTTCTGGCTTAGCAGTTGAGAAAGGACGTGACCTCCACCAGATAGGATAAATGCTCACAAGAATTCTACCCCTGGATTCAGACACACCCTTTGATTTTTCTTGCTCTAGCTCATCTTAGGTGTGTTCTTGCTGTGTCTTGGTTCTAATTCCATGCTGTCGTTCTTTTTTAAAACACAGAAACGGTTCTGTTACCTGTTTTTTTCGCTACGTTTTGTCTGCGGCTGCAGACTTCCTCAGGCTGACGCTGATGGAAACCATACACAACAGTTAGAAACAGACTAGTGCACCGAAAAGACAAAATATCAGCTGGACTTAAATGTGGAGTCATTTACGAAATCCCATCCAAACTCTGCAATAAAACATACATAGGAGAAACTGGACGCCAACTCAACACACGAACAATAGAACATAGAAAGGAGTGCGAGAAAGAGGCAAGTCGAAAACACACAAGAGCAGCAAAAGAAGAAGCAGAAAGTACAATAAAGAAGTCGGCCGTAACAGATCACTGCACAAGAGAAAACCATGTAATGGACTGGGACGACACAAGGATCATAAACACAGAACAACAGAAATACAATAGATGGATTAAAGAAGCAATCGAGATAAGGAGACGTGGATGTGGGACCATGAACAGAGATGATGGAGTTTACACGTTGGACCGCGCATGGGACTGCATCGTCGGAGAGGGGAGAGCGGGCAGCAGAGGGCGACAACGTCCTCTGCTGCCCGCGGATAAACGAAGAAGGAAATGATGCGCCACCATCAGCGTCAGCCTGAGAAAGTCTGCAGCCGCAGACGAAACGTAGTGAAAAAACAGGTAACGAAACCGTTTCTGTGTTTTAAAAAAGAACGACAGCATGAAATTTGCTCTAGCTCAGTTCATACTGCAGGATAATCATGTTGGTTTTTAACCAGCCCCGCCCCTTTCAACAATCTTAAGTTTGCTTAACTCTTAAAGACAATCTTACTAAATAAACCTGCCGTTTGTGGTGTGTCATGTGTCCCCATTCCTATCTGAGTGTAAGTCATCCATGAATGACATCAGCTCGTGCGTAGTGTGTAGTGTTTGCCAAGTTGCTTCACACCACACACTGTAGGACCAAAACTGGTACATCCATGATTTATCATCACCTCACATGTGGTCTGTCATGCTTTGAAAATCAGACAACAGTTTAAAAATCTTGCTGTGAAGACCAGACTTTCTTCAGGCTGACTCTTGTACAATGGGTGTGATAAGGAGGTTGTTGGGGAAACAATATGATGTAAGGGGATGGGGCTTTGGTGGTACCAAGAACAACCAGGGCAGCAGTAGCTCAAGAGGTTGTCCAGTAAACGGAAGGTTGCAGGTTCAATCCTGGCTTTGGACAGAGATTGCTGCTGTTGTGTCTTTGGGCAGGACACTTAACCCACCTTGCCCACTGGTGGGGGTCGGAGGGACCAGTGGCAGCTGTGACTGCATTGTAGCTCATCACCACCAATGTGTGAATGTGTGTGTGAATGGCTGAATGTGGTGTAAAAGCGCTTTGGAGTCTTCTGACTCTGAAAGGCGCTTTACAAGTGTGGGTCATTTATCATTTAACAATTTGTTTCCACTGACCAAAGAAATTTGTAACTATTGTTTTTAGTTCCTCCACACCATGAAAGACTCCCAGATGGCCTGCTTTATCAATAAGACTCCACGGCTGGTGTAAACTCAATAACACGTCAAGAAATGTATCTCTGTTACCTTAAGCAAAGGAAATATCATTAAAGCAAGTTCTGCACAGATACATTTTACTAGAAAGGGATGTTAGAAACCATTAACATCAAGCAAAGGTGCATCACTTTCCAGAACTGGGGATTGAAAGCCTATCCCAGTGGATATTATAACAGGTATAGGTTCTGGTAGACACCTCAGCTAAGAAAGTCGGTTTACTTTGCTTCAAGATGGTGGCACAAACACAATGTGAAGCTCTTAAAGGAACTCAGGCCGTCAGTTTTGTAAGTAAGGGATGCAGCCTGTCTCCGCTGCATGTAGGTTCTTTACACTGTATTGTTTACACTGACAGTTTTCTGATTTGTTTGCTCTTCGTGGGTGTCTCGTTGATTAAGATTAAAGGAGAACGGATTGTCTGGCTGTCGAGGAAAATTCTTGGCACGTTTGTATTTGGACGCGCCCCTTCTTTTTAAACGCGAGTAAACCCTTCTAACTACACACACCTAACATGAGCCAACACAGGCCACATGCTGGCCTGCATGCTGGTTCACATGCACTGCGTGACACAGCAGCTGAATAAAGCCATCACTTACTCACCAAACAACTGGGCTGGTGGCTTCTCTGTCTGTTCCAGGGAGCTCTGCCAACAACACATATATTCTGCTTCTGCCGTTATTAACGGAAAGTAGATTGAAATAGAGCAAAGCTTTAAAAATTACTCCTTTTGTGTTTGTAATACCTAATTCTCCTGTGTTTAAAAGAAAAATTCAACGAAAATCAAAGATGAAATGTTGTTTTGATGTAAAGCTGAATGACAGACTTGCATACAAAAAAATCAAAAGTAATTTTATGGCGAGAGCATTATCATTTGCATTTACAACTCTCTGATGAAGTTATACTTAAACGAATGAACCCCTTGCATCCCAAACTGTCACTTGATTTAATTAAACTTCCAATATGAAGCTTTTATGGAAGTAGGCTGAATGACAAAAAGAAAATATTATGTGAAAGTCAGAGAAGTGGTTTTTATTTTCCACCGCGAGCTAAAGCGTTACTACAAAGCACCAGAACTGAATCCTGTCCTCCTCCACATGCTTTGATAGTGGACCACCATGCTATAAATAATGTATTAAATGATTTACAATGCAGAGAAAAGGGAGCGGCGTTCAGAGGAATAAAAGTTCCTTTACTGGTGGATGAAGAAAAAAATGTATTAACTCCTTGCAGCCCAGACTGAGGCATAAAAGGCTTCATATATTTTCTTTTGTATCTTTCAGGTTAAGAGCATGTTTGGTTTCCTTTTTACACTTTGTGGTAGCTTATTTTTCTGCCAAAAAGGTGTCTGAGGCCTACTGGGACCACTTAAAAAGTTTATGCAGAGCACTAGCCAAGTTGAACAAAAAAAAAAAAAAAAGCCTTGAAGTATACACGCACTGGCCCCTTTCTCAGAACCTCTCAGCTCTGGCTTGGGGGGAGTGTTGTTGGTTTATGAGAGGGAAAATAGCCCCAGTCTTCTGCAAAAGTGAAATGGGATTAAGGCCTTTGTCTGGCCCACAATGGTGAGGGGAATTAGCAATAGTTGTAGGCACTTAGAAGAGCTCTCACACTGAAGCTTATCCCAGATTTTGCACAATAATCATTTAAATATCAACAGTGTTTTGCAACTACAGCGCTAATGTATAAACCTTTCTCTTTGGGATATCGAAATCCCAAAAAGGATTTTTTTTTTGCACTATAGCTACATCACAAATATCCCCCCTCTTTATGAGGAATCACATTTATTTTTATTTTAAGGGAAAATGTTTGCTAACAATAATTTAAAACAAGAGTTTGTTTTTTTGTTGACTCATTAAAAATGTAATTTAGTATTTTAGTTAGAATAAATTGAGCATGTTTTACTTTTTAGGTATTTTAGTAAAAGTTTTCAACAATAGAAAATAAAATTATAATGAAACATTCAGAAATAAAATCCAAGAACTTGAAAACTTGATTTTAATGCATTTTAACAGCTTTACAATTAAATGACCACATTTTAAGATTGCAGGATCGTCATGAATAGATTACTTTTTTGTGAAATGATGAAACATTGTTATGCGTTTAAACACTTTTCCATCTTACCCTCGACTACTTTTAGAGTTAAATCTACTCTGACTACAGCGTTCAACCCACCAGTGATGATCCGGGTCCTCTGATGAGCAGAACTCTCCCATCAGGGGAGGGAGCGCTGAGACCTCCTGCCTCTGTGGAGTCTCACAAGACTGGCCTGGAGGAGTGTGATGGCCTCAGCATTTTTTTGCCCACACAGCGCAAACGTATTGTCCAAATCACAAAACATTGAGTGAGATCAGCAGAGTTGTCAAGAGGCCGTGGCTTGAATATGAATGATGAGAGAAGAGCAGGGTGGTCCTCGTGCTGTTTTTGGTGTTAGGCAGGTGAACATAAGCTTAACTGTCTCTGGCAGCTGTCTGTCACTAAATCAGCAGAGTTTAGCAAATAAAAACCAGAGGGGAAAAAGAAAGGAAGCCATTTAGCACTTAGATGTAAATTAGGATGGGTAACTTGGAAAAAGCATCTGCAGGAGCTGCTTTAAGTCTCAATATTTATTTTTCTCTTTTTTTTTCTGCCCACGATTGCATTTTAGGTGCAAATATGCAATCATGAATTCATCCTCCTCAAACCTGATCAACTCCAAGCACTCAGGCTAAAAGGAAACAGCATGACGGTCTTTCTAAAAGGGATCCCATGCATGAAATTTTTGTTAAAATGCAGAAATGAAGACGTAACACCTCCCTTGCCTTTCCCGTCGTTAACACACGCACGCACGCTAAGCTCAATGCGTTCAAGTGTTTGCAGAGTTCCCGCATTCAACTGGATACAATGATGCACAGGATGAATAAAGTTATCTCTGCGGCTGAATGGGATGTTGCTGGTGGGAGGGAACAGGGAGGTTCCCCTGTAGGCCTGAGCTGAAAAGAGCTCGGCTTTGAGGGCCAGCGCCGCAGAGGTCAGGGCCCCAGCTGCTTTCAGGGGTGAAAGGGACACCGGCGGGGCCGGACCGGCGGAGGAACAAAACACAGTCGTGTCAAATAAAGACATCTCAGATTGGACGCTGACAGATCCCTTCCCTAAAGTTTGCTGAAAACACTTTTGGTTTGTATCACACTTCCCAGCCCGAGTCCTTGAGCCTGTTCTGTAAATCTTAGTGTGTTTTTTTGTTTTGTTTTGGGGTCTGATCTCAGCATTTCTACACAGGTAGGATTTGATTTTAGTTATTTGATGGCATCCAAAGCTGATGTTAAAAATGAAAGAGATAGAAAATGAACCCTAGATGGCAATTTATTTAATTGATGTTTTCTGTTGAGGATATGAGCTTTGATTTGATTCCAAATGTTGTGCATGGATGAGTTTACACAACCATCATAACTCTGAAATTGGTTTGTTGATGGGATTTTTTAACTTTAGAATTGCATTCTAAACTAGAATTGGTTCTTTTCTTCCTTTTTTCGTTTTCTTTCTATCTTTCTTTCTTTATTTATTTATTTTTTTATTTTATTTTTTTATTTTTTTGAGACAGGCTTTAGCCCTTTTCGTGCCTCGGAGTTTAAAGATTTCATAGGGTGCAGAAATCCCCTCTGAGTTTAAATTTGCAGGGGGTAAGTAGGATAATAATCAGGCCACATTATGAGGAACCGATTGCTCATTTTCTCTGTCAGCAGCGGCGGAGCTTTGCCCAAAGATGTGCCGACCTGTGCAGATGGGGTTCAAAGCCAATTTCCATGTTGAAAACTCCTCACATGCTTTTCAGAAATCCTCCCGACTGACTCTTGTTGATCAGCGTGTGTGACGAGCTTGGTCTTTTAGAGCGGGTCTGCTCGCAGGAGTCGATGCACGCGTACAACAAACGTTAGCGTCCAGACTGGTTGGAGTGGAGTAATAGTGTTGTTTTCATGCATGCCCAGAGGCAGTGACACAAAGACAAAAGACGCCTCTGAAGTGTGCTGTCAGCATGGAAAATACGGGCCATTCTATGTGTCATACAGTAATTACACAAGAGGTAGTGCTTCTTACTTTTTACTTTTCATCCAATATATGTCAAGTGTCATTACAAAGCTTTAATTCTGTGCAAAATAAATAAATAAATAAATCATTCTAGCCATTCATCATCAGCTCACATTTAAATTCATTTCCCTTCAGGCTTCTTCTTCATTTATAGCTTTTGTGTGGCAGAAGAAGAATAAAGAGATCATTGGTTGGTGGGAATTTGTTTGATGAGTTATGAGATGAACACAGATTTTAAAAAGGCAAAAAACAAAAAAAAACCACATCTGCCAAGTGCTATCATCCTCCGTCTTTGTCTTCGTGTCAACTGATGCTTTAGTTTCCCGTTTCCACAAACTTTTTTACAGTTAGGGAGAATTAGACTTTCAGCAGTGAATTCTTTTCTTCTTCCTTTTGAAAAAGCATCTATCTTAATTGCAATCACATCTTTAAGAGGAGAGACAGCCTCATTTTTGAGTCATTGTTCTGCTTTGTGCGTTATCACACAGCTCTGTGTAACAGTGTCTGTGCTATAAGCTCCTAGCCTGCGTGGCCGCGCTGGATATAATATATCCGTTCAAATGCCTGCTAGCTGCGAAGCACTACGCATGGAGGAAACACAATCTTGGTGGGCTCCGCGCGACTAACAATAGATAGAGGCATGATGACTTATTAAACACAGCCAACCTGCAGCATGGCTTTTCTCATTATCTTTTCAATTCCCAGCCTCTAAAGCCGCTGGGTCTGGTGACAAAACTCCTCGCCGTGTAATTCTCTCTCTCAGGCTTCTTTTCATCAGCCGATTTCGCAGAGAAATATGAAGCTGATTTTATCGGCCTCTATAAATTCACAAAAGGCCCTCGAGTCCCCTCCCCACACACACACACACCTCACCGTGGAAGACATACCTCATCTCGGTGATGTGCCACCACTATTGCTGATCGCAGTCTTTTGATAAGAGTCTCTCTTTTTTTCTAATGATTTGAAAGACATCAGACATGAGCTCTATAGACACAACATTTTTAATACACTTTTCTTTGCGTGTTTACACCAAGCAGCTCAGATGAAAGAGCTATCAGATCTTTCTCTATCAATGGGTGATATATATATATATATATATATATATATATATCATTTTTTTTAAACAACATGGAAGCTTTCTGAAGAAATCCCTCATTCTTTTACACGTGAGATATTTGTAAAAAGAGTAAATAATTTGAATTGAGAACCTTATTTTGATGAAATTGTGAAATGTGTTTAATAATGCTAAAAATAATTTGTCATTAGGTGATTTCAAATAACAAAATGACGTTTCACACAAGCTACAAATTAGTTTCCAGGGAATCAGAAGAAATGAAGCAACAAAAAGACTAAATCTGTCACGCATTTTTAAACTGAACACAGTTAAATTTGTTTCCCTCTTATCTGCCTCTCTCATGTGGATTCTGGCATGTTTTCAGCGTCCCGCGTGCAGCCTGGATCGTTTCCTTTGAAATGTTTTGACTGTGGTGTCACTTTTGTAAACTTTCATCACACGTGGCTACATAATCAATTGAAATGGAGCTGCCTCATAACGCTACCCCCGAGCCTATAGGTGTAGTGCCGACCAGCTTTCATCAGCTCTGCCTTCTTAAAAATAGAAATCCTGCTCTGATGAAAATTTCAGTTTGAAATGGATATTCTGCTTACCCCGCTGAGCCACTCAGGCATAACACAACATGTGTTTTTGCTCAAATGCATACCTCTATACGGTTGTTTCTGCAACATTAATGCTTAATGTCTCATTTAACACCCTCCCATCCCATGGTGCTAATTAGATTTCCCAACATTGTGATGTTTGATTATCTTTCAAGGTTTCTAACATTTCCCTCCTCCGTTAACTCTTTGTGCACCTGCATTCTTTTTTTTAACTCTATTGGAGGTTATTGTTATCTGCAATAATCATTGTCATCACCACGATCCTCGTCTTGCAGGTCTGTTGGCTCCAAAAAGAGAGAGAGAGTAATTTAGTTGTAAAGTGACTTCATTTATTTTGCCTATTCATTTTTTTCTTCTTCTCTACCATATATCTAAATACAAATCTTCATTTTATAACTGACAGCTTATTACATCTGAGCACATGCTGATAAATTTAATTCCAATGAGTTAGCCTCCATTTTCGGATCTCATTATCCACTAATGTAGCAGCAGCAGCAGCAGCAGCAGCAGCGAGTGGAAACAGACGTGCAGAAAAAGAAATATTTTATAGGTTTTTGTCTTGAAACTCAGGTTTGAAAAAATGCATTTCTAATGCATTTTTTATTTTAATACATTAATCTATTTCTTATTATCTCCATTTCATTAGAAAATCATTTACTAAACATCTTCTAAATCACGTACATTTTAATTAATAAACTATTTTACCTCATTTAAAAGAATATTCTTATAAATGAATATATGTACCTCATAATAGATCAACATTCTGCCTCTTTTTGGGTCTGTTTTTTTTTTTTTTTTTTTTGGGTGAAGCAACCAAGTAAGTAAACAATTATTATTAGCTTTGATGTTGGCCTGAATAGCACTCAATTAACAATGTGGCTAATGAGCCCATTAAGGATGAAAGTGTTCTCAACAGGTACGAGAGGATACTGCTGTTTTTGGAGTCTCAGTTCTCAGCTCTGAATGCAGCATGAATGACGCTGTTCTCTCTCAATTGCTTCAAAGGCCAAAGCTCCACAGCCAGAGAGCAGAGTTAAATAACGGCTTGGCTGCAAATGGAATAAAAAAAACCTAATAAATGATTAAAATGCATTTCACAGCTCTCTAATAAAGTTCCCATATGAAGAAAAGAAATAAATTTGTTAAGATTTTCGAAAAAAGTTAAATATTTTGTTCCCATTTGTTTGTATTTAACATTTTAGCAGAATTTGCTCAGTTTTTTGCTAAATAAATATCATCTAACAGCATTGGTGCAGAGCAAACACGACTTGTCTGCTGCAGAGAAAGCAAAAGAGGCTGCGAGGCTCTTTTGCACTGCCAGCGTTTCCTCTGAAGGACTTCCCACTAAAAAGTCTCATGCGTGGATTATTTCCACTTTATTTGCTGCTGGATTCCAAAAGTTCCTGTTAGCTAGCAACAACACCGGTTTATAAATGCAGGAAGGTTTGGTTTTACATTTAACACGGTGAAAGAGATGTTTCTTTGGTTTGAAAGTATAAAAAAAGAACAAAAAAATAAACGATTTTCTATGTTGTGTAAATATTATGTGGTGAGATCAGATCAGATGTTCAGGAACTAAATATTTTAATACATTAAAAAATGCTTTTTTTCTGTAGCTAAATATCTAGTGGGAGAAAACATCAAATTTACAAAAATGAAAAGATTTTATTTTTTAAATATTAAAACAGTCACTCAGTACAAAAAATAATAAAATAAAAAAATACGGTGCGCTACATGAATTTATCTGTTTGTAAAAAGTGCTTGTTTGCAGAAGTTTCTGAATGTTATCAGTAGTTTCAGCTCAAGAATACCTTGAGGTGCAATTTTTTTTATTTGTGTGTGTGTGTGTGTGTAAATCCGTCTAAAGCTGCCAGCACTGACATACACAGCATATGCTAAATACAGATAAGAGTATTTTTAATAGATCGGCAAAAAGTCTCCCCGCATAGCTCAATGGATGTGCTTTGAATGTAGAAGATAAGTTGGCTTAAGCTGAATGCTGTATCCCAATGCAACATTGTGCAACTGGGTGAGCCCATCACAAAACTCGCCTTCCAGTAAAGACCACTTCCAGAGAGGGGGGGCGGCGGGATTATAGAAAAGCCTTGGAGATCAGCTTCATGTCCTACTGGAGTTTATGATTATTAATAGAGCCATGTGACGCTGAGAGAAGGACGGATCATATGGAAACATATCTTTAAGCCATTTATTTACCTACAATGTCAAACACACATAAGGAAGAATGGTGGGTGTGATTTTTTCTTTCATTTGCTTTAAAAATCCTTTTATTTAGAAATATTTTACCTTTAATGGCCACAGTGTTTGATTTATTTAATCGTTAAGAGCAAGTGAAGGCCCTTGTTTTTAAAAGGCAATGTATAATCTTCACTCGTCTGGAAAAATCCACTGTAAAAGATTTAGAAAAATTGGGAAAAAGCTGAATAAAAGTGTTTTTTCGAAAGGTTAAAATATAATTAATAGCTTATAATGAAAAAGTATTGGGGGAAAACCTAATTTTTCTGTGGCATTTCATTAAGTTCCAGGTAGCTTTGCAAAAATCATTTTAGAAAAAAATGTATTTTCATTTTATATCATGAACTTTGTCTTTTGATTAATTCAACTGTGGGAAAGAAGTTATGTTTCTTCTAAGTGACTTCCTTTATGAACAGGTGTCATTTCAAAATAAAATATCAACCCAGATACGATAGATAGATAGATAGATAGATAGATAGATAGATAGATAGATAGATAGATAGATAGATAGATAGATAGATAGATAGATAGATAGATAGATAGATAGATAGATAGATAGATAGATAGATAGATGGATGGATGGATGGATGGATGGATGGATGGATGGATGGATGGATGGATAGACAGACAGACAGACAGACAGACAGACAGACAGACAGACAGACAGACAGACAGACAGACAGACAGACAGACAGACAGACAGACAGATAGATAGATAGATAGATAGATAGATAGATAGATAGATAGATAGATAGATAGATAGATAGATAGATAGATAGATAGATAGATAGATAGATAGATAGATAGATAGATAGATAGATAGATAGATAGATAGAAAGATGGATGGATGGATGGATGGATGGATGGATGGATGGATGGATAGATAGATAGATAGATAGATAGATAGATAGATAGATAGATAGATAGATAGATAGATAGATAGATAGATAGATAGATAGATAGATAGATAGATAGATAGATAGATAGAGAGAGAGAGAGAGAGAGAGAGAGAGAGAGATAGATGATAGATAGATAGATAGATAGATAGATAGATAGATAGATAGAGAGAGAGAGAGAGAGAGAGAGAGAGAGAGAGATAGATAGATAGATAGATAGATAGATAGATAGATAGATAGATAGATAGATAGATAGATAGATAGATAGATAGATAGATAGATAGATAGATAGATAGAGAGAGAGAGAGAGAGAGAGAGAGATAGATAGATGATAGATAGATAGATAGATAGATAGATAGATAGATAGATAGATAGATAGATAGATAGAGAGAGAGAGAGAGAGAGAGAGAGAGAGAGAGAGAGAGAGAGAGAGAGATAGATAGATAGATAGATGATAGATAGATAGATAGATAGATAGATAGATAGATAGATAGATAGATAGATAGATAGATAGATAGATAGATAGATAGATAGATAGATAGATAGATAGAGCACTGGGTGTTTTTGGACTGGCTTTTTTTCTTTAAGCTCTCCTCAGGTCATCTGATTATGTGGCTGAAGAAATGAGAGGGGCAGATAAGCCTCTTTTATGCTTCCAAGCCACTTAAAGAGCTGAAGCACCAGCTTCAGTTGCTCCACTCTGAGGGAGGAAAACAACTCATTTGTGTACAAAATTGTTTCTCTCTTTTAGAAAAAAGTAGAATTTGTTTTAAATCCCGAACACACGGTCCACCGCTTTTATAGTCGTTCTGTTTGACTGTGTTTTGGGTTTAAAATCAAAGTAATGTTGTGTATTTTACAGGAAAAACGTGTTTGTTTCATTTGAATCCTGTAGAGTCTGACTCTTATTTTGAAGTTTTCGATTGCTCTGTAAAGTGGAATCGTATTTAAATGCCCTCGGTTTTTGCTACGAGTCACAAGGTCATCTCTTCTCTGCCTCCTTAATAAGGCGGTACTGCAGGCCTCTACTGTAATATATTTCCCCAATAAAGCAATTTCAAAGCCAGCCTGGCCTTTTGACCAGAGCTGAGGATGTGGAAAGCAGCGGGCTGCCTTTGCTAACTAGGCTTTACTCTCTAATATTAGATACCTGTCCCTTAGCTTTTCAGATTGGGAGGTTGGTGGGTGTGATGGGGGGGGGGAGGGGGGGGGCTTAGCAGTTGATATTTTCATTTGGTCCTGCCAAGATGCGACACCCCCTGCTTTAATCTTGTGTTTGACGTTAAGCGCTCTGTTCATGAAGAGTCTGGGTGAACTCCAGCCTTGGGGTGCTGCTGTCATACAAAAAAAAAAATGGTGAGTTGGAGGTGGTGGGTGTGTGTGTGGGTGTGTGTTGTGGGGAGAGCCAGTTGGTGTTTCCTTGACCTCTCCCGTTGGCCTGCCAACGTCTTTCCCCCTGCCCTCCTTAATCAGCTGGGACCCTCCTATTTAGAGTGGAAGGTTGTATATTCTCTGCTTCCAGCTGTGTCTTTTATTCTAACTGGCACAGATTCTTAAGAATAAAGAAACATCAGAGATTTATTTTTATTATTATTAAAGACATGAAATAACTGTTGAAATTAAAGACTCTTTATAAAAGATGCCATTTAAAAGCAACATTAAGGTGATAAAGTGAGAAGCAGCTCCTTTTTGGAACTGGAAGAAGACGACCTGCGTCGAGTGGGAGCCGGCTAATGAATTTCTCATGATGAGTAACTACCCCTTCACTCAGCCGCAGGTTATCGTGCGCCGCTTCCGTGTTAGCATTTATTGTGATGCTGAGGACAAACAAGCCACTTCTCTGCAATCATTAAGGTGCACCCCCCACCACTGATTGATGTGTGGAATCAATTGCTCCCCATAGCATCCATGTCAGTCTATTACACCACAGCTCAGTAATGACAGGCTGTTCCGCACAAGATTATAGAGCGTCACCACAAAGCGACCGAAACTCGCCTCCCTTTTCTCCTTGTTGCTCTATGATAATTGCTTCATTTTTACTCTTTTTATAAACTTGACGGGTTGTTTTCATTGTACTGAAAATAACAACAGGAATATGATTTTGATATAAGCAAAAGCATTAAAAACACCAGGTGGAGTTCCAAAATAAAAGCACACACCTGATCAGAATTCACGTCCATGCGTTCCGATGCAAACATATTTCCAGTTTTCAAAACAACAGGTGTTTTCCCCTCAGCATGCCCCAAGTGAGTATTTGGGGGGGGGGGGGGGGTCATACTCCATCATTGCCAAGCTGACTTCCATCCAAACCACCGAGTGCCAGCAGCAATGCAACTCGGAGCTGCAGCCCTGAACTTGACTACACGCGATCAAAGATGGATTCTTCAACAATTTGATTATGTTTTAGAGCTTGAATGAGATCAACATGCCTGCTGCTGCGGCGCTCCTCTGAAACAACTAATTGAAAAGACTTTTGAGGTTTTGGTTGGTTTGATGCAGCAATTTCCCTCCGATTGACCCCCGATTGCTGCACTACTGTATGTGCTGCATTTAATTACCTACAGTGAATTTGATCATCGGGATATATGGTGCATATCAAGTGAATCCCAGACTTGGGAAATGTATCATTGCTTTTCTGCCCGAAAGTTGGAAGGCATGAGAAGTTCGGTCAAGACAAAAAGCAGCGGCTAATGAGGCTAGTTAGCGATTCAAATTTATGGAAATTGTATTAATTACAGAAACCTATCTTTCATCTGTAGCATTTGGCGGTGGAGTAATTAAAATCAACAATGGCAGTCCCTGCGGTGGAGAAACCAAACAAGATGAAAGAGAAGGGAGCAGTCAGGAGAAAGCCCCGTAGATCCTGAACCAGGCCCGGCCGTGGGCTACGCGGTCCTCATTAAAGCCGCAACATGTTGATCATCAATTAACCCGCTTTGTTTTGCTTCTGATTTAAAACTTGCAAAAACAACATTCCTCCTCCGGCTCTTCGGAGTTGAAAGTTTATCCTGGAGGTGAAAACGACTCATTACAAGTGGGATGGAGGGGCAACTTCTGATTGGTTGGCAGGATAGCAGGGTTGACCTGGACCTGTCGTTGGATAAATCACAACATTTTCATAAAAAATAATGAAAAAATAAGTTTAAAAAACACATCAAAACTGGAATGTGCTCTTATTATTGGTTTTTAGTGCTTTGAGAGGAAACGGAGACAGAAAAATCTGAACCATCCACCTTTTTTTTTAGATGTTTATACTCAATCAGTCACATTTGAGGAATCAAATATTACAGCATGTCTCGGATTGCATTCCTGTTTGAAAATGCTTGAAAAGAAATACAAACTTCACATTTATGAGCTTGATTAAAATAACTTGCTTTGATTCTTGAGTTCAAAGTGTAAAAAAGCAGAAATCCATCATTTTTTGGTGGGTATAGCCATTTTTTAAATGTGTTTGGTGCTTTTTAGTAACAACAAAGGCACATTTTTAACACATCTGGATTTTATACCGTTTTGATTCAAAATTCTTGGAATAATTAAACAAATGCATTTATTTTACAGGCAAAGTTAAATGACTCAAACTCAAAAACATCACTTCCTGTTCACACAAAAAAAAAAGAAGAAAAAGCCGTACCTTCTGTATAGATAACAAATGAATGGCCAGTCTTAACTTTTATTATGTGCAGTGGAGGTCATATTTAAAATAGGAGATTAGCAGCTCATCACAATATTGGTGGATTATCAACTACCTGCAATGAAAGCAAGCCCTGGCTGTGGGTCGATAAGAGTTTGACTGCATTTCGAATTAATTTTCTTGAGCTTAGAGAGCCCGTCTCCTATCTTGTTATTGATCAAAGCCTTAATCCATAACCAAGCTCTTCCTCTCCCTGTGGAATGAGCAGAAAAACATAAAACCATCGGGGGGGGGGGGGGGGGGGGGGGGGGGCTCTTGACTCTTTAAAAAACTGGAACCGACTCATGAAGCAGTTCAGACCTGGTTATTTTAGACCCAGACCATAGTTTTGCTTTGCAGTGCATCGACCTGTTTATTCTTCACTTTGACACATTTTGGGACCCACCAGCTGTCTTCCTTTGGTGTGTTTACATGCTGATACAGAGCAATCCCTCAGAAAAGTAGGAACACTCCACACCTGAGATGCTCTCTCATGTTTGTCTTTTCCTGCAGAGGGACCTCCACGGTGGACGAAATTTAGCCACAGCCTCTGACCTCCGGGTTCAGCATTTGTCTCCAGTCCACTGACCAAACAACTCCCGGATTGCTGTAAATGTCAGTGCAGCGGCGTCCCCGCCCCGCTCCCCTGCAAGCCACAGAGCTGCACTCAACCTGCACTAACAGGACAATTTCATGAGGGCTCCATTATCGGTTACGCCGGGTTTGATAACTTAGATTTCCTTCTTCAGAAGTCTCTGAGCAGCTGTCGTCCATCAGACTCCAAAATGCCCATCCTTGTCTGTCTCTTTTTTTCTTTCTTTCTTTTTTCTTTTAAAAATACTTTTATTCACCTTTAAAAGATTATTTACGCTGAACGTTTCTCCACATTTATGTGAGTCTACCTGTTTAGACTTAATCTGGCGTTTAAAGGCACAACGTTAAGAATAACCTGACCCACTCAGCGCTGAAAAAGCAGACCGCACCATCGATCATGAACGTCAGATGTGATAGATTGGTATTTATGTTCTGAAGACACTGGTTGTAATGCATCCCATTTTGAAGCACTTTGGCTTGCCCTTCCCCCCAGCCATAAACACACACACACACACACACTCCCTTTCTCTCCTCTCTGGGCCTCCTGAGGTTGGTGTCTCTGCGTTAGGACTCCATTGTTGCCTACTGCTGGATAATGCCCTTATTAATTGTACCTCTTTGTAAGGTGTCAGCTGTAGCCCCAGATTGAGATGGATGGATCTCTGGAGTCTGCTCCCCGGCCCTCCACATACTCTATCTCTGCACAACAGTGAGCGCTGCCACGTAGGACCAAAAACTCACATTAAAATGATGTTTTTAATAATCACACACACACAAAGAAAGAAAAAGAAATGCGAGTTAGCATTTAATGTCTGATTTTCCTGAACACACCAGTGATGGAGTATGTTTTAATATCGATTATCTCAGTGTGTTGCAGGAATTCTGGTTAATTAGGAGGATTCAAGCCTTTGTGAATTCAACTGCATTAAGATCAAATCCTCTTCCTCTCATTAAAGGAAACAGTCAATTTAATTAATGCATATTAATCCCCAGTGATGCTCATTTTAGCTTTAAGGGAAAAGTCTGGCTTTATTGGTCTATTTTTAAAAGTAGAGGTTTCATCTGAATTCAAATTAAAGCCGTTTTGAATATTTAAAAGTATATCTTATGATCTGTAGATTTAATAATCAACTTTCTGATTTAATAAATAAAGAATACCAGTCGTTCTTCAAATGTTGGTTCTTTAAAATTAGTATAAAATTTAATAAAAAATACATAATACATTTAATTATATATGTTTTGAATATGAATAAATGCTATATATATTTGTTTTTATTTAATTTTTTTGTAATTATTTTAAAAAACAGGATTAGCATGATTGAAATAATGAACTCTAAATCATCTTTGAGTTGTGGTTTTGGTTATTTTTTTATTTTAGAGAAATAAAACTTTTCCTTGATTTACAATGAAAAATAAAGACATGTTTTTATTTTCATCTCTGATTTATCTGCAGAAAAGTGAAAAATTAGTTGGGAAAAAATAGATCCCTTGTTTCTCAGACATAATCACTACAGATGTTACAACAAATATGGTCTGGTGATCAGAAACAGTGATCGTGCCAAACAGAAACTCAAAAGTTTCATCTTTTTTTTCCTATTGAAAAAAGCATTTATTACCAGGAAGCAAAACAATCTGATGTTTTTCACTGAGCATGAACACATCACCACTAGTGTCTAATCTTAAAGTTTATACTTTCAAACTGATAAATTACAAGTTAATGTGTGTTTTTAAAGTGTTCTGTTAATTATATCAAAAATATCAGCTGTACAACAGGCGTAAAACTGCAACAGACTGTATGTTTCTAATAATTACCAAGATGTGTATTAAAAAACTATCTTTGCAGATATTTAAAACGTTTATTCTGACCATTTAATTGCTTCACATTCAGTACAATCACTCTTGATTGATTTTAAATGATAAAAATGTAAAAAATCTAGTTCCTTCCTCCAGCTGCCCATGTTCCCTTCAGCAGGGCATCCCACACTTCTTGACTCAGAATGTGTTAATTTATCATTTTTTCTGATTCTTTGTTGTTCCTGATTTGCAGTAAGTAAAATAAAGTTCATCCAAAGTAAAGGTTTTCTTCTTTCACTGCCAATCGCTAAACTGTTTTCATCATTTACACATTTTTAAGACTTTTTATTTACTCCCAAACAGAATTCCATAATCTCTGGCCCAATTAACAAATTCCTTAACAAACTGTAACTCTTCCACAGCTCTGTGTCCACCGTTTGTCTGGGAAACGTCGCTGCGGTTTTACTGGCAGGAAACCGAAAGGAGGAGAGAAGAAAATAAAAGACACAGGGAAGAAAACGGAGCCCCCGTTCCCTTCAGATCCCATTTAGAAAGGCCCTGCACATTTTTAAAGTGTCAATTGTTTTTGGCTCTTGAAGTGTAGATGGAATGTTTGGATTTCAGTATTAACCGTAGAGCCTGCTGAGTTAAATTATGGTCCCTGGGCAGTGGGGTGGGAGTAATCAATAAGAATACACGAGGCGGTGTGTAATGTGTCTGCTCCTAGCAGCAGGGACACTGTCCCCCTTAGCCTGTCCCCCAGCAGGTTAGATAAATATGATACTGAAACAGGGCACACTGGATTATATGATATCAATGTAGAATCAGGGAAGTGCTATTACACTCCCCTAGCCCACTGTGAGTACTATTGACAAGGTTGTCTTTGAACATGGTAAGTGCATCTCTCTCTCTCTCTCTCTCTCTCGCTCTCTCTCTCTCTTCTCTCTCTCTCTCTCTCTCTCTCTCTCTCTCTCTCTCTCTCTCTCTCTCTCTCTCTCTCTCTCTCTCTCTCTCTCTCTCTCTCTCTCTCTTACCCTGTTCTTTCTTCTCTCTGCATATGAAAGAACCCAGAATGAGAGAAACTACATTTCACTTTGCTTTGATAAGAACTTCCTGGTTCCATATTTTAAATAAAGATCAAATAAGCTAAATTATAATCAATGTATTGATCATAAGGATTTTTTTTTACATTTTCTCATCAATTTCTGTTGATTTTTCTGTTCTCCGTGTGTTGACCCTGTCAGAATATGTGTCCAATTAGGTGATGTGCATATGTCGTTGTTGTTCTGTACAGTAGCCTCATATCACAGCTTCTGTTGGGGTTATTGATTAGCTCCCGCCTCTCTGTTGGTTGGAGATCAAACCTGGCACGTCTAAAAGGCCATTATCAGTGTCCACTTTAGATAACCTGCTCTGACCTGGTGCAGGTCACGACCCGTCTATCCTCAACTCACCCCACCCCCCAAGAAAAAAGCATCATGACTCTTGTGTTAACTGAGACACCAGTCAGGAAAACTGTCGTCATCTTACATTCATCCTGTGGAACAACAGAATGGTCTGAAAGAAAAATATTAACATGTTTGGCTCTGGATGATTATTGATTTGTCTGAAACTCCAAAATTTCAACCATTTTCATAAGTTTGCGAATGCACCATTGAAAAGGAGAATTATTCAACTAAAAAAAGAAACGCTGCTGATTCATTCATCGCTTCTAAAAATGACAGATCTTATATGATGAAACGTCCGAATCAGAACTGACGAGAAAACTTAACCAGATCTTTATTTATTTTAAAATGTGTTCATTTTCTGGCGCTTTGAGATAAATCAGAGTCAGAAACAAATTATTGGCAGGTCAGAGCTGAACACGCAGAAGACTGAGGAGCTCTAAACCATTTCATTTGTGACCCAGCCTTTTAGGTTTGGACTGAGCCAAGCCAAGAGGATGAATGCATAAACAAAAGTTTGCAAAGTCTCAATTTATTTGACTTATGTCTTTCAAGAGCCGGTTAAGATTTCATGTTCACAATAATAGATTAACTGATTTATGAGCTACATGTTGAATTCAGCATTAGAATTAGGAAAAAAAACAGTATTGGCTCTTAAAATCTGTATCAGTGCTTCTCCACTTTAAGGTTTTATTCCATTTTGAATTCATTTTTATTAAGCTTTACCAGAATTTACTTGATTTAAGCTCATGAGTGTTTTGTTTGACTGTGTATGTGTGTAAAATATTCCAAAGCACATTTTGAATTTTAAGAGGACTCCAGTTGTATATTGATGTCTTTTAGGCTGCGTTTTAGAGGTTCCTTTCACACAAAAAGATTTGGCACAAGCTGATTTGCATGTAAGGTCAGAGTCAAGCTCCCTGATGCAAGTTGTGCAGCATCCCCGTCTCTTAGCAACACTCTCTCACTTGTGGTGTGTGTGCTGAACTGACTGATCTTTGGTGTTCATCTTTCACCAGCTAAATTCATGATGAAATGTCACCTGACAACCCGCCTCTCACTCCGCTACTCTTCCCTCTCATCCAGCGTCGCTGACAGAAAGCCATCAAAACGTTCTTTTCCCCCAATGTTAAAGAGATGAAACTGTTGCCTCTGATATGTTTATTTAATAAAAAACTTTGAATTTAGAGGCGGTCTAAATGTGTTTGTCAAGAATGGTGCCAAGATCAGAGTCAAATGAGCAGGTAATTGGAAACACCTGGAAAACAAAGGGGAGGATGGAGAGGTGGGAAGGTGGAGAGCGATAAAGGGAAGGAGGCCTCCACCCATTTATGGTATTTTAAAGAGGGGATTTGGTGTGCTGGGAAAATGACTTTTGTCCCCTTCCACGGTGACAGGATCTGTAGATGCTGCCAGGAGATGTTAATGGAGGGTCAGATTTGAGACAAAAGTATCCATCATTAGACTTTCACTGCCTCAATCCTCTGAGCTGAGCGCGCTCCATGCTTTAAAAGAGGAGATGTGCTCCAAATTACAGTTTTTTGCCAAAGGCAGCCAACCATAAACTATACTGTAATTACCCCTGTGATGATGATTTCTATCATCTCAGCCACCTTGGTCACACTCGTTCTTTGGCCAGCCCATTTAAACTTTCTTTGACGGGTCAAACCCAGACATCCCTTCTCCCCTGTATATCCTCTTTTTTTTTATTTATGTTTGAGCATGTTTTTTTTCTTCTTCTCTTCTTTCCTATTGCTCATCAGCAGCATCCAAATCGTGGCAGGTGCTGGACAGACATTAAACCTGCTGCTTTCTGCTTCCAAAGCAGGCGGCGGAGCTTCACGACTCATTTCCAGGCAGGTTCTGGCTCCAGTGAGGAAGAGGAGGCTCCATGTGCGCGCTGCGAACCGACTCAACTCCCCACCGCTGCTGCAGATGCTCGTTTACCCCCTTTAACTGCCTCAGATCACACAAATGCTGAAAAGACAATGTATTTTTATTATATTCAAATACAAAAACTGCAGCAAAAATAAATAAATACCTTGCTTGAAAACAAATAATAAAAAATCAAGAAGAAACTATTTTAAACTTCATTTTGCGCGTGCACACTTCTTTAACCGTTTGGTGTCTTTCTGCGCTTAACTGGAAAAATAACCACCAAACTAAGAAAATAAAAGCTGTAAACACGGGGTGTTTGGGGACAAAAGTGCAAATGAATTATGTTTAATATCCCTTTATATATATCGCTATTGGCCACAAATGATCTAAAAAGAGCAAACTGTCATTGATTTGCTTAGCCTACATTAAACCTTGGAAAAGATGCAATAATCCCTCCATGTGGCTCAGATTACTCAGAATATTATAATTATTTAATATGTTTTTTTTCTCCTGTTGTTTCTGGCTCTGTGGGTCAGAACCACCTCCTTTACGCGCCTGTCCGACCCGGTGAAGGCGGTGCGTCCCGGGCTCCGGCTCCTCTCCGTGCAGAGGTCGCGCAGCTGTGTCGCGCGAGCGTCAGTGACTCAAACGACTAATTGTCACCCTTTAATTGCCTCTCGTTTTGTGGCTGATGCGCTGTTATGTAAAACTGGACACACACACACACACACACACACACACACACACACACACACACACACACACACACACACACACACACACACAATCCGTTCTAAATATAAAAAGTCCCCTTTTTTATTATTTTGTTAAGAAGCCCGACGGCAGGGTGAGACAGAAGGACAGCACCTGCTCTGTCTGTCAGGATCATGAGCAAGTAGGTCTAATTTCTGTGACGTGGAGCCGGGATGTGTCTCGATTGGGACTCAGATCAGAGGCTGTGATTGTCTCCTGCTTCAGATGGAGTTGCTCCGAGCAATTCTGGGAACTTTTATTGCAATCTACAGATTGCAGTGATGGAGAGCCCTCGATGTGGCGGTGCTGATTACAACAGCGCGCGCGCGCGCACGCGTGTGTGTATGTGTGACTGCTTCATTTACTCATGCTCTGGTCTCAGGTGAAATCACACAGCAGGATATCACACATCTGCTTTAAAATTGTAAAAATTGAACATTTGTTTCAGTTTCATTTCGCTGCGATATTACTCCTTTACTGAAAAATGAGCAGTTCTGTGAATCACAAATGTTCCGTATAAATGTAAATGCAGTTGTGTCGATGCTAAAGCAATTTTCAAGGAAAACAACGTGGAAAAATATGTTATAATGCTGCTAATGTCATTGTAGAGTGGTAAAAAGTTAAACAGGTGCCAAAAGGAGTTTGCAAAGATTTAAGGATGACAAAATACAGGTCATACTTCCAAATTCCTAAAAATAAAAACAAAATTAACAAATTTGATATATGGGTGACCTAAGTAAATTAGTTTTCCCGAACTGGATGTGAAAAGTAAAAATTGTGGCTATTATTTATTTTAATTGCACAAAAACAAACTATTTTAGTTTTTTTTCTGGCAAAATGTTGCATGCCAGTATTAGAGTTTATAGGTTCATATTATCCATGTTACACTGTAATTAGCATGTTTTTCCACACTGTAACTTGGAAATTGCCACTAATATGATAATAAAATATAAGCAAAAATAAAACCATTTTGCAAGTAAAACATGTAATGGAATCCCCTAGGGTAAAAGTATCCGAGTAAATCTCCTGAGTGTGTTCCCAGTGTTGTGGCTGACGATAAATCTCATTCATCTCTCTGCAGGTTGGGATCCTATCAGAGTGTGATTTCCAGCATGTTTTTTTTTTGAGAAGCAGCTCCTTTGACATATGGAGATGCTTCCTCCCACAGCCACACCTGACTGCCTCCTCTGTCTGCACAGATGATATCACTCAGCTAACTGCCACAAGATTCCCTAAAGGGCCTTCTCTCTTGTCTCTCTCCCTCTCTCACTTTGCTCCAGTGAAACATGTCATCTGACCATGTCGCCTGGCTAAACCCAAATATTGTGCATTGTTGGTCAAAGGGAGGTCAGACAACTTGCAAGTCAGGTATTTCAGGCTGTGTTCTCTAATTAAGTATTCATGAAACGGCAGTGGGTGGAAAGTGTAGGTTTACATGACACTGGTGGCTGCCGACTGCTCCAACCACCACCTCCACCCCCTCCGGCAGACAGGCCATCATTCCTAGTGTACTTCCAGCAATGATATCAAAAAGGTTTTTTTTTTCTTTTGGTCAAGCCAAAGAGAGGTCACTCTAATAATACCCAAGGTCAGTGGTGGGAGCCAGTGAGTCTCCCAGTCATTATTCATTTGTTCACGGAGTTAATGACAGTTGCAGGGGGAATTTGGAGCCAGTAGCCTTGTGATGTCACCAACACATGCCAAGGGATTAGGAGGGCAGGCAGGGGACAAGAAGTGAGGATTATACACAAACTACAACAACCTTAACAGCTTTGCCGCACACGTTTGCTGCAGGAGTTATGACGAATGCACAAAGGAAACATATGAAAACACAACACTGGCATGCCAAAAGCTAAACCACTTTTGTTTTTAAATACATTTGATGAGGGAACATTTCCGAGCAAAACACCACTGCAGCCCTTTTTTTTTTTTTTGGTAGATGACAAAATATTATGAACGTTCTCGTGGTGGGAGGTGATTCCGGCTCATCTCATTTGCTCCCACCTTTTTTTGGATTAAACAAATCATCATGCATTATAGTCACAATATTACATGGCATGTGGTAGTGAAGCACAACACTGGAGCCTGTGGTTGTAACCGCAGAGAGAATGAACAATGAACACACCTTATTCAGTCAGTGGGCAGCCAGCACACACAGCGAACAATGAACCCCTCCCTCCCGTCTAGCACCATGTCTGATAATGACCACATCCACCAGCACTGATAGCGCTCTTCCTTTATGACCTACATGAGCATAAATACAGCTCTGATAAAGCGTCTCTGCAGCACCTCTGCATAACAAAGACTTGTGTTTTTAACCATTTTTCTTTAAAGAAGAGTTTTGTTCTTGTCTTTACTGAAATGTGTTTCTGTCCTCTGCACATTAGATTGAAATTTTGACCAGTTTTGCAGCAAGAATCCACCAGTCTGGCCTTCGTCTCTCAGCACCTTCATGTACATACTGTAGATTCCCCCTCCGGGCAGAAGGTCAGAGCGTAAATATGAACTGCGTTTTGCATTACTTTCAGATGAGTGAAGCTGTCACAGCGATAATATGAGCTTTCAGTCCTACTTTCTGCCACTTATCCCCCATTCTAGGACCACGGGGTCATGTGAAAATTGAAAGTGGCAGTCAAACCAGCATGTTGAGCAGGCTGATTGGACTAAGCTGTCATGGCCCAGATCAGAGCTCTTTAACACCAGGCCCATCGGAGGTCTCCGTGGGTCCCAAATGCAGAGAATTCAAGATAAAGCAGGGAAATGTTAGAAGGTAGCAACATAGAGAAACTTGCTTTCAATGGATGTTTATTCATAGATGTTTGAATTTTTTCCCAAAAGGAAACTTTTAGAGTCCAAATTCCAGCTTTAGTTGAATGAAGGACGTGTATTTTTCCCTTTTTTTGTACTCGTTTGAGTGAAAATGTTTGTATCACCCGTTTTATGGAGGACTTAATGAGCCCACGGGGCTGTCACATAAAAGAATCTTTACTCTATCTAAAGCACCGCCTGTCAATTTATATTTATATTAAGTTCCATATGCAGCATGGCACTGAGCTCCATCCAAAGCAATAAGCTGGCTGTCATCCACTCTGATGATAATAAATCACGTCATTATCACTTTTACCGAGAGGGTGGGGGGAAATATTTTAGTCAGGTGGAAGAATAACTTATGATCTCTTTATGTCCTGCTGAGAACCCTTGAAAATAATAACACACCACAGTGGAAGCACATGAGCGACTCAAAGGCGCTGAGTGTTATAAATCTGATGGGATTTGCATATTTATCCTTCCTCACAAGGAGAGGGAATAAAAAAACAGTAAGGAGTTCATGTTAAGATGTTTCTCCACAAGTCACGTGTGATTATAGGTTTATAAATTTCAAAGTAAAAGCATTTTACCATGACAAGTTTTTTTGTGTGTTTTCTGAAGAAATCAAATAATCAATCATGATGTTTGAACTTTGCTCCTTTTCTCTTTTTTTATTGTGTCATCTTTAAACGGGTTCTATCAATAAAAAATGTGTTAACAATCTACGGAAACCTGAGTGATTTTGTTCGAATAAAAGTGTCAGCTGTTGTCTTTTATGTTATGATGAAAGGTTGTGTTTCTGCTGGATGCGTGTATCAAAGTTGTCAAGTTTGCTGTCAGACGGGATGATTAATTAAAGTTTATTATTATTTATAGGAAAGAGTCTGTCTGAAGACTTTGTCAAATTATTTAAATGGAAAACAATGTTTCACATAACAGATATATCAAGGTTTTTTTTATAAATACGATTTTATGTTAATTTCCGGTCATAATTTCCTGTTTTAATCCTTGATGGTGATTGGCTGATTGTTTTTCATTTATTCACCTGCATTTGCAGCTCATTGCATGTTTACGTGCATGAGATGATCTTAAAGAAAATACAAGAAGCAGTGCAGAAGTCAAAGAACAATGTATATTTTATTTTACAATTCAAAACAACTCTTTTACACTCTTTCAGGTTTTATTTCAACATTAATTATATTTGCAAGAAAAACTCCAACATTTTAACTTCTCTAGCAGTTGCATTATAGCTTTATTTCATCACATTGCCATTCATAATAATCATTTTAAAAGGGGGATTCAGATCTCCAGCACCTTCTTCATGACTTACCCTTATTTCCTCGTCTTCTTTTCTGATCATGCAGCCTCCTGAAATCATCTGATATTTTGCAGGAAAGCAAAAACAAAAATGTGTAACGTTTGATGATTCTGCCAAAATCCTACAAACATACCATGAAGTGATCCTCTTCTCAACCCGAGAGACTAAAAACGTCCTGAAATGATCAAAACTGCAACAAGATGTTAAGTGTGATGAGTGTTGAAAATAATGCATGATGAAGAGTGCATTTATTTGCCTAAGCGGAGCCAAAAATCGTTTTGATGGAGGGAAAACGAGCTGCTTTTTGACTCTGAAGCTTCTCAGTGAGAAACTGAGAAACGTCAGAGTTCAGAGTTGTTTTCTTTCTGTCGATGTCGACGCGCGCTGCAAATTAGAGGCGAGTGCAGCAGTGTTTTTACACCAATTTTTTTTGCACGTTAGAGACGCTGTTGTTTTGCTTGAACAAAATAGACACCCCCCCCCCCCCCAAAGGATCAGGTAAAAAGACTTCCCAAAAATAAAAAAGGAGAGAAGAAGAAGCACTCTTCCCGTGTCCATCCCAACATCAGAATTCTCCAACCCATGTTCTCTTTTTTCTCCCTCTCTGATTCCACTGATCTGAGCTTGAAATGCGAAGACAGCGAAGCACTAAGCCTTCAAACGTGTGATTTTTTTCAAAAGATCTCCAGAAGCAATCTCTGCCTGGCTGACCCCTGACAGCTGCAGATCTCCTTATTTCTCTTTCTGCTGGCACTTCATTTGGTAGAAAAGCTCTCAGATTCACACCTCTGTCAGGCAGCACGAGTGTTTATTATGTGCACGCACACAGAAAATCCCGCAAACTGCACACCTCCGAGGCGCCAGGTCTGAGGTATTTTAATAAACATCCCGGGAAACTCGGGCAAAACAACAACAAGCAGACATGCATGGCACTCTTGTTTATTTGATGTTTTATTTATGTAGAAAAAAGAATAATTAAATCGATATAAACGTACTTTGTATTTATGCTTTAGCCTAATTTCTGCACATCTGAGGTCAAGAATAGATTTTTTCTTGATTTTTTTTTGTGTTTCATTTAAAATAGTTTTTCCATTTTAGAAAAAAGTCATCATTTATTTTCAATCAATGCAAACATTTTTTTTCAAAATCGACAATTTCTGATAATCTACTAAATTATTGAGCAATAACTGGATTTGATTTATAAGAATGATTTTATTCCTGGTCTGAGCTGAGTGCATTTCCATCATAAACAGCCACACCATTACAACAAATACCCGAACAATATTCTGATGTGTACCACTTTATTTATTTTTTTCGATGATGATTGAAGCTTTTCTATTATTTTATCATTTTATTCCACCATTACTTGGACTGCAGGACTCGCTGGTGCCTCCCTCGCTGGAAATGAGTCCGCAGACTCTATCATTAGATCGGATGGCAAGTCTTTATGCAAAGTGTTTTGCATAATTACATACCAAAGCCAGAATAGCCACCCTCAAATTTTATGGGTCACAAAGCATCGACAATTGCTGCATTATTGTCCACCAAAGTCCAGCCCTAGCGATGACAAGGAACCGAGAGAGCAGAGGAGAAAATAAAAACCAGGCTGACTTAATCTGAGTTCGGAAGATTGGATTTTTATTCTAATATTTACAAAAGTCGGATTATTCCCGATGTAGCAACATGTTTACAAACAAGCTTCAAGGAGTTTGATCTCTGATTCCACAACATGATTCCGTCTGAAATCGTTTCATTCAATTCAAATCATACTTATCCAAGTAGATTGTATTTAATATTTGTGGCTGGAAATGATTCTAGCGTCGTACTGAATCGGTTGTATACGTGAATAAACTACAAAATACCCCTAAAATGTGTTTTTTTCTGATGTATATCTTATGTGGATTTTAAAGTTGACCTTTTGCAATAAATTTCCTATTTCAACACCCCAGTTGTTTCCATTTTATTGTGCACAAGTCAACTGTTTGCACGAACTTTTGTTACTGTTTTTAAAGATGAACAAAATTAATACATTTCAATTACAAACAGTCGAATAATTGATCAACTTTATCGATCTGTTTAAACAGCAAAGGAGAAAAAAAGTTGCATAAAAAGTGAGCTTAAATAAAATAGGTCAGGTAAATGCTTTTAGTTTTAATCTAAAACAAATTTATTTGAAAATACTGTATTCGTTTATTTTATTTGGCGGATGTCCGCAGGCAGGCCTTGGAGGGAATCCACCCCAGTAGTTAGAACATCACTCTTGACTGATGCTTAAAGTCGAATTTTAAAAATTATAAGATAAAATTCAAAACTAATAACATAGCTTCATTATATTTTATGATTTTTATGATTAATAAGACCGTTTATGTGCCTGAGCAAAGTGAAACTATTGAAATGAAGCTTGATTAAAAAAATTGGATTTAAAACAAAAAGAAAACTTTCAAAGAAAATCGTTTGAAACATGTATGTGTCTCGTGTCAAAACACTTTAGAATAATCGATCATCCTTCCCCCCCAAAACAAACTTTCCAGTTTTTAACAAAAGCAGAAAAAAACGATTTAGTTTTTCTTTAAAAGATGCCATGATTTTCTACAAAACGATCAATAAATTATTATATTTCTAATTCAAGTGTCTCATAACATAATGTTTATTTATTTATTTATTTATTCAAAAAAATGTAGCTCTAAAAAGGAAAAGTGCTCAGGCAGAAACCTCGGAGATTAAACGTGCAGAACAGCGCCACCTCGCTGCCTCAGGAGATATTTCACCTCCTCTCTCTCTCTCGCTCTCCCTCTGCAGAGACCCTCCGTGAAGATTTGTCCTCTCCCAGGGTTGACCGGTTTATGTGCGCGCAGCCAGCTCTGACAACAGCCCGCATGCTGCTGTCTTTTGGCGGCCACCAGTTCAACGTGTTGTGGCTGTTCATCAGTGCGGGGAGTCCCGGAGCGGATCCCGGGACCTGGGGGGTCAAACAGGCTGGGAGGGAGGGAGGGGGCCTCAGCAATTTGAAAACTGCTGTCATTTTTTTCCTTCTGTAATCAAATGTAACCAAAAATGATCACAGTCCGGCTGCACTGGTTCCCAAAGTGAGCTCCCGGAACACTGCGGAGGTCACTAAGGGATATGAAAACGGTCCCCTTAGAAATCAGAGAAAAAAAAATTAATTTCTCCTGAGGTTCGCGGTCGGGTTCTGTTTACACATTTACAGGGTGTATACATTTGTTTCGGATTTCAGCTTCCCCGCTGCGATCTGCTCATCTGCTGCAGCACAGAAAAAAAGAAGGGAAGCATAGAAACACAACGTTAGGAGCGATGGGAACCAGGGCAAAGACAAAACAAGTTTACGTCTTTTTGACAAGAATAAAACTCAAAGCTCTGTCTGTTTATTGGGTTGAAAAGCAATAAGTGGCGGGGAACTAAATTCCCCAGATTTCCCTTACATTTATTCATGTACGGGTCAGAAAAACAGTCTTTGGGTCAAATCAACTAATAATGCGTAAAACGCGCGCCTGGATGCCAGGCCTTCACGTGCTCCTGGTCGCAACCCTGTGTGATGCTCAGTGAGTTCAATGCAGAGGAGGGAATTAATTTGCAATATGCTAGAAAAAATGTAAACACAACTTTATGGACGAAAAGTTATAAAAAACAGAATTCCGTTTTCTTCATCCCTTTTCTTCACCTGGGGAATTTGTGAGCGCGTGTGTGGGGTGTTTGGAAATGATGATGGCAGTGATTATGGTGACAACGATGAGGAAGGAGGATGAAGACAGAACGACAAATAGCGCGCAGGGTGTGAGTTTTTATTGTTAACGCACCTTCAGTCTACCACCAGCAAGCAGAATTACGCCAAATTTATTTCACAGTTCGAGAGAGCGCTGCCAAAACGCGCTTCGGAAGTTTTGGTAACACACACACACACACACACACACACACACACACACACACACACACACACACACACACACACACACACACACACACACACACACACACACACACACACACACACACACACACACACACACACACGTGCGTAATCGTCTCTGGGAGCAGAAGAGGAAACATCATCACCGTCGGGTGCAGCCGAATATTCTCTGATCTGTCCGTTTAATTATCGATTAAACTCATTTTACTCGAACATTTTATTCCATGCCCAGTGCCCACCAACACACAATCACCCGTATTTAGTCATCCGCTTACAGATTTTTGATATAAATCAGGCATTTCAACCCAAACTTCACACAGACTGATGTGACACATCGACGTGCTGATGGTGTGTGTTTGTGTTTATGAGCATTAAACGTGGAAAAGTGATCACACCAAGCTTAAAGATGAACAATGCGACCCCTGGAATACTGACAACCACCACGGCGCGCCTAATGGGGATCTTAATAAAGTATCTATGCACCCCCAAGTAAAAGATCAATACAAGATGTAGGTCCGGATCGATCGGAACCTATGAAGGAGTCCTGATGAAGTAATGCGCCAGGGTTTTGGATTAAGGCTGATGGTGGTGAATGAGGAGTGTTTGCGGTCTCTTCACATCATCACAGCTCGCCTCGATTATTCTCTCGCTCTTTATGCGTCCGCGCGCGCGCCCGCGTGTGTATGTGTGTTTTAATTTACGCGCGTATTATTTATGTATTTTGTTTCAGGTAACGTGGTTACTGACTTCCACTGAACAGCTTTTTCACTCTTAACAAATCCCGTACATTTGGTTTGTGGTAAAGGAAACGCACGGACAGTGCGCAAAAAGGCAAGGTTTGAAATTGCTTTTAATCCTAATTATTCTAAAAGGATTCCTTATTGGAAATGTTTTCCCACTTCTACTAAAGCAGCGCAGAGGACTGCACGTTGTGTGTAAAAGTGCGTAAAGGTGTACTTTTACCATCTTTCCGTCTTAGATGTTTTTCTGTTTTTCAAAGAGCTGTCGATGTCACCGGGTGCTTCTGTCCACGTTGTCCCTCTGAGTGAGAAGTTTACAAAAGGAAAACGATAATCTCGTGTTTTTACTTCGAAGAGCAGCCCTCTCCCGGGTCTCAGTGAATAAAAAAAAGACCCAAAATATAGTAATTCTACTTTTTCAGCATCCAAAGAGGATTCTTAAACATCTGGGGACGAAAATGCGTACAACACCATGATTAAATGTGTTACTTTAGGTCACATTTAATTCCACAATAAACAAACAAGCCTTATTCCCAGATGTTATTACAATTTAATACAAACTTCCTAAAGAGGTGACTGGATTTTCCCTAAATCCCTGCCTACTGCGGTCATGTGAAAGTTGACTCCCCTCCAGGCAGAGGAGCCCATGCGAGGCCGTGCAGCTACTGCCTCCTTTCACACTCACTCACGCACGCACGCACGCACAGACACACGCTGTGCGAAACAGAGTGGACGACAGGTGCTTAAAAACACACATTATAAAGTTACAGCCTAAGTGCAGCCGGTAGCTGCTTTCGTGCACCGGCTTTGCCTCTTTTTTCATCCTATTGGTGTTAAAAGTGCAGCACGGAGGGTCTCCGAGGTCCTGGAAGCTACAGTTCCGGGGCTAGCGGGTAGATGGCACAATTTTCTTACATTTCTGAGCAGCATGGATGAGAGCGAGAGTGAGCGAGTGAGAGAGAGCCAGAGAGAGCCAGAGAGAGAGAGAGAGAGAGAGAGAGAGAGAGAGAGAGAGAGAGAGAGAGAGAGAGAGAGAGAGAGAGAGAGAGAGAGAGAGAGAGAGAGAGAGAGAGAGAGAGAGAGAGAGAGAGAGGGGGGGGGGGGGCTCATAAGCAAAGGTAGTTTATTTTAATGGCAGGAGATGGAATGGAGGACGGATCACAAAGAAAGGATATATTTAAAAACGAGGGATCATTAAAGAAATAAAGAATAAAACGCACACGATCGGATCAGTGATTTATCATCACTTTGAGGCGCGTTCGCAGCATTACTTGCATTTCTACTACTAATAATAAAAATAATAGCCCAATAATTTTCGTGCCTGCGCGTTGACATAAGGAGCAGGTGTCCCGAGTTGCAAGGCGGTTGACTAATGGGATTTATTGTAAATGAGCTGTGGTGCCTCAGACTATGCATTATATGCAATAAAGCGCTTGTTGTAGGAGCTAATTTGTCAGAGTGATAGTGCCAAGGTGAAAATAATGCCTATATTCTGTCGCTTAACTGTGCGGGTGTGCACGAGTCCATGCATGTGCCAGGAAAAAAGGCTGCAAACCATCTCCTTATCTTATTAAACAAATAGCCTCCTTATTAGCCCGTGAGCTCTAAATAAGTTCTCAGCTTTGGTGCGTAAACCATTGCAGCATCCCCCCACTTCCCGCTCGCATATGGAGTCTTTCGCTTTTGGAATTATTACTATTGTCTTGGTTTTCTCTCTTTCTACGGGGCACACACACACACACACCAGCTCGTGTGTCACAAGTTCTCACGTCACGCAGACGTAAATAAAAGTGACGTGGCAGCGAGTAACACCTCGTTAGGTTTGCGCGCGGTCCTAATAAGTGAGCAGAAGTACAAATGATGGAGTTTGGTGCGTAAATCACGCTCCGTCAACTGGAATCAGCCAGTACGGCGTCAGCTTGCGACAGGATGTGAGTGTGAACGAATGCGTTTTCTGTTTGCTTTTATTATAACTGGCCCAGTTATTTAGCTCGAGTGTTTGGGAAACAAATTGAAGATTTAGCTTCAAAATCAGCTTGTTTCTCTGTATCAGCAGCAGCAAAAACAACATATTTTCAATCACACTCATCATCATCATCATCATCAGCAGCAGCAGCGGCGGCAGCAGCAGCAGCAGAAACTGCTAAAACTTGGCTTCCATTGCAAATCCTGATTAAACCTCCAATTCAACTTCATTCAACTCCCAACTAAGCCAATATTAATAATTACTGATAGGCCAAAGGTTTACAGCATCCCTATTACACGAGCAGAGCTTGGCTGTGAAATAATACCACACACACACACACACACACACACACACACACACACACACACACACACACACACACACACACACACACACACACACACACACACACACAACAATAGTTATTTAAATGAGAAGATGAAACAATATATTTGATCCAGCTGAAGTCGTAAATAATCATAAAAAGTGGATTATAATAACAGAGAGGATGGAGATCCTCCTTTTTTATATTTCACCCTTTCAGTGTGACTTCTTTTATTTCTTATTTTGATGCGATGTCAAATGTATAATTCAGCGTTTTAATATTGATGTGGATATTAAGGTGAGGTGTTCATAGCGGCGGACCAGCCGGCGTGTTCAGATCAGTGGAAGTCCTGACACTTTTCTGGATGAAATATCTACAAATTAATAATAATATTAACAAAAAATAAAGGGAAGGTGGATACATATTTTTAGGAAAACTCGAACGCAAAGAAGCAGCGGCGCTGAGCGGCCTGTTGCCTGATTGATTAATTATTTTGTGATTCATTAATCACTTTCAAGGGGCGAAGGACAACATCCTGCTACACCAAATTGACTCCAGTTCCCCCCACCTCTCTCTCTCTCTCTCTCTCTCTCTCTCTCTCTCTCCTCTCTCTCTCTCTCTCTCTCTCTCTCTCTCTCTCTCTCTCTCTCTCTCTCTCTCTCTCTCTCTCTCTCTTCTCTCTCTCTCTCTCTCTCTCTCTCTCACACACACACACACACACATACACACACACACACACACACACACACACACACACACACACACACACACACACACACACACACACACACACACACAAAGAGGAGGTGTTTTTCAAACAAACAAATGCAAACAAAGCTGATTTTTTTTCAAATTCATAAATTATAATTTAATACCAAGAACAAATTTACAGCAGAATGCTTGTTTACAATAAGCTAACACAAACAAACAAGAATTGTGTTCAACTATAAACTTTCACGCACACTCACATATATCACTTGCAATTAATAATAATAATAATAAAATGATGATCATAAAAAAAGTATCTATACGTTATCAATACCCTGCAGTCATATATTTTTATATATTTATATAAAAACGTGGGTCAGTTTAAACTGTTCATAATTACAATCATTTATCATTCTCTGGTCCACACGTGGCCGCGAGCAGCCAAAGATCAGTGTTCAGTCCTCCTTCGATTCAACCACAACATGGTGTTTTTGTGTGTGTTGAAGAAAAGCCCCAAAACAAGGACAAAATGCAGCTTCCAAATACACGCACACATTCACACGCACGCACGCTCACACACGCACACACACACACACACACATCACGGAACCTGTCAAAAAAGGAGCAGTAACACTAAACATCAGCTCCTTTTTCTTTCTCCATATGCCTGCTCACCCTGTTTAATTCTGCAGCCTAATAATAATAATAATAATAATAATAATAATAATAATAATAATGGACGTAGTTTAGGTTTTTTTTTCATTTTTTTTGTCTGTTTCATAAATACAAGGGCTAGCGTGTACTGAATGCACAGATTATATCTATACAGTCAAAAATAAAATAAAAGGAGAGGAAGAGAGAAAACATTTACATTTATATATCAAAGGTAAAATAGGTTAGCGACCTGTGGCCATGCATTCACAGTCTAAATATACATGAAAAAGAAAAACATTTTGTAGTAATATGTATATACATTAAAAACAGAACTTTCAGTGCTACTAGCTAAGTCTGCCACTCAATTCTGAAGACGTTGTATTACCGAGAAAAAAATGGCAACCACAGATTTTTTCTTAATCACATATACTTTGTATAAAGAAAAAAAACTTGTTGAATGAACTGACCTATATTTACAAGAATACTGCCTCTAAATCAGTGTTTTCAAGTGAAGTATGCTGAAAGTCTAATTGTGCACCCCCCACCCCCACCCCCCAAAAATAAAAAATGATAAAAAAAAATATGCTGCAGGTCTACTCTAACAACGTTTTGATAAGATATCACATCATGCTTGTCAGGCACTTAATGCTTGAAGTGAATAAAGGGTGACATTTCAGGGACGCTGTAATAATACTGCGATTAAACACTACTCTGGCTAGACTTCAAAGAAATGGATGACCCCTGACCTCTGAAAGTTTTTAGAGAATGCTCTTTATTGCAGAATGCATTAAGAGCAACATTTATTTGTATTTTTTTTATCACACCTGCTCTAAAAAATTTTCTGCTTTTTAAATAGAATCCAATTTGAGAATGAGTGCCAGACGTTTTACAGGCGGATGGCGTGAACAGAAATCCTTTATTGGCCAAATTATTCAAATCCTGTAAAAATGATGATGTTTACAAGCACCCCAAAACAAATAAATACAAATTAAGAAACATTTCATCCATTTTCCTAAATCTTTAGCTGTAGTTTTTGTTTAAAATTTGAAAATTTATGATAAAATAATTTTTTGAAATCCAATTTGAGAAGAGCATATTTATATTCCATGAATCATAAAAAGTATCAATTAATCAGGTAAAAAGAGAAAATGTTGGTTGAGCTAATCTTGTTTTAGTAAAAGGTCCAACTGAATCCTGAAAATTTGCAATGACAAAAATGAAAAACACGTTTCCGTGGGGTCATTAAGTTAAACAAAAAGTCCAGAAACATCTCGTTTCCCCCCCAGATGGTTGATAAGTGCGCTTGCAGCATTAAGCCTAGATCATAAGCCTAAATTCTCCTATTGCTGTGGTTTTAATTCTTTTTTTTTAGAACTATTGGTTTTATTTTATATTTTACATCATTTCACCATTTCAAAATAAATCCTCGCCTTACAAAAGAACACCACCTGTACTACAGAAACCACATAGGCCGGTTTGGAACCAGAAAGGAGGAACAAAGAAAGTACAAAACACAGCTATACATGGACACAGGACAAGTCATTGAGAAAAAAAAATCAGGATTTTTTCCCCTCTCTGCACTTTTTTTTTCTTTTTATACCCAAATTTTCCATTTTAAATGCACTTAATACTTAAAATTCCTTATAAGGATCAACAAAAACCACTTCTCCATTTTTTTGCAATTTTCTTCTTTCATTAAAAAATGAATCGAAGCAGGTTGCTCTGCATGAACACTGGGAGTTTTGAAAGTTCAGTGAATGTCTTAATTTTTCTTTTTCTTTCCCATAGTGTGTGTGATGGTGTGTGTGTGGGGGGATTCACAGTCTCAATGTCTTTCTTCATAAAAGCCAGCCCCGTGTAACAGCCGGTTGGTTTTTTTTTATGCCTCCCACAAAAGCAGCTATAATCATTGTAGTCTCGCAGCCCCCCCACTCCCTCCCCACCTTTTGTTAGTTTGTCTCCTTCTTGCTTTTACTGGATTGACATGTAAGGCCAGTTAAAACTGCTCCCCGACAGCAACATATCCCTGATGAGAGTTTCAATTGGGGTTTTACCTACCAATCGGACGAAAAATAACTGTTCAATGACCGAGGAAGAGACTGTGCGGAGGGAAGGCAAGCGGAGTAACAACTTCCCAAACCGTGTTGGCTGGTTGGGATACTGGCTCCGGACATATTCCTCCAGGGCGCACTGGGACTTCTCCTGCAAACTTTCCACATGGGCCACATCTGACAGGCCACAAGCATCTGAGAGGGGGGAGGAGGGGGAGGAGGGGGAGAGCAAATAAACATTAATAAACTGTTCCTCTCACCAGTAGCTTTTGTGTTTTCCCACTGAGGTGATGTAACAGTGAAAATTGATAGCCTAAACATTAAAAAAGCCTCATTTAAAACAACACAAATAGTGCGATTAACACACAAAAAGCAGGAAAATGTGTTATTTTATATTCTAGAATCAGCTGATTTGACTAGAATTTGATTAAAAACAACCAGAGCCCCCTCATTAATCGCACTCTCCCAGCTCCTTTTTTATTTCTCTCGTTGCAGCCATTTAAAAGTCAACTAAATAATTAACCACCTTCGTAGCTGATGTCTGTGTCTCAGGGAAAAATAGAAGAAGAGGGCCTGTCTTCCTGTGTCGGAGGAAGCAGAGCGAGGAGGACTGGAGGGGGCGGGAGAGGGAGAGACAGGGAGACCTACTGACCTTTAGTGAGCTGAGATTTAGAGGAGAGAAAAAAAAGGGAGAAGAAGAAAGGGGGGGGGGGGGCATTTATAGCCTACGGAGTTGCCGTCATGCTACACCGTCAGAAACGCAAAAAATTCTAGATGTGCGCCGCAGCAGCGATGTGGGCGGCAGCTGAGAATGTGCCAGAAACACTTGTACGCGCCTTGGTTTGAGTTTGTAAAGTTTATGCATGACAACAACTAAACCACCAAAGTAGCAAAAGGCGTGACACACACACACACACACACACACACACACACACACACACACACACACACACACACACACACACACACACACACGCACGCACGCACGCACACACGTGTGAGGTTCAGGTATGGACCAGATAAATTAGCCGCCTAGGTGGCCCAACAACACCCTGATAATAACCTGGAATTAGATTTATTTACATGTGAAATAAATACAATTCAGAACTTGCAGGTATGTGTCCAACTATCCAGCTGGGATGTTCAGGTCATGACCTAGTTCTGGGGCAGGTACGTTTTCTATGATAATAATAATAATAATAATAATAATAATAATAATAATAATAATAATAATAATAATAATAATAATAATAATAATAATAATAATTTTATTATTATTATTATGAGCCAATGGCATTTCTTGTCACTAACTCATAACGCTGCAAGACATATTTGCAAATACAGCGCGCGCATGGCTTCTGCGTGCTTTTTTGTCTCACTTGTCTGCTCCCTTCCCTTCCCATCACCATCACCTCCACCTTTAAATGACAAGGGAGCTTGAAACCTTCGGTTTGCTCTTATAGCACCAAATGGGACATTAGGCTTGTCTTTCTCTTTCTTTTTCTTCCCTCCCTTCCTCTCTGCACCCCTCCATCCCCTCCCTCTGCCCCCCTCCTCTCCCCCAGAGCCTGACATCATTTATATCTGTCATTTCCTACAAACAAGACGTGGGGTTTTAAGCCCAGTGATAAATGGCTTGGAATATAAAATAAATGTGAAGTACAGAAGGAAACAAAATCTTGAGCGGGATATCTGAAATGTAAGACAATTCCTATGATTTCGGCAAGTGAAGTTGACTTTTGCAATCAGAACTTGTTTATAGTTTTGCCTGCATCCTTCTGAGTGTTTAACGAGTAGAGTTTTAAAGTATTTTGATACATTTTGCACCCCAAATGAGGCATTTCATGTCAGTGCACATTAATATTTAATGGAGTTTTCAGACATTATCTGAACCTGAGTGCCAAGTCAGTTGTCTTACCTGTGGTGAAGAGCACAATGGCCTTTAAGCAGCTATATTCAGCAGAGTCAACGTGCAAAGCTTTCAGCTTTTCCACTTGTTCCTGGAAGATCCTAATGTGGTCCATAAAGGCCACCACTCTGTCCGCGGACATGGGGGACGCATGGAGGCCAGCAGCCGCCAGGAGAGGAGCCACGTGCAGGGGCATGGAACACTGCGCTGCGTTGAGGACGAATAACTCACTCCACGTCAACCTCAGCAGAGCCACCTGGTCTGTGATCTGCAGGTCCGGGAAGAAGGGAATATTCCTGGCCCACTCCACGGCGCTGAAGAGCATCCTGGCAGCAAGTTCACAAATGTTCTCGATGCCCATAATGTTGTTGGGCTGCATGCACTGGCTGCCATAGCGGGACGTCGGGTAAGGCTCCGCTCTCAACAGAAGAGAGATATATCCGGATAAGTAGGAATGGCAGTGGAGTGGGTCTCCATTTGTCAAGGCGAACTGACCGTGGTGTGGCTGTGTGGGTGGCACCCGTCCCCTTTGCACGGCTGCAGTAAAAAGAGAAACTACAGATATTGAAGCCTGAATTCTACAAATTTTGCACAACGATCAGGTTTTACACCTTTTTGCACAAGCACAGTCAGATATTTACTATAAAACAGGACAAGTTCAGTGTTTGGATCAGAACACGCCTTTGGTTGTTTTTAAAACGCGCCTTCTTAATTCTAATAATAATAAAAGGAGATTTAGCAAAACAAAACACGCTATGAAACCTAAAATAAGCTATTTTTACGCACATAGAGCGCAGGATTTGCACTTAAATTGACGTTATTCTGAAACATTAGCCGGGTAGTGGAGAAACACAAAGAGGGCAAAACAGACCTTGCATGTTTAACCCTTAATCTACTTTCATCTGCTTTTTGCTAAAAACACCATGCACGGTTGGGTTCGACACAGTAATCTAATGACTTCCTGTTCTTAAAATAACGGATTTTGCGCACAGCTTTATAAGCACAAAGCATGCTAATACCCAGCTTTAGATGTAGCCAGTCTCACGCAATCCCTTTAATTCGCCATAATAGCGCAGGAGACGACAATATGCGCGAATCGGATGCGTTTCTGTGCGTGGATCTTACATTTGATCTCGGTAATGGTTTGAGGTTTTTATACGGAGATATGTGTTTGGATACAATAGACCCGTCTCGACCACTACACACACATACACACACAGACAACGCACACACACACGGCGGCTCCATTGCATGTCCCTGCCGCACACCCTTGAAGGAGAGCAGGCTACACGGGGGCGACACGATCGTGTCTGGAAGCCCGATAAAACGCACAAACACACACATTTAAATCAGAAAAACAAAAAGTCCCAATACCTTCCCGTCTCATGCCGACCTTAAGGCATTTTTTGAGGCGGCAGTACTGACACTGATTGCGGTGGTGCTGGTCGATTGGACAATTCCTGTTGGCACGGCATGTGTAAGTGAGGTTCCGTCGTACGCTCCGCTTGAAGAAGCTTTTGCACCCCTCGCAGGTGAACTGGCCATAGTGTTTGCCGCTGGATTTGTCCCCGCACACCACGCACTCGATGTGCTGCGGTTGTTTCTCCGACTGCTGCGTCGTCTGGTTCGTCGGCGTGGACTGCGTGTTGTTCGGGGGTCCCTGGACCGGGGTCTGAGGGGTCGGAGGGGCGATCTGAGAGGCTGTCAGGTTCAACTGGCCTGGTTGAGGGGTGGGAAGGGATAGTCCTCCTTGTGTTTGCGAGGAAAGGGCGCCTTGGGTGTCAGCCACATCGTCCTGGGAGCCTCTCCACGCTACCATTGCCATATCTATCAGTCAACGGAAAGAAACTTTTTGTCTGCCGTTTTGGTGTCGCGGTGGAGGATGTCTTAAGGAAACGCGGCAAACTGGGACTAACAGGCGGACACGGAGAATGTCAAACGCAGCCGACGATGAATCCACCCGGAATCTCCCCGAAAACTCTCGGGTTATTGCTGTTGGAGACGCTGGGAGGCACACGTTTTCAGAAGTGATGCGACGGCGAGCTGAGCGGCTGCCTTGCGCTTAAAGGCCAAGTCCAGGGGCGCTTACAGCCAGCCATCCAGCATGCCCATCAATGGGGAAAGGTAGGATGGAGGTTTCAGAAAACTCGACCGAGGCAGCATGGACCGATCAGGGACGGATGGAGCCGGCTGAGGAGACCACTCCCGCAGCAGCAGCAGCATGAAACAATTGGTGAGCAGCTACTATCAAGTTCCAGCACAAGTCTTGGAGAAAACTGGTTGGGGAGAAGAAGCAAAAAAAAAAAAAAAAAAAAAAAAAAAAAAAGAGGAAGAAAAAATGCCTCTTCTTCCCTTTTCTCCTAGTGAGGTTGCGCCAGCCAAGCGCGCAGATGAAGCCAATGTTTCTGGAGAGATTTTGAATATGAAGACAAGTCTCCCCCTCCAGGAAAACAGCGACAAACAAAACAAAATAAAATGCAAAGATCACAACCCAGCAACCTCCTCTGTGCGCCGAAAAATAATCGGAAAGAGGAGAAAAGAATCAAAGTGATCAAATATGTTAAAAAGGCGGAGGTTAGGAAGTGATTTGCGATTGGTAGGAGCCGGGCTGGCAGAATGCTTTCTCTCTGATCAGCTCACTGAGCTCTCTATATAGTGAACTTTGACACGACTGCTGCAACTTAGCACACGTTACCATGGAGATGAGCTGCCATATAAGGAAGGAGAGTGTGTTTGACTGGTCAGAGCTCAGGGACCTCCCCCTGAACCCTATTGGCTAGTCGGCACTTGTGCTACTTGGTACCTTGCCAGAGCCAGCACGGAGGTCGAGAGGGCCGCTTGGTCCTAAAAAGAGACGTTTTCAAACCGGGGGAGGGGGAATCACTAAAAGAAGTCTCCCAGACTGAGATGCAACTCACATTTTTACGAAAAGAAATTATATTTCCTCATATCGCGCCATGATGTATCCGGTTTGCAAATCTAGGAAGGGTGCGCACAAGATGGGCGATTATTGTCATACTGAATGCAAAATCAAACCGAACCAACACATGCACTCACACACAAACACACGATAAAGCCATACTATATGAGGTTGCTAATGTTATTTTAATATGAGTCTATAGCAACAAACTCGTGATCTGATCTGCATTTATTATTATTTTATTTCATTTAAGCTCTAATATGTTGCAAGCGCAGACTTAATCCAGCAGGTCAAAAGGTCACTTCTACTTCTGCCATTTGCATGGTTAAAAACCTGTACAGCGATTAACTTATTGAGACAGTTGATCAAAAACAGGTTCACTTCAGATTTAAAGCTTAAAAACAATAAAATCAAAGTAAAAAAATGGAAATACACAATTTCTAAGGATTATTATTGAGATATTATTGATGCTAAGGCCAAATTTAAAATGTGTGGTAATTTTCAGACTTTTAAACACGATAAACGCACTTTCGCTTGACTATGTAGCTGCAGGATATCTAAGCTGAGCTGCAGGTGAAACTTCAGAGCCTAACCTGCAGCCAGGTCAGTGTGTGAGCCGACAGAGATCATCAGCATCAGCAGCAGCAGTATTGTCTCCGGATGTATTACAGTATATGGCTGCCCCCTAGCGTAGGAATGTTTCCCTTCAAATAAAGATTGAATTTAGAGGAGTCATCTGAGACAGAACCAGCTTCAGTCTCGTCTCTCGCATCGACCAAACAAACGAGCGCCACTTTAAACTGACGCATCTCTTTAATTCTCGGACGCGATAAAAGCGCTGAAATCTGCACAATCTGGATTTATTCTTTCATTTAAATATATATATATTAACACTTTCATTCGGTGTAATCGGTGGTATATTTAGATCAGATCTCATACTAATCTGAGTTTAATTGTTTTTCCCCCTCATATAAACGTGTCGCTTTTCTTCACAGACTCCGAAAAGGTGGAAATTCTACCGACCGCGGACTTTACGCGGATCCTGGTCTGCTTTAAAATGTGAGTATTTCTATTCTGTGTCACCATTTTATCATTTAATTAAACCATATGTGTATTTTAGACACTTAAAATCAGTTTCTGCTAAGAAAAAATGCGTTTTTATTCTAATAAAATAACATTCAGTACCATACCGTGCGCAAATTACGCACGGAGCACATGAACAATCACCATTCCGCGCTGATTTTATCCGGTTGTTAATTTTGTACGCTGATCACAACAAGCCCGAGTCGTTTCATTCATAAAGTTATTTGATAGTGAAAGAGAGGCAGGAGGCTGTATTCTCACACACCTACCAAATGCATACGCTGCTGACTGGTCCGACGCGGGGTGCATCTTCTCTCCCTCTCTCTCTCTTATTCAGAATCAAATTTAGTCTTCAGTTTTTCAGACTGAAAGTTGCAAAAGCTTCCACTCCTGCACGAGAAGCGCGCTGTTTATTTGTAAAACTGCGGTGTCTGATACGCAAACTTTTGGAGCGCCAAAAGCGGAAACCTGTTCATGTGTTGTTGAGCGAGAAACTGGAAAAGGAGGACGTCAAAAGTTGACGTGTCGGTCCCGAGCGTGCAGGATCGGAGGCTGCAGCATTCGGCTCTGCCTTCTGGAAGCGACAAGCAGCGGAGCTCCCTGTGCGCCTCTCCCCCCTCTCCTACAGTAAAATGTGGCCAAAGCGCGCCATACGCCGCTGCTTTGCTTTCGTGTGGGCTATTGAGGAGAAAGAGAGGGAGGGAGGGAAAGAGGGAGGTAGAGAGGAGGCGGGGGGTGCAGCAGAACAGACACCTGTCTAAGTGGGGCGAGGAGGCAACAATGTGCTTTAAAAAAAGGAAAGAAATTTGGAGCGATGGCTTACAATTATCATTATCATTATTATTATTATTATTATTATTATTATTATTATTATTATTATTATTATTATTATTATTATTAATGCTGCAAAATTTATTTACATTTTTACAATAATCTTTGGACAATTTTATAGTGAACATCGTGAAGAAAAACAATAATTCAACACAATATTTTCCACACAAACTCATTGAATCATCATCCATCTGCTGCAGTTGTTTTTATTCCCTTTCCTCAAAGTTTCCTCCCCTATGTTCTGCCTTCAAGCAGGAAAAAAAGTATTACACGTTCAACAAGCCAGCGCGCGCACAACAATAGCGCTGCCCAACGGGACCAGTATCGATTAGGCTGAGACTGAGGATGCCGCCTGCACTAAATATTTACTGATCACACGCAAATAGCTGGGTCCCTAACGATTTTTGTTTCCACGCTCCGGCAGGGAAAAAGGACTAAATCACTTTATTATTGTTGGGAAAACAAAAACGCACACCGTCTAAAGGACGTGGGAAGGGAGGTGTGTGCTGATTGGGACGATTGTAGGAAAATGAATCGATACTGAGACAGATAATAGTTGAGATTTGCGCGCGTGGAAAAAAATGAAAGCTTCAAATCATCATGGTTAAATCTCTTTTGTGATCACAGGATTAAAGCTGTGGATTTGTCTAATTTACATAATAAATACGTTTATTTTTCACGATTTAGCTCAAAAATCAGTGAAATAACTTATATATAAATAAAAATAAATGTAATGCCAATGCTAAAAGAAAGAAAATCGGTGGGGAAAGTTGATTTTAATCTTATCCTTCATCAAGTCCTCCATGCAGATAGAGGGGTACTGACCCGGGGGTGTCGAAGTTACCGGTCCGATTAACCCTTCCAGACCCGCGCAGGAGCATAGGTTAACCAGGCTAATCAACTTCAAGAGTCTGAGTGAATTATCTGATATGGAATCAGGACCCTTTTGCTTCAAAACAACCTAAAACAGAAGCGTTGGACACCTCAGATAAAAGCCTTCACCAGTTTTACAGTTCTGTTATAATATTGTGTTCATCAGGTAAAAAATAAGCACTTTATCCTGAATGTTTTTGAAAACAAAAATGATGATTTGGATTCTTACAAAGCTGAAATGGACCGTTTCTTGTCTTATTTATGTCATATTTATATGCTTAAACCACTTAAAATATGCTATTATAAAAAAAGTCTTAATAAGTAAATAAACCAGGGGTAATTTGCTGGTTTTAACTTCCAGGCTGTAAAGAAACACACAGGGTTAAATAATGAAATGTGAGATCTCCACATTTTAAACGTTTCATTCAGCAGCATAGTTCACTTTCTGTCTGTCGCCCCAAGGGAAGCGCCGCTATCTGAAACTGCAACAGACACATAACTGATTTCCATTTGCCCATGACCAATTACAGTGCCAATTTAAATAGATAGGGATCAATTTGTCTCAATGATCACTCCCAGGGCTGACTGCCAGCATCCTCCTAATGTATCTGCAGACACCTATTGTTTGAGTTATAGCTGGTGGGTTTTTCAAGTGATCCAAAAGGCAGAGGGAAAAGATGAGTGGTGTAAATGATGTGTTGTTTTGGCAGCTAAAGATGGGGTGGATCGCGGAGACATGACGGTTACTTCAGGCTGCGGCGATGGTCAGAGGGTCAATGGTTTAACTCTGAAGGACTCTGGGAAAAGTCTGGATGAGGTGGATTGTGTGATAAGTACCCCCCACCACACACACACACACACACACACACACACACACACACACACACACACACACACACACACACACACACACACACGCACACACACACACACACACACGCACATACCACCCAACTGAAAGTACTTCTGAAGTATCACTGGGCAAACAGCAGCTCAGACCCCCATGTCTCCCAGCGGAGCACTGCAGTGGCCATCAGAGCGGCGCTGCAGTTGGACAAGACTGTCCTTTCTTCTTTTTAGCAAAAATAAGGGGGGGGGGGGGGGGCACTCACCTCACACTCTCTTTATGTGGAAGGTGTGAAAGAGTTTGTGAGGAGGACACAAGAGGAGAAAGTCGCGACAGTTCGAAGCCAGACACGGCTCACATGTGGCCCCCCGGGCTGCAGACAGCAGATTGGGTTACTGTAACTCAAGGTGTAAAGTGGTAGCAGTCAGGCATGCATAAGAAAATACACAAACATACACAAAAGCTCATTTCAGCTTCAGATTACCTTTAGATCTATTACCACATGTTTCCAACCTCACCTTTTAGTGTTATGTTGTATAAATGTTTGTAAAAGTCCTTCTTTTCTCCACAGAGGTGGGAGTGTTACCATGATGTGCAAACGGCCATGTAAGTATATTCAACATCACTCTGTATGAATATCTCATTTAGTACTAATAAAGAGTTTGGATCCAACTGTGTGTGTGTTTTTTTTTTATTTACTCCATCTGCTTCACGGTTTAATGCTAACATTTGATTGTTTTTCCTCTTTAGAAAAGAAGTTAAGGTTTACTTGTGACCTTCACTGGAGCTTCGTGGCTCCATCTCTCAAAAAGGGTTTTAAGCATCTAAAATAAAATGATTATGACCATTGAGAATATTCTTGACATTTTTGACTTAATCTTTTCTTCTAGACATTTATAATAAAACTTAATGTCCACTGAGGCGAAGCTGGTTTAATTAATGATACTAATTGATACTATTATTCTGACTGAATAGTGTTTTTAATCTGATCTCATCGACGGCTTTTGTTGACTGATGAAAGGAATAAAAGCAAAAAAAGGAGAATACGTGGAATTAGACATTTTTACAACATCGCCTCCAGGTTGTTATTCTCAGCATGACTGGCAGAAAAACAAACCGTTACTGAAGGAAAAGCAAGTTTTTGCAGGTTTTTAAATATTTATTTGTTAAAATAGTCATAAATACTACATTTTCTTTTAATTTTATTCAGTTTTAACTATGTTTTGTTTATTATCAGAGCTAAAAACTTATAGAACAAATGTGTTGTCCAACTTCTCTGATAAATAAATTGTGTTTACACCTTTGCACGTTTTCTATGCAGATCTAGTTTTTCTGCAGAATTCTTCAAAACTTTCTGGAACTGGATTCACTTTCAACAGAAAGCATATCATTTTATTAGATGACCCAATTTAGGCAAAGAGCACACATGTTTGTATTTTATCAGAACAAAATATAAATCCATGTCCATTAGCAGAAAGGTGCACACAGACTGCTGAATACAAAGAACACTCCCTGATCTGATGGGAAACTATCTTTATCAATGGCCGTAACACCCCAAAAGCCCGATGATGTCACAGATTAGAGTCATGGCGTTTGGTTTCCAGCATCACAGAGGCTCCTGCGCTGGTGTGTGTAAAACGGTAAGAACACGAGGAGGTGGTGTAACTGTCACTGCTATGTTAGACTAGAACAAAATCAAACACCTGATGCGGATACCCGATAGCTGCCTCAGACATCCCCCAACACCTGATGGCTGTTACTTCAGACAGTTACGTTATTTAAAGACTGATAAAATAAAATGTAAAATAACTTTTACTAATCAAACTGGACCTTTTTAATCAGGGTTAGGGTTAGTTCTGTAAAAGCAAACCACCATGCTGACAAATCAGCTTTCCTCCTCAGTATAAAAATGTTGTTTCATGTCATTAATTTTCACTTCTGCAGCCATCACACTTCATCCAGTCACTTCCAAGACAGTAAAGAGTCACAATAAAAAGCTCCAGTCACTCAAAAAACAAAAATAAAGAACTTTAAGTTTAATCAAGATTAACATAATCACATTTTAAATGACTCGTGCAAATAAATGTACATAAAAGCAAGCAAAAATACATAAAATCTAATATTTCAAATGACAATCTACAAACTAAGGTGAATAAAAGGAAAACGCACACAAAACCCATGCTAGTAGTTTAATCAGTGATAGTGGAAACCAGTCCCAGATGCATCTGTTTGTGGATCAATCGACACATGTAGCAGGGCTGTAAACAACAATGGCGGCCGTGGAGTCTGTCTGCGCAGCCACGGCGTCTGGTTTGGAAGAAGCGGAAGGCGTTAAAGCAAACAGAGAACAAATCTGAACCTATTAGCAGCGTGTAAACACCGCACAAGGCTGGAGCTGCCCATTGATCACCACTGCCTTGTAATAAATACTAACGGTTGAATGATGGCGTGATTTCCATGGCAACTGATAAAACAGGAGCATGCCTGCGTGTCCTTGGAATAAACTGTCAAAAATAAAAAATAAAAGAATACAATGAATCTGGCTTTTGGCCAAGAAGTCAGAAGTCCAAGAAGGAACTAAAAAGTGCATTTCATATAATAACAGAAATTATCATAATATTGATTTTTTTAACAAATAATTAGTCTCAGTGCTTAAACATGAGGAAGATCAAAAGTGGCAGAATCAATAAAAAAAAATCCCTCTCTAGCTTCTTTAAGTTAACTCAAACACCAAATATCCAGTTGGTCTGAAGCAAAGATGACAACGAGGTCACCGTCCACCGTGTCAAGGGCCGGTAATGAGCCTAGATCATTTGGGACCAGGTCACACAGAAACAAATGAGACAGTGTAAACATTTTTAATACATTGGGATTTTATTGTGAACATTTTAAAATAGATTTGTAAATGAGAGGGTAACGCTAAAGCAATCGTATTATTCGGGTTATGTGTGCAATTATAAAATTGCATGCTTTGCATTTAAAGGTGTTTTGTGTTTGTTTATTTATTTGTGTTGTGGGAAAAAGGTTTGTAGTTTATAGCTGCTATGGCTAACCTACAGCACCCTCACTCCTCCCCTCAGGTATCGAGATGCTTCTGCCAGAACGAGCAAATCCCGATACCGGAGGGAACAAGATAGCGCTAAACACCAGTCGCCGTTTCCCAGGTCTTACAGTGTTACACAAGATCAAGCCACCCAGTGTGATGTGTCATCTTTTCATTTTGCTGTCATGCAGTCACATGGATTTTGAGCTTTTGCAGTGCGTTTTAACACCAGTGATCAGTGTTAACACATGAGCCTAAGTTCATTTACCCCTCAGTACATTTTTCATATCTGATTTTTTTTCTGCTGCTTTTTTAATAGAAGCCTGTCCTCATAGACTGCTTGAGACTGTTCGCCAGCTCCTGGCACATTTTCTAATGCAGATTTTCCTCATATGAATAGAAGGACAATAGCTGAGCAGAGCCTGTTAAAAAGACTGTGACGGATCTCTTCCAGGAAGCGTACAGTGGGAGACAAATCTGTTCAGTCGGGTTGAATAACTGTCATGACAACATGCCAACAGCAACAAGGATTAGATCCTATAAAAGGAAAAAATGCAAACTAAGAGGGAAACATTGTGTACATTGACTCTGACAGAGTGTAAAAACCCAGAACGGCTGAATTATGTCTGCATCATGTCAGGTTGAGTCTTTTATTTTAGAAAATCATTTGTGATCAGAAAAGCAGGAGCTCAGCAGATCATCGGAAATCAATCGTCGCTATTTACCCTGTCCATATTCCCATAATGATATTTACAGTTTCTCAGCCAGTCTAGAAACCACGGTGTGATTTTTGCCACCTTCTGATACAAACACCTCAGTTTCCTCCTGAACTCCCTCTACCCAAATTCATCCGGAGTGATAAAACGTTAAGTAACCAGACAAATGTCACAGTTTATTTAACCACCATATTGTTTGCAGCTCAAGGTGAAAATAATACCATAAACTATGGAGCTGCTCATAATAATACGGCTTTGTACAACCGGGCAGCAGGAAAAAAACAATAAATAAATAACAGAGTAAGACCCGTTTCATCAAGCTAATTGCCCGTTTGTGAGAGGGAGCAAACTTTTCTAACACCACTCTATTACAGAAGCTCTTTCTTAATCATAAATAGAGCCCGTGTGTCTCAGAGGGACTTGCAATTCTAATTTACAATTGAACTAAAGACCAAAGCTATCAATCTTTCACAGACACTTTATATCTGCTCCCCTTCTCTCTTGTAATTGTGGTGACATAAACATAAACAACACAGGAAAAGGCTGCTGTGACTGATCTGTGGGAATGACAGCATTAACACACGAGCTGCAAAAAAGCATGCACACACACACACACACACACACACACACACACACACACACACACACACACACACACACACACACACACACACACACACACACACACACACACACACACACACGAGGAGGAGGAGTGAGCAGTTGGCGGCACAGTAACACACAATTTAAATACAATCTAAGCACCTTTACACCTTGAAGGGGTTAGTCAGTTGATCGTATCTGGGAAAGCTCTGATAAATCACCGTTTTCAGGAAGGCCACACCACATTTAGGTAAGGGTTAAACGATAACTAATAATGATGTTCAAACCATTTTATAATATTAAGCAGATGAGTTAAAAGTCAGTAACGGAAATTTTCATGAAGATATGTCACAATACACAACCTAAACTTTAATTTGTACACACACACACACACACACACACACACAAGCACACACACACACACACACACACACACGCACACACACACACACACACACACACAAACACACACACATTTTTCATCTGGTTTCGAATCATATAAAAATGTTGCTACAGATAATTAAGAGTAATTTCAGTTATATGTTTTCCATAAAATGACAGCATCCAGGACATTTGGGAATTAAAGCCTTTTAATTCCTAAATTCTGACACCAACATTCATGTTTTATGGATTGGCTACATCTGAAGAGTGTAAAGCTAAATAAATCTATTTGTCTTCAGCCTAATAGTAAAATAAATGATTGCATGATGTATTTATGATTGAATTATTATTTAAGTGAATATTTTTGAAAATAAATGACTACTACTAGTACAACTGCTACTACTATGTCTCTTTCTTTGTTTAAAGGGCTTGCTCATTGCATTAAAACTAGTGAGGTAAATTCTTCTGATCTATTTGTTTTTGGAGACATTTGTCGAATATATCCAACAGCTTTAATGATCAAGTGCAGGATTTGGAGTCTTATTTGCTGATATTTGGACATCTAATTTCTGATGGGCTAACAGCAGCGCAAGTCTACTGCTGACTCCGTTAGCTTTGCAATGTTGATGCTTTATCTCCATAAAGAAAACTAACCTGAAGGAGTTCTGGTGTGTTGTGCTAATACTAACGGTTACTAACGGTTAGCTTCTACTAGCTAAGATATGCTCTACTTTCTCCTGGATGCTAAATCAACAACATACTTCTCTGTCCCAAGCCAAAATGAATGAGTCCATGAATGCTAATTTTACATTGGGACATGAACATTACAGGCTTTTCTAATCCGGAAGTTTCTCCATCTATCTTCTACTGAAGGCTAATGCAGGAAATAGAGGTAGAAGACCATTTTCATGGTCTGTGAAATGTTTCATTATACTTTAATGATCAAACTAGTGTTGCAATAGGCTACGGCTGTTGGTGATGAATATAATATATGAATGCATTCTTGTAGAAGTTTTCAAAATGTATAATATATATATATATATATATATATATATATATATATATATATATATATATATATATATATATATTTATATATATATATTTATATATATACATATATATGTATATATTGGGGGCTGCTAGCATGGCGCCTCTGACAGTTGCAGTCCAATTACGTGCAAGTTTTGCTGACTGAAATATTGTCCCCCTAAATTGTTCATGACTGCACCATTTAGTCATGCTTCAACTCAAGGCCGGATTAACCACATGGGCAACTGGGCAATTGCCCAGGGCCCACGAACTCTAAAGGGCTCAGGGCAGCAAGAGCACGAGCAAAATACTGTATCTGTAATCTCCCGCTTTATATTAAACTAGGGTGACCGTACGTCCTCTTTTCCCTGGACATGTCCACTTTTCACTCTCTGTCCGGGGCTTCCGGGGGGGGGGGGGGGGGGGGGGGGGGGTTCTTGGATTGATGAAAATGTCCGGCTTTTCATCCAGGAGCAGGGATCAATTTATGGGGGAGCTAGATATCCTACACATCCAAGGGAGCCAGAACAAAGTTTTCTAGCTATATAACATCATTTATGGACTTTTTTGAACAGAGAGCACAGAGAGCGGCAGAGCGCTGATCGTTGTTGCGCAGCGCTCCAGGCATTGCTTCCAGCGCACGGTCTATTCTCAAAGTGGCGCAACCAAAAAACTAAACACACGATCGTTCAAGTTCTCTATTTTCTGTCTTATCTGTGCCTGAAGCACTCTGTTACTGCGGAGCTCATAACCTGTGCTGCGGTAATTTCACCTCACTGACGCACCATCGAAACGCGCTCTCCGCTTTGCGGTCAGGAGATCCCTTTGATCTGCTCAGAAGTAACTGATGAGGTGAAAAAGTAAGAATCCAGGCAGCAGATTTTCTGGAGAGTTTAGAGGAGATGCAGGAAGATGAGAGGCAGACAGGACAGGAAATAGTCACATAAAAACAAAAACAAGAAAACAAAACAAAGTGTTGAAAAGTAAAATATAGGTAGATTTATCTCCAACTACACGTTTTTACCTGTATAAAACATTACATTATACACATGTAATAATTATACATCTGATACAATTCAGATCACCTTCAAAACTCAGTCACACACCCAGGGCCATTTCAAGGCATTTTGGGGGCCAAGGCAAAATTACCTCCCACCCCCCCCAAACCGGGCTACATAGAAGCCTCTGTGTAATTCATACCCTCTCCAGGAGTATTAGTTATACAGTGTTTATAAAGTCCCCACAGACATTACTGACATGTTCTAATATTATCAGATGAAAAACTAAATTATCAGACATGCTGTCTCATCTGCTTCTTTTCTAAACTTGCAAAAAGTAACAAAACCATTTGAAAGCCACTATTTGTGGATTCTCAAAGTTTCCATGGAGTGTGTGACAACTTATTTTTTCATTGATCCTATCGTCTAATCTCACAGCTGAAACAAGCATCCTTAATAATCTGTGCACAGGAAGCTTACCGATGCTGTAGTAAAACAAAAGGTATTATAATTTATTATTAATAAAACCTTGTTGCAGCACTAAAGCAGAAAAATTAGATTTTGCAATAAATATGCTAAATATTTACATATGAATTGTTTTAGACCATTTTTATTGGCAGAATCTGATATTAATTTAGTTCTTACAAAAAAATGGGTCCTAACGTGGTTTGTGTGGCGTTGCCATAGTGTGATGTCATAGGCACAGATCCTCTGTCCTCTTGGACATGGAACTATGGTCACCCTATACTAAACAAACTCTCTACCCGGGCTTTTGCGCTGCACAGAGACGCTTCGCTGCCTATGGCTTTGAACGTCAGCTGAGAGCGGTTGAGAGTCAGTCTCATGCAGACTGACCAATGAAGAGAGGGCCTCAAGTTAAGACCCTCTCCTCATTGGTCACTCCACACAAGGTGGGTCAAAGGTTACCCTGAGCAGGTTACGTGATGTCAGGCATTCAAGTATTGAGTATAATTACTGCATATTACTGTAAAATATTCTGTATGTGACCATATTATGGTGATCCTTGGGTCGTGATGATGGGGCCCTTTAATATTGTTGCCCAGGGTACAACAAAGTGTTAATCCGGCCCTGCTTCAACTGATTGGCATTCAGAGCTAAATGTTGGTTGTAACATACTGAAGTAGCATTGGATAGTATTTACATGTTGTGTCATAATCTAATCCAGGAATAAAAATGGAGAATGAATGACACATTTTATGGAATTCAGAGACAAAGAATTTGCTTTAGGTGTTACGACTTGGTGACTCTCCTCCTTGAACCGTCACCTTATCGTGGTGGAGGAGTTTGAGTGCCCTAATGATCCTAGGAGCTATGTTGTCTGGGGCACTTAGTGCCCCTGGTAGGGTCTCCCATGACAAATTGGTCTTAGGTGAAGGGTGAGACAAAGAACGGTTCGAAGGATCTTTCATGGCGGTTAAAACGAAGAGTCGGAGTACCCGGCCCGGAGGGTTACCGGGGTCCCACCCTGGAGCCAGGCCTGGGGTTGGGGCCCGTGAGCGAGCGCCTGGTGGCCGGGCTTTCGCCCATGGGACCCGGCCGGGCCCAGCCCGAACCGGATACATGGGCTCGTCCAACTGTGGACCCACAACCTGCAGGAGGAACATGAAGGGTCCGGTGCAATGCAAATCGGGTGGCAGACCAAGGCGGGAGCCTTGGCGGTCCAATCCCCGGACAAGAAAACTAGTTTTTGGGACATGGAACGTCACCTCGCTGGCGGGGAAGGAGCCGGAGCTTGTGGCAGAGGTTGAGCGGTACCGGCTAGATATAGTCGGACTCACCTCGACACATTGCATTGGCTCTGGAACCCGAGACCTGGAGAGGGGTTGGACACTCTACTTTGCTGGAGTTGCTCCGGGTGAGAGGCGGAGGGCTGGGGTTGGCTTTTTGTTAGCCCCGAGACTCTCTGCCTGTGTGTTGGGGTTTACCCCGGGGGACAAGAGGGTAGCTTTCTTGTGCCTTCGGGTCGGGGAACGGGTCCTGACTGTTGTTTGTGCTTATGGGCCAAATATCAGTTCAGAGTACCCACCCTTTTTGGAGTCCCTGGGACGAGTGCTAGATAGTGCTCCATCAGGGGACTCCATTGTCCTGCTGGGGGACTTCAATGCTCACGTGGGCAATGACAGCTTGACCTGGAGGGGTGTGATTGGGAGGAATGGCCCACCTAATCAGAACTCGAGCGGTGTTTTGTTATTGGACTTCTGTGCAAGCCGCAGTTTGGCCATAACGAACACCATGTTCGAACATAAGGATGCCCACCGGTACACTTGGTACCAGGGCAGCCTAGGTCACAGGTCGATGATAGATTTTGTAGTCGTATCATCTGACCTGCGGCCGTATGTTTTGGACACCCGAGTGAAGAGAGGGGCGGAGCTGTCAACTGATCACCACCTGGTGGTGAGTTGGATCAGATGGCAAGGGAACATGCCGCGTAGACCTGGCAGACCCAAATGCATAGTGAGGGTCTGCTGGGAACGCCTGGCAGAAGAACCTGTCAAGACGGTCTTCAACTCCCACCTCCGGCAGAGCTTTGACCACGTCCCGAGAGCAGTGGGGGACATTGACTCCGAGTGGGCCTTGTTCCACTCTGCGATTGTCGAGGCGGCTGTTGCTAGCTGTGGTCGTAAGGTGGCCGGTGCCAGTCGTGGTGGCAACCCCCGTACCCGCTGGTGGACACCAGAGGTTCGGGGAGCCGTCAGGCTGAAGAAGGAGGCCTACAGGGCGTGGCTGGTCTGTGGGTCTCCGGAGGCAGCAGACAGGTACCGGATAGCCAAGCGGGGTGCAGCAGTGGCAGTTGCCGAGGCAAAATCTCGGGCGTGGGAGGAGTTTGGTGAGGCCATGGAGAAAGACTATCGATCGGCTCCAAAGAGGTTCTGGCAAACTGTCCGGCGCCTCAGGAGAGGAAGGCAGCAACTCGCTCACACTGTTTACAGTGGGGATGGGGAGCTGCTGACGTCAACTGAGGCTATAGTCGGACGGTGGAAGGAATACTTTGAGGAGCTCCTCAATCCCACCAATGCGCATTCCGAGGAGGAACCAGAGCTGGGAGGCCTGGGGATGGACTGTCCGATCTCGGGGGCAGAAGTTGCTGAGGTAGTCAAACAACTACACAGCGGCGGAGCCCCGGGGGCGGATGAGGTTCGTCCTGGGTATCTCAAGGCTATGGATGTTGTAGGGCTGTCATGGTTGACACGTCTCTACAACATTGCGTGGTCATCGAGGGCAGTTCCTAGGGAGTGGCAGACCGGGGTGGTGGTCCCCATCTTTAAGAAGGGTGACCTGAGGGTGTGTTCCAACTATAGGGGGATCACACTCCTCAGCCTCCCTGGAAAGGTCTACTCCAATGTACTGGAGAGGAGGGTCCGATCGATAGTTGAATCTCAGATAGAGGAGGAGCAATGTGGTTTTCGTCCTAGCCGTGGAACTGTGGACCAGCTCTATACCCTTGCAAGGGTGATGGAGGGGGCATGGGAGTTTGCCAACCCAATCCACATGTGCTTTGTGGATTTGGAGAAGGCTTATGACCGTGTCCCCAGGGGCACCCTGTGGGGGACGCTCCAGGAGTATGGGGTGGGTGGCTTTCTGTTAAGGGCCATTCAGTCCCTTTACCAGAGGAGCGTGAGTTTGGTCCGCATAGCCGGTAGTAAGTCGGACCTGTTCCCAGTGAGGGTTGGACTCCGCCAGGGCTGCCCTTTGTCACCGGTTCTGTTCATCACTTTTATGGACAGAATTTCTAGACGCAGCCGTGGTGTGGAGTGTGTCGAGTTTGGTGGCAGGAGAATCTCGTCTCTGCTTTTTGCGAATGATGTGGTCCTCCTAGCTTCATCCAGCTCTGACCTTCAGCTCTTGCTGGGTAGGTTCGCGGCCGAATGTGAAGCGGCTGGGATGAGGATCAGCACCTCCAAATCTGAGACCATGGTTCTTGACCGGAAAAGGGTGGCTTGCCACCTCCGGGTCGGGGGAGAGGTCCTACCTCAAGTGGAGGAGTTTAAGTATCTCGGGGTCTTGTTCACGAGTGAGGGTAGGAGGGATCGGGAAATCGACAGAAGGATTGGTTCGGCGTCTGCAGTGATGCGGACGCTGAGCCGATCTGTCGTGGGGAAGAGGGAGCTGAGCCAGAAAGCCAGGCTCTCGATTTACCGGTCGATCTACGTCCCAATCCTCACCTATGGTCATGAGCTTTGGGTAATGACCGAAAGAACGAGATCGCGGATACAAGCGGCCGAAATGAGTTTCCTCCGTAGGGTGGCCGGGCTCAGCCTTAGAGATAGGGTGAGGAGCTCGGACATTCGGGAGGGACTCGGAGTAGAACCGCTGCTCCTCCGGATCGAAAGGAGCCAGTTGAGGTGGTTTGGGCATCTGGCCAGGATGCCTCCTGGACGCCTCCCCGGGGAGGTGTTTCGGGCATGTCCTGCCGGCAGAAGGCCCCCGGGTCGACCCAGGACACGTTGGAGAGGTTACATCTCCAATCTGGTCCGGGAACGCCTTGGGGCCCTGCCGGAGGAGCTGGTGGACAAGGCCGGGGAGAGGACGGCCTGGAGCTCCCTAGTTGGGATGCTGCCCCCGCGACCCGGACCCGGATAAGCGGAGGAAGACGAAGACGAAGACGAAGAGGAAGACTTGGTGACTTTGCAGCTTCCATGTGCATAAAAAGTTAAGGTTAAAACACTCAAAATTCATAGTCATGTCTTGCTGTTAATCCCTCATGTGAGTTTGAGTTGTTGAGGCAGCAGCTTTTGCAACTTTGACAGATCATTTCCAGAAGCAAATGCCTGAAACCTTTCCCGGGATGCGTCCAAGGGTCATCATGACCAAATGCCTGAATCACCTCAGCAGGATATTCTCAATGGGGAGGAGCAGCCGCTCTACTCCGAGTGTCCAAATGTCAAATCTCCTCACCTTAACTGTATTGGTCTGCCCACCATGTGGAGGAAACTTATTTTGGTTGCCTGTTATCTTGCTCTTTTGGTCATTACCAAAAGTTTATGACTGCAGGTGACGTTTGAAACACGGATCAAGTAAAATTTCATGTTCTGGCTAAGTTCCTACCCAACAAATCGCATCACTGCAGATGTTGCCTCAATCTGTATGATCTCCTGCTCCCTCCTTCCCTCACTCATCAACAAGAACCCAAACTCCTCCACTCCCCCATCCCAGAGTAGGCAGTTCACCCTTTTTCTTGTTCCAAGATGCTCCACAGATCCTTTCAGTTGCAAAAATGAAGCTGACATCATTCTTTATTAGCTTTTAAAGAAAGGCAAATTCTAATGATCGATTTAAAGCTAAAATTTTCTACAACTGATCAGTGCACTTGTTATTAAAGGTTTAAATGTCTAGATTTTGTTTCAGAAGTTTTGCAAACTTCTGTCCCAACCTGAAAACCTGATATCTCCTATACTTTTTTTGTTGCCATTGGCAGAATTGGTTTAAACAACACAGATAAAAGTGGCGGTCAGACTTTAAAGGGGCATCTAATTAGATAGTGGTGCAGAGACACAAGTAAATCATGTTAAATACAGCCATTAAACCCGCTGCACAAGATGAGAGGAGGAACTCGCCTTGCTGATGCGATAGCTTCATATCTTCTTCAAAGCACAGAGATGCTCTCATGCTGTCAGCATGCTACCGCCGAGCCTTGGACACATTCCTGCTCGCAGTGGCGGAGCCATGTCACCGCCGCTGCACCATGCCTGATGATGCCTTTAATGACGAGCCGTTTCATTAATGAGTTAATGCAAAAACTCTCAATGTCATCAGCAAAGATAAGAAGGAAGAAAGCGCTGCATTGTGCACATAATAACAGGCTCCCTGCCTGCCCCAGAGATGTCACGGGTCAGCCATGTTAAGAATGTGTGTGCCCAATCATCCACCGATCTTTATCTGATGGGCCCGCAGCTAACCATGACATGGGTCCAATCAGGGGTGCTGATGAATGGACAAAGGGGACCTTGAATTGCTGAAGCTGCCTCACGACTGCTTCTCTACTAAATCATGATGACATTAGCAATCAATACACCAATTACTGAACAAGATATTAAACATGTTCTGCAAAGCAATGATCTATACACAGTGCAGTGTGTACAGTAAGTTAACGTCACAGAGTTGAGGAGTTTGGAGCGAATCGTCTTGTCACCAGCACGCTGTTGACTCAAAAGTCTAACTGTATTCACGTCTATTAGCAGAATTGGTGTTGAAAGATTCACAAATTGATAAATCAAGATCTTAGATGTGTCTAGACGTCACAATGAACTGGAGAATAAAAGGTTGATGAAATAAATTCCAGTGGTCGCTGACAACATAAAACCTGACAAATTGTAACAGCGGAGCATGTAATCCACACCGCTGTCATTCACAGCTCTCTAAGCTCTTCCTGACGGTCTTAGTATCAGATTTAGGACTTCAGCCAAGATCAGGAAAAAAAAATACCGTCTAGCGACACTTGTCTCAAACTACATTATCTGAAATCAAACGCTCGATTCCACTCCCACCGTTCCGTATAGAACAATCAGTCCTGCCCTAATATGGGAATGTCTCTAATCCTCACAAAAGGATGCTGACATTTATACCCAGCAGAAATGAATTAGGCAGGGACTGAATTCCTCCACTGGCTTTGTGCATGCTACACAAGTCTGGGAGGACAGATAATGACACTTTATTACAGGGTCATTATGGCAGGTAGCTCTCAACGATGAATAGGCACATGGACAGCTGTGAGACAGGTGACCCAACATGTTAACAAATGTGGCAAATGGGTATTATGGGACTCATGAATTCAGCAGAAGCTCAGGGGAAAGATCAACATAAAAGCTGTGCCACTCTAAGGATTGCCAAGTAAGATTCACATGTTGTCAATTTTTAAGGAGGTTCTCTTCACTGTTACACTATTAAAAAGTGGAGGAGGACAATGCCTCTTGCAGAAAGTCACAAATACCTCAAAAATATGCTTTTGTTGTTGATGACTCATTAGTTTGATCAAACCATCTTGCAGACAATTAAATCAGAATTTATGATTCTACAAATTGTTTTACAAATAAAATCCCATGTTGGGACAAGGCCATGGTTATTTTACCTTTCTGTTTTTCCCACATGATAAAAATCGCACCAAGATATGAAAAAGTCAACAAGAACATGATAGAATTTGCACAAAACTTCCATAGTGAAAGCATGGTTTTAAATAGGGCTTCCAGACTAGCGCTGGCTCTACTTCACCTAGATAAGGTAGGAAGTACTTACATCTGCAGTTTTTTTTCCAGCCCTTCCCAGCTTCGGGCTGCATTAGTTCAACACACCCACTGCGAACTGATTGGCCAGCTCAAATTCATGCCTACCATTTGGGGGAGTCTCCGATTGGCGGATAGAATCAGCCAGTGGGGGCTATCTGCATGTGCGATTCATCAATCCGGATACTGTGGATTAAAAAAAGCATTTATTTTACTCTTTCTCTCTGAGACACACACACACACACACACACACACACACACACACACACACACACACACACACACACACACACACACACACACACACACACACACACACATTGCCAGGCTTGAGCTGCGCCATGACAGACACAGCTGAGCAGGATGCAATATCAAAGTGAAAGTGTCCAAAATGGGGATGACTGATTGTGTTGTAAAGCACCTTTGAGGGTTTCTAGTACTCTAGAAGGTGCTATGTGAAATACAGGTCATGGTTATTGGGTGGATTGTTTTCTCGTGTGATTAAAAGAGGGTGTATGTGGCTATATGTTTGGGTGTTTGTAATAAAGTGCTATTAAGCGAAATAAATAAAAATTGCATTGCTTTGGGGTATTTATTATATGAATGCACCAAATCCACAAATTCTTATCAAAGAGAATAGGCCAAAAAATTAAATCAAAATGAAAAACGCCAACATTGGATTAAACTAGCAAGCTAAAATGGTTTGACAGCATTTCATCTGGTTCCCAAGTTTTATAAATCAAAAAGCTGATTCATCATCCTTCCATAAACTCAGGGCCAACACCATAAACAAAATAATGTTTCATTTCTACAACCTCAAACATCTAAGCATAACCTCCGGTATAGGTTTTAAATTGTTGCATCTTCCAGACTTAAGAAAACAATAAAAACAAACAGGTTAAACTTTAGTGTGAAGTAAAAAGGAAAACTTCTGAATCTTTGCTGCTCCCATCAGCCGTACGGTCAAGTTTCAGTCGGTCTATTGATACTGCTTGACGTTCACCTGTTTCTTTTGTCACTCTGCCAAGCGTTCGTCCAATGAGATCAGACCAGTAACCTGCAAATCCTATAACATGAGATTAACCCTTTTGACTTCACAGACAAGAAAATGGCATTAGCTAATGTACAGACAACGGAAAAGCTCCGTGTGCATTCTGATATCACTGAAAGAGACACACAAGCACTTTGTTCTCAAGTTAACCACTTGCTTTTCAGTTCTCTGCCTCCACCTGCTCAGGTTAAAGTCATTCATTATCTTTTTGTTTAATGTGTGACATGTTTCTCAGCAACACTTTGAAAGAAAACCAGTCAATGTAACGCTCCAATATTTGAATAAAGTTTGCACTCTTTGCATCAACAAAAGGTCTAATCAGATGGTTTTATCTCTTTCACCTCATGTATTTTAGAGAAAAATGATAAGTTTCTAAAAACCCAGGAGTCTTAAAAGCCTAGATTGAGTTTTTATTTATTTACGCAAACTGCAGTGATTTTTTCCCACATATGTTATGTATAAATCTACTAGAATGAACATAACCTCACATTAGATAGAATAAAGCTTCAACATGATATAATTACGTCTCAAGACCAAGGAGAGGGGTTCAAAGGAAAAGCAGAAGAAAAAATCCCATGGCCAGTGAACTTTGTGACCCTTGGGCTTTCCGTATGACCCCAGCCAATAAGAAATGCCTTCAGTAATTTGAATCAAGTGGAGGTGTGTCACATTCAAACAAACGTAGCTGAAAAGGCCTGCTGGAGCAGTGCACCCTACCCCTGACCAGATGTGTTCGGGGCTTCTTTCTTTATTAAAGGAGAAGCTGATAGCTGCAGGTGCAAGGCTGACACGAAGGCCAGCTTTGCAGGCCTTCATAAAGGGGATATCTATTGCTTGTGTTTAATCAGAGCCAGTGGGACGGGATGGGATTCATTGCTCTTTGATGGAGAGCACTGTTATGAAGATGGACAGTCACTTTGCTCTCTAAGTGAAGCCATCGTTTAGCCTCAATTCCCAGAGAAAAGGCCCATTTGTTATCCACGGGGGGAGTGCAGCGGGGCAGTTATGCTGCGTGGAGGTTGCATGCATTTTCCACACAATTACGGGGCATAGGCATACATTAATGCTAAGAAAAATGTGACTAAGCTGAAGCAAGTGACACAAAATAGACTTTGAATGTGTCTTTCTGTAACAGAGTAAAACAAACTCACTTTATTGTGATGACTAGGTCACATATGGCCTTTTATGTAAAAAAGGCCACATATGACCTAGGCATTACAATAAAGGCCTTTTAACTTTTTATATTTGAGAGTGCCTTGGAGTTTTTCTTCTTATTTCGACTGAATCTTCCATCCAAAGAGCACTTTAAACCAACTTATGAGTCCAGGAAGCGCTCCTTTATAAAAGTTCTTTGTAAACTCACACACTTTACAGATCAGTAATTGGTTTAAAACTAGAAATTCTTTCTAAAATGATGATCCTTTTACAGAGTAAAGTATAAAATGTATTGCTGCCTTTGAAGGTGTGGAGCACTCATTTTATCAATACATTTTCAGTGGTCTCTAGGAGAAATGAATGCCTTGTAAGTCGTACTTGAGGGGGAAGAAGTACACCAACGCACTATTTTCAGGAGCAATAATTTACCCACATCACAGCTGAGCTTCAGATTGCAGGTTTTGGAGTCTTATTTCCTGATATTTGGACATCTCACCCCTTATTGGATAACAGCAATGTGACTCTATCACTGGCTTGCAACTTGGATGTTTTATCTCCACAAATAACATAAGCCTGGAGGAGATTCTGCAATGTGGTGGAGTTGCTAATGCTAATGGTTAGCTTCTACTAGTCGAGATATTCTCTACTATTTCCTGGACGCTAATCCAACAACAGCCTTCCCTGCTGTGAGCCAAGATGGGTGAGTGCAGGTGTGGACTGGCTTTTCTGGATATCTGGCACTGTCCGGAAAAACTATGATAGCGCGGTCCTCTCAGCCATTGTGTCTCCATACAAAATCTTTCCTTTCGGAACATGTGGCATTCAATGACCAGAAGAAACTGTTTTCCATAGCTCTCTGTAGGAGACTGAGAAGTATCATAAATTGCAGCATTGAGGGGGATTAAAGCCACATTGTTTTGGTATCGGGAGTTTAGAAACTTGATTTTAAAGCAAAGTGAATGATACTTCTTTTCTTTTCCTTTCATTCCACTTCATCAGCTACTCTGAAAATAGGGACACGGGCATATCCTGACAAATAACTCAGATGTTCCTTTACTGGAATTTAACCTATTGACATCCTACAATATACAACATTAAATAATATACCAGTTTGATTAAAGCACTTTTGTTATTTGGTGTTCTGTAAATGAACTGAAATTAATTGAGCTGACATGATTTCAGTCTGTTGTTACCAAAAGTTTCAACTACAGACCCACAAAATAGCATTTGTCAAGGTATACAACACCAAATCTCTGATTTGACAATGCAAACATACATAAAAAGCCAAAAATTACCCTAAGCCTAAGGAAAGCCACTTCACTTTTTCCTGTTTATGAATATTTAGTGAGTTTTGGAACAATTGTGCTAGAAATATGGCTTTAGAAATTGTTTTCCTATTTTAGTATGATTTCTGAAAATCATCCCAAGACCTGAGAGGAGCCAGTTGAGGTGGCTCAGACATCTGGTCAGGATGCCTCCTGGACACCTCCCTGGTGAGGTTTTTCGGGCACATCCAACTGGGAGGAGACCCAAGGGAACACCCAGGACATGCTGGAGGGACTATATCTCTTGGCTGGCCAGGGAACGCATTGGGATTCACCCGGAGGAGCTGGCTCAAGTAACTGGGGAAAGGGAAGTCTGGGCGTCTCAGCTTAGGCTGCTGCCCCCGCCACCCGACTCCGGATAAGTGGCTGAATATGGATGGATGGATGGATCCCAAGACTCTCTGCGAAGCTCCTGGAGAACCACAATGGAGTCCCTACCACATCTTTGGGATCAACTGATTTAAACAGTTAAAAAATGCTTCACTTGTTTGTTTTTACTGACACCTCTTTGTCATGTTGGGAGGTGTGGAGATGGTAGACCATGTGTGGTGGAGAGTTCAGGAGGCAGGAGAGCCACAGTCAGGGAGGCCGGGGCAGATCATGACAGTATCCCCCCCCCCCCCTTAAGGGGCGGATACCAGACGCCCATAAGCCACATAGCACAGGAGACTCGGGAACAACGAAGACTAGACTCGGGCACACATGACTCGGGAACACAGTAGACAGGACTCGGGAACACAGAAGACGTGACAAGGGAACAAAGAACTCAGTCCGGGGCTGCGGATCAGGGGCCTCTCAGATCAGGCGGCACAACTCTGACTTACGATGGGTCTCTTGCGCTCGGACCAGGAAACTCAGACTTGAAGACTTTACTTAGGACGGACTCGAACACTTGGCAGGAACACTGGAACACTTGACTTGGGACCAGGAAACTGGAACACTTGACTTGGGACCAGGAAACTCAAACACTTTACTTGACTTGAAACCAGTAACAGGAACACGAACACTTGACTTGACTTGAGACCAGGAACAGGAACACAAAGACTTGACCACGAAGACTTGGCTTGACCACGAAGAATTGGCTTGAACATGAAGACTTGGCTTGAAGACGAAGACTTGGCTTGAACACAGGAAACAAACTGCAGCAGCAGGCGTGGGACCCAGCAGGAACTGCAGCAGCAGGCATGGGACCCAGCAGGAACCGCAGCGTGAAGGACCCACAGGCACAGACCCCGCAGGCGTGAACCAGGAAGCAGGAAGAAACAGCAGGAGCGACGCGAGGGAAACAGGAGTAGTAGCAGGTACTCGGAAAACAGTCCTGAGCAGGTGCACACCAAGACTCGACTGGATCCACAGGCAGGCTCAGGTGAAGGCAAGCAGCCATGGAGCGGAAGACCAGCCCTGCCACTCCGAAGAACACTGGCGTGCGCAGGGGTTTTACCCCTATAAAAAAAACTCCAGAAACAGCAGCTTCCGTGAAAAACGGGACGGGGCGAAAACAGCAGGAGGAGAATGACCCTAATCACCCCGAAGACAAATAGGATGCGCCAGGATCTCCCAGAGGGCTTCGACCACCCCGAGAACAGGTAGGATGCGCCGAAAACACAAAACAGAAAGCTCCTTCTGCTGAAAAGGAGAGAAAAAAAATAATGATCCTTCAGAAAAGACGTTAAGCTCACCACAAGTCCAGGTTGGTCGGATCATTTTTTCATGTTGGGAGGTGTGGAGATGGTAGACCATGTGTGGTGGAGAGTTCAGGAGGCAGGAGAGCCACAGTCAGGGAGGCCGGGGCAGATCATGACACTTTTCTTTGCCTAGGAGACACGTTTCATTATTGATACGTTGTCTTTTTTCTTTCTTTTGCTTAATTTAATATGTGTATTATGAGCAAAGTATTCCATTTTTTGTCCCAAACCTCCCATGGATCTCGTTCTCCGTGTGCACGTGCCTCGCTTTAATCACCAGCCTTGTACTTTCCAGCCCTCTCCAGAAAAAGAACTCAGCTTCACGTGTTGGCCGTGAACACTGGCGCTGAACGTAAATCATTAAGTGTGAAATCATCCAGTGTGAATGCAATTCCCGTGGATAGTGAGCTGAATCATTACCACTTTCTAAACTCAAATGGAAGATTAGATGCCTATAAAAAGTCTGTCCCTTTAACAGCACCGTCCACTGCTACAGCGCTGACCTCCACGGGTCTGTTAGGATTCTTTGGAGGACAGGTTTATCTTCGCTAACAGGAAAAGAATGACCCGTCTGAAAAGCAAGATGAGGAAGATGGCTCCATGTGTAGCTTTAACTCCTCGCGTTGTCATCCAAGGGGATGAGAGCGGCACCATGTATCATTTGGAGGAAGAAGCTTCACTCACCCTATTTGTGATTTTGAAGTCCGGTTCTAATATGCTAAGTGGGAGTGTGTCCGAAAGGTTGATGTATAGTGGCAAAAAAAAAAAAAGCATTTAAACTGACGTGAGTTATCGGTAATGATAATAAGTAATTAAATTAAAGAGAATTCATTGGCTACATTAGTTATTGTGCTGCTAGCCAGACCCCCCCCCCCCCACCACCACCACCACACACACGCACGAACGCACACACACACACACACACACACACACACACACACACACACACACACACACACACACACACAGTATAAGTCACTAAAATCGTATCACTTTTTACATGTCCCTGATTATTTTGGCCCTGAACCACAACACAACTGGTTTTTAGTTTCTCTGTCGTTTCTACATTTAGGGATTTTCCTGATCCAGTGTTTTGTTTCTAAATATCCAAACTTGACAGCCTTCAACGTTTGTGTCTGCATCTTTTCTGCCACATGTTGTGTTTCACACTTGCCTTGTCTCAGCTGTCCTGGCTTTGTTGTGTTTAATGGTATCTCCAGCCTTGGAACGCTGATACCAGTGGAGAGGTTTGAGTGTTAGCACTCCTCTGTATCTGTTACAATTAGTTTTTTGATTAAGGAAGCATGTACGGCTGTTTGAAGCCTTTAATGTTGTGTCAACAGGATGATGATAGAGAGAGCAGCATGGACGCCAACACAGAGGCCAGTAAAACGCTCAGTACGGACCATTTTATCTTCCTAATGGAAACCAGATGACCTTTCATCTTCTTCCCCTCCTCTCCTATTTAATGTTTCTGTTGATGTGTTACAGACTTAAAGTATTCTTGTACTTTTTGTAATTTATTCCAATGTGTAAGATGTTTTATCACGTTTGTGTTTTGGCCAATGATTTTGACACAGTAATATAAGTAAATTGGCTTCATGAATATAATTAATTTAAAGTGATTTGGCAAAATAATTGTATCAATGCAAAACATTTGTTTTTTTACAACAAATTAAATTGAATTAAAATTGAATTTTATTCATGTCAGTAAACATGAATTGTTCATTTTTCATGAAGACATGTACAACTTTAAAGGTGTGATTGACAGAAAATAGATGGTGTACATCTAGGGTTTGAAAATCCTCACAGATCTATGTCACACTGAATTAGCATTCACGACCTCACCAATCTTGACTCACGACAAGGGAGGCAGTTGTTGTTTTATACGCCAGGGAAATAGGGATTGTATGAACTAGTCGACTAGTCACTGCTCTGTAGTGACATCGACTAGTCGCTGTCACGTGATAATGACCGGCAAGATGCAATCCTCGCAAAAGACAGCAGGTGACGAGCTCCTGCGCGTCGGGAGGAGACGCGCTGTGCCAGAGCGTCGGTACTGACACCCGCCGTAAAACGGACATTTGACCAAATTGTGACCTTTACCCTCTTGAAATTTAACCTTCCCCTCACCCCCATCCTAACCTTAACCAGCTTGCACATGCAAAGCTCTGATTGTTGACGCACTCCAGACATCTGCATCCTGAGCACGGCCACAGTAACATTATCAAATCAGGTGTCGCCACCTCAAAAACAAATTTAACACACAATCGTTCATGCCAGCTCATTTCTTTTTATGTTTTCTGTCTTTTATTTGTGCCTGATGTGTTTCGCTGCTGTGGAGCAGGGCGCATCACCTTGTCCTCCGGTGACGCACCTCACCGGTGCGGCCGGCGTGCACCCCGCTGTTTTTGCGGTCGGTAGATCTTTTAGAACTGCAGTTCAAAGTTAACTCATAAGGTGAATATATATGAACCCAGGTAGTAGTTTTTCTTCAGGATTGAGAGGAGATGCAGGAAGATAATAAACAGACAGGACAGGAAAATAGTCAAATAAAAACAAGTTAGTTTTTGAATCTGCTGGTTGCAACAAACAGACACCATTGAAGGTAATCAGAAGTGAGGAACAGAAAATGAAATAATTATTTTAATGTTTAGAGCAGCAGGAACTCCGAGAGGCTGCAGGCGCATCAGTGAGTTTGTGGCCGCTGCGCAGGGGGAGGGGGGAGAGGGCTGAAGCAGAAACCACCATTGTTAAAAGAAATGTGTTTAACTTTAAAAATGTGGGCGCAATTTTAATTGTCAAAAAATAAACTCCAGCGAACCAACCCCCCCCCCCCCCCCCCCCCCGCCGCTTCAGGTGTATGACGTCATCAAGGACTAGTCAAAGTCGACTCGATTTTCATTACTTGACAGTCGACTTAAACAAAATTAACAGCAGAGGATGTTTCGGCTAGTTTAAGCTAACCATTAGCATTAACAACACGGAGAAGAAGAAGAAGAAGAAAATATCATTTCTATAGCGCCTCTCAAGATAAAATTCACGAGGCGCTTCACAAAAACAAAAAAATATAAAAATATTATAAAACATTTAGAAAATGTTTAAAAATATATTCAAAATGAGCAAAAATAATCAATTGGGATTTAAAAGAAAAAATGCCAAGAAAGAGAGAGTGTGAATAGGAAAGAGGGAAATCAGTGGATCCTGAGGAAGGTGGAATAGGTGGGGAGAGCAGAATAAAGAGAGAGGGGTTGAAGAAGGTCATACAAAAGCCAGCTTGAACAAATGAGTCTTCAGCTGCTTTTTGAAGGAGACCACTGAGTCCACTGATCTCAGGCTCAGGGGGAGAGAGTTCCAGAGTCTGGGGGCCACAGCAGCAAATGATCTGTCACCTTTGGTCTTTAGCCTGGTGCTGCACAACCAGTAGACTTTGATCACTGGACCTCTGGGACCTACTGGGGGTGTAGGGACTAAGAAGATCACCAATGTAAGATGGTGCTTGTCCAAGTAAGGCCCTATAGACCAGAACCAGGAGGCAGAAGGTTCTCCAGACCAGTGTTTTTTGTGGACATGAAATATCCATGTAGGAAATCAGTGGTAGAGTCGCATTTCTGTTATCCATTCCGAGGTAAGATATCCAAATATCAGGAAATAGTACTCGAAAATCTGCCATCTGAAGTTCAGTTGTTATGTTTTATGTCCAAGAAATGGTGCGTCGGAATGACAATCAATCATTCACCCATTCACCACCGGTCTCTCTGAACACCACCATCAGGCAAGGGTGGGTTAAGTGTCTCGCCCAAGGACACAGCGACAGAGTCAGCGGGGCTCGAACCTGCAACTTTCCGTTTACGGGGCGAGCTCTTAACGCCTGTGCCTCCGTGTCGTTTAACTTGGCACAACTGTGATGTGGATCTGAAAAGTACCACTTCCTCACCTGCACACAATCAGGATGTTTTTTAGGCATTAACCCACCAAATGTAACCAAACATGTTCAACAAACCATAGTTTTGTACAATAAAAAGTCGAGAAACGCATATGTGAGATGCATTATTTGTTTGTTTTGTTTAGTTTTGTTGTGGTTTCCGTTGGATAGTGGTGCTTAAATCTTGTTCTGCAGCCAGCCACTATGTGGTGCATGTCTCGTTTTGGCTTGAGCATCCATGCATCAAGTTATAACACGTTTTGTCCTTTGATATCATGACAACAAACAATGGAAAGTTCTCTAAACATATCACTGATGTTTTCAGATGAATATGTTCAACTAAACTTCACCTGAAAATATTTAACAATCAAACCTAACAGAGCAACATGAGAAAAAAAAGAAGTCTGCAAAATCTAAGGAATATTAGCACTCAAATAACAATAAACGGCAACAGCTGGTCTTGGATGTGCTAATCTTAATCTGTATGATGCTAAAAAGTATTAAGTGACACAAGCTGACTTTTTTGGTGGTCATTTTGTTGTTGTTGTTTTTTTGTCTAAAACTTAAAAAAAAAATATTCGATTTCGATTTTTTACCTGAATGGACTCCGTTTTGAGCAGTAGCTTATCCTTTAAGTCCCAAAAGCAACCAGGAAAGACGGAACGCTGGTGCTGTCCTGAAACAGCTTCAATCTCCAAACTTTCATGGCGGTTCATGTTTAGTTTGCGTTGCATAATTTTTTTGATTTCTGTGGTTATTTAAAAAAAAATACCATCAGCAGATACATGTAGCCCTTCTGATGCATCCAGGGGTCAAACGTTTTGCAGGAAGTTCTTCATATTCCTGCCAAAATAACGATGTAACTGATGGCCGTGCAAAGTCTTGTTAAATAACATTTGCATACAAATGTGCTGATGTCTGGAGAGTGGAGCTGTTTTAAAACAGCAGAATTAAACTTTGGAGCTGGCTTCACTGAGACAAGCCATTTGTAACTTATGACTATGATCTGAATGGACACAACTCCAAGCCAACATCAATGCTTTCTCATAAAAATGATGCCATTATTTCCTTTATGACACTTAAAAACCTCTTTTCTGAACGATTCATTCATGAACCACAATCCACCAAGTTTGAGAAGTTGCTCTCTAAATGCTGCTTACTAAGTACACAAAGAGATTTCATAAATAAACATGTCAAGAAGTCCAAAGGTCAAGCAACCACTGACATTTTGTATTTTGAAATGCTGCAAAAATATTCGGGATTCATGTCCGTAGCACCTCGGTGGTTTGAGCGATCATGTGTTGAAGGAATTTGTAAATAAATAAATAAATAAATAAATAAATAAATAAATAAATAAATAACGTGTGTTTTCCCTGCTTACATTTTTTTCTCTTTAGTTTGGTGTTTTATGTTTTATTTGTTTTTCGTTATTGTTGTAATTGTTTTAACACAATTTTGTCTCATTTTTCAGCTGTTTAAATTTGGCTTTTACTGTGGAGTTTTCCCTGGTCCTTAATGTACAGCACTTTGGTCCGCTGTCATGCTGTTTTCAAATGGGCTTTATAAACAAACATGGTGTGGTAAAGTAAATAAATAACAGTTGCGAGGAAGTAATGAAAGTGCTTCTCTGTATTTTATTGCATTAAACAAAACGATTCTTGCAAAATCTTTAGGTAAAAAACGAGATCTATAAACTGGGTTATCTCAGAAGTTTTGATTAAGATTCTGAATCAATACACCCAACATGCATCCTTTTACTAGTTTCTCACTGACTAATAAACAACTTTTTTTACATGATTTTAAGGAAATAAATAGATTTTTTTAGCAGGTCTGAAGGTCTTTTCAATGTTTGCTGCTTTTGAGCACCATGAACCTTCTCTGTCCCTCTCACAAACATGAAAAAGAGATAAAAAAAAAGTCCTGGCATGCAAGCGGTGTGATAAGTTGCAGCTTGCGTAGTTTTGTTTGGTTTACTTAATCCCCGAGCTGGAAATGACCTTGTGAACTTAAGCTTGGTTGAATGTTTTTTTCTCTCTTCCTTTTCTTCTGTTTTTGCTTCTTCTTTTCACTTTATTTCGCTCTGTCAGCAGCTCGCCCTCTCCACACAAAACCTGCATTGCAATTTGGATCGCTTTCAACTATTCGGATCTCCTGGGTTCGTACTGTAGCTGCCATCAAGCGACTGCGTGCTGCTGCCATTTCATTCTGCCGCTTTCACACATCGCAGGTCAAAGATCGCTGTCCTCGAACAATTACATTCACTCCTTTCGCACCAGGTCCAACCTGCTTTCATCAAACCTGCTTTTGTGCACACATGGCCTCTAACCTGGCCAACCTCGGTTTAATCATTACCATGACCTGCTTATCTGATTGTCAAGCAGGTAACCATTAATATGTGTTTACTTCCCGATGACCTCTATAATGTGCACACCGCCTTTGCCCTACAAATGTCAGCCCTATCATCCAAGTTGGCCTGTGGTTTTATTCTTGTTTGTTTGCTTTTGAAAATTGTGCATTTTTTTTAGAAAGAAGGGGAAAAGGAGCAAAAAGAATGATATTGGTTGTGTGAAATCCTGCCACGTGCCTGTGACCGGCCATCTTTTTGTTTAGCTGATGCAGAATGATAACTCACCGGTTGTCTTCCTTGGTGAGATTGATAATATAAAGTCAGGAGGTGTCCTGACATAGTTATATCTGTTGGTGTCCTCGAAAAGACAAGGAGAGTCAATTACAACAGCAGAGTTGAACGCCTGTGCGAGTGTCAGCTCCCCACGCAGACGGCTGTGATAAATAACACCTGACCTCACACCAGGCGGTGGGTTTCTCCGCAGGGCCCGAGACAGACCTGCACAAGGAAATGTGAAATCGAGGCAAAGGTGTAGGGCACTGCATGAGGAGGACGGGGTACGTCTGAATGAGCAGCAAGATGTGTCAAGGAACATAGAGCAACCACAGTAGTGGTGTTTACTTTATGGCAATGCTGTGAAGATATGAAACTTCACTTGGGGGGGGGGGGGGGGGGGGGTTGCCCTGCTGTTATTCATACCTGTTTCTGACAAGAAAAACAAAGCTCCAGCCCATCTTTGCACAAACTAAAATTTTTTCTTTTATTTTTATTTTTACACGAGACATAAAGCGGCAGGCTGTTCTGTTCAGGACTCCCGTCGCGCTCTCGTCTGAGTGTAATCTTTGCTGGCAGAAAGCAAGTGCGGGTATCAGGTCACTTTCCATGGCTTCCAGTAACTTGCAGCCACAGAGCTCTTCATCCAGCAGAGGCTGCGTGCAGATTGTCGATGCTCCGAGTGCAGACCTGTGAGTTCAGATGTGAACAGTCTTGGTTATTGGGTTCCTGCAAATCTGACAGCATAGCATCAAGCGTTGCTGCAGCGAGTGCAGCTGAATGCTTCTGCATGCATTTCCTTTGTGTATATGTATGCATACGGGTGTGTATGTGTGTGTGTGTGTGAGGGGCAGAGAGGGGCAAGTGGGGGAGTCCCAGGTCCCACGGGAGACACAGTGGCTGAAAGAAAGGAGGAATGAGCAACAGGCAGACACAAGGGCACAGGCAGATGTGTGGAAAGATAAATGAGGAGATAAATCACGGAGTGTCTGGGCCCAAGGCATTTGCATTCCTGAAATGAAACTCCAAGGAGAAACACTGCTGCGTATCCAGCTTCAGTGTGTTTTATAAAAAAAAATCACATGCAGTGTGTCTAAATGTGCCATGCTTGGGAAAGGAGGTGTTCTTATTCCCAGGTTTTCCTTATGATGCTCTGAAAGAGTCAAAAACATGGATTCTGATGGGGTCCTAGCAGCAATCACTTTCAGTTGAAGTAACAAGCTGCAGCTAATTGGAGGTAAGTGCAACAGCAAGCATTCCTTCTGCTCTGCATGCAAAAATAAAAGGGTGACAGGCGACACCCACCCAGTCCTGGGTTGTCTCAGCGCTGCAAAGGAAGATCACTCCTCCTCTGGGATCACAGTGCATCACATCTGGGTTCAGACAGAACAGCCAAGAGTGTTTATAAGGGAAAAATGCTTATTTTGAACCAAATGTTCCACCTACTAAAAAAAACTATTGCATCAGTGGAAGAAATAAAGCAAATACTTTCTTAATGGATGATTTAATGCATAAAGAGAATTATGTGCAGATTCGACCCGTTTTGCTTTGATTTTCCTTTCTCATTTATGCAAATCTAAAGTACAGGAGAAAAAAAAGATGCTGCTTCTACATAATCACTCACCCTGGTCATAACTTCAGCAGCACAGGGACTTTCCCATGAACAGAGCAGGTCGAGAGCTGAGAAAAACTCACGGTGGGAGGCTCTGGCTGCGTGGGAGGGAGCATGAAGGAGAGACTGTCATCACTAATTCCTCGCCAGGCAACCCAAGAAGTGTTGACTAACTAATGACTGTGTTTAACAAGTGAAGTGTATCGTGCTTGAGGAAACACAGCTGGATATGAGTCCTGTGCAGTGAGTGACTCAGAGAAAACAATCCATTGTTTTAAATACTATCCACCCACAAATAGTTTTCAGAAAAGTGAGAAAAACACTCCCCTGTGAACGGAGCAAATAAAAGGGAGGGGGAGTCGGAGCGGCGAAGGGAAACAGCTGGATTTCAAAGGAGTGTGGTTGGAGTTCGGGTCAGGAAGGTGCATCTCTGCAGTGCTGTGGTGGGAGTCGGAGATAAAACGGTAGTCCGAGAGACTTGGAAATGAAGAATCGGGGGACGAGGATGTGAGTGCAGAGAAAAGGAATGCAACTTATCTAATGGGTACTGGTACAAAAAGGATGAGCGATACGTATACACACGTCTCCCCAGATTGTGATGCATCGGCTTGTGAACCAACAGCAGCTGATTGGGAAGTGAGACGTCAGCCTTGACTAAAAGTCACCAGGAGTTCAGGCGTAATCTGAAGGAGTTAAATGAGCAACATAAATTAGTCTGGAGAAGACAAAATCACATATTTCCCCCTAAAACACACCTCAAAATGACAGGATTTAAGCATCATATGTTATCAACTTTTCTGACAATTATCCTAACTCGGATTTGCCGCTTGGCAAATGCGCTAACATGTGTTGGGACGGTGTGCCGGAGCCAAGTTAATGCTTTATATTACAACTACAGCACTCCTGGCCAGACTAAAGCTCATGCTGTTTTGTATTCCTCTCAAGAGCGTGTTCATAACTTATTTCCCCATGCCAACATTCTGTTTTGCTCTAATGGGGCAGGAGAAACAGGAGGGAATTTCATTTTACAGCATTTGTTCAACTGTAAACTAGTACTTCCCTAAAATTTCTCTCTAATGAGTATTTTGCTCACTGTCATTTATGACCGGGCTGCAGATGCCTTTAACTACACAATCTGAAAAGTGTTTCTACTCGTGGCCTCTCCATTACCTGATTACCTCCTCCACTCATTATAAGCTCAGTCAGCAGAGCAGATTTTTGGGTGGCCCTTTTTTTTTCTTTCAAAACCACTAATTTAACACCGTCTGAATCATGTTTCACCACTTTGGTCCTGATTGAAATAATCATCGTGATTAAATGCATTAATGAAAGGGTTTAATTATTATAGTGAAAGTTGATGCTCGCTGAGGTTTTCTGTTTAGCAGCAAAAGGTCATGATTTCGGTTCAAGTGCTCAATCTGGTGACAAATTATTCAAAAATATGTGCAAGCTTAAGTAGGATGATAGACATCTGAAACATAACTGAGCTATCTAAACATTAGTATTTAAACCAGAATCTCATGTGGCTGAAACTGGTGGCGACAAGTTGGTAGACAGAAAAATAATGGACATTACTGGGGTTTTCACTTTTAGGGTTAACTTTTACTTATTGCCCTGTGACACTGTAGACAATGTGACGCGTGATTTAGGGGTTGTTTCAACTAGTCGACTAGTGGATGCAGTCCTCCGATGCAGTCCTTGGAAAAGACAGCAGGTGACGAGCCCCGGCACGTTGGGAGGTGACGCGCTGAGCCGTCGGTATCTGACGCCCGCCGTAAAATGGACATTTGACCGAATTGTGACTTTTACCCTCTTGCAATTTAACCTTGCCCTCACCCCCATCCTAACCTTAACCAGCTTGCGCAAGCAACGCTCTGATCGTTGACGCTCCAGACATCTGCGTCCTGAGCACGGCCACAGTAACATTATCAAATTAGGTGTCGCCACCTCAAAAACAAATTTAACACGCAATGGTTTATGTCGGACTCGGCTTATTTCCTTTTCTGTTTTCTGTCTTTTATTTGTGTCTGATGCGTGGAGTGGAGCTCATCACCTGTTTTTGTACTCTGGTGACGCACCCCACTGGTGCGGCCAGCGCACACTCCGCTGTTTTTGTGGTTTTTAGATCTTTTAGAACTGCAATTCAAAGGTAACTCACAAGGTGAATGTTTATGAAGCCAGGTAGCAGTTTTTCTTTACGATTGAGAGGAGATGCAGGAAGATGATAGACAGAGACAGGACAGAAAAATAGTCAAATAAAAACATGTTTGCTTTTGTACCTGATGGTTGCAACCAACAGACACCATTGAAGGTAATCAGAAGTGACTCGATTTTCATTACTTGACGGTGGACTTAAAAAAAAAACTATGTCATGCAGCCCCTAGCGTGATGTCACATGCTCAAGATCCCGCCCCCAGCTTCTAGCTCACCCTAACCCATTGGCCACCATTGTTATTATCCGCCAGTTGTCAATAAACTGAGCTGAATCATGGCTAAACAAAATCTATCAGCTTGCCTAACACGTGCAGCGCTGTATGGCTGCACAAGTAGACAAAAGAAGTACAGTAATGCAACATTTTAGGTTTTCAGCAGATAAAATACACCTAAGACAATGGTTAACAGCCATCTAGAGAGTTTGGCAGAGCTAATGTCTCATAACAGATTAAAAAAGTAAAATTATCTGCCCCATATGTCCCGACACAAACAAGTTATAGACATCTAATGACGTGTGTGCTTTTGCAAAAGCAGTACATCTGTATATTTTTCTGTAACAGGAGCGGGCAGCTTGGTTTTATGTTTACTGAGCTCATCAGGTAGGTCAAATATATAAAAGTTATTTTTAATGTATTTATTAACTGGTTGTCCCACCTGAGATCTTCCAGGCCTCTGATACTATTTCCTTTGTGTTTCTGTTTACTGAGACCATCAGAATAAATGAAGCATCTGTACGTCTCCTAAGATGAACCGCGTCACGACGATCCTTCAGCATTAACCCGCACAATGCAGAAGAGATCCGGTTACACCTTTGCTGCTTCAGTTTTGTAAAGTCCAGGAATAGTAATCAAATAATAGAAGATATTTCCCTACTAGTGGCCAATCCTGAGGACTGTCGTCTAGTTTGTTAACTGCTTCAAACGGATCTGGAAGCCTTGCGCTAAACAACGTTTGCTTTGAGATGTGACTTTTTGATCATCTGCACAAAGATGTGCTAGATGATCTAAAATAGTGATATCTAAATCCCTAGCTTTAATTTCCCTAGCTTAAATCGCAAAGATCCAGGTCTGGATAGCGGCTGCAGACGTCTCTTTTGCCCTCCAGCCTTGTTGTGGATGTACGCTATTACCCGGATGTAAACAACAACAACAATCAAGGGGTCTACATACGTAAACAAAAATTGTTGATAAACTTGACATTAAAGGTATATTTCTTTTCTCCATTTAGTCCCATACTGTTAACAATTTACTTATCAACTCCTCTTAAAGATTTCTTACATTTCTTATCTCTTCTGAAGGGCACGCTCATGGAAACCATCTTCAAAAGGTTCGAGACATTTTATACTGGCAGACAAAAACTCCACTATTACTTTAAGAGAAAATTTCCTGCAAATGATTTTATTATTATTATTATTATTATTATTATTATTATTATTATTATTATTATTATTATTATTATTATTATTATTATTATACTATTGTTGGACATTGAAAATTCAAATAACTTGAGGACAAGGTGTTTTGGACATATGGACATCTACATTACTCCATAGCACAAGTTCTCCCTAACTGATATAGAGAAAGATTCCAATCAACTTAAAAGGAAATAATTCACAAAGTTGCAATATTGTGAAAATACGTTCACATTTTAAAGCAAACCTCACTACATGAGGCACTTTTCTGCACCACTTTTCTCTTGCACTAATCAAAAATGAATTAGCTGGACCTTATTTTGCTCTTTTCTTGTCACAAACCATCAGTTGTATGAAGATGGTTTAGTGTTGACATTAAGTAAGAATGCTTGGTTCTTGTTGTGCCAAGAACAAGTCAGCTACACTTCTTAAATATCACTAAAACATCTTTCTAACAAAGCATCCCTTCTAGTTTAAGTTTAATGAGAACATCATTTGTTTTTTTGTTTTTTTTTTGGCAGACCAGTGATACAAAACTCCCCTCTGGAATTTTTAAAGAGGTTCTAAATCAAGACGGAGGGAGAAGGATGTCTGCGTTTCCTGCCTTTAAAATCCAACATGTGCTGTTGTTATATCTAATTAATCTAATTAAAGCAGGACTTAAAACATAAGAAAATAAAACATTTTACGGGTGCAGAAAAAGTTTGATTCTCAACTATACACACTGCCTGCCCAACACACACACACACACAAACACACATTCCACGAAGAAGCTGTCTTAAGCCACTTAAATCTGAGGTATTTGATAGTGTTTGTGAAACGTTTACTTGTGACCTACGCTCTCAACCCCCTTAAGCCATCCACATGACTGAAGGAAGTGAAGGGCCTTTTAAGGCCCTAAGTATCGCTGGAGTCCTCCTTATATTACTGATGATATCTGTCCTGAGGAGTTTGCTGACAAGAGCCCAGGGATCAGAAATAGCCATAAAGCAGATGGGAAATTACATCCTATCCAACACGTACTGAAATGGCCTGTCTGGTGATAGAAAAGGCTCACTATGGTGTCTTTAAGCAGGGATTTAGCCTTTGACCCACTCCCTTCAAACCCATGGACACTACTACATCATGACTGAGTTGCAACAGATAGCTTCCCCGTGCTGCACTGCAACACACTGTCGTAATGATAGGGAAGTGCGAAACATAAGTCAGGGAAATCTTTAAGCAAGCCATTAGGTGGAAATATGTAATATGAGATGGAACAGAGTTCAGCAAATAGATGTGCATTGCTGAACCGCCTTGATAAGACGCGTTTGTACAAACTGTGCTTTTACAAGTTCTAACAGCAGAGTTTGACTGAATATTGGAGAGACAGAACGAAAGCACAAGACAACATTAATCCCTTAAGCCCTTCAATGATGGCCTCTGACCAGGCCATATGAGATCCACTACCCTCCACTAATCTGCTCCAAACAGTGATGAAGCCAGAAAGTGGCTCTTGCGTTTAACAAACTGTTGACAGCAGGATTATCCAGTTTGAGGCAATGCAAATGTCAGACATCCCACAAAGTTTCCATTAGGTGCATGTTTTTAATATACCAACAAAAATTGTTATTAACTCCTTATGTGTGGTTTTCATTGTAAAAAAAAAAAAAAAGATAACTCTGGCACAACTGTTTCAGGGACTTAAAGTTTATCGGAGGACTGGGAGACAAAAAAAACAACAGGATTTTGAATCTTACTCATTAATATTCATGAAAGATAAATCTGGTTGGCTAACAGCCACACAGCTCTTTTCTATCCTGGGTTAAAAAATGCAAAGGTAATGTGTTGTTTCCACAAAAAGCACAAGCTCAAAACCGTTCTGCCAAATTGTAGAGTTGCAATTGGTTAGCTTCAACTAGCTAAGATTTGCTCTACTCTCTCCTGGCCACAAAATCAACACCACCTTCCTTGGTGGCAAGCCAGCATGGACTAGGCCATAAATGTTAACTTTTCCTGTGTAATGTTGATAAATAGTATGTTGGGTTATGTAAATTGGTAAATTGCTTTAAGAACTTACTGTATTATTAACACCTCTTGTGACCAACAGCTGTGATATTCTACATAAATATAGAATATCACCCGCTTGGTCTTAGGATGATTAGTCAGAAGATTCTAGGATTCTTTTATTCATTAAGGGATTGTACACACTTTGTTTTGATTCAAGAAACAGTTAGGTTTATACAAATAAGAATTTATTTTACAAGCAATTAAGACTTGACAAATTGTTTACACTATTATTTACTGTGAGTGGATGCAAACTAAAGGATGGTGTCTGGAACTTATGTGTAAATATAATGTAATCAGAATCTCCGCATCTCAGAGAGCAGAGTTCTGGACTTAAAATAATTTGGTTTGCAAATAAGCTAAGTTGTTTCTTATTAAAAACATCAAGACGCAATCTGTCTAAAGTGTCTACCTCACCCGTTCTGGAGACCCCCCTCTTGATCCGAGATGTCAGGAGGAGTGATGACCCCAAGCACAAGATGGGTAGAGAAACCTTAATGCAACCAGGTCGGTCCTGAGATGTCTCCAGGTCACAACGACTGATGAAACTAGTTGCGTCTTAAAAATAACGCTGAAGGACTTTTGCGATATCCTGCTTTGTTGTGCTGGAAACTATTTTGTTGTTATCAGCTTCGCAGGCGCGAAAAAGGTTAAAAAGATTTTGACGACGAGTCAGAATCCTTGCTGGTTAAAGAGGTCTTGCGGCAGATGGCTGGTCTGAAGCTCGCTCTAGAACTGAAGGGAAGACCAGAGTAATCTAGTTTTAAGGAATAGATGTTATGGATGAATGGCCAACCAAAAGTTGACAAGTTTGAGGATGTTACCAAGCATCTCAGAGACACAACCTCTTTGATCTGGAGAGTCTGAATCTCAGCAAAAGGTTAACTATGTTTCATGTGTTAACTTAACTTTACTCTGTGCGTGTGTGAGTACAAATGGTGATGACTTCGTCCAGTAAACATGCTGAAGCATATATCATTAAGCACAGATTAATGAACATTTCATTGTTTTATAATTATTATAAGTAGCAATAAACAAATGTTTATTTAATGATTATCTTTAATTATAAAAATCTTCTTTTCTTCTGGTCTTCTGTGAATCGAGGAGTTTATTTCATGAGTTCCTCCGTAATGGACCTTGGAGGAGAGAATGTTATTGTTTATCTTTTATTATCTCTGTCAGGCTCTGACTCCAGCTGGTGTGAGGAAGGCAGGCTCGGATATAAAGGGACTACATGCAGACTTTCATCGTCCTGTGAGGGAAAATAATGTAGGTTGGAGATGTAGCCAGGGCAAAATGACCTGGCTGTGGACTTGACCCGTGGGTCTCAATATCAGGCCATTTCGTGACGTTACACCCGTGGCATAGAAGAGACCAGCTTCTTTTAACCTGATCATTTCCCCGTCTATTTTTTTTCCTGCCATTAATGCAGGTAAAGGAGGTTCAAGCAAATTTTACCTTCAGCATGTGACCATGTTTGTCAATGAAAATGCCCTTTTATGCATCTACGGCTAAGGAAGCTAAAGAAAAACATAATTTCCTTAACAATTCTGCCGCAATACAGATGCAATGTCAAACTGAGAATAATGTGTTGGTTTATGAAAAACGCCTTGCATGAATAGCTGTAAAATTTAGACGACTGGAATAGTTTTAAGTTCAATCCACTTTGGAATTGGATTCTAAAATATATTGGAAATAAAAAAAAATATTTATAACCATCTTCTGAACAGTTACAGGTCAGTAACCGGACCCATAGATGGTTCATAATTGTCTTTGTTTAAAGATGCTTGTCCTTAATCCTCTGTTTTGAAGTGAATGGCATCCTTTGAACATGTTTTTTTTATTTACTATGCAGGGGCATGGGTCACAATTTGTATAAAATTAAGCTTGCATGTTAAGTTTTTTATAGCTAATGGGTGATTAAGCATTCAACCAAAAACAATGAGGCCACCCATGTGTCGATTTTGTTGAACAGGCTGTATGCTGCAGTTCGGTCCCGAATTTCCCGAGCTGTCCTACGAATGTGACGTTACTGGACACTGCTTGCACGTTCTTGAAAGATTCAAAACAGGAAGATAATGTACGTGGTTGACTCAACTGTGGGAATGGATTCTTCTGCAACCGGTGAACACCAATCACAACTCAAAGCCAAACAAAGAGTGGCACAAAGTAGAAGAAGGTTTTATCAGCAGCATATCGTAACCAAATACGATAAAAGTTGGGCAAGGAGCTGAATATATATCGGATATGCGACTGACGAATGGGGGCTGCTTCAACTAGATCTGAGACTGAAAGGGATGCTGACATGGCCCATTTCCTAGTGACCAGATAAGAAACATTATAGGTTGTGTTTAGTGTTTAATATGACAATGATTACCTCTCTGATGACTCGGAAAGAGCTAGCTTGCAGTAATATTAGCTGTTATCATGCTACAGCTGCTGTGTACCACTGAATGTTAGACTGGACATTTTCCAAACTGAACACAACAGTCATTAGAAGTATATCATACTTGACCTTTGCGTTCCTTTTTCATCACTATCACTACTTGCCTCAACATCTTAGCTTAGAAATCAATACTTGCTCTGTCGGTGTAGCCACGTTCCATAGGAGCTTCAGCAGGTCTACCATTGGCCTGAGCCAGTTTCTGTTATGCCAATCACAGCAGTCTATTGGTTTGGTGGGTGGTCTGATGCAATGGAGGAGTGAAACAAAAAAGATGGCAGCAGCTCGTTTGAAACAGCATTGGTCTCAACTTTGGAGTATTTAGGCTTGGACTTTTCTTTCAGTTAAGAGCAGATAGAGGTACTTAAGTCATTTATTTAGAAAAATGATGTTTGCATCCTCTTCAACAGTGTATGGTTGACTGCCCTGTTGACTGACATCCGTATCGGTGAGTACCTAGCTTGGATGGCTTGCCAGGCCATAAACATTTTTCAGTTTCACCTAAACCTAACCAGTTCTGTCCTTAGGGTTAGAAAAACCAAAATAATAAACCACCATAAAGATTATAATTGGGAGAAGAAGAATGCTACAAAATAAACTTCCCACTTATGGTGCAAACTAAAGTCACTTTTAAAATAAGTCTGTGTTTGAATTTACTGTCAAATCTTTCAAGTTTTATACTTGAGGAAAATGGTGGCCTGAGTCAGTTATGCTGAAGGGGTCTGTGTAGGTAGGGTCATCAGGGACACAGTGAGTTAACCATACATTTTTTGTGACAAGCATCAAAGTGCTCACACATTATTAACATGACCATGAACTTCTTAGGTGTGTTCTTGCTGTGTCTTGGTTCTAATTCCACGCTGTCGTTCTTTTTTAAAACACAGAAACGGTTCCGTTACCTGTTTTTTCGCTACGTTTCGTCTGCGGCTGCAGACTTCCTCAGGCTGACGCTGATGGATAAACGAAGAAGGAAGTGACGCGCCACCATCAGCGTCAGCCTGAGGAAGTCTGCAGCCGCAGACAAAACGTAGCGAACAAACAGGTAACGGAACCGTTTCTGTGTTATAAAAAAGAACGACAGCATGGAATTATGACCATGAACTGAACTGACTATAAATAAAGCCTAACGATCGTTCACCTTGGACTGAAACAAATACTGGCTGACAGGTAGCACCAAGCAGTCGGTAATATCAGCTTGAGTTAACAGCACCAATACACTATGAAACATAACACACTTAAAAAATTGTGATAGCAGGATGTTAGGCCAACCCTGTAGCTACAAACACAGTAGAAGTGCATGTTTGGGGATAATTCACTGTTTGCTTTCTCAACACTGGCTCCAATAAGTCCAAGACAGGAAGAATTAATTAGCTGAGGAGCAAACTGTTAATAATGGCTGTCAAAAAATAAAAAAGCCAATAAGACTGTGGCAAATGCTGGCTAAATCAGGAGGGTGCTCAAGTTGTACTATTCTGTCTTGGTTGTGACAGTTGATTTTCCTGCCATAGATTTGTGCGTGATGCTGTTTGTGTTCAAACCGTGGCCAACATTGTCTGTAACTGTCCCAAACCACACACTTTATAAAGTAGCCCTGCCTTTAGGTTTAAAACCGCTCATCTAAAATGAACACCTTCTCTTTCATTCCTATGATTCTCAAAGCCAGGATATGGAAAAGTGAAGCTGTTTAGTTCTCATCGTTAATTATAATCATGATCATTTTTTTTCAAAACCTACAAATAAAAACGTCCAATTACCAATTTTAGGTTCGGGGAACGAACTTGCAGCTGACAGTGGCCTGTTTAAAAAAAAATGTTTGGCAGTATTTGGAAACCAAATCTAGGCCCAGTCTGTGAGCAGGAGGCCTAATCCTGTTTTTACCCAAGCTGGCAGCTTATAGGAAAGTAGGGTGCACCATTTGGATTCGCAGATGATGGAGCTGTCTTCCCAGCTGGCCTCTAATCTACACAATGCACTGTGTAGCAATGCTGCCATTCTCCATAAAACGCACTCATCTTGACATTGAAAGAAGCTGATTGATGTAATATCGGAGTCAACGTTTCACACAACAGAGTTCAGCTTTTACAGGCTCAAGAACGGACAAAGAACCATTTGGGCTGATGTTTGAGTCACGCTACTTCTTTGACTTTCTGCATCATTTAAATAGGCAGGCGCACTTTAAGGGTTATCTGTCTATCCATCCATTTCCATCTACCTGATAAAAGGGTTAAAGCAATAAAGAAAGATGTTTCAGGGTTTATGTAGCATAAAATCAAATTACACAACATACGGAAACAGCATGTACGGGATAAAAGTGTGCCACAAACAAATAAATAAGCAAACAGAGAAAAGCCTTACATTGTGATTTACTCATTTATTGTAAGATGACAATAAATAACCCAAGTGAAATATTTAGACAGTATTTGAGGAGCTTAAAAGTTATACTTTACTGCACAGACAAGGAGCTTTATTGACAGTTTGCAGTGTTCTCTGGTTGGCTTGGAATCAGAGACTGCTGAAAGAAAAATCCCTTCTACTCCCATCCTGATAGAGTCTGTTGAATAGCGGACCCCACACCAAGACTAATAGCACTGGGAATCAGCTGAAAATATGTGACATAATCACATTAGTGTCCTAAAGAACACAAAGCACATAGTCAACTTCCCTTGATCAAGGCACATCTGGAGGGGCAAGGGACTTGAAACGCGGTCCCGCCTTTCCCCTACTGCAATGAAAACAAGCTGTTTCACTATGTTTCCAGGCCCAAGCAGAACAAGAACTTTGACACAGTAATGGATTGCTCCAGCAGCCGCATGGCCTAATGTGAAGATGCTCGGGAGAAAAAAAAAGGAAAAAAGAGAGAGGGAAGATCTTTAAAGGTTTTAGAATTACGCCCACCGCTTTCCCAGTGCGTTTCAACTCTGACCTGAAAGACTGAAAACAAAAAGCGTACAATTTTTACTTCCTGCTCTTTGAAAGGGACTGCACAGCAGTGTTGTTGTCCCTTGATTTATTTGATTTTCCTGATTTTGGAGTCAGTGATTTCATGAAAAGAAAACCAGATGCAAATAAAAGCCTCCACATTGCTCTGCAAACCCTGAAAACATGAAGTTATACACACCCAGGAGTTTCCAGGTGAGCACATATAGAGGTGACAATCATTATAGGACCCCTGTGCTTCAGTCCAAGTGTTCTTTTAAAATATGAAAAAAAAAAAAAAAACGGTTAATATTTTCCAGAGGTCCTTCTCAACACTTTCAATGCCCGCGTTTTGTCTTCTCCCTATCCAGGGAACAAAGACTGGTTTCTGTTTCTGCTCTCAGCCTGCTGTGCGACTAAGGGCCTGGCCAGCCCATTAACACCCACCTCAACATGTTCCATTCCAGCATTGGGAGCTAATTACAAACACTGGCTAGGCTTAAAACCTCTTATAGGCTGCAAAGAAAGAAAGAAAGGCAAAGAGTGAGGCGTTTGAGGGCGTTGGAGAAGCAGAAAGAAAGAGCGATTTGGAGGGAGGGAAGGGGTGGGAGTGGGGGGTAAAGTGGCTAATGAATCCATAGGCAACAGCATGGCTCTGCCACGGCGTAGTTGTTCATTGCTAATGTCGCCCATCAAATTCCTCAAGAGCACAGGCACTAAAAGGTGTGGTCATGCTTTATTCTCATTGTGCCTCTCTTTCTTTTCACCCCTTCAGCTTCTTCTCCTGCATGTAGTATGGAGTGGCGACTGGGAGCTGTTGAGGGGGAGCAAGAATGTCCATGACCCCCCACCAAAAAAATAAAAAACAAAAATCCCTCAAATCTGTATTTGTGTGTTTCCCAGTGTGTGGGTACATGTTGGAGAGACTGAATGTTAAAAACATAATTGATGTGTAACTGAAAGAGGTTACGTATTGATTCACTAAAGATAAGCTGACTTTCTTTTCTTCTTAATTATTTAATTCTTAGGGTTGGGTTAGGGTTAGGGTTCATTTCCATAATTGGAGCTTCTGGTAAATTCTGGCAGAGGGAAACTGACCATGAGATAAGATGGACTGGTCCTCTCAGCTGTTGTGTCTTCATATAAATTCAGCCCTGTTAGGACTTTACACAGACGTCAGCGTATCGCAACTGCTGCAGCAGTGAGTGGTGTCACTAATCAGCACCAAAAAGCGTTCTCAGCAACATTAATAACACTTACTTACTTAGTTCCTCCGGCGCCTACTGGCGCATTGGGCGCAAAGTAATCGCCAGCGAGCTCTGTCGGCCGCGACGGCCTCGGCTTCATCCCATGACAGGTTCACGGCACGTAGGTCTTCGATAAAAGTTCTGCGCCATGTGATTTAATAACAATAAATGTTTTATTCAGTTGAAGTACACCATAACTGAATCCATTCAGAGCACCAGGAGAGCAGCTGTGTGATGGGAAATGTGGCATTCAATGACCAGAAGAACCTCTGTTTTTTATGGTGATCTGTGAGACAGCATGGTCTCTGAATGATGTTGTTGAAAGGTAATTCTGCCATGCTTTTCAGTGTTAGGAGTTTAGTAACATTGATTTTGAAGCAGCCCAATTGGTGCTTATTTTCTTTTGCTTCACAAGCAACACTTCTAATGCCGCTTATTTTGGAAGCCGCCTGCGGATACCTTGCTTGTTGGTGGTGGTCGGAGAGGCCGGTAGCACCAGTGCTCAGCAGCCTCATCTCTATCAGTGCGCCCCAGGGCAGCTGTGGCTACATCGTAGCTCATCACCACCAGTGTGTGAATATGTGTGTGAATGGGTGAATGATGGATTTTGTTGTAAAGTGCCTTGGGGGGGTTCCAGGACTCTAGAAGGCGCCATATCAGGAGCTAACCAAAACTTCCACTCAGCTACTCCATAGACAACTCCAAATTCCTACCCTCAGAATTTCCTGAACATGGCCCAGAAAACAGTTGTTCAGCTAGCCCTGTGAAGTGCAGACACACACACCGGAAGTTTCTTTAAATTTACCCTGAAGTTCTGGTATTGAAAACACGCCCTAATGTACAACTCTAAGAATGAAGTCTAACTGTGTAACATCAGATTTATCATATCGAATATGCCAAACCTCTACCTCCCGACCAGGGTTGGTACTTTCCTCTGAAACCTCTGCCTTCTAGTGGATAACATAAGTAAATGTAAGTGTTATTTTTGTTTTAATGTTTTATCACACAATAAAACATGAAATTAAATTATGCAATTCTTATGAAAAAAATCAGTTAACCCTTAGATGTTCCTCAAAAAAAAAAAAAAGCTACACTGGGGACCCTCGCAGATCAAAATGCACGAGGGACCTCTAACCCCTGCTTTCCACAGGAGCCGTCAACAGCATGTTACTGCAGCAGCACGTCATAGCTGCTGATAGGAACCGCTGTGGTCAACAGAACCTTTTCCACTGGAGCCGTCAGCAGCACGAGTCGGCCGCGTCTCAGGAGCAGCATGTCGCGGCCTTTACACGCCGGTTCTATTTTCTACGCGCAACGCTTCTGAAATGGGTCAAGTTCGACATTTTTGGGGAAGGAAAGACAGGAAATCGGACGCGGAAATGGAGAGAAGCTCCAGAGATTTTCAGAATAAAGAACGTACTGCCTTCCAGTTGCTTTACTTTTAAAAAAAGTTACTAAATGTGCGGCCCCATGAGAAGTTATCACCTAGCTAGCGGTCTCCTTTGTTTTTCAGGTCCGTATTGGCAATTATAAAACGGACAGAACATAAAACACAAACCATGTTGTAGTGCTTGTTGTTGTGTTTACTGACGAAGTCACTCGTGTGACTTCGTGCTCGGTCGGTGACAGCTGCTCCCCTGCTGCTTTGCATCTTGTGGGAAGGGCCAAGCAGCAGCTTACGCGAGCAAGACGTGCTGCTGCAGTAACGTGCTGCTGACGGCTGCGGTGGAAGGAAGGGGTAAGGGTTAATATACTGTTCAATGCTTAAAACAGGAGATTCGTAATAATTTCATTTTGGTTTGAAACCATGTTCCACATTTTTGATCATGCCCACTTTTTTGGTAAAACATGACTCAAATTTGTTTTATCAAATGCGTGGACATTTTCAGAGGAAACACAATAAAAAAATCACTTGTGCAAATCCCATGTGAAAGCTGGCCATTTCCATAACTCATAAGTGAAAACCCATTTGAGACATGTTTTGCACATCAAACTCATGTGGTTGCACATGCAAAAACTGGCTGAATCAACTGATAATACATGCGTTCTAACTTTTGCATATAGGAAATATTTAAATGTAAATGAAAACGTAAAAACAAGATCTGCAGGTGAATAAATATTTGCCACATTTAACAAAAATGGGAAATTTGTAACATTTTGAATCAGAAAGTAATGAGAAAATATTTCCTTGGATCTTAAACTTTGAACAGAAAAGTCTAAATAAGATGTGTTTTTCTTTATTTCTTTATTTTATTTGTCTTTAAGTGCAACTAAAGAGATACTCCAGGATTCCACGGCAGCTCTCACCTCAATATATCTTTACGAGAGACGTGTGACATGACTGTGGTTGACATTTGCTCAGAGTTGCGGTTAGCGCTGCAGTTCCCACATGTAGCTGTCTCTAATCAGGTCTTGTGCTGCGAAGCCTGAGGCACAGAGATCAGACAGATCTCCAAGTGTGCCATCAACCACAAATTACAGCTCTTGATTTGAGGTTAACTCAGAGCCACTCCTCCAAGAATAACAGAGACATTTGTAATACCTAGATAGGGAGGAACCTGTGACAAAGCTGAGAAGAATAACGCTTGGTGTCAAATTTGTCATGGGATCAGGTATTGTTCAGGATAAAGTCCCAGAAGCACTTATTCCATGGGATATTGTACACTATAAAATCTGACTAGTTAACCATACTTGAAAAAAGTGTGCAAACTAATTGCACTTACAATAAAAAGTACACAATAATAAGGGAATTGTGTGTAGTAATGTAAAATGTATTCACATGCAAGTTACTGTTACACAAAAAGTACGAAGATCTTAGAAATGTCTCGGAAATACAAGTTTAGCAAGCTAAGTTTAAAGTACTATCTACTAGTTTGTCTCAGTTATAGTAACTTGCATTTTACTTTGCACACAATAGCTGCTGCAACACATATTCCCCTATTACTGTGTCTTTATTATTTTCAGTGTATTCCCATACTAGATTTAGAAATAAAACCGTATAATCATGAACTTCTATAACTGGTGGGTCCTCTTTAGAAGAAGGAATATTATGACGCTTCGACTTAACACCTTCACATTCCTTTTCTATGGAAAACTACACCCTAAACAGTTTATATCTCCTGCCAAAAATCTTCTAAAGCAACTTGTAAAAATTAAAGGCTGCTCACTTCGCTTCACAGTAAGATTTTATCACGTGTGCTTTCTGGCACATAAACAAACAAAGCAGCACTGAGTGGAGCAGCACAATGACATTTTAGGTGCCAGAGTTTTACTTGTTATTTTAATGCCCGCTCTTATTTTACAGTCACCTCAGTCAGTGCTTTTCGGTTACCGCATCATAAAGCTGAGGCAGACATTTTCCTTCCCTTCTGGCAGCTCCGGCTCCTAAATCTACTTTTCAAGAATGCTTGAACTCATTTGTTAAGATGCAAGCCAAAGTAAAGCAAAACCTTTTGTCATTAGTTGGCTGGAGAAGAGGGGTGCCCCAGATGTAGCCCTTGTGCTGGCTTAAGCGTATGTGTGTGTGTGTGTGTGTGTGTGTGTGTGTGTGTGTGTGTGTGTGTGTGTGTGTGTGTGTGTGTGTGTGTGTGTGTGTGTGTGTGTGTGTGTGTGTGTGTGTGTGTGTGTGTGTGTGTGTGTTTGTGTCCCAACCAGCCCAGTTGGTATGGCTCATAGGCAAGCAGCCAAGAGAAAGTGGCCTCCTACTGTTTAATGACAATACATTTACTACCCCACTCCGTACTGCTCTTGTATTTTGTAAACAAGGTTAATGCTCTTTTTAATTGAGCACCTAGTGACAGAATATGACCCCCTCATGGTGACACTTACCTGAATGATCCCACTAACCGCAGGTCAGGAAAACGATTCCATTAAAAACACAGTCAGTGTATTTTAGGCTGTACAGATTGATTTCTGGTGATACTTTCCTAATCTGCACTCCCATCATTTTGGGGGGGGGGGGGGGGGGGGGGGGGGGGGGGGGGGGCAAATTTTGTATCAAAAGGATATTTAACAAAAATCTTGAGTAGAAATATATATTTTATTAAATGATCAGGATGATGTCTTTTGCATTAATCACACCAAACATGCTTCTATTTCTGAAGTAAAAACTTAAACCCCTATATTACCACCTCAAAAGAGGGATTACGACTAATTGAGCATTGTTGCCAGATAATTGGGTCCGAGGACCTATCCACATGGAGAGAATAACCCTCCTAGTCTGATTCTGAAAAAGAGACAAAGCCGAGGGGAGGAGTAATGTGAGTTAAGGGATTCTCACCAGCTCTTGTGAGAGCTTGTTTCACATACGCAACTCAAAGTGGAGCTAATAACTTAACGCCAGTGTGTTTTCACTCTTGAGTGGTCTTTCTCCGAGGAACCTCGAACATTTTCCCAGATCCTTTGGTAAGGGCCCTTGAGGGACTTGCCAAAGTCTGAACAGAGTCTCCCTCTTTTTATCTGCTTCTGTCTCCTGTGCTTTCAAAAACATACATTAACACACTCTGTGTGTGCTGCAGAAATCCACACATAATTATTATCTATTAAACCACCTCATGCTGTGGTAACGTAGTTATAATTGACATCTGAGCCATAATTTTGCTTCGTGTTTGTGCATTCCTTAAATTGAGGTTAGAATTGTGGGTGAAAGTTGAAGAAGTTCATGGCTCTAAATCCCTCTCACATAAAGCATTTTCAGCTGTTTTACTCTCAACATTTTCAGTACCTTCCAGAATGAGCCATTTCAAGGATCTGTCACTTTGAGAACACATGCTGGAACAGGCCGCACCCACCTATCACCCGCTCAGGCTGTTTTAACCTTAGAAGATCTAATTTCCAGGAGGGGTTAGAAGTAGAGCACACACTGCTCCTCCAGCACCAGCTCTCTCTACACAACAGAGGTGTTTTACATTGTATTTTCCTCGTTTGTGATGTCAAAAACAGGAACTTTTTTAAATGACTTGTTTTAGGCACATCGTTCCTAAAAGCAAACACTGGCAAAAAACAGATGTATGATATTTATTTCCAATTGGAGTGTTTACAGAGACATTAGAGACCCACACGGAATCACAAAAGGATTACATATTGTTTATCTAGGTAAATTTGATAACAGTAGGTTTGATTGTAAAATGTGTGAATACCTTAGTAGTAATCTATGAATAACACTGAGTACACTTATCTACTCAAACATGAAAATCAAACATTTTAAACTCAAGTAAATAAAAAAAAGCAACAAACAAGGAAAATAAGTATGATAATACCGTAACACCATATCCATAATTGATCTGTTTTTCCAAATTCGTTTTAGTTTCTCCAAAATTACCATAGAATTTATCAATATGTGTGAATGTGTGCATGAATGGGTGGATTACTGATTGTGCTGTAAAGCGCCTTGGGGGGTTGTAGAACCCTATGGGCAGGAAAATCTTGCTTTGTAACCTCACATTTATGCAGTCAGCAGGCTACGTCAGTGTCTACATAGGCCCGATGTAAATACTCACACTTTGCCCTACGGCCTTCTGTGGCATGCACTTGGAGGAAGTGTGCACTGCAAAGTGTGGTACAAAAGTGTACACATAATTGGCCAATTGGGACAGGGAGCATTGTGTCATCGACCGCAACGCATGCTGGGATGCTGGTCGCTGTGCTACTTTTTCAAAAAACCTTTATTAAAAACTTTCAAACAAACAATTATTTGAAAACATTTACATCCGTTGCTGCTTTTTCTAAAAGAATCAGAGCATTAATTTATCATTATATGATAAAGGATGATAACTTGGGTGAAGTGCAGATCAGGTGTGCAAAAGGGGCATGATCAACTTCCACACTTGAAAATCGGGACACCCTGTGCACTTGCACACCCAGCTGGGATTGCGGAAGTGTAGAAGTACGAGTATTAGGATTGGGCCACACTTGCTGTTGCACCACTGCATGTAGTACTGGAGGTTTTTGCTAGGGGGCGCAGTAGAAAACTCAGACCAGAAAATGAGCCGGGTTTGTGGAGTGCAACCAAACAAACATGGCGTCCACAGAAGACATAAGTAATTGGTTAATTTTGAGACTACAGCAGATAAAAAGACAGCAGCGGATTTGTAAATAGTATGAAAGACATCCAAACCAGAGATGGAGTCACCATGATGAGTTTGTCTTGCTTGTTTTGCCAACTAGCGAGCAGTAGGAGAAAGAAGCCTCATGTACAAAGATTTAAAACATTATTATTCTGGCCCAACTTGTGTGGAGAACTAATAAAGCAGGAGCTTAAAATAAGCTGAAGTCCATTTACTGTGTCATCACTTGCCATTACAGGGCATCAGAACTTTCCAGTTTTGGCCAGTGCTTCTATTTTGCACATGTGTAAACTGCTTGAAAAGCATAATAGCCAAGGTTTCGCTCATTGGTCTTGATTGCATACAACTATTATGCTAACAGTAGCTTGTCACTGAGGTGATTCCCAAACATCTAACTCATGTTTACGTACAAGTCTTCAATCAAATAGCATACATTTTCTTCAAGAAATGACAAGCTTTCATTTTACTGATTTCAAAAGCCTAAAGTCAGACAGATTTCCAGCCACGAAACTGCCCTTTAAACCAGAGGCTAAACTAGTGGAAGTAAGTGTAACGCTGCTAATGGGGTCTCAATCCTTCTGCAGTGACCCTTACCCCTTTCCATCCTCTTTTAAAACAAACTGTCCACAACTGCCCTTGACTCCTCCTCTGGTGCTGCAGCCTGATGCCCCAGCTTTCATTTGGAGTGACCTTTGGTTGACAGTTTCTCTCCAAGCTGCAAACTTAAGCTCCCTTTTGCTTAACCCGATCTGAAGAAGGGTGATCAACTGATCTCCAGCGCTGATACAAGAGCGCGCCCTCCAGCAGGGGGCTGATTAGATATCTTATTTTGCCAACAGGAAGAAATGTCCTCTTTCATTCTGTTAAAATATACTTTAAATGCAACTTTAATTGTAAACACTGGTTTATTGCAAACAAGGGATGTTTTCTTTTTGTTTACAGAGAGCAAAAATAAATCACTGCATGTCCTGGTACATTGGATGTTAAATAAAATGGTTCAATAATCTCTGCATTCCTGACTAAAATAATGAGGATTTCATTCATTATTATAACTGTAACAAACATTAACAAGACCATAAAATGCTTGTTGTACAGATTTAGGAGAAAAATACTATTTTGCTGCAACAAGAAAGTTTTTTTTTTTTGCAAGAAACAAATACACAACAAAATTCTAATTTCACATGATTCTTAGTTTTTCAAAGCAATTTTCTACAAAAAAAATGCTCCAACGGTTGAGAATTGTTGTTTATCTGGCTCCAAAAAGAATTTAAATGGGAAAAACGAAAAGGGTGAGATAGTATCTATTCTTTACCTCAGCTGCAAGAAAAGGTCAGGGGAAAATTTATGAGCAATAATAGCTGTGGAACATCACAAAACAGTGAGTTGCCTTCTATTAATATCACATAGCTCTGTATTGCTTGTGAACGGCATGGCAACACTGGAACGAGAGCCAGGTAATTCTAAAAAGGTCAAGGCTTTACTTTGTCTACATTTTTTTTCTAAATGTGACTCGCAAACAACAGTTTACAATTGTTTTGTGACTGAGCTTTGGGAAACGGAGTGAAGCTCTGGAGGAGAACGATGCAGCATTCAAGATTCGTGCAAAGAGCCCAAAACCCTTAAAAATCCAGGGTGACGCTTATATATATATATATATATATATATATATATATATATATATATATATATATATATATATACATATATATATATACATATATATATATATATGTGCACATTGCAGCTTTTTACTGTGGAAATCCCTCTTATTTTGCTTTATTTCTACTCGGCGCTTTACTTTCCAGGATAATAACCTGTTGTAGGAACTCCTTTTCACTCACTTCTTAATTTAACAAGTTCATTCCTTTGTGCGACAAGTCAAAAATGACAAATACACTTTGGTTCAAGACCAGGTCTTATTCAACTCTTTGCACTTTACATAAACACGAGGACACTTTGTATAATAATAGCCAAAGCTCGTTTGAGTGGTTAACAGCAGCGTCTCTCCCTGGTGTGGTAAATGTCCTCAGCACTGTATACAGGGGGATGTGTAATGGCGGAAAGCGGTTAAACCACAGTAGCAGAAAGGTTAATACACTCAGCACATGTTGCCTCTTACAACAGGTGGTGCAGCACGATCGGCGGCTCCCAGCATTCCAGCTTTTCCATGCTGGTGGCCCCTGGTATTCTGGGATTTACGCTGCCTCGCCTCCTTTCAACCGCAGAGGCCTGACTGACAAGCTAATCGTTGGGCTGGGATCCCCTCAGCTATTGATTCCACTGCAACACAACACCTCCCAGTCAATGAAACTGCAATATAATGCTTGAGCTGCAAAGAAAGGGGGAGTATTAGCGTGTTGAGCAACTGGAAGAAATTTGCTGCTGCTGCCTTCGCCGCTTGCTCCTCGCTGCAGCTGCTGGTAGGTAGAAACAGAGCGGCACAAATAAAAGTGAGGAGAAAAAAAGTGTCTCAGGGGGAGGAAGCTTGAAGGGGTAGGTTATTAAAAGCCACAAAGTGGAGCTCACGCTGGGCATAGAGAAATAGCCACAGCATGATGGAGGCACAATGGAAGAGAAGGGGGTCTGCTTTTCTAAATTGTTCTAATCCTTTGAGTGTTTTATTTTATTTAGTTTTGTACTTTAGAAAATACAGCTGTGGACTATGTGCAAGCTTTGGCTGGGCTTTGAGCGTCTAAAACTGCAGTTTTGTTAAGCCAGTTAGAATTTTGTCCTTTCATTTAATGACAAATATAAGAGTTTTACATAAAACAACTAATTAAAAGTTGGCTAACAGCATTTTTGTGGCCGGGAAATTTTACCTTGTTCCTCAATCGCTCCCTCTACTTTTTAGAATTTCACACCAAGCTACTCTAAATATTGATCCGGAGGCGCAGTGGGGGCAACAGCAACCGCAATTAGCCGTACCACTATTGGTTCCAGTCATTTAGTCAGCTATCCAATTTCCATGCTGTATGAACACTTAATTAAAACAAATGTGTTACAAATATATATTGAGGATCAGCAGCCTTCAAAAAGCCTCTAGTGACTTGGCAAGTCAATGCAACAATGAAGATAGCAAATCAATGGCAATGGTCACTTATGCCACAGGGATTAAATCAAGTGTGAATCTTGACAACAACACCCTCAAAGGATGATAAAACTGTGGTTAATAGTCAGTCTGGGAAAAAAGAAGTAGAAATGCAAAATTTTTATTTGACTAAACCTGAAATCAAACAAAAACATTTTATTTTATGACTAAGAGATTCATTTCAACAGGCTGCATGATTTTTTTAAGCGTTCTGATGCGTTTTGTGATTTCGTTATTTGAATACTGGGGGGCTTTCTGTATTGTCCGTGTGGCCTCTTTGCATGTTTGTGGCCTGTTTACAAGAGAAAATTGAGTCGATTATATCTGGATTCTGTCAGACATCTTGGATATTTGTCTCCATGCGCAACATGCAAATAATGCATCTGAGGCAAGTGCACGACATCCAAGCAAAAGTCAGGAAATTAAAATGAGTGAGGGTAAGCGACTTTGTTTAATTCATACTTAACGATAAGTAAACATACACGTTTCTGCAGGTTTACGATTCATCATTTCAATATAATTGCACCTATTATTATTCTGCCGCTTGTTTTGATGGAGAATTAGAATCTAGGTTACTTGTTTTTCATGTAATTCACTGGCAAGCACGAGCCAAAATATCTAAAAGAAGGCCTCTTTTTGTAACGTTCCTCGTCTCCTAACAATGAGTTTGTGTTCTGTATAAACAGTAATGCTCTGACAACATTTTTCAGTCTTCAGCCATTTCTAGGCCAATCTCAAACCCCTGGGAGTGTACAGAAATACCCTCAATGTAAGTGTGGCTGCCTTTATTCTGACACTCAGATTTGTTGTTTCCAAGCACCTCGAAAAACTAGATGCTTTAGATCCAAAGGTTGTTGTTATTTTAGACTCGGCCGTAACACAAGGGTATAGGGATGCACAAGTGGAGCCAAGTAATAAGGAGAAAAAATTCTAAGGAAATGAGAATAACAAAGTTCATGATCCATTTGCACCAAAACCTCTCACTACAAAAACATTTTCTTCCCCTTTGCAATTGGACTCATGAGCGACAATCGTAGGACATCCCACTTCAGTCACTTTATTTCAGTCGCCTGACCCGCTCTGACCAGTACATACACTGATTTGTATATAGTAGCCGTTTCTCAAGTGATTGTTTCCCTACATTATTATCATTATTATTATAATTATTATTTTATTGTGCTCATTTCTAATTTTTGCTTATTTTTTTGCACCAAATAATGCAGGAATTTCCAAATATTGTGACTTCTCACACATGTTGCAATGGACCCCTTCTGATTGTGATTCTATAATTTATGAATAACGATTTCTACTAGAAACATCTGATGCAACCCAGATGTTAAAGCAAGTTAAAAAACAATTTGAGCGCCCCCTGTAGGGTGGCTCCAGTATAGGTTCAAAGGCCCACCCCCTTCATATAAATCAAAAATAATTATTCATATAACGCTTTCATTTTTCTTGGTTGGTGATTTTTGTTGACTTATCCGGTCTAGACAAATACAAATACTTAGTTTTCCTTCACATCCAGTTTTCTGATGGGTTTATAAAGTAAAAGAAAATAAACTGAGATTTTCTACCAATGTAAAGGCCAATAACTAGTGCAGATACAAAGTTTGGAATAAAGAAAAAAAAATACTGAACAAAACAAGTTTTTTGTTGACCATGATTTATTTTTTAGAATTTTTATTTCTTGGTAAATAAATCCAGAAATGCATGAAAAAAATGTATATATATATATATATAGTTCACCATTCACAACAAATGTGCAAGCAAAGTCATGTTTTCTTGATGGTGAGGTTAAGAAACCTGTACAGTCTTACAGCATTTACCTTTGAACAGTTAAAATGTCAAGCACAGCACGGCAAATTACTAATTTCCTGTCTGTTGGTATGGCAGCAGGAAGTTAGGGATACATCCTCCCCTCTGGCTGAAGGGAAGGAAACTGTGTGAATGGACATGGGATGTCACTGACCTCTCTGAAGAGAGTCAAGGCATGACCTTGAAGTCTAGCTGACTAAACAGAGGACTGGAGTTACGGCAGAGCTGAACCTTAATATTGTTACGGCACGCAGATGACAATACTTCCCACATTATTCGCCATTAAGAAACAAAAAATACATTTTCATTACATTTCTCTCAAGGTTTCTTTAAACCAGATGAAAGTGATCCAGCTGATAATGTTAAAGTCCTCCCAGTAGTCATCCCCACAAAACCTAAAATGCAACATGTCTTGGATCATAAAGGTAAGAAGCAAATTCCTGGATTTATGAGCCAACAACATGGAATGAAACCATTTGGTTTTTATTATTCCATTTACTCTTAGCCGGACCACAAAGTGGTTCTGAGAGCTGTTTTATGTATTCAGCTGCCTTCCCCTCAACAAGCATGTGGAGCCGCTTAAATAAACCATCAACCAGAGCACAGCTGCAACAACAACCGATCGATCGGAGGCAGGTTACCGTCTGAACATTGCGCCGCCAGCACGCTGGCTTCAGCAGGTGGGGTGGGAGTTGTAATTTGCTGCTGAAGGGCTTTTGTGCTTGCCTGACTGCAGAAAAACTGTAACTTGTGCCTCCCTTGATAGATAGCCATGAAGGCTGATAAAATGTGTGTGTTTGGAAGAGATTCGCCGCTGTATAAACAATCAACTCCCTGCCTTCGACAACATCTGGGAACTCTCAAGTATTGAGGCAGAAACAAATAACCAGGGACTTGTTAGTTTTTGATTAGACTTTAAACAACTCATCATGGCCCATGGAGTTCCCCGCACTGCGATGAGCCAACGCTCACACAGGAATACACCAGAAAAAAGAAAATAAAAAGCAAATGAACATAGAAAACTTAACATTAGTTCAATATGTTTTCTTTCAGGAAATACAAGACGATTACAAGTTTTAAAAGTTGGCAGTAAAAGAAGTGTTTTAGCTGCATTAAACATGTAAAAAAAAGTCCTTTTTCTCACCAGTATTTACCTCACCGAGTCTCACGCTCCCTAATCTCATCCATCACACAAACAAGCAGCATCAGATTCTTGTCCCGATCACTTTGTTGGCTGATGTTCGCCAGCTGTCGTTGGATGAAGATTGTCGATGTTATCAGCATTTCCCTTGTCTCTTTTAAGTTTAAAGTCTAGATGAGTGTTGAAAAAAATTCCACTCCTTTCTTGGGATTATAAAAAGAAACGCCAGGTTTATTTATTTATTTTTGCATCCTTATGTGTGTGTGATGAAGCGTTACTCTTCTCGTAACCGCTTAAAAGTTTAATTGGGTTTGCTGCAAAGTTATTTATGCAACGGAGGCGATCACCATCTGAGTAGGTTTCTAATAAAACCCGTCAAGAAAAACTGACTCACAGCAAACACACTCATGATGCTTTGTTGGATTAAACATGGATTTGGAGTTGCAGCACTTTAAAACTTTTACTGGAATGGTTGTACCTGTATTCAGTCCAAGACCGTTTTAAATGAGATAAATTAGCATCACGTGTCTCCTTTTGCTCTCTGTTCATGTGATTGACTTTGTTTACATATTCTCTCCTTCCTTCTCTGTCACACACACACACACACACACACACACACACACACACACACACACACACACACACACACACACACACACACACACACACGCATCACACAATTGTGCTGGTTTCAGATGAACTTTTGCACTGCAGCACGGCGCAGGTTCTGCCCCCTCAAATCCAGTTGCTAGACGACCTAAGCCAATTACAGTACGGGGCCAAATGGTTAACCTCTATAATATACATTTCCCAGCCTCCTTCACCGAGCTTGCTTATCATCCTAGGAGCAGAGTTATGCACCAGAGCCAAGTGTCCCAGGCGACCCAGTTTGAATTGGCTCAATTCATTAAGCCGGGACCCGTGCACAAGCCCGAGTTCACACGGCGAAGACACTTGCAGCAAACAGCTGCTGCACATTCCTGATGGGAGGGCCAGACAGATGTCCGAGGAAAATCAAAGGGAGAGACAGGGGAAAGTTTACAAGCCGGTGTTTGCCAGCCTCAATGAGCAGCTCTTCAAGCTTCGCCTCAAAGACAGGGTGCAGCTGGTGGAACTCGCGCCCCCTATCCTGATCCGGGGCTCCCCTGGTTCCCTCTCTCCCACCCATAACCCTACAGTAACACAACATCTCAGTCGTCTCCTCTGTTTTCTGTTGGAGGAGCAACAAGCCCTTTGGTGCTAACAGAGCAGATTTAGCTGAGGGGATGAAGTAATTAAATTTGATTCCTTTGAGCTTGTTCCAAAGAACCAGATGAACACAAAAATGAATGTTTTGAGTTATATCAGTTTAAGGAAAAGACATGTTTTAAATGGTTTCTGCACTTGAAATGTTATCCGATTGTTAAAATATTTAGTCTTTAATTTGTTGCGTATTTCAACTCTTAAGATAATGTGTGTGTATTCATTACAAATACAGTGACTTGGATCTAATGCAACTAATATGTACATGCTTATTTATTCATCAAAATGCTTTTTAATTTTGGTTTTTAGTGTGGTAAATCACATATGACAAAACTGTCCAATTAGCTATTGTTTTTAGTGCATTTTAACTTATTTGTTTTTGGGGAGCTGAGTAAGACCTACATTATTGTAAATTATTGTGTTAAATATTTCTGTTGGGTTTATAAGTTTTAAACAGGTAATTTTGTGTTTTATAGCCAAGCTGGTAAGAAAAAAGAAAACAAAAGCAACCACAGTTACAGACTGATGTTAACCAACTTGATTATTCAGAGTTTTACATTTAGAATACAAATGTGTTTCATGAGGCTACGTTCTTATGAGATAAAAGCCCTTTGAGTTAAATGCTAAAACAGCAGAGATGGAAACACAATAAATAAAACAACATTTTAATAAAAGGCAGGACAAGCAGCAACATAAAGAGTTCCTGATATAATGATTGGAGGGCATCAAGAAGGGGCCAGGTCTGAGTGAGAGAAACAGAGGACTAATGCTGGGACCAGCCAGGTGAGCCGATGAGTTAATGAGAAACAGGTGTGTGAGGCTGATTACAATCAGACAAAAACACAAACACACGGAAGCCACAAAACCACAGAAGACTTAAGAGGAAAACAACAAAACAAACCCTGATAATATCAGATAATCCAAAACTCATCACATCAGAAAATGTCCACATAAAAATAGATATATATTGGAGACCATCTTGAATCATGGAACTCATCTGAACTTACCCAATTATCAATATTAAGCTTATTTTCAGAGACCCAAAATGACACTGGGAGGCAAACAGAACATCAAAGATCTGATGTTAAAAATGAATTTAGGAACAAAAGCTTAGTAAACTCGTTGCTGCTGAAGCATCTGAGGTGCACAGCAACTTGTGCTAAAATTCCTCCAGCATTGCAAAGTCCTCTCATTCATCACTCTGCAAACAAAGAAAGGAGCACGCTCATATGTCCGTCGTTGTGATTTTCCTTTAACATCCACCCCCTCCCCCATCACTACCACCTCTTGCCCTACTACTTTCTCCTCTGTGGCCCCCTTCACCTCCCCTGCTCATCTCCACCCCTGCTTCTCTGCACACAAACACAGCGTGATCCCAGTTGTAATCACTGTTGGACACAATTTCAGGGACAATTTAGAGACTATTTATTATCCTTGGTCAATAAAAAACAACTACAAGCATTTTTTGAATGCTAATTGAAACCATATTGGCGGGTTTGTGATGTTGATGTTGTGGGATTTCTTTTCCACTCTGTGATTAATTCTGTTGATGAACAAAAATGACTCCCAGCACATTATGTGAAATTTGTCTTACACCGATAATTAATTTGTAATGCAAAAAATAAATAAATAAATAAATAAAAATAAATCCTCATACAAAGCATACAAAGTAACCAGTATTTAATGAAACAACATCTCATGGGTTTTAAATTGAATATGGATCCAGAGAGAGAGAGGTCCCTTGAGGGGGGACAGAAAGATAAAACTCCCAGTAAATGGTGCTGGATCCATTCACAGCCTCAGCATCAGGTGGATGGGACAAACTCTCCTCCAGGGTAAAGTTCCTCAGCAGGCTGCAGGTAACACAAACCTTTTAATCACACGTGACCTGCCAGCTAAGAGAGAGTTAAGCAGCAGCATGAGGGCCTCCTGTAGTCCTCCCTCCGAACATCATTAGCAGTGAGGCAAATGGTCTGCCTCCGTCCTCTCTACTGTTTACAAACACCATCATTCTAATTAAAGTAATGGTTTATTTAAAGATGCCTGTTTAGGATGAATCATGTAGAAAGATTCTAATAAGACATGTAATATAAAAATATTCAATGTTTTTATACATTTTCTTTCAAGATCAAGATTTTTATATTTCCCAAAATTTGACTTCTTTTTCTTCAAATTTAGATTTTTTATGAACTTAAAAGGTTTATTCAAAAACTAAAAGTGGGAAAAAGATTAAAGAAAATACTAAATTGATTCCCAAGTTTTATTCATATTTTGCCCAGATTTGTCTTCGTTATAACTAAAACTTGAATACTTTGCAAGGTTTCTGAAGTTAGTTCCACATACATATGCTTTCTGAAAAAACTGGAAGGTAAAACAAATTTTAAAATAACTTCAGGTTGACCTCTGCAGTAAACTCCTGCAGCAGAGGTTCAACAGTTCCTTCTACATAAACACTACAATGGTCAGATATACACAGTAACTGCAGTTATGCAAAACACAGCTGTACGAAGATAAAATCAAAATATTAATGATTTTAAATTGATCTCTTCTTTGAATTTTTAAAAGTACATTTTAGAGTGCACGCCTGTGGAAAGAGCTTCTGCTGAGGGCAAAGGCTACATGAGGTCTTGAAGACCTGGGGCAGTTGGGCTGGAATGCAGAGAGGGGCTTGTAAATTAGAGACCTAATGAAAACTCTCTGGTGTCCAACTGAAGCAATCATCTGGTTAGAATCAACCAGTTATTCCACTAATTTCCCTGCCGCTCTCTCCAAGACCTCAGTGCCTAATTTAGAAGAAAAGTGCACATTCCCTTTTACACACCTGCAGTTTGAACTCGGGTCTCTGATCCCTTCGGCAAACTTAATTCCCCCTCTCAACTTTGAAAGGTGAGTATAAACAAAAACCTAAAGGTAAGTGGACCCAACTGCAAACCCTCTTGAAATGGTTTGGACATTTATAAATAAATCATACGAATGACACTTTACATATTTTTACTAATTTTATTAGTCTGAAAAGTGGATGAGTACTCTGAAACAACAAATTGCCACTGTCAGGCAGAAACCTTTTACCTTGAACTTGACAGGAAATGAAAAATATTGTCAAAATCTTTGACACTTTTTAGTAGATATTCAGCAGCGAACCCACAAGCAGACTTAAAGTGTGACATATAAAGGTGGCGTATGCAAAACAAAGAAAACTAGAAAAATTGCATTTATTGCACAAATGCTGTTTGAATGCTGGATAGCTGAAACTGTAAGATGAAGCTGCTGAACAGCTGATCTGAAGCTGAAACAAAGCAAAACTGTCAAAATGAGCTGAATGTCTTGAAAAATGAAGAAGCAAAAAGCACCAACATGCAAATAAAGCACAAAAAGTAAGTGAAGAATAGAGGAAAAATAATGCTAAATAGCAAAAAACTGAAATAGGTGAACATTGTATAAAAATCTGAACAGCAGAAATGTCTAAACACCTGTTATTTCAGTTGGACAAGTTTAACAGTTCAATCTTTACATTTAGCTGAACTGTGAAATTAGCAGTTTATGCTAAATTTGGTAATTGCTGAAGTTGTTGAATAGCTGAAGTAAGCTGAAACTAAGCTAAACTGTCAAGTGAGCTGAATGTAGTGAAAGATGTGAAAGCAGAAAGCACCAACAAGCAAATGAAGTACAAAAAGTAAGTGAAGATTCAAGAAAACTAATCCTAAACAGCAGAAAACTGAAATCTGTGAACATTGTTTAAAAAACTGTTCAAGTTCAAAGCGAACATGCTGATTATGCTGCAGAACACTCTGGGGAGCAGTAGCAGGGGTTGTATGAACTAAATCATAAATAAAGCTTTGATTGATTGATTGGTTGATAGTCACTAGTCGACTTCACCGCTCTATAGTGACTTTTTATGCCTGTCATCGACTAGTCGCCGTCACGTGATAATGACCGGCAAGATGCAGTCCACGGAAAAAACAGCAGCCTGCTGTCAGCAGGTGACAAGCTCATGCGCGTCGGGAGGCAACGCGCTGTGCCAGAGTGTCGGCACTGACACCCGCCGTAAAATGGACATTTAACCAATTTGTGATGTTTACCCTCTTGCAATTTAACATTCCACTCACCCCCATCCTAACCTTAACCAGCTTGCACATGCAAAGCTCTGATTGTTGACACGCTCCAGACATCTGCGTCCTGAGCACGGCCACAGTAACATTATCAAATCAGGTGTTGCCACCTCAAAAACTAATTTAACACGCGATCGTTCATGTCGGCTCATTTCCTTTTATGTTTTCTGTCTTTTATTCTTTTATATGTGCCTGATGCTTTTCGCTGCTGTGGATCGGGGCGCATCACCTGTTTTGTCCTCGGTGACGCACCTAACTGATGTGGCCGGCGAGTACTCCGCTGTTTTTGCGGTCGGTAGATCTTTTAGAACTGCAGTTCAAAGGTAACTCATAAGGTAAATATTTATGAACCCAGTCTTGTGAGTTTGTTAAACTTTGAATGAAGTCTCTAAGTTAAAAGGAACCAATAGAGTTTAGGTCAAAAAAGTGATAGGAATTTGCTGAAAATTGACCAATCCCATTCATTTCAATGGGAAATTTTTTGCAGAAAAAGCTTAATAACTCAAAAATTTTTAAAGATATCAATGCCAAAAGTAATAGCCGGAAAGAGCTTAACGAGCTGAACGTTTTGATGTAAAATTGTTGAAATAGTTAAAAATTTGAAGGAGTTGAAAAGGTTCAAAAGTGTACGGAAGCAGAATAAGAAGAAGCAGAAGAATAAAGAAACGCAGGAAAACCATAGCATTCAAACAACTATGAAAAAGTATTTATTCAGCCAAACATTTCTGCTCTTTTTTGTGCTGCTTGCCATGAAAATGATTACAAGGAAGAACACTGTCACCACACTAAAACAGACATATTAAATGTAGTGCATCATATTTAGCAAGTACAAATATCAATGTTTGCAAGTTTAAAGTTCAAATGTCCTTGGCATTTATTTTTAAACCATTTTTTTTTATTTAGCTGTTGTGGGTAACGACTGGTATTAAACACAACATAATTAGGTATAGAAATCAAAATAAGAAGATAGCCTAGAATCTAGACTGGCATTTGTCAAAGCAACGCTCCATTGGAACCTCCCAGCAAGAAAGCATATGCATGTGGCCGGCCAACATTGTGGCTGGCCAATCACAGCGCATTTATTTAGAAAAACAATGTATTATTTTATGTTTTTTACAGTTAGCCCACAATGTAATGGCAGACTTCGCCATTGAATTACATCCGTAGCGTTCCAGTCACAGCGCTCTATTGGTTTGGTGGTCCAGTCATTACTCTCTGTAGGCAGGCGGGATGTTACTGATAAAACAAAGATGGCGACAAATTGTTTTAAATGGCTTTCGTATCAAACTTTGGACTATTTTGACTTGGGCTTTTTTTTTGACATATGTTTATTTAGTTTTTTGGGCTTTTCTTTGACTCAAGAGCAGATATACAGTGAAGGCCAAAAGTTTGGACACCCCTTCCCATTCAATGTGTTGTCTTTATTTTCATGACCGTTTGCATTGGTAGATTCTCACTGAAGGCATCAAAACTATGAAAAAGCACACGTGGAGTTATGAACTTAACCAAAAAAGTTGAAATAACATAAAACATGTTTTTTTATTTTATTTTCTTCAAAATAGCCACCCTTTGCTCTGATTACAGCTTTGCACACTCTTGGCATTTTCTTGATGAGCTGCAAGAGGTACTGTAGTCACCTGAAATGGGTTTCCAACAGTTTTGAAGGAGTTCCCAGAGGTGTTTAGCACTTGTTAGCCCCTTTGTAAATGGTCATGGTCATGAAAATAAAGAAAACACATTGAATGTACTGTAGGTACTTACGTTTATTTAGAAAAATGATGTATTTGCATCTTCTTTGACAAAGTATGACGGACTGCCTCGTTGACTGACCTCTGAAGCGATGAGTATGTCATGTTTCTTTGGTGTGTTCTTGCTGTGTTGAAATTCTAATTCCATCTTTTAGTTATTTTTAAAACACAGAAAAGTTTAATTTACCTGCAACGTTTCATTTGCGGCTGCAAACTTCGTTAGGCTGTCGAAGTTTGCAGCCGCAAATGAAACGTTGCAGGTAAATAAAACCTTTCTGCGTTTTAAAAATAACTAAAAGAAGGAATTAGTATGTCATGTTGTTTGTTATCCAATCGCATGCGGAGACTGTTTGAAAGACAACCATAGATCCAGCCCCATGACTGAGAACTGTTAATTGGAGCATGGCCAGAATATGCATTCACATATATAGGATGGTTTGCAAGGCTAGCCTATGCCTGCACCCATAAAAATAAAACTAGATAAATAAAGCAGCTGTACACCCAAACATTTACATCCTTATGAAACGGGTTTAACTAAAACTTTTATGGTTGGCATTTATATTCAAAACGTTTCTGCCTTCATGACTTGTTCATATTTTCCTGTAAGAACAAGCTGATGTTTAGCAGGATAAATATGTGTTTTTGTAATCATCAGACAGATGCTGAGTGTAGAAGTGCTGCTTAAAACCAGGTGTCACACTTCCTGAAGACTTGGTCACTATACCTTCTTTTGGAGTTATTCAACCTTTCACCCACTGGGCCCCCTGAATCTGACCTTTAGCCAGATGCCATTTACAAATCTCCCTGCCAGTTTCCACCTCTGGAACCTGCAACGCATTACAGAGGAGGGGGGAACAAAGGCAGCAGATTAGAGATCAGGCTGGTTATTCGATTTCTGATGCTGTTTTACTAGGGTCAAATACATATATAGCAAAAAAAAGCTGAGGGAGGAAAGGTTTTTCTGAAGCTAGATTAGGATAATAGATTTGGCCTTTATCTGTGAAGTAACAAAAATTTGTTGGAGATTTGAAAAACATGTTTCTGGTTTAATAGTGTTGTAAGAAATCCCCATAAATGCCAGTTTGGATTTTTTGGTCTTGACTTCCCATCTCTGCCTACTTTAAAAGTCCGTGTGGATTTTGCTCCTCCTGATGCTGTCTCAGTTAGAAAGTGTGTTTTTACCAGCGAGTCGGTGGTGAGTGGAGGTGCTGATGTATTGAGCAAAGTTGCTTGTCTTTGCTGAAAGCTTTTGTTTCCTGGGGCTCTCTATTCATCACAAAGCCTTTGGTGGGAAGAGACATAAAGACAGGCTCTGACCCCGGAGTGAGACCTTTGACCTTTGTGAACCCAAGGGGACAGAATTTCAGCAACTGTGCAATCACTATTAGTTGACCGCCAGGTCCTCAGTGGAAAATGGCTGGAGCCGGACAAAACGAACGGACAAACGTGGTGGGAAAATCTGGTAATTTATAGAAGTTGAGAGTCCATTTCAAAAGAGGTGACAGTGGATCAGCTGACATGTGGGGTCAAGGGTGATGTTTGGGCATGATTTCCTTCCTGAGTTACTGTAACATCTGCGTGTTTAGAGATGTCTGGGACTATTCTGACCCTTGGGATTGTGATCCTGACACAAAAAAAATGAAAGAACTACAGCTAAGATTACTGATGTCAATGACCCATTGGATGTTAAACCCTTGCAAAAATATATCTACTGTCTTGGACTACTTTCATGCATTTGCATTTTGAAAAATAACAAAATGCAGCTTTAAATCAATGTAAACTAATGTTGGACTAACTCATAGCTTTTAAATGTACTTTGAAAGACAGGAGTTGTCTGTAAAGTGGCTGTGGTCATGCCTCTCCTGTGAGACCGACTGTGATTAAGTGGATCATTTTCGCTCTTGCACTGTCATCTACAAGTGTCCAAGTAAAGAAATACTGGGAGTCCCCAGCCCTGGGGCTAGCCATTAAGTAAATTGGCCTCTCTAGACCTATAGCTGTGTCACTGTTCGTGACGAGCTGCCACCTATTTGACCCAGGGATGGAAGTCCTACACTGACCAGCAGCTGTTCTGAGGGCTTGTCTTTCCAGGCCTGGGAAGTGGTTCCTAATTAGCCTCCCACACCCATAAATGTGTCCAGTAGGTCACTCACTCCAACCTTATTGATCGCTCTGATGTGTTCTTCACTGAGGTTTGACTTAAGCTCCTCCATCAAAATGAATGAAAGGAGGTGGGTGACATAAGCAGCCTGTATATGTCAATAAGACTATCAGAAATAAACCTTTCATTGGTGTACACAAGCATTCTGGTGATGAATTTCATTTATGGTGTCCCAAAAAAAAAAGACTGAATATAGAGGAATAGCAGGAGAAAACACATTTATATTGTTTTTTCGTAACTAGTGTTCAATTTGAATTTATCTCTAATGCCATACAGACATCAGACGTGGGTCAACACTTGTGAAAACCTCTGATGATAAATTGATATAGCTGCCTCAGGGCCTGACACAATATCATCTCCTGCACGTCAAACTCTGAGTTCTGCTTTATCGAAGTCAAAGGAAACAAGCCTTGAAGGCCTGCCCCAACAACCATTCCCCCAGATATTTCCCTCTTCCTTTTCGACCCTCTGTGAGTTGTTTTTCTTGCATTTAGCTGGCCTCCACCAATAAAAATGCAAGCCAATTTTCCAGCGCATTAACCCATGAGATCTTTAATACACAAGAGTTTTGGTGCAAAGGGGACTGCAAGGCCTCATGGAAAGATGGATGGGCCTGCCGACTAAGAGTGGGCAGTTTTCCCACTGCCCTGGTCTCGGCCCAGGACAAAAGCCTCATTGAGTGTGATGCTTGACATCAGCATCATAAACTAGTCATTGCTACAAAGACTCTGACACTTTAAAGTACCAGCTACTGCCGCTTTCTTTTCTCTCCTCGTTACAGCATTGCCCAGGCTAATCACGTCACTGGCAGCAGTTTTCTTTTTTCCTACAGATGCTAACACTAAAAATGAAGTAAAACTTATTGTGGAGTCACTTGGCTTGGAAGAATTTCCATTTTCATGCACTGCTCTTTGCACAAAACAGAAATCAACAGAAATCAAGATTTGAAACTAAACCGGGAATAGCAATCCTGGTCCCTGAGTGCCACTATCCTGCAAGTTTTAGTTGTTTTCCTACTCCAACACACCTAATGTAATGGTTTATTCAAAGTTTACCATGCTATAAAGCTCTGCAGAAGCATTTAATCACCCTCTGATTAAAATCAGTTGTGTTAAGTTCTGAAAACAACTAAAACAAGCTGGATAATGGCACTCCAGAACTAGGATTACTTATCCTGGTATCATCATGGCATCATCTTTCATAATGAGCAATAATTTTGAATGTTTTTCACTAAACTTGAAAGTGCATCACTTCCTGAGAAAGGCAGGAGGTCTTAGAATAAATATAAATATAGTTATTAAAATAACTGTTGACCAGTTTATTAAAAACATATTTTGTTGTCCGTGATTTCAAACAGTGCTTTTCTTTTTGGGACTCTGATAGTTTGTCCTAAAAATGAAGTGGTAGCAGCCGGCTGTTTTTCCTTCTCTGATATTACTGAGCCACAATTATCTCACTCCAGTGGTGTTCTGTTGCTCAATGTGTGAGTGTGTAATGTATGGAGGGCCCAGGGAAGTGTGGAGGTTCTGCAGTTTAGCGAGACCAACAATCGTATGGTTCAATTGTTGCTTTCGGTCTGAAACCCGTTATTGGCTAAGGTTTGTAGAAAAGTGCGAGAGAACCACTTTATTTTATTTTTTCAACTTCAAAATGTATTTATAGCTACTATGTTAGAATGTTGTTAATAGGCATGAAAATGTTTTAATCTAATTTGTTTTCGGTAACTGAATAGAAGATTTTTGTGAGATGGACATGATTTTTTAAGAGTGTATCAATACATTGATTTACATTGATACATCAAGAATATGGACAACATTAATGCATGGAGTTTGTAGTCATGAATCTGAAATTAAAAAATATAGGACAAATATAAATTAAACACAATTGTATTTGGAAAAATGCTTTATTTTAAAGTTTCACTGACTTGTGCCATTTTCCACTTTGTTGCTGGACATCACCAAATGTGGTAAACAAAGAAGCTAGTGACGTCATGGCATCAGTGAAGGAATGGTCCTTCCCCTGGGAAACGATTGTGTTTGATCACTTGCAATATCATTTCATATCACTTGGTGCCAGCTAAACCATAGCAAAACAAAATGGTATAGTGACTGATTTTGAAATATTGGCAAACAGGGAACTTCAATCTAATGTGTCACTATATCGTCCATCCATTTATTTTCGTCCACTTATCTGGAGTTGCATCGCGGGGGCAGCAGCCTACTCAGGGAGGCCCAGACTTCTCTCTCCCCATCCAGTTGGGCCAGCTCTTCCTGGGATTCCTAAGGCTTTTCATGGCCAGCCGAGAGACATAGTCCCTCCAGCGTGTTCTGGGTCTTTTTTTTAGGCCTTCTCCCAGTTGGACGTGCCCAGAAAACCTCCCCAAGGAAGCTTCCAGGAAACATCCTAATTAGATATCTGAGCCGCCTCAACTGGCTCCTCTCGATGTGGAGGAGCAGCGGATGTACTCTGAGCTCCTCCCAGATAACTGAACTTCTCACCCTATCTCTAAGGAAGAGGCCAGACACCCTGCAGAGACAACTCTTGTATCCACAATCTTATTCTTTCGGTCACTACCGAAAGCTCGTGACCATCAATGAGAGTAGGAACGTAGATCAAACAGTAAATTGAGAGCTTTGCCTTCCGGCTCAGCTCTCTCTTTGCCAGGACAGACTGGTACAATGCCCACATCACTGCGGATGTAGCACCAATCCGCCTGTCAATCTCGCTATCCATCTTTCCCTCACTCGTGAACAAGCTGGCTCTCGGTCACTAAATTGTATTGTGATGAAAATCCTACCCCTAGCCAATACCCTCACTCTTTTTGTTTCCTTAAAGAAACATTTAAAACATACTTGTGAAGGAGCGTTCTGAACAGTAGCTCTTTACCTTTTGTAGTTACTGTAGGAACAATTATGATAATTTAGTGCCTGGAGATGTGTTGATGACTGAAATGCACTTTAATCTAGTCCTCACTTGGACTAGCTGTTACCCTTACTGCACATTGGAAGCATCAGCAGCGTGGAATGGCAGCGGAACGTCACTGCTTGAAATATAATTCATTATAGTCTATGGCGTGTCACAAACTAGCAACAATTTTTCAGACGCATCCCAGAAGCGGCACGAGCCACTTCTGGGATGCGTCAATAAGGTTAGACAGGAAATCACACACTGTTTCTGTGCAAAATCCCAAGTAATTTTCTAAATTAAAGTATTGCAGTGACGCAATTTCCTATATTTGAAGCTTACGTGTGACCCAACGGCCTATTTACTCACAGCATCATTCCAGAAGTGCAGCGGTGTGTTTGTCATGGCTTTAATCCTGGCAGTGGAAAGGAACAACATCATAAAAGACACCAAACAGCAAAAACAACTTGATTTCCTTCTTTTTGGTATAATGGCAGATTGCATGAACAAACCGCAATCTTTGAAGTCTCGAGGGATCTTGTGATCTCAAGAGGAGGTTGGAGGAAGTCTCGAGGGACTTTGTGATCTCTTGAGTCGAGCGAGGAGCATGGCAGAGAGGCCCCTTCGCTGCTGAGACTCTCCTGGTGTGCACTGTGGTGCTGTGATTGTCGCGAGTAAATGTGCAGCTGGGGTTCGTCTATCAATTTATTTCTGTCTCTAAACTGAGTTAATTCAAAGACCTGGTAGGAGATAACCGTTTAACTTATTTGTGATTTTAATTATATATTTGAATTTAATCTAGGACATTACAAAAGAGGGAATTGCTGCAGCAGAAACACAAAGACCATAAAGTCATGCAATCAATAAATCAGGAAGACATGAGCGTGCACGTGTCAAACCAAATCTGGTCCTAAAACATGATGTCAGCTCAGAGCCAGTTTCAGATTATCAATGTCATGGAGGAAAAAGGGAAGGGTGCACTTTAACAGATTAACCACAGAAAGACAGACAATCGTGCTGCCAGAAGGCGCTGATGGATTCCGTCGCATTAAATATAAATTCATGATGGACCGCAACAAAAGGCAACATTGAAACAGTGTGGGTAAAAAGGATTTTGCAAATGTTTGAGCATATTAAAACTAACAAATCATTGTATTTAAAGTAGAAATAAACACCTGCGGTCAAACAGCAACAAAATGCTTGCAGCATCACATTAATGAAATACATGTTTATGGACACAGGAATTAAAAGATTTTGCAATAATTACGGCAAATAGTAGTATTTTCCTCAATATTTCATTGTTAAGATTGGCAGCAATTAGTTTTTAACTGGAAGCAATGAATCATCTGGCAAAACTATAACAAAACACAAGTACATTGAAATGCCTGCATGGTAATCTGGCCATACACTTTTATACAATGTTTAGAAGTCTGGTTCAAATCATCTCAGGTTTACAATAAAGCAAGATCACATCATTGAAAACATTTTAGTCAATATATTTTCCTTAACCCTAACCCTGACCAAAATGATTCCAATAAGCTTCTTGGGACAATTGTAATTTATTTAGTTTTACATATTGTTAAATATTGATTTAACGATTTAATCCTTAGATTAACAAGAATGACGGAAAGCAGGCATCAAACTGAAGCCATATACCGGAAACAGCTCCCTCGCTTCGCTAACCCTTGGAACAATGTGAAGGCAGCACGTTTAGACAAGTTTGGGCAAGAACGGAGGTCACCAAGTCTCAAGTAGAGATGCCACTTCTAGTTGTCAGCTACTGGAAACTCAACTTGAAAAACATCACCCTAATCTTCTGTGCGTACCCTGAGCTTTAATCTTGCAGGATGCTGGTAGCCTAATCTAAAAAAAAAGTCCTCTCTGACTCTTGTTTACTTCCTCTGTTTCACATCAGTCGTAGAACACCTGTCATTGATGTTAATCTGCATGAATACAGATCACACGCCTTAAAGAAGAGGCGGAACTTTCTTTATCGTTGTGACGGACAACCTCACAGCTGTCCCCTCGATTTATAGGGCAAAGTACACCGCTGAGTTTTTGTCACCTATTAACTTAGGCATGTGTAACAGATCCTTCTTGTGTATTGAAAAATACTTCAAGGCCTGGATATTATCTCCCCAGCCAGCGGGCTCACGTGGTCCTTTGCACCTAAAATTAAATACAGTTAAATTGAACATTAGTCAACTAAGGACAATTGGCAAGCTTATGTAAGACAGAATACTGTATATGAATTGTGCATTGTTCAAACTGTATCTTCTTTGGCTTATATTTTGCTTAGAAAGCAGCAGTCTTCTCTTTTGAAGCACTGTGGCATTATTGTGTTAATAGTTATCTGTCCTCACGTCCTTGACCCCTTCATATTGTAAACACAGCTCTCTTTGACCAGGGGAGGTTTGTCGACAGAGGGGCCCAGCGATAAGCAAGCGGGGGCTGAACCTGTTCCGGTCTACACTGCCCTCTGCAGCACCTCTGGTCCGGACTCAAGTCGAATTTCTCCCAGCACCGCCAGATCGCTTGGGTTAATCTCGCCTGACCCCCGACTCCTCAAGAGCGCAAGCACTGCATTTTTGGAATCCAGTCTTGGGTGCGATTGCAGTGTAGTTCTGTGGAGGAAGAACCCATGAACAACCTCATGTGCACTGGCACCAGTTTGCAGACTTCAGAACGCTGAAGATAAGGTACAAGAATGTCAGGAAGTCTGACACCAATGAGCAGCATGGTAAACAAACAGTCGCAGACGTCTGTCCACATCCCCTGCCACTTAACGACCCTTTTAAATGTCAAGCTGTGAAATATGGTTCTTTAGCTAAACAAATCATGCTGCATTTACTGAACTTACGGAAAAAATAATAATAAATAAACATGAGCGCTGAAAACGGATGCCACAACACTTCAACTGTAATTCAAGTTAGACTGCAACCAATCAATAAAAATCCATTTATTTAGGGAACTGAACAAATCACCAAACATAATAAGCTTTTCAGACAAATCTTTAAATGCTAAGAAAAGGTAATGCAGCATTTGACAAGCAGTGTCATTTAATAAAAGGGCAAGTATTGATTACGCGCTGCACAGGTATAGTAAACCTACTCCCAGAAGCCTTTTATATATGTGTGCTGCATGCTTAGTCAAACAGTCCCATTGCAGAACCCTGCCAAGTTAGCTAAGTACATATCACACAATATTGTGTGTGACATGTCCACAGAGGTTATGGGTAGTGCTGAGATGGAGCGCCGGCAATTATATATGCATGGAGGGTAAAACGAAAAGAGGTGGACTGAGAGAGAGAGAGAGAGAGAGAGAGAGAGAGAGAGAGAGAGAGAGAGAGAGAGAGAGAGAGAGAGAGAGAGAGAGAGAGAGAGAGAGAGAGAGAGAGAGAGAGAGAGAGAGAGTTGCGCTGTGATATCCTTCCTGGGTTAGTTTGATCCCTCTGGTGTAGTGAAGCAAAAAGCCAATCATTCTTAACCACATAAAAGTTAACAGAGCATGGCCTGGTATTTAGCTTTATGTTTATCTGTGTTATTAATGTGGGCATGAGGAGCGTGGCCTGTCACTGCAGGTCAGATTGGCAGGTGTTGAGCTGTTCTGACACTGTGATTTCACAGCCTCTTTGCTTTCTGCTTCAGGAGATTGTAATGATGCCTGTCCTAATGGGGGACTTGAGACCGACATACGTGGGAGTAACATACATCTCAACAACCACCACAGTCACCGCCTCGTGCAGTACAACAACGGTTTTACCCTCTTTTCTCACCCCGCCAAAGACAAGAAAACTCTCAGAAATTGTATTTAGTGTACTAAGAGTTCATATACATTTGCATCTATCTGAGTAGAAATTGCATCTTCCAAGACACTACAACCACCTTTTCGGACACTTTGCAAAACCGCAGAACAGCGCATGCCCATGAGAAAAAGCCAAACAGAAATATTTGAAATGCTATTATAGTTTTGATTATTTACTTGTTTGCATAAACATCTTCATCAGAACTGCTCCTTGTTTGAGTTGTCTCAAATGCAAGAAGGCACAAATATTTGGACTGTATTAGTCTCAATGGGCCAATATCCATTAATGATTAGCCATTAATTACAGTGAATACATAAGCACGCACTGGAATTTAGATTAATCTGTCTAATTCTGATAGATAAATACTTTTGTTTTGTTGGACTGAAAGTTTTCGCTTGACGCATGCCAATACACATTTAATCTAACTTCTGGCTACAAAGAGAGAAGATCTGAAGTGGGCATGTGACCGTGTGTGATTGTGCATGTGGGAGCTGCCCCGGCCCTATAGCGAGCAGCTATTAGAGAGAAAGCAGAGGAGGCGGAGACGGAGGGGGGGTTAAGACAACTGACACAAGGTAGCATTTGCAATTGGGAGGTTTTGGTTTCAGGCCCTCCAGTCATCAATCATCCCAGGCCTATTTTGTTCTTTGACAGCTCACTACAAGGCTTGACATTTAACACTCACGACCCTGGACGGGTCTGTGCTCGAGACAAGAGACTTCAGAAAGACAAAAATTCAACAGAATGACACTTTCCCCCTCTCTTCGATAAGTGGCACAAGTGAAGCAAAGCAGGTACAAATTAATAATTCCCATCTGCATCACACTTCGCTCTGGTGAAATTATTGCCCCGTGTCCCCCCCCCCCCCCCCCCCCCCCCCTTTGCCCTCTTTACACTGAAACACATAAAACAGCTAAATGAGGGAGTCAAAAGGCCTCCAGGCCCATTAGACTAAATGCAAGTGTGGGTTTTTTATGTGTGGATGGACTCTCTGAACTTTGCAAGAAGGAACAGTGAAATCATTAGCAATGTTTTGGAAAAGGAAAATGTTTTTTTCAGCATAGTGTTTTAGAGTGACTTAGCGCTATGGAATCTGGATTAAATGTAAACATTTCAAATTATGAGGGGATATGCCGGGAATATTTCTCTTTCTTTAAAGAGCAAGTCACCACCCTACCAGAGTCTTGCTCTGTGCACATTTCCCATTTGAAAATTGCACCATTGCTTGGCGGAGCTGCGATAAACTGCTAACACCCGCCACACCCTATTTCATCCTCTGCTTGGAGACTCTCCGTCGGAGAACCAAGCCGCTAACAAACACGCACACACACACCTGCAGACTTGCTGGGGCAGAGGAGGAAAAGTAGCACTAACTTGATTCTGATGGCAGTGCTAGCTCCTTTGTCTCACAGCAGTCATTTGAGGAAGGATGATTTCTCTCTACCTCCTCCTTTGAAGGAGGCTAGCGGCCCTGAGCAGTATCGTTTCGAACTAGTGGCTCATGGGTTGCCTTGCTATTCCAATTCCATATTGTTACCAAGGAGTAGCCAAGCTTAAGACTCGGATGCTTTTATACCCCACAGCTGCAGTGCAGCTAACATGGTACCAGCAACGTCACAGGGTACCAGTAACACTTGCTAATTCTAATTCAGTGTAGTGCAAAGCATCATTTATCCAAATGAAATTCAAAAATAAAGAAAAAATGGTACAAAAGTTCATTTATTTAAGTAATTCAACTTAGACTGAGAGACCATCTAAAGGCTCAGGAACCCATTACAGTTGTTTTGGATTCATTAGCTGATTAGAGTGTGACACTTTGAGCATAGGATATTGAACCTTTTTTTATAATATTCTAATTGTCTGAGGTTTTGAATTTGGGTTTTTCATAAACTGTAAGCCACAACCATCACAATTATAACAAATAAGCTCTTCTAATATCTGCCTTTGGATGTAATGATGTATGTCATATGTTTGATGTATCTTTGAAGTTGAAGTGCTGAAATAAACAAACTTTTGCACATTACTCACATTTTTCGAGTTTCAGCTGTACAGTTTATCAGCAAAAAAAAAAAAAAAAAAAAATATATATATATATATATATATATATATATATATATATATGATCTGGGGGTGACTTGCTCTTTAATCCACCAGGGATATTAGCCTACATTTAAATTTCTTAGTAAACATGGGCTTATGTTATGTGACCACATTTGGCTTTCTGCCATTTTGGGTCAGTGGGTCATTATAAACAGCATTAACACAGCAACACAAATAAATTAATAAATAAATGCTTGGATTATAATTGCCATAACCTGGTTTTATATGCACAAAGCAGCCTTATGGCCTGTAGTATTACCGGATTTTGATCCATTTCTGACTCACATCTGTTAGCCCAAAAATAAACTAATGGGAGTGTAAAAAGCATTCATTAGAATGAGTCTTTAAAAAAATAAAATCAGTACAAATCTTCCCAGTGCTTTTTTTTCTTCCCCACACACTTCCGTGACACATGATAGCTTGATAAAGAGCACGATTTTCATTTACACGGTTTTCTCTAAGGCCATACAACCAGAAGCCTCACTGGTTTCTCCATGCATTTAGTAGATAGATGGCGATAACATTGCCCGAACATCAGCCGTATCCATTCAGTCTTATGTCAGGGAATTGATAGCTTCTTTTGGATTGTGTGAGCCTCAGAAAATCTCCTCAATCTTTGTGTGTGTAAGATACGCTCTGCTTGCTGCATACTAAACATGTTGCCAGACAACTGGTCATGTCTTAACTGTGAAACTGGCAACTATTGTTCATGCTGCTATTGAACATGCCTCAGAGGACTCCAGGGGCAACCTTTCATCTTGCACAAGGTACCAAGGCTCTTAAACTATTCAGACAATGTTTTAAGGCATTTAATTATTAGCAAGTATGGTGCACACAAGTTCTTATATTTTTTTGCTTTCACCTTATTTCCAGATCTCTTCCTTTTTAATGACACATGCATGATACAACAGATTTACAAGGTGTGCTCATGTCTAGCAATTTGCAAGCATTGTGGTCCACGTGTTGTCATGTCATCGTGGAAAACCTCTTTTCTGAGAAAGATTCAGATTATGACCAAAGCCAAGCCTTTTCCTGCAACACTCCACTGGCTGCACCATATGGTTGGGTCCTAAAGTCACGGGTGGAGGGTTTAATGACAGAGCGGATGTGCGGCGCACATGCCGAGGGATGCTGGGGGATGGGCTAAAAAAAACACTCATCAAGTCTTTGGCCTGGAAAGGCTGCACAAGGTCAGCTGTGGAGCGGGTGGGGTGGGGGGGGGGGGGCAGGATGAAGGGGCCAGACACGTCTACAACAAAAGACAGGTGACCAAAGTGAAGCTTTGGTGGAAACCAAAGTGTGCAATCAAATATTTTACCACTTTATAACTTTTTTAATCACATTTTTTCCCTCATGCATCACTATTCTCATGTGCATCCAATGCCTGGCCTGTTTTGTCATCAACATCTTTTCTCAAACACACAAGGTTGATAGTTTAGGCATATTACCAAAATATAGTGTCATGGAGATCCAATCCTCTTGGCAAATATGTGCAGCTGCCAGAGTGGGGTGTGGGGATGAGTCAACAAAGATGGACTCATAATTAATGTTTACCGAGGATGATTCCCCTGCATGACATTTCTACTGCTGCACGACTTGTCCACTGACCACAAATAATCCCTATAAACACTTTCATAGTCTGACATATCTCCTTTAGAGCCAAAAGCATGTTTAAACATTCATTCTGACTTCAGTCACAGACCAGCTCCTTGATGCCTCAACTTGACTTTGGAAACAAATGAGTTAAAAACACTACACCTAATCCGACCACACTCTTGCACACAGAATAAAAAAGTTACACATTCAAAAATAAACTAATTATTTTGTGCCTATTTTATGTTTTTAAAACAGTGCATGCCAGTGCAGACAGAGCTTTAGATAATGTTAGCCCAGTGGTGGCGACAGGGGGATATGGGTCAGCCTGAGGAGGAAGACAGGGGGCAAATGATTGATGGAGTTGTGGTTGGTCTATAAAGGTCTGCAAAGAGTGCTCACAGATAATCAGAGCGACGGTGTCTGCAGGCCTCATAACCCCACAGCACACAAACGTGCACACACCCACATGCGCTAACGAGAGAGAGAGAGAGAGAGAGAGAGAGAGAGAGAGAGAGAGAGAGAGAGAGAGAGAGAGAGAGAGAGAGAGAGACGGGAGCTTACGAATTATCAGGCAGACAGAGGCACTGATGATGAAATTCTGAAGGTCGGGCGTAACAAGAGGCACCTTACAAGGGTCGTGACCTTTCCCTCACCGGGTGTTTTGTTCTTTGTACCTCCCTCACAACATCACCTTCCCACCTTTGTGTTCATTGGGAGGCAGGCGAGTGGGGGAGTTGTGTTACATCCCTGTTTATCTGTTCATGACCTCTAGTCGGCAATTCTGCTCTTGATAAGAGGAGGGCTCGCCTCATAATGTGCACGGCAGCTGATATCAGCCCTGTATCCTTGTGAAATTGATTACCAAGGCCTGGGGAGCGTGCAGAATATAATAAATAGAGATGACACATAAGGCACACATGGACTTGTAGGCTGATGGGTAACACCGCCTCAGCAATTACCTGCTACCCACTTAAAACAGGGGTCATACAGGGCAGGCTGGCAGTGGAAGGAGTTATGGTTATTTCTTATTTTCTCTGCAGGGTGAGACACTGTGAAATATTTCTCTACTTCTCCCTATGTGTGTGTGAGTGTGTGCAAGCAGGTTTGTGTGTGTATGCATGTGTTAGGTTTTGTGTCAGGGGGACAGTGAGGGCAGAGAGGTTCTGATCTGTGAGTGTAAGGCCCCAGAAGTGAGTAGCTTTCAAATAAACATCTCATAACATTTTGCTGCCTGAACTAGACTTTGAAGCACGATAAAACTTGTTACTGTAAAGATAACACTGCTTATTGTCGCTTTGTGAAAATGAAATTCATTTGTTAATTGTTGATTTTTTTTCATTGGTGAATTTGTCTGCTGCTTGTTAGCTTTTTAAATCATACAGAAAAAAATGTTTGAAGAAGATAAAATTGCTGTCGATTTCCATCCTGGGGCATTTTAGTTTGCTTTTTTTTCTGCTTGTTCCATTATTTTTAATGTGGTATTTCCTCCTCTGGAGATAAAGGATGTTAGTGAGTGAAAATCCAAAAAGCCAATACAGCATTGCTTTGATCCCAGACTCTGTGGGGCAGAAAGGGGCACACCAACGTGATAAGGAGTTCATTTTATATGCTGTATAGTTTTCTGTCAACTTAAATTAAGATAATTAGATTGATAAAAATTAAACTGAAAATTAAATAGTTTTTAAAGACATGAACAACTAGTAGTAAATAATTTGTTGATTGAGTCACTAAAAATTAAGCTATTGGAAAATAAAACAACTTTCAGGTAAACAGAAGTGTGATCAAATTCTCACTGTGCAAAGCTGTAGGATAGATAATCGGAGACAGAAGTGACACCACCAACACCGGCGGAAGCTCTGCCAAAGCATGTCAGCAAAAAGCTAAAAAACAAATCTATTTACTCTGCGTGTTGGTAAGGTTTAGGGTCAGGGCCAAGCAAAATGGAATTAGACAAGTAACACTGAACCAACGTGACTAAGATGAAACAAAGACTGTAAGAAAGGACTTGGGACTTGAAATATGGAGCAGCATCAGTTCAGTGTCAGACTTGAACTGAAGTCAAACCTGAGCTGTGACTTGTGATTTGACTTGGACTTGCTCTCTAAAGATGTATTCCTTGAATTGGACATACCTTCTAAATGTCATGACTTGGCATGGACTCACCAACTAAAGATCCAAAACGTGACTTGGACTTGTCCCCGATGGATTCAAGATTTGACCTGGACTCTAATGACTCGTGTCTTGATCCAAAGTTGAGATTAGGCCCCATATCTCAAATAACTGTTCATTTCATTCAATGATGATGATAGTGCCAGTGAAGCAGTACTGTGTAAGGATGCAGTTACATAGATATATCGCTTTATTTCATCATAACAGTCTCTTTAATAATAAAGGGCAAAATCTGCAAGTATTTTTCACCAGCATTCCCTGTAAAAATGTCAGCGAATTTGAAAATGGTGTAGTTATGTTGGCGTATAAATAAACAATGTCCTGCTGGCCCTTTGTTCGGTGTACAATTCTTCTTTTAATTCCATTTCTGGTTTTCTCATTAGCGACACCTGCTGTTTAAGATTAAAACTTTATCAGCAGAGGTTCAAAAAGCTACCAAAACTGAAATAGTTCTCCCCCGATCATGTGAACCAACTAATAATGATAATAATAAAAAAAGTTGACATAGCTTTTAGTATTAATAATATAGAAAATATAGTTTGCTTTTCAGCGATGGGTTCCTCAAAACATGTTAAACACTTTTGCTGACAGGTGAGTACATTTTCTACTTTAGGACTCATTTTTGTCTGAAGTTTTATTTTAATTATGGTTTTCATCAAGTTAATTAGAAAACAATGCAAATTTGTGAGTGGCCATTGTTAACTTTTTAATTTTTTTATGTCAGTGGGCTTGTACAGATCATACTACATCATTGAGTTTGGGAAATAGTCGTGCAGAATCATCAGAGAGTAATAATACAGATATTGGATAACCTGTGAATTCCAAACTGTAATTGCAGCATAATCTCTTCGGACATCACCAGAATGCATCTCAATAAAGTGAAAGTGCGTATTTTTCCAGGCGATAGGGGGCAGTAGATACCTAAATTGTTGCAGGCAAGCAGTATTTTTGTGTTGGAGTAAGACCTTACCAACGAATGCCCATTAGGGTAAAAAAGCCTTGGGGAGTCTAATTTTAGCAAAATAACAAGTATATTAGACTTTCTTTCACCACTGGCAACAAGTGAAGAGGTAAATGTGTAGAACAACATTTAAGAATGACGAAAGCTTTGTAACCGTTTGTTACAAAGCAGTAAATGCATTTTGTCCCCATGGGCTCCCATAGAAGGAAACATGGCATCTAATATGGCATCGCCCAGAGACTTAGAACCGCTCCCATATATTTTAGACCTGATTTTATAGTTATATGTTATAAAGTCGCCAATATTTTTCAACAACAGGTCATCATTTCATTCATTTTCAACAATAATTTAATGAATATTTCCAGAAATTAATGGTAAAAACTACACGTTGTCTCTTTAAATGTTCACATGTTCATATTGTAGCTTACTGGTTTCATGACTCCTCATCTATATGTGACAAAACATATTCAAAAAATCCTTGTAAAACTGAGTTATTCAAGGTTTTTGCATATTTACACGTGGTTAGGTTGCAGCTCACAAGCTAAATCCAAAATATTTTGAAGAAATAAGAAAAAAAAAGCACAAAATTTTATGCTAATCAGATCAACCTGTTGCAAACATGAGATGTTAGAATATAATATCAGTAATCTTACTTATGGTTAGGTGGGGGGGTGGGGGGGTGGGGGGGGGGTCTAGAGAATCCGATTACTCCCAGAGCTGCAAGCTCTTAGCCTTGTGTTGTGTTTAAAGAGAAATCATTACCATTACAGCTGATTGTGCAACACACACTAAATTGTCCACAAAAAATGCAGATGTGCCTATTCATGCTCATAAAGTTTCCACCTGAGATACCTTAGTGAGTGCAGTCTGCAGAGTGAGCTCCATTGCAAAAACAGCCACTCCAGTGTCTTAATGTTAGCATAAAGCGGGCTATGTAGATGTGCTGCTCGCCGTTTCAATGAAGAAATCTGAATGGCTGTAAGCTGCCAGGCAAACCTTTATATCTATTTGTTCCACTTGTCTGCCTCTCAATGAGTTTAATCAGCTGAGAAGAAGCCGTGAGGATGGGGAGGGGAGGGGGGTTGCTTTGCCCGCCCATACATTAGAGAGCCCCTTTCTCGCACCACACACACACTCAAACACACACTCACACACAACCCCTCTGCCCCATTCTGCGTGCATCGATGTGAGACTTGAGGTTCTCCCTCTCCCCTGTTGCCTTACGGATTATCAAGTACACTTCAATTACTGCCGATCGATACACTCCAGGCTGCAAAAGGGAGTGTGAAGGAAATTAGACAGACTTTGGGTATGGCTGTGACTACAAAGCAATGGATTAACACTGATATGCATCTCTTCATTTACATCAGGAATGGGCCCATTCTCCATCAGCATACGACACTCTGTTCTGAGCGGACGCACATTCACAAAGGTGTTAAGGGGACTTTTTGAAAGATTGCCTCTTTAAGTGCTGAGCAAGGTGAGGGCAGGCCCGTCTTATATGGTGGGAGGGGATTACTGTACAGTCACTATGGTAAAAGAGCCACTGTAACCAAGGTTCCCACCTAAATTCAAGAGGAAAAAAAATAGGGCTTGTGTAGAACATTAATGTCATCATGATAGTACTATGTCTTTGGAAGAGAGTAGTGTGTCTTTATATGTGTGTCGGCCTCCAAATTGGCCAGCACTCAGTAAATGATTAAAGACACGCTAATCCCACAGTACTTCAACACTAAGATTTATAATCCAGCCAGGCTCAAATATTAGCCGTAAAAGAAAAGAAAGAAGCATTTCCACTGTTAGAGAACTGCTTGTCAGCAGATATAACAATGGGCCGGCGTTGGTAGGAAATAATGCCGGAGTACTTGTCCTCCTAAACTGAGAGGAAAGGGAAATGAAAGCAGTACTGTGGAAGAGGATAAAAAAGAAGTAAAAGTGTAGGAAGAGATAAGCAGTGGCTGCATCCCCCTGAGGCGGCCTGTGAAGGTCTACCAAGCGCGGCCCCTGCCTCTGAACCCCCTCCAGGTCATCTGCCCTCGCTCTCCCACCCTTCCTCTCTGCAGAGGCAGTAAAAACACTCCAACACCTGGGTTCCCCCTCTGTTCTAAACGAGCTGCAGCACAACACACCTCTGATACATTTTTCATCCACGAGCTTCCGCACAAACAAAGAGAGCTTTGTGATTAATAAAAAAAACACACATGTCCTGATAGGCGGATGAGAGGACCAGCCTTGTCCCCTGATGGCCGCCATTAAAACATCTGTAAAGAGATTATTATTGAATGACCTTCAAACATTCCTAAAACACAATGCCGCTGATGGATTTCATTTGAAGAGGCTGCTGGGTTTGATCGCAGTATTTAGAAACCACGCGCATGTTTCCAAAAAAATGAGTTGCTAATACGATCACGTGTTCTCTGGCTTGTTTGTTTTGCTCACAGTCATTTATATTTGTCTGTCACCAAAGCCTGCGTTTACGAGACCCACTGAACCGCATACACTTCTCTTATCTCGGGGTCAGAGTCACATTACACACTTCTACCCGTAGTGGGAGTACAGTTCTGCGTCTAAAATGCCTCCCTCTCCAAATAAAGATGCCTCTCGGCTGAAAGCTCCTCATTCCACCGTGATTTTTGTCCCTCCGTCCCACCCACCTCCTTTTCCTCCCACTGCAATCTGTCCTGCCAGCTCCCACGGTTTGCCTTTGGAAGTGATCCGTCCCTGAGCGTTGAGCAGAGCCACTTCATGTTCACATCAGCCCCAGAGGCATTCCTGCCTGCCCACTACTCTTGCTTTCTTTTGTCCGCCAAACGGACACCAATTAAATCAACTGTTCTCCAATTAGAATTTGGAAGAATCCATCTTGTTCAGTGTTCTAAATCCCACCGCTTGACTTCTTTCTCTCATGTAGCTCCTTTTCATGGAATCAGTTACAGAGAAAATGAGACCGTTTCTGTCTTGCAATCGGATACTCCTGGGTTTCTTTGTTTTGTTTTTTTTCTGTTTGTTCGATATGTTAATAGAGCATTTAGTCAAATGTTTATAGGACTATCCACCAGGGACACTATTAGGGAGCAATCGGAGCGGGGAGGAGGCACTAGTGCGTTCTGGGATAAGGAGAGTAAAAAGGGACAAAAAGGTCCTCAAACTTCGAAAACATGGCAGCAAATTTAAATGGAAACTTTTGTTTCAACTCTAACTTGTTATAAACACACAAAAAAAAGTTGACTTCAGAAAACTTCACTCGCACGCCACCCTCACACGGAGGCCCTTATTTGATTAATACGTAGAGGGGAATTCTTAATCTGTAGACATGGACAGCAAATGGCTTGGACTTGAGCCACACCATTATTGCCTATTAGTCGTGTTCAGAAAGGAGGCCCCCATTGTGTTTCATATGATCAGGCAACACCCCCTACCGCCGCCCGAAATCACATCCAGCTAAACAAACCAGCCGTTTCCTGTTGAGCACCAATTTAAATCCCAGACGCTGCTTTGGACCTTTGCAGCATGCAACATGCCACCATCCATACGTGGAACTCTTCTCCTGCTCGTCTGCGTTCACGCCGAACTACCGTGAGATGCACAGCCCACGTGTTTTTTAGGAGTTGGTAATCTTCCTTCCTGCAGCGTCTCCATAATCGAACGACCATGAGTGTTTGCAATGAAAAGACAATAAATACACAAACGAGGCTCATTTGCTCTTATTTACTGACTTTTGAATAATCCAGATGAAACAATTTATTCCAGCAAAGCATGATGCCATCATGCTTTTACACTGAAAAAAGTTATGAAATCTGCTTTAATAAACACACCTGATTCGTGTTTCTCAGAGCAAAAGATTATTCAGCAAAATGTTGCTGCGTAGACGTCTGGTTTTTAATGTTTGACAGCCCCCTACTTTTACTTTGTTATGCTTATCTGTTCTGAGAATGGAGGCTTATTGTGTCCGAACAATGGAAGCCTTCTGATGTCCATCACACAGCTAAGATGGTAACTGACACCACGCAACAACAAAGCCACAACCTTCTCAAGTGTTTGCCAACTTGAGACTTTATTTTTCCTCCCATGGAACAAACCCATGTGTGGTTTCTGGTGCAATCATCCAGTTTTGGGTTTTTGGATTCTGTGATCTTACGTCCATAATTCATCAGTTCAAATGTGTGCCGTGATCTAAGCTAAAGGTTGCCCAGTGAAATATTACAGCTGTTAGTGTTAACATATCCCTATGATAACTTTAGATGAAAACACAATAGTTGTTTTTTTTTTTTACTCTTGTTGAGTCTCACTAACCCTGCACTGTATAAAACGTTCAAAGAAAATCCAATAATGTTCTAGTAATTTTCTACAAGAACACTTTTTTTTAAATCTAAAGGTATTTTTTCATAAATCTGGGTAAACTACAAGCAAAGTCTCAACAACACATAAAGCTTTCAGTTGTTTGTGTTTGTTCTGAACTTTTGAAATGTTGTGTATTATCACCTATTGGCTTAACTTCACAAATAAAAGAAATTCCAATTTACAGACATGTTTCCAAAAGTCAGTTCTTCACACAAACTACATCTGACCTATCATGTTTTACCAAAATATGCCTAATTTGCCATGTGGTTTCTGTTCATCGCTGTAAAATAACATCATGTTTTTAAACCCTGCCATAAATCTAATGCTGACAAGACCGTACAATCAATCTAATTCTGTTAAAAACCTATTTTGGGGTTTATTTACTTGTTCTGTTCTTAATACTTCCCAAACCCGTACCTCAGAGCTGAACTCCCGAACGCCTCCAGTCCGGAAACCATCTGACCGAGCTCCTAATGAAGACAAAAATACACTGCTTGTTATTCCAGCTGTTGATACAGGCAGGTTACAGAGTGTAGAAAAACAGGGAGCACATACTGTAATTTTCACTCTTCAAAGTAACTTGATTTATATCACTCAAAACAGAATTAATATGCATAATTTGTGTCACATGGAAAACATTTCCAAACATTAGCGCTAGAATTACATTAGTGGCTTTCAGCTGGGTCTCCTAAATAAGCAGTCATTACCACCCACAGTTTGAATCTGTATCCACAGTAAGGTAAATACAGCAAAAAGGAACAATCACAGAGATTTTTTTTACCAACTAATTCCAGAGCAAGATAAAAAAAAGGAAAAGAAAACAAAAGTATAAAAACAATTAAAAGTCCTTTCTCCTTCCCATCCAGGCTATTCCCACGCATTTTTTTGGCAGAGCTCTGCAGATGATCTCCAGAGGCTTTGCTTCTTGAGGAACTTGTCAGGAAAAGATCTACATTTCCCAGGGATGAGTGTGGGTGAAAGTGAGAAGGAAACTGAAAAGCAGAGCAGAGGTTTGAGAGCGAGCCAAAAGAGTGTGAATTTAAAGTGAAAAGAAGAGTTCATGTATTGACAGGGGGAAGACTCTGGGGTTAGGAATCTGAGGAGTGGGCTCAGGGCGCAGGGCTTTTTTGTGATATTCACACAGAAAGGATAGAAAAGACAAAACCGAATAGAAAATTGGCACCTATCTGTCAGAGATCTCAAGCAGACTTTTGTATGACGAGAGAAGCGATGGCATTAAGAAACCGAGGGAGAAATATAGATCCTTTAATGCCACTTTTGTTCTTCTAACTCTGACCCGTTGAACGCAAGTGCATTGCTAATCAATTTAACCCTGTTCTACTGGTTCAGCCCTGCAGTTTCACATGATGGGAGCTTGACAGCAGTGCCAGGCCCACTCTAGAGTGAGTGTGGCCTGCAGCTCGGGCCGGGGCAAAAGCCCCGACCTCAGAGGCATACTGACCTGGCAGGGGGACACCTCTCGTGGCATTTTGACATCAGCTTCAGACACAAAAGATTTTCCTCCCGCAGCATCTCACAGACCACTCAACCTGCCGCTATTATCATACCATCCGCATTCAAATCAGGGCTCGTTGGTTTTGTTTTTGGATTGGTCTTTGGTGACATTTTGTTGATAGACTGGGTCAGTCCTGTGAGCACTAGGTCACAAACTGACAAAAATGTCAAATCTGGTTTCCTTGGCTTTTTAAGATATTAACACACAGCAATGCCTGTTTGCTTTAGCTGAGAAGCAAATGAGTGGCTGAAACACACAGGCTCCAAACAGCTTCACATCGCACTTTCTATTTATCACATAAATATACAAAAACGTAATTATTTCAGACGTGGCAGTCCTTGGTAAAATAAACTTAAATTTAACACAACTTCCTGATTTTATCTTTTTTTCTGACTAATAATTTAAGTCGAGGATTACCATCTTGTTTTTGTTCAGTCTGTCTCGGATAAATTCATCATCTCGGGGGATCTGGAAGCATCTCAACAGGAAGTCACCATCGTTACACCCGTTAGGTCAATAAGCATTTGTGCATCACACGAGGCTCTAGTCTCTGCTGTGGATTTATATATAAGTGCAGACAAATTTATTCCCTCATGCCTTGTGCTCTTTATCTTCCAACATGCTTTGGAAATGTTAGCCTTTAGTGGAGCACTAGAAGGATAAAGACCTGTTTTTGTTAGTTTTCAAACTTCTTGTTGTGCTTAAAAATAAATAAATCAACCCACTTTGATGCCAGATTAGGTCCCACAACACGTGCGCGACTTACAAAAGGGAATTTATTAATTTTAACCCAGGACGATAATAGCTTTTTTATCGATATTCAATATTTTCTAAGTCAGTTCCCAATACCAATGTAAACCAATACCGATATGTGTGGGGTCTCTTCTAATAAAAAAGAATAAAATAAATCATTTAGATTACCAACATCACATATCTCCTATCATGAATGCTCAAAGTCACAATGTGTAGTTTTTTACCATTAATCTCTGGAAGTATCCATCAAGATGTTGTTGTAAATGAATTAGAAGATGCTCAGTTGTTGAAAAATGTTTGCAGTTTTATAACATATATCCATTATAATCTGTTCTAAAATACATGGAAGAGGGTCTAAGTCTATGGGTGATGTCATATTGGATGCCATGTTTCCTTCTACGGAAGCCCATGAGGACAAAACACATTTACTAATTTGTGACAAGTGGTAACAAAATTTTCACCATTAATAAACATCGTTGCTTTACACATTTACCTCTTCACTCATTGCCAGTGATGAAAGGGAATCTGATGTGCTTGTCATTTTGCTGAAGGTTGCACTGCAGGGCTTTTTAACCCTAATGGCCATCTGTTGGTAAGGTCTTACTCAAACGCAAAAATACTGCTTACTTGCAATGATTTAGGTATGCACTGCCCCCTATCGCCAGGGAAAATACACACTGTCACTTTAAGCTTTAAATATTATCAATGCAAAATTGAAACTACTTAAATTTAGGTTAGTAATAGAAAAATAATGTCATGTTTAATTTGTCTCCAACAGCAGCTGAATGACATTTTCCCTGAGATATGTCCCTTGGACATAACTTGTTTTCACTGACCTCATGTTATCCACCATACAGTATTGAACTTGCCACAAGTGTCAAGTTCAGTATGATTCAATTTGAAAAATGTCCTCATTTTCTTGTAGTTTTGTTTGACTTGTCATCATGAGTCACAGTCCAGTATGATAATGGCTTAAGCTGTGCACATCATGATGTGGCTGTTGCTTCCTTGTCCTAAGGCAATAGGTCTGATCTTTTGAAATGTGTCTGTGCTGAAGGTATATGAACAATTTGTATTTTACCTGTTAACAGGTCTTTGAAAGGCTTTAGTTTGAGGAAAAACACAAGCTTTTGATTGACAAGTTAACTAGATTTGGACTAGTGAGAAAGTTCCCTGAAGGTCTTGTTTACTCATAGTGTTAATGCATTTGCAGTGGTGTGCAGTAGGAGCAAAAACCTTGTAAGGTGTTGTCTGCCATGTTTGAGGACATTCAGCTGGAGGAGAAAGTAGCTTCAGATGCAGGATTTAGTCTTATTTCCTGACATTAGGACATCCCGTCTCTGATTTGCTGACAGGAGCGTGACTCTGCTACTGATTTAATTTGCTTTGCAGTGTTGTTGTCTTATCTCCACAAATAACACAAGCCTGAAGGAGTTCTGCTATGTGGAGTTGCTAATGCTAACAGTTAGCTTCTGCTAGTCGAGACATTCTCTGCTGTTTCATGAACTCTAAAACAACAACAGCCTTCCCCGTCGTGGGTTAAAGTATCTTTCCTTTTTATAACATGTATTTTGCCATAAATTATATTTTTATGGTTATTCTGGAAGAATTACTGGTACATAACCCTGTGATTCAAAATGTAGGTAAGGTGCAAATGTTAATAAAATATAAATTGCATGAAATTTAATTTATTTAATTTTTTTAGATAAGAGCTTTTGTTATGTCACAAAAACTTTACAATTGGCCGCATTTAAAGTTTCACCAGAAGCTCATCTGTGTGAACAGAATTGATTTAATTTAAGCTAACTTTGTGAAAACAACAATAATTTTGTTAATTGCCTTTTCAGAGAAACACACCTTAAAAGTAATAAACCATTCCTGTAAGGCATTCTTTAAATACACATACAACTGAAGTTTGTAGACAGTAACAACAGCTTGAATACCCACACAACACTATAGATCCCAATAGTTTGATTCATGTGTCCGTTAAAACATGTCTCTTTACACCAAGAACACTGGAAATGCTTCATTTTATTTTGATGCACAAGAAAGACTTGACACATATATCCATTATTTCCAGCGACTTAAGTTAAGTAGGATAAGATGCAAACTTACGTCTATATGAAGTAAACAAAACTTTGGCCTGGAACAAAAAAGGTCAGCCTGCTAACTTTAAGTTAACAAATTGTCATTTAACTTAACTCATGATTTATTGGTTTGCTTTTGGTGTAAACTTTGAATTATTCTCTCAGTATTACATTATTATACATTTCATCAACATTGCGAATGAACGGTTTCTACTTCTCTTGCATTGTACGGGTTCTATACTTGGTCACAGGCTACCAGACTGTGGTGTCAGTTTGTCTTTATTAAGAAACAAGCAAGTTTAATCAATGTTTGGGAAACTGTTCTTTTTTCTCTCTTTAATGTGTCATTGAGAGCCATTCAGAGTGACTGAACAGTTGTCACAGAAAGGGGAGAAACATTGAGTAATCAATGATAGTTAAGAAGTGTAATTTATCACCTTGCCACCACTGAGGGTTTGCAGAACGAGCCCTTCTGCTTGTAGGAGAAAATGTGCAGGGGAAAGCTCGGGTGATGTGGTGGCTAAAGCACACAAGGGTCAGAGCCCAATTACTCTTCATCTACTGCTCCTCATCACCACTGGCAGAAGCACAGTTCAATTGTTGCGTTATCTTAGCATATCAATAGTACAGAATTAAAAGTCATTGATTTTATGCAAGTTTTTTTCCCCACTTTGGGTAAAAAAGTAGTAGCAGCTTTAAGAGTGAACTAAGGTTCAAGAGGTCGCTTGATAAATACCAAACCAGAAGAAATGCTTCCAAAGATAGTATTTAAAAGGACATTTGATAATAAAGCCTAAAGTGTGTCCATAGCATAGAAAAGTGTCAAATCTATTTGTTGGCAATAAAATTCTTTGAAGGTTAAATTACACCTCATATCCTGTATCTCATCCATTGCGCAAAAGGGTAAAAATGAATTCACTGTATGCTGGAGTCTCTGCCTTGGGCAGCAGAGAGCTTTCTCTTAAAATGACCCAATAGACATAAATAAATACGCTAGAAATCACTCATCAATCACATTGTGCATGAACCTTCAAAATGACCATAGCACAAAGAATTGAAAGGGGGAAAAAAGAGAAAAATTTATATTTCAAGACCATTATTATTTTCATTAATCATAGCCCTGCCATCAACCTATCCTTATGCCTTAGTAAGAGATCTATTATACGCACCATTTAGCCTCAGCCATATTACCTCATATGTTTTCCTGGCTGACCAAATAAGACTAAAGAGATAAAACAATTTACTGTTCATCATGATCCATGTCACTGAAATCAATCTATTAACCTGTGTTAACTGGGATAGCGGGTAGGATCTCATGAACTGTATTGAGGTACAGAAAATTGATATTTATGTTTTGTGTGTCTAGCGTCATAAAATGGCTGGGCATTTAATTTGGCCCCTCCAACTCAGTGGATGGCTTTATTTTTCTGGTGGCCAAGGCGCCCTCCTCGCCTTTAAGCAGCCTCTGACCTGTGAAAGATTCTAACAAATTAGCTTCTATTGTAGAGCCAAAGGTGCCATCAATGAAGAGACGCTCTACTGCGCCTAAAGTATGATGGTGGAGGCAAGCAACAGAGCAGAGGACCTTGACATGATTGAATTAACCCTTTGTAGGAAATGTGAAGATAAGGATGGTTGTGCAACGTGGGTTAAAGGGTTGTTTAGTTGGCCTCATCCAAAAAGAAGCATGTGCCATGGCTGAACCATGCTTGCTCAACAAACACAATTTGAGACAAATTGTATAATTCACTACAGACTTTTAGAGCATGATTTACAAGTTTCCTTTTAGGTCATTTAATCACAGGGAAGATGAGCATTAATATTGTGGATTTGTTATCGGTTTTCAATGACAACCTCCTCTTTGAAGCGGTTTAGGTCATTCACAAACAAACTAATCAAGCTGGCAACACCTTGCAAAAGTGTCCTTCCACACAAAAACTCCATGTCATTCCTTAACTATTTCCGATGTAATAACTCTGATTTTTCTACAACCCCCACTTTATTTTTCTCAACTACTTTTGAATTCCACAAGCTAACAAAGCTCTGTATGAATCCTTCTATAGCCCACCTTAAGGCTGCAACTCTGTAAAGCTGCAACAGCAATACAAGGTTGGAGAAATGGTCAATTCATTCTCTGTATTTCTTGCATCCATCGGAGTGAAGGAAACATTCTGATAGAGGGTAGGGGTGGAAGATTTTGTGGCCCAGGGCCTCTGCCATATTTCTCAGAAGACTGCTGTTTGGGGTGTACCACCTCTACTTGGCATCCTTCTCTGCCACATGGTCCAACTCACATCCACGTGGTGATCAGATGATGGAACATTGGTCATTGCTAGTCGCTTGGAGCCTGACTAGCTAGTATCAAAGCCTCGCAAAATATTATGTTCATTCCCACCATTGAAATTAAATTCCAAGCCAGATTAGGATTGAACCACCAAGGTCTTTTACTCAGACTACCATCCAATCAGTAATAATTTGGCACCATGTGGTGTCTCATGCACCTGGTGTGTCTACAGGATGATAGTCTCACGTAGCTCTTTATAGCTATGCCAAGCTGGTACCTCTTTGGAGAAAGCATGCCTACTAGATGCTCACAAACTAATCCTGTAGAACAAGCCTCCCAGGCCTGGTTCTAGAGAGCTGACCTGGTATACATCAATGTCGCTTTAGCCTCTTTTAGAATACAATGCTGCCAATTTGTCGCAATGATGAGCCGGCATCAGAGAGTTTCAGGTCATTTATAAGTGGTCAGACCATAGCAGAAATGTGGCACAACTGTGTCCTTTTTACAAAAGAGTACACAAAAAGGTGGAATAAAGAGGAATGGGGCATTCTCAGCGCTGCTGTGGATTTCCGTTTTTCTTAGACATAACTTGCTTTTTATTACAGTAACTCCCCACGTGATCATGACACCTCCCTTCATTGCGCCAAGACGTAATATGCATTCACAAGTCCAGCATTGCAGTAATATCAATACCAAGTGTGGCGGCACGAAGGCTGTAAAATTCCCGCAAGGGCTGTGCTGCGATCATAAGACACGCCATGGTGGCAACATTTTGATGATTTGTCGGCATGGTGTGTCCTCTAAAAAGAGCTTTTGTTTCATAAGCGGTATCATGGTATCACCATGCCCAGAAACTATGCATCACTCTTCTCCAGTACTATTCTTTTCAGATGTGAAGTAAGACGAGTAAGTCATTACTTAGGATCTTCAAAGCCTTGCACATGAGCAATTTCTCAGTCTGCATCCATAAACCGTAAATCCTCTAATACAGGCCCGGGCCTGTATTTGACTCAAGCTCATAAAGCTCCAGGCCTTTATTGGAAGGAGGACCAGAATTAGAGGCAGGCCTCAATTTCTACTTGAGCAAAATGAACTAATGGATCGCTGGAGATTTTGACAATTAAAATTGCGCCCACATTTTCAAAGTTAAACACATTTCTTTTAACAACGGTAGTTTCTGCTTCAGCCCTCTCCCCCCCTCCCTCTGCGCAGCGGCCGCAAACTCACTGATGTGCCTGCAGCCTCTTGGAGTTCCTGCTGCTCTAAACATTAAAATAATTTTTTCTTTTTCTGTTCCTCACTTCTGATTACCTTCAATGGTGTATGTTTGTTGCAACCACCAGATACAAAAACTAACTTGTTTTTATTTGACTATCTTTCTGTCCTGCCTGTTTATTATCTTCCTGCATCTCCTCTCAATCCTAAAGAAAAACTGCTACCTGGGTTCATATATATTCACCTTATGAGTTACCTTTGAACTGCAGTTCTAAAAGATCTACCGACCGCAAAAACAGCGGAGTGCTCCCGGCCACATCAGTTAGGTGTGATGCGTATCGCGTCATACCCGTGTCAAAACCCGTGCACGCGCATTGGGTCCACAGCGCGCGTGTGAACGGGACTCGCGAGCGAAAATATACATGGCAGCGCGCGTGTGAACGGGACTCGCGAGCGGAAATATACATGGCGAGAGGTCATTTGTGCACTGAGAGGGAGCAAACTGTGTCTGTGAGCGCACAAGGATGTGCACAAGTGACAAACCTGCGTGCGCGCGTTGTCAACGAGAACACGGCAGAGGAAAACGTGCGCGCGCGGCAGCCTCTGTGCGCGCTCGGCAGCCTCTCTGCGCGCTCGGTTTCTGACTCCTGCTCGCTCGGCTGTAAGGGTTTTGGCACTCTGGAGGCGTGGCCTGTGGCAGATCTTCTCTGTCCTCTGATTGGTTAGTGTACCCCGCACTTTACCCTCTACCTATCTATATAAAAAAGTCAGCTGGCGAAGTAGTTGCTGGCATAGCTCAGTTGGAAGAGCGGGTGACTCTCGTCCCGGAGGAACCAGGTTCGAGGCCGGGCAAGGAAAATGCAGTACATGTCATGTTAATTTTTCTTAGTTTCAGGTATTTTACAGTTGTGACCGTTCAACTGTCATTAAACGTCCGAATGTTTGCTGGGCAGTGTTTTAAAAAGTGCACATAAGCTAGATGGTTTTAACCATGGAAAATTACATTTTTTGTGATACTGGAAAAATACATACTGAAATAAAACTACTGATTGAAAACTTTATGACTGTGGTTGTACAATATATGACTCACTAATACACTGCAAACTCCCTTAGAGTGGGGCTTCCAGAGAGAGAGAGAGAGAGAGAGAGACAGAGAGAGAAAAGTTCTTGCCTCATTAATGAATTGTTTATTTTTTTCAGTATTTAATTGACAAATTATCCTTTCAAATAATTAATTGATGAGTTACATAATTGTCCATTTAGAATTGTTGAATGGACTGAGTCAAGTTTGGTGCACTTTATATATTTCAAAACATGTTTTTTTTTTATTTTAATGATGCATATAAATAATTTAAATGTTAATTTAATGAAATATTTCTATTTTTTCATTACCTCACCCTTGTTTTGACAAAAACGGGACCTTGCTGGATAATATCATGGAGAAACTATTTGTTCACAGTACATGGCTCCGTAAGGATCTGTGTACCAAAGGAGGAGATACTCAGAAATCTGTCTGCAGATTGTTACAACCCAGACTGGAAGTGGCGGGCTGTAATAAGAAAGGAGACCAAACAGAGCAGTGGGGGTTCAACAACTGATTTATTTAACAAAAGTAAGGATTTACTAAAGCAAGTTAGTGAACAGAAAATGGCCATCTCAAGGTTTTACTCGGATGTCCCTCAGCAGGGTGCAGCACTGTTGAAGGTCATCTGAATGAAAGCTTGATATGCAGTTTCTTTATGAAAGTGTGTAAATATACAGTGTGGTTGCCGTACATATGTTGAGGTTCTCAGACATCAGGCTTCTTTGCCCAGGCCTTCACTAGTGGGCTATTTTAAAAGTTGGTAAGGAGAAAAACCACAGCATATAGCTGATTGTTTACAAATGCAAGGAGGGGAATAACAATCAAAATGCTTGTGTTCTTGGACCAGATGAATGGAGCGCTCCACATGCACTCAGAGATGTTATGGCTTCTGTTTCTATAACTTTACATGCAGACATTTGAGGTTTGCCAGAAAGGAAAGCTGGCCTGTACACTTTGCAGGGCACAATGTCATCAATGAAGAAACCCCTGTCTACCAAGATGACCATCTCTAGTTGTAGCATTTTCATCACACCAGATTCCCAGGTTGGTCGCTGATAGTTCCAGCATACAGTGCTGAGACAAAGGTCACTGGCCTATGTGGCACAATCCAAATGAGCCTCTTCAGAGTGCAGTTGAACTTGAGGAAAATATATGACTCTGGAAGAGAGGGGAATATGGCCATTGACACCTCAGATCAGTGCAGTCAAGAATTACTGGTGTTTGGGTAGTCCTGAACGTGTTGTGATGCCCCCACCGTCTCATTGGGTTTTCATTTGTGTTTAATTGTGTTTTTCTTCTGTTGTAGGCAGCTGGTTAAGCAGCCTTGGAGGCACCTGGGCTCAGGGTGTGGTGCTGCCTACAAAGCCTACTGTTTTTCTGCTTTCACTGGGTCTCTCCTGTGTGGTGGAGAGTCCTCACTGGCCATTTTCTGTTCACTAACTTGCTTTAGTAAATCCTTACTTTTGTTAAATAAATCAGTTGTTGAACCCCCACTCCTCTGTTTGGTCTCCTTTCTTATTACAGCCCACCACTTCCAGTCTGGGTTGTAACAATCTGCAGACAGATTTCTGAGTATCTCCTCCTTTGGTACACAGATCCTCACTGAGCCATGTACTGTGAACAAATAGTTTCTCCGTGATATTATCCAGCAAGGTCCCGTTTTTGTCAAAACAAGGGTGAGGTAATGAAAAAATAGAAATATTTCATTAAATTAACATTTAAATTATTTATATGCATCATTAAAAAAAAACATGTTTTGAAATATATAAAGTGCACCAAACTTGACTCAGTCCATTCAACAATTCTAAATCGACAATTATGTAACTCATCAATTAATTATTTGAAAGGATAATTTGTCAATTAAATACTGAAAAAAATAAACAATTCATTAATGAGGCAAGAACTTTTCTCTCTCTCTCTCTCTCTCTCTCTCTCTCTCTCTCTCTCTCTCTCTCTGGAAGCCCCACTCTAAGGGAGTTTGCAGTGTATTAGTGAGTCATATATTGTACAACCACAGTCATAAAGTTTTCAATCAGTAGTTTTATTTCAGTATGTATTTTTCCAGTATCACAAAAAATGTAATTTTCTATGGTTAAAACCATCTAGCTTATGTGCACTTTTTAAAACACTGCCCAGCAAACATTCGGACGTTTAATGACAGTTGAACGGTCACAACTGTAAAATACCTGAAATTAAGAAAAATTAACATGACATCTACTGCATTTTCCTTGCCCGGCCTCGAACCCGGATCCTCCGGGGCGAGAGTCACCCGCTCTCCCAACTGAGCTATGCCAGCAACTGCTTGAATAGCAGACTTTTTTGTATAGATAGGTAGAGGGTAAAGTGCGGGGTACACTAACCAATCAGAGGACAGAGAAGATCTGCCACAGGCCACGCCTCCAGAGTGCCAAAACCCTTACAGCCGAGCGAGCAGCAGTCAGAAACCGAGCGCGCAGAGAGGCTGCCGAGCGCGCACAGAGGCTGCCGCGCGCGCACGTTTTCCTCTGCCGTGTTCTCGTTGACAACGCGCGCACGCAGGTTTGTCACTTGTGCACATCCTTGTGCGCTCACAGACACAGTTTGCTCCCTCTCAGTGCACAAATGACCTCTCGCCATGTATATTTCCGCTCGCGAGTCCCGTTCACACGCGCGCTGTGGACCCAATGCGCGTGCACGGGTTGTGGCACGCTGTAAACGCCATAGATGCGCCCCGATCCACAGCAGCGAAACGCATCAGGCACAAATAAAAGAATAATAGACAGAAAACATAAAAGGAAATGAGCCGACATGAACGATTGCATGTTAAATTAGTTTTTGTAGTGGCGACACCTGATTTGATAATGTTACTGTGGCCGTGCTCAGGAAGCAGATGTCTGGAGCGCGTCAACAATCAGAGCTTTGCATGCGCACGCTGGTTAAGGTTAGGATGGGGGTGAGGGGAAGGTTAAATTGCAAGAGGGTAAAGGTCACAATTTGGTTAAATGACCGTTTTACGGCGGGTGTCAGTGCCGACGCTCTGGCACAGCGCGTTGCCTCCCGACGCGCAGGAGCTTGTCACCTGCTGACAGCAGGCTGTTGTCTTTTCCGAGGACTGCATCTTGCCGGTCATTATCACGTGACGGCGACTAGTCGATGACAGGCATAAAAAGTCACTATAGAGCGGTGAAGTCGACTAGTGACTAGTTCATACACCCCCTGCTACTGCTCCCCAGAGTGTTCTGCAGCATAATCAGCACGTTCTCTTTGAACTTGATATCAAATTTTCGCCTCCTCTTCGTCTCCGCACGTTTAAAGTTACCCTCGCGGTCTATCACTGGCAAATCAAAAGTGAGACGGATGACACAACCGCCCCCCGTACTTGCTTGTTACCACATTCCACCCGGCCACAGTAAAAAAACGGCCATTATTCACCTCCGCCGACTCCGACACCGGCCAAAATATGATACTCGGCAGTTGATTAATTACAGGCTAATATTAGAGGATTTACGGTACCCTATAGAGTTAAGTTATGTCTTTATTAGACCAGTGTGTTATTTAATTCTATTACCTCAATCTTGGGCTCTTGTTTCCTTTTCTATGGAACATCCTGCTTTGCATGGTTTGAGCAGTTGATGATGTAGTCAAGCACTTCCAGATTTCAAATGACACCATCACACAGTATAATACAAAATAAGCTAAGCTTTTGTCATCTATTCCTTAGGTTATTTTACATTACCTGCTTTTACTCCACCTGCTTTACTTCCGCCAGTGTTTGTTGATGATTCTTGTGTTGCCATTGGCTAATCGGAAAGTCAAAAGGGTGCATGCCACCACCTACCATAGCGGAGTGGAACACACTTTGTTCAACAATTTAGTTTTAACACAGACAATTAAACAAGGATAAAGCCTCCCAGTTTTACTTCCATTTTTGCTGTAGCTTGACTCAAAATTGCATGTAAATGCACAAACTGAATGCCAAAATGGATCTGATTATTAAAGTTTTTAACATTAAACATTAGAGGGAAACAAAATTGTGTTTTATATATATATATATATATATATATATATATATATATATATATATATATATATATATATATATATATGTATGTATGTATGTATGTACACACACACACACACACACACACACACACACACACACACACACACACACACACACACACACACACACACACATACTACCAGTCTAAAGTTTCTAGAACGCCCCAATTTTTCCAGTTTTTTATTGGAAATTTTGCTGTTTAATGTCATGTTGCACTCTGAAATGAAAGCATAGTACAAATAATCAATTTGAGTAAAAAAAGAATCATGGAATCAATTTATAGGCCAATATGTATTCTAAACTTTTGACTCATCAAAGTACCCACCTTTGGCCGATATAACAGCAGAACACACTCGTGCCATTCTTTCTACAACAGAAATCAAATATTCTTCAGAAACTTCTTTCCATATCTGTTGCACAAGTTCCCATAAATGTGTGGCACTTGCAGGTTGCTTTGCTTTCACTCTTCTGTCCAGTTCATCCCAAACCAGCTCGACGGGGTTCAAGTCTTGAGACTGTGCTGGCCACTCCATGTTTTCAAGCTTACCCTCTTGTTCTTTTTTCCTGAGGTAGTTCTGTCATAGCTTGGGCTTATGTTTTGGGTCATTTTCTTGCTGCAGCATGAACCCCTGGCCAACTAGGCACATACCAGAGGGCACGGCATGGTGCTGGAGATCGCTGTCATAGACATTTTGTTTCAGGGTGCCTTTCACTCTGCACAAGTCACCGACCCTGGATCCAGTAAAACAGCCCCAGACCATCACACGTCCTCCTCCATGTTTGACAGTTGATGCCACACACCGTGGAACCATCCTTTCACCTACTTGATCCTGCGTGATGAACCAAAGATTCAAATTTGGATTCATCAGTCGATAATGTCTTCTTCCAGTCTTCGGTAGTCCAATGGTGGTGTTTCATGGCCCAGGCAAACCTCTTTCTCCTATTGTGATGTCTTAGCAGTGACTTTCTTGCTGCAACTCATCCTGTCAAACCTGCAGCTCGTGGTCTTCTTTTCACAGTTGAAACTGAGACTCGTTTACTACGACCACTATTAAGCTGTGCTTGAAGCTGTTGTCCTGTGAGCCGCCTATCACGCAAGCTGATAACTCTCAGAAACTTTTCCTCTGATGCAGTTGTGGCTTTGGATCTGCCAGACCGCTTCCTGTCAGAATAGCTCCAGAGTTCATTTTGATGGTGAAGGAAACTGTACTCACTGACACCTAGACTTTCTTTGTAATTTCTCAGTAGGAAAGACAAGCATTTTTAAGTGTTATGATGGTCTGTCTCGCTTTCATTGTTAACTGCCTTTTTCTTGCCATTTTTGCTGCAACACACTATTATCTGCAGTACAATACTGTTCATCTGATGCTCACAAGGGTACACTACCACAGTATGTTCCAACACTGCTTTTATGCAGACAGAGGGTGTTGTAAGTAATCCAGAAAAGTTGGAACACCTGTGGGAATTAGTAGCACCAGCTTTCAAGGCTGTGTTCCCTGAAAAAGGCCTTTTTGTATGAATCTGAAATGTACATCATTTATCAGTTTTGAGTAACCTTACCTATATTTAATATTTGGCAGTTCACCACTTAACTTTGTACCATTTCAAGCTATTCATTGGACTTGAACGACTTAAACTGCAACAAATAACTGGAAAAATTGGGGTGTTTAGATCGGTAGTGTGTGTGTGTGTGTGTGTATATATATATATATATATATATATATATATATATATATATATATGTGCGTGTGTGGGGGGTGGGGGTATCTTTCTTTTGCTAAGCCTGCAAGACTTTAGAAAATGTAGATGCTTGATATCTTATCATCTTTGTTACTGAGGTCTTAGTCAGCCACATTCCAACAAATTTGCCTCCTTTCGATATCAGAAAACTCACATTCTATCTAGTCATTTTGAAAAATAAACCATTTTGATGTATTTATAAGGAACAGAAATAAAAAATGCACCATGACTAATATAATTTGGCTTAAGTGGGTTAAAAGGGGTCTACTGACAAGTCCTTAAAGTGTTAGATGTTTGGTTTTTGATTTACATCTTATGCTCACTCCCCAACTGGCTTAAATTAATGATTACATGAGCCAAACGTTAAATAACAATGAAACAGCTGTTTGCAGAAGGAAAATGTAATTATGTTGTTTGCAATGTGACAATTTGCTTCTTAAAGTTTTACTGCACAACAGTAAATTAGTAATTTGTTAGCAGAACGAAATTGGTAATTGAGTAAATTCAAGCTGAGGGTCAATTCAAGCTCCATGTGACCAATAGACAGAGGGATTCAGAACACCTTACAATAAAGCTGACTCACACAACATCCAAACCTTACCTTTGCCTTCTGCCACAAGAGTGTTTGACCTGTGCATTGACTTGTTTTGGCTTCCAATTAAAGCCTCGCTGCCAGAATGGTGGGAAATCACTACAAAAAAACAATATTGCTAAGATTGGATGAGGTTGTGACATTACAGTACGCCTTGGTTCTTGTATAGGTTCTGAGACAGAACAAATCAAGAAAAAGTTAATTAAAGGACAATATTCCTTTTGAAATTTCAGAAGATGCATTGAGTTATGGCACTTACAAAAAGCCGATAATTTGATGTTTACACTGTGGCTTTTTTGTGTTATTAGCTCATGATGCTTCCTAGTCCACAAACCCTTCAGTTTGTTCATTTTCCCTCAAATTAAAGCTATTTATCCATGTCAAATTCAATTAATAAAACTGCTTTTGTTTCTTAACCACGTCAAAACAATCTTTTATCATTTATTTTTAGTTCCACAGTTATTAAAACAAACACAAAAACTGTTGATTAGTAATAATTATATTAATAATAACAATAATAAATATGTTATTATTAACAACAATAATAATAATAATAATAATAATAATAATAATAATAATAATAATAATTATTATTATTATTATTATTATTATTATTATTATTATTATTATTATTGCTATTGTTATTATTATTATTGTTATTATTATTATTATTATTATTATTATACTTTTCGTTTTACTACTTATTCATTACTCTTTCTCCCTTCACTACTGGTCAGTCCATGAGTGACTTTCTATTTTTGCTTGGGTTTATTCAAAAGTAAATTACCAGGGCAGTAACCAGTGCTGGACTCACCTATTTGTGTGTTTAATTGGCCATGTTGTCGCTGAAGTTAATTGGTTCTCTGATTCCAGGTAGTTACTAAATGTTTGGCAGCATTAGATTCTCAGCACTTTTCCATTAATGGCGCGTGAAATGAAATGTTTGATACTGCAAATAAAATCAGTGATATTCAAGGATGTTATGGGTGGTAATGTGTTGAAACTGCTATTTAATGGGTCCTAGAAGATTGGGGTAGTGTCAGCTGGAACCGCCTGGGCCCTCTCCTGACATTGCTAGTTGCCTCTTCATTCCCTTAACGACTGTCTATACTGATTACACAGAGCCCCCAAAAGCTTAAAGCTGAGGAAACGGTCTCTCTTAGTACTCAAATTAGAGTCATTAGCATATCCGATTTCATTTTGATGCAATGATTATATTGTAAAAAATATAAACCTTAGATTCTGCTAATTTTTTCTTCTATTGAGTTGTTTTGGTAGCAAAAACAGCACTTTTGTCACTTCCTTCTTGTGTTTTGCCAACAAAACTACTTTTTCAATTAGAAATCTGAATGTAGTGCTCACAAAAAAATGTTGTATGCTTCTTACTTGCTTTCTGCATTGCCTCTATCAGGCAGTATTTATTAAGTGTTACAGTGCTTATTTTTCTCTGTGTTTTTACTTTTACTATTTGTTTGCTTACAGCCCTGAGGTATACCTACAAGACTTTTTATGAGATCTTATGTTTAGCAAGCTACAAAGACAAGCCGTCCCAGCATGTGGAAACATCGGATGCTTTGACATACATCATTTAAAAATATATTTTTATTTGATTACTTTTGAGTGTTTTTTTTAGCATTTGCGTTTTGTTGTTTCATTCATTTCCTGCACAATGAAAGGTAAACAGCTGTTCAATGCTTCATGAAATAGTTTAGCTCCAAAAATACTAATCTATAATAATATCTTCATGCAATAAGACATAAAATAATAAAAGTGTTTGTAAAGCAAAGGGGTGGCAAGACTAAAATATGTAGCAGTACAACAGAAAAGCTACTAAGTTATTATTTTTTGTTGTTGTTGCAAGATTTTAACCAATAAGGCCAAGTCTGCTACACTGTGTTCACTATTTAGGTAAGGCAAAACTACTTTATTTATGTAGCACATTACATACATAGAGGCAACTCAATGTGCTTTCCATTAGCAAGAATATAATGAACATTAACATCAACGTGACAGCACAATTAACATATACACAAATTAATTTCAGATTTAAGAATTTAAAAAAAGGCCAAATTAAAGGGTAAGCAGTTACAGTGCAGAAGGTGCAACAAAAGAAACATTAGACCTGTTTCCATTATTGGAACTTCAGGGTAAATTTTTAGGAACTTCCCAACTTCCACTTGACCGGGCCAGCTAAACGGCTGTTTTCAGGAACTTTCGGAGTATCTGATCAGGGTTAGGTACTCGGAATGGCCCGGTGGAGTAGCTGACCAGATCTTTTGGTTAACTCATGCTGATTGGTTGTAACTCAGCAGGAAATTGCATCAGCAGACATTGTCTAAAACAACCGACAGTATTACAATTAAAACAGTTCCTGGTGAAGCAGAAAGAAAGCAAAAGAAAATAAGCACCAATCAAGCTTAAAATTAAACTCCCAACACCAGAAAACATGAGGAAATTTCCTCACAACTTCATTAACAGTGCTTTGTTGTCTCACAGAGCACCATAAAAAACGACAATTATTCTGGTAATTGAACGCCACATCACACATCCTCTGAATCGATGAAATTATTATATTTGACAGAATAAATACTTTTTATGTTACTGTAGATGCTTTTTGGGGCTGATCAGTGACATCACTCACTGGCGAAGCAGTCGCAAAATGCTGAAGTTTGTGCAAAGTCCTGAAAGGGCTGAATTTGAACGGAGACACAACAGCTGAGAGGACTAAGACATTGTATCTTCCAGTCAATTTCCCTGTCCCAGAATTTACCCAGATGTTCTGGCAACGGAAACAAAGCAATTCATTCAAGGCATTTTTATTTAAACATTACTATAGTTGGGACACATTTGGGCTCAAAACGAAGCTGATTCCATATTTGTGCAGCAACATATCTAAAAGCAGCTTCACCCTGTTTGGTTTTGAACAAGGTTCTACTAGCTGACTGTTTCTTAAGGATCTCAGAGCCCTGCCAGGCATATATAAAGGAAGGAGATCCAACATGTATTTTGGCCCGATGCCACTGAGTGATTTATAAACTAATAGAAGTACTTTGAATTTGTCTTCTTTTTTCTTATTTAACACAATGAAGTAATTGAATGTTTCTTTACCTTCAGCTGACGTGTTTCGGCCGGAACTTCCGCCTTTGTCAAAGTCGCCAGCTGTTTGTGGCGTCACTTCCGTTTATGAGCAATGATGTCACCTAACATGATAACAGAAGAACAGGATTGCAAACTAGAGGACCAACACGTACAAAATGCACTAAAACCTGCAGATACCCAACATGGGCACTAAAGAAAGGAAAACAACAAACAACAACAGAAGGAAAAAAGAACCATCAAGGAGAACCAGGACAATAGAGGGAGCAGAACCAAAACCAGCCATAACCCGTTCATCCTTCAAAGGCACAACTGAAAAGATAAGGACAGTGATGAAAAGACACAACATCAACACACCAACAAAACAATACCTGATGGTCAAGAAAAGAGTGGTGCACCCAAAAGACGAAATACCAGCAGGACAAAAATGCGGTGTCATCTACAAAATACCATGTAAACTCTGCAGTAAAACACACATAGGAGAAACAGGACGTCCACTCAACACATGAAAAACAGAACATCAAAAATAATGTGACAAAGAAACAAAACAAAGGCATACAAGAGCAGCAGAACAGGAAGCGGAAAGTTCAATATAAAATCTGTGGTAACAGACCATTGCACAATGGAAAATCACTTAATGGATTGGGACAGCACACGAATCATAAATACGGAAAAACAAAAATACAGAAGATGGATTAAGGAAGCGGGAGACACAGACACAACACCATAAACAGAGACAATGGTGTTTGCACATTGGATAACACATGGGACTGTGTTATCAGCGTTAAGGATGCGGGCAGCAAATGGCGACATCGTCCTCTGCTGCCCGCACATAAACGGAACTGACGCCACAAACAGCTGGCGGCTCTGACGAAGACGAAAGTTCTGGCCAAATATGTCAACCGAAGGTAAAGAAATATCTAATTACTTCACTGTCTTAAATAAGAAAAAAGAAGATAATTATGAATCAACACACAGATCGAATATACAGAAGTACGTGGAAATCGATTCTGTAGTTTATAACTGTTGTTATGTTTGTTTTCTTTTCCTAGTATTGCTACTACAAACATATCGGTGCATTACTGCCACCAACTGAGGTGTGCATTCACTTTGTTCTTCTCATGAGATATGTTCCAAAAGAGTTCTGAGCATGCAGTTAGCAGTTGGTTTGAAGGATTGTGTAGTTTGGGATCCCTCATCCACCACAGTTGTTAAGAGTGTGATCCCTTGCATTAGTCATGCGAGAACAATCTGCTGAATCCAGTCTGTTAGCGTGCATTCAAAGTCTGTTCAAAATCTGTAAATCTGTAGAAAGTTTACATAAAGCCAGTTTCTCATCGGCCTGCAAATGTTGACTTGTTGGAGATGCAAATTTTTGAGAGAATACAGAAGAATTCAGTTAGAGAACCAACTCAATTGGTTCTTAACAACAAAGTCATTACCTTGTATTTCAAATGAACATGAACATGACCTCTAACTTGTGTATAAGCTGGTAAACATGCAGGTGGGAACACGAGTCTGTTCTCTGCGATAAATGAACATTCATGTGTATGCCATGCATTTTTTTAGCATTTGGTGACAAAACGTCTTAATTTGTAATTGATCCTGATTTTATATTAAATGTTGCTACAGTTTCAGGTTTGTAATCTTATTTTTTCTCCAATCATCTTCAAAATGCCATTATTCTATTTACTGCCAGCTAAACTCAAGTCAAGGCTATGATCGAATCTTGCTTACTAATCTTGATTTTTTTATTTGATCAAAATTCCTCCAATATGACAGCACAGCCTTGGGATTATCAAGAAATTACCCTGAAATCAACAAGAAGAAATTGAGAACACTTAAATAATTTCAAACATGGTGGAAGCGTCTTTGCAAATGCCAAATGCAAATTCTGAGCAACAATTATAGCCTATGATGGACTTTTATTTAAAAAAAAAACGTTGTTATTATTATTGGTATTATTATTGGTATTATTATTATTATTATTGGTATTATTATTATTATTATTATTATTATTATTATTATTATTATTATTATTATTATTATTATTATTATTATTATTGTACATCTGCCCAGAAGACACAATATACTATTTGCATACACTCAGAGGATGCATAGGCCTCTTGTTGCCCTTCTATACACACCTGTGATTTGTCATTTGCTCTTTTGACTGAGGAAGTTCATCACAAAAAACAATACAAAAGGATAATTAGTTAATAATTTCTATTCTGCACAACGAGGCAAATGCAGCTTCAATTTACAAAAGGCTGTTATCAAGGCTGAATAAAAAGCTGTTGGCCTTTGACTAAAAATAAATATATTTGTGCATTTTGGTTGCATTGCAAAGACAACATGATGCCATTGCATCGAATTCAGAAAATTAAATTTGCTGTTTGTCACAGTTTTCAATATTAAACCAGATGCATAATCACTTAATTGAAAAAAATAATTGTTGTGTAAATAAATAGTATATTTTAATTAGTTTAGTTGAGGCTTTAATCAGCTAGCATGACCTGAAATATTGATTGAGTTTAGAGAAATTATACAGCGATGTTCCTGTGATCACACTTAAACACTCACAGGAAAAAAAAGAAATGCTACTTGAAACTTAACCTTTTACAAGATGAATCAAAATGCTTGTAGCATCATGTCAGATATGCCTTGTTATTGTGTTTAACCTGGTAATTAAAATGGATTTTAACAGCATTTAAATGAATGCCTGTTTTTTTAAATTCTAACAAATGAAAAAGAAATATTCAATTTTCAAATATGGGGGAAATAACAATTTATAGGTTATATTTTTAAATGTTCACCTTATTTGTTTGTATGTAAGAAGGTAAAGACTCAGCATGCATCAGCTATAGGAAAAAGACCTCTAACTTGTGTATAAGCTGGTAAACATGCAGGCGGGAACACGAGTCTGTTCTCTGCGATAAATATTCCGTTGCTGATGACTGGAAAAGATAACAAATGTGTCTTCAGAGGTTATCAGGCAGGCCACCACATTTGGATATATTTTATCACAGTTTATCTGTTATCTGTTTAGCTAGTGGCTACCACAGAAATCCAAACAGGAGAGATCTTGAGCTAAAATTGAGATTGCACTTAGTGAAATCAATACTTCTCCCTATGTAACCTTTTGTGTTATTTATGGATGACAATGTTGAGGTTTTTTTGTTGTTGTTGGCTTTGAAATGTTAATAGAGCATTTGGGAAATGGTTTAAAAATATAATCAGTGTTCATCTCTTGCAAATGTCTTGTATGAGAAATGTCAGTAACGCCAAACCAAATATGCTTATTAACATCAATATATTTCATTGGATATCAATAAAATGCATAACCATGGACCGAAAGGTTGGGCATGAGGGAATCAGATTATATCCATTTTGATGTTAAATAGCTATTTATGGGTTTTGGTTGATATATAAAAATAAGCTGATGTGCCTCTTTGGGTGAATTAGCAGCAAAAGATAGATGCTAATTGTGTTTCCCATCACCTACACTTGGTCACAGAGTTAAATTGTAATTAATACAACACCTAAAAGGCAACACCACAGATTTATTCTATGACTTTTTTTGTCAATTACACCTTTGAAGGTAGGACCTCTTTTGAAAGAGGCTTTTAGATTAATCATATTATCTGCAGGTTCTGAAACAAGAACGGTTCTTGACCTCCTCTTCCATAAGAATCCATTATCTTAAACTATCACAGTAATCCTGGCTTTGGGTGGGGAGAGAAGGAAGCAAGAATCAAGCCTAATAGATAGCAAATAAGATTAATCTATGATCTAAGTGCCGATTACACTTGGACCTGCCCTTGAACACTCAGGTGTAACCTTGAGATCTGCATCCGCTCTTAGCCAGCAATTGGATTGAAAGTCTCTTAAGGGCTTCAGGTGGTGGAGGAGGGGTGTTTCGCCCAGACCTTACCCCTGAGAGATCAAAGGGCAAGTAGCTTAACCCTTACAAAACCTAAGGTGTTAAATATAATGGGTAATGGCTGGTTATGACCAATCTACGGAAACCATTTACTGTTGCCGATCCTCCATATTATTTAGCACAAAGCATACTGAATTAAGTGGGGTATTAAAAACAATACACTCGGGTGGTATTTTACTGAGCTGGATTATTTAAAAAAAAAAGGTAAATTCATGCCTTTAAAATCAGTAAAATCATTTGCTGGATGTGATCTTTATTATTTCCACAAATAGACAGAAACAATGAGACATTTGCCTCTGCTCTGATTACTTGTTTAGTGATGAACTGTACATGTTTAACATATACGGATCAATCCATAAGGCTTTCACTCAAGGTTTAGATCAAGAATGAACCGTAGACAAACACAGACTTGCAGATCGATGCTCCCCTCAGTTTGACTCTGAAGCTGACTATTTGATTAATCTGGTGGGGCAGCCGCGAAAAAGAGAGAGAGGGGGAGAGAGAGAGAGAGAGAGAGAGAGAGAGAGAGAGAGAGAGAGAGAGAGAGAGAGAGAGAGAGAGAGAGAGAGAGAGAGAGAGAGAGAGAGAGAGAGAGAGAGAGAGAGGCATCTAACATCTGATAGTTTCATGCCATTAGGATGGCTGGAGTAATGAAATTTCATTTAATTTGTCAGGAAGAGCGTGCTAATGTTAAAAAGCTTTTGGGTAATAAAAAAAAAGTCTTAAGAGATGTGAAGGAAAACCTTAAGTAATTACTCTGTGTATCTTGGGCCTTCGTGATTGAATATTTACATTACTGTCATGGAAGTCCAAGGAGTAATTAAATTAGCAAGGCGTCTAAGCTCTTTATTCCCACATTTTTCTGCCCTTTAGTGAAAGAAAAGACTAATATGTGGCCAAAGCCACTTTTCCTCATGATGGAATTGCTTTGCAGCATGCAGGCTTAGTGAGTGACTGTTATTTTATAGGATATTAAGTGTGTGTCACCTTTACTCTTTTGAACTTGAGTGTGTGTTGTGGTCCAAACCTTTGTCAGAGCAAAATAAGCTCCTGTGAACCTTTTAAAGCTTTCTCAAAGATATGAATCAGAGCGGTGCTTATGTGCATAATTATATTTGATGTTGTTTTCAATTATTAGAGATGGTTAATGTCATAAAAGAAGCTTGTATTAAAACTTAAAGGTCAAAGGCATAAGGCAAAACCACCGTCAACATGGCTGGCAGGAGCTCTCTGCAAAACCAGCCGCAGCAGAAGTTGGGATAATAAATTGCAGATGAAATAATGAATGATACGTGTTGGAGGAACAACAAGGTTAAGTGTAATGCTATTCCAGTTTACATTCCAAGGGTACAGGCTCCATGATCATGGTAAAAAAGGTCTTCAGAACAAAATAATCATAAATCCAGCAAGCTGTATGTTGCTCCTGACGTCTCTATCGTGGTACATCAGCATCCTTTCTCACTCGGAGCGAGTCTTACCAAGACAAATGTCTAAAAGGGCCTGGAAATGTATCTGACCGCTGGCTTACTGTAATGAATAACTTCCACTTTAGGTCCTGCAATGTAAGCAGAAAATCCACATTGCAGACGCTGGAGCTCCATCATGAATCTAACCTGACAGCAGACATAATATAAAGGCGACAACACTTGTATGACTTCCATTTTCTTTGCTTTCTATTGATTTTCAGTTAATAACAGAGGGAAATACTAAACGTCTGCGCTGAGTACCTAATAAATCCTGTCTGAGCTTTTTTTATTGAGGCGAATTTAATAAAAGCAGTGGGCCAGGCAGGGGGATTCATCTCAGTGAGAGTAAAGAACGAAAAAATTGAGATGAGTGGGGATGGGTTAATCCAAATGTTAAACTCTCATTCAGTTCTGATCACCACGGTTTTCTATCTGTAACTTTTTAGTGATCAAAAATCACATTTGTTTGTGTCTAAGCTGGACATATGAGCAGGTTTACATTAAATGTAAAGGCTGTGATTGGACTAAATAAAGGGAAGGATGTTGTCTTTGAAACTCATGAGAGCCTGAGGGATGGAAGCATTTTACTCACAAATAGGGACATGACTGTAAATAGTTTCTAAATGATGAAACACGTCTTCCCTCAGGTTTAAATATGTCAAACATGAAAGTATTGAATTAACTCTATGAAAAAGAGTGAAAGCCTCTTTAATCTATATTAAATTGCTCATTTCATCCCAAGTAAATAAACAGACAACACAGACGTGACGGTAGAATGTCATCATCATGTGGTCATGATGTCAATCAGTTACGACAGGGAGTTAGTTGAGCCAAAGGTCTCCCCGAGAGCTAATTGTGTGCCTTTAAGGAATTATTTAGAGTCCAGTGTTCCAAAGCATCCCAGTGAACAAAAATAGATTGCTAAAGTCAAGGTAATTGTGTAGCTTCACATCCAGGTTCATTACAAGTGCTTACATCAATGTCACTGACTTCTTGAACCACTTAATCTGTCTTTATTGCATTAGTATGCAATCTTATTATTCACTCAGAGATGGATTTTCTACAATAAGTAAAGTGATGTTTTACTGATTTATTATAGGAATAACAGCTTTAAAGAGACGATGTGCATTTTCAATGAACATGGAGACAGAAATTAAAGAGAAAGGGGGCAGAGGAAAGGAAGAAGTGGTGGTAGTGGTGGGGGTGTTCACAAAAATAAACAATAAAGGATGTACAAAAATCTGCTTCTATACACAAAAATACATCAGAACCTAAATATCACTCTGCCAACCACATGAGGATATACAACTGTAGCAATTTTGCTGAAAAACACATGGTGCATTTAGTGCCAACCACAGCCATGGGTTATGTGTTAAGAAGGTCCAAGTTCATACTTGTGAGAGCACCATGTGAGCACCTGTGTGTGAACATGCACTTGTGTATGTAAGATTTTTTTATTGGAGAATTTATTAGCGAGTGCGAGGGGCCACAGACCTGCTCCCAGACCTCTAGAGATCTCCCCAGAGCACAGAGAACGGAGGGAGACTGCCGCTGGAGAAGCCCCAACCCCCCTCCCGAGAGGTGCAGAGGATCACCCTGGGGGGCCAACCAGTAGCCGTGCTAGAGGCCCAGGAGAAAATAACAGCAACACCAACGGAGACCTGACAGAGCCCAGGGATCCGGACTCCGCCAGGCAGCCAACTGGAAGCAAGCAGGAAGATGCCAAAAACTTCTAGCCGTAGACAAGGGAGCTGCGAATACGCAGGCAGACCGAGGCACCACCCACCAGCAGGAGAGCCGAGGATGTTGCAGAACCACAAGTTGTCACAGGAGGGGGGAGGAGTCCAAGACTCCACCTGACAGATACATTCACACACAAACACAGTCACACACTCCCACCCTCATGCTCACACATAAACACATACATCCTAAAGACTAAATCTGTAGAAGTGTCCTGATGTCCAAAAGGCAGGAAGACAAAGCTAATTGAATTTACAAATTGCAGGTGATAAAATGCAGAGGGACTTGATTAGAAAGGTCTAGAATGAAGTTGTTTGAATTTACTGGAGCTCAATCACATACGTTATAACTATAATGAAATCATCGTTAGTATATTCCATAAGACAAAATAACCCGTTTTTTTTGTTACATTATGTTTTTTCTACAAGTCACAACAAAAAAAGCTCTCACTCCATGTAGTTCCATTTGATTTCCTCACCAGTCCTTTGTCTGTATGAGAAAATGTCACACAAGGTCAAACCCGTGTTACGATACTTTTCCAGAATCTACACGTTCTCACAATTGAAACATCAAGCAAGAGATTAACAGACAATTGATTCGAGGGAAGAGGGAAACCAGGTACAGAGACATGATAACCTGTACGGGTCAAGTATCAACATCAGTGACAATTATGATTAGCCACTTTTACAACATGTGAAAAGAAACAAGTGACTAATGTTTACATTTTGTAGAGTCAAGACAAAAACTATTACAAAGCAGCCAACACGGTTGAATGCTCTTTGACTTGTTTTATCTAAATTCTATTTTAATGAGTGATAAGATTGTCAGCTTTAGTGGTTGTTACTGTGAGAAAGCTACAAACCTAAGAATTACATTATAAAAATGTACAAACTGAAAACTGAGTCCTAAAAACATTAATTATGTGTACATCAATGTCACCATATGTAGATTTTTAGGCAAAAGGTCATTTTTCATTTCACCCACACTCTTGACACCAAAGACACACAATATTAGCACCATTTATTTGAGTCAGATGTTGATTTAAAGTGAGTTTCAGTAACCAAGTGAAACTATTTTAATTATACAATTTATAAACACAGAGCCCACCAGCTTAAGGGACATACAAACATAAGATAATTACCTTTTACCTCACTAATATAAAATAATGTGGTGAAGTATAATAGCACACACACACACACACACACACACACACACACACACACACACACACACGCATATTTCCATATTGCATGAGATGAATCATTTGCTTGATTGGACACAGCTTTTAAATAGTAAAGAGGTCCGCCAATCCAGTCCATGTCTCTTAATTTCCTCTTTTACAAGCTAACAAACTGATGTCTCTGAAGGACTCACAACACATCTCCAAGAGTTTAAGGAGAGGAGACATTTTAAATGATTACTTGCTATTGTTGTATAACCATGGCACTATTTGTGTTTTTAACAGTATTTGTCATGTTGAGGGGAAGGTGTCTGACTCACGAAATGATGAATTATACACTGAGACTGGATATAATAAGAAATAAAGTTTATCATAAAAAGGTAAACATAAAGCGCAGCAGGAAAATCCAGCTGGGACTCCGGAAGGAATCTAAGGACAGGGAGGAAGAGTTAGTGGAAGTGGATGACCCGGAATACTGGGGTGAGAGTCGGGACTTACGGTTTGTGATCCAGGTGGGGGGCATGAGAAGGGGGAGTAGCTTGGTTTGGGGTTGTCCAGGAGGAGTGAGGAAACAGAGACACACACTTGCCGGTTAACAGGACACTGGGGTTTCAGGTTGCTGGCGGACAGGAGGAGCTGAGCACGGGAGCGAGGACAGGATCCGGTAAGGTGGGTGGTCAAGGAGGAGTTGACGACCAGGGGCCAGCTGGGAGATGGAGGAACGGGTCCGGATGGGTTGCAGGTACATGATGAAGGTGGTGGTGGAAATCTGGAGAGAAGGCAAGTTGTAAAGTCAAGCAGGCTCGGAACGAACATACAAACTGGGAAATTCAGGCTAGAGACTAGACTTAGTAGATCTCGGATACAGATACTCAGAAATGGGCTTGGAGACGCAGATTCTTCTTCCGGCTCTTGGAGAGTACAGACGCATTTTTTCCTCCTCTCCCGCCCTCCTCATCCCAAGACTATTTGTCCTGTCTTTGTGTGCACAACACTTTCTGCATTTTTAAGGGAAACTGGAAATTATTAAAAATAGATCTGGTCAGTTGGTCTCTCAACGCGATTGACAACATTTTTTCAGCAATGAGAATGGGAGAAGAGGCTCCCGGATGCCCCTCTGGGACAGAGCCAGCTGGGTATATCTTGGACTCCTGGAAACAGTGGAACCTGATTTGCTTCTCTCAATTGTCTGTAGAGGATTCTGAAGATGTCTGGATATTCGTCGTTTTGGTGTCATGATTCCTGCTGTTTGGCCTGAGCGGTTACCTGGCATGCAAGAAAATTAACGAGCTTTCAAGGAATATTGGCTTAATCCCGGAGCTCAGGGATGGAATGCATCACGCTGTGAACTCACAAACTCATATAATTGTCGAGATGAGTCGTAAGCTTGGAATTTAGGCTGAGATTCAGGCTCTGGCACAGAAGGTGGATTCAATCAAGGAGAGAGTTGACGGATCAGCAAGGATTGGAATCGATTGATTACGCCATTATTGGATCTAGAGGGGTTGAAGACCAACAGAACTCTAAGGCAGAGAGGAAATTATCTCTGTCTGTCCCCAACACAATTCTTATCTGAATCTGGTGCTCTTGGAGCATGTGAGGCTGAAGTGTAAACTCCCTCCTCAGAAGAAATGTGGAATGCTGCAGTCGCTATGGAAACTCTTTCTCCCTATCCCAGCCTGGGCGGGACTGTGACCGGTGAAGGCCATGGAACCGTATCCAGGAGTCAATGTGCCCTCTAACCCATGATCTCCCTCCCCTGTCCAAATGGAGGTGATGAGCGCTGTTCCATGCGGCTGCACGCACTGAAGTGAGGAGAGTCCCAACCCTACCTCCCCACCTAGTGGACACTTCTGTTGTGTGATGTCTGAAGTCTGTGTGCATTTCTGTCTGAGGTGTTTTTTTGCATAGGTGCCGGTCTGCCTGGCAGCTGTCTGCAGTCTTGCAGAGGGCCTGCTGTGTCAGGGTCCAGGTTCGTTTGGCACTGTGGATAAACTAGGGTATGGAGGAAGCTGTGGAGGTAAACTCAGAAGGAAACAGACTAGGCTGAAATCCCATGGAAGACTCGAAGGGTGATAGGCCAGTAGCTGTGGAGGTGTGGGAGTTATGAGCGTACTTAATCCAGGCTAATTGAGAGCTCCAGTGGGTGGGACTGGATGAACACAAGCAGCGGAGCATAGATTCCAGCTCTTGGTTCATCCTTTCGCACTGGCCATTTGTTAGTGGGTGAAAACCAGAGGAAAGAGCCACCTTTGCACCCAAACAGGGAGCAAACTCCTTCCAGACCTTTGAGGTGAACTGGGGTCCTCGGTCCGAAAGGATCTCTGCTGGGAGGCCGTGTAAACGGAAAACATGTTTTATTAGGACACTGGCAGTTTGAGCAGAGGTCGGAAGATTCTTCAATGGTACCAAGTGGCATGCTTTAGAGAAATGGTTGACTATTGTCATGATTATTGTGAAGCCTTGTGAAGGTGGCAAACCAGAAATTAAATCTAAGGCGTTGTGGGACCAGGGTCTGGATGGGGCAGGTAAGGGATTCATAAGTCCAAAAGGAGGTTGGTTGTTGCTCTTATTACGTCCACAAACCTGACGTGCTGTGACGTATTCCTTCACATCTTTAAACATAGTAGGCCACCAAAAGGAGTGTCTGAGGAGCGAAACAGTGCGGCTGATTCTGGGTGTATGGAAAATCCAGCCGTGTGTGCCCATTGAATGCCTTTGGAAGCTTGCTAGGACTAGGTGTGGTCTTTTGTGCTTCAAGTACCTGTTTCTGGATTTCCCAGGTTAATGCTCCGAGGAAACAGGACGGAGGAATAATGGTCGCTGGACTGGTCTTGGAGTCGGTCGAGTACTGTCTCAAAAGTGCGTCTGGTTTTGTGTTTCTGGTTCTGGGTCTGTAAGATATCACAAAATAAAACGGGAAAAGAACAAAGACCACCTGGACTGGCGTGGATTTAGTCTTTTAGCCTCTTTCAGGTATGCCAGGTTTCTATGGTTCGTCAAGATGATGATGGCGTGCTCAGCTCCCTCCAGCCAGTGTCTCCATTCTTCCAAGGTGAGTTTTATAGCCAGTAGCTCCCTGTCTCCGATGTCATAATTTATCTCAGCGGAAGAACGACGGCAGGAAAAAAAGGCACAGGGATGGAGACGATGATCTGTGAGAGAGACCTGGGACAAAACAGCTCCCACACCAGTGTCGAAAGCGTCAACCTTGAGAGTAAACTGTTTAGAATGGTCTGGACGGGTTAAAACTGGGGCAGGTGTAAATCTGTCCTTTAGGGCGACAAACGCTGCGTTAGCCTCAGAGTTCCATACGAAAGGATGGTTGACTGAGGTTAGCTGAGTCAAAGGGGAGGCAGTCTGACTATAGTTCTTAATAAAATGTCAATAAAAATGAGCAAAACCCAGAAACCTCTGTAGCTGCTTTCTTGCTGTGGGTGTGGGCCAGTCCTGTATGGCTCGTACCTTTTAGGGGTCCGGGCTGAACCTCCCACTCTCGAGAACAAACCCCAGAAATCTCACGGATGGCAGGTGGAACTCATATTTCTCCCCCTTGACGAACAGCCGGTTCTCCAGTAGGCGTTGGAGGACAGCTCGCACGTGTTCCTGATGTTCTTCAGGGGTCCTTATAAAAAATGTGAATATCATCCTAATACACTGTGACGAATCTGTTAATGTAATCTCCCAAAACTGCATTAACAAGGGACTGAAAAACAGCAGGGACATTGGTGAGGCCAAAAGGCATCACCAGATACTCAAAATGACCCATGGGGGTCTTGAAGGCTGTCTTCCATTCATCTCCCTCTTTAATTTTGACGAGATGATAGGCGTTCCGAAGATCGAGTTTGGTAAAAACTGTGGCATCCTGTATGGGTTCAAAAGTTGATGACAGCAGGGGTAATGGATACTTGTTCTTTATTATTATGCTATGTGGTCGTCTATAATCAATACACGGGCGGAGAGACCCATCCTTCTTAGATACAAAGAAGAAACCTGCCCCCAGGGCTGACGTGGATGGACGGATGAGTCCCGAGGAGAGAGATTCAGAGATGTATATCTCCATACATTCTCTTTCAGGCTTCGAGATGCTATAGAGGTGACTAGGGGGAAGTGGAGCTCCGGGTATAAGTTCTATCGAACAATGATATGGCCTGTGTGGGGGCAAAGCCACAGCATTGTCCTTGGAAAATACTTGTCCAAGGTCATGATATGCCTCGGGAACTCCGGCCATGGAGGGGGGTGTTGGCTCCTGTAAACTCCTCTGATGTTCCAGTCATGCTAAACCCAGACAGGCTGAGTGACAATGGGAACTCCATGACTCCACCTTGTTTGTAACCTAGTTGATGTGTGGGTTATGTTCCTTTAACCAGGGGTGACCGAGAACTACATAAGATTAAGGAGAGAGAAATACAAAAAACGAGATGAGCTCGTGGTGGTTACCTGAAGTCTGCAGGTGAACCGGACCGGTCTTGTGAGTAATGGAGGATAATGAGCTGCCATCCAGAGAGGAAACCCTCATGGGAGTTGTGAGAGGGATGGTTGGGATGTTTGTAACTGCTCCACCAGATTTTCGTCCATTAGGTTCTGTTCACAGCTTGAGTCCAGTAGTGCCTGTGTAGGGATGGCGATAGATTTAGTTTACAATTTACACTCAAGAGTGCACTGAGATGAGACGTTCACTGTGGAAACACCCATCAGTATCCTCAGAGTTACTGATGGGCTCTCTGGTTTAACCATGACAGGCAGTTGGAGACAAAATGGCCAGACTGGCCGCAGTATAAACAAAGGCCCATCCTCATGTGTTTGTCTCTCTCCTCAGGGCTGAGTTTTGTTCAGCCTATCTGCATGGGTTCACGCGGAGGAGATAGAGGTGTTAAGTGAGCGAGACCGGATGGAGGATGAGTGGGAAGAAAAGGTTGATTACCTTTCTGTCGTTCTCTGAGCCGCTTTCGATCCTGACACAGAGAGTGATTAGGTCCTCCAGTTCTGATGGTTCCTGGCAGAAGGTAAGCTGGTCTTGGATCCAGTCATTAAGGGCTCGAGCGAAAACCCCCCTTAACGAGGCGCTGTCAAGGGTTGAACATGTGGCTAAAGTACGGAATTTAATGGCAAAGTCGGCCACAGATTGTTTACCTTGATGTAGACTCCATATCTTTTGGGCTAGCTTGGAAGGGGACTCGGAGATGTCGAAGGTCTGGTTGAATTCAATTAAGAACTGTCTGAGTGTGCCGCCGAGAAAGCCAGGCTGGCGGCTCTTAGCTTCTGCCCATCTGAGGGCTTTTCCACACAATAATCCAAGGATGTGCGAGATCTTGGTGATATCAGAAAAAAAATACTCGGGAGTTCATTGGAGGGCTAGCTGACATTGTAGGAGGAAACCTCTACAATTACTCCCATCTCCGTCAAAAGTCTCTTGGGAAGGTGACTCCACAACTCGGAAGTGACAGGCGCATGGTGGTGGCACTGCCAATGCTCCGGGTGGATCCGGCGGCTGGGGTGCAGAAGGTTCCGTGACGGTGAGTTTATCATGGATCTGTCAGACCAAATCATCTAATTGATACAGGGACAGCTGTGAGCTCGAGAGTTGGTCTGTGAGGGCTTGGAGTGTGGTTTCGTGCTGAGTAAGTCTGGCGGCTATGGAAAGAGGATTAAATTCTGCACTGAGGTCAGAAGTATGGCTGGATGATTCTGTCGTGTTGAGGGGAAGGTGTCTGACCCATGACATGCAGAATCATACACTGAGGCCGGATATGATAAGAAATACGGTGTATTATAAAAAGGTAAACATAAAGCGCAGCAGGAAAATCCAGCTGGGACTCCGGAAGGAATCTAGGGACAGGGAGGGATAGTTAGTGGAAGTAGATGACCCGGAATACTGGGGTGAGAGTCGGGACTTACGGTTCGTGATCCAGGGGGGAGCATGAGAAGGGGGAGTAGCTTGGTCTGGGGTGGTCCGGGAGGAGTGGGGAAACAGAGACACACACTTGCCGGTTCACAGGACACTGGGGTTTCAGGTTGCTGGCGGACAGGAGGAGCTGAGCACAGGGGCGAGGACAGGATCCGGTAAGGTGGGTGGTCAAGGAGGAGTGGATGACGAGGGGCCGGCTGGGAGATGGAGGAACAGGTCCGGATGGGTTGCAGGTACATGATGAAGGTAGTGGTGGGAATCTGGAGAGAAGGCAGGTTGTAAAGTCAAGCAGGCTCGGAACGAACATACAAACTGGGAAATTCAGGCTAGAGACTAGACTTAGTAGATCTCGGATACAGATACTCGGAAATGGCACAGACATCATTTGTGAAATCCATGGCATAGAACAAGCGAAATTAGAAAATAGCATTTTTAGCCCCATTGACTTGTGTTCATTGTCTTGTTCTTCTGGGGACCCATGGTGCGGAAGTAGATGGACGTGACTACAGATCACCACTGGTGTGAGAGGTTCTCCGCTCAATAATATCAGAGGAGGGGAAACGGTCGGCTGCTACCACTTCAACTTTAGAACAAACTACAGAGTCCCAAAAAACAAACTCCATTTGAAGTCATGGACAACAGATGTTTGATATAGAAAATGACAAGTGGTTTTAGCATTTGACTTTTAGTCTTTCCTCTGGGATTGTGGGTTTCCGGATGCGGATCCATGGACAGCACTTAAAGGGATGGGTTAATGTTCCGTGACCGTGTTTGCATTCAAAATCTAGCTTGTTAACAGATTAGCTATAACAGGTTTAAATAACAAAAAAGAAAATTAATTGAAAGTCAAATAAAAAATATGTGTGATTCCATTCATTTCTTTTGGAGGGGATTCATATTGGCTTGGGGCATGGAGAATATGCTCAGTCATGCAACTTTACTTCTGTCAGTGTAGTCACAATGTTTGTGCCAATTTGTTTGCAGTTATGGACAGGATTTCTAGATGCAGCCAAGGTGTTGAGAGGATCCATTTGGTGGCCTAAGGATTGAGTCTCTGCTTTCTGCAGATGATGTGGTCCCTTTGGCTTCATCAGAACGTGATCTCCGGCTCTCACTGGAGCGGTTTGCAGCCAAGTATGAAGCAGCTAGCTTCTCTTAATCCGAGACCATGGTCTTGAGTTGGACAAGGGTAGAATGACTTTTCTGGGTCAGGGATGAGGTCCTGCCTTAAGTGGAGGAGTTTAAGTATATTGTGGTCTTGTTCACAAGTGAGGGAACAATGGAGTGTGAGATTGACAGGCGTATTGGTGCTGTATCTGCAGTTATACGGGCGTTGTACCGATCTGTCGTTGTGAAGAGAGAGCTGAGCCAGAAGACAAAGCTCTCGATTTACCGGTCGATCTACGTTCCTACCCTCACCTATGGTCACGAGCTTTGGGTAGTGACCAAAAGAATGAGATCACATACAAGCTGCTGGAATGAGTTTTCTTGGCAGGGTGACTGGGCTCTCCATTAGAGATAGGGTGAGAAGCTCTGTCATCCAGGAAGGGCTCAGAGTAGACCCGCTGCTCCTCCACATTGAGATGAACCAGTTGCGGTGGCTCGGTCATGTAGTTAGGATGCCTCCTGGATGCCTCCCTGGTGAGGTTTTATGGGTACGTCCAATTGGGAGAAGACCTAAAAGTAGAACCAGGACACACTAGAGGGACTACGTTTTTTATAGCTGGCCAGGGAACGCCTTAGGATTCCCCCGGAGGAGCTGGCCCAAGTTGCTGGGGAGAGGGAAGTCTGGGCCTCCGAGCTTAAGTTGCTGCCTATGCGACTCGACTTCAGATAAGCATCTGAAAATAAATGGGTGGAAGATAAAATACAAGGTAAAGATTGCAGAATGAATCCTAAAGGGTGTGTTTATTTTGTGTTCTGTTAACATCAGCCCGAAAGGTGTCACAGGTAATGACGTGGTTTGTTTTTACTGGCTAATCAAAGCTACACTGCTCCCATATTTAACTTCCTGTCTGGCTTGATCTGACCTTCAGAACCTGACATGTTCTGGAAGTGCAGAACATAAAAACAATTTGAAGTGTAAATTAGCAGAATGACACGACACAGCCCTTAAGGATGCATCCAAGATGCGCTTTTATGGCCGGTGGAAACAAACCTATCAAGTAGAATGGCGCTGGTAACTGCATAGATTTTACACGATGCGTATGATCGGTGGAAAGCCGGGGTTAGGGTACTTAAAGTCAGAAGGCATCAAATGACCTTGACATAACTGGTACCAAATGTTAACCAATAGTTACAAAATTAGGAGTTTGATTTGGGAAGTGATGACATAACTGGCTCAATAGTCAGATGTACCTAGCAAACCTGTTTCTTATATTGTTAAATATTGAAATAAGGCTGTTACTTTCTCAAACTTTCATTTTTGTATATGACCATTAAATGTTATATCAAGAACAAAATAAAGGATTTTTACAGAACCCTGTGTTGTTTTTGGAGTGTGTCTGTTCACATTTAATAAGCGGACAGGAGGCCCAACAGTTTCCTGTGTTTTAAAGCGGGTACAACCAGACCTTCTCCATCTACTTTGCTGCTATTATTCTGTCAAGAGCTGCTGTGTTTTCCCAAGCAAAGGAAGTTATTTCATTTCCACCTTTTGTCTTCGTGTGAATGCGAGCGACGCTCTTTCAGCAATATTCACTTGTTTCAGCGCCCCTCTCCATCCTAAGCAAAATATACAGCCTTTCTTCGCCCTGCAGCTCTTGTTGGTCGCAGAAAAATAGGAATTTCCTCAATTGGTGTAATTCCCCACATCAGATTTCAGCAGCTTTATCACTCAGCATCAGCACATGCGTCAGTATAATGTCAGTATAATTTTGTAAATTCTAAATGAAAATGTATTTAAAATGTGTTTCATGTTAGGACTCAAGAAAATGAAGTGCAGATGTATTGTTATTCAGAGTTTGTTTACATTAGAGATCCTTTTATTTAAAAAAAAAATGTTGTAAATTATTGTTATCTGCCTGAAGCCATATATGTCCTTTCCTTGTACTGAGAACAGACACATTAGGAGCAATACAGCTAATGAAATCAAAGCTCACTGAATAAAAAAATCTGTCACAAGGCATCACATCAAAGGACGCTATAACATCCTGAGAAAACTATAGGTATCATCTGTTCTTCCTCTGATAAAGGATCTATTTATTTTCTGCCACAAGGCAGCAACTTCACACGTATCAGCCAAAGGAATAATGGGACAAAATATCAGACGAAACAATCGTCTTGTGGGATTCCTGGTAGATGTTTAATTGTCAAAGGTGCAAAGAAACATTTTATCTTTGGTTCGCTGGGATGGTTTTTTGAACCATTTTTCAGCGATAAGACATTACCTGGCATTGTCTGCTGTTAAACTGAATAACAGTTTATTTGTTTCAGCCTCAAAAACAAACATTGGTCAACATGAGATTATTCCCCCACTGAAGTACCTTTGCAAACCAGGAAATACTAGTAAAATTAAATGCAACAATGAATGAATGAATGAATGAATGAATAAATAAATAAATATATAAATATATAAATAAATAAATAAATGTTTATTACTCAAAGCTTAACACCACTTTACAACTTACCCTTGTATTCTATGCAAATTAAATGGATATTTTTCTGATTCTTTTTAAAAATGTCATGAAACAAACACAAAACATTTACAGCAAATTCGTATTTCTGATTTTCTGACTGAGGCTAAGTACAAATGAAGCTGAGTATCCCACAAAATGAAGTTTTTTTTATCCATGGTTTGGCTAGTCCTCCACATATCCAAAAGGAAGATTAATGCCACCAAAAACTCAGACCAAGGTGGCGATTTGCTAAATCCCAGTTTTCAGCTGTCGCTTGTAGATGTAAATAACTGCGGATTTAGTTTTGCAACATCGCTGTCTGTGACAAGAATGCTCTGACTTCACATGTGTGACTTGTGTTTGTACACACTGGTTTGTTTTTACAAGTTCACTTAGTGCTCGATGTAGATCACACGTGAAGTAGGATGTTAAAGGTGTAGTTCACTGAAAAACCATTTTAACCCTCTGGAGTAAATCCACGTGCCGGAGCGTGATGGCACGCTGTTCGCATCACTCCCGTTATTAATCAACCAGGAAACCCCTTAGAATCATGATTACAGCTTGTTTCGATAAAAGGGACTTAAAACTAAATAACAGTTGATTTAATATGCTTATCCAAGTAAACGTAAGACATTTTAGAGCGACGGTGGCACTGGAGTTAAGTGCTCGTCCCGTAATCGGAAGGTTGCAGGTTCGAGCGCCGCTCAGTCTGTCACTGTCGTTGTGTCCTTGGGCAAGACACTTAACCCACGTTGCCTGCTGGTGGTGGTCGGGGGGACTGGTGGCGCCAGTGCTCGGCAGCCTCGCCTCTGTCAGTGCGCCCCAGGGCAGCTGTGGCTACATTGTAGCTCATCCCCACCAGTGTATGAATGTGTGTGTGAATGGGTGAATGACTGATTGTGTTGTAAAGCGTCCTGGGGGGTTCCAGGACTCTAGAAGGCGCTATATCAAATACAGGCCATTTACCATTTAAGGTAAATTATTCGTGCCAAGATAAATGGGTTATTGTGCATTCGATATGTGACAGATGCAGAGCGAAACCATCGGCTCTCGCTGATCTTTACCGTAAGCTAGGACTCAGAAGTCAGGAAGGAAAACAGACCAAGTTCATTCTATAGGCTGAGATACAAACCATATCACCCAATCTCAAAATCACTCATAATTAATTCACCCAATCACAAAATCCTGCTTAAATTGTTGCTAGGTACAGGCAGGGAAGACTTGAAAAGCCTGACAGATGCATGGGCTCACCAATCTTGACTTGCAATGGGGAAGGTTGTTTTTGGTTTTGTGTCCAGCACATGGCAGAGAATGTTTTGGCTAGTAGAAGCTAACTGTTAGTTTTAGTAACTCCACCACATTGCAGAACTCCTTCAGGCTTGGGTTATTTGTGGAGATTAAACATCAATGCTGCCGAGCAAACAGAGTCAAATGTAATCATGTTGCTGTTAGCAAATCCTAGGCAAACTGTCCAAATATCAGGAAATAAGACTCCAACCCCCGCTGTCTGAAGCTCAGCTGTGATGTAGCTCACTACTTGTTCCTCAAACAGCTGCACCAGTCCTTTTTTTCCCCAGAGTACGACTTGCAAGACTTTTATTCATACTAGAGACTCCTGCAAATGTACTGATTACATGAGTGAACCAGGGTAGGGTATCTGGTTTTACAAAAATCCAGCTATTGAGTGGATGGCCTTAGTCTGTATTTTATTTGTCAGTATTTAGAAATGTTCAGTTAGCCATTTTCATTCTCAGTTTTCTTTAGCCCATTCCTCACACCTGCCTTGCCTCAGCCAATCAGCACGCCTGTTCTCACTCAGCAATCACCCTCCCAGCAGATAAGAAGTCCTCAGCCTTCACGTGTTGCTTCAAATCCCTGCACAATTGTGTTTATTAAAGCTTTAATCAGTTGTGTCTCTGTTTGTAACCTGCACATTTGGGATCTTTAAAAACTCACTGTGACATTATTGAGTCAGTGGTTGTTTAGAAGCTTCATGAAAGAAAACTAAGACATTCCCAGTGATGTCACATGCGTGTGCTCTGGAAGTGAAATTAGGAAAATGCTGATTCAGCTGTTATGTTGAATCTCCTTGTAAATTTCAGTACCGTTTAGTTTAATTGTACAAGGATTGCAAAAAAGACAATGTTACATGTAAGGCAATGCAACTGCTGTTTTGCACAGAGGTTTTCTTGTCAGAGTCTAATTTCTAAACCTAGTCGTTGGTTGGACTTTTAGAGAAAATCAGGTAACAGCATTTATATCATTTGTCCTCCCATGCCGCCCCCACACACACATTAAAATCAATGTAAATAAATAAGTGTAGCTGATAAGAAACATCAGTGTTCACAAGTTTGTTTCAGCCATTTTTTTTCAATTGGGTATTAAAAGGTATAAACGTGGTTTATTGCTGAGGATGGATTGCTCCAGATCTGAGGTCCTCTAAATGAGAACGAGATTGACCAAACTTCAGAACTTTCTTGTTTTATCATAAAAAAATAAAAAAGCATGTGTCGTGTTGGCAGTAAAGGAGAGCATGGCTTCATTTGTGTGTTCAGATGCTAATCTTTCAAAGTAGAACAATTTGAATTTAGACATTTCTCATAAGTCAGGTGGATCACACTTTCTTCTCACCATTCCTGTAACATGTTAGTTTTCTCTTAAAGAAATTATCCAAAATATATCTTTGTTCTGTAAGAAATCAAATAGCTGTCCAATTTAACAGTAGTTCCATGTTTGATGGTTAAACCTGAAAGATTTGATGCATTTGTCATAAGTCATCTTTATTATGTCCATAGGGAGCATATTATGGCATGATATATGAATCTGGGCTGGAAGAAATGTTTTGGTTTCACAGCACAGGTTGCATGGCTGAGATACCTGAAGGTATCCCGTGTTAATCCTGCTCTACATTGCTGTGCTGAGACGGCTCGTATTTACATATGCAGAGGATCCCGCAGCTTTGAGCTCACCAGTGACAGGACAGAGCAATTAATCTTCCCCAAATACTCCCGCCGTGCAACAGACGACGATCGCAGAACATGCTGCCACAGAGGCAGTGCAGGTGTGAATCAAGCTGCAGCAGAAAGGGGGAAAAAAATCCAGAACCTTCCTTATTTTGTTTTGTCGTGACAATCTCTATTTGGCTGAAGTATTTGCGGCTGGTTTTAATATTTTTAATGAAGTGCGGTCGAATAGTCACTCTCATTACAATAAAACGCTTTGTTCAAAATCAAATAGATTCTTCCTAAATGCAAATTAAATTAGATTTCCGGTGTAGTTTTAAAGTTGTCAACCACACAAATTAGCTTTTGGTTATTTTACAAATGCATATTTGATATTTTAACATTTGTAGCAGCTGTACAAATATTTCTTTGAGGATGTATGGTCATAGCCAAACGAACAAGATTCCTTATGCAAGTGGCTGAGAGATTCCTACAAGCGGAGGGCTCAGCCTCAGAGTTGGGATGAAGAGCCAAGAAAACCCATTTAGGAGCAATGGTGGCACAGGAGTTAAGGTTGCAGGTTAGATCCGGAGGGACCGGTGGCACCTGTGAACAGCAGACTCGCCTCTGTCAATGTGTCCCAGGACAGCTGTGGCTACAATGTAGCTCATCACCACCAGGGTGTGAATGTGTGTGTGAATGGGTGAATGACTGATTGTGTTGTAAAGCACCTTGGGGAGTTCTAGGAGTGTAGAAGGCACTGTATCAAATACAAGCCATTTGCCATATGAACCAAGTGTGGGGCTGCTTTTCCACATTGAATGGAGCCAGCCTAGGTGGTTCGAGTACGAGTTTAGGATGAATTCTGCTTGCCTCCTGCTGGATGCGCTTCAAGTATGTCCAGCTGAAAAGCTGGACCCATGGGTTGATCCAGGACACATTTTGGAAATGTGAATTATATCTATAAAGTGGCCTGGAGGAGCTTTCAGAGCAGTGGAAAGGACAGACGAGACCATCTAAGCTTCTTTACTAACGCCTCTACATGAGGACCCAAATAAGAGGAAAAAGAGAAAATTAATGTGACCTTTTTTGCTGCACAACCTTTTTGAGGTACTTCTCAGGAAGTGTTTGTAACTCTAAAGACTTCTGTATCTATTGATAGGTATTGTTGCCCATTCCCCATGAACAAACTACTCCAGCCGTCCCAGGCTTTTTTCAGATTGCTTGTTTCAGGTCTTGGATAAAGGCCCAGAGAAGGCCACTTCAGAAAAAAGTATCTGAACAATTTGTGTTTTTATGTTTGATTTGAGATGTTATGCCATTAGAAGGTCTACAACAAGCAACCGAGACCAAGCTCTTAAGACCAATAATATTCTTGAGGTATCATTGGGTCCTGCTCTGATTCAAGACACCTTGTCCCAAATGCAGAAAATCACCAACAAACTGCGTATGTCCCATTTTCCACTGTAGTGTTCTTCTCTGTGCTTGCTTTATTTTTTGCAGCTCTGAGCTGGTGTGTTTTGCTAAACTGTTCCAGGTTTGTCTCATCTGTTCAACTCATTCACTGCAGTTGACGACTAAAGTTGTCTTGTAAATCCAACCACTCGCTGCATTTTGCATTTTTTAACTTGATGGCTCTGGCAACAAGCTCCTGCATTGTGAGAGTAAACATGCTGATCTTCACCTGTGTGTGTCACACGTCACGTGATCAGGAAGCAGACAATCTGTGAATTAGGAGACCATTTTGGGACGCTGTTGTGAAAAAAAACGAGGCACTAACTAGAAAAGCTTCCGCAGCTCACACTTCGACAACTGATTGTGAAATAACGGAAAAAGCAAAAACACTGATTCTTCTTGATGTAAGAAGTGGTCATTGAGTAGCCTAGTGAACTAGACCAAATTCTTGCTTTGCAAAGAATGGTCTAGGCATGCTCCATTGGAACCTCAGCAGCTCCTACCAGGACTCTGGCTAGCCAATCACAGCTCTCTAGAGCGGTTTCAAACACATAAATAGCTGTGATTGGTCCATAATGGTGGGCCAATCATAGTGCTCTATCTGCTTAGTGAACAAATCACAGAGCGTTATCCGCTTTGTGGGCCAATCAGGGCACTCTATATGCCTGGTGGGTGGGATGATGCAACAGAGTGAAACAAGAGTATGTCACATTCATTGTCCAGTGGAATGCGGAGATCATTTGAAAGACAACGGTAGAACCCGCCCCACAACCGAGAGCCGTCAATGGAGCATGGCCAGACTAAATAATACATTTATTTAGTCTGGCTTGCCAGGCTAGTCATTGAGCACAATATTCTGTGACTCTTCAAAAAACAGTTACAAACGCTGGCAGTCAGGGGCTTTCTGATCAGAAAACGGCTGGCATTCAGTGAGTTAAAGGACATCCCATCAATCCATCCAAATGCATGATGTCAAATTTCAGTCTTGCTTTTGGAATTCGTGTCCTCCTCATCTTTAATTTAGTCCGATTTGCCTCACAAAACAACAAAAGTGCAATCTGACTCTCATGTACCTTTAGAGTTTTGATCTAATCTTTTGGAAAGTTTGTTCTGGTCTCTCTTGTTATGATCCATCTTCTCCTCCTATAATTTTCATCAATATGAACCTTGTTTGTCACTTCCACAGAGGGTGGCTACAATCCAGTCAACCTTAAACTTAACAGTCTGTCCAATTGCCATCTTAAAAGAACATTAAGCAGCTTGGAGATGTTGCTATGGTCTTCACCTTTTACATGCTTGTCAATAATTGTCCCTCTAATCTCACGAGACAGCTTTCTCCTTAGCTTTCTGTGATCTGTGGTCAGTGTGGTACACACCCTAATGCCAAACAGAACTGTGACTTCTTCTCATCCTGTAAAATAGCCAGATTTACTAATTAACTGACTAACAGTTAGATTAGTTTGTTAAACCATAGTTTAACTGCATTTCAAAGTAAATTCTGATTTCCATCACCATTATTAGTTTCAAGGTAATTCCGTGATCATTGTGGGTTGGTCGTTTTGAAAAACAGAAGGGTGCCAACAAATGTATTCTTGTTGTTATGTGACACATTTTTAAAGAACTAAACTGTGCTTGTGTTAAAGTGGAATATTTTCAGTGTGTTCTCTTCAAAATAACCAAATTATAAATCCGATGCAGCCTTTAACTGCCAGCAGTTAAGATTGCGGTTTGTCTTATTTTCAACCAGGAAACAAAGACTCCCAGTTCTTTTCACGCCCCTGGAGCAAGAGAAGACTGTTGAATTTTGCTGAAAACCATCTGCTTGTTCTGAACAACAGGGGATAAGAACAGACTGGGGTGGAAGCTCTCCAGATAGTTTGGATTGGCTCCTGAGCCTTTTGCCTTCAACGTTCCTTTTGGCGTTTTCTCTCTCTCCAGAGATCCTGCAACGGCAATCCTCGGGGATGTCGGACTTGTTGATACAAGGATTTATCAGCTGTTTATATTTCGTATTTAAGTGTAACATTTGTGTGTGTGTGTTTTTTGTTGTTGTCGTTTATTTTTGTTGTCTGAGGTCTCTCTCTCTCTCTCTCTCTTATTTATTTATTTATTTACTTTTTTTTTTTTTTTACTATCGAACTTGAAAAAGCAACAACCCCCTGTATTTAAATCCTACCATTGTATTTCAGAAGTTAACACCAGTGGATGAACACCTGGTCTTTTGATTACCCAGGGAAATGTAAGACCCCACCTGCTGACATTAGATACTTTGCGTTTGTCATTAAAGTTCTAGTTTAGTTTTATTTTGACAGTTACGACTCGCTTTTTGTCAGAAAGTTGAATTGCGAAGTATCTCATCCAACCCAAACAGCTGTGTGGTACAGATTGTGTAAACCAACTGTTTGTAGTGCGTTTGTGTTCATGCGTTTTTGCACATAATAAAACTACCAGCATGTTGTCAGAAATGCACATATGCAAACATTTACATTCTGTCTGCATCAAAAACACAAACATGGGACAGATCTGGGTCTTAACAACCAGTTATATATGATACAACTCTAGATTGATAGTGAAATGAATACTTTTCATGTGTTCATGATGTATCAGTGACTTTATCCCACCCATATTTACAAGATTGCTGTCAAACTGATCCTCCCACAGAAACCAACCAGAGCTTTTCATTCATGTCAGCATGTTTAGAACATGCTAAACGATGTAACATCCTCAACAAGGATACTTACTCATATAACCTGCAAGTGTGTAATGTGCGTAAGAATGAAAGCTAAAGATGAAAGCATTTTAAATTGTTTAAATATAGTTAAATTATACAAGGAATATTAGTGATTTTTTTCACACATTGAACATAAACCACTATGTGAGATACAATTATTATATAAATTAACTCTTACCACTTTATAGTGATACTTCCGTAGCAAAAGCTTATTTTACAAGTAAGCTATTCATTATTTTTAAGCCACCTTCTATAACATCATTCATTATTAATAGTTTAGCTAAATAAATAACAACATAAAATAATTCTTAATGATGGTAGTCTTATTAATCTAAACTAAAGGAGTTCACATTTTTACTATTCCTTTTATGTCATGTGAATACAACTATGTGATAGAAACCTGCAGCTTTGACATGAATCTGATCCATGATGCACTAAAACTGAATTTTCAGATTGTACATGGCTTGTTGCACATAGCTTCAACACCAGCTGCTGCCTTTCTGCTTGCAGTTTGCATGCATAGATTTTTCTCTGGCTATTCCACTTTCCTCCTACAGATCAACAACATCCAACTATCCATCCAACCATCCATCTGTTTTCTGAACTGTGTCATCCTAGAGTCATAGGGAGTTGATATCTCTCCAGTCTATGTTTCAGTGACAGGCAGAGGACAGGTCACATCCTCGCACTCTCTTAACCTTTTGTGCTTTTTCGTTTGATTAGCTTTTCTAATTGTAAATAATTTGTGTATATCATCAACCACTGAAATGTCCAGCTGTAGTCTTTGGTTCATTGTCCAGCAGATGTTTTGTTGTCTCTCTGCTCCAACACACCTATGTTGAATTAGTAATTAATGAGCAGGCCTCTACCGAGTGAGGTGAGTGTGTGATGGTGGTCCACAAGAACAAGGACTGGACAACAATAATCTACAGCAAAGCTTTGGGCTTACCTTTAAAAACAAAAGTGCTAGGCTAAAGCTACATGTGTGTGCATCCTACAGAAACATGGATATGTGACTTGGGTGGGTGAAGAGACCGAGGCATTATATTTACATATATTTAGAGCAGTTTCATGTAAAAATGTCACATCTTTCATAAAGAATATTCAGTTTGTTGCATTTTTGTTTTGTTTTGCAGTTTTGATTGAAAATAAGCAACATCCAGCTGTCATGTCAATGAAGCATCCCCAACTCCACAGACCGAACTGTTGTGGAGGGAAGCATGCATAAATTTGTCATTTATTTTTGAATATTTTCAAGAAGATAGAATTAGAAATGGTTCTGTGTGTGAAAAGAAACCAAGCTATTGCCACAATTACAGCAGGGTTATACAGTGATGATGCAGTCAGTACAGATGACTTCTCATGGGGGCTGCATCTAAATGCTCTGTGATTAAACCTGTTGAGGTGCAGGTAAAAAAACATGATCTGTGACATGTGAAAGAGGAAAGAGTAGAAAAGATGATGCAAAAAAGATTAGTTCCCAACCTGACCCTGGAAAAAAAGAAAAAGGAAAAAAAAGGGATAAATAAAAAAAAACTGAGGTGTTATCCGTTAGGGGAGACACGTGTCAGAGACTCACAAGTCTTAACTGACCCAGCACTCCCCACTTTTTCTGGAGGCTTTAAATCCTCCCCTCCCAAGTTCAGAGTCAATTTGTTATCAAATCAAGCGTCGAGCGTCTGATTCATTGATATTCAGCACTCCGGCTGATTTATATGCAGAATGTAAAACAGATGCCTTATGCGATACATATTTATGGTGAGCCCTGCTCTCACAAGATTTATTATAGGTTCTTTCATCTGGGTGTGCATGAGCTGCGCTATGATGACTTGTATTTCCTCTCAGCTGCCAATGCCAAACTCATTAAAAAGAGGTGTGACCATTAATATACATTGTAATACTGACAGCTCCTAATTTATTACCCGAGCACATGTTTGGGGCTTCTTCCCTTCTTTCCCTTTACAATAGGGAAAGTCAGTTTCTTCTTCTTCTTCTTCTTCTTCTTCTTCTTCTTCTTCTTCTTCTTCTTCTTTTTTTGTGGGGGGGGGGGGGTCTTGTATCTTGGCTGTAGAAAAATTGAGGCTCTATGAAGGGTAACTCTTGAATTTTGTATTTTTTCTTTATTAGTCCACTTTGCATTATTTGATCCAAAAAACAAAATTTAGAATTTTTTTTAACCTATTGCATGTTTTTTCACACATGCCTGCAATTTTGTACAGCTTTACAACTCCTCTACGCTTTTTAAGGCTATCAGTCCATTAATCCATTATCGACCGATTATCCAGTGTCGGGTCGTTTGGGTAGCAGCCTAAGCAGAGAGGCCCAGACTTCCCTCTCCCTGGCCACTTGGGTCAGCTTGCGTCCCCCAGCCAGCTGAGAAACATAGACCCTCAAGCGTGTCCTGGGTTTTCCTTAAGGTCTTATTCCGGTTGGACGTGCCCTGAAAACCTCATCAAGAAGATATCCTAACTAGATGCTCGAACCACCTCAACTGGCTCCTCTCGATGTGGAGGAGCAGCGGGTCTACTCCGCCGGATGACCGAGCTTCTCAACCTATCTCTAAAGTAGAGCTCAGACACCCTGCAGGAAAATTAATTTCCCTGTTTGTATTTGCAAACTCATTGTTTTGGTTACTACCCTAAGCTCGTGACCTTAGGTGAGGGTGGGAACGTCAACGTGTTAATTTAGACCTTCACATTTCGGCTCAGCTCTCTCTTCACCACGACGGCCTGCTACAATGCTCGCATCACTGCAGATGCAGCACCAATCCGCCAATCGATCTTTCCCTCACTTGTGAACAAGACCCCAAGATACCTAAACTCCTCCACTTGAGGCAGGACCTCATCCCTGACCTGAAGAAGGCCTTCTACCCTTTTACAACTCAATACTATGGTTTCAGATTTAAAGGAGCTGATTCTCGTCCAACCCGCTTCACCCTCGGCTGCGAACCGTTCCAGCGAAAGCCGGAGATCACTGTCTGATGAATCCAGCAGGACCACATCATCTGCAAAAGGCAGAGACTCAATCCTTAGGCCACCATAACAGCCCCTCAACAGCTTAGCTGTGCCTAGAAGTCCTCTTTTATTAAAATTATGAACAGAATCGATGATAAAGGGAAGCTTTGGCGAAGTTCAGCTTTCACCAGGAATGATGTGTACCAAGCTCTGACACCGGTCATTTAGGGACCTAACAGCCTGTATCAGAGGGCCTTTAAATGCATGTAATGAAAAGCTAATGAAGAAAATAAAGTAAGATTTTTTTTTTACCAAACAACAAATTTGAGCCATCTGTAATATTACAAAATGAAATTTTATATATATATATATATATATTTTTTTTTTCAGTTTCAACACTGAATTTGTCTGTGCTGGATGGAGGCATTAGTGTGCATCAACATTTTTATTTTTTGCAGTAGCAGTAAAATCTAACTCCAGCTGTACAAAGCTGTACTACCAGCATGCTCTGAGAATGAGCTTTAAAAGTGTACCAGAGATGTCAGCACATTTAAAAGCATCACCTTCTGACCAATCGATCCTCTTGGTAAATGAAAGATGAAAAGACATTGGTTCCTTTTTTGTGCCACTATCTTTAAGAATTTAGCATCTTTGGTTTTCTCTAAAAGCAGCCTCGTTGTGGAAAAAAAAAGAATGAAAAGCTGTTGTTAAAAAAAAAAGATTCCTTTTGACCTCAGCTTCAGAAAATTCATTAGTGTCAAAGCATCTCTGCAATAACTGACCTAAGATTCCTGTGTGCAAAGACTGAAAATGTATGTTTCATTTAGTTTCCAAGACATTCAGTTTGTTATGTGTTTTGAAAAATATGTAATTACTAGATGACATAAAAAGAATACAATCAACATTTTAGACCTTGGATGATATAGAAAACTAACCGACATTGGGTTGAATTGTTGGTATGCTTTATTAATTTATTTTTAAATTCTTCCAAAAGGATTTGAAAAGAGATAAAATTTTAAACAAAAGGTTGAAAACTTATATGTATCTAAAAATGTGCCACAGCTAATTATACAATTTACAAATCCACAATATTTGTGCTATTATTAAACTGTTCCATTAATTTACAAGTGCAGTACTAAAAATGTAAGTTATTGATTTTCTTCAAAAAGGCTTTCATAAACGGTCTTTTCACCATAAACACAAATAACATGTTAGGAAAAATGTAGTTGTATTAACTCATTCACTGCCAGCCGTTTCCTGATCGCTAACGGCCTTCGCTGCCAGCGTTTCTCACCGTTTTTACTGTTCTTTTAAGAGTCACAGAACGTTGCGCACTAGGATTGTTGATGTTGACTGTGATGTCAACGCCAAAACAACCAAAACAAAGAGGAGACTCACTTCTTACATCAGGAAGAATCTGCATGTTTCGAGCGTTATCCATTCTTTCATAATCCGTTGTTGAATTGTGATCGGCAGGCGCTTTTCCGGTTCACGCCTCACTTTTTTTACAGGAACGGCCCAAAACCTTCTCCTAACACATGGAAGTTCTGCTTCCTGATTGTGTGACGTGTGACGCATGCGGATGAAGATCAGCTTCAGGGCTGAGATGTTTGTTCTCTCAGCGCGGGGGCTCGTTCTGATGCTCAAACAGTAAAAAAATGCATCATTGACAGTGAACGGTCGGATCTAAAATGACGACTTTAGTCGTCAATGGCAGTGAATGAGTTAATTATTTATTCAGAAAACACAATTTTTTTACATCCGTATTTGTGAAAGGTCAGGCAGAGCCAATAACACCTTTTGGATAAATTATCCAAACAGTTCGAACAATTCATAAATTTTTCAGCCACTGTGTGAGTGTTTTATTTCCTGAATGTAGCCTAAGAAGAGTTGTACTGAGTCAACTTAAACAGGGAAGAGGAATTTTCAACAAATACAGTCCTTCCAGTATCTGGCTAACAATTTCTAGGACTGTTAAAGCATAATATGTCTGATTTTGTTGTGCTTTTTAAATCAAGGCTGCAAAATTTCATTGCAGTAACTTCATTGAAAGAACAATTTTACAAACGTAACTGAAAATGTTCTAAAAATGATTTCAAAAGAAAATGTGTTCAATAAAAAGCTTACTCTGCACTAATTTTTATATTGCAGATTTGTACCAAAGAAATAAAACTAGACAAGGTCAACTGGTCCAAGCTGGATAAAAAACTTAGAAATTTGTCAAAACTTCAAATTCAACAAACTTTTTGGATGTTGGTTGAATTTGCATTAATTGTTGTGATTGCAACATTGCTACATCTTGGAAGGGTTCACTGGCAAGCAGCTAGCATTCACTAGCAATATATTATTTAATCTGGGAATGCTCCACTGACGGTTCTCGGTCGTGGGGTGGGTTCTACCCAGGCGCGTTGCAAGCTTTTCAAAAGTGTGGGGGATGTTGTCTGTGCTTAAAATAATTTTATGTTATTCATCTTGTTAGTTTAATTTCCATAATAGTGGAGCAGGTGCAAATTTTTATATGCGTCATGCCTCCGTTTTAAACATGTTTAAACTGTTCAGAATACAAATCCAGGCTCTGTCTCGTTAGATTGGTGTAACTAAAGTTTGTACTGAATGAAACTTTACATCAGTACAGTGCAGTGTGCGTGGCTCTGGGGTTAATCAGTGGCGCGTCTCTTTTGGTAGTTGGTTCTGACCCCGTTCTAATGGTGATCTGAGTTCCAGATAGCCACATTTAATTTTTTAACCCCCACCACAGGTCTCTGGAGCCCAGCGTGAACCTCCCTGTCCCGATACCGACCGATGTGGGCTACAGAAGTCCGTCTTTTCAGCTACACAAAATGCCCTCAGGCAGGTAGATAGAGGCATTGTTTCTCTTATTTAGAAACCCATGGAGTCGATGTCCAGACAGGCTGGAGTTGGTACAGCCTTCACAAACTATAGTTTATTAAAATGAGCATAGTCCAAAACTAGTAAACACACACACTGACTCGATAACATGACCTCTCTACCCTAAATCTACCCACTCTCCACAATGAGCTGAGGCTACCTAGCTTCTAACTCCCTTTGGTTACGTCAGAGGTTCAGATTTAGAAAAAGGAGCCATTTTAGAAGTTTTGCTGAGAAAGGCCACTTTTTCCTCAAAAAGCTGTGCCATTATGTAATTTAAAACAAAATATCCACAATAAGCATTTCAAATAGAATTTCTGGACTGCATTTTATGTGATTTAGAAAAAAATATGTAACTTGAAATTTGCTCCTTAAAACATCTATCTGCTCCTGATTCTAATAAAGTCCAAATACAGATTGTTTTAAATTGATGTAAAAGCCATTTCTAACAAGCTGTTGCCATCTTGTTCCACTGCAGGACACCATCCCACCCACCCAACCGATAGAAATTCTTGATGGGTCCACAAAGCCAATAAAGCACTGTGATTGGCTCACCATTGGGGACCAATTACTATATTGATTTGAAACCCCAATAAAAAGATGTGATTGGCCTGCCAGAATGCTGCTGGGGGGCTGCTGAGGTTCCAATGGAGCATTCCTAGAGCAAACTTTACAAAGCAAGAGTTTGGTCTCGTTCACTAGGCAAGGCACTCACAGTAACTAGATGTAAGAAAGCAAGCCCAAAGGAACCAAAGTGCCCTCTAGTTGCCGGCTGCATTATCCGTTTTGAGTTTTCTCCTCCATTTAATGAATGAAGCAACTTCATGACTAAAACCTTAACTCTCTTAGAGCGGTCCAGCTGCAGACAAAGCCCAATGTAGCACTCCTTGCACATTCAGGAAGCGATTCTTTTGCACAGAGTTGCACCTTTTCCTCCCCTGGCTTGTCAGCAGGGGAAAGTAAAAAGTTGTTGTGACGGCAAAACTATTTAGTCCACATCTGGATCATCCTCAATGAATCTAGAAATCTGTCATTTCTTCCTAGAAGATTTTCTGAGTGGTAGTTCTTCTAATTATTTCAAAATATAACACAAATCTAATATGACTAAAAACAGCTGAAAAAACAAACCACAGCTGAAGAAAATCTATAAACAAATGTAGCAAAAACACCGTAAAATATGTCAGAATTTATACTAATTTTGCGCTATGCAAATAAAGTATGACGTACCACTGCAAAGTAACAAAGTGTCACACCCTGTCCTGTCCCCCCATTCTGTTCAGCCATGTGTCGCTGTTAATTGTTCCCACCTGCCTCTCATTTTCCAATCACCCAAGCTGCCAGCCCTCTTGTATTTAAACCCCTTCAGTTCTGTGTCTCTTGTTGGATCATTGTTTCTATGTTAGCATGTTCTCTATTAAAACCTTTAATCGTTCCTGTGTGCCTGTTTACCTGCTTCCCTCACCCGCATATGGATCCTTGCATCCGCTTCATTCACCGCCACACGCTGACAGAATGATCCAACCCACTAAAGGATCCAGCGGGGAGATTCTCCCGTGGGAGTGCCTGCTCCAATTTCTCTCCTCGGACCACCGGCCGGCTTCTCCTCCTCCGGCGTCGCCTCGCCGCAGACGCCGCCACCGAACTTCAGCCTCGGCGATCCTCTCCACCCTCCCGGAGCCAGAAGAGAGGTTGGACCGGGAGACGCTGCCAGATCGCTCCTGCTAGGTGGGCACCAGACTGGCTGTGTGCTCCCCCCGGGGTTGGCCCATGGCGTGGGGAAGACCGCAACCCCGTGTCCCAGGACGGAGCCGCAAGCTCGCCGCTGCCCCGGCTCGGCGCACCAGCTTGGACTCGCCCCCAGTCAGACCAACAGTCCCATCTCTGGTCCAATCAGCACCTCCGTCATCTGCAGACGGAGGAACCACGCCTACAGCCCAGCTGACAGAGCTTGCCGGTCTCCAGGCGGAGCTTGGCCGGATCCGTCAGCTCATCAGCCTCAAGGAGTTCCAGCTGGACACCCTATCCTCCCCAAATCACCAGGAGAAGGTTTCAGTCCTGTCAGCAGCTCCCTCGTCTCAAGGTCAGAGGAGCGAGCCCGCGGTCCAACCAGCGGAGCTCGCCGGTCTCCGAGCTGAGCTGGTCCAACTCCATCACAGCCTCAGTCTCCCGGAGCTCCAGCTGGACGGTCTGTCCTCCCTGCTCTCCCAGTTTCCGGCGCCTCCATTTCGGTCCGCTCCGGTCCCGGCGGTGACCCAAGAGGCTCTTCCCCCGCGCCGGCCAGCCCAGAAGTCGGCAGCTCCTCCTGCAGCGGCTCCACCTCCACTCCAGAAGCCAACGCCCCCGGACCATAAGCTGATGCCCCCGGACCAGAAGCTGACTCCCCCGGACCAGAAGCCGACACCCCCGGACTAGAAGCCGACACCCCCGGACCAGAAGTCGACACCCCCGGACTGGAAGTCGACGCCCCTGGACCAGAAGCTGACGCACCCGGACAAGAAGTCGATAGAGGTCAACGCCTCTTCCAGTCCAGTGGTTAACGCCTCCTCGTCTCCTGATGTCGACACCTCCTCGTGTCCTGATGTCGACGCCTCCTCGTGTTCTGAAGACGATGACGCCTCGTGTTCTGAAGTCCACGCCTCCTCGTATTCTGAAGTCCACGCCTCCTTGTGTTCTGAAGTCGAGGCCTCCTCGTGTTCTGAAGTCGAGGCCTCCTCGTGCTCTGAAGTTGACGCCTCCTCATTCTCTGAAGTTGACGCCTCATCCACTCCAGAGGTTGACGCCTCATTCACTCCAGAGGTCGACGCCTCATACACTCCAGAGGTCAATGTCTCATCCACTCCAGAGGTCGACGCCTCATCCTCTCCAGAGGTCGATGCCTCATCCACTCCAGAGGTCGACACCTCATCCACTCCAGAGGTTGACGCCTCATCCACTCCAGAGATCGATGCTCTCTCGTGACCAGAGGTCGACTCTCCCTCGTGTCCAGAGGTCGACGCTCCCTCGTGTCCAGAGGTCGACGCTCCCTCGTGTCCAGAGGTCGACGCTCCATCCAGTCCAGAGGTCGACGCTCCCTCCAGTCCAGAGGTTGACGCTCCTTCGCGTCCAGAGGTCGACGCTCCTTCGCGTCCAGAGGTCGACGCTCCTTCGTGTCCAGAGGTCGACGCTCCTTCCGGTCCAGAGGTCGATGTTCCCTCCAGTCCAGAGGTCGACGTCCCCTCCAGTCCAGAGGTCGACATGCCCTCCAGTCCAGAGGTCGACGTGCCCTTCAGTCCAACAACGCCGTCTCCAGTCCAGTGGTCGACGCCGTCTCCAGTCCCATGGTCGACGCCGTCTCCAGTCCCGTGGTCGACGCCGTCTCCAGTCCAGTGGTCGACGCTGTCTCCAGTCCCGTGGTTGACGCTGCCGCCTTCAGCCCAGTGGTCGACGCCGCCGCCTCCAGCCCAGTGGTCGACGCCGTCGCCTCCAGCCCCGAGGTCGATGCCGCCGCCTCCAGCCCCGAGGTCGACGACGCCGCCTCCAGCCCCGAGGTCGACGATGCCGCTTCCAGCCCAGAGGTCGACGACGCTGCTTCCAGCCCAGAGGTCGACGACGACACTTCCAGCCCAGAGGTCGACGCGGCCGCCTCCAGCCCAGAGGTCGTCGCCGCCACCTCAGTCCAAAAGTCAAGGACGTCTCCTCCAGCGTCTCTGCCTCCGGTCAACGCCGGTCCTGCCCTCGCCAGACGCAGGCCCCCAAGAGCCCGTCGTCGTCTCCTCCTCTTCTGCCGCAGACGTAGGTCCCAAAGAGCAGGTCGTCACCTCCCCCTCTGCCACAGACGCATGCCCCCAAGAGCCCGTCGTCGCCTCCTCTTCTGCCGCAGACGCAAGCTCCCAAGAGCCCGTCATCGCCTCCTCCTCTGCCCCAGATGCAGGCCCCCAAGAGCCGGTCATCGCCTCCTCCTCTGCCCCAGACGCAGGCCCCCGGACTCTACTGGTCCTTGCCTCCTCTCCATCGGCCCCTCGGTCCCTCTTGCCCCTCCCTCCGGGTCCCCCTCCTCCTGCCCTGCTCTGTTTTCCTACTGGTGTCTGGAATACACCCTTTTTTTGGTGTGTGTGTGTGTGTGGGTGGGTAGGGGTGGCGGGGGGGGGGGGGGTACTGTCACACCCTGTCCTGTCTCCCCATTCTGTTCAGCCATGTGTCTCTGTTAATTGCTCGCACCTGCGTCACATTTTCCACCCCTTCAGTTCTGTGTCTCTTGTTGGATCATTGTTTCTATGTTAGCGTGTTCTCTATTAAAACCTTTAATCGTTCCTGTGTGCCTGCTTACCTGCTTCCCTCACCCGCATATGGATCCTTGCATCCGCTTCATTCACCGTCACACGCTGACACAAAGTCATTGCGCAAACGACAATGTTGTGTCTGCGCCAACACATTAGCCCCACCCCTTCTTTCCTCTGGACATGAAAACGAAGCATAACGTCATAGCAGTGTTTTACCCAAAAGCACAACGGGAGTGAAAGCATTCCACCATGAAGTCAAAAAAATCACAGGAGAATTGCAAACGTAATTTCAGAAGTCCACACTATAAAAATCAAAGAGAACGACAGATGCTTGTATCGTGAAATTGCTGTGGTTATTTTTCAGTTTTGTTTACATCAACTATGGAGGTTTTACGGGAAATGACATACGTTTACCTGCATGTGACTTTTATTTTGAAAGCTTCCAGATGTTTTGCATAGCTTTTGTGTTTGACTTCCTGTCTGGCTCCATTTCAACTGAGTTTGATGTGTTTTGGAAGTGTAGCGCATAAAAAATAGACTCGATACATAATGACAGTGTCCATTTGTTTCAGGGACATGTTTTAAATGTTGCACATAGCTATCAGTGGAAAGAACCCCATCCACTACGGTGGTAATTGTGGCGTGGTGCGTTTTGTGGTTGCTCCGCGCCGCTTTCATGTCCCGTGGAAAGAATGAGGGTTAAAGTACATCTTTTATTTCTATCCTTTGACTTTACACTTCTACTGTCCTGCTGTTTATGCAAAAATACATTTTTTCTGAAATGGCTAACTGTAATCAACCGTCTTCAGTGCTCAGACCAAAATACACGAATGCACTGCTTGTAAAGAATATTTTTGCTTCATATTTGATCACTGGAAGAAAGATGGGACACTTCTTTATCTTTATGTCAGCGAGTTCGACTAGAGAGGTAGCTGAATTGGACTGAACTAACTCAAATGAGGAGGCTGGTGAGATGTTTGAAGATCAGTTACTTCACCTACTCTGATTACACCATCAACTGTCTAACTCTTCCTTTTCTCGGTAACTAGACAAAAGAAGTCCACTCCAGACTCATGATGTTGTCATCAACATCTGGCATCTCCCTGCAAAAAATGGCCAATGAGAAGCATCTCATCTAATCATTTTTGCAAAGATGGCTCCGCCCTCTCAGTCACAACACCAGATGTTTACCAACAACAACTACAGATGTTTTCTGCATGAGTCTGCCTTATTTATAATTGTATGAGTTTCTATAACTTACCGTAAATCCTCTAATACAGGCCCGGGTCTGTATTTGACTCAAGCTCATCAAGCTCCAGGCCTTTATTGGAAGGAGGACCAGAATTAGAGGCAGGCCTCTATTTCTATTTGAGCAAAATGAACTAATGGTTCGCTGGAGTTCTTGACAATTAAAATTGCGCCCACATTTTCAAAGTTAAACACATTTCTTTTAACAACAGTAGTTTCTGCTTCAGCCCTCTCCCCCCTCCCCCTGCGCAGCGGCCGCAAACTCACTGATGCACCTGCAGCCTCTCGGAGTTCCCGCTGCTCTAAACATTAAAATAATTATTTCATTTTCTGTTCCTCACTTCTGATTACCTTCAGTGGTGTTTGTTTGTTGCAACCACCAGGTATAAAAACTAACTTGTTTTTATTTGACTATTTTTCTGTCCTGCCTGTTTATTATCTTCCTGCATCTCCTCTCAGTCCTGAAGAAAAACTGCTACCTGGGTTCATATATATTCACCTTATGAGTTACCTTTGAACTGCAGTTCTAAAAGATCTACCGACCGCAAAAACAGCGGAGTGCTCCCGGCCACATCAGTTATGTGCGTCACCGAGCACAAAACAGGTGATGCGCCCCAATCCACAGCAGCGAAATGCATCAGGCACAAATAAAAGAATAAAAAAACAAAAAACATAAAAGGAAATGACCCAACATGAACGATCGCGTGTTAAATTAGTTTTTGAGGTGGCGACACCTGATTTGATAATGTTACTGTGGCCGTGCTCAGGACGCAGATGTCTGGAGCGCGTCAACAATCAGAGCTTTGCATGCGCAAGCTGGTTAAGGTTAGGAAGGGGGTGAGGGGAATGTTAAATTGCAAGAGGGTAAACGTCACAATTTGGTTAAATGTCCGTTTTACGGCGGGTGCCGGTACCGACGCTCTGGCACAGCGCGTTGCTTCCCGACGTGCAGGAGCTTGTCACCTGTTGACAGCAGGCTGTTGTCTTTTCCGAGGACTGCATCTTGCCGGTCATTATCACGTGACAGCGACTAGTCGATGACAGGCATAAAAAGTCACTATAGAGCGGTGAAGTCGACTAGTGACTAGTTCATGCAACCCCTACTGCTCCCCAGAGTGTTCTGCAGCATAATCTGCACGTTCTCTTTGAACTTGATATCAAATTTTCGCCTCCTCTTCGTCTCCGCACGGTTAAATTACCCTCACGGTCTATCACTGGCAAATCAAAAGTGAGATGGATGACACAACCGCTCCCCTGTGGTACTTGCTGGTTACCACATTCCTCCTGGCCACAATAAAAAAACGGCCATTATTCACCTCCGCCGACTCAGACACTGGCCAACATATGATACCCGGTGTCGGTACAAGATCTGCTCGGGTACAAAATTGGCTCGGGGTCCGTCGACTGCCGATGACGTCTAAGTAGTTGATTGGCTGAACATGAACCTTACGGAATTACGTAATCACGTTACGTTGTTATCACGTTACGTTGGTCCAGGCAAATCTTTCTGTTGGAAAGATGGACAACTTTTACAAAGAAATCCATCATTACCTCTTTGAAAATACACTTTTAGCATAGAGCTGCTTGTATATTAGGGCTGAACGATTAACTGCATGTGCAATTAAATTGCGATGTGACAAAAGGAGATTTTCTAATCGCAAAGGCTGCAATTTGGCAGCGAGTGGTTAGCGCAGCGGTTCCCAAACTTTTTTAGCGGCGCACCCCCTTCTATGTCCCGACCATGTCGACACACCCCCCAGTCCCCACATCAGGGCATGGCTTTATACATACATATATATATATATATATATATATATATATATATATATATATATATATATATATATATATATATATATATATATATATCAGACGTCAAGCTAAACAGACAGGGTTAAAAAAAACATGATCGACTTTTTTCCCCATCACTTTCATTTTTTAAATAGTAATTAAAAAACATTCGATACCATTACAATTTCCTTTGATTTAATTTTAAATAAATATTTAGAGTGCCCAGGTAGCACATAAACAATGCAATTTAACAGTTTTCTTAAAGTAGGAACGTTTAACCTGTGCGGCCAGAGCGCTCTCCTTCCTTCTGCTCTGCGTAAACCTGAGCTGGTCACCTACTTGTGCGTAATCAAATGTCTATAGGGGAGAAGATGGAAAAGATATAGCCACGAGGTTCACTTTTGCCTCAGACCGACTTATTGCTGTTTTATGGTGTGGCTGAATCTGCGATCCGCTGCCACGCGGACTGGAAAACAAATGCTGCAGTAACATGAGTTGTGGCAGGTTCGGAGTCACTGGCTGGAGCGGACCTGACTTTAATACGTCATCCCAAAATAGAAGCTAATATCTTAATTTGACCTGGAATGAAAAATGTTATAAAACCTCTTAAAAGTTTTTATCACGGAGGAGGCAGCTCTCATTTCTGTCTTCAGTCTGACGGCGCGCCGGAGTGTACGCAGCGTGCGCGCTTATTGAATCAGTGTGTGTGTGTGTGCGTGTGTGTGTGTGTGTGTGTGTGTGTGTGTGTGTGTGTGTGTGTGTGTGTGTGTGTGTGTGCGCGCGTGTGCGGCACAGCTCCATGAGCAGCTCAAGTCACTGCATCTCGTTATTGGCGCTATTTAAACCAATGTTGTAAATTACTTCTGCCCAGCCCAGATGTGCTCACGTGTGCACCCGTGAGCCGTGGTTCAGATGGAACGCGTCTGACCTCTGACAGACGCACTCTGAACTTCAGATCTTCAGCGCGCTATTAATAGCCTGAATGGGAATCATTTCTTGATTTATTTTGTTACATCCACAATGTTCTGTGTGTGAGGTTTACAATGTCAGAACACCTGCATGAGACAGGGTGTTAATTACAATCTGCCAGAATGACTCACCACCTTCAGATTCCTCCAACACCGTTAAAAATGATCAAATACGGAACATATCGGCGTGCGCAGGCCAGAGTGCTGAAGCTCGGCGCATTGTTATTATGAAGCTAGGGCACATGCGGAGGACACACACACACACGTGCGCAAAAATATACTTGTTTTCAATTACATTTATTGGGCCCACTTACTTTTTCTTAAGCCTACCCACAAATGAGTTTCTGACTACGCTAATGGTGACATTTGACATACTTCTCTGAGCTCCGCAGCCATTACACTTTTCACCTCGCGCACCCCCTAGCGGCAGCTCGCGCACCCCCGGGGGTGCGCGCACCACACTTTGAGAATCCCTGGGTTAGCGCAATGCTAATATACATGGAAAAACCCATAGGAATGCTAATGCTAATATCGCCGATTACATTATTACAAATTATGAATTAGAAACGTGCCAAATGATTACATTTGGAGTCTAATACAAAGTAAAACTACCATCAATCAAATAAGTACAGACAGGTACTTTAGTAAAGCCAGAAAACGTTTAACTCCAGAGTTTTGGCTAGCAGCTATGAGCGTAACTGAACTATGCATGGACAAGACGTCAAAAAGTCTAAACACAAAATACTTCAATAAAATGACACACTTCTTTCCTGAAAATACCATTTCACAGGTGTTGCTAATACCTATGATCCTTCAAGGGATGTGCTCAAAAAGGAGTTCAACATTATGAATAAAATATAGTGTTTTATTTTACAAATACCATTATAAACACAAACTTACGTCTTAAGAAACATTATTTTAATAACGAAACTGCTAAATTATTTCCAACAGTATAGATGTGTAGTGTATTTTGTCCGAGTGGGTTTGCTGTACTTTGACGTCATCGGCAGTCGAAGGACCCCGAGCCAATTTTGCACCCGAGCAGAGGTGTCTTGTACCGACACCGGCAGTTAATTAAATACAGGCTAATATTAGATGATTTACGGTGTGCCAAATATTAAAGGGCATGTATCTGAAAACCTAAAAAAAGATGGTATTTTATCTATTTTTTTAAAATGTAATCTTTAGTTTATGTATCTTTCCAGAGTGGCAGAAACCCGTTAACCTAGTATAAATATAGTTATTAAAAAACACTCATTTGTGCCAACATCTTGCAAACATGGAAAAAGAAGTTCAAAGTTTGCACCACTTTACTTTTCTAACAAGACAACAGGGTCTCAGTGGTGGAGTGCTTTTGTCAAAAGTCATGGAAACACCACCTCACCTGGTAAGACAGCACAAACGAGAGCTGGAGAGTGTAAAGCTCTCATCCCTTGATGTACAAATGCATCCCATCCCCTTTTCTCACTCTGTGTTTCTCCTTCACTCCACACTTGAGGTGCTTTTATGTTACACGACCACTCGAATCTGAGCCCAGGGGGGACTCTGAGGTCCCTGCGCGAGAAAGCTCCCAAAAATCTATAGACCAGATGATGATGGTCAAACTGGCAAACACAAAGACTCCAAAAACAAAAGCTATGAATTAAACGAGAGGCTTTCACAGAGTGTTTTGAAAACAGCCCAGCTGAGAGTTCAGATCCCTCTCCTCCTCCTCCTCAGTCACTCCCTCGCTCTCTGCCCCCCCCCCCCCCCCCAACCTATGTCTCCTCCTCTCAGGCTTTTTCTCCCTCTCTACCACCCCCGAGACTAAATGCCTAAAAAGAAAAGAAAGGACACCATTTTTGCTAATTAGTTGAGGACTTAACAGGCGCAGGATATGCTGCTTTAGTATTTCATCTGCTGTCCACGGGCTGTCGACCGTCCTGTGAAGTTGAGCCTGTGTGGCGAAAAGAGTGGAATAAAGGAGCCGGGCAGACACACAAATGCTTCAGTGGAGATCCTGAACAGGCCTCCAGTGGGGCTTGAGCACAAAATGGGGGCCAATCATCAGTATTTAACATTTGGGGATAAAGAAGCCTTAAATTAGAAGTATAAATGGATTTGTACCCCACCCCCATCTTTGGAAATGTTCATAGGACTTTTTTTTAACAGAAGTATTTTCTCTGAAGACATTTTTGGCAAATACAAATGTGTGGAGTTTCTTTGAATGTATAATAACTACATTTTAAATTAATATTAATTCAACACACATTCAGGTTCTTTTTAGGATTTCTGCCATAAAATGATTATTATACACATCGTTTGAGAATGTACATTGAAAACTTTAAAGGACTGGGCCTGATTACATCAAGAAAACAATTAAACGTCAGTTGATTAACTTTTTTTAAATGGTCTTAAACTGCTTTTATAAAAAAAACATATTTGCTTTTTACATATACATACACACACACACGTATATATATATATATATATATATATATATATATATATATATATATATATATATATATATATATATATATATATATATATATAAATGGGTGGGGCTTAAAAATATTCAGACTTTGTAATTAATTAATCTAGATCAACCATATTTTTTCATTCAAGACAACTTGCCCCCATGCTATTTTGTTTTAGTAAAAATGCTAGTGAAGCACGAATGACATACTCACATTTTAATGAGCATTTCTGTAACCACAAGGTCTATTTTGTTGCTTTGGTCTCATTATAAAGGTAACCATTGTGGAATTTTTTGGGATGTTTAAACATCACCATGTATTATTGATGAAGCGTAAATGGACATGGAGCATTGTAAATGTTGTGTACTGAACTAAGCAGTAGGTGAGAGCTTATATACATATATATATGTGTGTGTGTGTGTGTGTGTGTGTGTGTGTGTGTGTGTGTGTGTGTGTGTGTGTGTGTGTGTGTGTGTGTATAAAGCAGAGGTGTACTGTAGAGTTCAGTGGAATTTCTGCTGAGAGTTACTATGAGTGTTGTGTATATTGTGTGTATGCCTGTCCCTCCTGCTGTAATAAACTTCATATGGATAAAGTTTCTGCCTGTCTGCATTCTAAAAAAAACTAGAAAAGATAACAGTAATAAATAGAATTTTTTTTATTCATTTCTTTTCTTCATGAAGAGTGATTTGTCATGATTCGTTGAAATGCAGGTTTAGTTGTTTTTGGAACATGTAAAAATGTTTACATGGTCTTGTAGGCCAGGCTATGCAGTTTTCATAGACGTGCTGCTTGATTATATTTATCCATATATAGGGCATACATTTAATGCAAAACTTAATCAGCCCCCCAATTGGGGGCCACTCGGGCTCAAGCGTTAATTTTTTTAACATGTCGATTTTTCTAATTAATCAATCGTGAGTACCGCGGTATATTCCCACCCTTTATATCAGGTTTCTATTCACTCAAATTTTTTACGTGCTCAGTGTATTTGCAGCTACTGTAAAACGTGTGCAGCAAACAGATAAAATCTGCTCCTAAATGGGCATGAAAATACAAAGTTCAACCCTTATATAATCATTTACGATACATGCCCCTCCAGGTCAGTTACAAGATCATTTTAAAACTTTGTTCACAATCATATTAACTCGTGCTTCTGAAAAAAATCACCCTAATGCAGAGGAAGAACTGACGTGGTGAGAATGAGTGTCTGAGATGTAGAGAGGCACAACAAAGTGGAAAATTAACAGAGTGGAAACTTAATAAACAGTTCTTTCACTGCAGCACAACTCGAGGTAATTCCCTCAGGAAGAGAAAAAGGCCAAGAGCAGAGGAATGGCAATGAGACTCCTCTGCTGTGTCAAGACGGGAAGTCAGGGGTGAGAAGATGGAATCTGAGAGTCAGAGTTCAGCAATCACTATTAAAACAGGGCAGCGTGTCTCTGGCTCGTTACAGCAGCTCAGCATTTCAGCTTTTAAAGAGCTGCTAAAATACCGTCCTCCCTGACAACTGAGTCAGATAAACCATCTGCCAAATGCACGATTGCTAGCTCTGTTGTCATGCCCTAAAACACTAGAAAACTCTGTGTCGTGGTTATATTGCATGGGGATGAAGCGGCGGGGGTTGCTGGCATTCCCAGCTACTTCTCTTAAATGGGTGTATTTATCAGAGATGTAAGACACACATCCTATTAAACCAAGGGCACCGGAGAAATTCCTTACATGATCACCGCAGGCCCATAACTGTCGGGGACAAAAATGGAAGCTGAGCAGTTTGTCAGTTATATGGAGCAATAACCAACTTAAAGAAGAGTGGTAATAGAGCCATTTACCCGATCCAGGGGGGGGGGGGGGGAAACGAAGAGAAAGGAGCCCCCACCATGACAGTATCACCCCACCCCCAACACACACACACACACACACACACACACACACACACGAGTCAATAAAAAAATCAGGTTTACACAGATTAACTTAGATATATATTTTTGATCACACTTTCTTTATCCTTTTAATTTCTATACATTAGTGAATTGTGCACTGAACTTGAAAAATGCAGCTAAAAATATACGTGTATGTTTAAATAAGAGATTTTAACTTTATTACTTAACACCATTATCACCTTACATTGTTTAAGTCATTACGGCCTCAAATAAACAAAATACGAGATGCTCTTTTCTTGAATGCATGATTAAATAAAACATGATTTTTTTTATTATTATTTTAAGTCAGGAACTCGTGAGATCTGTGTAAAATCAGCCGGGTTGGTTAAATCTCAAATGTAGAATTCAGATTTGTGTAATTCCTGCACAAATCTAAATGTGAACTGCATCTGATTTAGAATTTGTGAACAACTTTACACCAAAAATTCAAACTTCATCAACATTATTTAGCTTTATGCATGTAAACAATGTTTAAATAGACTTATTTTGGTTTTGCAATAGCTGAGGAAGAATGAGAACAGTTTCATTATGTTTAAAGTCCAAGTCACTCCATAAAGCTGCAGAGTTTTATGTGTGTTCGTAAGGTAAAGAACATTAAGTAAGACATTGTTTTCCAAACACTGATGTAGCTGCTTGTCGTGACAGATTACCAGTGTGAGACTAAATGTTTTGTTGTTCCTGTGGTTTGTCTTGTTATTGTTGTTGTCACTGTGGTAGCTGTTCTTGTCCCACACACACACACACACACACACCCACACACACACACACACACACACACACACACACATACGCACGCGTTGCTGCACACATTGACTTGTTTTATTGAAAGTGCTGAAGGCTACTGATGCAGGGAGGCGAACACACAGTAGCTTAACTCATTATGCCTCTTTCTTTCTTTGACGGAGAGAGCAGAAACGCTGAGTAATCGGACTGCAGGAAGTGGCGTGAGGTTAGAAAGCAGCAATCTGGGATTCCTTAAAAGAGGAAGAATAAATAAATAAATAACACAAGTGGATTAGGATGGTTTTACCAGCCAGGACTGAATAATTAACATAAATCATGATAAATGTTTTGCAGCCAAAAGAAGAATCAATCGACGCAAGAAAAAGGAAATAAATTAATAGCTACAATCAAGCTGTGCAGCTTCATAACTGTGTATGTGGGTGTGTGTATGTGTGTGTGAATGTTGCTGAGCAGTCAGACAGGATAATGCGCTGAAATCCTTTGAACCGGGAGCAGCTGGGGCCACTTGAGGCAGGAGCAAGCAGGCAGATTGAGTAGCAGGTCTCCAACAGAAATGTGATTATTTATGTGATCATGCAAGAAATATCCATCCTGTTGCTTGTGAGAGCTTTCTAGATGGGAACTTCGAACTCTTCTGCTCTCCAATTGTGGTCTAAAATTGCAGTATAACTGCTCCCCCTGGTGTGCTTCTCCCTACACTGCCTGGGAGAATAATCTGGCGTAATTAGCATGCACTCTGAGGGTCAAAGGACCAGCTTGGTAGGAGGCCGTTTGGACATAATTGCTCAGGATCAGTAGCCTTTTTATTACCCACTTCTCTTGACAGCCCGAAAATAAATTCCGTCACTGCTCTGAACGGAAAAGCAACTGAACACAATAAAATGGCAATTCATTTTTGTAATTTGATATGATAGGTTTGGTTTCTGGGTCTAACATTGAGTTTTTATGGTTAATCTCTCTGTCAGAAGTTGAAAACATTGGAAGAGAAAATCTGATAGACCACATTGCTGTTTTCTATCCTTATCTTTACATGTGCAAAGACACAAAGTATATACTCATAATACTGTAAGCTCATAAATCACAGCAGTTTAATGTTCCACAAAAACCCCAACATCCTTTTTGTGTTAAATCATCACTTTGTTAACGGAGACACGAGAGCAGACAGGAAAGCTGAGAAGATATTGCCGTACCCCCCCCAAGAATGAAGCATGGGAGTGTGTAGATTCAGCCCTTCAGTCAAATATGCTGTCATGCAAGGGATTAGAGGTCTGTGAAGCACCAGGTCTTGACCTGCAAGCCTTGGAGCCTGGCTGTAACCTGACCTGGTACCAGGTGTATGCCTGTGGGGTCAAAGGGTTGGAAAAGCATGCAACAAAAAGACAGCTCCTCAATAAAACCCTCACTGCTCCAATTAACCATTTTAAACCTCACATTTATTTCCCCCAAACAGCTTGTGCAGTGTACAAAACAATCCCAGTACGTGGCAAAAAAAAAACTCATATAACCCTAATTGCAGCAGCCTGCACAAATGTCAGCTAAATGAAATGTGAAGTGTGTATATCCTAATAGAGAGAATGTTAATGGCATGCTTACTCCCTGCAACCGCCTTGGCTTTGCTTTTACTTTCAAAATAATTTACTGCACCTCTAAAGCTCCCTGTCATCTGCAGCCGGAGACCCATAACTGTCATGCAAGTCGATCATTTACCGTGCGATCTCCTAAGTGTTGCGTGTTAATGGGTGGAAGCTTTAGAAAACATCGGGAAATAACTAACACCTATGGAAGCGACAGATCATTTCTGTACAGAAGAAAACGGTATCAATTTCTAACACATTCAGGGCTGTGGTGTTTAATCACACCACCTGCCAGGAAGACTTCCATTCCTCAACAGCACGTCAGAGGAGAAGTCTTTATGTGTGCTCACATAGGGATGGATGTAGCTGAGTGGGATTCTCCCTCCGGTTCTAGTTTGGCTCAAGGGAGGAGCGTCAATTCTGGTGAAAAGGTCAATTTAGCATGAAACAATCACTTGTTCCAGTTATGTCTAATATTTGTCTAATTACTAAAAACTGATGCTTAAAATGAAAAATATAAATAAATAACATCAGCAAACTGTTTTGCAGAAAATCATTTCCAGGCGTGAGCGTGATGAACTTATACTTTGGGATCATTCTCATTATTTGGGGCATTCCAGGCCGCCGTGACCTACTGGCTTAAAATGACTGCGTTTGAACGAGTTTCTGGCCTCAGAGGGTTATTAATTGCTCCAGCATGCCCTCTCACAATGTGTTTGGATAGGTGTTTCTTGTAGCTAACAAAAAGCCTTTGTGTGGCTTCACTTTAGTCTGTGACTCAATTAGGGAAGGAAATGAGAGTAAATACAAAAAGCTATTGTCCTTCTACAGGCTCAAGCTCCTGCTGAAGATGATGTTACATAAGTTTACTGTATCTTGTCTGCAGTGAGCAGTGTTTATAGCAGCTAAGAAGGACATCAGAAAGGAGGAGAGAGTGATTATAAAATGTAAGACATCTGAGAGGTACTTGCTGACCCAAAATATAGTTCTGTTATACCCAGCAATGATTACAGCTGTCTGATCTGCATGTTAAAATCAAAATATGTGAAGAAAATTGGTGCTGTTTTGTTAAAAAAAAAGCAAGTTTATAATTGGTGGAAGAGCCAGTGACTTCTATTTAAAAGCAAAATCATGCTACAGTAAGGAACTGGAGCTAATTTTTTATTATGTTAATTAAAACATGGAAAAAATAAGTCTGATTTTCTGAAAATTTTAGATCTTTTTGCTTTTAAATGTTATTAAAGTGTTTTTCTAGTCAGAGTGGCTCTTTCAGCAGGACCTCCCTAACCTTTCAGACTCTTTCCTGTGTAACAGTGTTGACAGTCTGCTTTGTCCCTGTGTTTCACCTCTGTGCATCCCTGTCTACTCGGCTCCTCCTGTTCACCATACCATCCCTGGAAAAGGGAATTCCTACTGAGGCAAAATTCAGCATGCACTTGTCAAATGACCCATGGCCACGGGCGGGCAAGGTCACCGATGCTGACTTTTAAAACCACTTTTGTTGGCGCGTTAGTCTCCCTGTCTCCCTGCCTGAAATAGTAAGTTTGATACCGGTGTAATAAAAAAAAGGGAAGAACATAAAAGAGAGACACTCTGGACAAACCTGCAGCTTTAACGCCCTCCAGGCTCTAACTGACAAAAACATCAAGACAAATTGACAGCAAAGTATGAGGAGAACAAAACCCCAAAGGATTTTGGAAAGATGAGGGGGTGCAAAAGGTGACAAAGCACCAGAAACTGCTCGCTAAATAAAAGTGCAATTTAGCTCCGTTATAGTTTTCTTGTCTTGTAAGCTGCAACTGTGAGGTAACACTGTGGAGTGCCACTCAACATGAGTCTGCTGTGGAATCCTAGTGTCCTGTTACTGTGGATTTAAACAGCATTTACCACAACAGAATTCTATATCATGTTTTAGAAATTGTAGTTTGAGTTAATTGCAGAATCCTTACTACTACATTTGATTGGTTACCACTTCTATAGTTTGCTTCTTATAAAATACTTCCTAGTAAAAAGGATAAAGCCAGATTTGGTTTTTGATTAGAAAAGAAATCAGTATTTGTGAAACATGTTGGAAAAGGTAAAGCCTAAAGCTCACTGATGGGCCCAAACTGTGGATACATTGTTTAAATTTTGGTTATCTACATAGGATAAGATTAGGGATGGGTACCTTTAACATTTGAATCAGTACGGTATAAATGCCCGGTACATACATACGAATTGAGACTGATACTTAACAGTACCAATTTTTGATACTTTTTGATGTTTAATAATTATTTACACTTTTCTTTATAATTAAATGCATATATATATATATATATATATATATATATATATATATATATATATATATATATATGTATATATAACCATAGTTGATAAATATGATGATAAATAACATACAGCTGTTAGTATTTTATCATCTTAGTGTTGTACATTTTTCCATATGAAAACCTTTAACAACAACTGCTTCTAAATGATGTAAAATTTGAAACCCAGCTCCATGTAATCCTATTCCACTGTTTTCCCCTCTAGACAAACTCTGGTGGTGGGTCCCTATAGTTTCATAAACTGCAAATTACACAGAAGCAAACATCTTTGCTGTGAACCAAATCTACTGAGTATCTTCATTCCTTTTTTCCATTCTTTTTCAGTTTATTATTCTTACTCAGAAGTTAGAATTTTCGAGGAGAAATCACCTATCACATGTAGTGAAGTGAAGCCAAACTTACGTACGCGTTTGCTTTCTTCTAGTCGGAATTTCGAATTTCCGAGAAGAAAGCAAATGCACCATTAGCTGAACGGAAGCTAACATTTTAAGCTGACGTTATCTTGAACATTTTATTTACCGACTGGAGCAAATTACGATGATGATGCCTCACTTAGATCGTTGTCGCTGATTTCATCATCACCCAGTTACCTATCCCATTTAGTGAAGTAGACCCAAACACTTTAGAGCGTTTCTTCTCTGTGATGCTGCTTGCTTTGTTTACATATCGTCCTGCAGTGACTGACGACATAATACTAATGGGCTCGACACACGGGAGGCAACATCGCCTCTCCTCCATTCATTTTCAATGAGACATGCGCGATAAAGCGATAATCGCGAGTCTCCCTCCTACCAAGCGAAATGCGAAAAACGTGCGTGTGAAATTTTGTGCTTTTGCACGTGTCGTGTACAGGCGACCCAGGGACGCGATCCCAGAAAGTTGAAACAATTTCAACTTTTCATCGCTGTCGCTCGGACGAGGACCAATCAACGGAGGTTTCATTCACTGACCAATGAGCGGACAGGATGCTCCGTACACCTCTGAGCAAACATGAAGGAGAAGTTGATTATTATTATGTTTTATATAGTAAAATCACAAGTAAGATTTCACATAACTCTAGCAGCACCTTGTGAATTATCATATCTACCGCTTTATTAACTCTGAACCACTTAAATAACCTTAATTCCCTCCAACCTGACACAGCCAAGCAAAACAACGGACGTTTCGATTTCGCCATGGAACAGAACGCGTAGACGACTTTGCCGCTGGCCGCGGATCGCCTCCCGTGTGTTGGGCTCGACACACGGTAGGTGATCCGCGGCAGCGGCAAGCGGCAAAGCCATTCTGTTCCATGGCGAAATCGAAACTTCCGTTGTTTTGCTTGGCTGTGTCGGTAAGTCAACTAATTTCAAAAGTTTTTTTTTTATCTATAGAAGTTATCTATGGTTGGCTAGTTGCTTATTAGTTGCAGCTTCGGTGGCTAGCAGGTAGTAACTCGCTCACATATTTAGTTTAACAAATATATACACAATTTAAAAAGTAAAAGGCTCGCTATATATATATATATTGAAACTAACACTTATAAAATATAACGTTATCTCCCGTGTCACGTGAAGTTACGTGACCGCCGTGGAAGCTGTGGTCACGTGATGCAAGTCTGTTCCATTTAATCATTTTCTTTGACCAAGGAAGGACAGTGTCCTCGTAAACAAGGCGCCTGGCCTCACAAGACATCGCCTCGCAAGGCCAGGCGCCTTGGCATAGAGAAACAGTCCATGACTCATTGTAATACACGTGACAGCCCCATCTAGTGGACAACTTTTCTTTCTGCACAAACATGTAGTTATCGTCCGTTTATTGTTATTGGGGTAAAATCCTCAATATATTGTGATATTGATTTTAGACATATCACCCAGCCTTGATTTCCAATCATTTTTCAGACCCCTTGCAAGTTTTTTTTCCTGTAAAGTGCCTATCAGCTAACCCACCTACATTTCTGAGGCTACTTTCTGTAGAACTTTGCTGTCAGTATTTACTACAGATTAGCAAAACCTCAACCTGCTCTCCGGACAATCCTTCCAGATATTAGGAGAGAGAATCATATGCACATGTGCATGCATAGTTTTACATCGACTATGTGATCACAAACCTTTATCGGTTGGGCCGAAAGTCGTTTTGGTCCTGCAGGCATTTAACAAAAAGCAAATGTAGCAGGAGTTAGTTTGAGAACCACCAGCTTCTTAACACATGCAGGTCTGTGGCTCAATAGTTATTTCCTTCACTGACACCAGCCTGGTTCAGTCATATCACGAGTCACCTGTTCCCTTTTTCTCTGTGCACTGGTGTGCGAAGCTACGTAACTTTATCTATTAGGATCTTCTGAGATGGAACGAGAATGCAACAGAGCATAGATTTCAGTTTTGTCCAATAGGGTAGGGGGAGCACGGGCAGAAGCTACAGCATTCAAATTTCAAAATCTCCTCCTTTTCCTTGATGACATCACTCTACAGACTAAAGCTTCAATAACTTTACATATGCTATTGATGAAACTAAAAGCAAAGTCAATAATTAAAAAGTAAAAAAAAAACAATTTAAGGCAAGCCTAACTGATGTAGCTTGTATCGACAGAATTAAACAAAAAAACTACAAGTATTTCTAAAATTCTGGTCAGACTGACAACAAATCCTAGTTTCTGAACACAGTTTAATTTAATATCATACATCCTTTATAATGGAATACTGGGATAGTCACACGACACTTGTGATCTTTACTCAAGACACAAATGGTGCAGTAAACAGTATGAGCTGATTTGTAGGCTACACAGAAACACAACAATGGTGGAGATCTTAAACATTCTGATCAGTCTCTAGCTTTTTGTCTGACTCTGAAGCAGGCAATGGCTGTAGGGAGCAAGGCAGAAAGTTCCATCCCCAGCTGACCAGTGGCTGACAGTTGTCAACACCACGTTTTTGGGCCGTGGCAGCATGCTAGAAACCACAATGAAGCAGGTACTGAATAGGTAGGGGAAAGTTGAGAGAAAATATCAAACCTCGCTGCTGGAAAAGGCAGTCAAACTGAACTGCACCCATCAAAGTCATGCCGAGTCGTGCTGTTGGAAAATGGGCTCTAAAGACTAACTAGGCTTCAGCCTAGTTTATACTTCTATCAGAAACTTTGCACCAGAGCACACACAAATTGACGGAGACACTTTCCATGTATACTTCTTCGTGGGTGTTGTGAAGAAATTCTTTACCAGCACAGCAGAGGGCGTAGAGCTTTTCTGGTGCATCATACCATCAGAGGTGTGGACTCGAGTCACATGACTTGGACTCGAGTCATTGTTTCAATGACCTCTGACTTGACTTGATACAATATATAAAGACTTACTACTTAACTCTGACTTGAATGTCAATGATTTGCGACTTGAATAGACTTGCATCTGTTGACTTGATGTTGACTTGAGCATATTTGATATTTTAGCACAAAAGTGACTCAACATGGACAAAAATCATACATCATTCTTCATTCTGGGTGTGATCTTGTGCTGCTACATGCAGCAGCACTTTGTTTATAATCAGTTTCAGTTGCACTTTCAGCTTGTTTGAGCAAATAAATGAAGCTTTAAGAAGCTTTATTTCTGGAATTTATTTATTATCATCATCATTAAATTGAAGTTGGACAGATTACTTGATTATGACTTGATATTTAATGAACTAACACTGGAATGTGGGGATAGCTTTGTTGGATGTATGACTACCATCAGTTGAAATTACCAGGAAAGTGTTGGCGAGTTGGAAATTGTTGGAAGAAATATTAAGAAAAAAAGGAGTAATACAATTAACTTTTAGTGATGTATGTGAATACAGCAAAAGTTGCAAGTATCTTCTTCCCACCAACGATTATAGCAGGAAATGTTTGTTTTGTCTCATTGTGTAAAAAAAGTAAGTCTTTGCAGGAGAAACATGGTTAGTATAATTGGGTTAAATGGAGTGAGTCCCAACACGTGTATTCTTTCTCTCTCTGTTTTTTTTTTTTTAGATTTGCATATTGTCAACCAATAGGCTTAAAGCATGCAAAACATAGTTTCCATGATTGTAACGGCAGCACTGAAAAGTGACTCCTCCTCTCCAGCTCTGCAGGCTTTGTTCAGGATCTCAGCCCAGGATTTTCAGCATAACTGCACACATCAAGCCTCATTCAACAGAGCAAATTAAACTGTAAAGCAATCTAAGGTGAAATCTCTGTTTGATCATCTTATTAGTGTGAATTACGCTATTTCTCTCTGGCTCAAGGTTAGTCAGGCCTGTTTGTGGTTTCAGTATCAATCATTTTACCTGGTGGTCTTATGGTTTTTGTGTTGTTTGCTTTGAGGTTTACAGAAACAAATGTTGTTTACTTCAATTCAGTTTCATATATAAGGCAATAAATGACAACAAAAGTCTAATTCATATCCAAAGCAATATTATAATCAGTCTCAGTAGGTGATAAATAACGCCCATCTACGTACTTCTGGACCATGCCATAAAAAAGTGAATGGGAGTCTATTTTCCGATTTTGTTGTGTCAACTACACATTTGATGCCAAGAAAGTGTTTCTTTAAGACAAGTGGCAAAAGTTATTTTAGGCTTTGTGTGAAAAGACGTAACGGACTACAAATGCTCGTCTCAGGAAAGTGACATCACTGAACCAGACACAGAAAAGGGAAGAAGAAAACGGCTTTTAATTTTATCGAGATTCTAATCCTTCTTTCGGGACAACAGAAGGAGCATTAAGCATGAAGACAACCATAAATCTGGCCATGTGGTAAGTAGTAGCTACGCTGGGGAGAAGTCATGCGGTGGCGTCATATATGCGTCTAGTGATTTGTAGTCATTTTCGATTTGAATTTTTACAAGCTCATGAATCTGAAGTTATGCATCAGACATTGTTGAAACACATACTTATTTTTTTTTAATGGAAGTATGTGCGATTCAGGGCGTAAAGTCAAGCGGAGTAGAAAATAGCTTTTATAGCTCCATTCACTTGCCTCCCAGGAGCCGACTGGAAGGGGAGGAGACTTAGGCTCCGTAGAGAAACCAGTTCATTGCATTGAATGTTCACTTGGATGAATACCCCACCATAACCACACCCAGGGCTGTGGTGACAGCTGGAGGAAAAACTCTGACAGAAACCTCTAACAGAACCAGAACTGGGCTTATGATGGGACAAAGATATTACATTTTCTTTTGGTATATCTCTAAACATTTAGGATTCAAAGCTGCATGCACTATCGAGGCAAAAATAAAAGAATAACAGCTCCTTTAAAAGTTTTATTTGAATTTGCTGAAGACATTTTCTATTCAGCCTCTTTACATTTTCAATAAGACATTTAAAGACGATGCTTGTAACTGGACCTGTATGTATTTCTATTGTTCAATGTGTAATGTTCAATTCAATTCCCTTTTCCATAACAAGTATTAACTTTCTGAGTGAGAAAAGAAATTTAACAGCAGAAGAGGAAGCGTGACAGGCAAACAGTCAGCATAAGTGTGCTTGTTCATTAGAGCAGAAGCCTTTGGTCCTAGAGGGTTGGAAACGGTCACAGAGATCATAATAAACTGTCATCAGAGCAGCCAACAGCTAAATGTGTATGTAATTTGACTAAAACGCTAACTGGTGGCAGGTTTAAGTTAATGAACAAATAAAATTTGAGTAAACATTTGTAATAACTTCCTGATTATTTAATTCTATAATTAGGAGTTAGAATAAGAACCAAGAGTTTATTAACATAAGTTAAAACTAAGTTTTAGTAACTTCCGTGTTTCACCTGAATTTCTGAACAGATGATCAAAATAACTGCAGCAGATGACATTAAAATAAGGAGGTAAAACCAAGGGGGAAACTCCACCTGCCAAAAGTGAAGCAACGCAGATGTGATAAGAGTTGCAGTTTTCCCCTTATCCACTAGGGTCTGGCTCCAGAAAAAAGCAGGTTCTCATTGACTCCAATGCCATCTTCACAGCAGAAATGAACATGTTTGGTTCAGAAAACATTTTAGGTTTAATAGTTCACGTTTATGACAAGGGCGGATTTTTTGTACTGTTTTATTTGATGTAATTAAAGCTTTAAATTATGCAGTCTTAGAGGTGTGTCCTTTTGATTGACAGGTAACAGATAAGCCGTCTACCCTAGAAGTTTGCCATCCTGCTTACTCTAGAGAAGGCCTCAGCCTCTGTGTCCCTTAAAGAGTTATAGCCCTAGAATACAGAGGGTAGCAGAGTCGCTCAACCGCAGTTTTCAGGCTAAGAGCACCCGCCAACTTTCTTTAGCTTTGGTTAGCTCATGGCTTCAACAGCTCAGAGTTTGATGGGTGTCAATTATTTGCCCCCACCCTCACAACCCAGCTCTCAACTCCATTTTGTATTTTCCTGGAAGGAGATGTGTAACACGGCCAAGATGCCAGTGGTGAGAACTGCCTTTTGGGCTTCAATTCAGCTCTTCAGAAACCCATGTGTGATACTGTGAAGGGTCTGTCCATTATATATAGTCAATGGATGTTGCTCTCCTCTGTCCATTTGGCCTGGCTGTGCGCAGTCTTTGCTTGTGCTGAGTGGCTGCATATGGGTGCAGGATAAAAACCTGCTTGATGCAGCTTCAGGGAGATCACCTCAGGTGGTCCCAGCAGTTTGGTGAAGCCGTTTTGAAGGCTGATGTCATGTTTTTGTTCTGCTCAGCAATTAAACCAGGTGATTTCAATCAGCACAGTGAATTAACCTGGTTCAGTTGCTGAGCAGAACAAAAACATGACATGGAGATGACTTGATGATTTCTCCATGTCACACCTCTGGCTTATAGCAGCTTAAATGGGGGGGGGGAGGGGGGGGGGGGTCGGTGTTGAGTGGGCGTGGCTAAATCCAGCTTGTTTTCCTAAGGGAACAAAGTCCTGAAATGGCTCATTGTGGAAGGTACTGAAACTGTCAAGAATAAAACAGTTGGAATTATTTTACATGAGAGGGACTTAGTACAAAAAGCTTCCTAAACAGGTATCCTATGGATCAGATAATTATTATAACGTAAAAAAGTCATAAAATGTCCCCTTTAAACAAACTTCCATGTTTACATTTTGTTTACAATTGAAAAAAAAGAAAAAAATAAATAAAAACATCACATTCCTCGGGTTTATTGCTTTGTTGATGTCATTAGAAGGAAGAAAGTTCGGGATATGTTTCTCTAACTTAAAGTGTTTATTCTACCAAAACGTTGATGATATTAAGACATTTAACTAACATGCCATATCCCCCTGTCTTTGTCTCACTTAAATTTTAAATGAAATGTACGTAATAGTTCATGATAATTTTCAAAAACCTTTAAAAAAATGAGTAATCCAAAAAAATTTACTATGTCATGCAATTATAATGATCACAAATTTTCTGGTTTGAATATTTAATGTGAAAATTGACAGATTTCTTCTACTAAATAGTAATTGTAGCTAAAGAAGCAGAAACATATTCAGTATCTGAGTCACTACTCTGATCTCATTGTGATGAGAATGCATTTTGTTTCCAACAAACTACATTTTTAAAAATTCCACAAACAAACAAATGAAGGCAGTTGCAATAAAGAGCAGCTAGAGTAAACCAAACAAGGAAACCCATTCTTCAGGGGATGTCTGTGCATTCCAGATTTGAGACAAAAAAGTCTGGAATGTTGTTCTTTGAAGATAATTCTTAGACTACAAATGACTATTTATGTATTATTCATTTGTCCAAGCTACTGTCTTAAATCCTAATTAAATACTTCACTTTTGACTCTTGAATCTCAAATAAATCAGAGTTGTATTCACATTAACTGTTGTTTTACAAGTAGGTGAATAAAATATTGTTTTCCAGTGTATTCAGCACAATTTGTCAAAAATAATGTGTTATTTATAAAAATGGCCCCAATAAACAGGATAATTATTGATGATACATATTTATTAAACATATGTATGATGTTTCTACAAGTGAGGAGAATGTCTGGGACAAGTTGGTTTATTTTTTAATCATTTTCGGGGACTGAATAGCAATTTGGAGTTCTAATTTCTACCCAAAAAGGTGATCTCCCCCCCACCCTATTTATTCATGATGCTGTTTCTGTTTTACCCATATTGTTACAACCTGTCTAGGAGGGGCAAGGCCATCACATGAAGATGTTTCCAGTTTTGGCAAATTCTAAGTAACCACTTCTTTGTTTTTCTATTTTAAATTACTTATTTACAATATTTACAACTGATTTAATCTGAAGGTTCAACTAAGAATGAAGGATGATAAAACAGGGCGAACCTAATAAACAGAAAAGTACAAACAAGCTGGTAGACCATGACAGGCCTGCACCAACTAGGAGCAAATCTGTACAGCCAAAGCTCACTAGAGAAGATGGTTCTCATCTTAATCCACACACCAAAGCTGCTAAAAGAAACCAACAGGCTGCAAAAACATAATACTCAAAACTTAAAAAAACTGCAGGTTTAGTCCTCTTCAAATGGTTCAACAGGTGATCCCGGAAGAGCCCCCATTTATGCTACGAGTTGGCTCATGAGACGGCAACACAAAATGGAGACTGAACTAATTTTTGAGTTTTAGAGTATTTTTATTAAAATCAGCTGCCACAATGTCACACCTCTGCTATAAGCTGAGAAGATCCGATATCCGGAAGGGGCTCGGAGTATTCCTGCTGCTTCTCCAGCAGCAGCTGTCTCTTCCTTGCACAGCAGAGGTGGTTCTATTCTAATTTCCCTTTTTGTGGCATCACAAATGGGGAATTTTTGACATGCCTCCTTGTTTCAGACACATAATTCCTAAAACCAAATATTGACAGAAAAGAGATGGATAGTATTTCATCTCTGCATTTATTTTCTTATGTATTGCATTTAGAGTGTTTAAAGAGACAGTAGAGATCCACATGGCAGCACAAAATGTTGCAAAAGGTGAGTTTTGCATAATATGCCCCCTTTAATTTATCTAATCTTTATAGAGGACATATTGGGCTGTTCTTCTCGAGTGGTTTCCCACATTTATTATTTATATTTGCAAAACATACAACCAGACTTTAACATTTGAAATAAAAACAAAAGCAGGGCCCTTTTGTGGCTGGTTCCACTACAAGTTTTAAGGTACTACATGGTGGTCAGGACTTTCTGCCCCATCTGCACAAAGTAGTTTCCAAACTGCAACAAAACAGCACCTAGAAATTTTACATTACTGGTCCATTTCAACAGAAAAAGAGGTGGAGAACAAACATGTATGTGTGTCAGTTGTACAAATGCACAAATCTTCAAATATGCAGTCAAATAAAAGTCACAGGGAACAAAACTAAAAAGAAAATTCTGGATGAACAGGTGGGTCAGGGACTTTTGGAAATTGGGCTATCATGAAATTCCCAAACTGACATCACCAACTTCAAATATTAATAAAACGTATTTTTAAGAGTTTATTGTAAAACAGATGTCCAAACTGCAACAACCAAATGCTCTTTGTATGAGTTCATATCACGAGCTTAGGGTGGAGGGCAACATAGTGCGTAGTTATGTTTAAGCAGCAAAAGGACTTCGGTTAAGAACTGGGGAACAGTGGTGGTTTCAGTTTGCTGTTTCTTGTGCTTTAAGGCAGTGTCAGCCTCTTTCAGTGTCTAAGCAAGATGACACTCTTTCTCTAACCTTTACTGAGGGATGTGAGTGCTTGAAGAAGATAATTAATGAGTCAGTTGTCACCTCACTCTCACAAAAAACACCAATGTCACTCGGAGGCATGGGGGGTCAATTCTACGTGCTCAGCCAGTGTGGAATCGTGCAAGGAATTCTTCACAAACCAGTGACCAATTTCATGGCAAATTTTCACCAAAGACCACATATGTTTGGGGAATGTTGAGCGAAGCAGCAGGGAGCAGTTCGGCTGGATTAAGCCTTGCTCATCAGTTTATCATTCATCAGACAGCTAGAGATTCAAAACAGAAGAAATGAGGAGCAGGAAGAGGGAAAAGAAATCCCAAATTTGCTACAGCCATACTTTACTTTGTAGTTCAGGATTAATGATAGTTCTGAGAGGCCCTGATGAGTTTAAAGCTTCAGATAGGAGCGGGGGTGAAAGAAAGCCAGATCAGAGCAGAGACACCATTAGAGATTGTCATAAATCAAGAGTACTTATGGTAGAGGAATAAGCTTTAAAAGACCATCTGGGTTTTCCAACTCTAACATTTATTCTGAGCTGCCTCCACTGAGAATAAGCTTTTAAGAACAGAATATTCCCCAGTACTACACTTACTCACTTTACTTTGTTACCACTCTGTCAGTGATGAGTAAAGGAAACTGATGTTTTTGAGGAAATACAAAAGAACCAATGAAGATGAACTGACAGCAGCTCCAGGAATGTGATGATTGCCAGTGAAAATGCCTGTGTCACCAATTCACTGCGATCGTCATGTTAGAGCAGAGCTGACACCCAGGCTTCACCGAGAGATAAGTGTGAATTTCTCCAAGGCCTTCGCAGGCCTGTCTACTTCCTGCAGACACCTTTTCCTTTTTGCACTTCCTGATGTTATCAAAATCCAGGACCCAGAGTGGACCTTTGTGGCTCATGGCCGATTCTTCCGCTAGCACACGTGTGCGTCACATTATCTGCTGAGAGGCCAGACGCCACATCCTGTGAGGTGGGGGAGGGGCTGTGCAAGTAATGTCGGTTACAGGAAAAAGGAAGAGGACAAGACCAGGATTAAGTGAGAGAATGGAAGGAACCGAGTACAATATCTGTCCCCTGTCACCTTCAATAACTTCTTAACAACTGTCAACTTTCCAAAACTTAAAAAGACAAACCTGAGGGAAAAGTGACTGACCTAGGGCTGATTAGTGTCAGTGTGAGGACTAGCGCAGAAAACATGAACGATAACATACAACGTGTGCATTTGCATATGTTGGTTCACCACTTGGCAGTATTGTGAGTGAAAGTCAAGTCATGAGCTCAGTCTGGCTCTGCACACTTAGCTGAGCTCCGAGCTCTTATTTCAATGGATGCCTAAGTAGAGCTTGACTTTGAAGGCTTTGATCCGGAGGCAATGCTATGGCATTTGACTTCTGCCTAAAAAAAAAGCAGTGTGTCAGACCTTTGAGGTCATCGGGATCACTTATCGCGGCTGAAAATAACCAGTGGCAAGCCACGAATTGGGGAATCTAAAAGAGGGCTGACATTAGCAGGTGCCCCGAGGTGGAATCGAGACAGCTACAGAGCAGGTCACTGACCTTGGACCACAGAGAACTTCTTCTTCTTTTCTTGTTTCTAAACCCGAAGGCCTGGTATCACTTAGCAGATAGGTTCCTCAGCTGAAATGATGAACAGCAGCCTTACTTCATCATGTGCACAACACAGCAAAATTAAACATAAGTGAAGTTTCTACCACAGGTGAAGGTTTTACCACTATGGTTGTTCCGTTTGCATAAATATAATGTTCCCTTTTTGGAAGTAAATGAGTCAAAATAACAAAGACAGCCCATTATTTGGTTGTAGAAGACTGACCAGGTTTTCAATCACAACAAAAGAAACACCAAGAGTTGTAATTGTAATTAAGCTGGTCAAGCCTTCTGTACAAATCCTGCGCATTTGAATCAAAATTACATTTAAATATGTCAATTTTGACTTTATACCATGGATAATACAAATTAAAATCTTTGCAAAGTAAACTTTTTTCTCACTAACATCCATCCCCAAATTGCATTTCACTGTCACCATTGGTGGTCGTTGTGGCGTTGTATGTTACGAGGATCCTCTAGCATCACTGAAGTAATTGATACAAGTCAACACCAATGAAGCACTGATCCTTAAGTAATATCAGCAGACCGTCTTCATCATTTGTCTGATTGTTAGTCGTCTGCTGCTCAGTCGTTCTGGAAAAATGTCATGTTTGCCTTTAGGGACTGGATGTAATTAAACAGAAAAGAAAAAAAATATGAGCACAAACTTGTAAGATAGTCTTTTTTTTTCTTTTTTTTTTTCTTTTTTTTTTTTTTACAAAATTGAATCAAATGACAAAGGTTCCTTCTAGGCTCTAAATGCAGGTGTGGATAAAAAAAAAAGACAAGCATTTGTGTTTGTCACTACTGTCTATGCATTGCAGGAAGTGGAACCAGATGAAGCCATAGACTGTAAAAGCATGGTTTATGTAAGACCGTATGGTTCGATAAGAAATATCGGGGACTGAGGATTTCTATACCAATCAGAAAAAAATTGATTATGTTTTCACATATATTGCCTGTGTGTGTGTGTGTGTGTGTGTGTGTGTGTGTGTGTGTGTGTGTGTGTGTGTGTGTGGGCGTTCACAGGCTTTGATTTTGGTTTTAAACTAGAGACCTCTTTTTATTGCCTGTGACTTCTTGAATACTTCAGAATAGAAATAAGTAAAATTAAATTATTAAAAATCCCCATTGCATCAGTCTAAAATGATTAAATGACCCAGTTTGCTCTTAACATTTATGTTTTGAGCAGAATAAAAAATGTGCATTTGGCGATGTGTGCCAAAATCAGTTGTCAGCTAAAAAGTGAATAAAAATTCTCCTGCTCAGTGAGATGAAAAATGAGGGTTTAAGACATTTTCCAGGCTAAGTATGCAGTCCCACAAGCACAACACAATTTATTTCTAATGACCTCATGACCTCTCCTCTTTAGCTAAGCTAAGCCATAAGAAAAGAAGGTTGAATGTTTTTGTGTTGTAAGGTGTAATAAAGACTGCTGGTCGCTCGAGAGGTTTTAGACCTCTAGTCTTGTTAATCCCCAAACCACACAGAGCCCCCGATTGAGCTGCAGCTTGGCCAAATACGAACTGCGTCCTAATAATGGCTTTGGTTCAACATTATTTGTTTCTGACAGTCAAAATCCAAAGGAATTAAATTTACACAGCGCTAAATCCTCACATCTGAGACATGCATGACTTCTTTATAGAAAAGTGCTAACATGGAAGTGCACATCCGTCCATTAGAAAACTCATTAATCTGCATTACAATCATCATCCAAACATTTATTTCCCTTGCTGCTGTGTGTTTTCTGCAATTTAATGTCTCACATCAACCTTTCTACTAAACTCACGTCCGGCCGTGCGCCCTGTAAACACATTTGAAATGTATCGTTTTATTGCGAAAAGCATTAAAAAGTACATCTCAACACATGTAAGGGTGGCGCGGGCTCAAAGGGGAGGTGTGGCATGTGTGGTAATAGAGTGCAGGACGCAGACAGGGAAAGGAGAGACAGATCAATACGAGTCAGGAAATAAGGTAGAAAAGGTTATTTACTTGACATTGATCTGTTGTAGCGGCAGCAGAGCTTACCCTGTTTCTCTTTTGTTAACCTTTAAGCCTGAGTATACTCACAAATGACGGGGGAGTCAACTAACAGGTGTAATTTATGGATCGAAAGAGGTCACAGTCCCCCAGCCGCTGACTAGTTGCTTATACAGTTTCAGCCATGAAGAAATATCTATTCTAGAAGGATAATAATGACAACTTCACTGGGAGCAGCAGGTTTACGCTCTGGAATGACGATGAGACCAAAACAATGTAAAAACAGATCAAAACAACAAAACGCAAGTGTCTGTTTGTGACGTTTTAGAAATTTAGACCATTTACTTACAGACTGGCTGATTTTGAAATGAAGAATATAAAGTATTTATCAAGGCGGTGATCAGTTTAGGCACTAAATCTAACATTGATCTGATTTAAATGACAGACGCTGATTCTGCAGACTGAAGGACTGAGCTCTTGTGCTGCGCATTAACACTATCTGGCTTCAGCCCAGTGATGATATCGACACATCCATCATGTCTCTATTTTAGTTCATGATGATGGCACAAACCTGATGCAGCGAATGAAGAACTATTTGTTCCTCCATATGCCAGAACTTGTAATTGTTTTCTCGAGATCTTGCCAAAATTTGCTCTTTGCCAAAATAGCCACATGTTTCCACGAAGGAAAGTCTGACGAGTTGCACGTGATGTTGTGCTGTGGGCATCAATAGATAAAATCTGTAATTTTACAATGATCAATGCATAATTTTTTTGGTTTTGTTTGCCTTTTTGTGTAGAATTTCTGAACAATTCAGTAAAAACTACATTATTTGCTTGTTGGTGAAAATTGAAATGATTCCATAGTTTCTTCATCCTTGGATATCCATCTATTATTGGGCATTTTATACTACTACCAAAACCTCATGAAAACTCATTCATTGCATTTCATTTTCGAGATGTTGAAATGTTTTTTTGAGCTTTTTCATTTGACCACACTAACTGACTGAAACCTGGACAGTCCCACCGAGTTTGCAAGGCTGCTAAATAAACATGCATTGGTTGCTTTGGTTCACGACCTTTCCACGAAGCAAAATCGTGGGCTCTAATGGAAACATTCAATGTTGTGTTAAAGGTTTTTTTTTTCTTTTGTCACACTCCTGGATTCCATTTATTCAGACAAAAGTGGCTGCATTCAAAATACCCTGTGGAGGTAAACATTTATGCTAAACAATGAATACTTGACTAAATACATGCCATGATTTGTCACATAGGGCAAAAAACCCACTGAAAGAGCAATGACGAAACAATGTTTATACATATTTCAATGTCCTTTACAGGTGCATGTGTATATGCACTTTGAAAATCAGTCCATTGTGTATTCTGGCGACTCATTTTCAGGGAGGAAGTGGGCCCATGGGGTGAGCTGACCCCGAACGAGGCAGGAAATTTGTTTTTTTGCTCCAGAACTTGGCTATATCCCACTTTCTAAAGGTGCCTGTCCCACTCACTCACTCTCAAGGACCAAGCCAATCTCCCTTTGTAAATAGAACTATGTTTTATAATTCCCCCTCTTTCTCAGACGACCATATCAATAATGCAGAAGAACCGCATATGCCCAGAACCATGAGATTATTTGTCTGATTTGAGCTGGCAGTTATGGTAATAGTTTTGCTCACAATCTACTCCAGCAACAATGACCACAGATTATAGCCGTTTTCAGATCAAAGAAACTGCAGAGACCCATGATTGATTGCTCACCAACAGACAGAGGGAGGCAGTTCAGTGCCCCCCTTTTGCCTCTGTAACAACGATACAAAATCCTGTTTTTGTTCTAATCTCCTGAATATTCCACCCCCTCCCAGATACCAGAGGGTTGACATTAAATGTAATACTCATGCAATATTTTTTAAAGTTTGATAATGGGTAAGGAAAAACACATATGTAATACCACAAGTGTACGTTAATAAAAATAAATGCAGATAACTATGCTGGAAAAGATGTTTGGCTGTATTTTATATCATCACAATGGGACAGAACATGACGTACAATTTTAGGGATTCATCAAGAAGTTGAAAGACATTACATATTCTCTCCATGGAATATGCAGGAACACCAACCATTATGAAACACCTCATTAGTATGAGGATTGCTGTAAAGACACTGACACTAGTCAGTGACTCGATGCAATTTGCTGGGTTCCTTATGTAGGAAACGTTTTACTGATTGTCTTAAAAAGCTGGACTATATTGGAATGTTTACTTTGTGAAGTGCCTTAAAATGATTCTTGTCTTGATTTGGCGCTATAAAAATAAACTTGAATAGAAATTGAACTGAATTCAATTCAATTCACACAGTGAAATATGGATCATGTATTCCCTGGTGAAGAATGAGAGACAAATTTGTCCGTGTTACAAAAGTCTCTGAACTACATAAACACATTAGTAATAAAACCATAGTGGAATGTAGACGTGACTGCAATGGTGGAAGGCTACCCTTGGAAAAGTGTTACTCCCTCTTTTATCCTGGTGGGGAATTGCTTTGCAACAGTCCTCAGTGGACAGCTCCAAAAGGAAAACGTCTCCGTCAATGAGTGTGCACGACTCCCCACTTGAGCTGAAAGAGACGCATGAATCAGTCTTTAGGGTTTGTAGATTAATGTAAAGACAACACAAACCAAGAAACTTTCCCGAATCCCTAAACATCGGGTCTATTAAGATTCTCCTTTCTTTAGCTCTCTTTTTGTCCATAACATCTGGTCAAAGATTCCTCAAGTATGCCTAGAACAAATAGAATTTACAATTATTTCCTTCCCTAGGCAACAAAACTGTTTCTATGCATTTATCACTTATTTCCACTTATTTCCACACCGTTTTTTACATATTTGAATAAGTGTGAAAAGACAAATAAAAGTATGCTCAAGTGTCAGCATAACAAAGTTGGTCCAGTGAGCAAGTGAGTGAGAGGTAACCTAGATGCCAATATAGCCAGTGACTTTAAATGTTAAGATCAGTTTCTCTGTCATACTCTTGGTTATGGTATCCTGGAGCAATGGTGACATTTGTGGAAAGCCTAAATATAACCTAGGATGCTGTAACCTTCTGATGTTATACTAATTTTCTGGATGTCATTGCTTGCTGTTACAATGACTTTGTATCTAAATACCTTAGTTGTCCAACAAAGAAGCTCATTATCTATTAATGAGACAAAAGCTGCAGCACCATGTGACTAATATAAATTTGCATATTTATTAAAAAGGAGACAAATGTGATTAATGACATCCAGGTATGTCACACGGTGGCTGGGAGGAAGATCAAGACACGTGTCAAGCTCCGATCGGGAATCTAACAGGAGCTCCTACACACACAAGCCTGAATTACTGAATGAGGTTAGGTTTGCCTAAAAGCACATTTGGGACCAGTTACATTGCATCTCATAAAACTGATAAACAGTAAACAGTTTAATTAAGTACACAATATGCAATTGGTTTAAGCCATTTCATGACACTATATTACCAAATCCGCATGCTAATTACAAGCTAGTTGACTCATTGAATTCAAAAACATTGAACAACAATGATATAACCTATAAAATATGAGTAATATAAAACACACAAATAAGAAATTGTTTTGATGACAAGGGCATTGTCAGATAAGTGGAGAAGAGCAGTTGCTATTTGGCTACTTAGAATGACGGTTAATAGCCTTTTTTACCATTCCAGCTACCCCCTCCCCCCTCTCGTTTAGGGATGGCATTAGAGACTGCAGACTGACATACATTTTTTATAGCTTCATAAAGTCGTCCAATGACCAGGTCACCCTTCTCATAACTAGGGAGCAGAACGCTTGAAAAAAGCCATTCATCACCATGAAAGGGCCTGCTTGTCCAAGCGCCTTCAAACATGCACACAGTCTGGCAAGAGACGCTCGGCACAAATGCTAACGTACTTCTGCCACTAATGCCAGATGACCTTCTCACATCTATTAGCGCGCTGGCTGACGGAGAGGGCAGACACAAGCCCTTCTTGTCTCTTGCAAAGATTTCAATGACAAGGAATGGAAAATATCATGCATGATAATGGCTGTTGCCACCAACAAAGCAATCTTCCCTCCTGTTTTTTTAAACAATACAAGGTAATGTCAGGTGAATATGAAATAATCTATGATTAATTATACACACAAGGAAACTTTGTGTCTGACTGCATTGCCAGGAAATTAGTTGTTATTGTAGAGGGGCAGTTGGAGGTAATCTAACAGAATAACATGACTTCCCTTTTTAAATGTGTCCCCTTTGATTTGGCAAGTCCTCCAGAGTAGGACTGGAACGCCCCTTGCAGACAAACCATCAGACCACCAAACCCCATTAGTGTGCAATTAGTGACAGCTGGTGGGTTGTCAGCTTTGTAATGGCCTCAAAAGGAGTACCCATGGAATACAAAAATCGGCCAGTGGTTTAAAGCTTGGCTATAAAAATTGAAGCAAAAAGGAGACTCATGTACAGACGATCGCAAACATAAATATACCGTCATTTTCAAACATCAAATAGCAGATCCTGCCAAGTACTGCTTGTATGATTTTTTTTTATTCAAGTTATTATAAAGAAAATACATTGAGGTTGAGGCTTTTAGAAGTGTAAATTTAATCGGCTATCCTCATTTTGCTCAAAGATGTGCTATTTTGCTTCTCTCAGTTGCTGGCCTTTCACTTCAAAAAGCAAGGGCTAAGCTATGTCAGGCACAAGAGGTGGACGGACAGAGAGGAGAAGAGGAGGAGGAGGGGGCTGAAGTCGTTTAATAATTTATTTAAGAGGGGAAAGAAGGCAGCCAAGGGGAACAAATAGTGTTTCTCCCAGAACCAAGCCCCTCTGACCCCCAGCGCTGCGTACCTGAAGCCCAAGCCCCATCGCATTAGTGAAATTCTTATTTGATGGCATTTTAATATTCTGCCTTGATGACTTTTTAGCAACATTTACTTTCGGAGGTCTCGAGCGCTTCCCCCTGAGGAAATGAAACATGTCAAAACCCATTACGAAAAAATCAAAATTTAAATACCTCAGCCGTGTTAGTGGTAATACACACAATCCCCACCGCTCAGAGGCAAGTCTCACAAACACTCATCTGCTTGCCGGCTCGTAATGAGTCTGTTTGATGGGTAAGCGATTTGTGGGTCACCGAGCATACGTTACAGATCCAATTTAACCCTTGATTGCTTGTACTCTGGAGGACCTGGGAAAACGTGTTATTGAAATTTAATACCAGATCATTTCTTCCTACTCCCATACAGGGACAAAGGTATGCATACATGACTCCTTCGATGGCCTGTGTAGATGGGGGAGGTAGTGGTAAAGGCAGCCAAGGAAGAAGAGGGAGAGAAGAGACAAGAGAGAAAAACAAAGGCAATTTGGTGCATGGGTGTAATCTTGGCTTCATCTGCAGGTCTTGCTAAATACCAATCCCATTAGCCCCTGAGGGCTCCAGCCAAAACCCTAACCCTAACCAAAACACTTAAATGCAGGGGTTTCTAACCTGTGATACATCACTTTTATAATAACATCTATGGCAGTTAGTTGTTAGTACCGACATTGCAAAAGGATCAATTGCCCCATTTTCTACAAGAATCCTGCAATAAGTTTTGAGCAGAACAAATAAAGAATTATTTGAACGTTATAGATGAAACATAAACTGCCATGCATTTATTTTCTTGCCATTAGCTGGAACTATGTTGTTACAACATACAATATTTGAATTCACCAAATTAAAGTAAGAAAAGCCATACATTTTTCATCTTTCACTGTGACGTAAACACGTATTATTCCATGAACTGTTCCCTGAAGCTTGTGATAGATTTAAACGTACTATGTAAATGGCCAGACGTTCTAGATCAGTTACTTTACTTTAAAGGGGACATATTATGACTTTTTACAATAGTTCTATTGTTGATAAAAAAATGTGTTTATGATGTTCTTTGCACCAAATCTATCTCACATAAAGTGATATCAGCTGTTTTATTCTTGACATTTTCAGTATCTTCCAGAGTCATTTCAGAGCTTTGTCACTTTAAGAAAACAAGCTGAAGCTGGCCATGCCCACCTATCCCCTGACTGGCTGCTATAAGCTGAGAAGCTCCAATATCTGGGAAGGACTCTTCCAGCAGCAGCTCTCTCTTGCACATGAGAGGTTGTTCTATGCTAATACCCCATTTGTGACATCACAATGAGGGATTTTTTGTTTTAGGTCCACAATTCCTAAAACCAAACACTGACAAAAACAGATTGATGTTTATTTTTATTTTTTTCCTGGACTGTTTATAGAGGTAGTAAAGACCCACATGGCAGCACAACCGGATACAAAAGGTAAGTTTTGCATATGCCCCCTTTAACCCATCATTTAATTGTCTAATTGATAGATAGGAAGAAAGGGTACATGATTTCATTACTTATTCATCAAAATACATTTATTTCATTATTAAATAAAAAAGAAGAGTTCGTATCAGTAATCCAAACAGGCATAGGCAACAGAATTCTGGAAAAAAAAGCTAAAGTCAGTCAACTGCTGTTTTTGTACCTGTGGTGTTAAAAGAGATGATTACTTGGTGCTTAAATAACCTTTAACAAGACATTGCAGTTGAATATGATGATTCAGTATTAGTCACTCTTCAGCCTACAGCTTCAAATATGAACTGACAGCCATGAAATGCTTTGGACTGTTATCAAAATCCCCTGATGTTTAGATCTGGGGCTTGGAAAGGTCTTAAAAACATCACCACCAAGATTTAAAGAATCATATCACATATCGTTGTATCACTCATTACTGCTGAATCAATTGTATTATATTAGGAAGTCTGAATAATGTTAAACATCTTAGTTGATGTGCTGAGAGGTCTAACTGGAGGAAGAGCTAATTGAAAGCTCAAGAGAGCAGTCACCATGCTGGCAGTACATTCAGAGTATTTGTCATTAGTCCAGACCGCAGGGGAAGAATGGAGTGCACTGCGCCATTCGTGTGTAACCAAGATTTATGCTAATGTCTTCCCGCATATGCTTATTCTACATATCTATATTAAACTTAATAGACTGTTACATTGCTTCTTAACCTCAGCTTCCATCCATGATTACCTTTTCTGATTTCTTTGCAAAATGGGACATAAACACGGGGCAGGGATTTTATCAGCGTGTCAGTGAGTTTGTTTCCGGTGGCGGACCATGGCTCTCATAATCATACTTCAGGGACTCCATCAAAAAATGCTTGCCTTAGAGGCAACAGTTAACATGTCACTCTGTAAATTCCCTGAAGGCCTAGCAGAATCATTTTATTTCTCCTCTGTATTTGCACAAAAGCAGTGAGAATTTCAGTTACCTATTTATGTAACTTTAAATTTCAAATACATTTATATTATATTATTTATATTGCATATAGATTATCCAGGAGCCATTTCTAAACAAAATAAAACAACACAAAATGCAAACCTTACCAAACTTAGCATTTTGGATTTAAATAAATGTTAAGGCAGTATAGACTATTTTCTGTCTTCAGAATACTCAAATTATAATTCAGTTTTTTTGGGGGGGCTTTAATTCAGAAATATGAATTGAGCTACATACAGAGGCGTGTCCAGGGAGTGACCTGCATAGCACATGCCACGCTTGGAATCTGAATGGCCACCCCACTGAGTTCAATTTAAACCCCGAGACAGTAAGGGGCAACATGCACTTTAACGTTGGTTTTCAGCTTACAATTATAATTATTAACATTTATTAGTTTATCATGTTGACATAAATAGCATTTAGAGTCCGGGACCCAGTCCCACTCTACTCTGGTTGTTGGCCGTAATGCACCAAGATGTGACTTTTTAACCACTACAAAACTGTTCAAAGTCTAAGAACACTAAGAAAATGGTCACGGCACAATGCCAAAGTCAAACTCACTAGAATGCAAAAATAAATAAATCAATCAATAAATAAATAAATAAATAAATACTGTAACCATCGGTTCCACCCATGCGCAAGAAAGTACTCCACCTGGGCCACCCCGTCTTGACACGCCACTGGCCACATACTCACGACAAACAACACTTAACAGTTGCTGCTTCTAATGGGCACTGCTGCAGTTCTCATCCTGAACATAAGGTGTCACTGAAGAGACTTCAACTAAACAGTGATACTGTCAGCGGGGGACAAGTTGTATGTTGCAAAAATATCCTCACTGTAATAAAAGCAACTTATGTTTTTTGAGATGAAAAGGTATTTTAAGTTGCTTAAACTTAAAATCCACGTTTCACGAATTAAGTGTAATAAATTGAGTCAGCCCGACAAACCAAATTAGTTGTGTGCTTCAACAATATTAAGTGAGTCGTATGAACTTACATATATAAGTTTGACTTCATAATATCGCGCCCAAGTTCTGCTAACGTCCATGCTTTTGTTGTGAAATGCGGGAAAGTCGACTTTTGGAGTTGGAGGAGTCAGTCTCATTCTGCGTGTGGTCGGAGGCAAAGGAGGCTGCATAGGTAAGTTTTCCCCTTTTTCCTGGGTTCAAATTATGTTAAAAATAAATTATGAATATGTTTTGTGCTCTATAAAGTTAGCCTACACGTATAAACAACTTTTACAGGTGATTTTTTTAAGGTAAGGCTGTCGAGGGTTAGATTTATGCTATAGGCTATATTCTGCAACTAGCTTGTACTTAAAAAACATGGACCTCTGTAACTAACTGTTTCATTTCGTACTTGTTTATTGTTTGAAATGATATCTGCTATACCACTAATGATATTTCAATTTCTTTTGATAAACAAGTTAAATATTGAGAGAATAATTGCTTACTCACATTGCTAATGGCTAATGTAGCAACAGCAGCTAGCAATTAGTGTCGAATGTGCATTGACTTAAAAACTACAAAATTATGCTTTAGTACACTTTACACCCATAGACGGTGGAGCAGATTTGGCACCAGGACGGAGCAGTGGGACTGCGGGGCAGACAACACGGAGGAGCGGGACGGAGGGGCAAATACTGATAGGCTGCGGAGGAAATGCACAGAGCAACGGGACGTAGAAGCAGGACGTGGAAGAGCCAGCCCAAACGCGGAGGAGCCAGTCCAAACACTGGCAAACAGTGCACCAACGCAGAGCTGTGGGGCCAAACACTAACTCTGGACCAGGCTGCTTAGAGGTGAGTTTCTGTTCTCAATTCTTTTTTCTTTTCTTTTCTGTTTTTACATTTTGTCATATAACTTCATCAGGTGTCTGCAACTGAATGTATAGGCTACTTTTTAACCTTGCCTGGTGGATCTGTATGCTGTGAAAAATGAAAAAAAAAAAATAATAATAATAATAATAATAATAATAATAATAAAATAAAAAACTAACTAATGGTTTCACTTGCTGCAATCAGCTCCTGGGGCCAAAAAAAAAAGTTTTAATTTTTAATATTAGTAGATCACTATATCGTATTAGATTTGACAAATCTCCCTAACAACAATTTGTTTGTTCTGTCTTTAATAACCTACCGGTATTATGTAAAATGTTTGTATTTGTATTATCTAGTTTGCTAATTTCCATCAAATTCTCCCTTTTGTCTTTTAGAATAAAATGAATGAATGCAGTGTAAATTCTGTAAATTCGCCCCTGCCGCCGAAGCTGTTCTTCTGAAACACTACCGCCTTCATCACAAAAGTAATGCCTGGCCATGCATCCACACGGACTGTTTATGCACTTTTAAAACAATTAGTTCTTTGAAATCTCACCTTTCAAGATCACACAGGACTGTTCAAAGACAAGAAAACGTAACTTTTAATTGTTGGCTATGTGATTTCAGAGACATTTGTTGTAAAAAGAAAATTTTGGTTCATCTGCATCATCACCTTAGAAACAGAGAGATTGTACATTGCCCATTCTTTAACTGCAGCTTCAAAACAAATCTCCTTAACAGTTTTACAGGTCATATATCACGCAACCATAAAAACGACACACTTAAAGATTTTAGAGGATCGGTTGAGACAGTTCATTTTATTCTGTCTGAAAACACTGGTCTGTTTCATGAAGATGGAAATGAACCTGAGTTTTCATCAAGTTTGACAGAAGAAAATGAAATCAACTGTATAGAAAATGTGGATTCAGAAATAGTAGAGCACCATTTTGCCTCCCTTTTTCTTCGTATGCAATGTCTGTTACATGTGCCTAAACACGCAATACAGACAATCATAGAAGAATTTAATGAAATCTTTTCCCTTTCTAAGTACAGTACATCAGCAGTCATTAAAGAGATCTTGGCAAAGCATAATATTGAAGTTGAGGAAAATATTGTTCAGGAGATAAGTGACACTGTGATAACAAAAAATCCAGTACTTCTTGCCACATCAGAAAAAGGTACATTATCAACTCATTATAGAAGAAATAAATATTTCAGAGAGCATTTCTCTATCATTGAACCAACTGAGTGGTTGTACGACAGGAGTTCAAAAAAAATCATTTGTATATGTTTCTGTACATCAGGTTATTGAGCTTTTTCTGAATAGAGCAGAGTTTTTGGAAAAAATTGTTTTCAGTGAAAAATCTACACCAGGATATTACAAGTCTTTTCAAGATGGTCATTATTTCAAATTGAATGAAATTTTTGGAGAACAAGAGCCGTCTATTGGGTTAGGTCTTTACATAGATGATTTTGAATTGTGTAATCCATTAGGCACATCAAAGAAAATTCATAAAATTTCTGCAGTTTATTGGGTGATTCTCAATCTACCTGTAAAGTTTCGTTCCACATTACCTTCAATTCACTTAGCCCTCCTTGGAAAGACATGTGATGTTAAACATTTCGGTTACAAAAAGTTTTTCAAGCCACTAGTTAAAGATTTAAAATCACTTGAACAAGTTGGAGTATTTGTTGAAGCTCTTGACATTCATGTAAAAGCTTCAGTGTTTTGCGTATGTGCAGACAATTTGGGAGCTCATGGACTTGCTGGCTTTCAGGAGAGTTTCTGTGTAAACAACTTTTGTCGGTTTTGTTTGACAAGTCGAAGTGAAATACAATCCATTGCAATTTCAGATTTCCAGCTACGGTCCAGAGAACAGCACGCTACATGTCTGGTGCAACTTAAAAATGGGGATGTTGCACATGTAAATGGTGTTAAAAGTGACTGTGTACTAAGTGAGCATCTTTCATTTTTTCACCCTGTCACTGGTTTTCCTCCAGATATTCTACATGACTTTTTTGAAGGTGTAGTTCCAGTAGAGTTATGTTTGTGTCTAAATAGGTTGATTTCCAAAGGATTTATTACTTTGGAAAGATTGAACACTGTAATTACTACATTTCCTTTTAAATACTCAGACAGGGTGAATAAACCAAAGATAATTTCAAAGGCAAGTTTACAAAAGGGCAGTATAGGTGGCAACGGGCATGAAAACTGGTCCCTGTTACGATTCCTTCCTCTTTTTATTGGAAAAAACATACCGGAACAGGAACCTTCATGGGAGATATTAATGGACCTTAAAGAAATTGTTGAGATTGTTATGTCACATGTTTTCACGGAGGAGAAATTGCACTACTTGGAGATCAAGTTGTCGGACCACAGAAAGTTGCTCACTGACACTTTTCCTGGTTTTAGTTTGCGGCCAAAGCACCACTTTGCAGAACATTATCCTCACCTCATACGTTGCTTTGGTCCCTTGGTTGAACTATGGACAATGAGGTTTGAGTCGAAGCATAGTTTTTTCAAAAAAACGATGCATGACAATCAGAACTTTAAAAATGTTTTGCTCTCTTTGTCTACAAAACACCAGGAGATGATGGCATGCCAGTTTGATAGTCAAAGTCTCTTCAAGCCCATGTTGCATGTCGAAAAAATAACAAATATCAGAACATCTGCTTTGGATTTAGCTTTGAGCAAAGTGATTAACAGAAACTACCCACACCTTGAAACTGTGCCTCTTTCCAAAGACATTCAGTTGCATGGGACCCGATATGCAGAGGGTATGATTCTGTCAGCTGGACACTACAGCGGACTGCCAGAATTTTATAAAATTGTGACTATGATAATCAACACTGAGAAAGTTGCTTTTGTTTGCAAAAAGCTCACCTCTTGGTACCTGGAACATTTTAGGTCTTTCGAGCTTGTTGAAGGTATCTACACAGAAATTCAGCTTTTGGATCTGGAGGATCTCAACCACCATCTTCCATTGGTTGCATACACAGTGGCAGGGAAGAATCTGGTGACGCCAAAAGTGTGCCTGCTCCATTGATGTCACACAAAATGGTAAGTTTATAGATTACCTTTTAGAGTAGCACTCGGTTGTGGTGATATGTGCAATGATATGGTATCTACATCCTAATTTCAGTTTGTGTTTAGAATTGTTCCTTTTGGCACATGTAAGTGTAGTGGTCTATTTGGAAGTGAGCAGCATTTTTTTCTTCTTCTACTCATTGTACTTTGGAAGTCTAACTTCCTTAGTATAACTCCTTGTTATATGTTTTTGTCAACAAAGTAATTAACCACAACCTTATTTCTAGGCTCCAGCTGTTATAATTTTAACATTTATCTCTTGTGTCTTTTTGTTTTTCTCATTTCAACAAGGCTGGATTGTTGCTGTTGGTGAAAATCTCCCCCAAAATGACTCGCAAACTTGCTCTTGCTGAAGTTCCTGAATCTGTTGAACACTTGGAGAACAGCCTTCGTGAAAAACTGCAACTTCAAGGCAGCTTCACAATCCAGTATGAGGACCCAGACTTTAATAATGCCCTCTGTAACTTGATGGATATTCATGAGCTGCCACCTGAACGTGCCGTCTTGCATATTCTTTGGGAGGAGTCATCTGAGCATCCTCATAAAGAGTCTGACGCACTTGTTTCAGGGTCTTCCCTTGACACACCCAGTACATCTACTGGAGGTGCATTCCAAAATCCATCAGCTTTTATTAGGAGCTATTTGCGTAGTGTATCTGAGTGGCCTTCACCATTTACCATTCCAGCCTTTTCATATGATGTGGAATTGAAACTGCGTAAAGGGAACGACGAATACGAAAACACAAAGAAAGTTGTAAGCATAACTAGAGACATGAAGATGGACATTTTGGACAAGATTGCTCAGGCTGTTTTTGAGGTAAAAGCCTATCCTGACCAAGACCAGATTGAATCAGTAGCTTCTGCTCTGGTCACCAAACACCCCTGTCTTCAAGAACCAGGCAGTGGATCAGGTTATGATGGATGGAAGATGAGCATTAAATACAAACTTGGTAATTATAGGTCCAAACTACGTCAGGCAGGCTGTAATGAAGTCAGCATAAACCGCAAAAGAAAAAGCAATGAAGATGTTGACACAAATTCTTCTTTGAAGAGAGCAAAACGTGGAGAAATAAACTATGTCCCGGACTATCCAGATAGTCATAGTGATGACTCTTTGGAAGAGGAAAGACTGGCTCTACTCGAGGAGTCACAAAAGAGAAGGATGGATCCTGTGCTCATAAAACAAAAGATGGAGCTGACGTTCTCCCTGAGGCGGAAGGAGATTGTGGAGGTGGAGCCAATGGTGACAGAGGTTATGGAACGGTGGCCTGCTTTGTTTAATGAGGCAGAGGTAAGCAGTGGTACTTATGTTTAATTTGAATTAATTGCGCAATAAAAAATATATATTTGCTGTTCTACTGGTCTAACAGATCAGGGAAGAGTTCCATCGAATCACCAACAAGGACCTGATGGACAGCTTCAGAGCAGGCCTAAATCAGCACACATCCAGGCTTCTTCAACTCTATCGGGCTAAGAGGACAACTTTCCCTGCTGAGATGGATCAACTCCTCAACAGGCTGGATGAGGAGGTAAAATTTAAAATGAACAATCTCATTATTTTGTTTTTTGTTGTGGATTTGATTGGGTGCCTTGTGTCGGTTCCTCTACTGGTGCCATGGATCTTCTGCTCTCGGGGCAGGTGGGTTCCCTGATGGCGTTTCTTTACCTGCCCTACCTGAACTCAGTCCAGTGTTTACTTCTGTTGTTTTTCATTGTGCATGTGTGACTGGGAAATAGGTTGTGGGAAGGGGGCTTAATTGTTATAATTGCTTTTATGTTTGTGGGAAAGGGATGGGATTTTGGGTAATGTGAAGTCATTTTAATTTGTAAAGCACTTTGAGTTACATATTTTTTTGTAATAAATTGTGATTGGTTGATTTATAATTACAGTTTACAGAGGACTGACAGTAGTAACAATTTAAAGCAGTGTTATAAGGAAGGGAATTTATTTTACTTTTTTTCAAATGTCTTTGGTAATATCCATCAATTCATTATGTATTCCACTTAATCCGTGAAGGGTCTTGGTTATCTCCAGCGATCACAGGGCAAGATCACAGGGTCACCCTTGTCAGTGGGTGACCGGTGATGCCACTCCATCGCAGGGCAACATAAATGACATACACACAGGACAGTCAACCACACACACACACACACAACTGAGACTTCTGAATATGGTTCTAAGCTGTTTTTTGTTTCCTTTCTATTTGTTTCCATCTTCTAATGCTTGGTGTAACTTTTTCAGACTTCTGACATCACAATGCATCGCCAAACCACTGCTTTGAAGGGGCTCCCTTTTTATCTTCGTGACAGTCATGAGAAACTCTTCAGGAGCTGCCTTGTGAGTCATTAACAAATAAAAATAAAGTAAATGTATGCCATGCCTTTAATTTACTGTTTCCCTGTTCTTTTGTCTTATGTAAGCCGTCATTTCATTCAGTGTTCTCTGTGATCTCTATATCCCAAAGCCTTCAAAAGTTTAACTGTTCTTGATATAGTCGATTTCTACATATTACACCATAGCTTTTTGGTTACAGTGTTTAAATTGGAAATGTTTAATGTGAAAGATGGCCTATATGAATATCTTTCAGACTGGTTTACAATAAAGTACGGCTGGGCGATTTATCGATATTTTTCAAATTTCTGTATAATTTTTATACAAGATATAAGATGACTTTATATCTTCATATCGATATAACTGGTCAAACTGCTATTCTAGCGATTAGCCGCTATGTTAGACTCCAGCCATGTTTGCCCTGATAACTAATAACTCCACGGTGCATGGCCATGGCCCATGTGATATTGAGTAGATTCAATTACATCATCATAAATTTAGTTTAACATGATAGATTTATTTTCTCTGGACAAGAAATATATGATATGGCCCACCTGTAGATGAAAAAATTTTTTTTTACATTAATTATAAATATATAATTTAAAAGTGCCTGTGGGACATTTGATATACCTCTAGCTCTCAACTGTGTGTGTTTGTGTGTGTGTGTGTGTGTGTGTGTGTGTGTGTGTGTGTGTGTGTGTGTGTGTGTGTGTGTGTGTGTCAGCAGACAGCTGTACCAGTGTTTCTAAAGCTCAGGCTGGTAGAGAATAGGCACTAAAGTTAAAGTTTGACAAGAATCAATACACTTTTATGCATTTAATCTACTGATTTTTGTATATTTTTTCTCAAGACAGCTTGAAGTGAGTTAACTTGTAAATAATTTACAGGAGGACAAATATAGCCATGTATATCGTATATCGGAATTCAGCTAAAAGATATTGAGATATCAGTTTTGGTCCATATTGCCCAGCCCTACAATAAAGCATTAACATTGTTTTCCATCTCTTAACAGGATACTGACCCAGAGGAGGAGCAGACAAGAGGTCTCTCTGTGGGTATCCTCACTGTGCTGGAGGATGACGGTACTTCACCTGCTGTAAATGTGATGAACCTTGCTGTGGTTGTTGAAGAAACAATCATCCTTCAGGATCTCCCAGATCTGCCAACGGCTTTTGGCTTTGTCTTTGGGTTGATCTATGTCTTAAACCTCCAATACCCAAAAGATCTCAGGTACACCTTTGAAACGGTTCAGAAAATCTTTATGGGACTTGGGACAGATCTGTCGGCAAGGGTAAGATCCCTCAAAAACAGGCTTTTTCTATGAATCCTATATGGTAGCTGTTGGATGTACCTTACCTTTTTTTTCTTTAATGTCTTGCAGTTTTTTTCACTTTTGTGCTTACTTAAATTTAGAGCTCAAGTCACTGTTTCCACTGTTGCCACTTTAATAAAAACAGTTTTATACAGAAAAAAATATTATATAAATTTTTATTTGTAATGCTATGCTAGATATGTTTATGTTTTACTGGAGTTTCTTTTAAAATGTCTGATACAAGGTCAGCATTTTGTTTGTTCCTGTTCAGCCAGTTATTCTGGAGTTGGGCTACTCAACCAGGTACATGCCAGGGTCTTGTAATTGTACATTAAAGTGCATAAGTTTAAAATAATTTAGTCTTACAGCTGGTCTCACAGCTAGATGTGTTGGGCTTCCTACAGTTGTAGTTCAGCTTTTTCAGCTGGTTCTGTATCAAACAGATAATGTTTTAATACCAATATTGTCCGTCAAGATAAGTTTTATGCTCCATACCTTAACTTGTGTAGTGTTTTACTAAGCATTCTGTTTTTGGTAAGTGTTACACATGGTGTTTAACATGATGTGACAAAAGTTCAAAATAAAAACACTTGTGTCATCGGCATTTGAATTTGCTTTTGTTTAGAATTTGCTGTTTAAACACATCTGTTACATTATTAAGTGTGGTCTATTATCAAAAATGACATTTTCCTATACTGTTTAATAACAGAGTTGGTGTATGCAATATATACATGAGGTGGTAATTCAACTTTTCGCTGTGAAATGTGTTAAAAGTTGCAGCAAGTTGTAGTGGAGTAAGCTAAGGTCAATTAAAAGTTGTTGAAATTTAAAATGTTTTGCCTCAATAACTTGGTTGAGTTTAGAAAAGTCAAAAATAATAGCTGGTGTAATGTTAAATTTTAAGTAAGTGTAACTTTTAAAATTGAGGTATACATTAGGATTTACAGTCAGTACTATTTAAAATTTTAAGTTTTTACAACTTAAAATTGGGTAACAAAAACTTGGGATTCAAAGCTGCTACAACATACACTTGAGTTAGATAAACTCAGGTTTCATACTTATTACAGTTTAAAATTTTGAGTCTTTCCAACTTATAACTAAGTTAGCAAAACTTAGAATGGAGAGTTTGTCAAAATCAAATGCATAACTTAGAATATTAAGTTGATGCGCCAAACTTAAAAATTTCCTGAAGTTTGTTGCCTCAAAATTTTGAGTTTTCCCAACTTTTTTTTTTTACAGTGCTGAAGGAGATGTGGATATTATGAAAATATGCTTTCAAAGCACTCTAAAGTAGATTGATGGAGGAAAAAGATGCTTGCAGACTCGTAATAAAATAAATAACAATATATTGCTTTGTGACGGAGCAAAGAAGTCATAAACTAATAAACTGAAACATCTTGGTAAATATTTGCATCCTTAAAGCTGAGTTTTTATCAGAAGCCACCATCTAGTGGCAGAAAAATGAATCACACTTTAAGGTCCTCCTACTTCTGCAATTGCAGCTGGAAGCAATGCCTCTTTTTTGTGTAGGCGCACCTCTAGCTGACCAGCTAAAACACATTGTTTTACAGGTATCATTCTCTTGTTATGCTGTTTATTTACATATAAACTTGTTTAGATGCAGCTGTAAACGAACGTGCATACAATGTGGCTGATATCTGTATCTAAACAGATTTCTAACGCTATTGGCTAATGCTGGACAGCGCTCAATTCAAATTGCATGGGGCTCTGTGGGATGAGCCCCCCACTAAAAGTGGATGTATTGCCTACATTATATCACAGTACATGGTCAGACTATCAGATCTCTAAAAATCATACATAATTCCCTAAAGAGGGTCAACTACTGATTGTTGAATTAACTCTTTACAATGACATTTTAACAAGCTGCAGAGCTGGAATTAAAATCCAGAAAATGACCACTCTCTACCACTGGCACTAAAGTGATCCCAAAGAAGAAACAGAGGATTTTGAATTTATTCCCCAAGAGGACGTTATATGTTTTCCTCACTGAAATCCAGTGTAAGCAAAAATCTTTGAAGCCTTTGTCCTTAAAAGAGCATGCTACAAATGTTTAAAACCATCAGTCAAGTCTACTAAATCCACTCCCAGGACTGGGACAATGCTATATGACAGGTTGTTGTTAAATGTGAAAGTGTCAGACTAAGGTGCCCTGCTTCGTGTGAATGTATTGTGGCTGTGTGGTGCTGTGGAGATGATTTTTTTTCCAGAGGTGCAGAAAAAGGTATTTGTCACCTACACCCATCTGGTATTTTGTTCACCCACCATGTGCTGAGGATGAAGGACAACCTCTATTAGAGTTTGCCACCAGCAAGACAAAATTGATATTTTTATGGTCAAGGATTACAGTCTTTACCATTGTTCACTACGGCCCTCAATTAGATCTGCTGCCATTTATTTTCTTTACTGTTTTAATAAAAGGAAGTAAATGATTAATTAAATGTAGCCCCAGATACACTCTCTGCCATGAGATTTTTAGGAGACAAAGGCATTATCTGCCTAGGTTTTGAAACTTCTGCAGTGAAATAAAAACAAATGACTCAGCTATATTTCATATATCTAAACTGATGAACAATTTTGACTGGAAGGATTTAATTTTTGCCAAACGTACTACTTTTTAAACTTTGAACACTGTTGCCTGCCACCGTAGCCTGGTTCCTTCAGTACCACCTTTTCAGAACACTTAAGATATCTGATTGGAAATACGTTTATCAATAAATTATTAATTTGATAAGAACATTGCTATCCTGGGGTGAGAAACCACAGGTTCAGTTGTTGCTGATACTCATCTTAATGCTTACAATCAAGAAAATAAAACTGATTGATTGATTGTTATTCGATTCATCCTTTAATCAGAACATGATGTGATTTGATGAGTTTGACACGTTGAGTTTTTATGCTGGATCTAGTCCCAATTAGCACTGATTAGATTTGCCCACTCAGAACAGTTCATGAGGTTGCATCTGGTCAAATCACAAACTAGACATGGTCCCTGCAGGGGGTTGGGTTCACACAATTATTAGGCAGAAAACACTTCCACTTCTGGTCCAAAGCAGTGAAGAAAGCAAATGTGGGAGTTTATTGATAAATAAAATCTTTTGCAATCAAAAGGCAAAGGTTAAATGAAAAGTTAAATCACAGAAGGCACAACATAACGGCAAAGCAGCAATGTCCTGGTGTAACTGCTTGTTAGAGAGTAGACTCATTACAGTAAAACAGGTCAAAAGCAAACCACACTCAAATCCAGCACTGCCTCTAACCCCCAGAGACGTCTGTTCAGCATCCAACTGCACCATACTAGAAAGAATAACCATGTCACAACTATCTGTTATGGAGGAATTTACTTATATTTTTTATTCATTTGCAGTTGTCTCTTAGCTTGGAAAGCAATCCGAAGAGAAACTTCAGTTGAAAGGCGGGATCTATAGTTGTCTTTTGAAATGTATTTGCACGCATCATTTTGCTTGTCCTTCAATATTTCTAGGCTGTAGTTGTCTTTAGGATGAATGCCTTGTAAGTTTTACTCTGGGGTAAAAAAAAAAAAAAAAAAAAGCTCTGGTGCACCTTTTCAGCACAAAGAATTCAACCAGAGGAGAAAGTAGCTTCAAACGACAGGAACTTGAGTCTTTTTTCCTGATATTTGGGCATCTTGCCTCTGATTGGCTAACAGAAATGAGACTTTACCACTGACTCAGTTTGCTCTGCAATGTAGATGTTTTATCTCCACAAATAACAAGAACCTGAAGGAGTGTTGCTGTGTGGTGGAGTTGCTAATGCTAATAGTTAGTTTGTACAAGCTGACACGTTTTCTGCTGTTTCCTTGACGGCAAACCAACAACAGCCTTCCCCGTCGTGAGTCAAGATGGGTGAGTCCATGAATGTTAAGTAACAGTGTGACATAGATCTGTCAGGCTTTTCACATCCGGGTGTTTCACCTTTTATTTTCCATCAGACGCTAATGCAGGAGATAAGTGTAGGAGATGATTTTCACATTCAGTCTGCATGTGCAAACAAAACTACATTTCCGCAACTTCTCTGTGTTTTTAGGTGAATGCCTGAAATTCAAAACTACTTACTTTTTGTCTAACAGTTAAAAGTATCAAAGTTTATATATATATATATATATATATATATATATATATATATATATATGTGTGTGTGTGTGTGTGTGTGTGTGTGTGTGTGTGTGTGTGTGTGTGTGTGTGTATCAGCATCAAAATCAGTTAATAAAAAGTAGTATTTGAGGGGGGATAATAAAAGACAATCGCGTTTTTATAGAACAGGTTTTATAGAAATCTGATTGTCCCCACCAGCCCCTATCCTAACACTTGAAGAAGGAGAAGGAGAAGAAGTCAATGAGAATAAAAATGAAATAACATTTGTTATGACACTTTCACTTCTGTTCACCTCAGAAGTCCCCACGTTGCTCGGCTCATGGCTCACAAAGTGTTATTTCTATACTTGGTTTAGAGGTTTTGTAGGGAAAAGGGAAGAAACATCTAAAAGCCGCCCACTCATCCAGCCCTCCGATGCAACGCAGCAAAGCTGCTCCTCAGCTAAGAGTTAGCACTTTTTTTCCTCTTGTCCCTCAAAGTAGTAACCTCAGCACTGTCACAAACCTCTCTTTTCATTCTCAAACCTTCTAATATTTTCAACCTACTCGGCCAACTTCCAAAGATGACTAAAAAAAGGAAAATCTTAAAGTATTTCAGTGATAATCCTCTCTTTTATGACAAAAGCATCAAGGCTCTTTAGCATCCAGTAGTTGACAGGATGAAATTGATGTCCTTCACTACATGATGAGATACGTCACTAAGAAAAGTCAACACTTGAATTGATAGAAAAGCATATTATCACCACACATCTGCAGGTATTGAAACTTTAACAAAATATCTCTGAAATCTGAGTTTATTGTGCAATTAAACACCAGCACATAATAATGTGTTGTATCAAATAGCAAACCTTGTCAGCTAGTCAAGGTGTCACCCCTGAGTGTTTTAATCACTCGTATAACATTTTCCCCCATTGGATTTGCTACGGTAGCAGTAAGCAGTGAAAAACCTCAATCCCGTTGAATGCAACACATTTTTTTATCTCATCGAAGCTTAAACCTAAAATTGCTCTCCACTACAGCTGTTAATGCCAACACTCCTAACAGGCCTGAAAATGAAAGAGAAATCCATTGATTTTTCTCTCACTTAAGTACACCATTTTCATAATTGTTCCATAAATTATATTTTACAGTACATTTACTTTAGATGGACAATTAATTTCCATTTTTCCTTTCGTTGCAGACTGATCCTGTTCAAGAAAACTGTAAAAAGCAAGTGTGTGTGTGTGTGTGTGTGTGTGTGTGTGTCCTTCCAGATCATTTTAATCATGCTTATAATAACGTTTTGTTTAACAGTATTTATGACAGCAGTAGCTTAGGAGGTAGTGGGTTGTCCAGTAATCAGAAGGTTGCAGGTTTGATCCCAGCTCCCACCAGAGAAAGCGGCTTTTGTGTCCTTGGGCAAGACACTTAACCCGCTTTAACTGCTGGTGATGGTCAGAGGGACCGGTGATGCCAGTGTTCGGCAGGCCTTGCCTCTGTCAGTGTGCCCCAGGGCAGCTGTGGCTACATCATAGCTCATCCCCACCAGCATGTGAATGTGTGTGTGAATGGTTGAATGACTGTTGTGAAGCCCCTTGGAGTTTTTTAGAACCCTTAGAAGGCACTATACAAATACAGGCCATTTACCATTTACAATTTAACACATAAGTTGAGGCCATCAATAGAGTTGCAGATGTAAAAAGGACGACAGACGCATGGCGCAGCCTGTGACTGCTGTAGGTACATGGTTCAACATGGAGCAACTAATCACTCTACAACCAGAGAACATTTCAGAATGCTTTAAACTTCTGCACAAAATGTTTTGATATGGGGTAGTGATCTTTTTTTTATTAAAGGTGTAGAACACTGAAAAAAAATTAATTATTATTTCTGATTATTATCCTGCATTACCTTCTGATAGAAAATATACAGTGAAACACTTAGATTAGAAAATTCTGACAGATCTACGTCACACTTTCACTTAACCTTCATGGATTTATCCATCTTGACTTGTGACGGGGAAGGCTATTTTGGTTTAGCGTCTAGTAAACAGCAAAGAGAGTCTCAGCTAGTACTACTCAGTGGTAGAGTTGTGTTGCTGTTCTTCAATCCAAGTAGAGGTGTCCAAATATCAGGAAATAAGACTCCACATCCTGTCATGATCTGTCACTCTCTCCACCAGCTGACTCCTCTATGCTGATCTTGGTGCTTCTGCTCATCCCCCCACCCCGAGTACAAATTACAAGGTATTCATTCCTCTTGGAGACCACTGACAATGTATTGATTAAACATTAATTTAAGAGCAAGATTTCTCATTTTTACATGCATACATTGTGTTGTTCTCTCTCAAAGCATATTTAAAACTTGTCAGCTCAGCAACAAACTTGTCTTTGGTGAAGCATTTTCACAAACATCTTGTGTTTCTGTTCATATGATTTCCTTTATAAAAACTAGCTTAGCGGAATGACTGACAAATGTGGCGAATGACGCATCCAGTTGCAACTATGGAGCTAGATCTTAACTTTATGTGATAACCCTTAATTTCTATCGCATTCACTTATTGAGTTTTATGTAGTTACATACTGCACAGATGGGTGTAGTGGTGAAGTTTGAACATGCTCCATATCACTATGTACCAAAAGGGCAGGAGAATTGAAAAAATTCTTAAGAAAGTACTAAATTAACTAATTCATTAGCTCATATTTAATAGCTTGAGAAAACTGGGTCAAGGATCTTTACCGTTGTGGAGTTGCTGAGGAGGTCGAGAGATTTTGGTTTGTTGAAATCATGTGTTTTTTGTAGACCTAGAGAAGGCTAACAAGCATGTCCCTTGAGATATTTTGTATGTGGGAATCCTATGGGAGTGCAGAGGGCTGGGGTCACTTTCAAGATATTCCTGGCCCTTGTAGAGCAGAAGCTAGATCTGAGTCTGTTGTCTCAGTTCTCACCGGTTAGACTCAATTATGACCGCTCTTCATCTCTGATCCTGTTTGTGGGGTTCAGTGTCAGTATCTCAAGGTGTACTCACAGAGAAAAGGAAATTTGGTTTGGAAACACCAGACTCTCATATTTGCTTGTAGCAGATGATGTGGTTTTCAAGCCATGACCTATTGGGGAGCTGAGCCAGAAAGCCAGACTCTCGATTTACCGGTCGATCTACGTCCCAATCCTCACCTATGGTCATGAGCTTTGGGTAGTGATCAAAAGAACGAGATCGCGGACACAAGCGGCCGAAATGAGTTTCCTCCGTAGGGTGGCCGGGCTCAGCCTTAGAGATAGGGTGAGGAGCTCGGACATTCGGTGGGGGGGGGGGGGACTCGGAGTAGAACCGCTGCTCCTCCGGATCGAAAGGAGCCAGTTGAGGTGGTTTGGGCATCTGGTCAGGATGCCTCCTGGACGCCTCCCTGGGGAGGTGTTTCGGGCATGTCCTGCCGGCAGGAGGCCCCTGGGTCGACCCAGGACACGTTGGAGAGGTTACATCTCCAATCTGGTCCGGGAGCGCCTTGGGGTCCTGCCGGAGGAGCTGGAGGAGAAGGCCGGGAGAGGACGGTCTGGAGCTCCCTAGTTGGGATGCTACCCCCGTGATCAGGGCCCGGATAAGCGGAGGAAGATGACCACAACGTCCTATTGGGGTAGTTCCCAGTTGAGTGTGAAGTGGTCCAATGAGACTCATCTCCTCCAAATCATAGGTCATGGTTCTTGACTGGAAAAGGTGAAATCCTCATGCCCCTCAGACTGATCAGCAATGAGAGGGCATTGCTCTGGACGTTTTTGACAAAGCGACTAAAGGCTACATTTACATTCACTCTAACCACATGGTGAGGAGATTTGGGTTGTGACTGAAAGAACAAGATCCCAGATAAAAACAGCTGAAATGAACATTCCTTGTAGGGTGGCCAGGCTCAGCCTTAGAAATATGTTTACAAGCTCCATCATATCAAGGAAGCTAGGAGTAGAGCCACGGCTCCTCCTCATCAAAAGGAGTCATCTTACAAAGATGTCTTCTGGTCACCTCCATCTGAATGTTCTCCGGGCCTATCCCACAGGGAAGGGACACCCCTGGGATAGACTCAGAATACGTTATATTTCTTATATCCTCCCTGGTCCAGGAATGTCTTGGGATCAGCAGGAGACAAAGAGAGCCACTGGAGAGAAATATGCCTGCGTATCTCTCTTGTACATGCTACCATGACCTGACCTTGGATAAACAAAAGAAAATAGATGAATGGAAGTGAACTTTTGCAATGATGAATGGATGAAAGCATCCTAATGTATTCATGCAGAATACCTGACAAGACCTGAAAAAAGACAACCCAAACTGTGATAAAGCAGCACAAAAAGGACAGATGACCTAATAAATTCATGAAATCAATCAAGTATAAAAACTGGACAAGGTTAGATAATGTAGATACAACTAAATCGACTGGGAAGATTGAAAATAGTAACACTAAACACCACAACACTTCTAAAATGTGACATTAAAATGATTTTTTTAAACTTTTTTCTATAAACAAAATAAGAATCCGCACACTTCAATCTGCGATGTAGGAGTTTATTGGTCAAGCTTTCGGTCAGAGACCTTCATCAGGAATTGTTCTCTGAAGGTCTCTGACCGAAAGCTTGACCTATAAACTCCTGCATCGCAGATTGAAGTGTGCGGATTCTTATTTTGTTTATTCCACTTTTTGATCCAGCACCTTTCCCAGAGGAGCGGTGACTCCTTCTACTCTAAAACTTCTTTCTATACAATAAATTTCTATACTGGGGTAACATAAATAACTTGTTTGACATTAAAGGCCGACATTCACAGAGAAGGCACAAAGTAAAGAGCACAAATCACATTTATCCACAAAGATCGCTTCCTGTGTGTTTTTTCCCTCTTGTGGCTAAAAACAGCAGCTTATTAGCTTCGAAATCTTGTTGAAGCCACATTATCATTTCACAAAAAAAAACAGAAGGCTAGCAGCTCTGTCCTTTGGTCCCACTGACTCAAGTATTCATCAAAAACCTCTGCTCTCCCATGAGCTTACTGCCATATGCTGCTGGAAAATGTCACCGGTAAAAGTCATAATAATTCACTGATTTCTGAGCTGCATTTGATATTCGCCTTTTCCTGGGAATACTGGGAACTCATATCAAGTTTTATGCAAAGCATGAAACATGGATGAGATAATTGTAAACAGCAGCTTTCACATTGTCAGGGCAAACATTGGTGTGTCTGTTTAGCTTTGGTCGTGTAAAGTTGGCATCATCAGCATTCTGTCACGTCATTAAGATTAAAACTAGTTATTAAAGAAGGTATTGATTAAACATCTAGGAAAGGCCGATGTGTAAAAATATGAAAGCTCCTGTTTATTGGTGAAAAGGTGTAATAAAATACAATCTGGGTCAAACATGAAATTAGCTGAATGGGGCGTTTGTTGGGCAAACCATTCTGAGGTGAATCTGAAATGGTTCAAGTCCACATTGTCTGCATTAAAGGTCCTCATTGAAGTGGCTTTGTGTATGAAATGTTCTTTTTAAATTAAGCTGCTTTTTATTAAACGAAAAATAGTGGCAGACCAGACATGAGACCAGTGAGGTTGGTGTTGCTTCAAAGTTTCAAAGGTGTGGATCACTGAAAAACGTTTAAAAATCTTATTTCTGATTATAATAAGTCACTCAGAGTTGAAGGTGCAGGCTGAACATAAGAGTAGTCTCCTACGCCCATGTCTTGTGTTAGCTTCTGATAGAAAATAGATGAGGAAATTCTCGATTCGGAAAAGCCTGGCAGATCTACGTCACGCTGTCACTTAAAATTATGGACTCACCCATCTTGACTCACGACGGGGAAGGTTGTTGTTGGTTTAGCATCAAGGAAACCGCAGAAAATATCTAAGCTACTACGAGCTAACTGTTAGCATTAGAGATTCCACCACACAGCACAACAGCTTCAAGTTTGAGGTTCCTGTGGAGATAAACCATCAATGTTGCAGAGCAAATGAATTCCGTGGTAGAGTTGCGTTGTTGTTATCCAGTCTGAGACGAGATGTCCAAATATCAGGAAATAAGACTCCAAATCCTAACCTGGCAAGACTAAATAAATATATTATTTAGTCTGGGAACGCTCCATTGACGGTCGTGGGGCGAGTTCAACCGTTGTCTTTCAAACGATCTCTGCATGCTACTGGACAATGAACAACGTGACATACTCACCACAAACGACGTTGGTGAACAAGGCGCTCCACTGTTGAAGATGGCAAAAATGCATCTTTTTTTTTTCTAAAAACGTAAAAACATCTCTCTGTTCCAGATTCTAATAAAGCCCAAGTCCAAATAGTCCAAAACTGATGTCACCATCTTGTTCCACTCTGTTGCATAGTCCCACCCACCAGACGAATAGAGGGCCCTGATTGGCCCACAAAGCAGATAAAGCGCTGTGATCGGTTCACAAAGCAGAGAGAGCGCTATGATGGGCCCACCATTATGGACCAATCACAGCTCTCTATGTGTTTGAAACCCCTCTAAAGAGCTGTGATTGGCCAGCCAAAATGCTGCTAGGGGCTGCAGACGTTCCAACGGAGCGTTCCTAGACCAAACTTTGCAAAGCAAGAATTTGGTCTACTTCACTAGGCTATCCAAATCCTGCTGTCTGAAGCTTAATTTGATGTGGTTCACTTTTACTTCCTGAAACTGGTGCAGTTGTGTTTTGTTCCCCCAGAGTACGACTTACAAAGCATTCATTCCTAGAGACTACTGCAAATGTGCTGATTAAACAAGTGACCAAGCCTTATTGGTGCATGTGTCCCTCTTTCATATGCTGCCATCACACTCCAGCCAGTATCATGACTAGGAATGTAACACTACATCGATCTACGTTGGTTATATGTTCAACTTTGATACATCGATTATTTGTTCATTGATCCAAAATGCTAAAACTGTTAGATTAACATTTTATCAGAAATACTTTTATTCTCAAATTTGCTTTAATTTGATGATGTGCAGGAAAAGGTGGAAAGTAGCATGTCAGAGGATCTTCAAATAGGTTAATTGAGAGCAATGAGAAGTCAGTGAAAAATGTGTCTCTTCCATGGTAAATGATTGTGTTCCATCACTTGTATTATTGTTTGTATATCAGTCGGGGGATCTTTAATTGAATCAAATTGAGATAGTACTGTGACTGAAATTTAGATATCGGCAAACATCATATCCCAATTCACTGTATCAACGGATTATCATATTCTGATCAAACTCGTGATTTACACCCTTAATCTTGATGCTCTCCTACCCTGATAATATTGCACCATGACTTTGCTCTGAAAGTTGTGTGCACGATCACGACAACCAATATCACGTTTGGTTATGTGTTATTAGAGATCTACCTGAAGACCTCACCAAGGCTGTGCAAATACCATTCAACTAATGGTGGATTGCTTTACATTTAAGTGAGGTCTTCATCCAGTTTGAAAGGAACTTTCATGGAAACACGTCAGTGTTCATCTTAAAATAGAGTGTTTGAAATGACTTTTGTTCTTGTCGCCCTGCTCTCCAAAGTGTTTAAACCAATAAGATAGGCTATCCGAATGAGACATTTTCCACTCACCGTGAAGAATAATGGATTTTTTTGTTTAAATTTCTTTCTCTTTTTTATGCAAGGACAGAGAAAGGCAACGCTGCTCTGCGTGTTAGAGGAGGGAGTTGTGCTGTTATCTGCTGATCCCAGAACTTCCCTTGGAGCACCGGAGACGGTCTGTATCACGTAGTGCACCCTGCACTGGGACTGTGCAGCCTGCTGACAGGAAAGCTCGATTAGCGAGTCACAAAGAGGCCAATACAGAGGAGCACTTCCTCAGCCAAAGGGGGTTTGCCCAGAGAACACACTCCAACCCTCTTTCCTGACAAGGGACAGTGACAAACACACACACACACACACACACACACACACACACACACACACACACACACACACACTGGCCCATCTCAGGGGAATGCATGATGGATTGGGATTTGGATTTTCCGACGAATGCACACATGGATCCCACCATAAAAAATGGCCCACACCAACACGCATGCAAGAAGCCAAGCAAATACATAAACAGACCTTAACAGAGAGGCGGAGCCACTGTAATCTTTAGTTCATTATTTAAACACAACCTTTAAATTTATTTGGAAAGGAACAAAGTTTTTGCATTTTTCAAAGAAAGCTGGCAGACATCCAAAAGGAGGGATGAGTGTGTTTGGACTAGCCACAGCCCTGCGCGTGCTGCCTTCACTCAGACAATGGGATGTAGATGTGGAAGCAGGTCCGGGCCAGATGAGGAAAACGAGATAGTGAGGGCGGGATGAGGGGTGGAGGTGAGCCGAACGCAGACCGGTGGGCTGTTATGGGACCTTGTGGCGGAAGGGCATTGTTCAGCCAAGGAAAAACACAACAACAATAAAAAAACAACTCTTCCCGAATCTTTTTGTATGATTATGTGGAGAACAATTGAGTGGGTGGGATCCGCTACTTTGAGGATATTGAAAGAGGCCTCTCCTTTGAGACTTGGAATGATCCTTTCACACCTAACCATGGAACACAAGCAGGAAAATAAAACAATGTGAGCTGCTGAGCAAGAAGCCTATTGATCAAGAACAGTGTGTCCATCGAGAGAGATTACAATGGCCTTTGGCCTGTGACACATTAAGCACTGAACCAAAGGTTAATGAGGGGAAAATTGACTGGTATTTGATCCATTCCAGTCAGTTTCATATAAAATACAGTCAAGATTTGTGAAGAGACTAATCTAACCATGTGTTCATATGAATATTAGTACAGGATTTTTGTTGTAATATGCTGTACACATGATGTGTAGCTCAGCATCAGAGTTTTTCAGCTGATCCAGCTTGGCTGTAGATTTTACCAACCCTAGGGTCATGCACCTGATATACCTTTGAATCCCGCTGTTTGCTGGAGTGCACAATCCTCTCAGGGGAGAGATGTGTCCAGAGATAAGAGTCGGGGTGATGTTGTTGAGCATCTAAGCCCTCAAGGCCCAGACATTGGTTTTCTCTTCATCTTGTTCTCACATTTTTGCAGCTTTCCATTGATTTAGTACCGACTCAATTCATGGACACTTCAAGCAACGGCTGCATTCACCAATATGCCGATGCCCATAAACAGAGATACAGGCTTCCATAAAGTCCGAGTTCACCCGCAGAGGTCAATGCATACACACTAGACATGATTTCACAGTGATCCTTTATGAAGGAGGAAAGAATTCATGTTTTCAAAAGATATTTAATATGTTTTGTGATTGATTGGAAGTTTCAGATAAGTAGGTTTCAGCACAGTAAATATGACACACAAACACAATAATTGTTTATTTAATCATATTCAAAATCATTTAAGATTTTAAGTAATCTCTATAGCAATAAAGTGGTTTGTCTCACTTTATAATTGAAGAATACTATTAGTATTTTGTCACACCCTGTCCTGTCCCCCCGTTCTGTTCAGCCTTGTGTCTCTGTTAATTGCTCCCACCTGCCTCTCGTTTTCCAATCACCCAAGCTCCCAGCCCTCTTGTATTTAAACCCCTTCAGCTCTGTGTCTCTTGTTGGCTCATTGTTCCCATGTCCTGCGTGCGTTTGTTATTAAAACCTTTTACGTTACCCAGCGTGTGGATCCTCACCTCCGTTCCACTCACCGGCACGTCGTGACATATTTAGTTTAACATGTAAAAAAAAAAAAAAAACTAGCTGCTGATAGATTAATAACTGCAGATGGAAAGCTTACATTTTGAGTTTTTAACACATTTATAAATGGACATTGCAACATATGCTAAATGTCTTCGTCTTTGTCTTCCTCAGCTTATCCAGGTCTGGGTCGCGGGGGCAGCATCCCAACTAGGGAGCTCCAGACAGTCCTCTCCCCAGCCACCTCCACCAGTTCCTGCGGCAGGACTCCAAGTCGGACCAGATTGGAGATGTAACCTCTCCAACGTGTCCTGGGTCGACCCGGAGGCCTCCTGCCGGCAGGACATGCCCGAAACACCTCCCCAGGGAGGCGTCCAGGAGGCATCCTGACCAGATGCTGAAACCACCTCAACTGACTCCTTTTGATCCGGAGGAGCAGCGGTTCTACTCCGAGTCCCTCCCGAATGTCCGAGCTCCTCACCCTATCTCTAAGGCTGAGACCGGCCACCCTACGGAGGAAACTCATTTCGGCTGCTTGTATCCGCGATCTCGTTCTTTCTGTCATGACCCAAAGCTCATGACCATAGGTGAGGATTGGGACGTAGATCGACCGGTAAATCGAGAGCCTGACTTTCTGGCTCAGCTCCCTCTTCACCATGACAGATCGGCTCAGCGTCCGCATCACTGCAGACGCCGAACCAATCCGCCTGTCGATCTCCCGATCCCTCCTACACTCACTCGTGAACAAGACCCCGAGATACTTAAACTCCTCCACTTGAGGTAGGACCTCTCTCCCGACCCAGAGTTGGCAAGCCACCCTTTTCCAGTCGAGAACCATGGTCTCAGATTTGGAGGTGCTGATCCTCATCCCAGCCGCTTCACACTCGGCCGCTAACCTTCCCAGCAAGAGCTGAAGTTAACCCTCCGGGCCGGTTACTCCGACTCTTTGTTTTTACGTCCAGAAAAAAATTCTAAGATCAGAGGACCTATTTTTTAAAGGTAAACATTTATATTCTCAGGGGTGCCTGGTGAGCAAATGACATCTTCTCTTTGACACATTATTGACAAATGAGACAACGCACGAGTGTTGCTTTGACCTTCCTTTTTCTGATTCAGACTGCTAACTTCTAAAAATTACAACAAATGCACAACAATGTGCTGACACAGGAAAATAAAATTTTGAATTGTAGAACAGAAAGGTAGATACCAAACTGATCGATTGCATACACGTGAAACTAGAAAATTAGAATATGGTGCAAAAGCCAGTTTATTAAAGTCAACTTTAGACTGAGAGACCATAAATGCTCAAAATCCCTGCGTGTGTTCTGGATTCATTCGCTGACTAGAGTGTGACATTTTGAGCTTAGAATATTGAACCTTTTCACAAAATTCTAACTGCTATTTGGGGTTTTCATAAGCTGTAAGCCATAATCATCACAATTGTAACACAAAAAGCTTGAAATGGGTTAGGGTTGCATGTAAAACTCTATCTCACATATTCATTTCACTTTTTGAGTTGAGTTACTGAAATAAATGAACTTTTGCCCCATGTTCTAATTTTTCTGAGTTTCACCAGTAATTACTCAAAAACAACCTGAATGCAAAAAGAAAGAAGCATATAATTTGACTACATTAATAATGTATGCATGAAATGCATATATAGTATAATGGCTAATTTAGGTCTAGTAAGTTGTTTTAACATTTGCACTGAGTCACTTTGACCCAAATTTGTAAACATGTAAAAGTTGTATTTTTTAACTAATTATTTACATCATAAAAGCTGGTTAAATAATATAATAATATGAAAGGATTATAAAGTTTTATGCAAATTAATGTAACTATAAGAATTAATAAACACAAATAACAACATTTATGAAGTAAAGAATTCCAAATCACTCTTAATCAGAAACCAGTCCATAAAATGTGTGTGTGTGTGTGTGTGTGTGTGTGTGTGTGTGTGTGTGTGTGTGTGTGTGTGTGTGTGTGTGTGTGTTACAACTGTCTAAATCACTTCCTTTGACTATATATACAGTGGGGCATAAAAAGTCACCAATTTTACAAGTTCTCCCACTTAAAAAGACGAGAGAGGTCTGTAATTTTCATCATGGGTATACCTCCACTATGAGAGACAAAATGTGAGGAAAAAAATCCAGAAAATCACGTTGTCTGATTTTAAATAATTTATTAACAAATTATGGTGGAAATTTGGTCCCCTACAAACAAGCAATATTTCTGACTCTCACAGATGTGATACTTCTTCTGTAAGAAGTTCCTCTGTCCTCCACCCGTTACCTGTATTATTGGCACCCGTTTGTACTCATTAGTATAAAAGACACCTGTCCACAACCTCAAACAGTCACACTACAAACTTCACTATGGCCAAGACCAAAAAGCTGTCAAAGGGCACCAGAGACAAAACTGTAGACCTGCACCAGGCTGAGAAGACAATCTGAAGTTTACTACAGAGCATTTGGATGATCCAGAAGCGGATTGGGAGATGGGCATGTGGTCATATGAAACCAAAATAGATCTTTTATGTAAAAGCTACTTGTGTTTTGGAGGAGAAAGAGTGCTGAGTCGCATCCAAAGAACATCATACTTACTGTAAAGCAAGGGGGTGGGAACATCATGTTTTGGGGCAGCTTTTCTGCAAAGGGGCCAGGGGAAACTGCAGCACTGATGGTATGAGTCACCCACACATGTTCCTCATCCACAAATTAATTTACCCATTAAATAATTATTTTGATAGACAAACAACTGTGTCACATAATTGGTACTAAAATCAGTGTAAGACACATGTGAACGATGGGAATCTGACATTGTAGCATGGCTGATCTGTGTTACTGGAGGATTTGAGCATGCACTCTGCAGGGAAAGTGTCCTCTGTGAGCACACTGATCTTCTGAAGGAGATCCCTCTGGAGCTATGCTGTGATTTGGAATCCATTGTGAACGACAAACCGCACAAATACTATTCTAGTCCATATTCTATTATTGACAACTACTAGAACCCCCAGACCCTTCCTCTGTTCCTCAATCCTACATGCAACGTCAACAGATAGCCACAGCTAGATACTTTCTACGAATGTTTGATGAATGGGAGCCCTGAATGAGTGATTGGCCAGGACACCGCTGTTATCTACAGTGCCGCCATTGTGCCCTCAAAAACATGAGAGCCGAGAATATCTAGCTGCAGAGATGGAGAAGCTTGAAAACCTCTAAAATGTGAACGTTTTATTCCCCCGTGACTGGAGGAGTGAAAAGATATGCAGCAAGAGTTTTATTCGTTATTCATTTGCCCGTGTTATAAAGTCTCTTGAAACAAAAAAAAAAATTAAAAAAACACAATAAAAACACACTATCTTGGGCTGGATACATGACAGGATACCACAGAGCAGCGCTGCGCCCTCTGTTGTCCTGGTGGGGACTTGCTTTGCAAGACTCCCCAGGAGACGGAGAACTATGAGGGCAAATTGTCTCCGTCCGTGCATGTCTCTCCCTCATGGAGTTAACGAAGAAGTATAAATTAGGCTTTACAGCAAATTATTGACCTCTGTCATTGCCAACAAAGGGTATATAACAAAGTACTGAGACAGGCTTTCATCATTGATGAAAAACTGATTTCCCACCATAATTTGCAAACAAATCCTTTAAAAATCAGACAATATGATTTTCTGGATTTGCTTTTATTTTGTCTCCCATAGTTGAGGTATACCTGATGAAAGTTACAGGCCTCTCATCTTTTTAAGTCAGAGAACTTGCACAACTGATGGCTGACCAAATACTTTTTGGCCACACTGTACTATTAACTTGTCCTCCAGCAGGCACAGCAGATCCAAAACAAGCTGAAAATGTCTGCCTGCTCCGTTTCTGGTAAAGCCTCCTTGGTCGTTATTTAGTAAATTAGAGGTTGTAGAGTAGCTAAAGGTTGTAATCAAGCAAGATAATATAGACGTTTGAATAAGTATTGCTCAAGTAAATATATAAAGTACAATGCAGTAAAACTACTCCTAGAATAAGTATTTTTTTTAATGTGGCATCACCTTTACTAACACATTATCCACCATTTTTATTTTTACAGCTGACATGCCTGGGTTCATAGGTGAGGTCAGATATTGGTCTATGGCATCATTGTTTTCAAAATGCTAAACTTGTAAATAAAAGAAGAGTTGACAAGGTTTATGTAAGTTTATTTTACACAAACCCAATGTAGTCAGACATGTCTTTGTGATAAACCTCATGACCTCTGCTTCAGCTATTCAAACTAACCAATTCTAACGAACCCAAAACTGTCACAGAATCCACACACACGTGTGTGTGTGTGTGTGTGTGTGTGTGTGTGTGTGTGTGTGTGTGTGTGTGTGTGTGTGTGTGTGTGTGTGTGTGTGTGTGTGCGCGCGCGCTTGTTTGCGTGCACCTTGGACTAACATTAGTTTGCCGTCTGGAAGTTCTGACCTGGGCCACACAGCAAGGCTTTCAAACTGACAACTGTCTCTCCACACCATTAATCAGGCACACAGAGGACCATCTCCCATCCAGATGGGGAACCTCTCTCCAACCAGAGAAAAATAAGCAGGCTAATTAATTCTTATTGTTATAGACAGAAGGAGATTAGATGGAGAGAAATTGAGAAGGGGGACATGAAGAATAAGTCACCTTTAACAAAGACCTGGATTGAGAATATGTTCTCTCCAAACGGCTATTGTTTTTTTTTACCATAATACATCTGTGATTTGTAATGCTATAGGACTGAAAGGGGAGGACAAAGCGACATCACAGCTAGAGGTTAATGAATGATAATGAGCTTGGAGCACTCTGGGACAGTGTGGCCATGATGAGACGAGCCCAGTAAGACACAAAGTCTGAGTCCACTTTAGCACGGTGAGTGAGATAACAGAATAATTGGTACAGGTTATATTACCACATAACTACTCATAGCACCTCACCACACACTGATCCATGAAGATAAACGTGGAAGGCCACTGCAACACTGACTAGTAGCAAGGATTTTTGTTTTTTTCTTCATTTACCTTTTTCTCTCTGCACACATGTGGATAATTCCAACAAAAACTGTATTTCTTGTTTCTGAGCAGCAATGAATATAAAAATATGCATAGCATGTTGTGACAGATAGATACATTTGGCCCTTGTCATTAAATGTCCATCACAAGGATACATATTTTTACATATTTATATAATAAAATGAGTACATTTTTTCTTTGAATTAAGTCAAACATGACAAACTGAAGTTAAGGTGCTTTATTAATCATGACTAACACAGTAGTAATGCAAGGAATTAAATATGTGTTCAAAATTAGGCATGGATCAAAATAAAATGTCAAATGCAAAGGGAAGGTTTAGTGAGGTGGATCAAAAAATGCATGGTGTCAACGTACTAAGTCCTAGAATTACCTACAATGCTAGTCAAACTTTAAAAAAGTGTGTAGCACTGACTGGAATACAGGAACACATTATGGAATAGTATTAAGCGACCTGCATTTTCCCAACAAACGTTCAGGTACTTCCTGTGCTGCTCATGAACACACCATCAGTTTAGAAATGGTTTACAGAAGAAATATCCAGTAACTAAGATGTGATGGCAGCTTGACTTACAATTCTAAATGGTCCTCTTGAGATGCTAAGACTAAGTATAAATTGAATGAAGCTGTGTACAGCTGTGTAAATGCACAGCTAGCTTATTGCATGTTGCCTTGTGCTCACACATCAAACGTCATTATCCAGGGCTCAAGTGTGTTCCCTTTTCTATTTGATCACATCTCTAACTAAAGGAAACAACCCTTGTGCACAAACAAAGCCTAAAACAAGAACTCCGATAAGTAAAAGCAGCAATCCAGTGCTTTCCCCCTTTCCAGGAATTATTTCAGTTCAATTCAGCTTATTTATATAGAGCCAAATTACAACATGAATCACCTCATATATATATATATATATATATATATATATATATATATATATATATATATATATATATATATATATATACATATACATATGTATATTACAGCATGACGTGAGAATAATTACGGAATAACGTGTTTTAGCTCTGTTGGTCGGGTAGAGGTGCACTAATCACTTTGCAAAACGTTTCTCATCCTTTAGATGGTGCCATTGGAGAAAAAAACTTTGGATTTCTAGTTTAAGGTGGTTCTCTGTGCAAATGTTATGAACAGTTAATCTTGCCCTGTTGCCAACATCTCTCTGAAGGAGCAATTTGTAAGACTTCCACAGTGAAATAATCACAAAAGAGTCCATCTCAATCATGTTGGAAGGAAGGTAGCATTGAAACAAATTTAATTCTCTGCCAGCTGGAGTGTTCTCAGATTTTCTCTTTCAAAAAAAAAAAAAACGAAAAATAAAAGAGAGATGTAGTTTCATTCTGTGTGTTTGTGAGGTTGCCGAATCTGCGTCGAGATAACGCAGCATCGTAATCATTTGTAACTCGACACAGGCAGGCAAAAAGCTCCACAGTTTTTTAAAGAATCAAAGCCAGTAGACAGAAGCGACCCGGAGTTATTTCTTTTACCACTAAGAAAAGATGGCTGTCCTTCACAGTCCACAGTGAACTTTCTAAAGAGCTGTTCTTCAGCTTTAATGCCCAAAAGCTCCTCGATCTCTGCAATGCTTCAATTTCCATTCTCAGTTTTGCAAACACAAAATGCACTTCCCAAACCTACTTGATTTTCAATATTGTTGCCGACCTGGGCCCAGTGGACATTCAATATGTGATCATGACATTGCCATCTGTTGCATCAAGGCGTGAGCTTCATTCAAAAGTCCGCTGTTGCGGTAATGCTACTACCAAGCTTGGCAGCACAAATGCTGCAGGCATCGCCTTGCCTAGCTGCCATGGCATTTTCAAGACACAACATGGCGGCAGTATTACCCTGATTTTCTTTCATGGTGTGTCTTGGTGGCAATAGAGATTTTTTTTTTTATATACTAAAGGGATTCCAGTGCTGGTTTAGAGACAGTGAAAACCATTTCTTGTTTTTACAGCTAAAGCTTCAAGCTGGAAAATCTGCTGATGTATTAACATCAAGTCTTGACTGGTTTGGAGTGCAGACTTGTTTATGACCTATAAGCAGAGGGATGGCAACCAACAAGATGAACTACAGGTTTGTGAGCTGCTTGCTTCAATCCAAAGGCATTGTAGCATCCTTTGTTCAGCATTTGCAGCTTTATGCAAACAGGGACGACTCATGGTCACATCAGAGTGTACTCACAAGTAACTCCCGTACACTGCTGAATCAGCTGATGACAAAGACATCCTGGCTACTGCAATGCGCTCAAACATGCTTTCTCCCATTAATTTAGACCACATCCACATGAGAATGCAACTTATTTAAAATATTTTACAAATCAATAAAAAATACTGCAATGCTTTTAAGAATGCCTTTAGTCAAATAAAAAAAAAATGACCTAAATACTTCAGTGACTATGCCAGGCCTGCATGTGGCTCTGCAATGAACCCAGAGGAGTACACAAAAATATCAGAAAATAAAAATGGATCATGTGTGTATGAATCTTGCACACTGTAGCTGTTAGCTCGTAAACCAACAAAATGATGAGAGGAGATGCAAGAGCAAAAACCAAACCCTTGTTATGGGGGAACAACAATGCAGTACTTTTACTTTGTTTCACATTAAACTACAAAAGCGGGATGGTTTTTGACTGGGAGTTGTTCAAGTCCAAATATGAAGACACCTTATATGTACGTACAAAATCTTGAGATAGATAAAGCTGCAGGAAGGAACGTAGCTTTGACAAGACGGTAAAAGCTTTTGAATTTATATATATATAAAAAAACAACTAAACTATCTAATTACTTTTGGTTTGTTATTTCTACCTGTAGACAATTAAAGGGAAAATATGTAAGAACTTTCAAATGAAATAATCACAAAACAGCCTAATGTCTTATACACGTTGGAAGGAAAGATTCATTGAAACAAAATTCCTTTTCAGCCGGCTGTAGGGGGTGGCAGTTTTTTTCTCCATATGGTATACAGAGACTGTGCAAAATTAAAGCTGGCATTTGTAATTCTACACCAGCGGGCAAAAACTTCCAGAATTGTTTGCAAAACCGATGCCAATAAAAAAGTGGCCTTGAAGTTATTTATTGTACTCCTAACGGGATCCTTTTATTTCACTCTAATATTGGGTGAAGCGTGCTAGAGGCTAATGTTGAGCTAACAAATCTAACCTGTAATAGACGCAAATAGTCGGCTCTAAAAATATCTCAAGACACTTTTTTCAATTACCAACAACTCTGCATTACAGTGAAAAGTATGAAGTGAATAAAGAGTCAACTGTGGCATTTTATTTCCCTCAATTAGTCTTCAGAACTACTGGGGTAGCTGTAGCTGAGGAGGTAGAGTGGGTGGTCCAGTATTTAGAAGGTTGCAGGTTTGATCCCAGCTCCTGGCAGAGAACCCTGCTGTTGTGCCCATGGGCAAGACACTTAACCCTCCTTGCTGGTGGTGGTTGGAGGAGTCGGCGGTGCCTCTGAAGCCATGCAGTGAGTCCCAGGGCAGCTGTGACTACATTGTAGCTCATCACCATCAGTGTGTGAATGTGGGTGTAAGTGGATGAATGATACACTGTAGAGTAAAGCACTTTGGAGTCCTCTGACTCTGAATGTTGCTATACAAGTGCAGGTCATTCATCAATATTCATTTATCATTACCGTAAGCTAACAGCAAGACAGCTAAAACCTGCCCTCTAATGCTGGAGGAATAATACCATAAAACACTCAAGAGTGCTAACAAGAGATATGACAATGCATGTAGCTACTTATCAACTTACTGTGGGCATCACTTAGGCTGTCATACATCAAAGTTTTCAATTTTGATTTCAAAGGTACTTTGGACTTTAAACACATTTAAAATGAAGCAATGGAAACCATTTCCTAGTATGGCAAGCCATCCTATATATGTGAATATATAGTCTGGCCACGACCCAGACTCAGTATTTGGGCAGAATCTATGGTTGTCTTTCAAACTGTATCTGCATGCTATTGGACACCACTACTCACCTCTACGGATATCAGTCAACAGGGCAGTCTGCCGTCCAGTGTTGAAGGAGTCAAAAATACATCCGTTTTCTAAATAAGGACTTAGGTACCTCTATCTGCTCTTGACTCAAAGAAAAACACAAGTCTAAGTAGTCCAAAACTGATGCCAAAGCCGTTTGAAATGAACCATCGCCATCTTTGCTGTTTTGCTCAGTTGCAGTAACATCCTGCCCACCCAACCAATAAAGCGCTCTGATGGGCAAGACAAAAAACTGTTCGCCCCAGTGGTAGACCTGTCAAGACTACAATGGAATGTGACGAGACCGACCTGCAGAGCAAAATCCTCTTGCAACTGCAATGTTCTTGTCAAGGTTTCTAGACATTCTGTGTCCCGCAGAGTAGCTAAAAGCAGCTTCACCCTGTTTGGATCTAACAGCTGGGTCTCAGAGTCCTTCTGGTTGTGTGTATTGTAAAGAGATCCAACATGTATTTTGGCCCCATGCCCCTGAGTGATTTATAAACTAGCAGTAGCATTTTGCAATAAATTCTGTAGTTTATTGGAACCATTGCAGAGACTGAAGAACAAATATGATGTGCTTGGTTGTTTTGGTTCTTAAGACTTTACCAGATGTTTTCTGAATAATCTTACAAAAATATATTTTGATCATTTTTAGTTTGCAGTTTTTCATGTTGCATAGAGCCATTATTTAGCAGTTTACCATTTTATCATTTACCTACATGCATATGTCTTTTTGAGGATGTTCATTGACTAAACTAACTTGCCTAATGGCCTCTTTATCATGTGCAGTGTGGTGCACAGGCCACTGACTTACGCTCTCCTTCTTGTGCAGACATTGTCCCTCGTGAACCTGCGAGCATGCTCCTCAACCTCATGTGAGGCAGTGAGGGAGACTTTTTATCTCTGGGTAAAGGAGAAAGGTCTCTAGCATCATTATTTTCTTTCGAAATGTAACGGACTTTACTGCACACCCTAATTTGCTTGCCGTAATTATAGGTCATGCTCCCCTTTTGTAATTTATAAAACCTTTTGTTCTTATCAATAATGAATGGGCTTTAGCAAATCATGGCGCCTTAATATTTTGGTATTATGAAAATGCTAATGCATCAGGGACCCAAAGCCTTATCAGCCAGGTCGGATGCTCTATTAAACAGCCAAGAGAAGAAGTTAGAAGCAAATTGCTTATGTTAATGCCCCAGTTGTATCCAGACAACACAAGGAGTCTGCAATTAATTTCATCCAGGCGGTGGATGGACAGGCAAATTTATTTCCCTTCCACGGGATGGAGGCTCCCCCCCTCCTCTTTTCTCACAGGTCTTCATGCATAGAATTGGAAAGGCTGCTAGAACAAGAGATGGAGGGCAAAAGGCAAAGAGAGAGGGGAGCTGTAACTTAGAAGCAATCTGTGACCTAATTGAACAGCACCAAAAGAGGGAAGGGTAGCGTTGTTGAAACAAGGAGAGAAATCTCCATTCATTCTGCTGACAAGTGTTTTCACAACTTAAACCCATTTTATTAATTGTGTTTGACATTTTCCTAATTACTTTCATTTACATCAAATCAGCTTCTCACACATGATTGGACTACAAATCAACTCTGCACAGTATTGCAGGACATCGAGGAAAGTTGATGGCAGACTTATAAAGTGTAAACACAGATAATAATAACATCTCACACTCTTGCTAATGGGTAATCAAATAGATTGTTTTACTGTGAAACATACAAACAAGGACTGCTGCTGGTTAGACATTTTGTTTTCAAACTTTGTGTTTCCACTAAAGGAGTTCTTGGTCATTTCTGGGAAGGGGGAACATTGACCAAGAGATACGATGGCTGGATCCCCTCAGCTGTTCAGAGTCCAGCTGCCGTTTCAGCAGTGAAGGATGTCGTTGATCAATGCCCAAAAACATCCACGGACATTAGTACCATTAAAAATGTTATTCTGTCAAAGTGCGGCTGTGTGATGAAAAATGTGGCATTCAATGACCAGAAGAAGTGCAGTTTTTTTACGGTGCGCTATGAGACAACAAAGCCCTGTGAGTTAAAACATTTTGGGGGCAATTCCACTGAAGACTCGTGGTGACTAGGCTTTTCAAGTCCTTGCACCCTCTCTCTGGAACCAGCTCTCACTCACAATCAAACAGTCCTCATCACTGGCAGTCTTTAAGAGCAAGTTGTAGACTTATTTTTCTAGGATGGCTTTCTCCTAAAGCTCTTGATTTCTGGTTTTTATTTTTTGTTCTTAGCTTTCTTTTAACTAATTACTTTTAATTTTCATTTATCTAAATTTTATCTCATTGGCATTTTATTGTTCTCACAAAAGTCTATGTTCTTATTTTGTTATTAATGTTTCTATGACTTGCTACTTTTATCTTTGTTACTATTCTTGTCCAACGCCTTGGGGCCCCTTTGAGGGTGGTGGAAAGCGCTATATAAATAAAACTTGACTGATTGATTGATTTAATCTTTTGGTGTTGAGAGTTTAGTAATGACAATTTAAAATGCAGCATGAACACTGCTTGTTTTCTTTGCCTTCAATACTGCCTCACTAGTAACTTATCCAACTTTATAAATGCCGTATTTTTTTGGGTAATGGCTGCCAGGGGCGGCGCTAGGGCCGGCTACTTGGGCTCAAGCTCCGAATGTTTTATGAAAAGACTAGTGTGTGTTACATGTGTGTGCGCGCGCACATGTGCGTGCGTGTGTTAAGCCCCAGATCTTCTTCAGTCCTAAATCCGCCCCTGACGGCTGCTAAAATAATTTCCTACTGAGTTACAACCAATCAGTGTGAGTTATCCAATAGCTCTGCTCAGCAAATCTACCGGGCCTTTCTGAGGACCTACCCCAGCTCAGGTACTCTATTGGTTCCTGAAAATGATCCTTTTTGTTGGCTTACTAAAGCCCCACTCGCATGCTGTAAAGTTCCGGTAAATTGACCCTGAAGTTCCGATGATGGACACATGCATAATGTTTCAACAACTCAGCTTTAATGCTACATGGTTCATTGCTTATGGTGATTTCATAGACATCACAAGTACAAAATACTAATAATCCTCATTGGTGATCTGGTTACCGTCTATGGACCACATTTACTGAAGGGTTTTGACTGCAAGTGCAACTTAGATTTAACATCTGTCTAATTCATAAAGCCATAAGGGACATGTGTGCCTCATCCTGGGCCAACCAAACACCATATTTCTGGATTGGAGCAGCTTGCCTACAGTTGAATAATTTTGCACAAATCTTCTCCCTACTTGAAGAAAAATAACAACCCACACCCTGCAGGCCTGTACTGAAATCAAGCCCCCTCATTTTTGTTTCATTATTTGTTTGTTTGTTTGCCATTTTAGTGTCGTTATTATTTTCTTTAGTGAAAAGGCCCCACCGGACTGGACTATTTTACCTGTTGACATCATCGACATTAATATATGGACAATGGGTTTCCATAGTCTCCAATAACAAGTTTTTCTGCTAAAATGGGAGGTGGCCACCACCGCCATTTTGACCGTGTCACAGGTTCCGTCAAGCCCAGACAATTCCATAAAAGGGAAGAGAGGAGGAGCTGAGGGTAGGGCTGTAAGGCTGGGATCAACTGACGACACCCGGTCGAACTAGCTACAAGCTAACCTGAAGCTAACCCAAAGCTAATACGGAGGTGGGAGCTAAGCTAACGGAGGTAGCAACCTAGCTAACACCGGAGTTAACTGTGCACAACACCAGAGCTTCTGAGTCAGAGATACGCCGGGCTGACCGCTGGGTAAAACCGGGTGGAACACAGAGGTCACCCGAGAGCTCCACAAGCCGGAAGCTGCACAGCAGACAAGCGCCGCTGCGCAGAGCTGCCGCTGGGGAGAACGGGGTGGAAAGGTTTCCATCCCAGAGCTCCACAAGTCGTCAGCCCGCCGCAGCACACAGAAGCCGCGATCAGACAGATGCACCGAGCTGCGGGGAGAAGTGGCGTATTTTGGCGGTTCTGGCTTGCAATAAGAACCAGCCGGCAGCCCGCCGCAGCACACAGAAGCCGCAATCAGACAGAGATGCGCCGAGCTGCTGGGAGAACCAGCCGTCAGCCCGCCGCAGCACACAGAAGCCGCAATCAGACAGAGATGCGCCGAGCTGCTGGGAGAACCAGCCGTCAGCCCGCCGCAGCACACAGAAGCCGCAATCAGACAGAGATGCGCCGAGCTGCTGGGAGAACCAGCCGTCAGCCCGCGCAGCTAACAGAAGTCGCGATCAGACAGAGATGGACCAGGCTGCGGGGAGAAACAGCCAACATTCCGGGTGGAAAACATTGGTCTCCCGAGAGCTCCACAAGCCGATAGTCGGAACCCAGCTCCACCAACATGTTATATTTCAACCCATTTTCTAAAGTGCAGCATTATGGGTTAGGGTTAGGGTTTTACCCTATTACATTTAAATTTCATGGTTAAACAGTACATGCTAAAATCTAAGCTCAGCTCGGCAGTGACCTAAAATACATGAATACAATTTTACTTACCGAAAAAAATGAGGTGGAGACTCCTTGGACACTCTATTAGTGCAATTAATGCCACAGCAAGTCATTTTGTCCAACAATTGCACAAAAAATATTCAAAAAAGAATACACAAACACAGAGACTCAGAATCCCGGAGCAGTTTCCAAGCCAGACCGAAGCTCTACTGAGGCCTTTCCACGGAGCTAGCTCTGTGGTCACGTGTGTCGGATGCTCATTAATTATACAGAAATTTAGGCTTTTAATGCACTTAAACAGAAGAGTGAGAAAAAAATGCACCCCCTCAGAGTTGTCATGAGTGTAAACTAGATAATTTAAACAAAAAACATGTTTTGGTACCAGGCTGTAAACATGTTTATTTCTGCTGTGAAATTGACATTTTTAACATGGGAGTCAATGAGGATTTGCTCGCTTCTGATACCAGCCCCCAGCGGATGAGGGTGGAACTGCAATTTTTGGTACTTCTGGGTTGGGACCAATTTTAGAGCCGCATTGTGGGGGCTTGGTTGACATACGATCAATTTGTTTTAGACTTCTTCGGAACACTGTCTATGTACATGTATCACCCATCAGTAAAGGTTTTTAAGTTACGTGTTGTTATTGTTGTGAGTTTGGCTATTAGTTTTTTTTTTCTTTTTTTTTCTCTCTTTGGTTTAGATGTTTTCTTTTTATTTGCTTTTACATATTTTCAGGTAACTGTAATTTTCTTTTTTTTCCCCTTGAAGTTTTTTTTTTGGTCATTTTTTCAGCTGAACCGTCTTGCTATCTTTCCATTTTTGTGCTGTACGGACGGAAGACCTCCTTGAAAACAAGATGTTACATTTCAACAGGTTTTATCCTCTGAAAAAATAAATAAGTAAATAAAAAACAAATGAGTGGATGGTTTGGATATTATAAAATATTTTGTTTACAGATTTATTAATTTAATCTTGGATGTAGCTTTACGCTGCAAAGGAAAGTTTTTGTCTTACATCCATTAAAATCTGGAGATCACTGTAAGTTGAAATGTTGTTGCCAAATATCAAATAGGACCTCCTTTTGCTATGAAACCAAACATCACTTATTTGCTTGTAGTTTCTCAACAAGACAGTGCAGGGACAGGCTTGATTTGATCGACCAAATATCCAAACATCTAACACTACCTTCATGCAGCCATAGCAGAACAATCATAACTGAGTAGAATGCTGTACTTGGATGTAGTTTTCAATAATTAATTTTTGTGAAGCTGTCTGGAAAAAAAGACTCTTTCTGAATCTGAACATGAATCCATCTGCAGTGTACTCTTTATAATCCAAAAACTGAGATAATTTCATTTTTCAAACACATATTGAAACAGATGAGGATTACTCATAAAAATGTATACCTCAATTCTGCTTTTTAATTTATAGCCCACCCCTCAGGCGCATCTTATTCAGACATTAATATAAAAAAAGAACTGTACATCAGAAAAGTGTCAGCTTTCACTTATACTTTCATTCACAATCATGCATATTGTATGCAGGCTAGGCGACTGCTACCCGTTGTACAACAATTAAACATTGAGTAACTGGTAGATTGATGGATTGATAGATAATATCCATATTCTACATTCACTATCCTTAATTTTTAATAACCTTTTTAGCACCCTTACCTTTCACTTGTATGTTTAGATAATACACTTTATGCAAATCGGACATTTCTATAAATTTTAGATTTGTCACCATTAATCACCTTGTATTACATGAAATGTTCACTGCAAAATGTAATTAAAGTCGTTTGAATCATTTTTTTTTCTTTTTACAACCAGAGCCCACAGATGCTCAAAAGAATATCTCTGATTCAACTAATTTAGCCACCTGACCAGTAACGTTACTGGAGCTGAAGTGGAGTCTGGTGGTGATGTCAGAGAGGGTGGAGGTGCATAGTTCAATTTTGTTCAAACTGTAATATTTCATTATTTGTTTCAGTTTTTCATTTCACAGTAAAACAAATTATATGATAAGTTGAAAATAGTTTGCAGGATAGGAACAAATAAATTGTAAGCTTTCTTGTTTTAGACTTTATAAAATCAGTTTTAGAAATAATATCAGGGATGGGAGTCTGTGGGTTAACCCTCTACTTGACTGATTAAAGATTAGACCCCCATGTCTGAAAGTGGTTTACAAATAAAGCTTTGAACTTCAAAGTTTGGGGTGGGTTACAGGATATGATAATATTAAACCATGAAGGATTTGAACATGTTGATGTTCTGCCAAAACATAGTGATCTTGGAATCATCGGGCATATTCTGTCAGAGAGATGAGAACTGAAAATGTTTAAGGATAGTTTCCATCCAGACCGCTCATGGAAAAAATGTTAATCACATCTTTACTTAATGATTATCTATAATGTTCTTAGTTGGTAGTTAAACCACATTTATATCAGACTGCCCCACTGACTGACATCCGTAGTGAGTATGTCACGTTGTTCATTGATCAACAGCATGCAGAGACGGTTTGAAAAGCAACTGTAGGTCCACCCTACAACTGAGCTCCATCTCTGGGTCGTGGTCAGACTATATATGGGATGGCTTGCCAGGCTATGGTTTTAGTGCAAAAACTTGTAATGTTACTTATAACTTGTAATATGATACTTTTGTGAAATCACCTTCCTGCAAATAAAGTAAAACTTTAGATACATCTTAAATAAGACCCTTAAAGTAATTGATTTTCTAATGCTTGTTGCTCTTTTAACAGTTTTCATAAAAAGAGAATATTTCATTTCAATTCCACATTATATGATAGAATTCTGTGGTTGTTTGCTAGAGAACATAACCACAGCAGTAGCTCAATGTAGCTCCTCAAACTGGAAAATCACCTTTTTGCAGGAATAGCACTAGAATTTTTCCACTGGAATGCTGCTTTTGTTTTAGTTCTTTTGGTCTTCAAAGGTTGAAGCCCATGAAAGAACTTTCCTGTTTCCTCAAAAAGGTTCAAGCAGTCAAAATGCCCTTTAACTGTCCATTAAACTGTCTTTTATATACTATCTGGGCCTTTTGGTGGGCAGTAAGGTAAAATTCCCTGCTAAAAGTTAGGCTTGATAACTTTTATCAGCATCTGGAAACAAATGTCCATCCATGGAAAACATTTTTTTTCACCGCTTTTAATCAGTAGTACTGAGATCAGCCTCTGCTCGGGGATTAATTAGAGGGTAGATGCAGACGAATCGTTCTGTGTACTGTATTAACGTTTATCTTGTTTCATTAAAAATCATCAATAGTTCACTCATGCGATGTGATACTGACATACTGTTTGTCTTATCCACAGGGGCTAGGTACACACTCAGACGCCACTTCCTTTTTGTCCTCACCAGTACCAGTGCCTCGTGTTTGGTAATCGGCGTTGCTAAGTCAGAAGACATCAGCTTGACTCCATAAATTACCACCTGATCCTTTCTTCCTGGATAATTAGGTACCCATTAGTTCTAATCAAGTAGTTACTTAATTATTGCAGTAATTAGTCTAATGGTCTAGCAAATTGAAGCTTTATCACTTTCGGATACTTAATGATCTTGGCAAAGTACATCACAAATGCCTAGGCTTGGGCATCGGCAATCAAGCTATAGAAAACAAAGTTTATTTCATGTCATAAATGCTATTCTTTTGTTCATCTGCTTTGCGTAACACAATGTTTTTTGGTTTGATGTCAGGGTGTTGTCATAAAATGACAATAACTTGCTTGAACATGGTGGAACACCTCTGGCAGACGAACGCAAGCAGCCATGTTGATTTACTAGTTTATCTGTTTACATGATGAAAAAAAAAGCCAGTCCTTATGGGCTCCATCACACAAGCATCAGACATTAAATGTGTGTACCCAGTTGGTAAAGGCAGTGCTCCAACCTTTGTGCTCACAAAGGCAACAGTTGAAAAGTGAATGGGTTTGTCTTCAAACTGCAATAAATTAGCCCTGGCCTGTCTGTCTCCACCTTCTAATTAACTGCAGTTTATTGAGTCTGCTGGAGATGGAGGGCCCAGGCAGACAACGTGAGTTGGGCCCACAACAGACTTTCAAAAGACATTAATGGTAAGGAAAATACATACATGTTCTTAATTAATCACGCTCAGAGAAGGCAAGAGCAAAGAGCTTACAACTAGCCTTGGTCCTCAGCATTTTTCATGTCACAAATGTGTTTCTGATTAGGGGAAAAAAGTGCAAAAACTAACTATGAGAAAATGACTTTTTAGCTCTAAGCTAATAATAATTTCTCATAGCCATTAAACCTTTCTGTCTTCAGGATCTACAATGGTCCATAGGGCAAGACTAAATCCAACGCATGAAGACAATAATGGTTCAAAACTGAACCAGATATTTTATATTAAGTTTCTTTTACCTAATTTGTATGAAGAAACATATGCGTGTTCATCCCCTGACAAATGTCTTGCACCTTGCCAACACAAATCCAGTTATTTCTTTGGACTGCTGTTCTTTTTAAGGGAAGAAAATCTAAAGTGCAAGTTGCAACACCAGGAAAAAGTGTATTGGACTCCGTGCTGTTTTACCAACTGATGGACACGGATGCTATAGTTAGAAAGTTGTCAGTTCCCACTAGCAGCTCTTTAGATAAATAAAAATAACTAGCATCAAATGCAGCAGCTTTTCTGGTGTTATCAGAGACTTTTGCAGACCCTGAAGGGGAAACATGAATTGTTCTTGCTCTACTTAAAGGTACTTTACAGAGGTTTGAATTTTTATGCTCTCGATTGCCTCCTCAGGCCAAAAGCGTAACGGCAGCTTCAATAGTAGGCTCGTGCACGAGGCGCGCATGCTGTACGTGCACACTCCTTAACGAAAATAACAGCTGAGACAATCCCTTGTGTGTGTGTGTGTGTGTGTGTGTGTGTGTGTGTGTGTGTGTGTGTGTGTGTGTGTGTGTGTGGCCCAGAGGACAGAGGACAAGAGAACACGCAGCTAATTAATTAAATAATTTGGTTCTGTACCTTTCTCTTCAGCACAGCTGGCAAAGGTTTATATGATGGGTCAGTCCTCCTGCATGCTCAGATCATTCCCTTCCCTTGCTTGAAAAATTGTTCCAAAATGAAAGTTGAACCCTCATCTTTTTCATTTGTGAATTCAATGCCGTTCGGCGAGTCTTAAATAAAAATTTGGGCATCTTACTGTAAAAAAATATATCATTAATGTAAAAAAGAAACTCTAAATGAATTATGTTCACACCCAGAATCAAACCCAGTTCTTCTGCATGGTAGTCAGGCATCTTACAAGATGAGCTACACTCTAGTAACATTCACAGTATCTGTAACGTTTATATCCTTGATGACACCTGAAACGACGTCAAACCAAAGAATGGTTCGAAGCGAAAATGGCTAGTTTGTTGCTAATTTGCAGGAAATATCTAGAAGAAAGCTCTACAGAAAGTAGCTAACGGTCCTCAGAAATGTAGCTAGCTTTGTCACTAGACGTTCGGAACAGCGACAAATACTAAAACTACGGATAGCAAATGCTACGGGCGATGCCTGAGCGTGAACGCGCATGAAGCAGCCTGCTCGACCCGAGCAGCTCTCTTTTTCTGTGATTTTACAGAAAAACAGGCAATCACAGTAAAAGTGCCAGGGCTCATTCTACGGGACCAGGGCATTGCAGGAGAATGTATGAAGAATAAATTTATTATTTCTATAAATGTTTTGGCTGTCAAACTTCCAAAATGCCACTTAAAGAGTGAGTAACACCCATATTAACTTTTTTTGTGCTGATAACCTGTATAGATGAGTGTCTAATTAGTGCTGTAGACATGTGTAATCATTAGTGTGGCAGTTTAGTGCAACTTACTTTAAATGTAATATTTCAGCCCAAAACCGTAATTATATCTCCATCTTCAGGTGAAAACTATGCTCCACATTTATTTAGAATCAGCCACAGCTGATTGCTGTAGCGCTTGCAGGGTGACGTTGTCTGTACTGTACTCTGTGGCTGCACTTCACTGGACTCCCGCTGAGTCTCGCCGCACCTCCACCTGGCTCAAGGGGAAGATCAGGAAATCCTCTTTTCTGCAGTCAATTTCTGTGTCTGCTCTTCTCCTGCGTGGTGAGTCTGCTTTTTGTGTGTGCTCTGGGATTAAGGAGGGTAGTGCCAATCATTGCCTCAGTGCCGCTCTCTGTCTTCCAGGCAATGCCTTTTTTCCAGGTATTTTTCTAACAGGAAGTCTGGTTGAAATAAGTCTCCACCCATGGTACAACTCACACTTTAATGAGCAGTGATTGCTACCATGGGCTTTTCCTTTGTCCCAAAGCACTCAGAGACAGCCCGGTCCCCAGTTAACAGATCAATATCAGATGAGTTCAGTTATTTTTATAGCACCAGTTCACATCAAACATCATCTCTAAGCATTGTACAAAAAGCAGCAAGACCCTACTTCCCATAGCTAAAGGAAAACTCAAGAATGTCCCTTTTGAGTTATTTTTGTATGCTCCACAACTAAATAAAGGAAGCACATTAGAATTGTAACACTTAAAAGAGCACACATCTCCAAAAGTATGTTTATCCATTATCTGTAATACAATTAGAATGTTTTTCTCCCATTTTCTCCCTCAGAATGTTATGTTATGTGAAGTGTTTTTATAAATCTCTGTTTTTCTTATTATTGTTAATAAAACCCCAAATTAATTGTAGACAAAAGTTAAGTCAATTGAATTCACTTCTGACCGTGAAAAGTGCAAAGTGATACAATATAAAGGTGAAAACAAAGCTTTATTATTTTAAACAATTACAAGGGAAAGGTGTGGAACATAGAAAAACCATTTTAAAAATCTTATGTCTGATTATAATCAGTCACTCTGAGTTTTCCATGCAGACTGAACATGAAAATCATCTCCTACACCTATCTTCTGCATTAGCTATAAACGATGAAATGCTAGGATATGAAAAATCTGACGTCACACTCTCACTTACAGTAAGAATATGGAGCACTTTAAAATTAATAATATATTTATTTGGGAAAAAAATAAAACCCAATACCTCCATGGGGCACTAGGGGTGTGCAAATTGCAATGAAAAGCTATATTTAAAAAAATAAATAATCAAATTTTTATTTTGCTGGGCACAACACTGGGTTCATGTTTACTTCTACCAGCCACTAGAGGGCACCGTTGCACTAAAGTCTGCTCAGCAAGGCATGGCTGGATTGTGTAAAATGGCCGACTTGACAAGTCAAGCAGCTGATTCTGAGCCCAGAAGATGTTCTAACTCTAAATACTGCTGTAGAATAAACCTATTAGCAGAAATGAGTCCTTATTCTGTACGATTTGTCACTGGACACGGTGCTGGAATGGGTCAGCAGTGAATCAACATCCCGACAGCTGAAAAAAGTGTTCTGTTGTTGCAGCTACCACCTCTGAACTGTTTGCCAGTGTCCGTGTTCCATACTCAACCTTTAGCTCATTCACTGCCATTGACGACAAAAGCCATCCTTTTAAATCCAACAGTTCATTGCAAATGACTAATGTCATCATTTGCTTTTTTTTTTTTTTTTTTACTGTGTGAGTGTCGAAACAAGCCCCAGCACTGTGAGAACAAACATCCCAGCTCTAAAGCCGATCTTCATCCGCGTACGTCACATGTCACGTGATCCGGCCCCCACAATGTGGTTCAAAAATTGAAGCAATCCCCGAAGTACCAAAAATTGCAGTTCCACCCTCATCCGCTGGGGGCTGGTGTCAGAAGCGAGCAAATCCTCATTGACTCCCATGTTAAAAATACCAATTTCACAGCAGAAATAAACATGTTTACAGCCTGGTACCAAAACATGTTTTTTGTTTAAATGATCTAGTTTACACTCATGACAACTCTGAGGGGGGTGAATTTTTTTTCTCACTCTTCTGTTTAAGTGTATTAAAAGCCTAAAATTCTGTATAATTAATGAGCATCAGACCCACGTGACCACAGAGCTAGCTCCGTGGAAAGGCCTCAGTAGAGCCTCAGTCTGGCCTGGAAACTGTTCCGGGATTTTGAGTCTCTGTGTTTGTGTATTCTTTTTTGGATATTTTTTGTGCAATTGTTGGACAAAATTACTTGCTGTGGCATTAATTGCACTATTAGAGCGTCCAAGGAGTCTCCACTTCATTTTTTTCAGTAAGTAAAATTATATTCATGTATTTTAGGTCACTGCCGAGCTGAGCTTAGATTTTAACATGTACTGTTTAACCATGAAATTTAAATGTAATAGGGTAAAACCCAGTGCATTTAACATAATGCTGCACTTTAGAAAATGGGTTGAAATATAACATGTTGGTGGAGCTGGGTTCCAACTATCGGCTTGTGGAGACCAATGTTTTCCACCCGGTTCTCCCCTCCTCGCAGCTCGGCGCATCTCTGTCTGATAGCAGCTTCTGTCTGCTGCGCGGGTTGCAGGCTTGTGATTCTCCCCTCCCCTGGGCTTGACGGAACCTGTGACACGGTCAAAATGGCGGTGGTGGCCACCTCCCATTTATCTTCAAAAATGTGTTATTGGAGCCTGTGGAAACCCATTGTCCAATATTTATATGTCGATGCACGTGATCAGTAAGCAGAAAATCCATGTGTTAGGAGATCTTTTTGAGCCGCTGCTGTTAAAAAAAATTGAGGTGCGAACTGGAAAAGCTTCTGCCTATCACAATGCTACAACAGATTATGAAAGAACAGATAATGTTCGAAACTCGCAGATTCTTCCTGATGTAAGAGGTTAGTCTCCTCTTTGATTGTTTTGGTTGTTTTAGCGTTGACATCATCACAGAGCGCAATGTTCTGTGACTCTTAAAAAAACAGTAAAAACGCTGAGAAACACTGGCAACGAAGGGCTTTTCTGATCAGGAAACAGCTGGCAGTGAATGAGTTAACATACATGGACTCACCCATCTTGACTCACGATGGGGAAGGCTGTTATTGTTTTAGCGTTCAGGAAACAACAGAGAACATCTTCGACAGAAGAAGCTAACCCTTAGCATTAGCAACTTCATCACACAGCAGAACTACTTCAGGCTTAATATTTATGGAGATAAAACAACAAAGTTGCAAGTCAGTGGTAGAGTCACCTGCAGTCCCCTTTTTGCCCCCAGAGTGCAACTCACAAGGCATTCATCCCTACTAGACCACTGCAAATGTAATTATTAAACAAGTGTTTAACACCGTTAAATATATTCACATTTTGTCCGATTGAAGCAGAATAGTCATAGACTGTTTTGTGCTGTGGAAAGCAAAGTAAAAAGGTTCCTCTACATTTCAAAGCAGATAGATACCCGTTTTATGCTCATACAATAAAATCTTTAGGTAAAATTAATCAGGGTTTCTTAAACTCACATGTTGTCGTTGTTCAAAACCGCTTCATGAAATTTTCTAACTGACGTTTAACATTCCACTTTATGTGACCTATTTGTCAAAAGAAGCTGAATGTCCCACAAGATGCCTTTACGGGAGAAAAAAAAGACGCATAAGGCAAAACTCGACTGTTCTCCATGCCACATGACGGGTGTGTGAAAACTGACACACAAGAGTTTTCAAATTGGGGCCCGGGGAGCCGAAGCATAAAATAACTTCAATCTCAGCAGCTCTCTAAGGAATAGTGGAGAAGTGCGACCAACAACAACACAACAACAGCGAGGCAGGAAGGGGTGAAGGTAGGAGTTATTAGAGGATAAAACATGCCTCTCCATCTCACTCCCTCTCTCTCAGGAACCCCACGGATGATCAATGGATTTAGTCAGAGGGATATTCAAGCAGAAAATTGCTGCCTTTTTGCTTTTCTTTGAAGTATTTCCAGAATACATACCCAAGCCCCTGTCCACCAAGGTTGAAAATAGCAGCACAAGTGCAGTCTGTACCAGTAATCCTGAAAAAAGAAAGGGAAAAAGGGTGGGGGAGGGTTCTGGTCGGGCACCAAATGTTAAAGGACGCAGAGAGGGCCTAGATTGAAACTTTGCAGGTATAAAATTGAAGGCAGCCAGCTGAATAGACACAGTCAAACTATGGCTATTTTTCAAAGCTGAACCTCCAGTGACCAACATGGAAATAAAAATTATAAATAAAAATGTAAGTAAAAGTGCCACGCCACAGGACAAAACTATGCAGATACGGCTGCTTGATTTATTACACGCTGCTCACATGTATTAACTTTAAAGGGCCAGTTACCCTTTATTGAAAAAAATAAAATCATCATGTTAAATGTTATGCTGGAAGAAAATGTATTTTAATAATTTTTCTATGCATTGAAATCTTACTAATTATAGTCAGTTTACTGAGTGGCCTATGTTTGGAGAAATAGTTTCTTCCTCCTCTGCACAAAACAGGAATTTCTTAAAGGTGTGGTTCACCAATAACAACATTTGTTTGATTATTATTTATTATTACAATCAGTCACTCAGAGTTTTTCATGCTGGCGGAACACAAAAATAGTCTCCTAACCCTATTTCCTGCATTAGCGTCTGATAGAAAACAGACAGTGAAACACTAGCATTTTAAAATCTTGACAGATCCACACCACACTGTCACTTCATGTTCATGGACTCACCAATCTTGACTAGCAACAAGGAAGTTTGTTGTTTTGGTGTCCAGAAAACAGCAGGGAATGTCTCAGCTAATAGAAGCTAACTGTTCACCACATGGCAGAACTCCTCCAGGCATGTGATATTTGTGGAGATAAAACATCAATGTTGCAAAGCAAATAGAGACAGGGGTAGAGTTGCTTTACTCATGTCCAATCTGAGTCAAGATGTCCAAATCAGGAAATAGGACTCCAAATCCTGCCATCTAAAACTACTCTCTCCTCCAGCTGACTTGTACTTCCTGAAACATGCACATCTGAGCTCCCCATCCCAAGAGAACGACTTACAAGGCATTTACTCCTGTGTAACGTGAGGAAATATGGGTTTTCTGTCACAATGGTGGTGTTGGACTCAGCTGTGTCAAAGCTGGGTCGCTGAGAACTTTCACCCACAGATTAAGACCTGAACGCCAGCGAGTCTGGGAGGAAACCATAACATCTGCCACCTGCAGTCTACCAGAAGATGTGTTTACATGAGTTGTACCCAGACCAAGTCAAAACATAAAGTTTAAACTTCTTTTTCTTGATTTTAATGTTAAAGTAACCATTATCATTTTGCTCATTATAAATGTGATTAATCAAATGAATGACTATTTAGCTTTGGGGTAATTATAATGGTTTAATGAATCCATTCTTAAATAATGTTGAGAATGTTTGTTACTGACCTTCACACACACTCAAGCACAAACATTCACACACATCCACACACACCTGCTCACAGTAAACTCCAGACACATTTGATGACGCACGTTTGCTTTGAGAAGAGAAAGGTTTTTGGTAAGTTTCAGTCTTATGATTTCAGTTCGTGTTGGACAACGGGAGAGAACAGACCTGAAAACCAAAGGGGGGGCAGAGCCTGTTGGCTCGTTCTTCCCCCCTTTCACGCTGTTTCTGCCAAGCCAGGCAGAATAGCTGAATCGCGACTTCTAACGAAGACTCATTACCGAGTCTTTTGATTTCTGAGTGAATTAACTTAAGAAAGCGCATCGATAAAACGCTCTACCATCCACGTGTACCGAGGGCAACTCTGGACCGGTTCCGTTCGACACCTACGTCTCCTGTCAGTCGCCGGTGTCATCTGGATGAACCACAACATCCTCCACGGCCCGGATCCGAAAGAGGGTCCACAAGATTTCGGTGAGACAGAGCACGGTTTTAGCGTTTGATGCAGTTCTCTGATAAGACCTAAGTTTATCCAAACCATCACTTCACTCAGACACCTGTTTCTTCCTGAAGCAAAATCAGACTCACACACGCATTCATGTCACAACATTCTCAATCTTCATAAATTCACCAGAAGGTCTATTTGAGCAAGAACAGCATATAAACTGTTAAAAGATTGTCCCACAAAGTTGCCAATGTGATTGTTATTTCCTGTTTGTCAATTTTCAAAATCATTAGTTTAATTTGAAGAATTAAAACTTTTAATCCTTCAAACTTGTTTCCTCATTGAACTGAAACACAGACACTCAGATATTATCGGCAGTTTATGGATGAAAACAACCTTTGAGTCTTCTGAACAATATAAAATTTGGTTATTGATTTATTAAAATTAATATTCCGAATTAATACGTAGCATGGTTTCTCTTTCATAAAAGAGCATAAATCCATAACGCTACACCTGCTAGAGACCACTGCAAATGTATTCATTAAACAAGTGAACCACATCTTAAATATTTTTACCAAAAAAGCATGTAATCTAAAACTATGACATACAGGTTTATGAGCCTTTGTGAAATGTTGGAGCTTTGAGCTGTTTTAAGATGGCAGCAGTCCATTTGGACTTGGGTTCATTTTGATGTTTTGTAGTTTAACTAAATAGAGGGATTTAATGATGATGCATGGTGGCACTGTATGTTTGACCCGCAGCAAAAAAGTTCTTGGTTTGAATAGCAGCAGCAGCTTTTCTGCTTTGAGTTTGCATGCTCTATGCATTTATAGGTTTTCTTCAGGTATTCTGATTTTCCTTCTGTGGCATCCGGGGTTGCTGCAGTTGCCAGTAACACACAACGCCACCTGTTAAAGTTAAATAATGTTTTTTTTAAAAGAGCAATCAGTCTCACTCAGATGCGTGCCAGATGTGTGCCACGCACAGCAAAGAGCTAAACAGCTCAAAAGTTCTTGCCGCTGGATACACCGGAGAGGCGGTCCCCCTTGGACCAGAGTGGAGTTCCACTACAGTCCAGCCTAGGAGGCGATGTCATTGGAAGCCGTGTATCCGATCTGGTGTAGGTCAAGTGGGACCGGCCACTGTCACATCCAAGCACCCGCACACCAGGCAATACCGGGGGCCCATGTCCTCTACCCGTGGGAGCCGGGAACTAATCATATCATCAAGAATCAAGAGAAGCAAAACAGCAGAGCCTGTGGAGGTGCAGACTCTAAAATGAGCCAAAATCTAATTAAAATGAGCAGCTGAATGGTGAAAAGGGCAGGGTACATACCTGAGACGTTGGTTTGCCCACCTGAGCCAGCGAAACACTGGTACATCCAGAGCTGATTGGTCAGACACCAGCCATCACTAGAGCATTAATATGATTAACACAGACTCCCAAGCCGCTAACGCCGGAGATAGTTTTACTTACAGTTTGCGTAGAGTTCCAAGCCCTGCCACATACACGACCGGCTCGACAACCCGGAAGTAAATGCCAAATTTAGTGAGAGGCAATCACCCAAGGGAACCAACCCCTGCCCTTATAACAGGGCACCCTCAACAGGCGATTGGTTAAGCAGCATCCCCCAGCTGCAAATGATCACCCTGCTACACTTCAAAAGACCAATAACATGTATCTTAGGTTGACTGGCTGCCCAAAATTAACTCAAAGTTACAGTGAGGGTGTGAATCGCTATTTGTGTGTCCCTATGGAAGATTCTGTGGCACTGCAAAGTCGCCATGAGGCCACAGAAAATAAAAAAAAATTTAAAAACGCCATCCAGAGCAGACAAAGAAGCCTCTCTGTCAGAGCGGGAGGTTGTTTGCAACACAAGCGAGGAAGTGTGCAACCCACGTATCTCTGGCTGAGAGGGAGGGAAGGAAGGGGACTGTCTCATCAGTGACTGCCAGTTGTGCTGTGAAATTACTCCTTTCACTGCCCCTGGTGGCCTGGAGGCTCATAGCAAATGTCTGCCCTGCCAATTGGCATGCAGCATCTGTGGGCAGGGGCGCCCCCAGAAAATTTAGATAAAGGTGGCCAGATAGGGCCAAAGAAAAATTTGGGGTGGCACACCAAATTGGTCCTTGTGGTAACTTTGGAAGAGTTCAGCCTGTGGCAATAGGGTTATTCTTGTTTATTAAAAATGAATAAATAATATGTATCAAAACACTTAACTACTAATTTGAGAAACAAACATTTCAGAAAAATACATTTCTGTTGTTTGAATTATTTTTTTGTTTACTACTACTACTACTAAACTTTATTTATATGGCGCCTTCACATGGCCCATGGACCAAACAAAGCGCTGCACAGCAGAAATAAACATAAAAAATAAAAACATATAAAACCATTTAAAAACCAACAAAAACGTGTAGATAAAATCTAGGTGGGGCAGCAAAAAAGTGCAAAGCCATCCGTTAACGAGGCTCTTCTTGAATAAAAGCTAAAGAATAAAAGTGTGTTTTCAGCTGGCTCTTAAACTTGCCGAGCATGGTGGCCTGTTTAACACATGTAGATAGCTCATTCCAGAGCCTCGGCCCCCGCACCGAGAAAGTACGACCCCCTCGAGATTGTAGTCTGTGTTTAGGAACGACCAACAGTCCTTGTTGTGCTGACCGAAGGTTCCTTGCGGGAACATAAGGATGGATCAGATCCGATAGATGTCGTGGAGCCAACTCATTTAAACATTTAAAAACAAACACCAGAACTTTAAACAAAATTCTAAAAGAGACTGGAAGCCAGTGTAGGGAAGCCAAGACAGGTGTGATGTGTTCAGATCTCCCGGTACCAGTCAATAACCTGGCTGCCGCATTTTGGACCTCCTGTAATTTAATTTACTTGTTGTTGTCTTCACAAAAAACTATGGAGATATAAACTTGTTTTAAGTAGTGAGCAGCAGAAACATAATTTTCTTAAATTCTGAATATTTCTTTACTCATTGATTAAATTTTTTGTGTTTAGTATTAATGTTTTGAATAAATGAGATTAATTTATGGTTTGAGTGAATATTAATATGATTTACTACTCTTGTCTTCACTGGGGGAGCCAGCAATTTTCCAGGGGTGACCATGGCCACCCCTGGCCACCCCTTGGGGGTGCCACTGCCTGTGGGAGGACTGACGACCTGTCCAGGGTGACAAACTCACTGCGACCATACCAAGGAAAGGTGGTTCAGAAAATAACTGTGGAAGTAAAAGCCAAATGGAACAGGGTTATAAAGCCTGCCGCACACGAGAGCAAAGCAAACGGCCTCGAATGACCGTTTGCTCAGCAGATACCTCGCTGTGTGCGCCTGATTTTCACTGAGTTTTCCGCCTCACGAGATGCTGAGGTGAATATCTGACTGGTTTGATATTTTCCGCCACAATGGTATTGATGTGTGAAAAAGTGATTTGAGAGTAACATTGCAAAACAGGTCTAATCTCCTAAATTATACAGAGGTTCATATGAATTATTTAGTATTTTATAAATCTTTACACATTCTCTGAATTTTGTATTGCATTATTTTAGCAATCAGATTTTAAGAATTACCTCCAGACTTGACCCTTGAACACTCTGAAGGTGCTACATGTAACTGCTTCTGGTGATATTTACCATTATAAAGAATACACAGCATAACTTTGTGACTACGTGCATTGGAACTACTTGTAAAATTTGAAGACTGGAACCAATATAAGACGGCAGACTCAGACTAGACATTAGCTCATCAGTCCAACTGGATTTAAATGCCATTTCTCTAAATAGAGGCAGGGTTTTAATTTTTTTTTTAATTTTTTTTTTTTACCGTGTCCTGTCTGGCTGTGAAGCAAGCAGAATTGATGTCTGAATGCTGGTAACAAGCCTTACAGATTTGTTCTCAGGTGGAGCATCAAAGCGTTTGCTTTTAATGTCACGCCTGATACTTAAAACTTTATTGTTATTGTTGTTGAATGCTTTGTAATTCCGACCAGACACGGAGACAGAGGTGAAAGAGAAAGGAAAAGAAAAGGTGTGTGTGTGTGTGTGTGGGGGGGGGGGGGGGGGGGGGGTCCACAAAAATAAACAATGAACAAGAGTCTGCTTCTAGACCTCTAGACCTGCAGAAAAAGACAAAACAAAAGCAAAAGGACAAAAAAGGGACACAAGAACAATACAACAAGCTCTAGCTATCAGTGCGTCAACTTGATGAAAAAATATATAATCAACATTGCTTAAATGAAGAATCACGATAATAAATCACAGTGCATTAAGTGCCCACTATAGTCTTAAGACCTGTGTTGAACGTGCCCAAGCCCATACTTTTGAGAGCACCATGTGAGCACCTGTGTGTGCACACGCGCTTGTTTATTTAAGGTTTCTCTATAGGAGCGTCCAACAGAGAGTGTGAGGGACCACAGATCCGACCCCCAAAGATGCGCAGGAGACGGGGGGAGCTCCAAGTCCCAGAGATCCAGGCGCTGCCCCAGAACACAGGAACCCCAAGGAGACTGCAACCAGAAAGGCCCCTGCCCCCCTCGAGAGGCACAGAGGATCGCCCCGGGGGGCCACAACCAGCAGCCGGCAGAGTCCCGGGAGACATCAGCGGCAAGCCCACAGGCCCGCCCGCAGCCTCCCACCCCCTAGCCGGCCGAGCCCGGGCCCCAGCAACCCGGGACCCAGGGGCGACCACCCCCGCCGGGGACCCAGCAGAGCCCAGGGACCAGACCCCACCAGGCAGCCACCGGGATCTATCAGGCAGATGCCAAAATCTTAAACCCCCAGACCCGGTTGCCACGAACACTCAGGCAGACCACGGCACAACCCCTCACACCAGGTGTGGCAGGGGGAGGGGGGACAAAGATCTATATCATGAAGAGAAGTTCCAGGAGAGGGGAGGAGTCAAAGGCCCCACCTGACATATACAGTCATACACAAACACAGTCACACACTCCCTCCCTCATGCTCACACATGCACATACAACCCAAGACTTACAAAAATGCACGACGGACACCCACTCATGCTCCCCATACACACCCTATTCACTCTGGTCCCGGTACTGCACCAGTAATAGAGGCAGTTAAAGAAACTACAGTATTTACAATTAGTTAAAAAGTAATGATGTATCACTTTTCTAAAGTTCCACACTTTAAAAGAGCTCCAAAGTCTATTTATTATAAGAAATTGACTTTTAAATTTTAAGACATATGAAGTAACTGTGATTTGGAGTTTTGTAAAAAATATGCTAAGTTAATCATTTTCAACACAAATGAACGCCATTTGAGTCAACCTCTCTGTGGGGGAAAAAAATGCTCTCATGCTCCAGTTTCATGACGTAGAAGTTAGCCAGAGGAGAGGCGAGCAGAACACGACAGAATTTAGGATCTTATTTCCTGATTTTTGGACATCTTGCCTTTGATTGGCTAACAGCAATACAGCTCTACTTCTGACTCCATTTGCTTTGCAATGATGATGTTCATCTCCACAAATATCACAAGCTTGGCGTCTTGCCATGTTGTGGAGTTGCTAATGCTAATGGTTAGCTTACTAGCCAAGATGTGCACTACTCTCTCCTGAATGTTAAACCAACAACAGCCTTCCCCGTTGCAAGCAAAGATGGGAGAGTCCGTGATGCTCGTGTTCAGTGTGATGTAGATCTCAGTGGCCTTTTAATCTGAGCATTTCTCCATCTAAGCAGCTAATACAGGAAATAGAAGACTATTTTCTTGTTCAGCCTGCATTTGAAACTGAGTAAGCTAACCGATAATATTTCATAAAAAACAAGTAAAAATGAATTCTCAGTCAACTTGGTCTTTAATAACATTTGAATTAAACATTAGCAGAGACCTAATAAAGATTTCCTGGGTCAATGGGATGGTGACATATTTGCTAAATGAGCTAAAGTACCTAGGTGTACTGGTGATCAACTTGAGTGTTGGATGGTGAGGGGCGCCCTTGCCCCTGGGGGCCCGGTTGGCCCCATGCAGATGACAGCAGAGGCATGTGGCACACTCGTGGCATTATGAATAGGACACAGAGATGGGGGACCAGACGTCTCAGCGCCCTGCTGTGCCGTGTGATGGCCTCATCTGTTTTCCCATTGCTACTCCAATACATCTGCAGCTTGTTTCCTTCCTAATTAAGATTTCACTGTTCTATTTGTCATAGGTTGGATAGGATATCACAGAGGGTAGTTTATCCATAGTTTTGGATTAATTGCTGGGTAATTCACCACACACAATTGTGCTATGAGTCTGAGCAAGAACACCAACGATAATAATTCAGCTACTTTTTTTATTATTATTATCCTTGAGTGTTATTTTTACAGATAAACCTCCAGGGGAATTGGTTCTCTGAACTATTTGTCTCAGCATATTTAAAATATTCATTAACAATAAGTGAAGCTTACATGTGTGGAGCCATTTCGGCAAATGTTTAGAGGCAGACTTGTTTTTAACTGATTATGTATTTAACAATAAATACATGTTGCTTTTGGCTTTCTAAACGATTTGTTAAGAAGGCATTTTGGGGTGGTGACTGTCTTCTATTTCACAAGAAAGATGATTTCACAGAAAAAGGCTTGTTTCTAACTTTGCAAATAATATGTTTGTAAAAAAAATTAAAACATAAAAAATACAGCAATGTTCCAGAAGAGAATTACGATAACACTACCTATTAAATGCATACGTTTCTGTTTATGCTAGTACAGATTTGACTTTAAAAAGCTCAATTGCATCTACAAAGCATGTGTGAAAAGTCATAACAAAAATGCGTGTGTGTGTGTGTGTGTGTGTGTGTGTGTGTGTGTGTGTGTGTGTGTGTGTGTGTGTGTGTGTGTGTGTGTGTGTGTGTGTGTGTGTGTGTGTGTGTGTGTGTGTGTGTGTGTGTGTTCTGATTTAGTATCATACTGCCAAACTATCACAGAAAGGTCTTCAATAAAATGAAAACAAATCCTCACTCTTCAGTGTGGTTTCTATTGTGTCAACAAGGAAGGATGTCTTTGTATGGTTTAATTCAACAATAGCATTTGCAATTGGGGTTTTGGGCATCTCAAGGGCATTCCTGGTAAAATTACTGAGACTCTGCACCATTTATCACAGGCTGACATGTGTCATGTTCCTGATTCTGGTGCAGAGAGGTTACAGCTGAAGACAGCTCTCTCTTTGTTGAGCAGTCATCAAAGGCAACATCTTGCACTTAAAAAAAATACTGAGAAAAAAATACTTAAAAATATGTGTACATATATATATATATATATATATATATATATATATATTTATATATATATATTATATTTTTATGTGTGTGTGTGTGTGTGTGTGTGTGTGTGTGTGTGTGTGTGTGTGTGTGTGTGTGTGTGTGTGTGTATTTAGACAGTGAATGCAATGTTATTGTTGATTCATCACAAATTAGTTACAGAATGCATTACAGTATGTTTGTTGTTGCAACAATTTAAAACAAGGGCAAATGTTCAGAATGAGGTCCATAGATGGTAATATAAAAATGGTCAAGTTAGAGACTTATTCACACTGTATTCACCTTCTAGCCTGGCAAGCCATCCTACATATGTAAATACACTGTGTGGCCAAGGGCCATTGAACCCACCCAGCCTTGAGCTGGAATCTATGGTTGTCTTTTATCTCCTCACACACCTGGACAGCGCTTGGGCCAGTCAGAGCAATGAACAACATTATGTACTCACTCCTACCGATGTCAGTCAACATGGCAGTCCACCATACACCGTCAAAGACGAAGCAAATGCATCATTTTCCAAAATAAATGACTTAGTTACCTAAATCTGCTCATGTCTCAAAGAAAAGCCGAAGGCTAAAAAGTCTAAAGTTGATACCATAGCTGTTTCAAAATGAGCACCATTCCAGAGCTAATGCCAGTTTTGCTCATTTTCTCCATTGCAGCCCTTATGTTATGCCTGCCTAACATTAGCCCTTTTAGCAAGACACACCATGCCGGCAAATCGGCGTAATATTACCGCATTGGTGTTTCTTATAAACGTGCCATACCAGCATGGCGTTGCATGAATTTTGCGGCATTCATCCCCCCTTGCTTGCTAGTAATATTGTGATAATGGTCTGTCTTCTAAACAGCTGTTGGCACAACAGAGGGGGTGTCATGATGACATGGGGGAGCTAATTCCGAGCTCCAGCCGACAACTATATTGATGAAAGTAAATACCGGCAATAAGTTTTGCTTTTGGAATAAATCAGCTGAGACGGCAAACTGGAGCTGAAGCTCAGATCATCAGAGACTGCACAAGGATTGATGGGGACAGACACCTTTAGAGTGGCTTGTTAAAAAAACCTAATGATCACGGCTTCAATCGCAATAAAAACCCAGTTATGTCCAAGATAAACGGAAGTCCGCTACAGCGCAGAAACTGCCCCCATACCCCCTTTATGCCACCATCACCTAATCTTTATTTAAAAAGGACACAATTGCACCACATTACCACCACAGTCTGACCACTTATAAACGACCTAAGGGTCCCTGATGCTGCCACAGCGTTGCGGCAAATTGATGGCATTGTTTTGTAAAAACGACTATAGAGCGCCGTGATTAGCGAAACAGGTAAAAACATTTTTTTAAGATATATAGCAGAAAGTAAATGATAGTCTTGGTGTAATCTGCAGGTGTATTTTAAAAATCATGAAAGGAACAATAGTCTACCCTTGCTTATCATAGAGCATAATAGCTCAGCAATTGTTTGGGGTATAAAAATACTTCCATAATCAAGATGTGGTGGTTTGTTGTCATTGGATGAAGATCATGGGAGCGTAGCCATGAAGTGAGACCAGCGTATGCTAGCATTGTTAGATTGTAAAGAATTTAAAGTTGTACTGTCCACTCTGGCTTCAAGACTTCATGACAGCCTCGTCAAGTTCAATCAGTATCATGTTAGTGTCGTGTAGTCTTCTAGAGGGAAATCTGATGCAGTTTGACTGAGTTGTGTCATGATCAGAAGAGTTATACATTTGCAGTGTTGGAAGTAATGTGGTACAAAAGTAATTAATTACTGTAATGCATTGCTTTTTGCTGTAATATGGTAATGTAAGGCATTACAGGGAAAGAAAATGATAATATTTACTCGGTACAATTGCCAGTAACGCGGTTGTTATATCTGACTGTTTTTAACAGCAATCCTAGCTCAGACACCACATCACCTTCCACATATATGTCATGAGCTCACTGAGCGCCAGATTACCAAATTCATATTGAACTTGTTTTGGTGAAAGTAACTTAAAATAATGCAAAAGTAGTGTAATGCCTTACGTTTTAAAATCAGTAATATTGTAATGTAATGAATTACTTTAAAATGAGGATGACAAGTAATAAATAATGCATTACAGTTTTGAAGTAACTTGCCCAACACTGTACATTTGTAGATTCTCATGGAGGGATTTTTGTTCAGATTTGTAAAATGTAGTAAAGGTGCATGAGTGTACGATGAAAACTAACAGGGTAAATCAGATATAAATTTGATTTATGCTGCTGGGGGGTTTCAAAGTTTATTGCAATACAAAAATATGTTGTGCATGCTCATACAAGCACCTTTTGCATACCACAACCTTTTAACAGGTCCTGTAAGCCCCGCAAAGACTTACTGAGGTCCCTGAGGTCCAGTGATCAGAGCCTACTGGTTGTGCAGCACACGAGGCTAAAGATCAAAGGTGACAGATCATTTGCTGCTGTGGCCCCAGACTCTGGAACTCTCTCCCCCTGAGCCTGAGATCAGTGGACTCAGTGGTCTCCTTTAAAATGCAGCTGAAAACTCACTTGTTCAGGTTTGCTTTTGTGTGACCTTCATCACCCTCTCCTTGTTCTGCTCTCCCTACCTATTCCACCTTCCTCAGGATCCACTGATTTCCCTCTTTCCTATTCACTCTGTCTTTCTTTACATTTTTAATCACAATAGTCTATTTTGTCGTCGTCGTCTTCCTTCGAATATCTGGGTCCAGGTTGCGGGGGCAGCATCCCAACTATGGAGCTCCAGACTGTCCTCTCCCCGGCCTTCTCCACCAGCTCCTCCGGCAGGACCCCAAGGCGTTCCCGGACCAGATTGGAGATGTAACCTCTCCAACGTGTCCTGGGTCGACCCGGGGGCCTCCTGCTGGCAGGACATGCCTGAAACACCTCCCCAGGGAGGCGTCCAGGAGGCATCCTGACCAGATGCCCAAACCACCTCAACTGGCTCCTTTCGATCTGGAGGAGCAGCGGTTCTACTCCGAGTCCCTTCCGAATGTCCGAGCTCTTCACCCTATCTCTAAGGCTGAGCCCGGCCACCCTACGGAGGAAACTCATTTCAGCCGCTTGTATCCGCAATCTCGTTCTTTCGGTCATTACCCAAAGCTCATGACCATAGGTGAGGATTGGGACGTAGATCGACCGGTAAATCGAGAGCCTGGCTTTCTGGCTCAGCTCCTCTTCACCACGACAGATCGGCTCAGCGTCCGCGCCACTGCAGATGCTGAACCAATCCGCCTGTCGATCTCCCGATCCCTCCTCCTACCCTCACTCGTGAACAAGACCACGAGATACTTAAACTCCTCCACTTGAGGTAGGACCTCTCCCCCGACCCGGAGTTGGCAAGCCACCCTTTTCCGGTCGAGAACCATGGTCTCAGATTTGGAGGTGCTGATCCTCATCCCAGCCGCTTCACAATCGGCTGCAAACATACCCAGCAAGAGCTGAAGGTCAGAGCTGGATGAAGCTAGGAGGACCACATCATCCGCAAAAAGCAGAGACGAGATTCTCCTGCCACCAAACTCGACACACTCCATACCACGGCTGCGCCTAGAAATTCTGTCCATAAAGGTAATGAACAGAACCGGTGACAAAGGGCAGCCTTGGCGGAGTCCAACCCTCTCCAGGAACAGGTCCGACTTACTACCGGCTATGTGGACCAAACTCACGCTCCTCTGGTAAAGGGACTGAATGGCCCTTAACAAAAAGCCACCCACCCCATACTCCTGGAGCGTCCCCACAGGGAGCCCCTGGGGACACGGTCATAAGTCTTCTCCAAATCCACAAAACACATGTGGATTGGTTGGGCAAACTCCCATGCCCCCTCCATCACCCTTGCAAGGGTATAGAGCTGGTCCACAGTTCCACGGCCAGGACGAAAACCACATTGCTCCTCCTCAATCTGAGATTCAACTATCGATCGGACCCTCCTCTCCAGTACCTTGGAGTAGACCTTTCCAGGGAGGCTGAGGAGTGTGATCCCCCTATAGTTGGAACACACCCTCAGGTCACCCTTCTTAAAGATGGGGACCACCACCCCTGTCTGCTATTCCACAGGAACTGCCCCCGATGACCACGCAATGTTGCAGAGACGTGTCAACCATGACAGCCCTACAACATCCATAGCCTTGATACCCAGGACGAATCTCATCCGCCCCCGGGGCTCCGCCGCTGTGTAGTTGTTTGACTACCCCAGCAACTTCTGCCCCCGAGATTGGACAGTCCATCCCCAAGTCTCCCGGCTCTGGTTCCTCCTAGGAATGCACATAGGTGGGATTGAGGAGCTCCTCAAAGTATTCCTTCCACCGTCCGACTATAGCCCCAGTTGACGTCAGCAGCTCCCCATCCCCACTGTAAACAGTGTGAGCGAGTTGCTGCCTCCCTCTCCTGAGGCGCCGGACTGTTTGCCAGAACCTCTTTGGAGCCGATCGATAGTCTTTCTCCATGGCCTCACCAAACTCCTCCCACCCCCAAGATTTTGCCTCGGCAACTGCCACTTTATTATCATGCATTATGTTTAATCATTTTCTAAATTCTTTTTTATATTTTTACATTTTTTTATTTTAGTGAAGCGCCTTGTGATTTTCATCTTGAGAGGCGCTATAAAAAATATTCTTCTTCTTCTTCTTCTTCTTCTTCTTCTTCTTCTTCTTCTTCTTCTTCTTCTTCTTCTTCTTCTTCTTCTTCTTCTTCTTCTTCTTCTTCTGTCTTGGCAAGAAATTTCAACAAACTAACCTAAATTTCAAGATCCTGTTTAATTCAAAGGGCTTCAAATGTTCCACTTCTCATCCATTGAGAATTGACAAAACTCCTCGGATGTGAAGCAAAATGTCTTCAAGAAACCAAAGAAGTCCAGCTACCTCCATTCAAACCCCTTTAGATTACCATGACCTGGATGACTGAGAACCTTCACCAGCATCCAGTCTTATTGTATTTGTTAATTCTAGTTAAAAATTAGCTGAAAATGTCTGTGTAGTTGCAATTGTTTCATTTTATGATGAGATAGTTTAGAATATAGCTGTATTTTTCAATGTTAAAGGGGACAAATATCCATTTGTTTTCAATCAGTGTTGTAGGAACTGTGCCTAAAACATGCTGTTTCAAAAAGTCCCCAAAATACATTCTCTTATGTGCAAGAAAGGGCTGCTGCTCATCTCATCACATTCTGTTGAGCTCCTCAGTTTATAGCAGCCTGAGTGGGGATGGGTGGGCGTAGCCAGCTCCTGAACATTTTCTTAAAGTGACAGAGCCCTGAAGCAACTCATTCTGGAAAGTACTGAAAATGTCAAGAATAAAACTGCTGAAATAACTTTACGTAAGATGGGTTTATTGCAAAGAACTTCAAGAACATGTTTTGTGTTGACCATAGAACTTTAATTATATACAAAAGTAATTCGTCCCTTATAATTTTTATTTATAACCATAGATAGGAAGTTGAATTTATGGACATTTATGTGCATTACAATAATTACACTGCAACAGAGAAAGCACTAAAAAGTTCTGGGAAAGTGGCCTGTTTAAAGCACTTCAAACCCTTAATATACTTTTTTATTATTAGAAGAAAGCTAAATATTTATGCTTAAGATGAAACAATACTGATCTTTGATTCTTTTAAGGTTTGAGTTCAAAGCCAATAGCATTCCCAGATTTACAGCAGCTAACAAGAATTAATTGAATTTTGTGCAGAAGTTTCAAGAACTCAGCAGAACATCAATCTACCATATTACCTGTTCCACCATGGTGGTGCAAAGGCAGTTTAACCAAAACTGTTAGGATGACTTAAAACATCTTCTTTAAAGAATTGTGTAAAATGTTTAGCAAGCGCATCGGTAGATGCTGATGTAGTTAAATGTAATGTACCACACAAAGGGGAGGGGCATGTATAAATTCATTAATTCTACTACCATTATTTATGACTTAATATGATATACTGGTATGCTTTATAATATCACTGAATGTGCATATTTCTGGAGGAGACAGTGGAGTAATTACATAGAATGCCTTTTACCATGAATGTACAATATTAATTACAGCCGCGGTTGTTTATCAAGTGTGAAACACAGTTTAAAAGCTGTTTGGAAGATTGCCACGTTGACCCAGGAATGTCTCCGATCTTTTTCCTTCAACTACTCATAATGTGAAACGAGACATCCTTCTCCAGACCTCTGATGTGCGGTTTAATCGAGGGGGATGTGATAATAAAAATAACAAGGGGGTAAAAAAAATTAAGATGAGAAGAAAGGATCAAGGCAAAGGAGCAAGGGAAAGGACGAGCACGTCTGTTGGTAATAAACCATCGCAGCAGCTTCCAAACGTGCAGATTACCTGTTACATCTTGTGTTTTGATTTTATTCATATGCTTCACTTACCTCTTCAAAACCAGAGCTTGGTCAGGATCCTGTTTGGACTGTGTGTTATCGCAGGCATTACTCACCTAATCCTCTATTTTAATGCTGGACGGGAATCCGCACTCTGAGGGTCTAATGCACCAAGCAGAGTTTCTCCTAACACTGGGCCTTCTGACACGACTGAGCAGGCACTGACTCATCTTTGTGTCTGATATTTTACTGTAGAAGATTATGAACCTGTAAGATGTAGACTGTAGGTTTCAGAGATAGAAAAAAAGAAGATGGCCAAAATCAAAGCATCGATGAAGCAACTTTTCTTTGATGATGCTACTAAGCATTTTTTCATACCAATTTGGCTTTCATTTTTTGGTGTTCATATGCTCCACAGAGGGGGACGTTCTGCTGGAGATGTGCTCCCACAGCTGAGGATGTTGGTGGAAACATCCGTCTAGAGCACAGGAGGCAGGAGGTGGTGCAAAAAGCATGGTGTGGAAGCTGCTGTGTTTCCTTTAGCATGGTGGATGAGGATCCTTAATGCCAACTCAGTGCAAAAGTGGTATAAGGTATTAATAATACTGAGAGGTTAAAAGCAGCACACACTCTGAAGTAACAACTCTGTAAGACTGGTCTGAAACGTCTCTGCAACAACTCAGGAGGTTTACCTGGAAGAGTTGCATCGTGTTTCCTTCACTAATCTAAAGATTTCACCAGTGAGCTGGAAGGGAAACAAATCTGCAGAAGTCTCCACAGTAGACTGTATTTCTTCACTGGCCTCAAAGAAGCGATCAAAGAATATTTTCTCTATCAATTTTACAAAAATGTTTTACGGTTTGATCTTTCTCCAATTGCACAAGTTAGTTCAGATTTGCATTCCTTGTCTTTTTGAAAAACCAGCAGCAGTTACATGCAACCACACAAAAAAGAATTATCAGATAATTGCAGCTTTTGTTTGAAATCTCAAATTAATCTAAACTGCAGTAATGATGTTAAAAGGCCAAATAAGAATTTAAAAAAAAGCTATGGATTCTTGAAAACAGTTGCACGTTTAAATTAAATCCTTTTCTCCTGTCATCATTTACCATAAAAATGCATCAAGGGTTCAGTGTCTATGAAATGTATCCACGTTAAGGATCAAATCATAGGAATAACCCAGTTTCTGATATTTTCTTTAAAAAAAAGTTTACACCAGGTATGTGATATCTGGTTTTCTATCAAGAGGGGATTTTTTTTTTTACTTAGAAGCAGAACTGTTCTGCAGGACATACTTTGGTGAATATCTGCATACAAACGTATGTTTTAATAAGTGTTTTAGCATTTTTTACCTGAGGTTTTTCCTTTCAGTGACAGAAAAACAGCCACTAATTCCAAACCAGCTCTTTTTTTAAAGGTGTGCAGCTTTTTTTATTTTTCAGCCAAAGAGAAGGATTATCACTGGCGGTTTAATGCTGCAGATAAGTGGCTCTCTAAAGCTTCCTTTTATTACATGTCAGCGTTGTATATGTGTGTTGTGTTTCTGTAACACATGCTATGCTTGGAGAGCATTACATGTTCAGCTTTATGAGAACAGGCCAGAGCCAGGAATTAGACTGAGCCACGTGTCTTCACTGCCCTCTACAGGACTCCCTTCATTGGCTTTCTGCCCTCAAAACCCTTTATCCAACCAATCTTTGAAATAGTTGTTTGACTTGGTATGAAGTGGTTTTAAAACACCTTATGAGTAGGATTTAGATTTTAAAACTAAGAAATTAAATAAAATGTTGGTTTATTAGCCTTATTTTGTCAGTTGTACAGTTAAAAGTGTTAATTTCCTTTAGGACACCAGGTTATTTCCCATTTAGATGCTGGGATTAGTTTAAAATGTTATAAAAAGCCTTAAATAATAATATCTACCACTAAAGTAACTGATCCAGGTTTGCACCAAGTTTGTCCTTAACTCGTCTGAATCGATTCATAACATTTAAAATGTTGGTACCTGCCTCTGCATCTTTTGTTTCATAACTTTTTTAAGTCCTGCGGATAAAAAAGTTCGGATCTGTGAAGAAAACATAAATGAAAGAAAATAACACTCTGAAGAGCGAGCTATTATTTCAGCCCAGTGGTGAATCGAGAAGTGATGAGAAATCTTATGTTTACAGGAAGATCGACACTAATCAGGTCAAGTCATGACTCTGCATTTTGGAGAACATTGTCTCAAACCTTTGTTTCCACCTGTGAGCTATGCTTAACTCATTAGTAACACTTTACAATAAGGATCCCTTAATTAATGGTACTTAGTACATTATAAAGCATTAATAAACAAAGGGTCCCTTTATTAACATATTCACAGTACCGTTATTGTTAATTATTAAGTCCTTAAGGTATGGACAAAGGGCTAGGGGGATTTCTGCTTAATAATGCATTACAAAATATGAATAAGCAGTTGTTAATACTTTATTTGATAGTTTATTAATGCTTAATAATGCACTAAGTAATGTTAATAAAGGGACTCTTATTGTCAAGTGCTACCAACTCATCCTAATCTGTATTTTTGCCCTCATTGCACTTGTGTGTCTATTTCTCAGTAAATAAGGGACATTTTCTGCAGTCTGATTCAACTACGTCTAAAAGTCCAGGTTTATGTTCATGTTTAAAGCTACACATCAACACGTTTAGCTTCTTAATCAAACCAGATGTCATAGCGTGCATCATCAGAGCATAAACTAGTCACATATTTGAAATCTTCACAAAATGTCCATCACACAGGACCTTAGGTGGGAGCCATCCATCAGCTCCCTGCTCAAAAAGGCCCAGTAGAGGATGTACTTTCTGCGGCAGTTGAAAAAAGCCAAGCTGCCGGCCCAGATGATGGTGCAGTTTTACACGGCCATCACTGAGTCCATCCTCACCTCCTCCATCACTGTGTGGTACGCTGGAGCCACAGTTAGGGACAGAAATAGACTGCAGCGCATTGTGCGCTCCACTGAGAAGGTGATTGGCTGCAGCCTTCCATCTCTCCAGGACCTGTACGTCTCCAGAACTCGGGGGCGTGCAGGCCGGATAGCAGCTGACCCTTCTCACCCGGGACACAGACTTTTCGAGCCGCTTCTCTCAGGCAGGAGGTTACGGTCCATCCAGACCAGAACCTCCCGCCATAAGAACAGCTTCTTTCCATCTGCCGTTAGACTTGTGAACAGCTTATAATACACAACCATGTTCATCTGCTGTACTTGACAGAACGTCACGTTATCGGCCATATTACCATTACCTGCCTTTTTTATAGCTGAATGTTTTATACTAGTTTTATTATATTTTATTCTACTTATTCTATTTTTGAAATGTATTATTCATGTTATATGTAGCACATTAGTACCGAAGCAAGTTCCTAGTTTGTGAACTGCTTGTTCACTGACAATGGCAATAAACCTTTTCTGATTCTGATTCTGAAATTTTGACCCTTGATTTTTATTTTTTTCTTCCTCAGTTTGAGGCAGCTGAGGTAAATGTGCCAAACTGCCTTATTTAAGTCACACACACACACACACACACACACACACACACACACACACACACACACACACACACACGACTCAGCTTGGCTGACTTTGACCACACTCATGCCAGTTAGACACCAAAACTACAATAATCATGAGACAGTCATCAAATCAGCTGATTGTTTGGTACTTTTTGGCAGAGTACCATCATTTGCATATTGTGTGTTGTGTTTATTTTGAGTAAGTTGACTCAAATCTAAAATCTCTTCATGTAAACATGCAGAAAGTTCCTTAGAAATGTCTATTTCCATCGTCCGATTGTCAAATCTAACATTCATCCCAGCAGCAGATAATGGAGGTGTTGTGTTCTGCTGCTACTCATTTGTTACGTGTCAAAATATACTTGCTTTCACATTCAGAGGGGCAGCGATGACAAGCTGGTGTTGCATGAGTGTGTGATTGTGCAAGGCGTGTACAGCCGAAGTCAAACAAGCTGCACTAATCTGGCATGATCTGTGACTTTTCCCTCATCATCTCATTGAGTGTGAGGTCTTGGGTGTGGTTATTAAGGACACTGATATAAAATGGGCTTTCTGCTTGCTCGCTGATTATTAGTCACTGCTTGGGCAGCTGCGGATGAGATCAGCTGGCTGCAATTCAAGAGATTGGTTTTAATAAGTTTATGCTGCTAAATTTGAAATAAATAAAAATAAGTGCCACGGCAGGTAAAATGACGCGCTCTGGGCTGTGGAGGTTACAAAAATGCTAATTTAGCCAGAAGTGCCCGTCAGAATCTGTGTAAGGTAAAGTAACACGTTACTTAGAAGCGCTGGAGGGGAGCAGACTTTGTTCCAGCCCTGAAAACAGTGTCAGGTTGTGTTAGCACAGTTGAGAGGTGCTACCCACAGTTTAAACCCGTGTCCAGGGGTACGTAACTTTCCTGCAGCCTCTGACCTATCCACTTTAGCTGTCTCTGGGGTTAATTCTATGTCCTAGAGCTGAAACAACAGGATCACAGCCACAGCACTAATACTCAATAGACATTGACCTACTTTGTTGGATTATACGGGTAAAAAAACTGATCCTCTGCCCTAATGCCAACAATGAAAATGATCTAATGGTCGTAACTGCTCTGTTTAATCTGAGAGCATGCTCATGTTCTTAATTTCTCATTATGGGAATGCAGTCCCTCCTGATGGGATTAAATGCCCTGCCCTGGATCTTTGCCATCTGAGCTTTCCATAAAATAACACAAGGCAAAAAGAAATAAACATCTGGCTCGACACAAACTATTTCCTTTGTTTTTATTTTCTTAAATGGTATTCAGTGTTTGGTTTGTGCACAAACGTGGTGCTGAGAATGTCATCCTTATTAAGAGTTCACAACAACTTACAACAAAACCAGATCAGATTCGCTTTTACCAGTAAAAATATGAAATGTAACTTGTTAGCCTAACAAATCAGTGCTTTGTCCTTCAGCTGCACAATTTTAATAATCTTGCATATTAAAATATGCCTACAAGTCTTTTCCTCATTTGTCAGAAATCTAATACATCCATGTAATGTTTTACATTGTTTTATGCTCATATACATTATCTTGCAAGTCATTTCTTCCTCTGCAGAGCAATGCTCAAATGGACTCTGAGTGCCCTCGGCTGCTTGTACGTCTAATATGAACAATCAAAATCTATTTTTTTGCTCCATTACATTACCACCAGGGGGCACTTGATTCATCAAGCGTGCAATGTGGTGTTTGACAAATTGCCGTAGAGGTAACACATGTACTCAGCGAAGGGATTAGGGAGAGAACTGGGTTTACAACCAGCCTCCCACCTTCTCAAGCCTCTGATTGTCTCTGTGTTTGCTCTTTCTGGATCACGACAGCCAGCTGCTGATGCGGATGAGCTGCTTCACTATTTCTACTGTTATGTTTAAAATGAAGTGCGCACAGGATGGTTGGCTTAAATTTAAATGATTCTGTTTATGGGCAGTGTTGCCACCGTCTGAGGAACTGGTCACCCCTAAGTTTGCTTACTTCTCTATAAGAAAGTCTTGTATGATAATTTTAGAGTGGAGAGGGCATGCTTATCTAAATCTGTTTAGTAAGTTTGTCCTTCACAGCTAAAAGATAGTCTGTAAAATGAGAAACCAAAGCTTGCCGATATCAGATTATGATTCTCTGAATCCTGTCCCGCATTGTTTTTCAAATAGATTAAAGACCAAGTTCACTCTTTTTTTTTCAGTCATCTCTATGAACGTCTTACGCGTTGATCTCTGTGGAAAAAAGCTCTTGCGCACCTGTTTCAGGATCTAGAAAGGAGTCAGCGGAAAAGTCAGCAGACAGCAGGATTATTTCCTGATATTCAGACTTCTTGCTTCTGACTGGCTGACAACAATGCAACTGATGTTTTATCTCTGCAGATAACTCAAGCCTGAGGGAGTTCTGCTGTGTTGTGAAGTCGCTTATGCTAACTTCTATCACAGCCTTCTCCATCGCGAGCCAAAATTGTTGAGTTCATGCTATTTTGACAATGTGACGTGCAACTGACCAGTTTTTAATCTGAGAGTTTCCCGGTCTATTTTCTCTCAGCAGCTAACCCCTACTTCACACTGAAAGCATCAGTGGCACCATACAGCAGCAGAATGTCACTGCTTCAAATTATAATCCATAGTCTATGTGGGTGATTCAAATCAGCCGCGATGCGGACATTTTGATACACAGAAGGCACACCACACCACTATAGATAGAATTGGGTTCTATTTTTGCTGTGAGCCACTTCTGGTACACGACTATTTCCTCAATTAACATTGGTCTAGACCGGAAATCACATATGGTTTCAGTGTAAAATCCACAGTAATTTTCAAAATAAAAGACAATTGAAGCAATGCTATTTCATATCTATGTAGATTACGTCATTACAAGTGACACAATGGCTAATTGACTCCCTGCATCATTCCAGAAGTGCAGTGGTGTGTTTTTCATGGTTTTAATCCTGGCAGTGGAGAGGAACAACATCATAAATGACATCAAACAGCGATATCAGGGGTAATGCAGGAAATAGGGGTAGAAGTATGCATGTGAAACTCAGAGTGACCAATGTCTCAAAAAGAACACGTAGAGAAGTTTCTCAGTGAACTTGGTCTTTGTCATGGATTTTATCAATATGTTTATCAATAACCCATTTCCTATAGTGAAGAGAGAAGGAGACAATGAGCAGACAAGTCAAACAGTTATAACTGTGGCGTGATGCACGATGCAAAATGCCCCAAACATCCGGTCACAGAGTTTATTTATACTGAGACAGAGATAGACAGAGAGAGAGAGAGAGAGAGAGAGAGAGAGAGAGAGAGAGAGAGAGAGAGAGAGAGAGAGAGAGAGAGAGAGAGAGAGAGAGAGAGAGAGAGAGAGAGAGAGAGAGAGAGAGAGAGAGAGAGAGAGAGATTGTCTGTGTGTGGTCAAGAATGTGTGTGTGGGTGTGTCATGCAAAGAGGCATAGAGCAATACATTTACATTCAGTTGATTGAGTCCATGATCAAGACTTAATAAACCATAATTTTCCCATAACAGTCTTTAAATCAGGAGTGGGACAAGTCCGAGACTTTGACTTTAGTTTCACTAGAATCACACAAAGGCTCATGAGTGAACTTTGTTCCTCTGAAGAATTTATAGGAGACTTTGACTTTCACCGCTAAATGTTCCAAACATTTTCTGTACCAATGAATACTTTAAATTCATAATATGGCGGTTTAATCATTTATGGCAGTCAAGATGCATGGTGATGCAACTGGAAGGTGCAGGTTTGAATCCAGCTTGCACTGCCTTCCTGTTCAAAGTTTTGGTGCCTTGTCCATGGTGTCCCCCACCTCACTCACCTGATGGTTGCTGGAGATAGACGCCAGCTCCTCTCTTACTCCAATAAGGATAAAGCAGATAAAATGACGGCTGCACGAATGGACGCCCATATCTACTGTCAGAGATTTGAGACTTGCACCTCATAGACGCTAGGCTCAGCTTAGACGACACAACTTGTAAACATCTCTGGCTTGTGAATACTTAATGAGACTCCTGAAATTCCGTTATGATTTTCGATTTTGCTGCGCCACCCCAAGATTATCGGTGACCCCATCTGGCCTCCATTTGATAAAGTCCTGGAGGCGCCTCTATATGTAAGCCTACTAAAATACTTCACAAATATCTGCATTTACTTCATTTCATTTGACGTAAACATTAATAAACTGCACTGGGGATGAAATAGCAGATGGGACATCTTATTCCAATAAAGAAACGTGGGTGAGAAGTTCACTGACTGTTTAATCCAGCGTTTCTCTCAAATAAATACGCTGTAATTTGCAGATGAAGACGTTTAAGCCGAATCCACGAGGGTGTTTTATGGTAATCAGCTCATGTATTGAAATGTCTTGCTGTTGTTTACATTCATATTTATCAACAAAAAAAGGAGGACACATTCTTTGATCAGCACACAGCTTGTAGCGTATTCGCCAATCTATCACTACAAATTTGGATAAAAAAAGCCAACAACTCAAAGAGCTGAATAAGCAGAAAAGGTGTCTAAACCTGAGGCTTTCAGTGTGCCTAATAACACAAACGTGACATGTCGTACATCATACAACCCATTACCACTTAGCTGTATGAAACAAGATGAAAATATGCAGAGTGTTGACAGATCAGAGCATGGATTTGCATTACCCAGTGGTGTTTTGTCTTTGTTTGCTGGAGAGGAACATGTTTCAGATCCAAGGGATCCTTTAATTAAACTGTACAAAGAATCATTAAAATCACCAATCTTCAACAGGAATACTCCTAAAATCTAACCATAAAACTTAGAAATCTCAAAATATGACTTTTTTTGTTAAAGCACAGCTGTAACATCTATATTTAAAGCTTGTACCTTTAAGTTCAAAGAGTCAACCCTAGGGGGCCGAGTCCTATGAATTATTTGCAAGGGAAAAGGCATGATGCATCTTTTAACATGTGCAGTCATTGCAGAGTGCAAAACCTACAAATGTCATGTCCACTTAAGTTCAAAAGTAATTGGTCAGGCTGCACAACAAGGCGCAGGGGTAACGAGGCAGTTTGCCACTGTAACAGACTCAAATGACATACGGAGCAGCGTGTCGGTGAGCTAATCGAGCGTTTCTCACAGGGAGACGCTGCAGTTTTGTTCTCTTAGCAAATTAAACACAAAGAAATTTGCTACTTTAAAAATTATGATTTTCTCCCTATTTTTCTGCCTTCATCAAAGTCTAAATTATATAAATTCTTAAATCAAATCTAAAAAAATACAAATGCATGAACATAAAATAGCAAGTTTCCATGATTTAAAGAGGCAGGTTGTTGCTTTCTTGTGCTTTATGTTTGCAAAAGTGTGACATGCAAGAGTGTAGGCCATCAAAAGGGCAAATGGGGCATGGTGTGTGCATTAGGGTAGGCTCTCGGAGCGTCAACATGTCCCTGTGGTTTCCAACAGCTGCAAGAACCGGGGTGACAATAAAGGAAGCAGGTGATGAGCTCCAAGTGGACCCTCCACCACGCTGCAGCCTGCAGTGGATTTCTCCACGCCCATGAGGTGTTTTATGTCAGATCTGATCAAATACAGCTCAGATCACAATGCACACAGAGTTTTAGTTCAAATTTAGAAACAGCACAGAGTTTAACAGCCAACATTTAGATTTAAACATGCAACAGAGAAGGGATGTTTTACATCTTTGTTGTGGGGCTGAACGCATGGTGAAGGATGCAAAACTGCATTCAGTCATTTAAATCCAAACAGACTTTGCAACAAGCTATTTTTGGCCTGAAATAAGAAAATGTTGCATATCTTATTAAATCTTTATGTCAAACAAACAAACATGAAACTCATCTGATTTGACAGGACTATAAGCTGCAGCATCATAAACCTCAAATCTACTGTTTGAAGGTGAAGTTGATGCTGCTTCACAACCATCACATTTCCATCAGTTGGTAAGTGGGTCACAGGACTGTACATGACCCAGACATGGGTCTCGGCCCTCGGGGTCATGGGTCAGTCAGGCATGAGGTGACAACTGAGCGCCTCTGATTTGACTCCCAGTTAGGTGGCCTGAGTGGAGCCCCTGAGTCGTGTACGACCAAAGACCGATTCAGCGAGGAACCCTGGGGTTCACACGGTCAGAGTCACATGTCTGCAGAAGGACAAATCTATGTTAGGCTTTGATCTGCAAGGCTTTCTTGATTTCTGTTCTTGATGTCTAGCTATTAAATATTTTTATCCATATACACAAACATCTACACAAACCCTAACCCAAAACATAAAAATAACTTAAAAAATCTACAAGCAGTAAATAGCTTTAATATTACACAGTAAAAGCTTTGAAAGTTTCTATAACAACCATGTATCTTCAGATTATTTCAGCAGTTAATGTAAAATTCGGACCCCACCAAGTTTTTTTCTTATTATTAAAGCTACCCAACCGCAAATAAAAATAGTCAGGGGATCGACATATCCCTAGGACCGACCAACTGTTTGGGCTAGAAAGTCTGAGTGGAGGATATTAAGCTGCAGTACTAATTAATTCGACTGACCTGCGTAACCCTGAGACGATTCATACTCCAGACTGTAACATCGTTATTGATCTCGGGAATGCTTCAGTGGACTCCCAGCGCTTATCTCACCATTAAAAGCATCTCTTGTGACGAACCACAATTTAATTAGATGGCAATCACAGCTAACAATGCACGGCTAGCATCACAAAAAAAATCTGCACATTAGCGCTGGCAGTGATAAATTTCAGTGTCCCAGCAGGGATGGCGAACATCCTCAGCTTTACCCGATCTCTGCATCATTCATTTGGTTTACAACTTTATTTTAAAAGAAAATGATTAAACATGTAGTTTTAAGCAATATAAAAATAGTGGTGTTTTGCTACTTTAGCTATATTTTACCAGTTTGTGGTTTATTTTATTTTATTTTTTTGCATTTAATTGAATTGCATTTGTAATTATTTTAATCCTTCTGTTCAACAAAACTGATCTGAAATGATTTGCAAGAAAAATCTTGTTTCTAGTTCAATCATGAACAAACAAGCTGTGGGTTTTGTGCAGCTTCACCAGAAACATGCCCAGGTTTCCATCCTTCTATGAAAATCAGTAGGTCATACAACTAACCACCAGATGGCAGAATAAAAAGTAAACACCTCTACAGACTTTTCTTTTTACACAAATTAGGCTAAAATATGAGGAAAACGAGCATAAAGAATACACTGGAGTTAGTAATTATATGGTTCTAAGAAATTACCACTGGCACATTAAAGAGATGTGATTAAATCAGCGGCATGAAGAAAAAATAGGTTCAATGTTCAAAATTCACTGAAAATGACACTCTGCAGATGAAATGTACATTTACTGGATGCGCTCATCAGTATAATGTATCATGTGTGAATTAACTAACCTGAAATGTGAAACCTTCATCAAAAGGGTCACGATGACAACAATGAGATGACACTCTACTTTTGGCCGGGGAAAGATTTAGAGACCAGAGGCTAATAGCGGCGACGCATTCGTCTGTCATCTCTGTATTTAAAAATCCCTTGCACTCCATTTTCTACTGTTTGTTTATATTAACCTCTGGTTGAACTCTCTTTAGTAGCAGCCTCTTTTGCCAGAAAGTTCAGTGAACATTCAACATGGAGGCAGAGAGCATGTCATCTCAAATCTATTAGCCCACAGGGGAGATTTCAGCATCCAGTGTGTGTGGGTGTGAGTGTGTGTGTGAGTGGGTGTGTCTCTCTCCCCTCCTCTCACTCTCACTCTTATACATAGACACACACACACACACACACACACACACACACACACACACACACACACACACACACACACACACACACACACACACACACACACACACACACACACACACACACACACACACACTAGGTGCTCCACTAGCCCACACACTTTTCATACTGATGATGCATGTAAGTGAGATTATTGCACGGAGTGGCCTGGTGCTGACCTCTCCTTTTCACTCATGCCTAATAATCTCATCATACCATGCACTACATCACTCTGCTGCAGAGTCTGTGGCTAACAAACTAAAGTAATAGAAGGACAACCTGTCTGCAAAAATTTTACTTGGTTTCAAGGTTTCCTCTTTAATAGTGTAATTATTAAACAATAAATCTGAATTGTACAATGTGTAACCGTATAGCTAAGATGTGCATAAAGCATGACTTAAATGGACCTGCCTTTTTATCCAAACACTAGTCTATAATGCAAATTTGACTCTCAAAGACCCAAGTCAATTTTCTGACCCTTCTCCTTTGCATCCCACCAGCCCATCAGTTATAGTGCATTAAGGGAACTGAGACCATCATACAGAGTACAATCAATTTCCTTACAACCACTACAGAGCACAGTATTAATAAAAGTAGGCAAAGAAAAAAAGCAACACATGTCATCTTTTTCTGTGGTGTGATCACTAATCATAATGCTTGTGGTTGATGCAATGCAGATATGGGTATCCTAGCAACCCAACGTACAGTGTGTATGTATACATAGCCTGGCCATAATCCATAGACGGAGCTTGGTCATGGGGCAGAGTCTGCAGCTTTCTTTAAAACTCACTCCACACACAATTGGACAGTTCTTGGACCAATCAGAGCAACAAACATGACATATTCATCTCTATGGAAATCAGTCAATGGGGCAGTCTGCCATACACAATTAAAACGGGAGCAAATACATAATTTTTCTAAATAAATGACTTAGTACATCTATCTGCTCAAGTCTCAAAGAAAAGCCCAAGTCTTAAAAGTCCAAAGTTGATGCCAAAGCTGTTTCAAATAGGCTTCGTTCCTGAGCTAATACCGTGTTTGTAGTTTTCCTCCATAGCAGCTCTAGAGATAATCCCGCTGAACGTCTCTCTACAAACCAAGCCCCCACAATGCGGCTCAAAAATTGAGGCCAACCCGGAAGTACCAAAAATTGCAGTTCCACCCACATCCGCTGGAGGCTGGTGTCAGAAGCGAGCAAATCCTCATTGACCCCCATGTTAAAAATACCAATCACAGCAGAAATAAACATGTTTACAGCCTGGTTCCAAAACATGTTTTTGGTTTAAATTATCTAGTTTACACTCATTACAACTCTGAGGGGGGTGATTTTTTTACTCACTCTTCTGTTTAAGTTTATTAAAAGCCTAAAATTCTGTATAATTAATGAGCATCAGACCCACGTGACCACAGAGCTAGCTCCGTGGAAAGGCCTCAGTAGAGCCTCAGTCTGGCCTGGAAACTGTTCCGGGATTTTGAGTCTCTGTGTTTGTGTATTCTTTTTTGGATATTTTTTGTGCAATTGTTGGACAAAATGACTTTATGTGGCATTAATTGCACTAATAGAGCGTCCAAGGAGTCTCCACCTCATTTTTTTCGGTAAGTAAAATTATATTTATGTATTTTAGGTCACTGCTGAGCTGAGCTTAGATTTTAACATGTACTGTTTAACCATGAAATGTAAATGTAATAGGGTAAAACCCAGTGCATTTAACATAATGCTGCACTTTAGAAAATGGGTTGAAATATAACATGTTGGTGGAGCTGGGTTCCAACTATCGGCTTGTAGAGCTCTCGGGAGACCAATGTTTTCTACCCGTTTCTCCCCTCCCCACAGCCCGGTGCATCTCTGTCTGATCACAGCTTCTGTCTGCTGCGCGGGCTGCTGGGTTTCAGCAGCTTTCGGGAGACCTCTGTGTTCCACCCGGTTTTACCCAGCAGTCAGCCGGGCGTATCTCTGACTCAGAAGCTCTGGTGTTGTGCACAATTAACTCCGGTTGTAGCTAGGGTGCTACCTCCGTTAGCTTAGCTGCACCTCCGTGTTAGCTTTGGGTTAGCTTCAGGTTAGCTTGTAGCTAGTTCCACCGGGTGTCGTCAGTTGAGCCCAACCTTACAGCCACACCCTCAGCTCCACCTCTCTTCCCTTTTCTGGAATTGTCTGGGCTTGACTGAACCTGTGACACGGTCAAAATGGCGGTGGTGGCCACCTCCCATTTAGCTTCAAAAACGTGTTATTGGAGCCTATGGAAATGAATTGTCCAGTACATATGTCGATGCTACCAACATAAAACCCTGTGACTGGTTGAAATTAAAGTTGTTCAGATAAATGGTATACCTGCCAAGGTGCAAATCGTTTATTAGTGCAACAATTTGTCCAGATTTCTATGCTACAGAAATCTCAAGGCTATGCAATTATAAACAAGAAGATAAGGATTTTCAGGCAAATTTATTTGGCAAAACCTCTTGTTTATAATCTGAACTCTGGAAGTGTGGGTCTAACTGTCCTGTCTATACCCCAGCAAAATGCCCAGATTTTTCATTTATTTATTTTTTTGTTTGTTTTGCATTGTTTTTGTTAGTGCACAACAATGAACATGAAGATGGGGGGTAAAACCTTAACTGCAGCCAGCCACAAGAGGGCACTTTTGTTTATTTCAGTTCCAACTTCTATGTTATAGTGCCCTGTTTAAGTTTTAGACACATTTATGGTTTAAATGAGGCATGGCATAGTGTTCTGTGTAAAACGTGGTTGACTGCATAAATGAATGAATGCATAAATGTATGAATGGCCTGGATTTGACTCCCACATGGGCCCTTTCTGTGTAGTGTTAAAAAGGTTCTCATTGTGGATTTGCATGACCAGGAACATGTATGTTTGTTTAACTTTTGACTAAATAGACCTTAGGTGTGAGCGTGTGCATGCATGGTTGTGCATGTGACCATGTACCTGACCTCTTACCTTTTGTCCAATGACCTCTGGAGATTATCCTCAGAACTCAATGATCCTGAACAAGTGGATGGAAACATGAATCAACAAATACATAAATAAATAAAAAGCAAATGGGCAAGCAGCAGAAACCTTATATTTAAAAAAAAATATAAGTGACAAAAGTATTATGTGCATGGATTGGTTTATTTTGAGGGAAAAAAAAACACAATCTCTAGCCAACTCATCTATTTTACACATTGTATTTATGATACACACACACACACACACACACACACACACACACATATATATATATATATATATATATATATATATTCTTCACATATACATATAAATCTCATGAAAAAAGACATCATTAGGTTTTTAAAACTTTCTTTTGAAGTCAGTGTGAAACACGTGACATTAGCGTTAACGGGATTTAGTCACTTGGAGTTCATCACAGAGTGACAGTCTTATTAGTGTCCTGGGGCACATGATTTAATCAACTCCTACTTAGCTCTTCAAATGACACGGTCTTATCTCCCGTCAGTCTGGAGATAACATAAAGTGGTGTTAATTTTAAATGGCAGACAGGTTACGGTTTATATCATTAGTTCACCCAAAGTAAAATCTATCTGGTCATCCAGATGCAGTGTATTCAATTCTTTAGAACTGTATGAAATAATACTAAACAACACAGTCAAGGTGGAAATGTGGTCAAATGTCACAATTAAATTAAGTCAAACGTGTTATATTGATGAAATTCATTTGTTCACTTCTATACTGATGCAGAAAAAAATCACTTCATCAAACCGTTTTGCTAAAGTCAAGATCTCACGAACATTTCCATAAAACCATTTGCTAGTTCCATTTTATTGTGTCATCATTTCACACAAAAACACACAGATGGTCGTGGTGTCCATGTTACAGACTTCACTTATTAAAGTTGCATCAGCCAGTGAGTTAGGAGCAAGAACAACAAAATTAGAAGAGTCAAAGAAAAAAATGTCTGAAATATTTGTAGATAATTTTCAACGGCTCCCTGCAGTACACATTTGCAGATATCAAATTCAATTCTAATTCAAAAATACTTTAATTTCCCTCTGGGATTAATAGAGTTTCAGTACACACAATTCTGAGAGCAGACATACATACATAGACACATGACAAGAATTGGTGACTGTGGTCATTCGCAACCCGAGTCGCACTACCGTAATAAAACAACAGGGTTTATATGAGGATGGAGTCAGGGGGAGGGGGAAAAAAGGCACTTTAGAGTTACCCTCAAGAGAGAGGGTGGCTTTGCTATGCAAAAAAAACACCTCAGACAGATATGCACACAGACCTCAGACATTACACAACATAAGTGTCCACTAGGTGGGGAGGTAGGGTTGGAATTCTCCTCACTTCAGTGCGTGCAGCCGCATGGAGCAGCGCTCATCACCTCCGTTTGGACAGGGGAGGGAGACGGTTCCACGACCTTCACCGATCACAGTCTCGCCCAGGCTGGGATAGGGAGAAAGGGTTTCCATAGCGACAGCAGCATTCCACATTTCTTCTGAGGGGGGAGTTTTCACTTCAGCCTCACAGGCTACAAGGACACCAGATCCAGATAAAGATTGTTTTGGGGACAGACAGAGATAATTTCCTCTCTGCCTTAGAGTTCTGTTGGTCTTCAACCCCTCTAGATCCAATAATGGCGTAAATAATCTATCCCAATCCGTGCTGATCCATCAACTCTCTCCTTGATGGAATCCGCCTTCTGTGCCAGAGCCTGAATTTCAGCCAAAGTTCCAAGCTTATGACTCAGCTCGACAATTATATGAGTTTGTGAGTTCACAGCACGATGCATTCCATCCCTGAGCTCAGGGACTGAGCCAATAATCCTCAAAAGCTCGTTAGTTTTCCGGTAAGCCAGGTAACCGCTCAGGCCAAACAGCAGGAATCCAGACACCAAAACAACAAATATCCAGACATCTTCAGAATCCTCTACAGACAGTTGAGAGAGGCAGATCATGTTCCACTGTTTCCAGGAGTCCATGATATGCCCAGCTGGCTCTGTCCCAGAGTGGCATCCCTTCTCCCATTCTCATCGTTGAAGAAATTTTGTCAGTCGCGTTGAGAGATCAACTGACCAGATCCATTTTTTATAATTTCCAGTTTCCTGAAAAAATGCAGAAAGCGCCGTGCACACAAAGACAGGACAAAGAGCCTTGGGATGAGGAGGGAGAGAGAGGAGAAAAAAAAGCGTCTATACTCTCCTGCAATTAATGTGGCTTGAAAATGGCTTTAAAAGCTGCATGTTGGCACAGCTGATAGCACTGTATTCTCACAGCAAGAGGGATGCAGGTTCAAATTTCAGCTGCTGCCTTTCTGCATGGAGTTTACATGGTTTCCCCATGCATTCACTGGTTTTGTCCTGGTACTCTGGATTCCCTCCTCAGTCCAAACACAGTTATGTCCAGGCTAAATGGAAGTGGCTTTGGGTAAAAGCATCTGCAAAATTAATAAACAAAAACAAAAAGTTCATACAACTTTCTTGTCGACACATTTCTACTACATACAGTGGGTACGGAAAAACCCCAGTCAATTTTTCACTCTGTTATATTGCTGCCATTTTCTAAAATCAATTGCATTCATTTAGTTCTCATTATTGTACACACAGCACCCCATATTGTCAGAAAAAACACAGAATTTTAGACATTTCTGCAGTTACTAAAACAATAAATTACTGAAATATCACATGGTCTTAAGTATTCTGACCCTTTGTTCAGTATTTAGTAAAAGCACCCTTTTGAGCTAACACAGCCATGAGTTAAAAGATGCAACAAGTTTCTAACATCTGGATTCGGAGATCCTCTGCCATTCCTCCTTGCAGATCTTCTCCAGTTCTGTCAGGTTGGATGGTGAATGTTGCTGGACAACCATTTTTAGATCTCACCAGAGATGCACCAATTGTCTTGTCTTTGCAGCTGAAAAACACCCCCACAGCAGGATGCTGCCACCTCTGTATTGGACAAGTAATGAGCAGTGCCTGGTTTTCTCCACACATACTGCTTAAAGGCCAAAAAGTTCTATTTTAGACTCATCGGACCAGAGAATCTTATTTCTCACCATCTCAGGATCCTTCAGTTGTCTTTTAGCAAACCCCATGCAGCCTGCCGTGCTTCTTGCACTGAGGAGAGGCTTCTGACGGGCTACTCTGCCATTAAGCCCTGACTGGTGGAGGGCTGTGATGGTTGACTTTCTACAACTTTCTCCATCTCCTGACTGCATCTCTGGAGTCACAGTGATCTTTGGGTTCTTCTTTACCTCTCGACCAAGGCTCTTCTTCCCCCGGTAGCTCAGTTTGGCTGAACAGCCTGCTCTAGGACCGGTTCTGGTTATCCCAACATCTTCTATTTAAGGAATATGGAGGCCACTGTGCTCTTAGGAACCTGAAGTGCAGCAGAGATGTTTTTGTAACCTTGGCCAGATCTGAGCCTTGCCACAATTCTGTCTCTGAGCTCTTCAGGCAGTTCCTTTGTTCTCATGAGTCCCATTTGACATGCATTGTTAGCTATAAGGTCTTCAATCAATCAATCAATCAAATTTTATTTCTAAAGCGCTTTTCAAACAAAGTGTTATTCAAAGTGCTTTACAGAATGACCCCAGATTCCCATAACAGGTTAAAAACATTAACAAACATATGCAATCACACGCACACGCACACGCACACAGACTCACACACACACACAAGTAAAAATCATATTAGGCTGAGTCCAGATGAGCCAAGTATGGTAACGCAAGGAAACGCCATCAGAGGAGCCGTCTGTCCCGGCAGCATCAGGTCTTCCACACTAAGTCAGGGCGCTCATTGGAGGGGGGGCATAGACCCCCACCTATAGAGCGCCCAGGAAGCTACAGTCGACCACCGCTCCCGGGGCAGAGGGCCCCCACAGAGGAAACACTGGATTAAAATGAGTAACAATGTAATAAAAGAGCTAATATAAATGACAAAAATTAGAAAATAAGAAATAAATAAAATGATATAAACAGTAAAATAATAATTTAAATAATAAAACTGTGCTAAAATATAATCATATAGAACATGCAAAGCAAGTAATAAAATATAATCATGTAAAACGAGAAATAAAACTGTAGTAAATATTTAGATAAAAGCTAACCTAAAAAGATGGGTCTTGAGTCTTGACTTAAAAACATGAACGTTCTCTGCAGCCCTGAGGTCCTCTGGCAGCTCGTTCCAGAGGCGAGGGCCATAACACTGGAAGGACGCCTCGCCATGAGTTTGTGTCCTGACTTTAGGGATGACCAGGAGACGCCTGCCGGAGGAGCGCAGAGGCCGCGAGGGTTCATATTGTAAAAGCAGTTCTGATAGATAAGAAGGCCCAAGACCGTTAAGACACTTAAAAACCATTAGAAGAACCTTAAAATTGATCCTGAAACATACGGGGAGCCAATGCAATGATTCTAAAACTGGTGTCATGTGCTCCCGCCTCCTGGTCTTCATCAGGGCACGTGCTGCCACATTTTGTAGAATTTGTAAGCCTGAGATGCTCTTTTTGGGAAGACCAGAAAGCAGGGCATTGCAGTAATCTATCCTACTGGTGATAAAAGCATGCATCAACGTCTCCGTATTGGCCCGAGAGAGAATGGGGCGGACTCTGGCGATGTTCTTTAGATGATAAAAACCTATTTTTGTGATTTTTTTTTTTAATGTGTGGGATAAAAGTCAGCTCAGAGTCAAAAATCACACCCAGGTTCTTCACTTGTTCAAATGGACTTGTAGGTGTGTGGCTTTCCTAATCAAGTCCAATAAGTATAACCAAACACAGCTGGACTCCAAAGAAAGTGTAGAACCATCTCAAGGAAGATCAGAAGAAATGGAAAGCACCAGAGTTAAATATATGAGTGGGTCTGAATACTTAGAACCATGTGATATTTCAGTTTGTCTTTTTTAATAACTCTGCAGACATGTCTGAAATGTTGTGTTTTCCTCTCAATATGGGGTGTTAATGAGGAAAAAAAAGAAAATAATTGATTTTAGCAAATAGCTGCAATATAACAGAGTGAAAATCTGATGTGAGTCTCAATACTTTCCACTGTCTCTGGAAAATAAATGAATAGTTCTTACATGACTTGCTGCACCCATTTCTCTCACACTCCAATACACCAGAAACATTGAACAATACTTGAAAAAGTCATGTCTGTAACTCTAATCTTAGGGTTGGGGTTAAAACTTATTAAGCACACGAACATCCTTATGGGTACGCCAGCTTTATCCTCATTAAATACATTTATTTTGCTGGCCCATTTCCCTCAAAAGCAGCCTGCTTCACTTAGCGAAAAGAGATAACCTCCAGCACACGCCCCGAGCAAGACAATGTTTGATCATATTCAATCAGAAAAGTCTCTCTTTTAACTTCCAGAGGCATGTTCAGATTAGCATCCCAGCACCTGCTTAGAGAGTCACTCTCAAGTCACCGCGGTAACAGCAGCAATTAGAGTGACGAGGGGGGAGGAAACTACTGCAAGTTTAACAGAAAGAAATTTAGCTGTCACCCTCCGAGGCTAACGGTAGTAATTAGAGAAGCTCCCTAACATCTTCAGGTAAGAAGGTGCCATTTTCAAGGGTGCTGCTCTAAGAAAGAGGTTATGGATGATATGAACAGAGGCGGTTTTACCATTAGGCATAGGTAGGCGGCCGCCTGGGGCCCCCTTGTGTTGGGGGGCCTCCTAGCCCTGACCACCGGCACCCCTCTGTTAATGCCACAATATTCTTATTACCAACCTATCGCCGCAGACGGGATTGGCATGCTTCTCGTTACCATAATTCCTGAACCGTTCAAGTTATCATTAAAATTCCAAAAGTGCTGAAAAGATTTAAAATGGGTCTTTTCGTGCATATACACGACATTACGGTAGCCACTGGGATTCCCTGTCTTGAGCGCAACGAATCATAACACAGATTCAGAGACGTGCTGAGTTTGTCATCCAAAATGCTCAGTTTTATAACTTTTGAAGGGCTGATCAGATTCAAATAATTCCAACGGTTCCTAAGAGTACATAAAGCAGCTTTCTAACGAAGCAATCAGAGTCATGGAAAATATCGCTACAAGGGGAAATCTTGCTGTACAGCCTGATTGAAACGGAGAGTCGTGCCGCGGTGAAAGCGGATAACGGAACGGGGAAGCAAAAAACCAGCATGAAATTATGGAAATGCCTCAAAGAAAATCAACACGATCTATTAGGCATCCCAGAAGGCTTATATCTGAAGACAGTGACCACGAAGAAGGACAGATCTCCAGTGAACCAAGGTATGAATGTTTGTTCAGTCTTTATTTTTTTTATTTGAACAACCCTCAACTATTTGCTAATTGTAAGATTCAGCTTCATTCCAGCATTATTTATCTTTTTACAATAAATAATTATATATGCTAAAACAAAAGTTTTGGTATAGCAGTGCACGGTGTGCAAGAGAAGCACTCCATGGCAATGTGAGGTGTGCAGGACTCTGCCTGCAGCTGGAGAGAAACTGCTTCAAGGCCTACCACATCAAACAAAAATGTCTGAAAGTTTACAAAAATAAATGGTCTTAAAACTGCTAAAAAACAGATACCAAGGTTCACACCTTTTTAAGAATAGATGCAGTTCAAAGTTTAAATTGTTCATTTCAAATTGTTTGCCCAGTCATTTTGTTGTTCTGAAAAATGAAGAGTTACACACACTTTGCACTTTTTATTACAATTTTACAGCCATAAGATTTAAAAAAATACCAGGCGGCCCTGTTATATTTATGGTCATAAGAGGGTTATTAAGACGGCGATGCACAAACTGGAAGTGATTGGTAGTCATTCCACTCCAATCCAGTTGGTGGCAGTAATGCACTAAATTGTTGTTTGCCAAGTGCCATAAGACCACAATTAAGAAGAAGAAGAGAGGCGGGAGCATTCGTAACAAACTCAAAGCGATAGTCAAAACTAAGCATGAAATGGAGTTATCCTAGTGGTTCCAATAAGAGAAAGAGGCTGCTTGCTTCATAAAAGCTTTTATCTTCACTTCTGAAAGTGACGTCGTTTTTCTATGTAAACATCAAAAGGAAGCAGAAAGGAAAGACAATGGAAAATGTTTAAAGGGAGGAAAACATAAACCAAAATGGAAAATAGAAAAAAAAACAAAGGCAGAAGCACAGGAGCACTGACAGGAAAAAGAAAGCAGAGCAAATATTGAAAGTGCTCAAAAGGAGGGAAATACAGGAAAAGGGAAACTCATGTCAGAAAAGGGGAGAGTTTCGCAAATCCAGTTAAAGGTAAGATTGTTGAAAATTTTGTGTAAGGGGCCCAATGTCTGTTTTCGCCTTGGACCCCCAAATTGTTAAATCTGCCTCTGGATATGAAATAATGTTGAGTGTAAGTATTAGTTTTATAAGGTGACAATTGAGGGAGCAGCTTTGTAGACGGTTAACTAAAATCTACATTTACCTCAGAAAAACATTTTATTACTCCTCAGAATTAACTAAAATATGTATTAGTTTTACACTCCAAATGTATGCAAGAACTAGTCTCACCAGAATACAAATTTTCTTATAGAATTTATTACATAATGTACTTTACTCTTATTTTTTTACTTTTAAATACACCAGCAAAATTTCATTTGTAAAAAATCAACTGCAGAATATAATCTTCAAAAATTCTACAACTGAAGCGACTTCCTGGTAACCCAAGCCAAAAAACTCGAGTGGCTTTCAGTCAATCAAATTATGCTTCTCTGATTACGTGACACTAGTGAGGTGTTGACTGGATTGAATGATGACTGCTTTGGCTTGGGTCAAGATGAGGTCACCTTATTTGTTGTTGAATTTTTTGTTGCATTTAGTTTATTTGACTTTTTATGGAAGAAGTTTTTGCTGGTGGATTTAAAGGTCAGAAAATTATTCTCCAATACAAACATTTAACTGAATAAAAAATTCTATGTCTAATAAAAGTCATATTCTGGTGAGACTGTTTGATCATGATTCATTTGAAAGAAGCATAATTTGCCTTCAGACTTTCTGACATTAGGGGCTGTGCACTTAACCAGGAGTTCAACGTCTAAGGCTAATGCCGGTATTTAAATAGTAGAGCAGTTGATCACCGATGTTAATTTACTTTTCTAGGCCAATGTTTTAAATAAAGATAATGCTTACGTTCATTCAACATCACTACATTAGACATTTCATATACCTAGAAAGTATATGTAGAAAAACACTTTAAATAGTCTTTTAAAAAAGCTGATTTTTGCAGCATTTTTGCCACTTGGGAATAAATATGCACAAACATGGATAATAGCTCTTTTTTGGACTCATTAAGTTTTTTTGTGTAGCTGGCCTTCTCACCTGTGCAACAGCATGGTAATGTTTAATGAAGTCAGAAGTATTAAGTAGCTAATTTAGTTGTTCAAAGGGATGTAAATGTAGTTTGCTGCTCGAGAACGGGCTCACACTGTGCCATGTTTGTCCATCATAAAGGACTCGTACACCTTGTGCTGTGTTAAGCTCCAACGATATGAAATCTGTGTCACAGGGAACAATGTCAGATTTATTTGACGAGAGATCATATGACTTCACAAACATAAGGTCACCGGAAAGAAGAAATTAAAGACCAAGCTAAATGGTAAATGATTTGTATTTGATGTGGTGCATTCTAGAGTCCTAGATCCCCAAGGTGTTGTACACCGTCATTCAACCATTCACATATATTCGCACACTCCTGATGATGAGCTACATTGTGGCCACAGCTGCCCTAAGGCACAATGACAGATGCAAGGATGTCGAGCACTAGCACCACCGGTCCCTCTGACCATCACCAGCAGGCAATGGAGGTTAGGTGTCTTGCCCAAAGGCACAACAGCAGCATTTTCTATCAGGAGCCAGGATTGATCCTACAACCCTTTGATTACTGGAGAGCAGAGCACATCACGGCTAGTAGAAGCTTACTGTTAGCATTAGCATCTCCACCACATAGCAGAACTCCTTCAGGCGTGTGTTATTTGATGAGATAAGAAGATTAATGTCGCAGAGCAAAGTCAGTGGTAGAGTCGCGTTGCTGGCAGCCACAGATGAGATGTCTGAATATCAGGAAATAGGACCCCACATTCTGCCATGTTGCCTGAAAAAGGAGTACCAGAACTTTCTTCCCACAGAGATCAACTCACAAGGCTTTTATTTATATTTAGAGACCACGGTAAATGTGTTGACAAAACATATGAACTTGGTCTTTAACTCTCTGAGTATTAGACTGTGAAATCAGAGGGAAAAAATGAGAATGTCTCTGTACGACTGCAGAAGTTTTCCATCTCTGCTTCCTTTTTGTCGAGGCTGTCTTTGGTCATGAATGGTCTGTCAGTTGCTCTGTCTTGCTGAATGACCACAAGCTACCTTTGCAAGCGTATACCAAAGATTGGCCTTACTATTCTTCAACCAAAAGAGATTTACTTTACAAGAACAGGTAAAACTTTGATTTGGATACATTTTAAGTAATGCCAAGAAACATGTAACAGTTTATTAGATGTCTGTCATCCATCTATTGTATGATCTAAACCACTTCATCCTCATTAAGGAAGAAATAACTGTTGGGGTCTGTGCTCCTGGGTTTCATTGGGTCTCCTCTTGGGAGTGGGGTAGGAGCTGTTTCGGCAGCTGTCTCCCTGAGTTCTCCACGTTCCAGGGATACCTCTGGATCTCTGGGGCTTGGATATCCTCCATCTTTCATGAGTCTTTGGGGGCAGGTCTATGGCCCCTCACGCTCACTATTGGGCACTCCTATAGAAAAACCTTACATACACAAGCACGTGTACGCAGACATGTGCTCACATGGTGCTCTCACAAGTATGGACTCGGGCATTTTTACAGAGGTGTGGACTCGAGTCACATGACTTGGACTCAAGTCAGACTCAAGTCATTATTTTAATGACTTTTGACTTGACTTGATAAAATCTATAAAGACTTACGACTTGAGTTGGACTTGAACGCCAATTACTTGTGACTTGAATCGACTTGCATCTGTTGATTTGATGATGACTTGGGCATATTTGATATTTTAGCACAAAAGTGGCCCTACATGGACAAAAATCATAAATCATTCTTCGTTCTGGGTTTGACCTTGTACTGCTAAATGCAGCAGCAGTTGTTTATAATCAGTTTCAGCTGCACTTTCTGCTTGTTTGAGCAAATAAATTAAGTTTGAGAAGCTTCATTTCTGAAATTTATTTATTATCACTGTCATTGAATTGAAGTTGGACAGATGACTTGATTATGCCTTGAAAATTCAAAGTTAAGGACTTGGACTTGATTTGGACTTCCACATCATTGACTTTGGACTTGACTTGGACTTGATTCGAGACTTGACTGGAAAGACTTGTGACTTACTTGTGACTTGCAAAGTAGTGACTTGGTCACACCTCTGCATTTTTGACACATAACCTAAAGCTGCGGTTGGCGCTAAATGCACTATGAATTTTTACCGTGTGCTTTTCAGCAAAAATTGATCTTAAATATACATCCTCATGTTGTTGATGCAGTGATATTTTGGTTCTGTTGTATTTTTGTGTCCCCATTTTTCTTTATGTCTTTCTGCAGGTCTAGTTCTTGTACATCCTCTATTGTTTATTTTGTGAACTTGTTTCTCTCCACCTCTCGTCTACCCCCTTTCTCTTTAACTTCCATCTCCATGTCCGTTGGGATTTATAACAAATGAAAGCATTTAAAGTTTTGATATCAGGCGAGGCATTATAGCTGAATCTATAATGCTCCACCTGTGAGAGTAAAACTGTGAGGCTTATTTTCAGCACTTTGACATCAGTTTGAATTGCTTTACAAGTTGCACAGGTTTAAAAAATGAAGGAGTTGTTGCCTATCTCCAGAGGTCATTGGGTGAGATGCAGGGGACGCCCAGGACAACTCGCCAGTCCAGCAGGAACATGATCAGTTACACACACCTGGGGACAATTTGGAGACTGAAAAAAGTCTGAGATGAATGTTTTTGGTCTGTGATTGGAAGCCACAAAAGCCACAGAAGACCCACGCATGCATGCAGAAAACATCTACTCTCTGACTGGAAATGTCATGCAGGCAGAATTTGAACCAGTGACCTTCAGGCCAGGAAGCAACATTACTACCAGCTGCAAAACAATGTAGCCTCAAACTACTGCCTCTCCAGAGAATTTTCAATGAGCAGTAAAGCACAGAATGTTTTTTTTGTTAAACACTATGTTTTTCATTTTCATGCAACCTAATTTCATTTTATTACAACATCATATTTATACTGCAATAGAACCATAACAATTAACTCATTCATTGCCATTGATCATTTCAAATCCGACTGCACGCTGCCACAGACGCCTAAAGTCATCAATTGCGTTTTGTAATGGTGCAGGCATGAGTAAACATCACGACTCTAAAGTTGATTTGCATCCATATGTGTCACATGTCATGTGATCATGAAGCAGACAGTCCAAGTATTAGGAGATCGTTTTGGGAGGCTGCTAACCGGAAAACTACTGCAGCTCACACTTCCACAACAGACGGTGAAAGAACAGAAAAGAAACACGCTGTTTCTTTCTGATGTAAGAAGCAAGTCTAGTCTTTCTTTTGGTGGTTTTGGTGTTTACATGGTCATAGAGCAAAATATTCTGTGAATTTTCAAAAAAATTAAAAAATGCTCAAAAAGGCGGACAGTGGCTTTCTGATCAGAAAACGGCTGGCAGTGAATGAGTTAAATATTTAAGTATCTCAGTGTCCTGTTCACGAATGGAAAAATGGAATGGGAAATGATTATGTGGATTGGGGGTGTTGAACTGGTCTCTTGCAGTGAAGAGAGAGCTGAGCTAAAGGCGAAACTCTCGATTTACCAGTTGATCTACGTTCCAAACCTTATCTATGGCCATGAGCTTCAGGTGGTGATCGAAAGAACGAAATTGTGGATCCAAGCAGACAAAATGAGTTTTCTCCGCAGGGTGTCTGGGCTCTCCCTTAGAGACAGGGTAAGAAGCTTGGTCATTAGAGAGGGGCTCGGAGTAGACCTGCTGCTCCTCCACATCAAGAGGAGCCAGTTGAGGTGGCTTGGATATCTGGCTAGGATGTCTCCTGGACGCCTCCCAGGATAGGTTCTCTGGGCACGTCCAACTAACAGAAGACCCAAGGGAAAATTTGTCACGGGCTGTTTTTATTCTCACCATGTTTTTAGGTCTAAGAGTCTGCAGGTGGGCGTCTCTGGAGAGCAGGAGCAACAGCCAGCTGCAGCTCATCTCCAATCATCCTCCAGGGTGTATTTAAGGAGCTGACTTCCTCAACACTCTTGCCGGATGATTACTCAACCTGGGTAGTTCGAGCCAGATTAAAGATTTATTGTGAAGCTAAGATTAAGACTTAGACTATGAAATGTTTTGGTAAAGCAGATTTCTAACAGACTAGGACCAAGATTAATCCTTCCTTTTGTCCCTTCAAGGAACCATCTCCTCCAGCCATCTCCAAAGAACTTCTCATCAGCTCCACTTCATTCAGCTCCAACCCCTGGCTGTATGCTCTCCAATACGCCCCTACCACCTACCCTTTCAAGCTCACCACACAGGAACTCTGGACCTCGTCTTCATCAAGACTCCTTTGCAACCCATCTTCATAGACCAACCAGTGCTCCTTCGCATGCCCTCTAGCCACCTCCTAACAGTAAGCCAAAACCTTCAGTTATCCATCCCATCATCTTTCAAGGATATTAACCTTTGTCTCTCCTTTAGAACATCCTGGCACATCCTGCATCCGTTTGAGCAGCGCTTTAAGTTCTCCATTCTACAAATAAATTATTTATTTTCTTACCTCTCTGTTCCCGTCTCTGATTCTGCATGTCGTGGGTCAAAAGAATACCACAGAACATGACAAAATTAGGACACGATGGAGGGAGATGTTTCTTGGCTGGCCAGGGAACACCTTACAGTCTTCTGGAGGAGCTGGCCTAAGGATGGGGAGTAGGAAGTCTGGGTCTCTCTGCTTAGGCAGCTGCTTCCTTGACTCATCCTTGGATAAGCAAAGGACAATGGATGGATAAAGTTATAAAATACTGTGTATATATAAGATTTTCATGTTTACCCATTGTAAGTTTTCTCCTGCAATGATGTGAAAAAATGTAATAAAACAACTCTGAAATTGTGAAAACAATATATTCTCTAGTTTAGATTTGCAGGAGTGGTGTCAATGTGCTTCCCTACAAAATCTACATTTTTTTATTCAATCAAGACATGTTGTTTCTGTTAGCCATACATTAATTAAATAGCTGTGTGAAATATGATACAAATGGATTAATAATATACAAAAATGCTATCAAATTTCAACAATCTCATAAGAACATTTCTAGGCATTATCTTTGGTTGAAACGCCCACTTGTTACAGTGTTTGTGTTTTGATGCCAGTTTATTTTTTCTTTGTTGTACTTGTGTGTGGGAGGATAAGTGAAGCCGGTAAAGGTTGGTTTGTTTCAATACTCTTCTCTGTCCTCACCAATAAACTGTAACAATGTGCCTTGAAACTCTGCTTGTAAATTTTTTATGAAACTTGGAGAGCTTAAGTAATCTTCCTTAGCTCTGCAGTAGCCTGCAGCATGCAGGATGCCTGCTTATATTAATTTCATGGAGTTTAGGAGGTCACCAAACTCATTTGGAGAGTTTTACTCATTTATGAACTCAGCAACCTTCATGTTCTGCAGAGCTCTAAGTTACCGGTCCAGATATGCTTAAATTTACATGGAATTTTATATGGATAGGTGGCAAAAAGTGCAGAGATTTTGAAGTTTAAGTGCATAGCTGAATCAGTCTGCACTTTGTAATGGCATTTACTTGTGATTTAATGAAACGTATGTGTGTGTATCTGACTTGTGTACTGAAGGGAAGGAGAGTGGGTTTGGCATTAGAACTTTGGGAAAATTGGTTAATCTAATATTCAAAAGATTTGTAATAAGACAATGGGCTCTTTAGAAAAAGCAGCTTAGCAGCAAAAAAATGAAACCCTGAAACTGAGCAAATGAACTCGCTTGATGGTCTTAACTTTCAGAGCAGACATACTGTCAGTGGAAGAGAAATATTAGGGCATTCCTTTCAATTAAAATTAAAGTTAAGATACCAAAGCAGAACTAAAAAAGGGAAGTAGTTAAGTCTCGGTTCAGAGGTTAATCTGATCGTACTCTTTCACGCTGACCTGAGAGCAGCCTGACTCTCATTGTGGGAACAGCTTCACTGTCCACTGAAGCCCCTTGACAAAGCCAGTTTGTGGCAGACTTCCATCTGTAGCAGATCTCCCAGTGAGAATGTTTAAAACCAATGAGGCCTCACATCTGTGCTGAGGCTGAGCTTGGTCAGGGGGACAGTGGGTGATTAATTGATGGTCACATCTCGCTGACTGCTGCCCACGCCGCTTTGATGAAGAGGGATTAGGCTGTTCACCGTGAGCTCGGCTGATAATAGGAGAACGAAGAGGAAATGCTCGTGTCACGCTCCGTGGCAAGGATTTCAATCAAAGAGGACTTCTTAAAAAATCAGTAAGGCCCTTAACTTCCTGCAGCTTTCCTTTTATTAACTAACAGCAATGATTGAAATTTGTCTTACATCTGGTTAGCTGCATGTTCACAAAACACACACACACACACACACACACACACTGGGTATAGGCCTGAAAAATAGTTTTTACCAGAGGTGTAACCAAGTCACTGCTTTGTAAGTTACAAGTAAGTCACAAGTCTTTCAAGTCAAGTGTCAAGTCCAAGTCAAAGATAACCAAGTCCAAGTCGAGTCCAAAGTCAATGATGTTGAAGTTCAAGTCAAGTCCAAGTCCTTAACTTTGAGTTTTCAAGTCATAATCAAGTCATCTGACCAATGTCGATTTAATGACAATGATAATAAGTAAATTCCAGAAATAAAGCTTCTTAAGGCTTTTATTTGCTCAAACAAGCAGAAAGTGCTGCTGCATTTAGCAGTAAAAATTCAAACCCAGAACGAAGAATAATTTATGATTTTTGTCCATGTCGTGCCACTTTTGTGCTAAAATGTCAAATATGTTCAAGTCATCATTAAGTCAAAAGATGCAAGTCCGAGTCAAGTCACAAGTCAATGGCGTTCAAGTCCAAGTCAAGCCGTAAGTCTTAATAGCATTTTTCAAGTCAAGTCAGAAGTCATCAAAATAATGACTCGAGTCTGACGCGAGTCCAAGTCATGTGACTCGAGTCCACACCCCTGGTTTTTACTCCTTATAAGCACATTTCAGCCTCCTCTACATATCTGAGTATGTTGGTAAGTAAGACTTATCTGAAAACAGTTTTGAATTTTGAATAAGAAATTCTGGTGAATGTTGCCAATCATCCTGTGTGTGATATTTAGGACTAAAATAAGCTCAACTTTTTTTCACAGAGATAAACATGGAGTACCAAGCCAGTGAGATCATTACTCATGCATGCTAGTTGTACAAATGTCATCTTCAGTCTTTGGTGTCCTGGTCCCATGCTAGGTGGTATGATTTTGCAGATGGCTATCAAAGCTGTTTATGGATCAGATTCAGAGGTTAGAAGAAGAAGACAGTCTTTTATTTAGCAACTCTCAAGCTAAAAACCATGAGGCACGTCACAAAAACAAATAGTACATTTAAGTATAAAAAGATTTAAAAAATGATCAAAAACATGTTTAAAATTAGAAAAGAAAATAAATGTAAGGAAAGGGAGAGAGAAAAGGAATAGGAAAGAGGGAAATCAATGAATCCTGGGAAAGGCGGAATGAGAACAGAATAAGGAGAGGGTGGTGGTGAAGGTCACGTAAAAGTCAGCCTGAACAGGAGAGTTTTCAGCTGCTTTTCAAAGGAGACCACAGAGTCCACTGATTTCAGGCTCAGAAGGAGAAAGGTCCAGAGTCTGGGGGCCACAGCAGCAAATGATTTGTCACCTTCGGTCTTGAGCCTGGTGTGCTGCACAACCAGTAGGCTTTGATCACTGGACCTCAGGGACCTGCTGGGGGTGTAGGGACTAAGAAGATCACCAATGTAAGATGGTGCTTGTCCATGTAAGGCCCTATAGACCAGAACCAGGATGAACCCTGAAGTTAACTGGCAGCCAGTGAAGCTGGAGGAGATGCGGGGTGATGTGGGTGTGTTTGGAGGACTTGGTCAGAAGCCGAGCACGGGCCTTCTGAACCACCTGTAGACGGTAAAGGGAGGTTCTGCTCAGACACGTGAAAAAGCAAGTTGCAGTAGTCTAAGCGTGAGGAGATGAAAGAGTGGATAACAGTCTCAAGTTCAAAGTGGGACAGCGGGTAATACAAGTTTTAGACAGAGAAGATTCATGGCTTAAAAGGTGCCATCTTGTTTTGTAAACTATGCATTAATAAAGTTCACATTACAGTAAATCTGTGCAAATACCAATGATGTTTGGATGGTGACTTTGTTTATTTTTAATTTACAGTTCCATTATTTATTTGTTTGTTTTCTTTAGCTGAAGCACAATATAATCTTAGATGGATATTTGTATTGGTAGATGTTCAGTGAGAGAACTAACTTAAAGATGTGTTTCAGTTCTAGTAAATAATGGGCTGGTCATATCTAGGTGGCCTAGAAATCTAGACCATCAGTTGCCGAAGCAAAAAGAATTAGCTCTGCATGTCGGTCTAGCCATGCTCTCTAGGAGTCTCAGCAGGTCTAATATTGGTCTGAGCAGTAGTGTGTTATGCTCACCAAGCCCTGCTCAGTCTGTTGCAGACCTCAGGCAAGACATCTCACCCAGCTTGCCTACGGTGATCGTCAGACAGAGGGACTGTTGGCACCGGTGTTTGGCTCTGTCGGTGTGTCCCAGGACAGCTGTTGCTACAATGTAGCTCATTATAGCTTGTGTGTGTGTGTGTAGAGCTACTTGGGGGATTGCAGAACTCTAGAATAGTAGTTTATTTGATGACTAAACAGCATGAATAAAAAGTCATCTGAGGATAAGCCAAGCCAGCTCTTCACTTCTCCTTTATTTTTAAGGTAATCTAGTCTCAGGGTAAGGGAAAGTGAGAAAACTCACAAAAACACATGACTGAAATTATTCTCTCTTCAGCAATACAGTACATATGACAAACATGGATATCACAGATGGCAGAGGAAAATGATTGTCCTGAGGTTGTAAGGTCGACGTACAGTTGCATCTATCTGAGCCTTTATTTAGCCCCCCATCCTGTCTCAGAACTCTGTGAACTGAGATCAGTCTGCAATTTTCCCCAGAGACAACACTAATGTCACATAGCTACTTGGCACACCAATATTTCACAACCAAAGCAAACCTATTAAGGATGACTACTTACCATAGACAAGATGTGTCCTTCACAGCAGCAACCTTCACATTCAGGGTATTCTCAATCTTTGTAAGTCAGCACTGAGACATCCGTGTATGCACACACGTGCTGTGCATCTACACACTTTCTCTTTACTTATTTCTTTATTTTTTGTTTGTTTTGCTTGTTTTATTTCATGTGTCTCTCAGTCAGATCTCTTTGTTATATCCATCATCTGAATCCCTAATGTGAAAAATGACATATTTGATTAAATGTTATTAATATGATTGTGGAACAGTGTCAAGCTTTAAGAGGAATAAATTAGTGTTTTCTGATTATCATTTTCTACAAATAATTTGAAACCACAAGATTTATGGCAATAAATAATAAAAATATGTTTCAGTCATCTAATTAATTTCTTAGTACGTTTTTGTTATATTAGATTGACAGCAGTTAGAATTATTTGGAATGTGGACTCTCCTATTTAGAAAACACTATATTAGTGCTAAAAGGTTTTTTTAAAGTGTGCAAAGCCTGGTTTTATTTATTTATTATTAGGTTTTTTTTGTCATTTTGTTTATTTATTTAACTTCTTATTAGAATAAATCACAAAAGAAATTTGAGAATTTCATGTTTTTTCCTGAGCTTTCTGCAGGTTTATGCAGATGAAAACTTGCTGAGATACTGCTACAAAATGTAGGAAAACATAACGTGTACCAAACTAAAAACAAATAGATCTGCAGTTTTCAGCAGTAAACACATAAATGCATGCGTGCTGTGATTTTAAAAAATCATAATAAGCTTCATTTTTTTTTTCATTTTTAAGTTTTGAGCTTCCACTTAGGACAGTTTGCTCATAGAAAAAAAACTCTTCAATAAAGTCCTTTTTTAATTTAACTTTTTAATGTAAAAACAAGCCCTGCGATGGACTGGCTCTCTGTCCAGGGTGTAACTCCCCTGATTGCCCACTGACCGCCAGAGACAGCCCCCCCCCCCCCCCCCCCCCCCCCCCCCCCCCGCAACCCTACGTGGACGAAGCGGGTTCAGACAATGGATGGATGGATGGGTATAAAAACAATATTTATTTATTTATCTATGTGTTTATTTATTTGTTTATTTATTTACATATTTATTTATTTATTTATGTTTTATTATTCATCCATCCATTTATTTAAATCAACCAACAACAACTGAAACATGCTACAAAAGCATTATTGATGATGTTTGACCAATAAGAGGAAAACCCACCGGTTAAATGATTCTTCCTTGAATTAGTTTTAGTAATTTGCAAAATTTCTCAGCACTAATGAGATAATCTAAACAAAACTACAGGACTGGCCGTTCACTTATTTATCTTGTTTCACTTGCAAGGAAAACTTGGATTTGATTTATATTCCCACCACTTTTATTGAACTACACAAAGGAACTCTCCACCTTGACCGCTCTATTAGAGTAAGGAGCCAAAGTTATCCATCGAGGTGGCGAGAGAGGAAGGCAAGTCTGCCCAACAAGCCAAGCTTTCTCTGCCTAATGGATCACACGGTGCTGCAGAAAGCGAAAAAGAGAGTGAGTGAGTGAGACGGAGGGAGCAGGATGTTGCTCCTTCACTGTGGTTTTGACTGATTATGCATTTTTTTTCGTAAGCTATTCATAGAAGATAGATTTATCATTCCAATTTGTCAAACTACCAAAGATTTCAATTAATTATGTGCAGTGAAAGACTGGTGTATTAGGCCTCTCTGTCAGCACTAGACGGAGTCCCCATTTACAGGACTCAGAATAAAGAGGTATCAGAGAGGTGCTTGGATCCACTAGTAATTAATTTGATGAATGCCTTAGCGGCACAAATAGTGGCAGCCGTGCATCTTTTCATCAGACGCAGGCGACAGTCTCTGTGCTCTGTGCTAATTTGAGGGGGCAACTCATCTGTATAGTGGATGTGCATGTGGCTGGGTCTATTCTTCAACCCACGCCTCCTGCTGTCCAGACGGTGTGTGGGGGCCTTATGTTTTCTGTCAACTTTGTCCTTGTGCCAAGCAACTTGCTTCACTTAGTGCCCAGTTTTTCACTCCGTGGCTTGAACCTGATAATGGGAGGCCTGCTGGATTAATGGATGGTGTAATCTCGTTATTTTCCTGCTGCTGTTGTTGTGGTGTGGTCGTATTGTGGTCAACATGCTGCAATAACGACGATGCATTTAACAGCCAGATGTGAATTTTACAATCTGATAACGTGGAAAAGTTTGCGATTGTTATTTAAAGGAGCAAGGGGGAATCCACACAGAAAACAAATAAAGGAGATAACGCAGCGGGAGGTGTGATTGGGCCAATCTAAAATAATGGATCATATTGTTGTTATTAGGTGAAAGCTTCAACGGTTGCAGCTTGTGATGCGCACCGTCAATGTCGGCAGGAGTTTCAGCTGAACAAAGAGATAATTGGACTGGTGCCACATAATTCAGTTTCAGATTTTCACAAGAGGATGGGGTGTGGGGGGGTATCATTATAAATCAGGTCAGCCACTGATACGAGACCATAAATCAAAGAAACACATAGCTCAAACAATTAGATAATTACTATAGCGCCGTGTCATGGCTGCTAAGGCGTTAAGGCTTTCTCCACTAGGAGAGAAAGTGACAAACAATAACACCTTTTGCATGAAAGGGAAGAAGTGGGATGTTATAAACACATCTGTGGAGAATATGTCTGTAAGAAAGTAAATTATAGGTCAAGAATCAAATTACAGAAAAAAGTCAAAGGACTTTGGAGGAAAATACTATCAGCCAACTTTGGTCTAACACACAACACCTTCTGATCAAACTTGAATTTAATTATATATGACTCTGGTAAGGGTCTCTTCACTCTATGATTACATGGACTGTCACTGACCCCTAGTGTTTCTCTGTTCTGTAACACTACTTGAGCTACACTTCCTCTAATTATATTTATGACCCTTGATTACCCCGAGGCAGAGAAGCAGCCTGAAATTCAGAAGCACGGGTCCAGTTGACCCCAATTGAAAGTGTCATTTCACGGGATTGCCGAGCTGGAAGTGCTTGTGTAACCGAGGATGAGCTGAGATTAATTTCATGTTCCTTCTTAGCTTCATTGTTTGATATTTGAGCAGTTCCTCCATGGTGTCCATCTCTTTCCACACTGGGGGTGTGCGTTACACTGTCTGCGCCGTTCTTGTGTCGAACCAGAGTGCAAGGAAGCTCCAACTGCAGGAAAAAAATGAGGTCACAGCACCAGAGTGAACCAACTGGAACAGATTGTTGTGGATCCTCCAGGCTTCTGCAGACACATGTTGATCCCAGAACAGCATGCCCTCGCTTTTACCTTCCTAGCTTTCTTCGCCTCTCCCCAGAGTGAGCCTGGAATGGATAGGGAGAAAGTCCTGGTCCATTACTACTGCTTCTGACCATCATATGCATCATCATCTGTGGGTTTGCTGATAGAAAATACATAAAAATCCAAAAATAGGTGAAATTTTACAAATTGTTCCAAAACTAGATTTTGTTGTTTTGAAAGATTATGTGCAAAATTATTTTAAATGCTGAATAATACACTGAACCGAACATTCTTTTTTTCTTAACACAGTGCATCTGTTACAGTAAACATGAGAAATATTAGTACTTGTTTAATCGCACGACAGTTGATTTGGTCTGAGCTTTTCCAACTCAGCTGAACAAAATGTAAACGTCTCGTTAAATCATCGTCTTCAGAGCACTTTAAATAGATATTTAAGCTTTGCATAAGCCCCATCTGCTCCGCTACATCTCCCCACAGAGAGAAGGCAGTGTTTTAAGGCACAATTGATCCTTTAATAATGTCATGACCACTGTATGACCCGTAGCAGAGGGTGTGTGTTTGTCAGGGTGGGTTGGGGAAGGCTGGTGTTCGCAGACACAGGCAGAAAAATGCACGCACGAACACACACTTCACGTTAAGAAAATCGAAAAGCGTGTGTTATGGTCTGGTGAGGGCTGATGAGAAGGAGACAGGTTCTATGTCTCTGCTCAAGAAAACGAGTATTCAAAGTGTCATCTTGAGTTAAACGACTGCAGCCGGAAACAGTGCTGACATTCTGTCATAATTGTCACTTTACATGAAAGCTACAACAGCAAAGAGGGAGCACTGACAGCAGATTGACCTCAGATGTTGTTCATTTGATTGATATCTTTATAGACAATGATCTTTTTTCTGCACTGCAGTGGTGGTTACACAGGGAGCCACTGGGAGGGGGCAAATACAGGAGAAATGTCACACTAGGGAAGCCAGCGAGGCGAAAAGCCCTGCCTGACGAGAGCAGGGTCAGTGGCTCCTCGCTGCCCCCTTTGAGCCCCGGGTAAAATGATCTAAGTGATTCTGGACCTCTGCCACCGATCCGCTGGAGTGCAGGAGTCAACCGTGTGGGCACGCTGGAATGGAGACTGGCAAAGGATCCGCTAGTAAAACTGCATGCAGCCTGCAAATGCCTAAAGAACAGACTCGGCCACTTGCATGTTTTTGTCTGTTTATGGTTGGGAAAATATCAATTAAACCCTGTCAAATGTTTGCACAGTTCAGTTATTTTCCAGCCAAAATAATTATTGTTTACTTATTTTTGTGCCTCAATTATATGATTATGTAATTACGTTCATTTAATTTTTGTTTACCAAGTTTCTTATATTTGCAGAACATAATGACACCTTAAAGATCAACTTCACTCATGTTTTAATACATTTATAGTTTTCTCTACTGGGAGTGAATGCTTTGCAAGTCGTTCTCTGGGGAAAAAACTCTGGTGCACCGATTGGAGGACGTAAAATTTAGCTTGAGGAGAAAGTATCTTCAGGCGGCAGGATTTGGACTCTTGTTTCCTGATATTTAGACATCTTTCCTCGGGTTGGAGAACAGCAATGCGACTCTACCACTGACTCAGTTTGCTCTGCAACATTGATGTTTTAGCTTTACATCCAAAGGGTTCAAATTAAGGCAAATTGACTTGAACCCTTTGGATCATCGTGACCTGGATGACTGAGAACCTTCACCAACATATTTTAGCTCTACAAATAGCTCAAGCCTGAAGGAGTTCTACGCGTAGGGGAGTTGTTAATAAAATTGTTATTTTCTACTAGTCGAGACGTTCTCTGCTGTTTCCTGGACATTAATTCAACAACATAATTCCCCGTCACAAGTCAAGATTGGTGCCCAGCCAGTAAATATAGGTGGGCTCCATATGCAACATATATGGGAAAGCTGTATGGGTCTCACCAGGGTTTGTCCACAGTTTCCACGGTTGCCCCACAGGGGGTAGCCTATAAAGATTCTGAACCCTCTAAAAACCCATTTAGGACACGTTAAAATATATGTGAGCAAAGATCTTTCTTGGCAAACCCTTGTGGGGTCACCATGGAAACCACAGACAAATCGTGGTGGGACCCATACAGCTTGCTCATATATTCCATATGGGGCCCACCTATGTGTGCTGCTTGGGGTGAGTTCATGAATGTTAAGTGACAGTGTGACGTAGGTCTGTACGTGCGTGCATGCATGTGTGTGTGTGTCTTTTAGATCTTGATATTGTATGTCTTCTCACCTTCTTTATGGGTGCTGTCTTTAAGTGAGTGCAGTGACAATGTTGTTGTACATCTGCACAATGGCATGATGCTGTCACTGGGCAACACATCTTTGAACTCTTTCCAAATATACTGCGTTGGATTGAGGTCTGTAGATTGGCTAGGCTACTCCAGTCCCTTGAAGTGCTTTTAGTCACTCCCTTGTTGCCCAAAGGGTGTGTTTGGGATCATTGTCATGGTGGAAAATCCAGCCACATTTAAACTTCAGCGATCTCATTGATGGAACACATTTTTTGCCCAAAATCCCATGAAGCATGGTCTCATTCATCCATTCTTTAATAGGGATCTGTTATCTTGTCCACTTTGCAGAAAAGAAGTCCAAAAGCATAATGTTTCCATCCCCAGCTTCACAGTGGGCATGGTGTTCTTGGTGGGACAGCTCAGCATTCCTCCCCACACCAAATACAGCAAATGGTGTTATACAAAAGAGGTCTATGTCCTGGATTAAACAGGGGGACCATTTGAGCGGTGAGACCATGGAGTAAGGCCTCCGTACGGCTTCAAGGAGATTCTGGTCCACCATCTGGCATCTCAGGAGGGGAAAGCAGTGCACTACCAACACTACTCACCTCAACATAGGATAATGTGGATTGTTGGCCGGAGTACTTGGAAGACCCCCTCAATCCAGGGTGGTGGTACCCCTATTTAAAAAGGGGACTGCAGTGAGTGTTCCAACTTCAGAGGGATCACAATCTTCAGCCTCAATGTTAAAGTCTATTTAGGGGTTCTGGAGAGGGCGGTCCATTGGATTGTCGAACCTCAGATTGTAGAAAGAATGCCACGAGTATGTTCAGCTGTTATATCTGCCAAAGGTGGCTACTTTGATGAGTCAAACATTTAGAATACATTTTGGTCTATAAATTGATTCCATTATTTATTTTTTTAACTCCAATTGCTTATTTGCACTATGCTTTCATTTCAAAGTGCAATGTGACATTCAACTGCACAATTTCCAATAAAAAAGGAAATGTTATATATATAACATACATTATATATATATATATATATATATATATATATATATGTGTGTGTGTGTGTGTGTGTGTGTGTGTGTGTGTGTGTGGGTGTGTGTGTGTGTGTGTGTGTGTGTGTGTGTGTGTGTGTTATCTAGTTTACAAAATATGTTTTCTTTTATTGTCAAGTTTATTGCAATATCCCATATTACTATGCACATTTCCCTAATATCATAAAATAATTAAAATATCCACATTTGTTTGTGTGTTAGAAAAGTCAGAGGGAGCAAGTTATGTGGCAAGCTCATCACTGTGCAGGGTAATAAGGTCATATATCCCCTGGGCACATTTTCCAGCAAATGTGCACAAACACAAATACACACATATGAGTGTACACACAAACACACACCACTCCACTGTCCTGGCCTTATGTTGCAGAATCCAAACCAATCGAGTCAATTGCCAGAAAACATGACATGACCTTTCAGATTCACTGAGCATCAACTGTGAGTGGGACTGGCGTGCTTTCCGTTTCAGCGCACCCTCTGCCCCTCCCGTCCACTCCGCCACCCCCAGGGCCCAGAACCTTCCACAAATAATTACTCTTGCTGAAGTCTGTACTCCACCAGACACAGCTAGGAAAAAATTAAATAAAACTTGACTCTGATTTTGACCCATAGTTAAGGTACTCTCACTAGTAAAACATCCCTCACAGGGGTTTGATTGTTTGAACAACTCAGTCACTCTGAACCGAGGATGAGTAAGGTCAAGTTTATATTAGGACATATGTTTATAACGGACTTTATATTTATTTACAGGATATCAGGAAAACAAAAGTCAAACTTTATGTAAAATGTTTTGTTACAGAAATGCACACTTACTTTTTTAGCTCAAAATCTGATTTGCTAAAAGTTCCCTTTGCCAGTGTTTTGGCACAATATTAAATGAGAAAATAGTAAAAATAAGAATAAAAATAACATCCTCAGCACAGCTGCAGCTTTTAATGAAAGAATAAATGAATGAGATTAAGAATTTGAGTAGATGGGTGTGTTCCTGAATAATATTACACTAAAACAAACCATTCATACATTATAGATAAATGACTACCACCTACAGGTTGAGAAGAGTCTGTAGTCCATTCACTTTTATATACAGGATGCATGATACTTAAAACTAAATCTTAAATAACAAAGTACCACACTCCATCAAGTGGGTAAACACTGTTGTGGACACATTTTTTAAACTAACTTCAACATATTAAGGCATTGCTTAGTTATCCTAAAAATTTACAGTTCAGCTACAACATCATGAAGGAAGAAAGAAAAGAAAAGCTAAAGTTTCCATCAGCCATTCCTGTTTTTTTAAAGCACAGTAACTCAACAGAAAAGACTTCCTTGGGTCATGTGCAGTGTTGAAGAACAATTCCTTCTGACCGGAGCTAGCAGTCAGTCAGCTGTGTACAGTGGCTGTGGGAAGTGACCGTCACCAATCCTCACCCCCATAAACAAAGACAGAAAAGCCACTTTTGTAAAACTCTTCAAATCGGAGATGCCTTCCAGCCATTTTGGTGCACAGGAACGTGGGGCTGGGTTTGCGTCATCGTTGGAACGTCTCTGAGTCGTCAAGCTAAGTAGCAACCGATACATAATGAATAAATCTGGAGACATGCATCAAACTCTCATTTAGTCCCTGTTGATGATAATAGTTTCCACTTTCCTTCTCTTGCTGTATATTACAGCTGTTAGCTATCATTGTTTTCATTTTTTGATGCTAGTTCCCGAATGCCATCTTTTCCTTTTCATTGGTTGTGTTTGTAATCAGCCCACTTCACGACTGTGTCCACATTCTACTGGTTTAGCCACACCATTCACACAAATACAATATAACACACGTGCATTAAAATTCCTGTTGCATTTTCTACGATTTAGCTTCATAAAAGCCTGAAAGTCTGTCATTTTAAAAGATAAAAATTCCAAAATGGAATGTAAACATGTAACATGTAAATATGTAACATGTAAACAAAAAAAACCTGCATAGGTATTGCAAAAATATGTTTGCAGGCTACTTGATTTTGTGCATGCATTTAGAAAGGGAGATTGCACTTATTTTATGCATGGCGCTGATGAGAATGCTATAAAGGGTAAAAAGACAAACCAAAAGATACACAGCAGACAGCTCTGAAATGTATTTTTTTGTATTGCATGCTAAAAACTGTTTCTGCTGCACTAAGGAAAGTGCAGAGCTGTGCAAAGACCAGCACATGATAAAGCTTGATGTGGTTTACATTGAATTTTGTTGAACTTCGACCAACAACAATGACATAAAGACACTGTCAAAATAGATCCTTCACCAGACTGAGATTCTCCTGCTACTCTCTCAGTCATCTGATCTTATAAACACAGAAGCTGCCTGCTTAATTTTTTACTCTCACAAGCAGGGATAACATCCTACAACAACTTTTAAATTTTTATATGAAGGGATACAAAAGTGATTTCACAGCAAACAGTCGTCGTCGTCTTCCTCCGCTTATCCGGGTCCGGGTCCGGGTGGCGGGGGCAGCATCCCAACTAGGGAGCTCCAGACCGTCCTCTCCCGGCCTTCTCCACCAGCTCCTCCGGCAGGACACCAAGGCGTTCCCAGACCATATTGGAGATGTAACCTCTCCAACGTGTCCTGGGTTGACCCGGGGGCCTCCTGCCGGCAGGACATGCCCAAAACACCTCCCCGGGGAGGCGTCCAGGAGGCATCCTGACCAGATGCCCAAACCAACTCAACTGGCTCCTTTCGATCCGGAGGAGCAGCGGTTCCACTCCGAGTCCCTCCCGAATGTCCGAGCTCCTCACCCTATCTCTAAGGCTGAGCCCGGCCAACCTACGGAGGAAACTCATTCCGGCCGCTTGTATCCGCGATCTCGTTCTTTTGGTCATCCATGTCCCAAAAACCAGTTTTCTTGTTCGTCACATCTAACAGTGACATATTAAAACCTGAAGCTTTCTTATCTCTCCAAAATTATTCATCACCCATCATTTTGAAAAGTCCACCTATTTCGAGCTGAACTCACTGGAAATCTGTAGAAATCCAATGTCAGGGGTTAGCTTGGTGCAACCCCCTTTACACCCCACACATCTTGTAGTACCTAAAGTATGCTCTTTTGGATATTTTGGGATGCCAAAAAAAATCACGTAATGCTTGGAAAAGAAAGCAAAACAAAAATTCAACATACAAGTAATTTCTGCTAAGTTTGAGTGTCTTAAGAGGCAATACTTCAACAGAGATTAAACGTGTCTGATAACCATTTCAGAATTTAATTACAGATACATGCTATCGTACAGATACATTGCTATCCATGATACATTCAAAAGTATCTATACAGGGTAGGAAAGAAAAAAATGACAAATTGTTTTCTCTAATTCTGGAGTGTTTAATATCAAGGGTCAAACTATGAGGTTGAAACACTGAGTGGACCAATTCCTGGTTTGTACATCATTCTGCATGGCAGCGCCTGATAATGTCATGGATCACTGAGGATTACCACAAATGACAATCAGCAGTGAATGTAAATGCACAACATCCCATTTTCAAGAAAGATAGGAGGCTGGACAAAATGTCAAGAACAATGAAATGCAATGATTTGAAATTTAGTCTTTGTGCATTGTGATTAGTGAACCTTGTAGCATCTTTACTTCTAAAAGATCCACTTGAGATGTTTATGCTGATGTTATTGGGACACCTGTGTGAGATGTTTCTCATGTTTACAAAGCTTACCAATTTGTGTTGCACTATTGCAGTTTGTCGTCGTCGTCGTCTTCCTCCGCTTATCCGGGTCCGGGTCGCGGGGGTAGCATCCCAACTAGGGAGCTCCAGACCGTCCTCTCCCCGGCCTTCTCCACCAGCTCCTCCAGCAGGACCCCAAGGCGTTCCCGGACCAGATTGGAGATGTAACCTCTCCAACGTGTCCTGGGTCGACCCGGGGGCCTCCTGCCGGCAGGACATGCCCGAAACACCTCCCCAGGGAGGCGTCCAGGAGGCATCCTGACCAGATGCCCAAACCACCTAAAATGGCTCCTTTCGAACCGGAGGAGCAGCGGTTCTACTCCGAGTCCCTCCCGAATGTCTGAGCTTCTCACCCTATCTCTAAGGCTGAGCCCGGCCACCCTACGGAGGAAACTCATTCCAGCCGCTTATATCCGCAATCTCGTTCTTTCGGTCATTACCCAAAGCTCATGACCATAGGTGAGGATTGGGACGTAGATCGATCGGTAAATCGAGAGCCTGGCTTTCTGGCTCAGCTCCCTCTTCACCACGACAGATCGGCTCAGCATCCGCATCACTGCAGATGCCGAACCAATCTGCCTGTCGATCTCCCGATCCCTCCTACCCTCACTCGTGAACAAGACCCCGAGATACTTAAACTCCTCCACTTGAGGTAAGACCTCTCCCCCAAGCCGGAGTTGACAAGCCACCCTTTTTCTGTCGAGAACCATGGTCTCAGATTTGGAGGTGCTGATCCTCATCCCAGCCGCTTCACACTCGGCCGCGAACCTACCCAGCAAGAGCTGAAGGTCAGAGCTGGATGAAGCTAGGAGGACCACGTCATCCGCAAAAAGCAGAGACGAAATTCTCCTGCCACCAAACTCGACACACTCCAGACCACAGCTGCGTCTAGAAATTCTGTCCATAAAGGTAATGAACAGAACCGGTGACAAAGGGCAGCCCTGGCGGAGTCCAACCCTCACCGGGAACAGGTCTGACTTACTACCGGCCATGCGGACCGAACTCGCGCTCCTCTGGTAAAGGGACTGAATGGCCCTTAACAGAAAGCCACCCACCCCATACTCCTGGAGGGTCCCCCACAGGGTGCCCCTGGGGACACGGTCATAAGCCTTCTCCAAATCCACAAAACACATGTGGATTGGTTGGACAAACTCCCATGCCCCCTCCATCACCCTTGCAAGGGTATAGAGCTGGTCCACAGTTCCACGGCCAAGACGAAAACCACATTGCTCCTCCTCAATCTGAGATTCCCCCCTAAAAAGTTTAATTACAACAATCAAACGTGACAGAGGCTGGATTTGTAGTCTGAACAGTCTAAACATGTTTTAAAACAAAACATATGACAAAAGTGTGGGGGATGTTGTCTGTGCCTAAAATAAGTTCATGTTATTCATCTTGTTAGTTTAATTTCCATAATAGCGGAGCAGGTGCGAATTTTAGACCTGTCACGCATGTTTCCGTCTGGGGTTAATCAAGTTTAATTGTTTCTCTTTGCAACAATCTTCACAAGAAGGCAAAACAGTTAAATGGCAGGTTACAGATATTTCCATTTGACTGTTTATTTTGACGGATAAACTCAAGGATGTTGGTTGTTTTGAAAGAATTACCCCGACGCACACTGATGCGCACACAGATGAGCTGACATTTTAATCGTTACGCACATCGCAGAGGTAACTTGATTCCCATCAGAACATCAGAGCTTTATACTGGACACTGTGCTCAGCGCAGCTCGGAGTGCCCATGATGGACAGTGGGCTGAAGATCTGTAGAGGGGTTCGCAGCGCAGCGCAGCGCAGAATTATGGTGCATGCGGTAAGATTTCCTCCCACTGAAGCGGTCTGGAAACCCGGTCTCTCTGAGGGATGTCACTTGGAAAAATGTTCTTTTTATGAAATTATGAAACTTTGGCTGAACAGCGCTTGTTCCCGTCTCTAATATGGAGACGCATGACGCATCCAGTCTGAGGCAGAATAGCCTCCTCAGCTCAGAAAGCACCTGTAGAGACATTTGATCACGCACAAAGTTTATTTGGAGCAGAAGTGGTCGGGCCACGGCAGGTGAAATGTTCCTAGCCTACATGAAGTGAAACTGTTTAATTGTAACATTGATATGTTACTGGACACACTGGTCTGGTTGGTTAGACCAGTGTTTGAAGTGGAAAACACACACACACACACACACACACACACACACACACACACACACACACACACACAAACCAATTAAAATAATGCTGATAGCGTGGACTAGAAGACATGTGATGGTTTACGTATTTAAATGATGATCAGGCTGCTGTAAAATGTAATCTCCATCCACATCCAGACACAATTATCCTCTATTCTTTCTCTATTTGCTCTGCTCTTGTCTGGGCTGACGTAGCTGACGGTGCGCGCGGCGCGCCTAACTAGCGGCTGTGATGCACATTTTACGCATTTGGAGAGGTGGGCTGGATGCTTTGCTTTTACTGGAAAATGGTCCACTTAACGCACGGGTGTAGACTACATATTAATGACAAATGAAAGAAAATTAAATTGTGAGTTTTTACTTCATATTTTAGAAATAAAAATGATGGGGAAACACATTTATGACATATTTTTAAACGAAATTTTCTAGCGCGTCCTGCCTGCTTCACTTAAGTCACTGCTTATTAAGGTCCATCCAAAATTACCGTGGCCCAACCAAAAATGAAAACCTGGCGCCGCGCCTGTTATAAACCTCTGCAAATTGTTGTTCTTCACTTTATCAAACTCAGATTTTTTACAGCTAATGTCAAGATGTAAAATTATGAATTCAGTCGAGCTCTTCCGTCCCTCCCTCTCCTGCTCTCCTGGAAACCCGACATCGGCAGTCAGAAGCGGGAGGTGAAAAAGGAAATGAGGCAAACAGAGTGAGTGCAACGTAAAGAAACCAGACTGGTGTGGAGGTGAGCAAAACAGCTGGAAAAGTGTGGGTGTTGAATCCCCCACGGGTGCGACGCCCATGTGAGCGACCGGTACCGGCTGCTGTCACCTGTTGTGAGCAGCTCTCTGCTGTCTGAGGGTAGGCCCCGCCCACAACGACGCGACTCCCAGTGTTTTCTTTACTGTGGGAAATGGGTAATAATGACTCTTTGATGGGAACAGGTTGCCGACCCCTGGCATAAGATCTGAGCTGGTAAAACAAAAATCCTCATCAGCAGGCTTTTTTGAAAGTGGGGGGGACACAGCTGCCAATCACAAATTTTGCCGGGGACATGTCCCCGGTGTCCCCGGTTAAAATGATGCCTATGGCTTGTTCCGATGCCCACACAGTAAAAAAATGCAAATGACTTTAGTTGTCAATGGCAGTGAATGAGGTAAAATAAACACATAAAGAATTTATCCAAAAGCTGTAGCTGCACACACACACACACACACACACACACACACACACACACACACATTTTTTTTATATTTATTTTGGCCTCACTCAAGACTCAAGCAATATTTTTTTTTAATATTCAATAATATTCAGCAATATTCAAGCAGATTTTTTTAGGCCTGAACATCTTCAGGGTTGAGTTTCCCTTGAAAGTAATGATCATTTGCTCCAGGAAAAGGTCCTTGTGTGGACCACAGATAGCTGGGATGCGTAGAATTAATGGCTTTTGTTTTTACATTCGCGCTACTTGTGTCATCTTTAGCGGTGTTTTAACTATCCTTTCTAAATCCTGGACTAGATGAGTGAATATGTTCATCAGAGAGACAATATTCTTCTTCTAAATCAGCCAGTCATTACCAGACAAAGAGAGTCAACAATGACCAGACCTGTCAGCATTTGTACGATTTTCCCTATAATATTTGCCCTACGTGTGCTGTGTTTGTTCCTCCTCTCACCCTCTTCTGTAACTGAGGAGGTTTTCAAGCGCTAAAAACTCAGAAACGTTCAATATAAACACAAGTGTTGCTCAGACTACTGAAGATAGACATCTCCACTAGCTTATGGTGTAAAGTAGTAACTTCATGAGGAATCATAGTTGCAGCTGTGGCTTGTTAAAGACAGCAATGACACTTGTTGCAATTTTGTGACTTTGAGGCTTAAAGGGTTAAATCGATCTTAGGATGAGCAAATCCATCCTCATTAATATTTATGAAAATCGATTCAGAATCGGAGAATAGATTTTTTTCAACAGCCCTAGTAGGGTCATACAAACAAATTGTATTTAACAATAGAAAATATACACTTTCAGAGTTCCTGGGCATCAATGTGAAGGCATAAAATGGAGGAAGTTGTGTTGACCGAGAAAGACAAACCAAGAGCTTTTCTTGATAGCGACCCTGCTAATTATCTATTGCCAGAACTGAAGCGCTGCCTTGTCAGAGTCCAAGCCCCCAGGCCGGGCTCTCCCAGCTGACCGGCTTCTGTCTCGGACCATTACCCAGCATGCCCCTCGCGGGGATTCCCTCCACGTTGCACCTGCGTCATCCATGTCTATATATGGAAGACGCCACACCGGCTCTTCACTCAGTCATCGTTCCACCGTGTTCCATGATCAGAGTATTCAGAAGCTAAGACAGTTAAACCTCCACCTTTCTAACTCAGACCTCATCCTTCCGTCAGCCTTTTCAGCATCGCTTGCAGCCAAGAGTCTCTAATAAAGCTCTTACTCCCGAACCCAGTCTTCGAGTCTGACAGGATGACTGAGTCCATTAATCCAGCGGAGTTCGAGCAGATTAAGAGGAAGTTGGAGCAGGTTGTTAGCGAGAACGTTCAGCTCCACGCCCTGGTCGACCAGCTTAACACCAGGCTGAACTCCCAGACCGATCTCTCCCTGCAGATGTCTACTGCCGTCACGGCACTCCAGCAGCAGGTTCATGCACTCCAGTTGCAAGCCATCACTCCACCGACGGGAGAGCCACACTTCAGTCTCCCGGAGAAGTGGAATGGAGAGACGGGGAGTCCAGACGGTCTGCTTGCTACCCTCGACATGCAGTTCGAGTGCCACCCAGGACACTTCCCCACTGTGCGCTCTTGGGTGGCACAGCTCACCTCCCTGCTCTCCGGACGCGCGGCAGAGTGGGCTGCTGCGCTCTACAACTCCAAATCACCGGAGTGCAGCAACTACGCTGCATTCGTGGCCGCTCTCAGAAAGACTTTTGTTCCACCCAGCAGCGAAATGGGGGCAGAGACACGACTCCTAAAACTCCGCCAGAAGGAGCGCTCTGTGTGCGCATATGCGTCGGAGTTCCGCACCATCTCCGCCAAGCTGCGGTGGGATGACTCTGCCCTCCGAGCCGTCTTCTTGGAGGGACTGGCAACCTACATCCGGGATGAGATGGCGGGAAAGGAGCTACCCCAGACCCTGGATGAAGTTGTGGACCTGGCGTTGTGCATGGATCAGCGGGTTTTGGTTTGGCCCAAGCCTCTCATTCGCCCATCCAGGGCGCCTGGACCTTTTCCTCGTCCCCCCACGCCTACTCCCGGACCCGTTGCCACTGAGGAGCCCATGCAACTGGGCCACCTTCCTCCAGAGGAGAGACAGCGACGGTGGCGCGAGGGCCTCTGCGCCTTTTGTGGTTCCCCCGACCACAGACGCATGAACTGCCCCCTCGGTTCGGGAAACGAAGGAACCCACTGAGTCTCGGGGTCGCTCAGCCTGGGTCAACTCCAACCCCTGCCCTTTCCAATCGGCTCCTTCTGCACGTCACCCTCCAATATGGCGAGACCTCGCTCCAGATGCACGCGCTGGTGGACTCGGGGGCCGCTGACAATTTTATGGATGTGGATCTGGCTGAACACCTACGGATCCCCACTACCCCCTTGGAGAGGGTTGTACCAGTGACCACGGTGGACGGCAGGCCCCTTCAGCCTTACCCTGTCCAAAACCGAACGCAGTCCCTCCAGATGACAGTCCAGGACCACCGAGAGACCCTCCATTTCCTGATTATCCGTGCTCCCTCCTCTCCTCTAATCCTGGGGTTTCCCTGGCTCCGCCTCCACGACCCACGGATCTCCTGGTCCCAAGCTCGCCTTCTGGAATGGGGGGCCCAGTGCCGGACCCACCTCTCTCCTCCTCCACCTCGACCTGACTGCCCAGAAGGTGGCTCCGGTTCAGCGCCACCCAATCTGCCACCGCCCTATCGGGATCTGGCCGCGGTGTTCGATAAGCAGCGAGCCACCGCACTGCCGCCTCACCATCCATACGACATGGAGATCAAGCTCCAGCCAGGAACCATTCCACCCCGGGGGCGCCTTTTTTCTCTCTCCCCCGCCGAGTCCAGAGCTATGGAGGACTATATCGACCAGGCCCTCCAGCAGGGTTTCATCCGACCCTCGTCGTCCCCAGGTGCTGCAGGCTTCTTCTTTGTGAGGAAAAAGGAGGGTGATCTCTGCCCCTGTATTGACTACAGAGGACTGAACAAGATCACAGTCAGAGATCGCCATCCTCTGCCGCTCCTCACGTCTGCCCTGGATGCCATCTCCCAGGCGCGGATTTTCACCAAGCTGGACCTCCGGAGCGCCTACAACCTGGTCCGTATCAAAGCTGGAGATGAGTGGAAGACGGCGTTCATCACCCCCACCGGTCACTAGGAGTACCAGGTCATGCCCTTCGGACTGTGCAATAGCCCCGCCGTTTTCCAACGCTTCATCAATGATGTCCTCCGTGACATGTTGGGACGGTGGGTGTTTGCCTACCTGGACGACATCCTGATATACTCCAAGTCAGAGGCTGAACACCACCACCATCATGTTCGCGCGGTCCTGACCCGGCTCCTGGACAACAACCTGTTCTGCAAGCCCGAGAAGTGCTCCTTCCACCACCGGTCCGTTTCATTCCTGGGCTACCTGATCTCGGATCAGGGTCTAACCATGGACCCTCAGAAAGTCCAGGCGGTTAAGGACTGGCCCCTACCTACCAGCCTAAAGCAACTGCAGAGTTTTCTGGGTTTCTGCAACTTCTACCGTCGATTTATCAAAGACTTTAGCACCATTGTAGCACCTCTCACTTCTCTCACGCGACTGAGCCCTCCTGGTCAACCGTTCCGGCTCACCCCAGACGCCGTTCGGGCCTTCCACTACCTAGTCGCTCATTTCACATCGGCTCCTATCCTGCGCCACCCGGACCAGGCAGTCCCTTTTGTGGTCGAGGGTGACGCCTCTGATGTCGGCGCCGGCGCCATCCTGTCCCAAGGCGGCCCTGACGACAGGCTACATCCCTGCGCCTACTTCTCCAGGAAGTTCTCCACCACCCAGCAGAAGTACGGCGTGGGGGATCGTGAACTGCTAGCCATAAAATGGGCGTTGGAGGAATGGAGGCAGTGGCTTCTGGGCACCACTCAGCCGTTCACCATCTGGACTGACCACTAGAACTTAACCCACATGCGGTCCGCCAAGCAGTTAAATCCTCACCAGGCACGCTGGGCCCTCTTCTTCGAACCCTACGAGTTCCATCTCACTTATCGCCCCGGGACAAAGAACCAGAAGGCGGACGCCCTCTCTCGCCAGTTCACCCATTCAGCGCCCACGTCCGAGCCGGCGCCCATCCTCCTGGAGCACCGTTTTGTGGCCCGTCTTGGGTGGCCGTTGGAGGAGGCCATCCAAAACGCCCTCCAGGGTGACCCAGCGCCACCAGAGACCCCCGCCGGTCGGCTGTACGTCCCCTCGGCCTGTCGCAGTGAGGCGTTGTCCTGGGCCCACTCATCACACCTGTCTCGTCACGCAGGCTTCTCTCGGACTCTCAGGTTCCTTAAACGGGCTCTCTGGTGGCCACGTATGGAGAGGGATGTTAAGGAATACACGAGCGCTTGTGACGTCTGCGCCCGCTCTAAGGCATCCACCCAGGCTCCGGTTGGCACCCTCAGACCTCTTCCGGTGCCCAGCCGCCCCTGGTCCCATGTGGGGCTGGACTTTGTCACGGGTCTCCCGCCGGTCAACGACCTCAACACCATCCTGACGGTCACTGACCGGTTTTCCAAGGCTGTTCACTTCATCACCCTCCCGGGCCTCCCCTCGGCTCGACGCACTGCAGAACTGTTTCTGGAGAACGTGGTGCGCCTCCATGGGTTCCCGGTCGACGTGGTCTCGGATCGTGGTCCCCAGTTCACGGCCCGTTTCTGGAAAGCCTTCTGCCATCTAGTGGGAGCCTCTGTCAGCCTGTCTTCGGGCTACCACCCACAGACCAATGGTCAAACGGAGCGGGCAAACCAACAGTTGGGCCGGTACCTCCGCTGCTTCGTTTCGGCGCAGCCCTCGCAGTGGCCCAAGTACCTCCTCTGGGCGGAGCTGTCTCATAATCTCCACACCTCCTCGGCCACTCAGATGTCCCCTTTCGAGGTCTGCTATGACTATCAGCCCCCGGTCTTTGCCCACCAGGAACCCGAAGTCGCGGTGCCGGCCGCTCAATCCCTGGTGAGGCGCTGCAAAAATGCATGGATCAAGGCGCGGGCCTCCATCACCCGGGCCAACGCCCGTTACTCCCACCAACACCTCTGCAGGCACCGCCCGGGCCCCTCCTATGCTCCAGGGGACAGGGTCTGGGTGTCCACGGCAGGCCTCCAGGTCCGCGCCGGTTCCAGGAAGCTCGCTCCCCGGTTCCTCGGACCCTACCCCGTGCAGAAGGTCATGAACCCGGACACGTACCGGCTGTGGCTGCCTACAAGCCTTCGCGTCCATCCCACCTTCCACACCTCCCGGCTCAAACCTTATGTGGAATCCTCACTCCTGCCGCCTCGGGCTCCGGCGCCTCCGCCGGCCCGCCTCCTCGACGGTGAGCCCATCTACACCGTCCGGCGCATTCTGGATGCTCGCCGCCGGGGTCGGGGTTGGCAGTACCTTGTTGATTGGGCGGACTACGGCCCCGAGGAACGCTCCTGGGAGCCGGCCCGTTCCATCTTGGACCCTGCCCTCATCTCGGACTTCTGGGCCCACCGAGGTGGCCCGGGGACTTCTGGAGCCGTCCCTGGACCGGGGGGTCCTGTCAGAGTCCAAGCCCCCAGGCCGGGCTCTCCCAGCTGACCGGCTTCTGTCTCGGACCATTACCCAGCATGCCCCTCGCGGGGATTCCCTCCACGTTGCACCTGCGTCATCCATGTCTATATATGGAAGACGCCACACCGGCTCTTCACTCAGTCATCATTCCACCGTGTTCCATGATCAGAGTATTCAGAAGCTAAGACAGTTAAACCTCCACCTTTCTAACTCAGACCTCATCCTTCCGTCAGCCTTTTCAGCACCGCTTGCAGCCAGCAGTCTCTAATAAAGCTCTTACTCCCGAATCCAGTCTTCGAGTCTGACATGCCTCACTTCCTCTACTTCCTGCATTACTCTACTCCCTCTTGGATAACTCCACATCTGAGAGCGTCACTATAGGACCGGCTGATCATTCCCGTATTTAGGACGTTTCTCTACGGGAAAATGTAAGGAGCAAATCTACTGCTTTTCTTATTCTGCTCCACACAGTGAACTCATTCGCTGCCAGCCGTTTCCTGATCGGTAAAGCCCTTCGCTGCCAGCGTTTCTCACTGTTTTTACTGTTTTTTAAGAGTCACAGAACGTTGCGTGCTAGGATGATGTTGCCGCCAAATCAAACAAAACAAAGCGGAGACTCACCTCTTACATTAGGAAGAATCCGCGTGTTTCGAGCAGTATCTGTTCTTTCATAAGCCGTTGTTGAATTGTGATCGGCAGAAGCTTTTCCAGTTCGCGCCTCACTTTTTTTACAGCAGCAGCCCAAAACAATCTCCTAACACATGGATTTTCTGCTTCATGATCACGTGACGTGTGGCGTATGCAGATGAAAATCGGCTTTAGAGGCGATATGTTTGTTCTCATGGTGCGGGGGCTCGTTCCAACGCCCACACAGTAAAAACATGTAAATGACCGGCAGAGAATGAGTTAAAATCCGCTCTTCTACATAAAAATTACCGCTGCTTTGCTTTTTCTGTCTGTAGCCTAACCTGTCTCCCTTTCCAGCTGTTTCATGTGGTCGTGGACGTTACCCGGCTCTGGAAAGTGGACAAAAAGTTCTCTTCAATGTGGGTATCTAGAGTCTGATTAGCCCACCCCCCAGCAGAAGAGCTTAGTTCCTCGCTGCTTAAAAATCTTTAGGAGATGAAAAAGCAACTTTAGCCTGATCAGAGCAACTCAGACCCATATGAAACAATAATGAATGCCTGCTTGCATATATGACCCTGCATCCCAGAATGCTTTGCGATGTTACGTCACAATCCATTTTTATCTACTGCAGAAAGCTCAGTTTGATTTCTAAGCAGCCTACTTAAAAGGCTATAAAATGGTAAATCATGCAAGAACTTGCTGTTTAAATTATTTTAATTGGATGCTTTGAAACATTTTCATATTTTGAAAGAATTTCCAGTATGTGCTAAAATGACCCATTAAAGAGTTAATGAAAGGCGACCCAGCCCCTATCACCCTCTGTGGCCAAAATATTCTACTTGCAGCTTCAGGCTGGCGGACCGCACTGTTGGGACTTAGAAAAAATGTAGCTGACATACCTGGTGCTGCAGTCTGGTTCCAGCACGTTTCCTGCATGTTTTTGATCATGAACACAGCTGATTTGTTTAATTTAGTGATGAATCGCTCCTATGGAGGCTTGGGAGACATTTCAGCTGTTAGATTAAGGTGTTAAAAAGACAAATGCACAGGGAGGTGATAGGTTTTGCTTTGTGTTCTACAACTGAATACTAGGGGATGCTAAAAACAAGCCAAAACTGCCTGGCTCCCCTTTAATGAACAATCTGGCAAGTTGTCAGAGTCGTCAGGAGCAGAAGATTTTGTGGAGTCTTATTTTCTGATATTGACATCTAGCTTCTGATTGGATAACAGCAACACAACTCTACCACTGATTTTGTTTGCTTTTCAATGTTGATGTTTTATCTCCACAAATAACACAAGCCTGAAGGAGTTCTGCTGTGTGGTGGAGTTGCTACCGCTAACGGTTAGCTTCTACTATCCGAGACATGCTCTGCTTTCTCTTGGATGCTATTTTCAATGTGATGTTGATCTGATTGGCTTATTTTTTCCCAGTTTTTATTACGGTATTTTTTTATGTATTTCTTATTATTTGTTGTTGTGAAGCTCCTCATGATTTTTATCTTTAGAGGCACTCTTCTTTCTCTAATGCAAGAAGCTTTTCCTTGTCTATTTTCTATCACTGGCTAATGCAGGAAATGGGGTAGAAGACTTTTTTACATTCAGCCTGCAAGTGAAACTCAAAGTGACCTATCATATTTCAAAAATAACAAGTTAAAAATGTTTTCTGTGTGAAAATAATTGGCTAAGCTGTGTAAAGGCCAACATGTAGTTGATTAATTATTCCTCTGTACATCCATTAGTATTGAATTTGCTTCTATTTTTAGGAGATAACACACAGGTTATGAGTACAAATAATATGAACATAAAGGTCAAATGTTTGATACCTGCTTTGGCTTTTGCTGTTGACTGTGATCAGTCTCATTGTGCTCTTGCTCTATAAATAGATTTAAAGCTTACTACAATGCTAGGTCAAGTACATTTAACCCTTAACATTTAGCCTATCCCACTGTCACATCTGTATCGTCAAATTAAAGTCAGGCCACAACACAGTTTCTTTTTTTTCTTTTTTGTCGCCTCTGAGAGCGTAAACCTCATTGAAACCCAGCAGGGAGGCTCCACCGAGTCTCTTTTCATTCACCTCAAAATGAGGAGGGCAGAATGATATGGGGCCATAAGCCTTAATACAACAATCTTATTTCATGGAAGATAGTGCCCTCTGCCCCCTTTGTGTCTCTGAAGTTGATTTGAAGTCATGGTTTGTCCTTTTGGTATGATGTTGGGTCAGACCAATTTGCCACCTGGTGGGGTATGGGAAGTAGGGAGGTACATTTTTTAATTGCCAGGTCACTTGGTGAAGGGACAGAAGATCCTTTGGGCAGACTGTCTGTCTCTGTGTGAAGGAACTGCCATCGGAAATCCCTCACCTCATTATGAGAGAGGAAAGATTAATTGACCAGTTCATTGACTGGCAGCTTCAAGACTAGATCAACTTAGCAAAGGGACTCACCAATTAAGGCTGGACTACAGCACCTTTTTTGTACCAAGAGTAATCTTTTTTTCCCTGTCATTAGTCTCTGGGGTCCTATAAAGAAGATCAAGGCTAAGTCATCTTTTGTCCAAAGCACAAAAAAAATTTTAAAGCATGATTTAAACCCAATTCAGAGGCTTGATATTTACTTATTTAATTCACAAACAATTTAACAGAAATCTTTGAAATATTAAAAGCAGAACATTAATTTAGATAAGATCAGACAATTCAGTCCAGGCATTCTGCATATGCAAGAAAGGAAGATGCTGTAAAAGTTGTTGTCTTTCTTTTTTCTCGAGGCCTGAACAGTTTTTTCCACTGGTATAACCATACCCTAGAGCGAAAGTGCAGATCTGTTGAAGTGAGTTTCTGCTGAGAATGTTAATTGCTTACCTCATGCATAAAACTGCATAAATGACTTCAGTTTGGATACATTCCAAAGGCCAGGGTAGATCACTGTCATCGTGAAATGACTCCAGTCTAAAATATTCCAGGGCAGTTCGCACACACGATCTTTCATTAATCGTTAAACTTTTGTCAGTTTTGCATTGCATGCCTGTTTTGCTAGAAGTATTACGATAGTTTTTTGATAAAAGCCCCAGGCTTCACAAATAGAGTTACAGCTACATGCTGTTGCTCTTTGAATTAGCGCTCTCTGAAATAACTGCTTGGTTTGCTTCTTTTTTTTAATACTGCATGTGTTTCAAGAAGTTGCAATGTGCTTTTATCTTAATTAATGGCAAACTAGCCATGAGCTTGTCAATCCTGTCAAAATGATAGGTTTCTCCAAACTGAGGTTGGTTATAAAGAGCAACAGGATGGATAAGCATAGAGCATAACCATCTCACATGACTGGTCATCAAAAGATCTCAACTATCCTTTTAAAAAGGTACATTGCTTTATTTTCCTACAGTTTTTGAAACCTATAAAATGTGAATCTAATTTGAGTGAAGGACGTCATAATCAATCAACCCAAAGTGTTACAATACATGGCATTTGAAACTGAGACTAAACATTTTTCAGCAATAGCTGTAAGGGCATAAAAAGCTCATTTCTTTTTTTCTTTTTTTCATTCTTATCTATTAGAAAAGCATGATGGCAAACCAGGCCCAAAATGAGAGGCCGTAATGTCAAACCAACCATGTGCTAGTGTAAAACTAACTGGGGGGATGGCTATGGCATAACAACAAAGGTGTCTGAGATTCCCTGCCAACACCTGTCGGCTCCAGGGGAGGCTGCATCTGCAATAACAATACTCACTTTGACATAAAGCATACAACACATACATAGAAGCATACTCTAACACAAACACACACACACACACACTTTCTCACTTTGTCTTCTGTGCATGCATAAATGCTTTGGGGGATTTACAGAGTGCAAAAAAGATGTCACCATCACTCTCTTCAGGAAGCCATTACAGAAACGAAGCTAATACACTCTGCAGATATCCTGTTTTGTTTTGGGGATTTTTGTTCTGAAGGCTGTACATCCCCTGTGGGTGATCGGTAAAATTGGCTGACATTCTCCTGCCTCCAATTAACCTTCGCTTTGACTCTTAGTTTTGCTTGTCCTCTTCTATTGTCTTCTTGAAAAACAGGGTAAAATAAGGCACAGTTGGAAACTAAAGTAATGTTTCCCCAGTGTTGAAAATTTCTTTTTCTGGCCCTTTTTTCTTCTTTCCCAGTGGATGACCACAAAATAGAGACAAATTGTACTTCATCAAGAGGTCATGGAATTCTCCAAAGAAGGTTAATGCACTTCTCCTCTTCATTGTATTGTATAAACCAGCTTTTGAAACAAAAGACATGTACCATTATGTAAACCACCATGTGATGTGATCATTCTGTTTTCTTGTTGGAAGTCAGAATTTCTTTTTTCCTTTCTGATTTAAATTTTTTTTAAAGTTAAGAAATGTGATTTAATCTTGACCTAAGTTGGTTTGTACAACTATAGTGATTTTTCTGAACTTACATTTTAGGCGAAACATTCACACCACACACACACCTGCTCCAACCCAATGCATCATTGACACTGCTTCTTCTGTGTTTTACTGTGGTTCATTCAGACATCATAGAGAGCCAGATTCTCTTTTTGAGAACTGAAAAAAGACTAAAAATATGCACACCAACATAGGCACTATTGATTATTAAAAAAAAAGCCCATGCAATCTAAAAATAGCTAGCTTTTAGCCTCATACGATAATTCATGAAGCTGTGTGTTTGTGGGAGATTGGTATTGTCAACATTCACAGTTTTAGTATTTTAACAAAACAGAGGCCTGCAATTTTTAGGTTGAAGTGGTGAGTGACTTTAAAACCAAATTTACCTTGATGTTGGTCCTTTTTTTTTTCATTGTAGCATACCAGAAACTAGCCGTGTCCAACCTGCTTTCTATGCAAATTAGAAATGTTGTAAAGGAGAGGGGGAAAAGCAATAGGCAAGACATCTCTTTACAAGTCCCAATGCACTTCAGCCTGTGTAATATACAGGTCATTCTCAAAAAATTAGCATATTGCGATAAAGTTCATTATTGTCTATATTGTACTGATAAACATTAGACTTTCATATATATTAGATTCATTGCACACAGCTGAAGTAGTTCAAGCATTTTATTGTTTCTAATATTAATAATTTTGGCATACAGCTCATGAAAACCCCAAATTCCTATCTCAAAAAATTAGCATATCATGAAAAGGTTCTCTAAACGAGCTATTAACCTGATCATCTGAATCAACTAATTAACTCTAAACACCTGCAAAAGATTCCTGAGGCTTTTAAAAACTCCCAGCCTGGTTCATTACTCAAAACCGCAATCATGGGTAAGACTGCCGACCTGACTGCTGTCCAGAAGGCCATCATTGACACCCTCAAGCAAGAGGGTAAGACACAGAAAGAAATTTCTGAATGAATAGGCTGTTCCCAGAGTGCTGTATCAAGGCACCTCAGTGGGAAGTCTGTGGGAAGGAAAAAGTGTGGCAGAAAACGCTGCACAACGAGAAGAGGTGACCGGACCCTGAGGAAGATTGTGGAGAAGGACCGATTCCAGACCTTGGGGGACCTGCGGAAGCAGTGGACTGAATCTGGAGTAGAAACATCCAGAGCCACCATGTACAGGCGTGTGCAGGAAATGGGCTACAGGTGCCGCATTCACCAGGTCAAACCACTTTTGAACCAGAAACAGCGGCAGACGCGCCTGACCTGGGCAACAGAGAAGCAGCATGGGACTGTTGCTCAGTGGTCCAAAGTACTTTTTTTGGATAAAAGCAAATTTTGCATGTCATTCAGAAATCAAGGTGCCAGAGTGTGGGGGAAGACCGGGAAGAGGGAAATGCCAAAATGCCTGAAGTCCAGTGTCAAGTACCCACAGTCAGTGATGGTCTGGGGTGCCATGTCAGCTGCTGGTGTTGGTCCACTGTGTTTTATCAAGGGCAGGGTCAATGCAGCTAGCTATCAGGAGATTTTGGAGTACTTCATGCTTCCATCTGCTGAAAAGCTTTATGGGGATGAAGATTTCATTTTTCAGCATGACCTGGCACCTGCTCACAGTGCCAAAACCACTGGTAAATGGTTTACTGACCATGGTATTACTGTGCTCAATTGGCCTGCCAACTCTCCTGACCTGAACCCCATAGAGAATCTGTGGGAGATTGTGAAGAGAAAGTTGAGAGACGCAAGAGCCAACACTCTGGGTGAGCTTAAGGCCACTATCGAAGCATCCTGGGCCTCCATAACACCTCAGCAGTGCAACAGGCTGATTGCCTCCATGCCACGCCACAGTGCAGCAGTTATTTCTGCAAAAGGATTCCAGACCCGAAGTATTGAGTGCATAACTGAACATAATTATATGAAGGTTGACTTTTTTGTATTAAAAACACTTTTCTTTTATTGGTCAGATGAAATCTACTAATTTTTTTAGATAGGAAATTTGGGTTTTCATGAGCTGTAAGCCAAAATCATCAATATTAGAAACAATAAAATGCTTGAACTATTTCAGTTGTGTGTAATGAATCTAAAATATATGAAAGTTTAATGTTTATCAGTAAATTACAGAAAATAATGAACTTTATCACAATATGCTAATTTTTTGTGAAGGACCTGTATAATGCTGGAGGTGGTAATGCTAACCGCAGAACAACGCTAAGCCAAACTACTGCCAAATCTAGCCCAACCAATTGCCAATGCTAGCCTGAACTGCTAAACCCCATTTTGGACAGAGTAGAAAAGCTAACCCTAACCAGCTAATTAAAATTTTACCTCTTTTCAGAATGTTTACATCCACTCACACCACAAACAAAATAGCCACAAATGTCCACTATGCACAACTCAGGCGGCAACAAGTAGTCATTGGAGCTCCAGTCTTGGATCCAAACCATTTGTAATGCTCATTTTGTCCATATACTGGTCCCTGGCTTCCCCCTTTAAAGCTTCTTTCTGGAGTATTTCTCTTATCCGATGGCACACCTGGTGGCTGACAAGCATATCACACAAAAAGTCTGTTGCTCTGTTATTTTAAGATGGTGACTTCATGTTTCTGTTGTTAAATGTGCTTCTGTAGTCGACAAACAGAGCTAAAACACGTTGTTTTATGAGTATTATTCTCATGTCATGTTGTGTTCTCGTATATTTATATTTTAGAGACTTACTTGTTCGTGAAAAGTTCATCAACTCTGCATCAGCCGAGGTATTCCTTAAATTTGAAGTAAATAAGCAGTAGTCTAACGCTATTTGTTAGTTTTGGTCAGCGCTCAGGATCCTATTGCATGGAGCTCTGCGGGGCAGGGGCGTGGGTAGGAAAAAAAAAGACGAATTGCTTACATTATATCACAGTACATGATAAGATAATTACTTTTACGGATTTTTGACTAATCATACATAATTTCTGAAAGGGGAAAACTCCGGAAAGCTGCTTTAACATATCCCTGTATATACCTATTTTGGGAATTTAACATGTACTGTTTGTTTCCAAAATGTTCCGGGGGAGGTGGGGGACATTGAGTCTGAATGGACCCTGTTCCGTGCCTCCATTGTTGAGGCAGCCGATCGGAGCTGCATCAATGGATTGATGGATGGATGGATGTTTGTTTCTACGGTTTGTTTACACTCCTGATGCCATCAACATGGCTGCCAGATTGTTATATAGGATAAATAAATATTGAGTAAATATATCTTTGAACACTCTAGCCTTCCTCAGAGCACCGCAGATATTGGTGACGTCACTTTGATTAATGGAGAAGGAAGTGATGCCGCCAACACAAGGCTACAGTATTAGCCAAAGCTTGTCAGCTTGAAAAGTATAAACAACGCATTGCTGTATATAGAAAACAACCAAGCAACGGAATTTGATGGAATAAATAGAATAAGAAATAAAAATAGTTTTCCAAATGTAAAAATGCAGGGACCGAGTCACGCTTCTAGTACGTTTTGAAAGGTCACCTAAAAGCAGTCGTCTGAGGCAGTTCTGATAAAACTGGTACCAGCTACAAATACAGATGGCATCCTGATGTAGTACCATGCCCCAAATGTCCTAGCCCTGGTACACAGCTAGGGAGAGGTTATCCAGAGCCTCACATCTCATAGGACTGGAGTGTAGGCTCAACGTCAATCGCAGTAATGTAAACTGACACACTGGTGAGGGTGGTGACAGGGCAAGGTTATGTGTCACAGTTTGCTCATGGCCTGCATTAAGACCAGAGCTGCCAGACCTCTGTCTCATGCGAGGGGTCACCCTTAGGGTCTACTATCCAAATAAATAGGCCCAACTACAGTTCCACTGCACCTATCAGCAAATTTCTGCCTCAGTCCTCAAGATGAAGCTTGTTGCCAGAAAAGTTTCTTCGAGCAAATCAGGCATCGACACAACATTACAAAAATGCATGGACCTTTATAGTCATGTTATTAACACATATCTGTTGTCAAATTCTATCAAGAAAATATGTTTTTCTTGAATGCATTCATAACTTGTTAGTTATTATTAGAACTATTCAGTGAAAGATCAGTTTTAAAATATATACTGTATATGTTGTAAAACACTGAAAGACGCAAGAATTAGTCTTAATTTTTTATTTTATTTTATTTTTATTTTTTTTGTCCAAACACCATTGCTATATTTTTCTTACTGCAAATGCCATAAAACTGAAAAAGATGACAGCATTGCTCTGCTGGTGTGGCTTTTTTAAACTTCATCTTTGACCAAAGTCAAGGGGTAAATTTGTGTTTGGCGTCCAAAGCTCCTAAAGCTGGCTGTACATATGTCATGCTCTGTGTCCCTTTGTTCCCCAGCCCCTCCAGTTCCCACTCCAGGTTCTCCTTTTGTGTTTCATAGCGCCCTCTTGTGTCCTTTCTCTGCATCTCATTTATGGGTCTCCTGTGTTCCTTTAGTCTTCTCCAGTCACCCCTCTGCAGCCAGTCATCCCTCTGCAGTGTTTATAGTTTCAGCTTTTCATTTTATTAGTCTCTTTAATATGTTTTGTCCCACTGGTTTTTGTAGTTCTCCTTCCCTTTAGAATTTTAGATATATGGTTGCTTTTCTGTTTTTAGGTTCACTCTTAGGTCATGTTAGTTTCTTCCCTGATTAGTCAGTATTCAGGACAGAACATGTTCCTAAAGCTAGTGACATGTCTGTGTCTGATTCTACACATGGCTAGGTTTGCTTCGACACCCGTGACGCAACCATTCTTGCCTGACTCCTTTTCAGAACCTCCAAGTCCAAAACCTCCAGATCTTTGGACATCTGAACACCTGCTCTTCCAGCATGATCCGGGTGACACTGTGCATCTTCTTAATGACCAGGCTCTTAAGGGCCTAAGAACTGTTGTTTGTTATGCTTCTCCTGTCTCACAGACACGGCATAAGTTTGAGAAACAAAAGGGGGGTGTGAAGCCTCCTCCTGATCTTCGAGCATCGTCTCTTCATCTCCAGTTCACTCCTATAAAAGATCGCAAAAACGTCGCCTCCGATAAGCTGATAAACAACTTTGAACAGGTAAAATCAGGTTCTGATCTAACAACTAAACCATCCGCTTCACTCCAGTTCCAAACGGGACCCACAGGTAAATTCAAACAAGTTTCTCTGTGGGCTCGTAACACCAGATTCAAACCGCTTAATGAACAAATCGATTCTGACTGGATTCTTTTCCACTAACTGGTGGAACGTTACAAATTCACTCGATTCTTTGTGGGATGAATTTTTAACAAATGTGATATCCTTTGAGTTTTTTCTTTTTTTTTTCAGGTTACCTGCCTTCAGCCAGGACACCTGTTACTAACCCACATTTTTAGGTTTAATTTACATGATTTACATTTTTAGTACTGATTTACACCTCTATTTTTAATAGTGCTTTGTGTAGAGTGATTATATTTGATTACAGGTTTTAACTTGTTAAAATTTCCCTTAAAGGGCTACAAGCCAATTTGCCTTCATTTTCATTTTTTTTATATATGCCTTTAATCAGTGCAGCCTGCTGATTTTCACATATCAGTTAGGATTTAATTTCTTTTATTTGTGTTTTCTCTGCATCACCTTTTTACATGACATGTAGAACAGGGTGCAGAACATTTCTTCTTTAGATAATTCACAAAATGCCTTCACATTTTCCCAGAGGTACCCATAGACAGGTTTTGATTATTTTCTTTGATTTGCATCAAACGCAATCTATCGTATGGGCTGTCTCACTTTGTCTCCTTCTCCGAGCTCGTCTGGCCTTCAATGTCTGCTTCCATTCCATGGGGGTCTCCGCCATCAGAGGGTCGTCTTCACCTTCCTCCACCTGGTTCCTGTCGCATGGGGCTTCGGTCATGGTTCAAGAGGTATCGGGGTCTTCACTGGACTTCGTCTGGACTACGCCCGAGGATTACATCACCTGCCCAGCTCCGTGTGGACACATGAGCTGACCTTATCCTTTTGAATACCTTTATATTATTGCAATTGACATAGCTTTGCTTTCAAGATTTCCTAAGTGGATTACTTTACAATGATTTGCAACAGTTTTGGCCTTAATCATCTGATCAGGATATAATCCTTTCTTCACGAGACGTGGGGAGATGCTTCATCACTCCTACCTTCATCTGGAACATGGCAATGTCTTCCTTCATGAGTACATCACGTTAATGAGGTCACGACGTCAGGTGGTTTTTGCTTGACCACCATGTCGTCGCGAAAGGGGGGATTGTATCGTGAGGAAATATGGGTTTTCTGTGCCAAAGGTTGTATTTGGCCAGGCTGGGTCAGAGCTGGGTCGCTCAGAACTTTCACCCACAGATTAAGACCTTTGCCGACATGAAGTCTGCAAGATTCAACAGAAACCACAACATCTGAACACCTGCAGTGCCAGAAGATGGAGTTCTCATGAAAGCTAGTCATAATAAAAGAGTCTTACGCTTCCTTTGTTTATTAATGCTAAACAATCATTTTACCATTTTACTCATTATAAATGTATTTTAATCAAATGAATTATTATTATGCTTTGGTTAATCATAATAACTATAATGAATCAATGCTTAATTAAATAATGTTTTGAAGATGTTTTAGTGATGACCTTCACACTCGCTCACACAGGTCTACTCTCACAGTAAACTCCAAAACACATTTGCTCTGACGCACAAGTTTTGCTTTGGGAGGAGAAGTGGCTTTTGGTAAGTTTCAGTTCATGTTAGGAGTTCGAATTTGACAACGAGAGAGAGAGGACATGCTGGACGAACACCACAGGGAAGGGAGCTGCCCCCCCCCCCCCCCCCCCCCCCCCCCCACGTTATTACTATCAAGCCAGACAGAATAGCTGAAATGCAACTGCTAACGCAGACTCGTACAGAGTCTTTAATTTCTGAGTAATTTAAACTTAAGAAAGCGCATCTGTCAAACGCTTCATCAACGTGTACCGAGGTCAACTCTGGACCGGAGCGTCGGACACCTTCGTCTTCTCTGCCAGCCAAGGTGTCCTGGATGAAACATCCTCCTGTGACGTCCCGGATCTAAAAGAGGGTCCGAAAGTCGGTGAGGCAGTCCACGACCAGATAGCGTTTGATGCATCTTTTCTAATAAGAACTAAGTTTTATTCAAACCATCACTTTTCACTCAGACACCTGTTTCTTCCTGAAGCAAAATCAGACGCACACACGCATTCATATCACATCATTCTCAATCTTCACACATTCAACACAAGGTCTATTTGAGCAAGCTTAAAATATCAACTGTTAAAAATTGTCCAACAAGGTTGCCAATGTTGATTAATTTCCTATGCTTGTCATTTCAAATCATAAGTTTAAATTAAGAATTAAAATTCTTAACTTTCAAACTTGTCTCTTCATTGAACTGAAACACAGACACACGGATATGATCGTCAGTTTATCGATGAAAACAACCTTTGAGTCTTCTTAACCCTATAAAATTTGGTTATTAATTCATTACAAATTAATATCACAAATTAAAATGTAGGATGGTTCCTCTTTAATAAAAGAGCCATAAACCATTACACTACATAATTGGCGAGCTTATCCAGACTTCTATATCTGCGATATAGAAGTCCCACACAGGAACAGAAAAACCCGGTTTAACCAGAGTATTCACAGACTGACTAGTGCTCCACCCCTTAGAAGGTGTATCACCTATCTCCGGGTCGGAGGTCAACGTTGTCAGCTGAAGTGGTGGAAGGTCAGTGGAAGGTCCTGGTCCTCCCCCCACACTCCACACACCTGCAGCTCATCTGCCTCCCATTATGCCCCAGTGTATTTAAGCCCTGTCTTGTCTCTGTGTCTTATCAGTCCATTGTCGTTGTCAGTGTTGTTTTGTCCGTCTCGTGTGTTCTGATCTTGCTCATGAAAGAGCTTCTGTTTTGCCTTTTTTGCCAGCATTTGCCTTTGGATTTATGCCCAGCCTCCTAAAACAAAAGGATTTTTACTTCATATCCACCTCTGCCTCGTGTCATCCTGGGTTACTGCATTTTGGGTCCAAACCATCCTCTCAACGTGACAACATAAGCTGATAGCTGATCTACTTTACTCCTGATGGAAGTTGCCAAACAGTTCTGAGATGCTGAAAAGCACCAGAAATGGCAGATATTTGTCCAAATAAAGTTACCTGATTTGACTTCCAGTTATGAAATCATTAAATTAGCATAAAAGTCAACACAAGACATTTAAAATAGATGTAATTAACCGTTTGATGCATAAATTATGAAATCTTAAACCATGCTTTTTTTAACAATTTTTTTCATTCATCTTTTGGTGTAAATGAAACAAATTTCAACATATTTTTTTTATTTTACATTTAACTTACAAAGAATTTATTACATGTCCACCTCAGTGGACAGTGTGCATTCTGAACATGAAATATGTCGGCTTGACAAACTGAAGTCCAAATGGAGGGGCTTAAATGCAATAAAGTCTTCAACAGCTGTGCTTAATAGCAAAAATAAATAACAATTTTGAGTACCTGTCCACTGTAGTGACCATTATGCATCAAAGGGTTAATTTATGCTATCAATTACAAAATGTCAGTTTTTAAATCCATTCCAGATTATAGAGCTCTGATGATCAAACACCACAGAAATAAGTTTTTGTCCACTTGACTTCAACCTCTACAGAATATCGGCTATAATGGCCCAACATTTATGTTGGTTTGTTAATAAATAAATAAAAAGATTGATATTGAAAATTTGTGATATCTAGTTTATGTTGGGTTTGCAGACCAATAAGATCCAACATGTTCTTTCCATGGGGAGAAATAAGTCCAAACTCTCTGCAGATTTTCAAGAACTTCAACCATATAGATGATGAATTATTCCAGCACCTACATCACAGCTAGTTTGTACAGATGTGTTCAGAACTAAACACGCTGCTGTGATATGTTTGATTGTTCCACTGCAAATGATGGATTGTTGAATTAGACTCCTCTGAGTTGTGAATCATGTTCACCTGGGCAGTTGACGTTTAATCAATAAACATCTGAACTGTGCCATGGCCCCGAGCCAAAGGGATTCAGCTGGGTTTAACTCACTCCGACTGCTGCAGGACACCCACAGATATCAGAGGAAAACATTTATCTGTGCTTCATTTCAAATTCTAACCTGCTATAAAAAGCTAAAAAAAATTATTTGTTTTTTACAAGTTAAATTGTCATTTTCATCATTGTTTTTCAAGGAGTTCTAATCAACACACAGCAACACAGATTTAACATTGTAATTTTCAAAAAAGCAGAAATGTGTTCATTTGAATTTGTGTTAAAGACTTTTTCTTTAAAAATATTAGCTGTTGATGTGTGATCAAGAATTGTTTATTCTTTTACTTTCTATGTATGACCATTTGACAAACTGTGATCAACTAAATTGATTGTATTTGATATTTAAAGGTGTGATTCACTGAAAAAATAACATTTTTAATGATTATTTCTGATTATGATCAGTCACTCTTTGTTTTTCATGCAGGCTGAACATAAAATAGTCTCCTTCACCTATCTTCTGCATTAGCTTCTGACAGTGGACAGTGGAAATCCTCACAGATCTATGTCACACTGTCACTTACCTTTCATGGACTCACCGATGTTGACTCGCCATGGTGGAATGCTTTTGTTGTTTTAGCATCCAGGAAACAGCAGAGAATGTCCTGACTAGTTAAAGATTACCTTTAGTATTTGCAACTCCACCACACAGAAATTCTCCTCCAGGCTTGTGTTATTTGTGGAGATAAAACCTCCATGTTGCAAGTCAGTGATAGAGTCACGTTTCTGTTATCCAATCCGAGGTTAGATGTCCAAATATCAGAAAAAAGACTCCAAATCCTGCCGTCTACTGCCACCCTCTGAGGCAGCAGACTCGTCGGTGCTAATCCATGCAATACTGGGCTTCTTTTGCCCCGAGTTTGGCTTGCAAGGCATTCAACCAGAGACCAACATAAAATGTATTGATTAAAGGAGTTTTCCACACCTTTTATGAAAATTTTGTGTACTTTGTTAGAAATGCATAAAATAGATACTTTTGAATATAAAAGTGTAATTTGTATCATGTCCAGATTTGGATATTATTATGAAATGTAAGTTAATCTTTGAATTTAAGGAAACACTAAAATTGAAGCACAAGGTTAAAATTCACTAATTTGTCTTCTTTTTTTTATGTGTAGTTGAACCGGTTGTGGTGAATTGTCAAATACATTGAGTGAATGATCAGCACTATTCTCTACATAATCATCAAACAAGCCATTCTACCATAACACTAAGCTTTTATAGATAATTTTACTTTTATTTGGCCTTTGAGGATGATGACTGCAAAAGCTTCATGCAGAACATCCAGCATTGCAGTGATTGTCACTTTTAAGGAATCAAATCCTTCTATCATCACTCACTGTTGGATTTTTTGCATTTTTGAGCATTAATCTTTATGAATTAAAGGCCTTGTATTTTGAGGCCTTGACTCAGAAAAGGGTAGAATATTTTCTCCAGGTCAGGGATGAAGTCCTGCCCGGAGTGGAGGAGTTGAAGTATATTGGGGTATTTTTCACGCGTGAGGGAAAGATGAATCGCGAGAGCGGATTGGTGCTGCATCTGCAGTGATGCGGGTGTTTTACCTGTCTGTCATGGTGAACAGAGAGCTGAAGCAGGAAGTAAAGCTCTAAATTTACCGGTTGATCTACGTTCCAACCCTCACCTATGATTACAAATGTGGCAAGGTGAAGAAACAAGGGCCCAGGCGGGATTCGATCCCCAGACTTCTGAGTGAGAGTCAGACGTGCTAACCAGTCAGCCAAAGGGATATTCATGTAGCCAAGTAGCCAGGGCGCATAATCAATCAGGATACAATGATGCTCACCCTGTCACACAAGCTTTGGGTAGTGACCGTAAGAATTGGATTATGAATACAAGCAGCTGAAATTAGTTTTCTCTGCTTGGTGTCTGGGATAGGGTGAGAAGCTTGGTGGTCCGGCAGGAGCTCCGAATAGACCCGCTGCTCCTCCACATCGAGAGGAGCCAGTTAGGGTGGCTCGGGAATGTGGTTAGGATGCCTCCTGGACGCCTCCTTGGTGAGGTTTTCCGGGCACGTCCAACTTGGAAGAGACTCAAGGGAAAACCCAGAACACGCTGAAGGGACTATGTCTCTCAGCTGGCCAGGGAACACCTTGGGATTCCCCTAGAGGAGTTGGCCCAAGTGGCTGGGGAGAGGAAAGTCTGGGCCTCTCTGCTTAGGCTGCTGCCCCCGCGACCCGATCCTGGATAAGCGGACAAAAATTGATGGATGGATGGATGGATGGATGGATGGATGGATGGCCTTGCATTTAGTTGACTGAATGCATATTTCCAGTTAATTTCCATATCAAAACTCTAAAACACAACATGAACATTATGAGTCATGTGATATGAGATGTATGTTTTGCACTTGGAATGTCTGTCCGGGATGAGTTGCTGCTACTATCACGTACGATTGTGGCTCAGTATCTATAAACATGACTGAGTTGTAGACATATTTGTGTTTGCTAAGGTCAGCCATCTTGAATTGTTTTGGCTCCACAATGTAATCAGTTGTAGAGGAACATCCAGTCATCACTCTCTGAAGGTTTAATTGAAATCCATCTAAAGGATTATGAGGAATTTACTAACAAACAATCACACAGACACAGGCAAAAACATGATTGACAGTGCTGACTCAGGGTTTTCCAATTATAGGCAATAATAACAATCTCTGTGCACACTGAATGTTTGCTGCCAGTCAAGCAAAACACTTACTTGCCACCTCTTTCCACATGCTTCTTTTCAAGGGTTTTGCCTCATGGCTTTAACAATGTTGACATCTTAAAAGTCTGATCTGATCAAAGCATGAAAAACCGATCTTTTAACACAAGAACCTGGAACATGGTATTATGTGGTCATAAAGCAGTGAGTTCATAGATGTGGAATGCATGAATGTTTCACCTCAATAAATATTTCATCTTTGATCTAAATCATTTAAAAACAAAGCTCCTTTCCAGGCGCACTGCAGGCTACACGGTTTTATTTCCACCCTCTTCCTCGTCTCACTATCTTCCTCTTGAGTCTGTCTCTCCATCAGCTGGACAAGCTGCTCAGTGGCCCCGAAATATGGTGCATCATGCCGCTCTGTTGATCATCGCTCAGTGTTACACCCAGACTCTGAATGCAATGTAAATGATATGATGATTCCCTCAGAGGCAACATTAACTTCACCATCATTCTGGGGTTTGTTTTCCAAGTGCAAAGGTTGGCTTCATGAGACGATGGAGTCAACTGTGAGCTTTACTTCCATCCAGTGCCGAGGTTTAACCAGCAACGTACAATGTATTAACAATACTCTGTGATTGTCAGAGGTAAGAATAAAAAAAATACAGTTACTGTTTAAATAAGGTAAAAATTAAGAAAATAAAAAAAAATCTGTCAGAGTTGGACCTGGTCAAGGCTGCCCTTTGTCACTGATTCCATTCATTACTTTTATTGACAGGATTTCTACATAGGTGCATTCAAGGAGTTGAAGGGATCTGTTTTGGTGGCCATGCTTTTTGCAGTTTATGTGGTCCTGTTGGCATCATCAGACCATGATCTCCAATTTTAACTGTAACAGTTTGCAGCTTAGTGTGAAGTAGCTGGAATAAAAATCAGCAGCTCCAAATCCAAGACCATGGTCTTGAGCCAGAAAAGGATAGAATGCCTTTGGGGGGTTAGGGTTAGGTGGAGTAGATGGAGTAGATAAATCTCAGTGAGTTCCCCCTGAATCAGTAGATTAACCGAAACAGTTGAATAGGGAGTCACTGGCAATGCACGGGCCGACGTGTGTCACTCTAGAACTCCCCTCCAGGGTCAGGGACAAGGTCCTGCCCCAGTTGGATGAGCTTAAGTATCTCAGAATGTTGTTCACAAATGAGGAGAAAATGGAGCAGGAAATTGATGTTGGTGCTGCATTTTGTCAGGTTCGGTGGCAGAGCTGAAGCATGGCTGAGAGGATCTGTTACCCAGATGCGGAGTGATGGAAATAACCAGCGTGGTTATCTCCTGTAGGTCAGGACAGCGGCGGACCAGCGTCTGGCAGCAGGGACCTCCACCTTGGGCGCCTGATGGTCGAACAGAGGAGGCTGGTACCCATAACATGTCTCGAAGGGAGACAGACTTGTGGCAGAGGAGGTCTGGAGGTTGTGTGACAGCTCCACCCACAGGAGGAAGCGGGGCCAGGTGGTTGGCTGGGACGAAGCGAAGCAGCGCAAGTAGCGTCAAAGCTGCTGGTTAGCTCTCTCCGTCTGACCGTTCGTCTGCGGATGGTGCCCAGAGGACAGGCTGGTGGAAGCACCGACCAGGCGACAGAATGCTTTCCAGAAGCATGAGACGAACTGGGGTCCTCGGTCGGAAACCACGTCCTGAGGGAAACCATGGAGCTGCACCACCTGTTCTAGGAGCAGTTTGGCCGTTCTCTTGGCAGTGGGGAGGCCGGCCAGGGCCACTAGGTGCACGGCCTTGGAGAAACGGTCCGTGATTGTCAATATGGTGTCCAGGTGGTCAACAGCCGGCAGTCCCGTGACAAAGTCCAGCCCGATGTGTGACCACGGCCGCTTGGGCACAGGGAGAGGCTGTAACTCTCCAGCGCCTGGTCGGTTGGAGGACTTGGAGCGAGCAGACACATCATATGCACCAGTGAACTTGCGGACGTCCTTCCTCATGGACGGCCACCAGAGAGCCCGACAGAGGAACTGGAGGGTACGGGCTTGTGCTTGATGTCCCCGCGAGCCGTGAACAATGCCCCCGCGTGAGTGCCTCTTGTCGGCAGGAGGCGGGAACGTAGAGACGGTTCGGTGGAGTCTCCGGCTGCGCCGGATCGCCAGAAAGTGTGGCCTGTATGGACTGCTCCAACGGCCATTGGGGGGAAGGCCAGGAAGCGTTGAGTCGGCAGAATGGTCCGAGGCTCCGGGGGGGCTTGACTCTGGCACGAAACGCCGAGAGAGAGCGTCCGCCTTGAGGTTCTTGAAGCCGGGCCGGTAGGCGATATGAAAGTTGTGCGGCTCGAAAAAGAGGGCCCACCGAGCTTGACGAGGGTTGAGTTGGCGGGCTTTCTGTAGATGAATGAGATTCTGGTGGTCGGTCCAGATCAGAAAAGGATCGTTGGTCCCCAAGAGCCACTGCCTCCATTTCTCAGGAGCCCATTTTATAGCCAGCAGTTCTCTGTCGCCGACCCCGTAGTTCTGCTGTGTGGGGGAAAACTTCCGGGAGAAGTAGGCACATGGGTGAAGCTTAGAGTCTGGACCCCGTTGCGAGAGAACGGCCCCCGCTCCCACATCAGAGGCGTGAGGCGTCCACCTCCACGACGAAGGGCCGGGTCTGGTCCGGGTGGAGGAGGATGGGTTCTTTAGTAAAACGCCCGACCAGATCATGGAAAGCACGTACAGCCTCTGGAGTAAGGCGAAAAGGGTGAGGCTGATTGGTGGTTTTGGTGAGTGAGGTCAGAGGCGCTGCGAGGGAACTGAAGTTGTTTATAAACCTCCGATAAAAGTTCGAGAAACCCAGAAAGCTTTGCAGCTGCTTCAGGGTCGTGGGTAGAGGCCACTGAGCTACTGTCTGAACCATCTGGGGGTCCATCTTCAGGCCCCGGGAGGAGATGGTAAAACCCAGAAAGGAGGTGGACTCCTGGTGAAACGCATACTTCTCCAGTTTGCAGTACAGTCCATGATCCAGGAGGCGGGACAGAACAGCTCGAACATGCCGGATGTGCTCTTCGGCCGTGCGGGAGTAGATGAGGATGTCATCTAGATATACAAAGACCCAGCGACCCAACATGTCTCTCAGCACATCTGTAATGAACCGCTGGAAGTTGGCGGGGCTGTTGCAGAGACCAAAAGGCATCACCAAATATTCATAGTGGCCAGTGGGCGTGATAAAAGTGGTCTTCCACTCCTCACCTTCCTTAATATGGATGAGGTTATAAGCGCTGCGCAGGTCCGGTTTAGTAAACACAGCAGCTTGTGTGATGGCGTCCAGGGCGGTGCCCATGAGAGGGAGAGGGTGACGGTCCCGGATCGTTATTTTATTTAACCCTCGATAGTCTATACAGGGCCGGAGATCTCCCTCCTTCTTCTTTACAAAGAAAAACCCTGCGACCCCGGGGGATGTTGATGGACGGATGAATCCCTTCTGGAGGGCATCAGTTATATAATTGTCCATTGCCCGGGTCTCCGCCGGAGGGAGGGGGAACAGGCGACCCCGAGGGGGGGGTCTGGAGCCTGATCTCCAGGTCATAGGGTCGATGAGGAGGTAACCTGGTAGTGGGTTCTTTAGCAAAAACCCCAGCGAGGTCGTGGTATTGAGGAGGGACGAGTGTCAGGTCTACGCCTGTGGGAGGGGCTGCTCCAGTCCGAGGTGTAGGGGAGCCCCGGTGGTTCTGGCAACCCGTGCCCCAGGCCAGGACCTTACTGGTGGACCGGGAGATGTGAGGCTCATGACGGCAGAACCAGGAATGACCCAGGATGATCGGTGTAGCCAGAGCCTGGATGACCAGGAAGTGGAGGGTCTCCAGGTGTAGGCCAATAGTCATGTGGAAACCCTGGGTTCGGTGGATGAGAGGGTATGGCATGATGGGCCGGCCGTCCACAGAGGTCACGGGAATGGGTCGGTCGAGGGCGGTGAGGGGTATCTTGAGCTGAGTAACCAGTCCGTGATCGATAAAACACTCCGCAGCCCCAGTGTCTAAAAGAGCCTCCAGTCTGGTCGGGCCTTGGTCCAGGTGGAGGGAGACCGGGAGAGTGGTTCGGTGTGGAGCCGGAAAAGTGGAGACTCCGGGCGGGACAGCCCCTACTCCGACCTGGAGGGACCGTTTCCCCATCGTTTTGGGCACGGTGACCCAAATCCCCACAGTAAGCGCATCTTCCCTTCTGATAGCGCCGTACCCGTTCCTCATGGGGGAGATGTCCGAGCTGCATCGGCTCTTCTGTCGGTTGGTGAGCCGGACGGCGGGGTGACATCCTGGTGTGTACGGGAGCTGACATGGTGCTCGGCCAGTTCAGGATACAGCGGTCCAGTTGGAGAGCCAGATCCACTACCAGGTCCAGGGAGGTTGGGGCCTCGTGCCCGATCATGCCCTCCCAGATTCTAGGTGACAATCCCTCCAGGTAAATGGCCTTTGGGCGGCGTCCTCCCACCTCAACCGAGCGGCTGTCATCCGGAAGCGAGAGGTGTACTGAGCCGCCGTCTGGGAGCCCTGACGAAGCTGAAGCAGCCGAGTCTCGTCCGAGACCTCGCTGCTGGGGTGCACAAATGTCTTTTTCATCTCCTTCACAAAAGTCTCATGGTCACTGCAGGCAGGAGATTTCTGATTGTAAAGAGCCGCAGCCCATTCACCGGCTCGACCTGTCAGCAGTGAGGTCAGCAGGGCGACACGAGAGCAGGATGTGGGGTAGTGAGCCGGCTGGCACTCAAAAGTCATTGCCAGGGTCGCCAGCATGCCCTCTGGGGATCCCCTGGTTCCGTCCCACTTCTCTGGAAGGCTGAGGCGTGGTTCCATCCTGTCGGTGACGGCTGTGGTCTGTCGTTGCAGAGTGGTGGACAGCTGGAGAACTAGCTCGGTGAGTGACTCGATCTTTGTGGCTTGGCGATCAGCTACGGCATGAAACTGGTTCATCTCGGCACGGAGCTGGCTTATCTCTGCCGTCTGCTGATCCAAGGTTGCACGCTGTTGAGCCACTTCAACACACAGACGCGCAAACCCCGCTGGGTCAACTTGAGACTCTGTCATCCTGTCAGGTTCGGTGGCAGAGCTGAAGCATGGCTGAGAGGATCTGTTGCCCAGACGCGGAGTGATGGAAATAACCAGCGTAGTTATCTCCTGTAGGTCAGGATTGAAGATTTGAGGGCTGGTAAGTCTGGACACTCGATACAATGTCTGGTGAGAATGATGACTGAGTAATGAATGAAATGCCGGCACTTCCTTAAGTAGTGTCGGCGTGATGATGTCAGCCGCCACGTTGGTGGCAGGAATGATGGGAAGTGGTGGCGAGAATGCTGGGAAATGAAGTCAGCGGGAGGAGTTCGTGACACATTTACAGCGATGCAGGAGTTGTACCGATCTGTTGCTGAGCCGGAATGCCAACCTTCATCTATGGTGACGAGCATTGGATAGTGATCGAAAGAATGAGAATACTGATACAAGCAACTGAAATTAACTTTTTTTCTGCTGGGTGTCTGGGCTCTCCCCTAGAGATAGGATGATAAGCTTTGTCATCCATGAGGGGCTTGGGGTAGATTTGCTGTTCTTTTACATTGAGAGGAGCCAGTTGAGGTGGCTTGGCATCTGGTAAGAATGCCTTCCTGGCAAGTATTTTTGGACATGTCTAACCAGGAGGAGACCTAAAGGAAGACTCAGGACACACTGGAGTTACTATGTTTCTCAGCTTTCCTGAGAACACTATAAAACTCCCCCGAAAGAGCTGGCCCAAGTAGCTGTGGAGAGGGAAGTCTAGGCCTCTCTGCTTAAGCTGCTTCCCCCATGACCAGGCTCCGGATAAGTGGAAGAGAATAGATAGATGGAACATAAAATTGGACTGGTTTTTGAGTCTATTACATTGTCTAGTTAAAGGAGTCTACTGAAGGTCACATGTTGGCCATTTTTACACTGTACTGATTTGACACCATCAGGGGCCTCAGTAGCATATAGAAGATGCATATAAAGGCACAACAGCTTGGCTCCTCATCATGATGGTTACTAGTGGGTTACAGTTCCAACCTGACCAATCTGGACAGCACTATTCCAGTGTCATATGACGCTGCTCTTCATGTTCAGCACCACGGACAGAACTCTTCCTGGTCACCTTGTTCCAGCACCATGGACAGTGCTTTAACCAGCTTCTGTCTTGTTCCTCCTTCCATCTGCTGCTGTTTGCACAGCTGATCCCAGTCAGTGATCACTGATCAGCAGGGGAGTCTTCAAAAGCCTCAGAACACCAGACCTGTGTGGAACTCAGTGGAGCTCTGAGATCCCCAGATCACGTTGTTTGAGCCTTTCTGATGCTAGCGGTCTTGTTGTGTCATGAGATTGGTTAATAGACTTCATTTTAAAGTCACATTCTGCAACTTTTAGACCTTAAATAATGTGTTTATTTTATTTTATTTTTTGTTTTGGCAGCATACTATAATCTATTATGTTCATTTTTGGAGCTGTGATAGTGTCATGGGGTTCCACGCCTGTTTACCGCACCATACAGTTTTTGCCCTGCGGTCCGCCGCCAGATGTACTGACTGCATGTTGCTGTATGGCAGTCTCATGTAGACGTATACCCCATAGACATGAATATGTAAATGCCTTATCGGGTGCTGGATAGCATAACTCTATCACCGCCATATTGAATGGGTCTCACTCTCCAAAGCAGTGACTGTAGAAAAGTCCATACCAATGCAGAGGGAACAACTTGTGTCTGACTTTGTAAAAAAGCGTGATAGAATGTGTTTTTTAGTTGGGTAGCAACTTCCTTGATAGCCATAACAGCTAGGTTTTTCCTAAGTCACACCATGCAGCTTTTACAAATCATCCATTGATTTTGATGAGCTTTTTTGTTTTCCAGTAAAGTGTCTGAGCACATTTTGTCTGAGGACCACTTTCAACCAAAATCCAGTCCATTTTTAGCACTACTCTGCAGTGTGTGCTTGGCATCAGAAGAGCCGGCCACGGGGGTGTTACATATCTAATCCATGTTCTGTGGGCAACTTTATGAATTTAATAAAGTTTTTAATATTCAAAGTTATTGTTACCAAGCCTCAGTCTAATTAACCCCCATTAGCACACCTTGAACAGTGTGAGTTAATCACTGTTAGATTTTAAATGGAAAGGTGCCTGGCAGTGCAGTGTTTAATTCAAGCTGCCCAGAGACAGCCACCTCCAGAAGATGGTCAAATATAAATGACATGGAACATATTAATGTTGGGTTCACATTATTGAAGACAAACAAGGAGGTGAACTTCTGTGAGCTGAATGCAGAAAAATAATCAGCTTTCGCATAAAGCAGTGAGAGAGTGGGATGGTGGGATGTCTGCGGTGAGCTTGTCTTAATATCTCAGGTGATCCTTTAAGGTAACCCAGCTCTTTTCCGCTTCTATACAAGATATATATGAACCGTACTGCAATATACCACTTCATGGTAAATGGTCTGTATTTGTATAGCACCTTCTAAGGTTTCTACAACCCCCCAAGGTGCTTCACAACACAACCAGCCATTCACCTATTCACACACACTCGCATACTGGTGGGGTGAGCTACAATGTAGCCACATCTGCCCTGGGACGCACTGACAGAGGCGAGGCCTGCAGAACACTAGTGCCACCGGTCCCTCTGACCACCACCAGCAGAAAAAGCAGGGTAAATGTCCTGCCCAAGGACACAACGGCATTCTCTGGTAGAAACCGGGCTCAAACCTGCAACCTTCTGATTACTGGACAACCCACTCTACCTCCTGAGCTACTGCTGTCCCTATCTGCCTTCATCACATAAAAAAACAGACATTTTAGAAAATAATGAAGAGAACTTCATTGGACAACTACTTGGTTTTAACATGGCAGTTGTCACACCTTAATCTTTTATGTGGAGAGATTTTATAAATATTAACAAACCAAACACTTCTAAAACAGGAGCAAGTTTGGCAGCATTATTGATAGTACTGTTGCCATACAAAAACCTGCTTAGAAATAAAATACCAACAGGAAATATAGCACAAAAGTTTAAAGAATTTGTCAGTGTTTTTCCTGCATTCCAGTTTAGCAGGGTTTACATTGATTGAAAACATTTTGAAATTAGATTTTGTTTCATTTTCATGACAATGAACTGCCTTTATGACTCATAAACTTTCCTATTTACAATGTTTTCCTGCACAAAAAGCTTGTTTACAAGCCAACATGCACCAAAATAATATTGTAGTTTTAATGTGGGACAAATATGAAAATATTATCACAGAGCCTTTCATGCAGCCAGTATAATGTTTATTAGTCACTAGCTGCACTGACTTGGACTTTTAAGGAACTGGCACAGAGTTTTATTTTACTAGTAAAAGATTTATTTGTTGTCTTAGCGAGAAAGGTGTTAATCGTAAATGAAAATGATCATGTATCAATTAATTGAAAAGCCTTGAGGGTCGCAGGGTTGGATTAAATTATTTTCGAAGTATATTCAGTTACTAGTGGACATCTAGAGAGTAAATTTCACTACATCAAAGAGAAAGTGTGTTTTGAAAATTATGATTAAAATCTTCTTCTAACCAGGGCTAAACACATGTTTAACTGTTAACTGGCCAAACAATGATGTGTTATAAATAATAAGTTATGACAGAATACAATGAAAATTATGCTTTTTCTATGCCAGTTAAACAATATTTCTTGACATATTTCTTTTCTTTTTTTCCCTGAGCGGCTAACTCATTTGAAAGATACACACCCCCACCTAGTGGACACTATGGGTGCTGTCATTATTCTGTTTTCAGTCCTTTTCCAATAATAATAATAATAATAATAATAATAATAATAATAATAAACCATGAAAAATAACCTGATATAGAAAGAATGTCACCATGGTGAGTGATACAAATGGAAATATTGAATCAGCTGGGACATGTATCCAAGGCCTGCCTTAACAGCATGCGGCAGAATTTGAACACTGGTGATGAATGATTTCTAATGAGCAAGAATGCTTTATTTTTGCTTGTTTAGGGGAAGAATTTTTTGCATAGGGAGTTTGTACGTTTCCTCAAGAGTGGTGAGGCAATCAATACAGGTTCACTTAATTCCAAGAAACATAAAACTGTTCAACTTCTGATAAGTCTCAGCACAGCTCTTTTCTACTTTATCCCTTTTTTTCTTCCCTTAGATCATCGGCCGGTTTTTGAATTTATGCTTATTTTTAAGTCAAGCAGATGGTTGTTGTTTGTGCATCACACTGATGGAGATGTTCCAAAAGAGTTCTTCCATTTTAACAGTCCACATTTTTGCAGTCTAATTTTCCAGATTTTATACTACTTTTTAATTTTGGAAAACAAACTTTCCATATGAAAACAATTTTAATTTTTTAAGAATTTGATTCCCAGCATCCCCCAAGAAGAAGAAGAAGAAGAAGAAGAAGAAGAAGAAGAAGAAGAAGAAGAAGAAGAAGAAGAAGAAGAAGAAGAAGAAGAAGCGGTTTGTTATTAGAACAGGAGGGGGCGGTATTGCGCATCTTCCTCAAGCTAAAGTCATTTTACCACGAAGAAGAAGCTTAGCCAGTTAGCTAACAGGCTAACACGTCCAGCAGAGGAGGACAGCTTTGGGAAGGGGGAGATTTCCTTCTCACTGTTGTCATTGCATCAGGTAAAAACACGAAATAACACGGCCGTCTGAATTCAAAATGTGAGTGAAAGCGTGTGGGTCTCGAAAAATTGCATCTGTGGTAGAAATAAGACAGATGTGTTCGTGAACACATGCTACTGTCAAAATATCAAGTTGGTGCTGCGTTCAAGGGCTCATGTGTGAGCTTTGATTTAAGCGTGATTTGTATTGAATAAATGTGCCTGAAAACCAGCTGTAACTCACAGAAGAACGTGATTGATTTATTTATTCAACTTTAAATTATTGATTAGAGTAAATAACACACAATTACCACTGATTTTAGATTTTACATCATTTTCAGTCAAACTATTTTACTAACTTTTTCTGGAGAACATCTCAAGACCCTAAAACTGCGGTCCTGGCCCCATCCTTGGAATATATTGACTTGGATAGTTGCTAGGAAAAAGTTTTGCAGTGATTTATAAAAATCAATATTTATACTTCAGTTTCCAACAGTAGGCTTTTGTCTTTATATGTTTGTAAAATAGTTGACAACAGTTTGCAGAAACCTGTTTGTATTTTAAGAGAGTGGCATTTGGAGCACATTGCTAAAATGTAAATCATATTTATTTATGCAGGGGGTGTTAACAAGTAGGGTGTCATCATGTGGAGGGGCGAGCATGGCCCACCAGCCTTCCAGGCCCCAGTGGATGTTCACGCCAGCGCAGATGGTCAGGTATATATGTTCCGGAGGAGGCCGAATGAGTATGCATTGTCCTCAGACGAAGAAGAGCTCAGCATCTTAGAGACGAGGCAGATGAAGCAAGACCAACTTAGGAATGTCCAGCTGCTTGAGCGTGAGGTTTTAGATGGGGATAATCTCAACAAGCTGGCACTGCAATATGGCTGTAAGGTAAAACTGTATGCGCACCCGAACTACTTCTGACTTTTCTTCATTTAAGTTGAAAGTGGAATATACTGAGTCTTATCTCTGTCAACAGGTAGCAGATATCAAGCGGGCAAACAACCTTATACAGGAACAAGATCTATTTGCACTGAAACTGATCAAAATCCCTGTTCAGAAACACGGCTTATTAACAGAAACCTTCCCAGAATGGAGTGATTCTCAGGAGGAAAAGTCACGTTCCTCTCCATCACCGCCTCAGGACCGAGGTCGAGGCCAGCCCCATCTCCAGGAGGTCACAGACTTTCTAATGGAGGTGGATAACGATATTGACAAACTGATTAAGACCACAACTGATCATGACCAGGGTTTCTCAGAGAAACCTCGTTGGTTTGGTTTTCGACGGCAGCGTCTGAACGGACACGGGGCGGACTGGGGTATCCAGTGGTGGAACGCTGTGGTAGCCATGCTCCTGATTGGGATTGTCCTGCCAATATTTTATGTCATTTATTTCAAAACTAAAGATGGCGGGGTAGCTGCTCCAACAGGTGTTTTGCAGCCATCCAACTCATCAAATGCATCCGGTTCAAGAGGACCTGAGCTTTTTCACGAGCCGGGTTAGATCGGACGACTGAAACAACCTTTAGGATTGCTGTGTTTTTGTTCTAGTTGAAGCTAAACGATTATTGTAGCAAAGCCACAATTCTCAAAACTCAAGGCAGGTTTTGTTAAATCGACAGCAACGAGCCTTAACTCACAGCTGTGATGGTTTAGACTTGAATCTCAAAGTCTAACTCAGGCTGCCACACTACATGAACACCTACTTTTTAAATTCAGTTTCATTAAGTTTCTGAATTATCTCAGGTGCTATATGTGTCTTACTGCACAAACTGTTTAAAATGTGTTTCTAGAACAAATAAAATAGGAAATATAGCATACGTCTGATTATATTTGTATATTTATTTATTTGTCTGCCACCCAAGTGTGCCAGAAATGCAGCAAAACTCTAACTTATTAGTTTAATGTGATACCATAAGATGAGGTGAAGTATTTTAAAATATATTTCATAGTCTAAATTAATTATAGACTACATGAAGTGCCTAAAACCCATTTTGTCTGGTTTGTTTGTTTGCACAACTTGAAGTTAATTAATAGTGCTGATTTTTTAAGTCTTGAAGTATTTTAAGGAGGCCTGACTTTACCGTTAAGTACAATTGGGCTTTTTACAGCTGTATTTGTTTGGTAAGAAGTTTGTCTTGTGTGAAAATTATTCAGAATAAACCAAAGTGTGTTTGTGAAGTATTCTGACTTATTGCTGCAAAATCATTTGATCCTAAATGTTTAGCTTCTTCGTTCAATGAGCCTAATTCTAAACAGCAACTCAGTTACATGATATGTGTAGAAGTGTTGATGGAAATTATACTTTTTCTTTGTTTTGGGGTTATTTGCAAAAGTTGTAGTACCCTCATTTACCACCAGAGTGCAGCATATAATCCAGTGTCTGTGCAGCAGCTGCTGAGTAATGGTTATCTGATATCCAGCGGGTTTCCTGGTAGTTTGCTGCCAAATGTAGGGTGATATGATTTGAAACTCAGTATAAGAGAATATTGAAGAGCTGAGCAGCTTTGCTTTTGAATCAGCTTCTGAGTAAGATCGTCACATTAGTTGAAATGTTTAAGGACAGTGGACCCAATGACTTTTTAGCAAAATATTTTCAAAAATTCTGATACGTGTTTGTTAGGTTTTTTTAATGGAGAACACAGTTTTTTTAAAACTATTCAATGCCTTCTGCACGCAAAAACTCACATTTTATGATGAAATTCCTCAAAGGTGAAATCACTACTTGGTAATGATCCACACTGCATCGTCCAAGATGATTGTAAACACCTGGGTGAGAAATCATGACCTCATATTACAAATGCAAATCATTTTCACAGATGGAAAGGTTGAAAAGGCATTTACAGAAATGCATCTGGCTGCAGGATTATAAACAGGGTAGAACTTAAACTGTCACTTAAGTCATTTTTTTTTATTTATGAAGGATGTTTGTTTCTTTTGCAAATCTTAAAAGAAGGCATAAAAGTAATCATACATATAACTACCTCTATTGTGGAAACACAATGGCATTTTATTGATTGATGAAGGTGACAGAGATGTCAAAGAACTGGGGCATTAATCGTCTTTTATCAAGATGCTTGTAAAAGTTTGGTAAAACGTGCGATTTTTATTAGCTGTGGTGAGGAAAGCCTGCTTTTATTCCAAATATGTCTGATTTTCTTCCTAAAAGTTCAGATTTAGAAAGGTTGGATAATCATTCTTGCTGGTTGTTCGCTCGTAAACCTTTAGTGTAAATCCTCAGATTAGACTTTAATTTACTTTTCCTTTTAACAGTTGGTGCATTAAAGGCCTAATTCAGACCTGGCACTTTGTTTATTCATCCTGATCCAACCTGAAGTGGGACAGCTCAAACTAAGTTCATGAAAAATACGATGGCTTTAAGCAAGGAGAGAAGTTTGATTTCAAAAGTGTGTGAGGACACAACTTGTGTGTGTGTGTGTGTGTGTGTGTGTGTGTGTGTGTGTGTGTGTGTGTGTGTGTGTGTATTCTTGTGCTTACTACATACTGAAGATCATTTTGACCATTTTCCCGATTATGTGAGGACATATTTCAAAGTGAGGACAGTTTTTGGTCCTCACTTTTTTTTAGAAGCTTATCAGTTGGTTTTAGAGGTATGGTGTGAATTAAGTTTTAGTTAAGGTTAGGGTTAGAAGTAGATCAGCATTGGTTAGGGTTGGGGTATGGATTAGGCATAGTGGAGTCATGAAAAATAATGGGAGTCAATGGAGAGTCTAAACGGAGGGATTCATACTCAGCCCTCACGTCGCTAGCCGTACACCACTTGTCAAAGAGAGCTGCCTTTTCCCAGACAAACTCCACAAATGTTTGACCAGCAGACTTCGCATGAGTACAGTACCTCTGACGATAAGCCTCTGGAACCAACTCGTAGGCCCTCAATATGGACTTTTACAATACCTCATACTCCATGTGTGTCTGAATCCATGGGAAGGATGCTTGTAAGGGCGCATTTCGAAGTCGATGACGTCATATCGCAGCGAAGAGTACTGTCCGAATTCCAAGAATACTCATTCACGCATCCTCAAATGTGTCCTCGCTTCACCCACATTTCGAGGATGGTTCTGTTGTATCCTCACAGAACAAGGCTATCCCAGCATGCTTTGAGCACCGGCTGTGGATTTTCAACAGGAAGAGAAAATGGGTAGAGCTACGAAGTTTTAAACGTAAGTTTGTTTAAAAACTAGCCGCAGAAAACTAAAAAGCTTAAAGCGGTTCTGTTTATAGACATTTTTCATTTGTATATTTGTTTTAAAATTCCATTTTAGGCAGAAATCAGCCAGAACGAGTTTGTTTTGCGGGTCCCGTACTTATTCCCGTTGTGTGTGTGTGTGTGTGTGTGTGTGTGTGTGTGTGTGTGTGTGTGTGTGTGTGTGTGTGTGTGTGTGTGTGTGTGTGTGTGTGTGTGTGTGTGTGTGTGTGTGGCGAATTACACTTGTCATTCGTTTAAAGGGCAACAGAGCAAAGAAGCATTTTTATTAAGCTTAGAGGTGAAGAGTGAAGCTGTCTACACATGAGTACAGTAGTTCTTCTGTGTTCTGCTGTGAAAAGCAGTTTTACATTAAGACAGTTTACATTTGAAAGAACAATTAAAATTGTGTTTGTGTTTCTTTAGCAAATTAAGCTTCTTGTCATTTGTTTTAAGGACAACAGAGCAAATAAGCGTTTTTATTCAGCTTAGAGGTATAACGGAATCAAAGTGATGTAACTATCTAAAGTTGTATTTTAATACACTGTTAGTAGTTCACTTTTTATAAACAGAAGAATAGGCTGTTATTATCATCAGGGAGTTTAATTAAACACTCTGTATTGACTTTGAGACAAGGAAAGAGAGAGAGATGGGATCGTTTGAGAATCTTTAATTTCTGAATTATAAATTCTAAACAATCTACCAGGACTACTCTGTGATGGATGAGAATGGATTCGGATGTTGTGTTGGTGCGTGTGTGTGTGTGTGTGTGTGTGTGTGTGTGGTTCAGATTCTCTAGACTGACGTCAAAGAATCTGGTCGTCTTTGTTATGACTAGATATCACGAGGCTTATAAAGTGATGACATGAGCCGCTATTTTGCCGTGTACGTACCCAGTGGGGGTCTCCCAGGTAGATCAGGAAATGCCAAGTCTGGAGACCTCGGATGTACGATGGAGCTGTCGGTGCAGCGATCACAACGTTTCAAAGCCCGTCTGGAGGGTCGACCCCGGTACCGTTCGTCGGCGTCAGCAGGTGCTCTTATTTTGAAAGGACATCGTCTGGTTGTTAAACGACGAAAATCTCCCGCTTCACAGTTCTTAGTTTAAAGAAGAAAACACATCTGGCCAGGCTGCGCTTTTCTTTAGGATGATGGTGAATAGAACTGAAGTCAAAATGGAACTGCCTTAAAAATGGCGTTGCCTTGTTTTATATCTCTGAATTGTTGATAAGTTGGAGTAAAGTGGATTGGACACTTGAAGTCAACACCAGATTCTCCTGCGGCAGCCGAAAGCTCTGATTGGTTGGAACAATGTGTCATGCGTTTCTATGGAGATGAGGATCAGTATGTCTGTGCCGTAGTCCTGTTTTCATTAAACATAATTCATGACATATTTATTTCACAGATCATTCACTTGATTATTGTTGATCAACATCTGTTTTGCTTAATAATTTTAATCACAAATAAAGTACTTTGATTAAGTAAAGCTTCTTCTTCTCCTTCGGACTCTTCTCCTGGAATGTAAACAGTCTGAGGAACACCCGACCTTGGTTTTTCTACACGGTGTTATTGTGCACAGGGGACAGCTGTATGGAGTTGAAAACCATGAACTTCATAACCTTACAGAGGTGAAGAGTGACCACAGTAGTTCATCCTGTGTTCTGCTGTGAAAAGTAGTTTTACATTCAGGGATTTACACAACTGACACGTTTTAATGAAGTAAAAATAGTTTGTGTGAAGAATATAATTTTTATCTTCTCATGTGGATAAATGTAAAAATGTGTTTACTGCCTTTTTGTCACCCGTGATCTGACTTTCTCTGTAGGACTGCAGGTGCTCAGGATCAGGAGAGGCGTTACCTGGTGGTCCTCCTGGGAGAAAGGCCTTCTGCTGTTATCATGTTAATGTTATTTAGCTGTTTGATATTTTAACACATTTATTAAAAACAAATACTAACTGATAACTCTTTCTGGTCATTGATTTTATCACCAGTTCAGTTCAGTTCAGTTTTAGTTTATTTGTCATATGCAAGTTAGCACAGGGTCAACATTGCAATGAAACGTGTATGACGAGCAGCGGTCTCTCAGCAACATGATACAGGAGAAAATATAATAAAATATAATAAAAATATAATAAAATAAAGCAAAAAAATATAGTAAGGAGCAAAATATTAGAGAGACATGGTAAAAGGGAAAAGATGACTAAATATATATGTGTCAATAAAGAAAATCCTGAAAAGAAATATGACGGGAGGGCAGATGGGATATTGCACAGGAATGAGCTGCAGAAAATTACAGTATTGCACTTTAGATATAAATTACAGTATTGCAGGATATAAATTATGCAGGATATAGATTACAGTGTTGCACTTTGGATATAAATTACAATAACAATAAAGTGAAGTGACCAGTACGGATTAAATATAGTACTTGTGAAGCTGCAGGGTAGCTTCTGAGTCCTGTGTTGTGTGTGTTTAGGTGTTGTGGTTGAGGTGTCGTATGGCTTGATGATAGAAACTGTTTTTAAGTCTTGTAGTCCGAGCAGACAGACTCCTGTAACGTCTGCCAGATGGTAACAAGGAGAACAGCTGATGTGCCGGGTGGCTGTGGTCCTTGATGATGCTGTGTGCTTTCCGGAGGCATCGTTGGAGATAAATGTCCTGAATGGCAGGAAGCCTCATGCCAGTGATGTGCTCTGCTGCTTTCACCACCCTCTGTAGTGATTTACGGCTGCTGGCAGAGCAGCTTCCGTACCACACTGTGATGCAGCTCGTCAGCAAGCTCTCAATTGCACACCTGTAGAAATTTGAGATGAAGCAGGCGCTCACGCCAAACTTCCTCAGCCTCCTCAGGAAGTAAAGCCGCTGGCGAGCTTTCCTGATAGTAGTGTCTGTGTGAAGGGTCCAGGAGAAGTCCTCAGTGATGTTGACTCCAAGGAACTTGAAGCTGCTGACCCTTTCGACCTCGACCCCGTTGATGCGGATGGGTTGGTGTTCCCTGACTGGTCGTTTCCGGTAGTCCACTATCATTTCTCTGGTTTTGCTGATGTTGAGAGTCAGGTTATTTTCCAGGCACCACTCGTACAGTGCCATCACCTCCTCTCTATAGGCCGTCTCATCATCCCCTGTGATGAGGCCTATGATGGTTGTGTCATCCGCAAACTTGATGGTGATGTTGGTCTCATGTTTAGCAACACAGTCGTGTGTGAACAGGGAATATAGGAGGGGGCTAAGCACACAACCCTGGGGCGTACCTGTGTTTAGGATGAGTGATGAGGAAGTGTGCTTACCAACTCTCACCACCTGGGGCCTGTCTGTGAGGAAGTTTAGAATCCAACTGCAGATCGGTGTTCCCAGCCCAAGGTCGACGAGCTTCGTGGCAAGTCTTGAGGGGATGATGGTGTTAAATGCCGAGCTGTAGTCGATGAAGAGCATTCTTGCATATGTATTCCCTTTCTCCAGGTGAGTGAGGGCGGTGTGTGTTGCCAGGGCGATGGCATCCTCTGTGGCTCTGTTTGTCCGATAGGCAAACTGAAGAGGATCCAGTGTGTCAGGGAGGGAGGAGCAGATGTGACATTTGACCAGCCGCTCCAGGCACTTCATGATGACGGATGTCAGTGCAACAGGACGGTAGTCATTCAGACAGGAGACCACTGATTTTTTGGGAACGGGAATGATGGTGGATGCTTTGAGGGACGTCGGGACCACTGACTGCCTCAGGGAGAGGTTGAAGATGTTGGTAAACACCTCTGCCAGCTCGTCTGCACACACTCTGAGTAGCCGGCCTGGGATGCCGTCTGGTCCTGGAGCTTTGTGAGGATTGACCTTTTTAAAGGCCCATCTCACAGCTTCTGTTTCCAGAGTTAGAGTTGCAGCCTCACTGTCCTCTTGAGGGTAGAGGATCTCCTCTCTGTTGTCTGCATCAAAACGAGCATAGAAGTTGTTCAGCTCGTCTGCGAGAGATGCAGTGGGCTGAACACTGACTGTGCTGACCTTCTTGTAGTCAGTGATGCAGCGCAGTCCATTCCACAGTCGCCTGGTGTCAAAGCTGTGGTAGCCGGACTCCATTTTACCAGTTTTATTATTACAGATGTTTTGGAACATGTTACATGAACAGAAAATTAAAAGATGGTAAGGAGACAAGATTTTTACACTCATTAAGAAGATGAGACCCTATTTCAGTAGAAAGAATTAGAAAACAGGAGTGGATCCAAACTGCTTTATAAGAAAACTGCATCTAGCTTCTAGAGGGCTCTCTGCTGCCATACTCCCTTGAGGTCCATTCAGTGTTCAGTCAGTGTAACTGCAAGTAAATTTCCTCTGAATCCAAGATGGTCAACAAACAACCACCTCTGCCAACCACTTCTGGCATATCCTGTCAGTATCTCTATGCTGGAAGAGCTCCACTGGCAAAAAAAAATATGATGGTATGCAGTAACGTCTAGGAAAGGATTTTATCTGTTTGGAATATGACATTTTTCTGTGTAATATACAGGTGCTGGCCAGTAAATTAGAATATCATCAAAAGGTTGAAAATATTTCAGTAATTCCATTCAAAACGTGAAACTTGTACATTATATTCATGCAATGCACACAGACCAATGTATTTCCAATGTTCATTACATTTAAATTTGATATTCATAAGTGACAACTAATGAAAACTCCAAATTTGGTATCTCAAAAAATTAGAATATTCTGAAAAGGCTGAATATAGAAGACACCTGCTGCCACTCTAATCAGCTGATTTACTCAAAACACCTGCAAAGGCCTTTAAAAGGTCCCTCAGTCTTGTTTTGAAGGCACCACAATCATGGGGAAGACTTCTGACTTAACAGCTGTCCAAAAGACAATCATTGACACCTTGCACAAGGAGGGCAAGACACAAAAGGTGATTGCTAAAGAAGCTGGCTGTTCGCAGAGCTCTGTGTCCAAGCACATTAACAGACAGGCGAAGGGACGGAAAAAATGTGGTAGAAAAAAGTGTACAAGCTCTAGGGATAACCGCACCCTGCAGAGAATTGTGACGACAAACCCATTCAAAAATGTGGGGGAGATCCACAAAGAGTGGACTGCAGCTGGAGTCAGCGCTTCAAGAACCACCACGAGGAGACTCATGAAAGACATGGGATTCAGGTGTCGCATTCCGTGTGTCAAGCCACTCTTGAACAAGAAACAGCACAAGAAGCGTCTCGCCTGGGCCAAGGACAAAAAGGACTGGACTGATGCTGAGTGGTCCAAAGTTATGTTTTCTGATGAAAGCAAGTTCTGCATTTCCTTTGGAAATCAAGGACCCAGAGTCTGGAGGAAGAGCGGAGAAGCACAGAATCCACGTTGCATGAGGTCCAGTGTAAAGTTTCCACCGTCAGTGATGGTGTGGGGTGCCATGTCATCTGCCGGTGTTGGCCCACTCTGTTTCCTGAGGTCCAGGGTCAATGCAGCCGTCTACCAGGAAGTTTTAGAGCACTTCATGCTTCCTGCTGCTGACCAACTTCATGGGGATGCAGACTTCACCTTTCAACAGGACTTGGCACCTGCACACAGTGCCAAAACCACCAGCACCTGGTTCAAGGACCATGGTATCCCTGTCCTTGATTGGCCAGCAAACTCGCCTGACCTTAACCCCATAGAAAATCTATGGGGTATTGTGAAGCGGAGGATGCAATACGCTAGACCCAACAATGCAGAGGAGCTGAAGACGACTATCAGAGCAACCTGGGCTCTCATAACACCTGAGCAGTGCCACAGACTGATCGAGTCCATGCCACGCCGCATTACTGCAGTTATTGAGGCAAAAGGAGCCCCGACTAAGTATTGAGTGCTATACATGCACATTCTTTTCATGTTCATTCTTTTCAGTTGGCCAACATTAGAGAAACAAACATTTTTTCATTGGCCTTTAGAATATTCTAATTTTCTGAGATACCAGATTTGATGTTTTCATTGGTTGTCACCTATAAATATCAAAATTAAACGTAATAAACATCGGAAATACATTGGTCTGTGTGCATTGCATGAATATAATGTACAAGTTTCACGTTTTGAATGGAATTACTGAAATATTTTCAACCTTTTGATGATATTCTAATTTACTGGCCAGCACCTGTATAGAAAACTACGATTAACCATGTTAGTTGGCATCTTGCATTACCCAGTATATTTATGAACACAAGTCATTAATTGCTTCACTGTTTCTTGGGACTGTTTTGGTTATAAGTGTATAATTGTTACATTTATAAGCTATTCAATTAAAATGTATTTTTGTGCAGATTAGCTGTAGTTTGAGTTACTATAATTATTTTATATTATTTTGTAGACTTCAAAGGCAGCAAAGAATAAAGCAGCCTACAGAATAGTCCAGGGAATGCCATCCAGCTCCTGTGATGATGAGTTCAGTGATGAGTTGCGTGATCTTCCGTGTGCATGCAACACCCCGTACATGGATAGTTTGACACATTCAGGTGTAAGATTCATGGTTATGAGTGTATTTTGTTTAGTTATTCAGACCTAAACATTGCACCTACACTAATAATTTCCCAAAAATGTTGGAAATTTTTTTTCCCTGCTTAAAAAGAAACAGGTGTTTGCATATTTACAATCAAACACAAGGTAACTCATTTTTACAGTAAAATCACAAGTTTTTATGTTGAGTGCTCAGGCGCATGTAGTCCACTGGAGTGCACATGTCTTCAACTTTATGGAAGAAACACATTTTAGAGAAAAAAAATTTGAACATTTTTTTTCATGTCCTAAGAAGAGTAGAAGCACTTCAGCTAAAAATCTTGACCAAGGCTTTCATATTTCATGCGTCAAAGAGTTGAAGAACTTATGTGAGCAAATATGGGGCAGAATAGAGCTCCGGACCCCACGTGACTCTCAGTTAGTAGACGCCATATTGGCAGGCAAAAAAGGTAAACAAACACGGATCGTAAACATGAACGGGATCTGCTTGGATTTTACTTCGTCGGAGTTTACTTCACACTTTAAAACTGAAGAAATCATTTTTATATAGTCAGAAATTAAATAGACTAAACATCTCCGACCCTTACCGTGCCCCTGGGATACTTTTTAAAAACGCCAAAAGCTGTCGGAGTGGACTTCTTACCGGACCTGGCCGGGGAACCCCTTGGGATTCCCCCGGAGGAGCTGGCGCAAGTGGCTGGGGAGAGGGAAGTCTACGCTACTGGCCCCACAACCCGACTGCAGATAAGCGGATGAAAATGGATGAATGGACAAATAACAGATTTACACGTAAGTAGTTTAAATAGAGTGCTGGGCTGTTTGAATGTATAAACTGAACGCCAAGAGAAATCACTAGTTCTATTGTTTTCCGTGAATAAAATAAATATGTCAGGCAGGAGCGTCTCAGGATCTGTCTGAGATCTGTCTCGGTGAGACAGATAATAGCAATCCAAAGTGCTTTTTATGTGTGATCTGACAATTGATCAACCATTGCTTAAAAATTAAATACAGCTTAGCCGGTTAATTGCTGTGATCATAAAACACGTAAACGGCAGCACGCAGAAATCACGAGGCAACGTTTTACGTGACGTTTACTTGTTACTATGAGTAATAAGACAGAAAAAGCCACGCCGAAATAAGTTTAGGAAGCCCACTAAGAATCGTAATAAAAGCATTTAAAATAAATACCATACACAGTTGAAGAAACGTTGGTTTAAGTACCTGATATGAAGTGGTCGCTGCATAAGCGAAAACCTTTACTCTCGGGATCCCACAGCTTCATTTTCGCCCGGTCACTAGCGCGTTTTAATACAATGATCCAACGTTTGCGGCGCTCCGGATCTTGGGGAATCCTGTAAATGGCTCATTCCTTATGTCGTCCGCGTCTGTTCTGCATCCTGGAGCACAACAGGAATCTACCATATTTCCCGTTTGATAGAGTTTTCTGACAATAACAAATAGTCCAGCTGCGGGCTTCTGCATGCCAATATGGCGCCATTTCGATTTGAACTGTTGCATGCCGGGAGAAGTGACGTCAACTCCTGGAGCTCTATTGAAACACTGAAATGAAAGTTTATCACTCACTGAAAAGTCTCATTAGTGTAAACAAACAGGCAGTGGCGGCTGGTGAAAAATATTTTTGGTGGGGCTGTGCTATTTTTTTTTTAACAAACGTGTGCTTTCTGAGCTTTGTGCACAACTTCACTATTTCCTGAATTAAGCACAGCTCTTTTATTTCCTGTCTTACATTATTGGACAAAGGGATTAATCCACGTGTGTCTGACTATTGGCACGCTGCCTTGCAGACCAAGGCTGAAAAATACTGCATTAAATTGCACATAAATTAACACTACCATAAATGGTCCACATCCACATTACTGTTTGTGAAACTAACATACTGGAGAATTTCATCACAATAATATTAAATAAACAAGTATGTACCTGATCTTTTGCATGCCGTTGGTGAAGCTCTGGATGACCAGATGGAGACAGAGTCAATGTTCCTCTTCTGCAGCTGGTTGAACAGCATGTCCACATGTGGCATGATCTTGTGACACAATGCCAGCAGAAAGCCAAAATCTTCTTCCTCCAGCATTCTCACAAAGCCTCCTGCCTCTCTCTCAGTGACTGGATCAAAGTCATCCGAGTCTCTGATCATCTGGAAAAATCTTGTGCTCATACACTGTGTTGACATCTCTCTCTTGGACAAAATGTGCCGGTTCTGATCCACTTCTTCCTTGTGTTTCTTCACTGCAAGCCTGTGCCCCTCGTCTCTAGCTGCATGGCAATGTTAGCTCTGCCTAGCATAGCTAGCTTCACCGTGTTGTCCATGTGCGCCCGGGATAACTCATGTTTCTTCACCTTCTCAGAAAAATGTTTCATGTCCGTAACTCCTGACTCAATCCATGCCTTATCTGTCCCAGTCGTTTTGAATAACAAACACGGAAAGCAAAATAACGCATTAGCGTGATTGCATCCAGCTAGCCAAGCCTTCCTGGTGTACCAATTTCGGAAGAAGCCTGTGTGTACAGTTTACCTCTCTCCTTCTCCTGCTGGCTTGTCTTTACGTCGGGCTGATCTGGTCCAAGCTCTTTGACATTAAGTTTTTCCACCATAGTTTTCCTCTCGAACGGATACTGGAGAAGAGACCGAACTGAATTCAGTGGCTGCTGAGATCCGGTATCCATGCTGGATGTAGGCTCACTGGCGGCGTCCATGTTACATCTGCGTCACGACCAGAAATGTGCTGGAGTAGTCGAGACTCTGCCGAGTTCTACCGAACACCAACGAAAGCCTTGGGCGGTACCTCTATCGCCCATCATGCTTCTGAAACAACGTCGACGCTGATTGGATACATTCTCATTCCTACCATTTGATTTTCTTGTCAGCAATTGGCCGGCTGCTTCCGTGCTGTTTGGGCGATTGAAACACAGCCTACAGCCTTTCTGTCGCCTCCACTGCTCGGCAGAGAGCTTCTCCAATATAGATATATGATTTGTTTTTGTTACAAATCACACAATTAACTTAGAATATGTGATTATTGTTAATTTTATTTATTTAATTTTTTAAATAAAAATTAAAAACACTGGGGAAAACTGGGAGGGTGGCACCCTATCGCCCTCTACTGGCCAGCATCCACTGCAAACAGGGATTTAGAGTATTTTTATTTAATGATTATTGACTTAAAGAGACAATGTATGGTTTTTACTGCTAATCTCTGGAAATATCCATCTAAATGTTGTTGAATAAAAGTGGCGGCTTTGTAAGAACCATAAAAATCGGCTGTAAAATACATGGGAGCGGGCCTAAGTTTCTGGGTGACGCCATATTAGATGCCGTGTTTCCTTCTACAGAAGCCCGTAAGGACCAAATGCATTTACTGATTTGTAACAAAAGGTTACAAAACTTTTGACACTCATAAATATTGTTTTACGAATTTACTTCTTCACTCTTTGCCAGGGATGAAACGGAGTCTGGTGTGTTTGTCACTTTGCTGGAGGTTGCGCACCCAGACATTTTTGACCCTAATGAACATCCGCTGATGTGCTCTTAAGGCTGAATCATACTTCTCCGTCTGCGTCAGTGCGGAGACACGCAACACCATTATCCGTCCTTGCATAGGGCCCCAGCAGGCATGCAAGTACATACGGAGTCGAGCTCATTTTTTTAAACATACATCGAATGAGACAGAGAACGCAAGCTTGTGATTGGTCAGGGCACCGCTGTCGTCTACACCGCCACCATTGCGCCCTCAAAAACGTAAACAGAGCTGAGGATAACTAGTGGCAGACACGGAGAAGCTTGAAGAATACCTTGCGAAAAAACTCTATAATATGAACGTTTAATTCCCCCGTGACTGGATGAGTGAAAAGATACGCAGTAAGTGTTTTATTTGTGGACGGAAATGACAGGAAACGTGGGTTTAGAGGTGGCGAGTGCATGAAGAGGTGAAGGAGAATGAGAGACAAATTTGTCTGTGTTAAAAAGTTACATATACAAAAAACAATATAAACACACTATCTTGGACCGATACATGACAGGATACCACAGAACAGAGCTACGCCTTCTGCTGTCCTGCCGGGGAATTGCTTTGCAACACTCCCCAGGAGACAGAGAAGTATGAGAGCAAAACGCTTCCGTTAATCCGTGCGTGTCTGTCCCTTGCAGAGCTGACGGAGAAGCATGAATCAGCCTTTACTCGAACACAAATATACCGCTTGCTTGCAATAAATCAGGTATATGCTGCCCGCTATCACCAGGGAAAATACACATTGTCACTTTAATTTATGAAACACAGGAACCCGAGTTTTAGTTTGATCTTTTTATTTCAGTCAAATCACAGTTAAACACAAATCATTGTCTGATAAATCAGTGGTTCCCAACCTGTGTGTGTGTGTGTGCGCATGTGTGCGTGTGTGTGTCTGTGTGTGTGTGTGTGTGTGTGTGTGTGTGTGTGTGTGTGTGTGTGTGTGTGTGTGTGTGTGTGTGTGTGTGTGTCCAGGGATAGGCACCAGCTCCCTGCCACCCTAGTGAGGATAAAGCAGTTTGGATGATGAATGGATGCAGATCAGAAACTCTTTAAATCTGCCAGATTAAGTCCCTCCACACTGCTGAGTTTCCACGTGTAAGTCCACAGATTCAGAGTTCAGGGGGAGACCCAAACTTCTGAGGCTCAGGAACAAAAGCTGGAGTTTGGCTGCTCTGCCTTTTATTATTCCTTGACATCACCCCCCACACCCCCGCTCTGATCCAACTCCAGGCCACAGAGCTCTGGCCCACGGCCAGCCCCTGCTGTGGATTTATTCTTCTATAGAGCAGATTTTTGCTTGTGTGTTTAGGGTGAATGCAAATGAAATATCAAAGCACACACTTTGAGCCTGGGTGGGTTTGAAGGGGGCAGAAGTGGGTCTCAAATCCTGTACATTTTGGGAGTTTTTAACTGAGGTGGGGCTTGAAGTGGAGGGTGCTTTCCTCCCTTTTTTAAACAAAGCACAGCCATCCATGCAGTCCAGGAGGAGGGTAAATAGAGTGAAAAGGGATTCATGGCCAACCCGAAGCTCTGCAGCTTTAAGAAGTTTGCACACATGAGCAGCTGGCAGCGAGCCACTTGGCCAACATAAACACTCCTAATCCTTTTTCCAAGGAGCTTTCAGCACTCGTGTCTCCATCACATAGACTCTCTCTCTCTCTCTCTCTCTCTCTCTCTCTCTCTCTCTCTCTCTCTCTCTCTCTCTCTCTCTCTCTGTTAGGATGCAGCTGACACCAGGAGGCGCTGTGGCTCTAGGCACTAGACTGCTGTTATCATTATTCACTCCTGAGGTATGTGCCTTCCTTTGATTTTCTCATGAAGTGAAACAGGTCTCAGTTTTCACTCTTTCTTAGTAGGAATGAGGGGGGCTTAGTTTCACAGTGTCACGTTGACTGAAGCCCACAGAGGTGTGTGTTCAAGAATAAAAAGGAATCTGTAGATGTTCATAAAAATGACTAAAGTTGGCTTTTAGGTAAAGATAGCAAGAATTGTGTTGATAAATGAGTCAAAACTCAAACCAGTGGTGTGTGTGTGTGTGTGTGTGTGTGTGTGTGTGTGTGTGTGTGTGTGTGTGTGTGTGTGTGTGTGTGTGTGTGTGTGTGTGTGTGTGTGTGTGTGTGTGTGTGTGTGTGTGTGTGTGTTAGCGAAAGAGAGAGGGGCTGAGGGCTGTCTCTGTGGGGGCAGGGAGATCCAGGGTTTTGATTTCCAGCGCTCCCGGGGGGATTTGGCAGACACAGGGTAATTTGTAGTGAAGTTTCCAGCTCAGATTGTTTTGCAGGTGGCTGAGAACGAAAGCAGGGCGTGGTGGGGAATGAGAGAAGCAATTTGCTGTCTGTGGGGATGTGAATGTGTGTATTATTGCACAGCAGTCAGTCCAGTGTTTGTGTCACTGCACGTGTGTGTGAGTGGGTGAGCTGGACCTGATTTCTAGACATTAAAAATCATAATTATTAATATTTTTATAGTGATTTTTAAACCCAAGCACCTCCGGTGGTGGTTAAATGCCATTTGGATGTCTGATCGTACCCCTGAGTACAGAACATTTTACATGTGGATCAGGACATAAGTAGTTTTACACAAATGAGGAAACAGCACCCCCTAATGACCACCCTTCCAACAACCATTTTAACCAAAACTCACCAGTTTCTCAGAGGTGTGGCCTCAAATCCAGCAGGAAGTCCATTGTTTAGCAAGATACTATTTGGTGTTTTACACACTCTATCAGAAGTTGTTTATTAAAAATGATCAAGAACTTGATCATGGCTTGACCCCTAAAGTTCAACTTCCCACCATAAATCACAAACTAACCCTAACCCATAAATCACAAACCTGTTGTAACTCACTCATAAAAGTCAGATCTGCACCAAAATGTTCTCAACATATCCAAATGTCAACACTTGGCCATTAAACAATGAGCTCCACCCACTGAAATCAGGAAGTTGCATGCTTTACTTGTGAATGCCCATTTATTAATTGTGACTACATTTAGGATGCTTGATGAGGGAACTAATATAATCCATAACAGTAGTAGCCAATTATTCACCATCAAACAGGAAGTGCATAAAAATAGATTTTTAAAAAGTAAGATAAAAACCCATTTATTACTTAGCTTACTTTTGGACTAAGTGAAAACATAAATGTTTAAATCTATTGATTTGGACAATTGTGTCGAGTTTAAATGCACACAGCAGTTAGATTTATTTTGTAGTTTTAAGAATTCATTCCCTGCAACATTTGTTCACTACATCGGCAGATTGTTCTTACTCAAAAAACGTAAAGTTTATCATTTTATACATTTGTAGAGGTCTCTAGTTGGAATGAATGCCTTGGAAGTCATACTCTAGGGGGAAAAAAAGCTCCAGTGCGCCTGTTCCAGGAACGAGAAGTGAGCCGGATCAGAACTGAGCTGAAGACAGGATTTGGATTTTCTGATTAGCTAACAACAGCCTGACTCCACCACTTTGAGTCAAAAATAAGACTGTGTCTTATAAACCAGACTTTTTTACTTTTTTGAGGAACGACGTCAGATCTTAGAGAAAATGTCCCCAACTTGAATTATAAACAAGAACACCGACCCATAGGTGTGTTTAGGGCAGCTACAGGTGTGAACGCAGAGATGGTCCACATAGACCAGGACACGCCCCTGCAGGGGTAGAGGGGGCTGCTGCCTGCAGCTGTGGTGCTATTAGATGAAATTGTGTGTGTGTGTGTGTGTGTGTGTGTGTGTGTGTGTGTGTGTGTGTGTGTGTGTGTGTGTGTGTGTGTGTGTGTGTGTGTGTGTGTGTGTGTGTGTGTGTGTGTGTGTGTGTTGGATAAATCACGTGGCAAATCTCCATGAGTTTGTATTTGAGGAATCCTGCCAAAAGACATCTCAGTCTTCCCGATTTCTGGGGTGGGATCAGCTCAAAAGCTTTGATTTTCCAACCAAAGTTTCAAATCCGTACCAGATGCTGCAGCATCACTCTGAGAACACACAAGGTGTTGAGAAGTGAGCTAAGACTGTTTAATTTGTCTGTTATTTGTTCATCTTTTTTGTCCCATGTTAAAAGCATCCAGCTCCAAAGGCAGTAACAATTCAACCCAACTGGAATACTTTCCTTCTTCTAAAATCCAAATGCAGAAAGCACACATGATTGTTACCCGTGGCCTGAAAACACAGCTGGTTGGAGAATGTGATGTTCTGCTATGTACGTTCCTGCAGGAGGGGGGCTGTCTGTATATACCCCCTCCCCCTGATTTAGGAGGAACCAATTGTGCAGAAACTGTTTTACATTCCTCTCATAATTCCAGGGCCCTCACTTCAGGCTTGTGAAGCTGTAAACACGTATATCTAAATGAAAAGCATAAATTTACAGACTTTATCATGGCATTGCCTTGAGTTATTGCTGAAGTAATCGGACTACACCCACTAAGTATAAAACAGAGTTATTTATTAGGTTAAAAATATCGAGTATCCTAAGAATAAGCGTCCAAATGTAAACATCTGGATTTACTCCAAGGAATATTTTTCTGAAATGGTTTTTATCAATTTTGAACTAGAAATCATTTTGCTGAAATCTGATTATCAACAAAATTAAAATGGGTGAACATGTTCACGTTTTGTTCAGTAAAATATTTAAAGGAACTTAGAATGTTTTATTTTATTTTTTTATTTTTTTAAATCTAGTCTTTTAAGCTATTTAGTGGTTCGTTATGTTGGTCCGGCAAAATTAAACCTTGTGTTTTATTCTGGTGATTCAGTACAATTCATTTATTCTGGATGTTTTATTTTAACTACTTACATTTAAATAGTTAATTTTAAACAATATTTGTAAAATAAGTGGCTATTCCCTTTAGAATGTTTACTGACTGCATTTAACATTTAGTTTTTAAATCTCATTGATATTGATATAAGTGATATTTTTGAATACAAGAAAAAACATGACATTTAAAAATGGAAGCTTTGTAATATTGTAAACTTGTGGTAATTTATTTGGTAATTAGAAATTTTATTTTCTTTTTTATGTTGTTGAGTTTTCCCTACTGTCTATTATTAGAATTTTATTCAAACATATGATAATATAAATAAACAAATAAATTAATAATAATAATAATAATAATAATAATAATAATAATAATAATAATAATAATAATAATAATAATAATAATAATGTGGAGTTACACTAAATATGCGCATATAAGCATTTATGCTTGTAGAGATTAATATAAAATGAACCTCCTAATTCATATCTGAATAGTTCGGATGAAGATCTTTGGAGAATTTATTTTTTGTTTTTAGTCCTGAATTCTCTGACAGAGCAAGACAATGAATGCATCTCGATTACCGCAGATAATGTGAACTACGTCTGCAGAAAGATTCTCTCTTGCTTTGCTGGGCTCTTTATTCATCTCACCTCTGAATAAGGGATTCTGCTCATAATTAACCCTCTGATGCATGAATTATGAAATCTTCAATTATGATTTTTGTAACAATTTTTTTCATTCATCTTTAGGTGTGAATGAAACAAATTTCAACAAATATTTTTTGTAAAATTTTATAATTTACAAATAATTTATTACATGTCCACCTCAGTGGACAGCGTGCATTCTGAGCATGAAATATGTTGGCTTGGCTTACTGAAGTCCACATGGAGAGGCTCAAATACAATAAAGTCTTCAACAGCTGTGCTTAACAGCAAAAACAAATAAATAACTATTCTGAGTACCTGTCCACTGTAGCGACCATCATGCATCAAAGGGTTAAAGGGAGCTCATCTTTGTTTTCAGCTCAGAAAAGCATCTTTCTTTTTTGTATTTCAGGTCAACAGTTTTCCCGTTACGCGATGTTTCTGTGGTCATGTAGGCTCAGTGACAGACTCACTGTCCTTGTTAGAGAAAAGAGACAATGCGAAATCCACACAGACAGGCGTGGATGACGGGAGGATAATGGGTTGGACATGCTGCTCTGAATCACTGGATGCTAACTGAACACCTGCTTGGCGTGAGTAAGCTCAACAAGGGGTAAACACACTGGACTCTGCTGTACCTGCGGTGGTGATGAGCCCAACGGCTTTTCTCCTGCCCTCGTTTAAAGGTCTGCTCACAGAGTACAGCTGCCAACAAGATACAAGCTCCTCCGTTTAGACCCATCAGTAAAACTCAAATAAAGCTCTTTCGATTCTCAGGGATTTTTAATGAGGTTTCCATTGACTTTAGCTCAGATTAAAGTTGTTCTAGGACAGCAGATATTCACTTTAGTCTTGTCTCTACTCAGATTTGCTGTTAACTTGTGAATCCAGTCAGAATTCAACTTTATGTCTGAGAAGCTATCAAGTAAGACATTAATTTGCTCATGAATGTAAATCAAAAATCCAAATTATCACATTAGCACAAATGTCTTCTTGGCTTCTGCTGCCTTGTGTGTGTGTGTGTGTGTGTGTGTGTGTGTGTGTGTGTGTGTGTGTGTGTGTGTGTATGTGTGTGTGTGTGTGTGTGTGTGTGTGTGTGTGTGTGTGTGTGTGTTCAACAGCTGTGTCAGACCAGGTTCTGTTGGTTGAGCTCTCCAGTTCCAGACACAATTTATTCCACAGTTCCTGGCAGATAATTCACAGCTGCTCGCTGCCAGATGAACGCTGTTAAAACTGGAAGGCTTTTAAACTGGAACTGGAATGCCCCCTCATACTGGTGGGGGATTCCTTTATTAGTATTCTGTGGTTTCTCTTTTTTTCCACACAAGAGCTTTGGAGATTGTTTGTGAAAAGAAAGGCAGGATAGAGTGTGCATACAAGTGATAATGACATGAAAATCCTCCTCTCCTGCTTTCATTCAAGTCATGTGTTGTTAACAACAAGTGGAACAATGTTGTGGACACATTGTGAAAACAGCAAATAATAGTAATTATGCCAGGAGACTGAAACCATCCAAGCACCCCAGCTGTAAGCACAATATGGCAATTTGTTGTGAAGATGACACGACTGATGAGAAGCACTTGCTGCTGGACTCCATAAATTGTGTCAGGCTTTTGGAGGCTGTGAGCCTCGCCGCTCGGCTCATCCCTCTGGATGGCCTGAAAAATACTCATCGCATGTCACACTGAGAGCTGCCGAATTGCCTGCCGTTCCCAGATGTTCCACTGCAGCGCTCAAATTATTTGCCTGTGAAAACATGTGTGTCTGCATGCAAGATGCACAAAAGACCAGAGAATTTAAGAAAATAAACATTTTTTTCACATTTTTACGATTTTGTTTGGAGTGCATGCTTTATATTTTTGTTTATTTGGCACAAAGGGGTCAATAAAACACCCCCACATCATGAGCTTGATTCAGAATGGGGATGGATACATGCTACAAGCTTTTATCTTTTATTATAGAGTTCCCAGAGTTGCCAAACATGAGTGATTGCAGCCTGTTTTCTTTCTGTCACACAGCTGAAGATCCAATCTAAAGACAATTGGAGCTGCAGTATGCCAGCGTGAATGGTAACCTTTTTCAGAGAAAAGTTGGCTTTAAGGGACATTTTTTTATTGACAATGAAAACTATGACAGCAACGCCCCCTTTGAACTATTTGTTTAAATCGGTTATTACAACAGAAGGCGGTTTTGTTGGAATTTATTGTTATCCTGGATGCAAAATAACGGAAAACATTTGGTTGAGCGGCAAGAAGGCTGGGTAAAATTTAGCTGCTAATCAGAAACTTAGCCTGTGTTGTTGGCAGCTTCATGTCTGCAGGAATGTTTGGTTTGTTTTATGACAATCTGTCAAAATGCCCAAAGAATTTTAGGGAATCGGCATCAGAGCAGGATCGAATTAGCTGTTGTCTATCTGATTGTTATTTATATTTATTTAATTACATTTGGGGCAGCAGCATTTTATTTTTATCGGAATAAAGACACAGATTGTCTAGAATAAAATGCACATACATAAAAAATGTAAAGCAGTTAAATCCCAGCATGATTTGAACGCTGCAGCCTGGCAACTATAAGGTAAGTACGAAGTAAGATAAATTGCTAAAGTTAAATGTGATTCTTCCAGATTAATTAAATTACTACCAGCATTTTCAAGTTAACCAGATCTTCCTCTAATCAGTTTCTATGACTAAGCATCAAATTAGTACAACAGGGCTTTTAACATTTAAAATGTGCATCTGATGGTTACCTACTGAATTTCTCTTTACAACCCAGTCCTGAAAGCTATCAATATCTGACGGTTCAGATAGTCAGAAGTTCATCTCATACATGATTTATCCTCTCAGAACCCTAAATATGTGCGCTAAATTTTATCTTCCACTATCCAGAAGCTATATTCTCCTGATGCTCTCATTCATTTCCAATGCCGTTGTGCTGAATCTTGGAAAAATGTAAAACTGTGTCGGTGGAATCTGACTGAGCTAGAAAAATAATAAAGTAGGTCACTTGTGTTGAGACTTTTGGGAGCAAGTTATTCCAGGATAATGAGTTCCTACCCAACAATTCCATGATGCAGCTGAACGATTCCTCCAGAGTTAGGGACATTTGTCTTCATTTTAAATGATCAGTTATTCTCAGATATTCTGTCAGCAAAACTGCTCGTTAATTGTAACATGATAGCAGTCGTGAGGACGGTAAAATGCCCCTTGAGAACTTAAAACAGCCTCTGCTCCCTGAGCCTCTCAGCTCTGGTAAATCCCAGCAGCCAGACCCGTGTACCAGGAAAAGATCAGATGCTTTAGGCTGCACACTTGCTGTGGTTCCTCCTAATAACGCAGATGCAGCTAAATATCCTTGTAGATTCCAATATGCAGAGGACTTTTTATTACTGCAAATATTTCAAAAGAATGTCAAAGTTTGAAAACCTGCGTTCATGTAGCCTCAAAGTGACACGGAAACCTTAAGTTATACGTTTTTGTACTAGCTGCACAGTCGTAGAATGATCAAATATTTGCATATGGACCACTCTATGTTCAAATGCACACATTTTAAAGATGTAAAGAGGTATGCGGCTCATACGCACAAGACGATTACTGGAGAAACCGGTCAAATCCTAAAAATATTGTAACATTTATTGCAATAACATGAAATTGTGCAATCTGTCAACACTCAATGTATATATGAGAATGCCTTTCAGCTATTGACCACGTTGTGGTCGTTTATGTGTTTGCTAATAGCGGTGGCAGCCATCTTGAATTGGTTAATTTGTTGTAGATATAGCCTTGTGTCTTTTTGTGAAGAGCAATAATAAATTAATTATCCTTAATAAAGTATGCAAACGCTCACCCAACAAACTAAATAACCATTCAGCTAGCGGTTTGCATTTCTGTTGTACTCACCACCCTGGGCTATCCATCGGGTGGTTTTAATGTTGAAACGGCTCTGGTTTGAAGAAGTAACCCAGTCTAGTGCTGGAAGTTGTTTGACGAGCAGTCTGTGAATTCATAGCCACATCCTGGCTTGGTTTTTGAGAGCTCCTGAAGATAAAATCCAACCATTTCTGCTGATACTTCAGGAAGACCTGACAGGAAGTTAGTTCCTCTCTCAGGCAAAACTCCATTTTTGAATCCTACACATTATTTAAAGTGCAGATTTAAATAAAGAAATAATTTCTTCACAGAAGCAGAGTTTAACCCTGCTAGCTACATGGAGAGACTAAGTGTTAGTGTTTACAGTCCAGGGGAGGAGAGGTCCAGAGTTTATTAATCTAGTCAATACTTAAGACCAGCCTCCGCCATGCTGCAGACAGTTTTATGGAGTAAATTTTAAAAACTGTTGATTTGTTTAGAAGATCTTGCTAAATCAAACTTTGATTATTATATCTGAGTTAGAAGTTGAACAACTTTTAGACATTGAAATCAGAGTTATTTTTTAATTAAATAATAAATCTCACTGAGAACTCTGCCTGATCTCCACTGGCATAAAGGAATTTGTATTCTAGAGCCGTCAAGATTGTATAAATGTTGTCGTTGTCGTCGTCTTCCTCCGCTTATCCGGGTCCGGGTCGCGGGGGCAGCATCCCCACTAGAGAGCTCCAGACTGTCCTCTCCCCGGCCACCCCCACGAGCTCCTCCGGCAGGACCCCCAGGCGCTCCTGGACCAGATTGGAGATGTAACCTCTCCAACGTGTCCTGGGTCGACCCGGGGTCCTCCTGCCGGCAGGACATGCCCGAAACACCTCCCCAGGAAGGCGTCCAGGAGGCATCCTGACCAGATGCCCAAACCACCTCAACTGACTCCTTTCGATCCGGAGGAGCAGCAGTTCTACTCCGAGTCCCTCCCGAATGTCCGAGCTCCTCACCCTATCTCTAAGGCTGAGCCCGGCCACCCTACGAAGGAAACTAATTTCGGCCGCTTGTATCCGCGATCTCGTTCTTTCGGTCATTACCCAAAGCTCATGACCATAGGTGAGGATTGGGACGTAGAGCGATCGGGAAATCGAGAGCCTGGCTTTCTGGCTCAGTTCCCTCTTCACCACGACAGATCGGCTCAGCGTCCGCATCACTGCAAATGCCTGTCGATCTCCCGATCCCTCCTACCCTCACTCGTGAACAAGACCCCGAGATACTTAAACTCCTCCACTTGAGGTAGGACTTCTCCCCCAACCCGGAGTTGGCAAGCCTTTTCCGGTCGAGAACCATGGTCTCAGATTTGGAGGTGCTGATCCTCATCCCAGCCACTTCACACTCGGCTGCGAACCTACCCAGCAAGAGCTGGATGAAGCTAGGAGGACCACATCATCCGGAAAAAGCAGAGATGAGATTCTCCTGCCACCAAACTCAACACACCCCACACAACGGCTGTGCCTAGAAATTCTGTCCATAAAGGTAATGAACAGAACCGGTGACAAAGGGCAGCCCTGGCGGAGTCCAACCCTCACCGGGAACAGGTCCGACTTACTACCGGCTATGCGGACCAAATTCACGCTCCTCTGGTAAAGGGACTGAATGGCCCTTAACAGAAAGCCACCCACCCCATACTCCTGGAGCGTCCCCCACAGGGTACCCCTGGGGACACGGTCATAAGTCTTCTCCAGATCCACAAAACACATGTGGTTTGGTTGGGCAAACTCCCATGCCCCCTCCATCACCCTTGCAAGTGTATAAAGCTGGTCCACAGTTCCACGGCCAGGACGAAAACCACATTTCTCCTCCTCAATCTGAGATTCAACTATCAATCGGACCCTCCTCTCCAGTACCTTGGTGTAGACCTTTCCAGGGAGGCTGAGGAGTGTGATCCCCCTATAGTTGGAACACACCCTCAGGTCACCCTCCTTAAAGATGGGGACCACCATCCCGGTCTGCCACTCCACAGGAACTGCCCCCGATGACCACGCAATGTTGCAGAAACGTGTCAACCATGACAGCCCTACAACATCCATAGCCTTGAGATACCCAGGACGAACCTCATCCGCCCCCGGGGCTCCACCGCTGTGAAGTTGTTTGACCACCTCAGCAATTTCTGCCCCCGAGATTGGACAGTCCATCCCCAAGTCTCCCGGCTCTGGTTCCTCCTCGGAATGCACATAGGTGGGATTGAGGAGCTCCTCAAAGTATTCCTTCCACCGTCCGACTATAGCCCCAGTTGACATCAGCAGCTCCCCATCCCCACTGTAAACAGTGTGAGTGAGTTGCTGCCTTCCTCTCCTGAGGCGCCGGACAGTTTGGCAGAACCTCTTTGGAGCCGATCGATAGTCTTTCTCCATGGCCTCACCAAACTCCTCCCACGCCCGAGATTTTGCCTCGGCAACTGCCACTGCTGCACCCCGCTTGGCTATCCGGTACCTGTCTGCTGCCTCCGGAGACCCACAGACCAGCCACGCCCTGTAGGCCTCCTTCTTCAGCCTGACGGCTCCCCGAACCTCTGGTGTCCACCAGCGGGTACGGGAGTTGCCACCACGACTGGCACCAGCCACCTTGCAACCACAGCTAGCAACAGCTGCCTCAACAATCGCAGAGTGGAACAAGGCCCACTCGGAGTCAATGTCCCCCACTGCTCTCGGGAAGCGGTCAAAGCTCTGCCGGAGGTGGGAGTTGAAGAACGTCTTAACAGGTTCTTCTGCCAGGCGTTCCCAGCAGACCCTCACTATATGTTTGGGTCTGCCAGGTCTACGCGGCATCTTCCCCTGCCATCTGATCCAACTCACCACCAGGTGGTGATCAGTTGACCGCTCCGCTCCTCTCTTCACTTGGGTGTCCAAAACATACGGCCGCAGGTCAGATGATATGACTACAAAGTCTATCATTGACCTGCGACCTAGGCTGCCCTGGTACCAAGTGTACCGATGGGCATCCTTATGTTCGAACATGGTGTTCATTATGGCCAAACTGCGGCTTGCACAGAAGTCCAATAACAAAACACCACTCGAGTTCAGATCAGGCGGGCCGTTCCTCCCAATCATACCCCTCCTGGTCACGCTGTCATTGCCCACATGAGCATTGAAGTCCCCCAGCAGGACAATGGAGTCCCCTGATGAAGCACTATCTAGCACTCGTCCCAGGGACTCCAAAAAGGGTGGGTAGTCTGAACTGACATTTGGCGCGTACGCACAAACAACAGTCAGGACCCGTTCCCTGACCCGAAGGCGCAGGGAAGCTACCCTCTCGTCCCCCCGGGTAAACCCCAACACACAGGCAGAGAGTCTTGGGGCTAACAAAAAGCCAACCCCAGCCCTCCGCCTCTCACCCAGAGCTACTCCAGCAAAGGAGAGTGTCCAACCCCTCTCTAGGACTTGGGTTCCAGAGCCAATGCTATGTGTCGAGGTGAGTCCGACTATATCTCAACCTCTGCCACAAGCTCCTGTCCCTGCTCCTTCCCCAAACAAAATTATTTTTGGTAAACTTGAAAAAAATGTACCAAGGTCTCAAAGGAGAACTCGAGAAAGCCTGGTGAGGGAAGACATAGGTGGAGTCCGTGGTCATCGGGGCACTCGGGGCAGTAACCCCCAAACTGGAGGAGTGGATAAAGCAGATCCTAGGAAGAATATCAGACATCCCAGTCCAGAAAATTGCAGTGGGCACTCGGGGCAGTAACCCCCAAACTGGAGGAGTGGATAAAGCAGATCCTAGGAAGAACATCAGACATCCCAGTCCAGAAAATTGCAGTTCTAGGAACAGCTGAGATACTGCACAGAACCTTCAAGCTCCCAGGCCTCTGGTAGAGGATGCGAGCTTGGAAGGATGAGATGGGAATTTGACCAATGACTGATTGTAACAACAAGTTTGCACACTTGCAGCTGTCTCTTAAGAAACAGTCTGGATGAGGCAGGGTTGAGTCTGAAGCCGACTGCTGATGAGGGTCACTTGCTGGGTCTATGCTGGTTGGTGTCTTCTGCCAGGGTATGGTGAGGTGGAGGTAGGGACAATTTTAGAATCACACTTAGTCTCACCCCGTTCCTGATATATGTTTTTTTATGGAACGCCCCACGAGAGGTGGAGGCCGACCTGTTGGAAAAGCACAGACCTCAGGATCACGAGGGTATACAAACCTCTCCGCCGCGTTAAGGTGGTGATCAAAGGGTTTTTTTTTTTTGTGTGTGTGTGTTTTTAATTTACATACAATACAGGCCAAAAGTTTGGACACACCTTCTCATTCACTGTGTTTTCTTTATTTTCATAACCATTTACATTGGGAGGTTCTCACTGAAGGCATCAAAACTATGAATGTGGAGTTATGTACTTAACCAAAAAAGGTGAAATAACTGAAAACATGTTTTATTTTATACTTTCTTCAAAAAAGCCACCCTTTGCTCTGATTACTGATTTGCACACTCTTGGCATTCTCTTGATGAGCTTCAAGAGGTAGTCACCTGAAATGGTTTTCCAACAGTCTTGAAGGACTGAGTTTTAACAAAAGTAAATCATTAGATAAAAATATTTCTTCACCACACGACTCAAATCCGAGCAACTTTCACCAGAGCCAAAGCTCCCAACCTGCCCCCAGGAATGTGAGGACCCCTGATTTTTAAATGAAGGGGGCTCATCAGAATAAATCATCCATGCTCAGAGAAGGAAAAGAGCTTTGCGCTCACATCTTGTTTGAACAGTGAACAGAAGAGATGGCTGCCAAGGCCTCTTCATTGTCACCATCTGGTTCTCCTTGACACCTCTGGGCTTTCAGGGGTGTTTTCTGAGCCTCATCAGGTCAGACCACTGAAGCTGCTCTCAGCACAGCAATGAACGAGTGACAACAGCCATCCAGAGATAAGAGCAGTGTGTGTGTGTGTGTGTGTGTGTGTGTGTGTGTGTGTGTGTGTGAGTGTGTGTGTGTGTGTGTGTGTGTGTGTGTGTGTGTGTGTGTGTGTGTGTGTGTGTGTGTGTGTGTGTGTGTGTGTGTGTGTGTGTGTGTGTGTGTGAGTGTGTGTGTGTGTGTGTGTGTGTGTGTGTGTGTGTGTGTGTGTGTGTGTGTGTGTGTGTGTGTGTGTGTGTGTGTGTGTGTGTGTGTGTGTGTGTGTGTGTGTCATATCTATCTGTAGAGGTGATGAGTGAGAATCGGGCCCATGAGGGATCACATCACCACAGAGATAGCCACCATCGCCTAGCAACCTCAGCCCTCAGACCCGCTGACGGAAGTGCAGAGCGAAAGCTGATCCTCTTTGGAATAATTGATTTTTCCAAGTAGAGACAAACCTGGCATGAAAAATAAAAAAAAAACGTATTTTAATTTGAGATATTTGAGCTTGAATGTTTGTAAAAGTGAATCATTCGTTTCCACTCATATGGTCAAAAGCACTTTTTGGTTTCATTAGCTTTTTTACACACCTGAGTTACACCACAAATATTACCTTTATTTGTGTGATATATATTCTAATTAGGAAACTATTTTAAACACGATTGTTTACTAAAACAAATACAGAAAAAAATGTTCGATCAAGAGGAGCCAGTTGAGGTGGCTCAGGCATCTGGTCAGGATGCCTCCTGGACGCCTCCCTGGTGAGGTTTTCCGGGCACATCCAACCGGGAGGAGGCCTAAAGGTAGACCCAGGACACGTTGGAGGGACTGTCTCTCACCTGTCCAGGGAACGTCTTGGGATTTCCCCGGAGGAGCTGGCCCAAGTGGCTGGGGAGAGTGAAGTCTGGGCCTCTCGCCTTAGGCTACTGCCCCCGTGACCCGACTCCGGATAAGCGGATGAAAATGGATGGATGGATGGATGGATGGATAGAAAAAAATAAACATTTGACCTCAGTCTAATATCAGTCTTTCTGCGGAAAAGTACCTTAAAATTTGCTAATTCATCTTTTAAACAATCAAGCATTACATTATTAAAAAAATTATATCACATTGTGTTGGTTGTTCGTGTGGATTTTAAATGACTGCTGTGAGATGTGCTTCATAAATCCAGCCTGCTATTGCACGTCACTCCGCCCCCTAGCCAACAGCATCCAGACCCTGAGCTCATTTCAGTCGTGTTACGAAACAAATTATTGTCTTCCCGCCTGACACCCTGACAAGCCGCGTCAATTCTGCAGGTGCAGCTGGGCCTGAAATTGCTTGCTTATAACTTGTCAGCTTGGAATGGAGATTTTTAGAAAGGAGCTGTCGTAATTTGAACCGCTTCAGGGCACGAATCAAACCCACAGAGGATCCCCACTAACTCCTGTTTTAGTTGTTTATTTTGGAAATAAGAAAAATCTGTTGAGTTGATGAAGTGGGTTAATTCCAGAAAAGAGAAATCCTATCAAAAATGTGCCGTAATGAAAGCTGATGACATCATCACACATTTGAAATTCCCAAACTCTCAAAGACCAACCTGGAAGCAGAGACATTTTTCAGCATAGATACAAATGCAAGTCACCCCCTACCAGAGTATTACTCCACTCCCACTTCCTGTTTGAAAAATGCAACAAATGCTGTTGCCTAGCAAACCGAGAGGCCGGAGCCTCTAACAAATACACGCACATAGTCTCACAACGACATTGTGACATCATATGGTACCAGCTAACGTCCTAGGGTACCTCTTAGCCAATAACGATGGCAGATTTAAATTCATGCAGTGCAGAGTTTTTATCTGACAACGGCACAACACTGACAGTTTTAGGCAGAAAATTAAAATTTTAACTAAAATGCACTGAACTGCAAAACTGTTGTCTACACGTGTCTGCAGCATGATTAGACACGCATTCATATAGTTTATCAGAATTTTTTTTTCAGGTAAAAATTCTGCACTGCATTTGAATTTAAATCTGCCATTGCTATTGGCTAAGAAGTACACAATGATGTTAGATGGTACATTATGATGTCACAATGTCGTTGTGAGCCTGTTTGTGTGTGTATTTGTTAGCGGCTCCGCCCTCTCGTTCTGCTAGGCAACAGCATTTGTTGCATTTTTCAAACAGGAAATGGGAGTGGAGGAATACTCTGGTAGGAGGTGAATTGCTCTTTAAGCAGCCTGTTACAGATACATGTCATCAGGTCAGCCATGTTTGGAGGGGAATCACTGCCAGTAGAATGATTTGGGCCACAGTTTAAATAAAACATTTTCTATCTCCTGGTATTCTAAAGCTTTAAAGTTAAGTCACAAGTTCTCAAAACTAATGTTGGACTCCTAAAAAACTACTTTAATCTATTAATATACACCACAAAAACTGAGGATTAATTTCAGTTTTATAACAATAATAGATAATCAAATAATGTTAAATATTTTAAGCAAGTCTCAACCTTTAGAACAGAAGAATAGAATTAAAATAGATTTGACTTTATTGATCCCACAGTGAGGAAATTCACTTGTTACAAATAGTAACAAAGGTACATGTATTATTGCCCATTCATCATAATTTATCAGATTATTTTTTTAATTCAAATTCAATCCAAATTCAAAAATACTTTATTAATCCCAGAGGGAAATTGATTAACCTTTTCCAAATAGAATTTTTGTTCAAAAATGTTTTGCTATTCTAGAATAAAATAATAATTTATTGACAAAACTCAAGAACAATTTTTACAGAATTTTATTCTAATATGTTTATGCATTATTTGAATAAAACAATACATTAAAAATACTTAAAATAATAAAAGAAGATACATAATGGGAAAATTGCCTTTCTTATTTTTTGTTTAATCTCAAATACATTGCAAAAGCATTAGCAAAGGAATAATTGATCCCTCTATGGATAGGTAAACCATGTCGAAGCATGCAGTGCACTTAAAATTGTAATATGGAGATATTTGACTTATAAGTTAGATTAACAATGTCTAAGCCTTTCCCACAGTGTCAGCACTGATGGAAGCTGGAATGATAAAAATGCTTTCACAACAACTGCTACACAGATTTTTTGCTTTCTGCTCCCGTCCAGTTTTCTCATCAGAGGACGAAGGGCAGCGATGTACATTCCTCCGGAGGAGCAGCGAGGGACATTTCACCCTCTGGTTGTAATCGTTCACAGCTGTAGGGAGAGTCTGCTTCCTATTTGTCACACTCACGGGTCAAACATGACCATATCTTTCATAATCGCTTGCAAAACACAAGCAAAGCTTTTGCACAGAAGCGTGTATGTGCAGTGAAAGCAGACGCTTAGTGCTCATGAGGATGTTTGAGACATTCATCTGCTAGGGAGCTTGCTGAGCCATGTCACGGAAAGATGCCATCTTTGTGTGAAATCTGCCTCCTCCATGTTGGATTTGGAGCTGCAGAAAACTGCCACTTCCATATCTGACTCATTTGGTCCTTTGGCTGATAAAAAAAAAATCAACTGTAGCTGCTTAAAACTAGAGGAATATCTGATAAGTTGCAGAAAATTGTTCCTTTTTTTTTCTCCAGAACCAAAAAACGGGGGTGGGGGGGTGGGGGGGGGGGGGTGGGGGCGTGTTAAATTGTGTTGTTTATACAGGTGAAAGGGAAAGTGAATCGTGCTTTAGCTGAGTGTGAATGAGAGTGGCTTTTTGAAAGCAGCTCCGCACCAGCGTTATTGTTTCTAATCACAGTGTGCGACTGTGTGAACCACACAGACAGTCAGTGTTCTGATCAGCTGAAGGCAGCGTTCAAACAAAGGGCGGATAAAAACAACTATTTGCTGGGTTTAACACATGGAATACTAATGCTTCAGTCTGAGACACAGAAATCAGCTGGAGCACAAAACCTCAGATGAGTAAATCACTTCGCTCGAGCCACAAAATTACAGCCTCTGTGTGTTTGTGGGTTGGAGAATGAGACTGAAGGATTTTCTTGTGGACTGGTGGGGATGTTTTCCATGGACCACAGACCAAAGGGGAAGCTGGGGCCAGTAGAGGGAGCTGTGGCCCCTGGGAAGAAAATCTCCAGTTTATTGTTTCAAATCAAAATCCTGCGTTAGGAGAAAACTGGTTTTTAAGCAAAAAGTGATAAGTGGCAGTGGTTTGACACAACGTTGCAAACAGCTTTCTCTATGTTTTTCATCTAAAAGCTGTCTTTTTTCTTTTAGAATCAGTAGTTTTCTAATTGCATTACCCCAGTCATGGGTGCAGGATAAATGTGCATGGGTATGCATGTGTGTGCTCCCCCGGTGCAGAGTTTAATGCAGCGCTGAGGGCCGCAGCGTCTCCCGCTCCATACTCTTTTGAACAAAAACAGCTGCCTTGGCTGCTTTACCTCCAGCTGCTCCCAAATTGTCCCACCATTAAGCTATTATGTGTTTACAACCACAGCGGTGAGCAGGCCCGCTAGGTGCTAGAAGACCTGATGATCTTCCTCTGCTGTAATGGATCATTATGCTGGTTTCTTATTACATCGCTCTGCCATGCTGTAATTAGCCATGATACAATTAGGCACACTATCTATAATGGAGCTGTAAAAGTATCAGGCAGCATTTTACATCCCTGCTGCCCTCAATATGTCACTTTGACGAGATTGAGAAGCAAAAAAAAAATCCTAATGTTTCTGCTGAAGCATCCATATCTCCTGTACACAGATGTTTTTTTTTATTTTTTTATTTAAATCTAAATGTATGGACACGGAATAATCCACAGAATCTTCTTAAATCGTTTTCAAGGTTTTTTTTTCTTTTTTAATTCACCCACAAACATGAGCTTCATATTTATCTAACATGTCATGCTGCTGGACCTGCGAGAGAGAGAGAGAGAGAGAGAGAGAGAGAGAGAGAGAGAGAGAGAGAGAGAGAGAGAGAGAGAGAGAGAGAGAGAGAGAGAGAGAGAGAGAGAGAGAGAGAGAGAGAGAGTCTGCTTCAAGAAGAAAAATGCACAAACACATTGATCTTATTTTGGACAGGCTTTTTGTCTGGGAAAAATCCAAACCCAAACATCCAAGGGACGCACCACAACAGAGCCCGAGCAATTCTCTCATGATCCAGACACACTCTGCGTAGGTTACAGACAGAGCAAAGCCACTTGTATCCTCCAAAGCATTACGATTTCTTTATTTAGCCTGTAATTACTTATTAAACTCAAACTGCCTCGCTTGTTTTCCTCCTGAGTTTTTAAAAACGCCACTGCTGTGATTTGGGCATCCTCCATCTGAGCTGTTTTAAACCGAATGAAAAGTTGGATACTGAAGAGGTGGGTTTGTTTTTTATGTCAGAGCAACCTCCAGAATACATCTGGTTTATGTTATGACAGAACTGCTTAAAAAGCAGCTAGCACAAAAGTGAACCAGTTCATGTCTCTCAGGAATTGAAAGCATGCAGCTGCATGAGTGTTTCTAGTTAACAGCAAACGCAGAAATATTCATGTTTATGATGTATTTGTTGAATATTACTCTGAGTCTGTTTGCTGATGTTTGTCTGCAAATGATAAACGCGTGAGTTTAGTTTAAACTCGATGAAAACAATAATCCCCGCTCTCGTGAAGGAAAACAAAACACTTAATTGCTAGGAGTTTATTTTAGGACCTATTGTCTGGAAGATCATTTATATTAATAGTATAGTTTGAATAAATCATATTTTGATTATTGACTATAAGTCTTAAAAAAATCCTGTGCTGGAAACTAACTTTTAGCAATAAAGCCAGGATCTCCGTCATCCCAGGAGTGATGCTGCTCAGGATCAAAAGGAAGCAGCTGAGGTGGTTCAGCCGTCTGACTTAGAAAGCATCCTGGTCAACATCCAACTAGGAGACAACCCACTGGAGGAGTTCTATACATCTATCTGGACTGCTTCATCTTCCCTAAGGTCATGGGGAGGCAGTGTCTGCCTTTAACAGTCATCAGACGAGAGGCGGGGGACTCCCCGGACAGCTTGCCAGTCCATCCCAGGGCCACTCAGAGACAAACAACCAGTCTAACCAGCACTAACACCTAGCTACAGTCTAGAGTGGTAGATTGCAATTGCAACCTCAGAAAAATCTTATTTTCTTATAAAGCTTATTCAAGGAACAAAGAAAAAAACTTTCTGTTTACTTGAAAACCATTTATGACCGTTATTACAATATGGTTGAATTTTTGTAACAACTATGCAAGCAGTAAAGCTGGAAATCCTCTCAAGACTCCCTTTGTACTTCTTGGTGACACTCAGTTGGGTACCGGCCCAGACGTTGGGAATCAATCAACCTGAACATGTAAGTATTGGGTCTGTGGGAGGATCCTGGAGGACCTAGAGAAGAGCCACACATGCACAGAGAAAACATGCAAACTACAAGCGGGATTCAAAGGATGGATAGATGGATGGATGGATGGATGTTTAAATCTAAACAGGAAGTCATCAAACGTGACAATAACAACAAATGACTTGTAATGATTGACATGTTATCTGACTAACAAAACTCAACAAATGAACAGAGATAATTAAAAATTGCATAATAAAAAAAGAACGTCTCCCATTCTTGAATCCCTCTGGAATAATTTCTCTGCTGCAGGCTCCTGCCTTTATCTCCCTTCTGTTTAGCTGGAGAAAGAAGAAAATACAAATTGAAATCACAAAGCCAAGTTTATGCTCTACTGGGATAGCATCAGATATGTGCAGCGGTGCAGCTTCATGGCTTATTGGCTGATTTGGTTTTGACTAGTCTCATATCTCTGACTGCATCAGAAAAGCTCTCACATGGATTAGAGAAAGTCAACTAACGCTTTAGAACTCCTGCAGAGTAAACTCAATCAGTAATGCCATCTGTTACTGGAACTTATTGCTAGAAAGTGTTTGGATTTCATGCAAACAATGAAGTCAAACTTCCAAACACCTTACTCTATTTTTCTTTAAAATAGGTGCATGAGTCACCACAGACTGAGTTAATCACAACTGAGTTCAGCTCATCATCAAAGTGTAGGATAAAATGAAAGATGAACTCAAAACGATAAAAAGATGCAGGTTTATTTCTCCCAGTTCATCTGGCTGATTGCTGCATTATTCATATGTTTTGCGGTGGTCATAATTTATAGTTAAACAAATCTTCCAGCAATAAAGTAACATACATTTTTAATACCTTTTAAAAAGTATTATAATATTCTTTTGTCTGATATTATCAAACCAGAAAAGTTTTAGGGGAGTTTTTGTATTTTGCATTTTTTTCTTGGAAATTCCAGAAATAAAAACAAAACATTCATCGGCAAATCTTCTTTTTCCTGTTTTGTTTCTGTGCAACCAAAAGTTAATGCAATCTTCCAGTGCACCAAAAGTTGATTTAATAAAATCAGACATAAAAAGGCTCGAGCAGATTATAAAGCCATAACCCTGGAGACTTTCAACGAGACATGGAGCAACCAGAGATGTTTTTATTCAATTTAATGAAATAATTTCAATGTTGTTTCAAATCTGTTTTTAAAATGTTGAATTTCCAACAGTCTAATTTAATAATCCAGAACAGAAATAAACATCTAAAGTTCAGATCCCATTTTTATCTTCATCACACCCAAATGCAACACTGGAATTGTTCTTTGTCTCTGAGCCTCTCTGGCAATTTCTCAACATTGTCTAAGAACGGAAAAAGTGCTTGTGCACGAGGGTTTTAAATTTTTCGTGCAAGTTGCATCATGTGTTGATTCTAAACCCTTCTGCTGAAACATAATACCCAAAGGTAGATCAGGTTTTATTGGGCATTTTTGCTGCTGAGCTCAATCGACTCATCAGTATGAGTCACGATTTGCAAGAATTCTCTCTTCATTATCGTCCTCTCCTTTTTCCATGTGTCCTAGCGAGGGCCGACATGCTCAGGGCAAACTGCATTCAGTAGAACGTGATTGCAGATGGATCAGACCCTATTTGGTAACAAAAGACTTGAATTAATTGGCATTCAAATCAATAGGAGTCACTTTGTTTCTGTGTGGTTCCAGCTCCTTGCATGTTTCTCTTGGTTCACTAGTGAATGTTTGTATTCACAAAATGCTCATTTCACATGTATTTTATTTTGACCATCCATTAAAACAGGAAAACATGCTTCAAATGTGCATAAGAAAATAAGCCTCTAGCAGCTTTCTGACAGATATCTTTTAAATTTCTCTTCCTCAGACAGACTTTGGTTGCAGAATTTTTAGCCTAGAAATCTGGAAAGAAAACATAGCAGTAACATAAATGTGTACTCTGCTAGTCAGTCTAGCCTCACCAGACATACCATTTGCCCGTGTAAGTGTAGGCCTGACCAATCACAGCACTCTTTAGTTGTAGAGCGATGATGGGGGGGCTTAGCATCATTACAGCTGAGCTGTGATGGAGCAAAACAACAAAGATGGCAGCAGCTCACGATGGGCATTTGTTTGAAACAGTTTAGGCATCAACTTTGGCAATTGAGACTTGGGATTTTCTTTGACACATGAGCAGATAGAGGCACATCTTCTTTTCTTCATTTACTTCAACAGTGTATGGCTGACTGTTGCCTGATTTTCATTGCTACGTGCATGTCACATTGTTGAGTGTTCTGATTGGTCCTAGCACTGTTCAGTTGCGTTGCAGAGACAGTTTGAAAGACAACTGTAGATTCCGCCCAATCAACTGGTCTGTCTATGGGTCGTGGTCAGACTATATATTTACATAAGCCGTGTTTCCTCTATAGGAGTTCTGGAGAACTTCTGAGAGGGGAAAAATTGACCAGAATATACGTTGGCTTGGTCCTCTCAGTTGCTGCCTCCATACAGATTCAGCCCATTCAGGAATTTGATAAGATGTCAACATATCGCCACTTCTTAAGCAGTGACGGATGTCACTGATCAGCACCAAGAGACATCCCCGGACATAAATAACAGTAAAAGTTTTATTCTGTCAAAGTATGCCATGCGTGACGCAAAATGTGGCATTCAATGACCAGAAAAAGCATTGTTTTTAATGTTGCTCTGTGAAACAATGAAGCATCGTGAATTACGTTGTTTGCATATTTTTCTCCTATTCAACTTCACAAGAAACTTACAATTTTACAAATGCCAGTTATTTTTGCCAATGCCATTTCTTACTTTAGTTATAACCAATCAGGCCATTCTGAGAACCTACCCCTACTTAGGAACTTGACTGGTTCCTGAAAGCGGCCCAGAAAACAGTCCTGTTGGTCATCCCAGTGGAGTGGAGACATGCACATGCCACAAAGTTCTGATAAAATTACCTGAATTTCCAATAGTGGAACCAGCCCTATATATATAGATAGGTTTGCCTGGGTGGAAATTTGCATCATCATTTGAAGAAGAACTCCCTATAGTCACCTGCATCCGTTCTGTGGTGCAGCTCTGCAGAGCATGCTGGGATGCAGACTCCAGTGCAGGCAGGGGCTTCCAGCATCCTGTTACAAAACTCCTGATACGAAAAGGTCAAGTAATTCCAGATTGGTGAGCAGATTGATCATAACCAGAGGATTGTGAAACACATGCTCATTCCTTATTCCTGGTATACTGATGCATGTCTGACTCGGTACATGAAACTAGAAAGCATTATATTCACTTAAATGCAAATGTGATAGAAAATAAGCTACGCTGCAATCAACTTTCAGATGTAAGGCCCTTATTATGGATGGATAAATAAATTTTGCCAACTTAAGCACAAACATAAATGAGTTATTTATATTTTTACATTTTGTCAAAGCTGAATTACCCCATTTATATTTTATATGACAAGAACGATGTGTTTGTAGCCGTGTAGCGTGTTTGCTCTGTATGCAGTGATCTTGTCATCATGTGTCATTTTGTATATTAATGTGATCCTCTGGGGTCACCCCCACCCTCTTTATCCTCTTTTTTTTTTTTTTGGTCTGTCATCAGCCTGTCTGGTGTGAGCAGTAAAGCACTGATCTGAAAAATGTAAGACCTTGTTACCAAGGAGACTTTGGGGCTTCAGACGTGATGGATCAGTCTGGTCTTTGTGAAGAACATGTCAGCCACACAACTAATCCCTATCAGAAAGCTGGATTGTAGGTTCTTTAATTGAATGTGGTATGCTTCTATCACACACAGCGATTTGGGATTGCAGTCTACTATCAGATGAATCCAAGCCAGCCTATTTGTGCAGATCTGCCCAAGCTTTGTCCTTTTTAAATGGTTTTTTCTTATGTCTTCATCCTTGATGCAAACTTTATCATGCTCAGGCATTGCTGCAGCCTTGCTTGGCTAACCGCCCATAATCCTTTACTCTGTGCAGAAAAAGATGCATAAATCAAAATATGGCTGTAACATTGACTGTTGTTGCATTAAGATACAAGTTTGCATCTACTAACCTCAGATCAGTGACTTCTTGATGGCCCTTCTTTACTCAGGTTTTTGAATGAAGTTAATGATGTTTTTTGCTTTAAAGGTCAAAGACAAATGTTGTTTTTTAATACCTGTTAAACTCCAGTTTGCCTTTACAGCATTATTGTAACATAAGTGTTTCAGGGCTGAAAACTCAGCAGGTGACGTAGAAAAATGACCGTGTTAATCAATATTTGGTCCAATAAATGAGAGTAGCTGAGGAATCTAAGGAGATATGCTGGCTGTCCTTGGAGGGCAGTAACACCTTTTATTTCTTATTTCTTTCTTACGGCCCTCTTCTTTAAGACTTGCAGAGAAGATCTTGTAAAAAGAAGACATTTCTTAGAAAAAGAGATCAATTTAGACTATAGAGTGTCATCAGCGGCAGCTGCTGAGGAGCTCTGAGGAGTGAGACATGAACACTTGAAGAGCTCTTAGAGGGATGAAATCAAAGGTCTGGAGAAATTCAATTAAATTCAATTCAAAAATACTTTATTAATCCCAGAGGGAAATTGAGGGAGAGGCTGGTTTCCATGGTAACGGGAGATGCTGACTACAAGGACGTTTTCATTTGCTCTCAGACTTATGATCATAAATCTGTGCAGATGTCAAATATGTAAACATTTGAAGTAATCGTGAAGTTTTAGCCCAGAACAGAGTGTGATGCTAAAGTCATGCAGAAATGTAGGTCAGATTTGTGGTTATTGTTTTATTCATACCAGACATGCACCCGTTTGCAGAAGCTCTGCTGAATGTTTCTGTGAGTTTGGTTTGGTTTCACTTCCAAACTTCCTCTCAACTGCTGCAACAACGCTCTTGCAGCAGCTTCAGAGGTTTAACTTTTAACTCGTTTAAAGAAAATCAAACAAACTCAGGTGAAAAACATATAACTTCCAGTCCACAGATATCTAAGCAGAGTGCAGAAGCAGTAAGGCAATGAGGCATGCATCTCTGGGATGCTTAGCTCATTGCTTTGCACTGAAATTCCACTCAGCCTCCTAAGATCCTTCTTTTATTAGTTTTCCTTTGTGTTCTCTGAAGGCTTCCAACAAAAATAAAATGTTAAGCCTTTATTCATTTATTTTGACCCCCCCCCCCCACCACCACCACACACACACACACACACACACACACACACACACACACACACACACACCTCCAAAAGAAAGATGATAGGTAACCATGGAAACAAACTCAGGTAAAAGTAAGTATGATTCATCCCAACATGGATCCAATGCATATTGTTCATCTTAGAAATAGCATCAAAAGTATGTGTTCATTTGATGTATGTTATTTCGTGCTAAAAGGCTGATGATCCAAACATTTGGGAACAATCGACACAATTTTAAGATTCTATAAAATAAACTACATTTTTCATAACTTTTAATATTTTTCTTGAGCCACTATATACTAAAATGACCCTTTACAGGGTTAATGAAATGTCACTCAGTCCCCATCGCCCACTGTGGCCAGAATATCGCTCTTGCAACTTCAGAATGCCAGTCCGGTACCTGTTGGACTAATGTGGAGTTTCACTTTTGCTTTGACACTTTGACACTAGGGGGTGCTAAAAGCAAGCCAAAACTCCAAAGTAGCCCTTTAAATTATCTTTTAGAGCTATTAAAGAAAATTAAAGAGTTATGTGAATAAATAAATAAAATTGAACAAAAATAAATAGTGGATTCAGCATTCTCACGGCACAACGAGATGTGTTTTCTTCCTTAACACACCTGTGACTTTCTCTAACCTTGCTAGTCTAAATTCCTGATGTGAAACATCCATCTGTGACATCTTTATCTCACATTTAATTAATTAATTTATAACAACTATAGTGTCATCATCCTACTGATGAGTAGTTTAAAACTCTACCATCTGTGTGTGGTTTCTTAACACACAAACAGTGGCATCAATTCAAATTCTGACCAATAAAAGGGAGTAAACTCAACCCTCCAAATATTGCTGTAAAGAACGTGTTCATATTGTGTACGTTGGCATCTCAATGTCTTCAAGCAGCACCAATAAATGATTTATGGCAAGAAAAAGTAGGATGATTTTAAAATGTAAAAAAAATGTGCAGCGTGTGAAGGTTGTAAGGCTGTCAACACACTGCTGTCTGCTGCTCAGATGTGGCAGAAACTACGAAGGTCTAACATGCGTGTGGTATTTATGACTCCTTTCAGACTAGGCGGGCCACACCGACTAGCACCATGCATTATTTAAACTTCTGATGGAGAGTATTTTTCTAGTTTTCTTTCTTTTTCCATCCCTCGTGTTCAGCTGAGGTGCCAAATGTGGCTGTGTGCTGGGATGTCTTAGTTAGAAAAGTATGGTGGGGGGGACTTCTCTGTGTGTGGCAGAGGAATACATTCAGATGAATTTGTGTGAGGAGAATTAATGGCTCGTTGGAGTGTGGCTGACGCCCTTTAGAGCATGGTTCTCAGGGGATCTGAGCCATGCAGAACTGGCGAAAGAGATGCAACCAGTCTGCAGAACTCACTTTAACTTTTTGCTTTTACTTTTAAAAAATCAGATATGGATCATTTTTGTGTTCTGTCTGAAGATGCTTGTTGCCATCTGCATGAGGGAAATATGTCATTTTTGGTTTTGTTCTTTGCTGTGACATTACTTTCACTTTGCCGTGAGCAAATGTGGGAGAAACCCACTTTGGTCAAGCAAGTTGTGTCTTTTTTTCTTTTAGAGCCAGTGAGTATTATTGCCTGTATACCTCAGAGGCAAGTGCAGACTCAGTCATGCTTTTATTTCTGTAATTCCAGGTGTCGGCTCGAGGCAAAGCAATTGTAGAGTATTGATGTTCTGCTTTGTGTAATCGGTCTCGCTGTTTTCATTTCTGCTTAGTCTGAAGCTAAATTAGTGTTTTCCTACAGCATTACTCAGTGGTAGGTTCAAATGATCGCTCCTCTGGTCTTTAACTGGGCTGCGTGGTAGATTTGGCAGAAAGGCTCAGGAGAACCGGGCCTTTCTAACACTTTCTTTCCCATGTGTGTGTGTGTGTGTGTGTGTGTGTGTGTGTGTGTGTGTGTGTGTGTGTGTGTGTGTGTGTGTGTGTGTGTGTGTTAGATAGGCCCTGGTATTCAGGTTTCTTTGCACAGACCAAAAACATGCATGTTAGGTTAAGTAGAGATTTAAAACTGGTCACTACGAATTGTTTTAAAAAATAATAAAAGCTTTATTTTAGTTATTTTGTTTTAATTTTAGTCTAAAAAGAAAAATGTTTATTATCTGTAAATCAGCACTTCTTGAAATAACAACACTATATATCTTACTTTTAGATTTATTTGCCAGTTTTAAAAATTCTGGCAAAGCAAATTTAACTTTTCCATTTTTCTCTCAAACAAGAAAATTGGATCATATTTAAGAATGTTTACCTTATTTTCAAGTGTTATTTTGCATATATTTTGTATATACATTACAATCAAAAGAAGATAGAATGTCTAAAGTGTCCTGTGATGACCTGTCCAATGTGCGCCCGGCCTCCTACTTGCCTCCCATGAGCCTGGAGAAAAAACAAAGTAAAAAGAAAAAATAATTTTGTATTTCCTGAGAATCATGAGGTCCAAAGAAAATCTCGTACCTTTCTTGTGCGTCACGCACCTTCAGCCAATGGCTGTTATGCAGCGATTCAAAAACGTTCAGAAAGTTTTATTTGTTACAATGTTAACAAAGAATGCTAGAAGGTTGAATAACCGAAACTAGCCGGTGAAGAAACAGTATTGCATTCCAACTACACTTGGCACAGATGTGCCATTTGAGAGCACGCTGAAACCTCCTTAAAATTGTTGTTCATTACTTTATAACCAGCTCAGTGGCCTAGTGGTAGAATGTCCGCCCTGAGACTGGGAGATAAGAGTTCAGTTCCAGGTTGGGTCATACCAACGACTTTGAAAAAATGAGACCCAATGCCTCCTTGCTTGACACTCAGCCTTAAAGGGTTGAATTGGGGGGTTAAACCACCAAATGGTTCCCGAGCAGGGCTGTGTCTGCAGCTCACCGCTCCCCCAGGGGATTGGTCAAATACAGAGAACGTCAAATACAGAGAACAAATTTCGCACACACATCAGTGTGTGAGACAACCACTGATGGGACTTTAACTTCAAACTCAAACTTTGCACTGCTGATGTTAAGACATAAGGCTATGGATTTATTGAAGTTTGAAGCTACTGCTGTGTTTTTCCAAACAGGTTTTCATCCTGTAATTACATTTTGAGAGGTGGCAAAGAAAAAAAATAAACATTTTTTACAATGTTCCATGTCTATTTACACTTAATCAGTGACACATATACTAATAAGTACACATGTCAACAAATCCCACATGATTTTACTTTAAATTGAGACCAAAAGCAATCAAATAGAGCTTTTAGTAAAAGAAATATACTCATTAAAGAGTGGGTATGTCATTTTCGAGCAGATTTCTCAAAAAAAGCCTAGGGCTCAAGAGGTGTTGGTCATTTTTCTCAGCATACTTTTAATATTATTATGTATGCTTGTTTCAAAGTGCTCTGTGGAAGTCTGTTAACAGAAATGCAGATATTTCCATTTAACAACAATTAAAGAACAGCTTGTGTAACAGTTTTAAGGGAATTTTTAAAAAGAGGACACTTTTTGAGAAACTACACGCTTTCATGAGAGCAATGATTTCATCATCTAGAACCGCTGACCTTGCAACAAAAGTGAAGTTGTGTATTTTTGTCTCTTGTCAGTTTGCCTCTCCCGTTTCTCTGCATATCCTTTAGTCCATCACTGTCATAAGCTCCTTATTGATCAGAGACTGATGCATCTCATGTTCACACTTAGTCATCTCCGTCTGCACCCTTATGTGATAACGTGACTTACCTCAGCCGTGAGACAAAGCAGGATGTTCAGCCATGATCTGGTGGTTATGTTGGAATCAGGTCCTTTAGGAAAATGCACAAATATGTGATCTGACTCCAGAGATTAAACATTGCCCTCATTGAAATGCTGTTCTTTCAAAAGGCAAATTGCAAAAGTTTAACTTTCAAAATGCTTTATGTCTTATTGAGTTGGAAAGGGGTAGAATGCCTTCCAAGGGTCAGAGATGAGGTCCTGCCTCAAGTGGAAGAGTATCTCACGGTGTTGTTCACAAGTGAGGGAATGATGGAGCGCGAGATGGATAGGTGTTTCACCGGTCTGTTGCGGTGAACAGAGAGCTGAGCCGGAAGGCAAAGTCTTGATTTATCGTTCATACGTTGCTACCCTCACCTATGGTCACGAGTTTTGTGTAGTGACCAAAAGAGATCATGGATACAAGTGGCCGAAATGAGTTTTCTCCGTAGGGTGTCTGGGCTCTCCCTTAGAGATAGGGAGAGAAGCTCGGTCATCCAGGAGGGGCTCAGAGTAGACCCGCTGCTCCTCCACATCGAGAGGAGCAAGTTGAGGTGGCTTGGGGACCTGGTTAGGATGCCTCCTGGTCGCCTCCCTGGTGAGGTTTTCTGGGCACGTCCGACCAGGAGGATACCCAGGACATGCTAGAGCAGTGAACCTCAATTGGCGGCCCGCGGGCCACATCCAGCCCACCAGACCTTTTCACTTGGCCCCCCAACTCGTTGTGCTCTAAAGCCTGTTAGAAAGTTTAGCAGCAAAATTCCTGTCCTAAATATCAATAATTGTTTACGTTCTCCAAACACAACCAAAACTATAATCAAAACAGTTTAGATGGGAAACAAAGCCATTTTAAATATTAATAAATTAACATGCAATTATACTTGAACTTTATTTTAGAAGAACATATGTTCCTTACAGTGTCTGCGGCAAAAATCTCCAGCCCTTGAACAAATTCAGTAGAGGATCCCTGCGCTAGAGACCATGTCTCTCGGCTGACCTTGGAATGCCTTGGAATTCCCCCGGAGGAGATGCCTGGGCCTCCCTGCTTAGGCTGCTGCCCCCACAACCTGACCCCGGATACAATCAATCAATCAATCAATCAATCAATCAAAGCTTTATTTATAAAGTGCCTTCCGCAACCCTGTCAGGAAGCCCAAGGCGCTGAACATGGTACAGTAGAAGTACAACTATAGTGAATAAATCAAAAATAAAAGCAATTCAGGAGGGAGGGATGGATCTCTTTTTTTCTTAATAATCGTGGAATTAAACTGGTTGTAAAAATAGAAAAAGTAGAAATTTGCCTTCCTCTGAATCTTAACGGGTTGGTTTGAAGACAGTTTCTGTAAAACAGCTATAAGTAATTGTCTTACCCTGAACAGCCTCAGCTCTAAGAAATCGTTTACCTCTTTCAGGACTGATGAGCAAATGACCAGTCTGAGAGCAGCCAAGACCAAAGCGTTCTAAGATCATCTTAAAACAAGTTTATCTCCTACATTTCATAACAGCTAATGCAAGTGTTTTTAGTTAAATGCGGCGTTTGTACAAACTGTTGTGAATATTTGAATAATATAACTTGTAGTTCCAAGATGGCAACAAGTGATCCTGGGGATCTTAGGATTTATCAACAGTCGATTGCGGAGGAACAAGCGTATGGGTGGCCACCTCATGTTTCATAAATCAGGATATGGTTTGTGCAAACATTGTAAATTCCATTCGTCGGAAGGAATATAGGAGAGTTTCTACAAGCGTTTGATGAATGAGGACCCAGAACTGCTCGTCTCCTGTGTCCGCTCCTCCTTTATAGCTGTGATATTCAAGCCATCTATTGATTGTTTTAGTCATAAAGTGATGGTGTGATAAAGCCCCATGAATGTGCCAAAGAATTCTGCCAAAACCTCACCAAACACCTGATAACACCATGTAAACTTATCAATACATTTCTGACTATTTGTGATTGATTTCTTAGAATGGACTCTTGTCAACTTGCAGCCTTTCCTGCTTTTCCCCCCTGAGCTTTCATCATTACTAAACCTGTGACCTCATCTTCAGGAGGGGCTGCTGAATCCACTTACCCAGCCATAAACCCATCTTCTCTTTCATCTTTCCATCAGGAGATCATGCCTGCTTCTCAGGAAAGTAATAGTTCCCTATACACACTCACCTGCAACACCTGCCTGTCTACCTCCACCATCAATACGCCAATTATCCTGGACTCTTACCTTATCAAGCTACTCCTTTACTATCATCTTTATCCCAGTACTCCCAGCAACCCAAACCCCCCAGAGCTGTGAAACCTGCCACCTGAGCTCCTCCTCCAGACCCAAGGACTAACCCTTTAAACTTATTCTGTAAGTAAAACTTTATCCTGACTTCCTGCTGACTCCATCACAAACGGGTGTGCTTCCTTCACAAACAACCACACACAGAGATGTGACATAACCATAAAGTTCTGATTAACAATTACAAAAACTAATTATAGAGAAATGCCAACTCCCCACAAGAACAACGTTAAAGAGATTCAATTTGACCACTCAAATGTGTCAAAATGGCTGAAAGTTTTATTTCAAGTAAAAGCTGTTGTGGTAACGGCACCCAGCTCCTTCTCTACTGATGTATTGTTTCCTAACAAAGCCATCCAAGCACAGCCTGAAGCTCTTCACAAAGCAAACAGCAGCAGGAAATTACACCAAATTGTACCCCAAGTTTAAATGGCCCTTGCTGGAGTTCCAGACCATCCTTCAAGTGTCTAAAGACTCCTCCGCCAGCATGAGAGGAACATCAATCTCATTTAAATGAGTCACAACAACCATAAAATATGTCAATTGTCAACTGGTCAGATATTTATACAAAGTTTGGATTTTTCTGCACATCCAGCAATAAAAATTGCAACTCACTGGGCAGGAGGAACAGGAGAAACACAATAAGGTCTGTGATCAGATTTAATAAGTAAAATGTTGCCTGAAACCAGCAGATTGCATCAAATGCACCCCCCATCCTGAGAAGGTGCATGGCGACAGTGGAAGGAAAAACTTTCTTTTAACAGGAAATGCTGTAGAAGTGGATCCAGGCTGGGCAGTCTTCTGCCAAGGCCTCTTTTGGGAACAATACGATCTCTAATATAAAATTAAACTCATGCTTTCAGTTAGGAAGTGACGCTATAGCAGCTGCATTTAAGATTTATGAGGCATTTTACAAATGTTTGTCAGGCATTCCAATAATAAAGAATTGCACAAGTCAAGCCTTGAAGTTTTAAAACTAGTCGCTCTGTGTCTCTTTGGGTCAGGACATCATTAATTTTAGTAATATTGTAAAATAAACCAGTTATATGTTTCAAAGGCTCCAAATGGCACCAAGGTTTCAAGTCAAAGTCTATTCCAAGCTGGGAATGACTTATATTCAGTGACATCAACGTTTAATCTTTTCTAACTGTTGGAGCTTCTAAATGATCTTAGATGTAATTTAACATACATTATTGAGTTTTATCAGATCTCAGAACCTTCTCCTTATTCGATAAAGCACTTTTTATTGTGGCTGTTCAGTCTATAATGCTCTTTTTATGTTTCCGTATGTGCACCTCACTCGGCTGCAGATGGGTTTTTAAATCTCTTTAATGTCAGAAGACTCTGGACGTAATGAGATGTGCAGCTAAAGAAAATTCCGAATGGTTGAAAGGGTCAAAAAGATGGGAAAAATGTTTGCTCTTATTGTCAACAGCAGAAATCAATAAAGCATCGTTGGGTTTTGAAGATGCCTTACCTACCTTAATGCAACCATATCTGTCTGCACTGACTCAAGGAATAAGCAGCGCTCTATTTCCAACCTCTGGTTTTTTAAGAAGATAATTGCAACTGAAGATGACTTTGACTGAAGCTGCAAGCCACGTGGATTTGTTTTTGTCTGTTAAAGAAAAATCTTCAGTTTTTTTTTCAAGAAAGAGCTTAATTTAGTCTTGCACTTCTAAAGAATCGTGACAGATATAAATAAAAATAGGAGTCATGTTATTAATATCCTAACACCCCCGTCTTTAAATCTCTTTGAGATCCGCGTTTTTTAAAATCAGCTGTTCAGACAGTCCATATTTGCTCAAACGTGTGTTCAAAGGATGACATCTTTGCTAAAAAAAATCTATAAACAAACAGAAAAAAAACATGATTTCAACCTCTTGCAGTTGCTGTGTGAGCTTCCAGCAGTTTGTAGTAATTAACATGCCACAGAGCCCGGCGTGCTTCTTGAATGACAAGGTTTTGCTCATTTGCTTCAGAAGGCCGTTATCAAAAGTGATAGACCTGGCCGAGATCAAAGTGCAGGCTGATGCTTTTCCCCGTGGCACTCTCTCTGACGGGGACTTTTAAAGAGCCTTGTGACAAGCACATTGCCTTTGAAGAGGATTAGCATTGTAACCGTCTCATGTTGCACAGCAATGTTCACGGCACACTGTCCACAGAACTCAGTGGTTTCGACTTTACGGCCAGCTAAAGCCAACACAAATTTCCCAGTTGTGGAATATTTGTTCTCACGATTTCAAAGCAGCCCCTGGAGCCCAATACTGCCGCGCTATAATCATAACCAACAGGGCCGATGCGAGCCCTAAAAAGGTGCTGCCGATAAAACTTATTAAGCTCCTTTTTCACGTCCCTGAGGACAGATCAATTGCACTGAGAGCCTTTTAATATAAATATATTATCTCCCAGTAGTGATATGAAATGTCAGTCTGAAAATGCAGCTCCATCACTTTATCAGTAGAAATGTGATCAGAGGCAATCCAACCCGGCAAAGCATATTCTACATTCTGCAGCATCAGCACGTCTGAATTTCAATACTTTTTGTCTCCTTAGAACAAAAGAAACGTGATTCTTCCTCTCACTTGAAATATTCATCACATCCTCGTGGTTGGCTGCTCAGCCAACTCCTTCAGGTTTCAAAATATGGACAAGAGGGTGTTTTAATTACTGACTCATGATGGAAAATCACTGCAAGATGTGTTGATTTCAGATTGAGTCGAATTAAAAGGATATAAAACTAAATCTTCACATTTTGACATATTTCATGGTAATATTACATAATATCTTATTTTAGTATCATCATTCAAACAATTATTATAACAGTTGGGATACTGATATTTTGTGTAATTAAGAATTATCAAGGTAAAGTGGTGGCTGAATGGCAGCTATCGGAAAAAGGTAAAAAAAATGTAATTCCCATGTTTAACATTGATGAAGCAGTTTTAAAATTTCCTAATTTCTCTCAATAAATCAGATTTTATTTTTAAAGATTTATTTTGGAAGTTAATCAGAATTAAGTTTTTTTTTCCCCTACTGCTGAATTCCATTATTTCCTAGTAAGTCAGACTGATTTAAACATGGAAATAAACAATAACTGCTTCTGTTGCTGCTTTATTCTCAGACAAAAATTCCATGAAACAGAAAGTTATGAGTAAACATTTGCTGCATAAAGTCTCTCCTTATTTCTATAAGCTGTTTGAGTGTATGAGGTATAGGACTAACCAGGACAGCTTGAATTACAGCTTGAGTTTGGGGGCACTTCAATAGGAAGTTAATCAATCTGAGGATTAATTGTTGCACCACATCCTGAGCAGAAGACATTCGATACAGCCAAAGGGAGACTGCTGTTATAATGGAAGTGAAATACAGACAGCACCTAGCTGCAATTGTTTGACAGCTCCTAGTTTTATGTCTGATTATCAAAGTTATGGTGCAGGTACACAACATATGAAGTATTTAAGTCTGAAATAACAGCTTTATAACATTTAAAGTGAATGCTACAGCTATTAGTTTTTCACATTTGCATCTAAGTCACATTTTCATGCAAAGAAATGAAATCAAACAACCAAAAGGCAGAAAGGGGGTAATAGTGGAGTTCAGCATTAGGCCCTTCAGCTGAGAATCCAGTCGAAGCCTTGAAACTGGAGAACAAACAATCCACCACAGATCCAAGACTGACTGATTCTCAGTGTTCAGCTGGGACACGGATCATATTTGCCACATACATTAGGAGTTATTGGACCAGACAAGGACTTTCTGATGGTTAAAAGATTAAGTAGCCTCTGTTTTAACAGTGGGCCTGCAGGGTTAATAGTGAAATTGCTGGAAGACTGTTCAATGTGCTTGGCCAACCAAAATGTATTTATATACGTGTGTCAGGGTGAGCATCCTGTCACTGTATCCCGATTGATCATGTGCCCTGGCTACTTGGCCAAGGGAATGTCCCTTTGGCTTACTGGCAAGCTCGCGTGACTCTCACTCAGGAGCCTGGGGATCCCACCCAGGCCCTCGTTTCTCCACCTTGCCACATATGGACTAATCACAACATATTTAGCCAAAAAAGAACCTACTGTGTACCAGAACCAGCTAAGACTTTATAAATAGTGATAAATAACTGGCCTCAAGACCAGTAGACGAAAGATATCAAATGTTAAATTAAATGTTTTAAAGTACTGTAAGTGGTTTTGGTAAGTTGGCTGGCTGGCTGGATGGCTGGTAGGCTGGCTGGTTGGTTGATTGGGTGGGTGGCTGGCTGGCTGGTTGGTTGGTTGGTTGACTGGCTGGCTGGATGGCTGGTAGGCTGGCTGGCTGGTTGATTGGCTGTTTGGTTGGTTGGTTGGTTGGTTGGTTGGTTGGTTGGTTGGTTGGTTGGTTGGTTGGTTGGATGGTTGGTTGGCTGGCTGGCTGGATGGCTGGTAGGCTGGCTGGCTGGTTGATTGGGTGGGTGGCTTTTTTATTATGATTCATTTTTGCATTTTTTTTATTTTATTGTTGTAAATGTTGTATATTTTATTGTGTACTTCTGAGGCGCCTTGTAATTTTATCTTGAGAGGTGCTATATAAAAATAGGTTCTTCTTGGTTGGTTTGTATGACGATTTAAAAAATGTTTTTTGATTGGTTGTTCTGATGGTTGGTTGTTTTTTCTACCCTCAGGAAAAAACATAACGTACAAGAGAAAAATAAATAAGCCACCTATCATTCTTTAAAGAGCATTGTGTTTATAAAACATAAATGTTGTATTGGTATAGGGATGTTTTAGTAATTTGGCATCCATAAATCTCCCACAAAAATATGAGTGTTTGCCAACACAAATACTGTATTAGAAATTCCATGAAGATTTCTGTCCTAGGTCATGTTCAGGACAGGATGTTGGATCTTAATGGACATTAATCTTTCACAGAGACACAAAATATATTTGAGCCAGGTATTTGTTGTCATTTGTCAGGTGTCTCTTACAGCACTTCAGTACTTTGATTTATTACATCTGAGGTGACTGGAGAACAGATATGCTCCCTAAACAAATGGCCACTGTCACACAAGAGGCAAAAGCCTGTCATCACCCAGAGCTAACTCCACCCCAATTGATTCTGGAATCCTTCGACTGATGCCACCATTGGTTACCATGAAAACAATGCTACATGTTTTTTTAAAACTGTTCCAAGTCTGTGATTTATGAAAAGACCCTTTTAACCTGCAAGCTGGTGCTTGAACCACATTATCACAGAAACGATAAGAAAAATAATGCTTTTCAGAATTTATGATATGATTGTAACACCCTCTGCCCCTCTGAAGTGCCTTTTTGAAACTTTCACTTTTAAAAACTTTGAATATTAGCTGTTTCATTCTCAGAATGTCTACTTTTGATGCATGAAACATCTGCAGTAAAATCATATTAATAATACAGGTGCTTTGGGCTGCCAGTGAGATCTTTAAATGAAAATCAGTAGATTTAAACTACTTGTAAAGTACTGTGTGCATAGCTACCCATCATATCCCTCAGAAGTATCCATCCATCCATCCATCCACTTTCTGAACCCACTTGTCCACTTGTCCACTTGTCTGAACCCACTTGCTGATGCCTATCTCCAGCGGTCAACGGGCAATCAGGCGGGGTGCACCCTGGACAGAGAGCCAGTCCATCGCAGTCCCTCAGAAGTAGTTAAACATTATTTTAATTGCTATTTTCTACAACATTTCCTCTGATATGTTGTGTTATTTTGAATATTCCAGAGGTGATTCCTGGATGGAGGAGTGGAGTGAAAAGTCACCAACAGGACAAAGTCGTCACTTGAAGAGGTTGGTTGATTTAACTTGTAGATATGAGATAATGGTCAAACGTTTTGCTTTGGGTAAATGCATGTGCCCAATGCATCAACATTAACAAGAATTCTGGTTGCTAGGAATCATTTGAATCATTTGGGGAAAAATGTAGGCAGTATTCAAATCTGTCATGTAATGTTCTACTTATAAATAGTGACTGTCATGAAATTATTATGTAAATGTATCATGATAGAACTTAGTTTATCTCCTTATATTTTTTCTAATGTAAACACGAGATTCTGAGAACATTTCTGAACGTAACTGAATTAACTTTTTTTCTTTTTCTTTTTTTCAAAGACCCAAACCTGCAAAGAAGAGGAGAAAGTTGAGGATGAATCAAATCTCAGACCATTGGATCAAACTGCAAAAAAGGCAAAGAAGCTGCACTGCTGTGAGGATTGTGACAAGACCTTTGACTTACCCCCCAATTTAAAAAGCCACCAGCAGATCCACACTGGAGAAAAGCAATTTCCCTGTGACCAGTGTGGGAAAAGATTTACTCACTCAGGAACTCTGAAACGTCACCAGCGGATCCACACTGGAGAAAAGCCATTTCCCTGTGACCAGTGTGGGAAAAGCTTTATTCGATCAGAACATCTGAAACGTCACCAGTGGATCCACACAGGGGAAAAGCCATTTCCCTGTGACCAGTGTGGGAAAAGATGTTCTCGATCAGAACATCTGAAACGTCACCAGTGGATCCACACTGTCTGACCAGTACAAATAGAGGTTTCGTGTCACCATCAGCACATTCACATTGATGTCGCCAAGGAAAAAAGTCATTTTATTGGGTCAAAGTTTCAGCCCCAAACATTGTTTTAATAATATTAACCTGCATTCAACTCAGTGTGTGAAGTTTTCTTTTAAATGCAAATACACACGCACAACAGTGATTATCTTTGCTTAAACAAACATTCTAAAATTAGTGCCATATAAAGGTTTTTGACCCTTGTTTCATAAAAAAAGCACCTGAGCACCCACTATGGAGAGCCCACTGAAGAGGCCATGGACAGCTCCTTCAGTGGCAGACTGAGACATCCCAGATGTAGAACAGAACACTAACGTAGGCCATTCATCCCCTCTGCATTAAGAGTGTACAACTCCTCAGTTTATCTGGTACTGGCATTATCCTGTTACACAATAACATCAATGTAATATTCAGTATGTGTTCTATATTGTGCAATACCAGATGTCGGACAAGGGTAGAATGCCTTCTCTGGGTCAGGGATGAGGTCCTGCCTCAAGTGAAGGAGTTTGGGTATCTCAGGGTCTTGTTCGTGAGTGAGGGAAAGCTGGAGCTCAAGATCGATAGGCGGATTGGTGCTGCGTCTGCAGTGATGTGGGTGTTACCGACTTGAGTGGAGGCAGAGCCGTTGCAGGGGGGGCCACTGACTGGACTGGAGGGCGGAGCCGCTGGTGGCGCCGGACTTGGTGCTGACGGCTTGGCTGGAGGCACCGGACTTATCTACTTATCACTGCTGTTGAGCTTTGCAAAATATTGTAAATTGTAAAGTAAGTTCATCTTCATTGCAGAGCAAACTTGAATTCTAATGATGTGAATAACACTTCTTTTCATAAATAGCATACTATTTTAGGGAGATGTTTCAGAGCTATTAGACAAGAAGAGACACACAAAGATCCTTTTCATCCACCCGAGTCTTGTGGATGAAACAGCAATGCTGTGCTGCACACTAACAGACCACTTCAACTGTTTGCTTTGGAAAAAAATCCCTCCAAAAATAGCAACACAATTTAGCTCCTACTTGACACCAACAATAATTCGCCTGCAGTGCAATGTTCTCTCTCTCCTACTCCTTCCTGTGTGATGTTCAACACACCTGCAAGCCTCTCTGCATTCCCTTGAAATGAAAAGCACCGTCTGCTTGCATGAAATACAGAAAACCTTGACTATTCTGCAATGTGACTGAGCAAATTTATATTATTGTCCATGCTGTTGAGTAAGCTTTATTTTGTTGCAAACTTTTATTTCCCCATAGCCATTTTGGATTAGCAGGAACTCATAAACATAAAAACACAACACTGTTTTAACCACAGAATTAAAGAAGGATTATCATCATATCTATGTTTGTTTTACGGAGAAATCATAAAACCTGCAGCTGAAACCCTCAATAGATCAAACAAAATAAAGTATTATGGTACAAGAAAAAGAAATGTAATGTCCACACAAGCTGGTGCCAGGTTTCAAGGTTATATTGGAATATGACGCATAATTTGAGCAAAACAAATATTTCATTTATATGTTTTAAGGACAGTTTCAGAATAAAGCAAGGGATAGAGCTCTTAAACTCAAAACTGTTTGAGGTCATCACATGATGGGAACACGACCCAACATGCATTGTTTTTGCCTGTGGGTGGCCACCAGAGCGACCAGAGAAAATCCACGCATGCACTGGGGAACATGCAAACTAGAGAAGCCACAGCCAGGTTCAGAACCTGCAAATTCCTTGCTGTGAGGCAACTGCCAACTGTGACACCATGTATATAGTAATTTGGAACTCATTTTACAACAATCTTAATTATATCAAGTCCTGTATTTTGATGTAAAAAATACAGAACCCAACCGTAAGTCATTCATTCCCACTACAGTAAGAGTGTATAACTGCACAGTTTAACAGTTAATGGCATTATTCCTAACATCAGTGCTATATAGGTGTGCAATATCCAGATGTACGTTTATATGTTTCTGTCCTTTAGGCTGGAAATTCAATCTTCTATTTTTATTCACTTTTTAATTGAGTGAATTTGCCCACTGTGATATCAATAAAGTGTATTCTCTTATTTTCTATTCTAAAACCAACAGAAATGTTAAAGCTGCTGCCAGTGGGTCATTAGGTTTGCTATGATAACCACATACCTGTGATATATAGGTTCAAATGAACAGAAGCATGGGAGTATAGCTTGCTGTCCAAGATAGTGAAAAAGCCAAATTTTTAGACATTTTATCTTATTTTCGCTAAAAGAAAAATAAAGTCTCTAGAAAAACAGCATTACTTAAAAGAGGGTAAATATTCTTGAATATGATCCACATTTTCTTATTTTGAGTTTTAAAAAAAATCTACCAATGGTGTGAGCAAAAGTTGCTTGGCTAGAAATCTTAAAATTAGCTAATAATTTTTAAATTTGATTATTTTGCTAGTTTGAAGATTTCTAGCAAAACAACTTTTACTTACCTGATTGGCAGATTTTTTATTTATGCTTTTTTTTTTTACTGAAAACATTAATTTCTGGATCATATTTAAGAATATTTACCTTATTTTAAGAAATGCTATTTTCTAGAGAATATTTGTTTTCTTTTTATACTAAAAATAAGATAAAATATCTAAAATGTTGGATTTTTTGTATTCTTAGAAATCATTGTTTGCAATGTACAGAGTTTCAACCAAATAGCTTTTGCGCAAAAAAATTTTAAATTAAATAAAAAACAGATTTTGTTTTGAAAAAGCTGAATTGTCTTTGGCGGAAGGATCTGGTTGTCCCACATGGGAAAACTTTGTGTTTACATGTTCAGAAAAGGAGACGTGAGGTAAAATTAATTTAGCTTCATGTTTGAAAGAGAAAAATAATATTTTGTGTAAAAAAAATCATTTGAAAGACAGAGAGTGATTGTAACTGGCTTGATTTATAATAATTGTCCACATCTCCAAATATATAAAACATAATTTTTATACATTTGACTTTTGTTTTGTAACTGAGGTGAAACAGTGACTGTGTAAATGCTTCACGCACCAGTAGGTTATTATATTTTAAATCAAGAAAAATGAAACATGTTATGTCGTGCTGATAAATGATAAGTCCCCTTTTAGCCTTTACCCGTGTAGTCAAATCTGTCCTTTTGTGTTTTCCTCTAATACAATAAAACTCTATTTAATGGCCTTTGTGGATCCATCCATTGTCCGCCCATAACAAAGGATTCCCTGCCCTCCTGACTAAAACAGTTGTCTTATCTAGAAGCTTTTGAGATTAAGATAAATGGGTCAATCAGGAAAGTAATTAGCTAGCCAATGTGTTTCTTGAATATCTGCCCCTTATCACGATTTGTGCCAAACCTGAGAGTGGCACCTTTTTTTCCTTTGTTCTCTGCAAAGTCGTTGCGTCTTGCTGGAAGAACAGGTGTGATTGATGTGCAGCCGTGCTTCTTCTCTGTTCCTGACACTGTTAAAATAATGATTCTGTTAGCTGAACACAACAAAGATACTCAGCTGCCAGAATCTCACTTACTTCATCATGCAAACGCTGGAAAAACAATTAAAAACAATCAGTCAGTGACTCAGACAAAGCTTAGATGAAAGTTTTTAAGCATCGTGCTGACCGAGTGCGTTCCACAGAGTGTATTGTCTCTTTGAAGACTGCAGACAGATTTATTGCAAAGGCGTATCAAAGCAGGCAGCCCCTCAGAGATAAATACCTCCACCTATTCCTTTTTTCTCTCTTTGGGAGATAAGAACCAAGGTATATGATCCTGCCTTTGCCTTTCAGATGGAGTCCATTTTTATTCCTGCTGGTTATCAAGACCTGAGGTCTTTTTTCTGTGTCTCTTTTAAATCATGTACTTTAATATATCGTTTGTCTGAGTGGACCCAGTTCAACATTAGAGTCAAAATGATTTGAAAATGATGGCTAATGCTAAGAATCAGTTAGATAAAAATAATTTGTCAAAATTAATTATCTTTCTAATCATGTTTTTACTCTTCCTCTTCTGTGCTTTGTACTGCGGCCCAAACAGTTTTAATTCACCAGGGACTGAAACAGCAGAGAAGAGTCTTCTCACTTTGTGAAGAGGGTGTTTTAAAGTGTTTTTCCACTATCTCCAACCAGGTGCTGAGCCCAGACTTGGGCTAGAGTCACGTCTGATTTGGTTAAATTTTCAACCCATCTGGTTCCATTGTGATGCCAGAGGTACCGCATAGAGTCACTGCCAACCCTGCCTCTCGTGTAGTCAGATTAGTTTTGATGCCAACCAGAGCACAAATGAGTTTTATTTTAAAAAATAATAAATCAGTGATTAGATGGTGATATTAGAACATTAACTTCTTTTATTTTATGCTGCTTTTCCAAGGATGAGTTAAATAAGCAACAAATCCAGTAGGGATGCCCAATCATCCCAGTCTACTTCCAGCAGGGGGTTCCAAAGGAGTTCCAATGCCAGAGAGGGTCTGGGTCTATCCGGGGCTCTCGGGGCACGCCTCAAGACATCTATGTTATCACTGTAGGAGTTCTGGGAAATTTCTAGGAGGGGGTAATGTGAGAGGGAAAATATGATGGCTCAGTCCCCTAAGCTGTTGTGTCTCCATACAAAATCATCCCTTTAAGAACTTTGCTAAAAGGTCAGCAACAGTTTTGGCAGTGAGTGACATTAGTGATCGGCGCCTAAAGGCATCCATGGCTATTCATAACATAGACATGAATATGTAGACACCCCATTGAGCGCTGGAGGGCGTAACAACATTGCCGCCATACTGGATGGGTCTCCTCACTCTCCAAAGGCTGATGCACAGTGGGCAACTATGCCATGTAAATGCCTACGGTTGCAACAACAGGTGTCGTCGTTGTTGTCTTCCTCCGCTTATCCGGGTCCGGGTCGCGGGGGCAGCATCCCAACTAGGGAGCTCCAGACCGTCCTCTCCCCGGCCTTCTCCACCAGCTCCTCCGGCAGGACCCCAAGGCGTTCCCGGACCAGATTGGAGATGTAACCTCTCCAACGTGTCCTGGGTCGACCCGGGGGCCCCCTGCCGCCAGGACATGACTGAAACACCTCCCCGGGGAGGCGTCCAGGAGGCATCCTGACCAGATGCCCAAACCACCTCAACTGGCTCCTTTCGATCCGAAGGAGCAGCGGTTCTACTCCGAGTCCCTCTCTAATGTCCGAGCTCCTCACCCTATCTCTAAGGCTGAGCCCGGCCACCCTACGGAGGAAACTCATTTCGGCCGCTTGTATCCGCGATCTCATTCTTTCGGTCATTACCCAAAGCTCATGACCATAGGTGAGGATTGGGACGTAGATCGACCGGCAAATCGAGAGCCTGGCTTTCTGGCTCAGCTCCCTCTCCACCACGACAGATCGGCTCAGCATCCGCATCACTGCAGATGCTGAACCAATCCGCCTGTCTATCTCCCAATCCCTCCTACCCTCACTCGTGAACAAGACCCAGAGATACTTAAACTCCTCCACTTGAGGTAGGACCTCTCCCCCGACCCGGAGTTGACAAGCCACCCTTTTCCGGTCGAGAACCATGGTCTCAGATTTGGAGGCGCTGATCCTCATCCCAGCCGCTTCACACTCGGCCACGAACCTACCCAGCAAGAGCTGAAGGTCAGAGCTGGATGAAGCTAGGAGGACCACATCATCCGGAAAAAGCAGAGAAGAGATTCTCCTGCCACTAAACTCGACACACTCCATACCACGGCTGTGCCTAGAAATTCTGTCCATAAAGGTAATGAACAGAACCGGTGACAAAGGGCAGCCCTGGCGGAGTCCAACCCTCACCGGGAACAGGTCCGACTTACTACCGATCAAACTCACGCTCCTCTGGTAAAGGGACTGAATGGCCCTTAACAGAAAGCCACCCACCCCATATTCCTGGAGCGTCCCCCACAGGTTGCCCCTGGGGACACGGTCGTAAGCCTTCTCCAAATCCACAAAACACATGTGGATTGGTTGGGAAAACTCCCATGCCCCCTCCATCACCCTTGCAAGGGTATAGAGCTGGTTCACAGTTCCACGGCCAGTACAAAAACCACATTGCTCCTCCTCAATCTGAGATTCAACTATCGATCGGACCCTCCTCTCCAGTACCTTGGAGTAGACCTTTCCAGGGAGGCTGAGGAGTGTGATCCCCCTATAGTTGGAGCACACCCTCAGGTCACCCTTCTTAAAGATGGGGACCACCACCCCGGTCTGCCACTCCACAGGAACTGCCACCGATGACCACGCAATGATGCAGAGACGTGTCAACCATGACAGCCCTACAACATCCATAGCCTTGAGATACCCAGGACGAACCTCATCCGCCCCCGGGGCTCCGCCGCTGTGTAGTTGTTTGACTACCTCAGCAACTTCTGCCCCCGAGATTGGACAGTCCATCCCTAGGTCTCCCGGCTCTGGTTCCTCCTAAGAATGTGCATAGGTGGAATAGGGGGTAGCAGTAGCTCAGGTGGTAGAGCGGGTTGCCTCATGATCGGAGGGTCATGGGCTCGATTCCAGCTCCCGCCAGGGGTATACTGCTGTTGTGTCCTTGGGCAAGACACTTCACCCAACTTGCCTGTGTTAGTGGTGGTCAGAGGGGCCGACGGCACCAAATGGCAGCCTCACCTCTGTCAGACCTCCCCAGGGCGGCTGTGGCTACAAGTACAGTAGCTTACCATCACCAGCAGTGTGTGAATGTGAGAGTGTGTGAAAGCGTCTTTGGGTGTCTAGAAAAGCGCTATATAAGTTCAATGCATCATTATTATTATAATTGAGGAGCTCCTCAAAGTATTCCTTCCACCGTCTGACTATAGCCCCAGTTGACGTCAGCAGCTCCCCATCCCCACTGTAAACAGTGTGAGCGAGCTGATGCCTTCCTCTCCTCAGGCGCCGTACAGTTTGCCAGAACCTCTTTGGAGCCGATCGATAGTCTTTCTCCATGGCCTCACCAAACTCCTCTCACGCCCGAGAGTTTGCCTCGGCAACTGCCACTGCTGCACCCCTCTTGACTATCCAGTACCTGTCTGCTGCCTCCGGAGACCCACAGACCAGCTACGCCCTGTAGGCCTCCTTCTTCAGCCTGACGGCTCCCCGAACCTCTGGTGTCCACCAGCGGGTACGGGGGTTGCCACCACGACTGACACCGGCCACCTTGCAACCACAGCTAGCAACAGCCGCCTCAACAATCGCAGAGTGGAACAAGGCCCACTCGGAGTCAATGTCCCCCACTGCTCTCGGGATGCGGTCAAAGCTCTGCCGGAGGTGGGCGTTGAAGACCGTCTTAACAGGTTCTTCTGCCAGGCGTTCCCAGCAGACCCTCACTGTGCGTTTGGGTCTGCCAGGTCTACGCGGCATCTTCCCCTGCCATCTGATCCAACTCACCACCAGGTGGTGATCAGTTGACAGCTCCGCTCCTCTCTTCACTCGGGTGTCCAAAACATACGGCCGCAGGTCAGATAATACGACTACAAAGTCTATCATTGACCTGCGACCTAGGCTGCCCTGGTACCAAGTGTACCGATGGGCATCCTTATGTTCAAACATGGTGTTTGTTATGGCCAAACTGGCTTGCACAGAAGTCCAATAACAAAACACCACTTGAGTTCAGATCAGGCGGGCCGTTCCTCCCAATCACACTCCTCCAGTTCAAGCTGTCATTGCCCACGTGAGCATTGAAGTCCCCCAGCAGGACAATGAAGTCCCCTGTAACGTGAGGAAATATGGGTTTTCTGTGCCAAAGGTTGTACTTGGCCCGGCTGGTTCAAGAGCTGGGTCGCTCAGAACTTTCACCCACAGATTAAGACCTTTGCCGACATGAAGTCTGCAAGATTCAACAGAAACCACAAGATCCCACACCTGCAGCTTCCAGCCGAAGGAGTTCTCATGAAATCTAGTCATAACAAAACAAAGTCTTAAACTTCCTTTTCTTTATATTAAGTGTTGAATAATCATTATTATCATTTTGCTCATTATAAATGTGTTTTAATCAAATGAATGATTATTATGCTTTGGGTAATCATAATGAACTATAATGAATCAATGCTTAATTAAACAATGTTTTGAAGATGTTTTAGTGGTGACCTTCACACTCACACACACACACACACACTCTCTCACAGTAAATTCAAAACACATTTGCTGACGCACACGTTTGCTTTGAGAAGAGAAAGGCTGTTGGTAAGTTTTCAGTTCTTGGTTCAGTTCGTGTTTGACCACGAGAGATGGAGGACGGGTGAACAAACGCTAACGGGGGAACGGAGCCCCCACCCCCCCACCCCCACCCCCCCACTTTTAACTTTCAAACTTGTCTCTTCATTGAACTGAAACACAGACCACGGATATTATCGTCAGTTTATCGATGAAAACAACCTTTGAATCTTCTTAACCCCATAAAATTTGGTTATTAATTTATAAAAATTAATATTCCGAATTAATATGTAGGATGGTTCATCTTTCATAAAAGAGCATAAACCATTACACTACACCCCTGATGGAGCACTATCTAGCACTCGTCCCAGGGACTCCAAAAAGGGTGGGTACTCTGAACTGATATTTGGCCCATAAGCACAAACAACAGTCAGCGCCCGTTCCCCGATCCGAAGGCGCAGGGAAGCTACCCTCTCGTCCCCCGGGGTAAACCCCAACACACAGGCAGAGAGTCTTGGGGTTAACAAAAAGCCAAACCCAGCCCTCCGCCTCTCACCCGGAGCAACTCCAGCAAAGGAGAGTGCCCAACCCCTCTCAAGGCCTTGGGTTCCAGAGCCAATGCTATGTGTCGAGGTGAGTCCGACTATATCTAGCCGGTACTGCTCAACCTCTGCCACAAGCTCCTGCTCCTTCCCCGCCAGTGAGGTGACGTTCCATGTCCCAAAAACCAGTTTTCTTGTACGGGGATTGGACCGCCAAGGCTCCCGCCTTGGTCTGCCACCCGATCCACATTGCACCGGACCCTTCATGTTCCTCCTGCGGGTGGTGGGTCCACAGTTGGATGAGCCCATGTATCCGGTTCGGGCTGGGCCCGGCCGGGCCCCATGGGCGAAAGCCCGGCCACCAGGTACTTGCTCACGGGCCCAACCCCAGGCCTGGCCCCAGGGTGGGACCCCGGTAACCCTCCGGGCCGGGTACTCCAACTCTATTGACTTTGTAGCCTACCTAGTAGGATTTTATATTTTAATTTTCTTTCATTTATTTTGGTTAATTATATTTATATTGTAATTGCCATACCATGTATTTGATTTTGTGAAAAAGCTAAGAATAGAATAGAATAGAATAGAATAGAATTTATTTATCCCACGGGGGGGTTCACTTGTTACAGCAGCACCAACGTTTGTAGATAAATAAGAACAAGGGTACATGTATACACATAGGCAGTAAGCTATCATTGTGATCTTCAGCCACATCTTCAGTTGGGTTAGCACCTTCCTGGGTAGAATTAATGCACTGAGAGTAAATGGAGACCCGTCTAAGGTACTCGGTTGGTTACTGAAATGGCTGGCCCAGTGAAATCAGACATGTGCATGCCACAAACATCCAGTCAAATATCCCCAAAGTTCAGATGTTGGAAACGCACTAACTGGGGAAGCAGCCATGAAGCATCCTAACCAGATGCTCAGTAATGTCCCTTCTTTGGCACCAAATACCAGTTAAACTTCAGTCCAAGTGTGAGGAGCTGGTTTGAGATGGTTTGATTATTTGTAAGAAGAATGTGAAAAACTACGGTATATTATTTTAACGATGATGACTGTTAGCAGAATCTGCATGCATTAAATTGGTATATACACAGTTTATGATGGTGGAGTGTAAATGCTAAAGAGATGAGTTATAATCCGAGGGTGTGTTGAACATGAAGGGTGATTGATGACGGGGATTCACAGAGCTTTGGTTTTGTGTGCTCTGATTATGAAAGAAATGTCTTAATTATTCCTTGTGGTGTTTGTGGTTTACGACATTTGCAGCATTTCTCCCAGCAAAACCAGCCAGTGCCCATGTTTGGACTGTAAATGTTGCTGTGACTCAGCTCTGCATTCAGTGCGTTTTGAAGGTGATTTCAAACAGCCAGTCAGTGTGAATGCAGCAAGGATTATTTTTATGCTGATGTATGGAAATGAGGCTGTGTTTTGTTTCACACCATTAAACTTTCCAGGTCTGAGGAAGTGTGTAAAAAGTCATTTGCATTTTAAAGTGCTGTATGTTGAGCAAGCTGAGAAATCCCAGCCTGTAAGGAGTGTCAGCAGAACAATAAGACCTTTGCTTCATTAAGGTCGCAAACACAGAGGAAAACTCACAGTCACAAGATAAATCATGAGCTGCCATAAATCCATCATCATTATTGGCTTTTAGGGGCTTTAGATGAGGCAATCAGTTTACCAATTTATGATTGTTATTTACCTATAAAGACTTTTTTTTGCTAACGAAAATAAAGCGACTCCCTGTACATTTAAAGGTGCAATATGTAAGAATTCTTCAGTAAAATAATCACAAAACCGTCTGTCTCAATTATGTTGGAGTGAAGGTTCTACTGAAACAGATTTCATTCTCAGCTGGCACGGGGGTTGGGTTATTCCCACTTTCAAAAAATAATAAAAACTTTATGTGTTCTGTTCGCACTTGCTTTGTGAGTTTGCCGAATCTGCAGCAAGCTAACACAGCAATGCAGGCATTTGTAATTTGGCAACGGCAGCCATAAAGCTCCAGTTTTCCTAAGCCAGTAAACAGGAGCAACTCAGAAGTTATTTATTGTACCCCTGAAAAGCCACGGCATCTTTTTGTTTTACTCGGGTGAATATCGGGTGAAGCAGGCTAGAGGCAAACGTTTAGCTAACGATGCTAACAGTGAATTGGAAGTAAATAGTCGGCTCTAAGAATATCTCGAGCTACTTTTTAATTACCGTCAACTCGATATTATAATGAAATGTATGTGTGAAGTGAATGATGAGTCAATCGTGGTGTTTTACTTCCTTTAATGAGTCATTTAGGACTATTACAACAAGTTAACAGCAAGACGTCAAACAACCACACTTCCTCCAATGCTGGAGAAATATTATTGTAAGAAGTGTAGTAAATAATCCTCATCGTAAAACACCCGAGTGCCAACACCAGATAACAATAAATTTATATACTTGTTTACTTAATGTGTATGACGTCATCTTTGTCAATCTTCTGGCACTGATCTGATTTTAGTTGTTGGAAAAAGGGATTGCAGTTACCTAATTAAACCACAGGGTGTCATTCTTACAAACTGCACCTTTAAATTAGAACTTTTTTCTGCAAGCGACTGTAAAAACCTACAGAGTAAAACTGAAAAGGGTTTTGATTGTTTCTGTTGCTATTATTTCACAATCAGAGAATCCTGTTTTAGTCACTTCACAGAAAATGCCAACACTTACATAACACATACTTAAATGGACCTGATTTGTATTTCTTTCCCCTGCCTGTCTATTCCAGAATAATTTACCCTCTTGCACCGTTGGGTTGATTAACAATTATTTCCAACAGCATATGTTCCCAGGAGATTAAAGCTTGAGCTTTCAGATGAAAGCTTGCCTACCTTTACTCAGCTTGGTAGTGTCAGAAGCAAGTCATTTTTCATCCATTTTCTTCACTATTTGTCCAATATACGCAGAAATTCACAAATAATACGATTCCTATATTTTCCAATATTAAATTGCTTTTATTTTGCTTTCAAGCTCAAGCTGCACCTCACACTGATGGAGCTGAGTTGCAGGTAATAGGAAGCTCTGTGTTTTTGACCGTAGCACATGATCCTTAAGGACTGAGCATGGATCAGAGGGCACTTCAAAACTGATTAGAAAAGCTGCCTTCATGGTTGTCTAATAAGGGATAGGAGGGACTAATGAGGGTTTAGAAAAAAACTTCTGCTGATTGCTTCTGTCATTCCAACATAAGTTTACACCCTAACGGTTACACTTCCTTCATTTCATCCCTTCACCAAATCATACCTGTGCACACTTGATTAGTTTGTAACCATGTCTTCAGGGTATTGTTGGTTCTTTAATATCCAGAGATCATTGCACAAATTCAATCTCAGGCAGTCAGTTCAATTTCCTCTAAGTGGATTTATTCAGCACAGAGTGGATTTATTAGATACGAAAAAGATGTCTACACAAATGAGGATCACTTCCTTTTTGATTCATGCCAGATAGCAGTTTGCTGCTTCCTTCATGCTGAGCCAAACATCTCTATAGTTTTATGTGCAAATGGTAGCTTCTTGCAGCACAGTTGGTAAAACATCGAGGAGAAGTTGTGGTTTTGGGCTTGACCTTCCCTGGTTGGTGTTCCAGCTTAAGTCAGCTCTCTGGCACTTTAGATCCTCCAGCCAGCTCCTGTTAGCTCCCAGAAAATGAGAAAACTCTGTCCCCTTCCACTGTCTAGTCTTCTGCTCCAGCTTGGACCTTTTCACGACCTTTCGCCAAATTTAACTCCTCACTCTAATTAGTTCTACATTCTTACTTGTAGTTTATTTATGTAACCCACTGGTGCCAAAGAAAAACATTTACTATGAAAAAGTGCTATCTACTTCAGCTTTATCTACAGTTTCTGATCACTTTTGCTATTTTTCCTACAGCCCTACTCTGCGTGACTCATATGGGTTTAGTCCAGTTAGACAGCCTTTTCCAACTGAACAGGTTGGTATTTTTCCCTTACTTTGAAATACCTGTTTCGTTGTGGTCCAAGATTAACAAACTGTGCCAAAACGCACCATCAGCGACTGCCGGCCACTCATCATCTAGGCTGTGGAGATTCCTGCCTTGCTGCCCGGAGCAGTTTCCGGATTCAGAGCCTAACAAAAAGCCGCAGACTGGGCAGAATGTTCAACCATTAGTGTGCTGTGTTGTGTTTTTGTGTGATTTTCAGATAGTCTCAGCCCGTTTATGGATAACCCCGTACTATTTTTGTGTCAGGTACAGATCACAAGTGCCCTATGGTACACACCTCCCCGCTTTCCCAGATAATGGACTGACAGATGCTCTCACCCCTAGCATCCCTGCCACGTCTTCTTTTTCAACTCAGAGCACTGGTATTATTCCAGTTTGACTTGGAAAAGCAACTCAAACTGAACTGAGTTTAGCCAACTAAGCTAAGATCAGCAAGGAAAAGGGGCGTCGTGCCCAGTGGTGCAGTTGTGAACCAACAAGCTTAATGGTGAGATAGCCATGAAGTCTGAATCTGTAAAACCAGTCCAGGCAGTTTATACTTCCTTCTTTCTTCTCCAACATATTTGATTAACTTTTAGGCATCTTCTTTGTAAAACATCTGCTAACTCATAAAGTTATGTATAATAATGCTGACCATGAAATTAAACATGAATGGTTTCTCAGTACAAATTGTTGCTCAAACGGCCGGCACTACATGTATCCCCCAAGTGGTTCAAAAATAAAAGTAAAAAGAAAAGACAACATTTCTATCTAATAATATTAAGAAGAAGAAAACATGTTATTTAAAAGTGACTTTCTTGACACACAATGACACTTTCATTGTAATAATAATAATAATAAATTTTCTTTGTAAGGGCCTTTCAGACCCTCAAGGACGCTGCACAATATAATCTAAAACAGTACACAAATTGCACAAGCAGTGCAAAATTAAACAGTCAATAAAAACTAACATAACAATAGCATCAATAGAGCAATGCTGAAATAATAGAATTTAGCACTGACAACACATAAAAAGATAAAATCGCCTAGAGTACACCATACACCTGCCTAAGTAAGTGGGTTTTAAGAAGAGATTTAAAGTGTTGTATAGGGGTGGTCAAGCGACTTGAGGATGGGAGTTTATTCCAAAGCCGAGGGGCTTGTGAGCCGAACTTGTGGTGAAGTCAGTGAGTTGCTGGTAAATGAACGAAGAGTGTGCGATGGGGGATAAGGTACAAGAATGTTTGTTAGGTAAAAGGGGTGCTAGATTATTTAGAGCTTTAAATGTCAATAAGAGAATTTTAAATCGAGTACAAGAAGCAACTGGCAGCCAGTGCAACTCAGTGAGAACCGTTGTGGGATGTTGTGAAAACTTGGTGATGATGCAAGCTGCAGAGTTTTGTACCAGCTGTAGTTTCTGCAGGAGTTTCTGTGAGATACCAGAAAGCAGAGAGTTGCAGTAGTCAAAACGATATGTGACTAATGCACTGACTAAAATTTTGGCCTCATTCTGAGTAAGAGATGGCCGTAGCTGATTCATAACGCACAGTTGAAAGTAGGCTAAACAAACCACATTATTGACGTGAGCCAAAAAAGATAGCTATCTGGTAACTTTGCAGTCATAAGTGCAAGTGGGGTTGCATTGGTTTGTGCAGTTCCTGCAGGGTTGTGCACACTCTATGAAACCCAAATCTGTAAATAAAGCAAGAGTGTCACATGGTAACCATTTTGTACCCAGCTGGTATGAAACCTCAAACTTCAAACTGGGCAGGATGTGATGGCTAAGTCACTCACAATAAGTTGATAAATTCATTGTCATATCTGGTGTTAGCACTCTTGGATGTTTTACAGTAGGTACACTTATTACACTCACTACTAAATATTTCCCTAACGCCATCTTGCTGTTAGCTTGCTGTTATAGTTCCGAACGAGTCATTAAAGGAAGTAAAATGCCACTATTGGCTCATCATTCACTTCACGCACATTTCATTGTAATATCAAGTTGTTGGTAATTGAAAACGTTTCTTAAGATATTTTTAGAGATCAATATTTGATTTTAATCCCTCATTAGCATTGTTAGCTCAACGTTAGCCTCTAGCCTGCTTCAACCATGGCTTCTTAGGGGTACAAGAAACAACTCTGGAGCTTTTTGCCTGCTGGTGTCAAATTACAAATGCTGAATCTTGAGCGTTTGCTCAGTGCAGATACGGCAACCCCACAAAGTCACAAATTGTAAACAGTAACTATGTCTCTGTTTTGTTTTATTTTTAAAGGCTGTCATCCTTGCGACCTGACCCCGGATAAATGGCTGAAAGTGGATGGATGGAGGAGTAAATCTGACAAACGCCCAGCTGGGTGAGAATGAAATCTGTTGCAGTATAACTTTCCTTCCAGCATGATTGAGACATTAGACTGTTTTGTCAATATTTCACTGCAGAATTCTTACATAGTGCTCCTTTAATTTCTACAACGATGTTGAAGAGTGACATTCACACTTTGAGTTTAGTCGTTTGCCAAATTAGTAGCTTATTTTATAATAAAATTCAAGTAGAAGCTGTAGAAATCTAGTTAAAATTATAATTTGTCATCCTATTAATAATGACCACAATTCTTTAAATGATTTTTTTTCTCTGATCCTAAAATAAATGTTTGTTTTTAGCAGAATAAAAAGGTTATGAATGTGTGGAAATGTGCACCCAAAGCCCATAAAGCATTCACGCAGCAGGATTCCCTCTGTTAAATGTCTCACCAGAGACACCGAATCAGCCTGGTTGCTTTCTCTCAGCCCCATCAATAGAGTGAAACTCATACCACTTAAAGTATCTTTAGGGCAATCTTTCTTTTCAAAGGCAATGACATTACATGTATCTCAATTGACTTGGTGTAACGCAGGATGTAAGTGATCTACTTTAACAGGATTAAGGCATGTTGCACTGTTTGACAACCAGAACTCTAAATGTTCTAGCACTTGTGAGTCCAATAAGTTTTAATTCATGAAAGTTTATAACATCCTTTTTAAGGAAAGGGGCAGCAGTAAATAATCATTACAACATAATTCAATTTTAACAGTTGTGTCATCTGCAAACAAATGCAATATAATGTTGTTTTTATTCCTATAACAGCCCAGTTTTCTGTTTGATGGACTGAGTGTTTTTATACTCTTTGTTATGAATAAATATTGCAGATATCACTAAACAGATTTCAGTCATTGTGATCAGTCACCTTGTTAATTTTCCATCTTCATTGGGTTAAGTTAAGGAACTAAAGTTACATCAACTCAGTCACCAACTAGAACATATCTAAGACGTCTTTAGGAGGGGGGCGGGAGCATCTGAAGACTTAATTTTTAAAATGTACTGCTCTGAGTCTCAGAGTCTGAGAGAATGTCAGACTTTGTGCAGATCCATGCTTTTAAGCTTCAAACTCTGCTTCAAACACCAGCTTCCACTGGTTGGTGGACATATAGGCATTCTTTCATCCAGTAGTCCAGTTTTTTCATAAGCAAGAGTGTTACGTCCTCTTAATCAAAAGAAAACATGTCTGCCTAACCTTGAGCATGGTACATAACCAGGGGTGGACTGACCTTCTGGAGCACCGGGAGCCGTCCCGGTGGGCCGACAGTGTGGGCAGGGCCGTTGGGCCGGTGTCAGACTCGAAGACTGGGTTCGGGAGGAAGAGCGTTTATTATACAGACGGTGGGCTGAAAGCGGTGCTGGAAAGGCTGACGGATGAGGTCTGAGGAGGAAAGGTGGAGGTTTAGCTGTAGTAGCTTTGGAAATACTCTGATCATGGATCACGGTGGAACGATGACTGAGTGAAGAGCCGGTGTAGCGTCTTCCATATATAGACATCGATTGACGCAGGTGAAACGTGGAGGGAATCCCCGCGAGGGGCATGCTGGGTAATGTGGTCCAAGACGGAAGCCGGTCAGCTGGGAGAGCCCGGCCTGGGGGCTTGGACTCTGACAGCCGGTCTGACATTTATTAATTATTTCATTCGTTCATTCATCCACTCGTTGCGTTCGTCTTTCTCTCTTGCCCTCAGATTTCTTACAAATTGGGCCGGCCAATAGGTTGCTGAGGCTAGCAGTGTGTTGCCCACATCAAGATGTATTATTGGTCTGTTTCTCATTGTCATGGGCTGACTGGTTCAGGGCGCTGCGACAGGGCTGTCAATCTTAGGCAGCACAAACCAGGGTGGGCGGGGCCTCATCGCTAGTCGGCGGGAGTGATGGTTGGACAGTGCTGCGGTCGGACAGTTGATGTGGAAAATGGATAAGCCTAGGAAACGTTTGGGTGGCGCAGAAAAGTTGCGGCGAAAAAAATTGAAGTCTCTAGAGGTGGGAGCTGCTAAGTGTTCTAAGTTGACAGACCTATTTGGTCCTGGGCCGGCCTTTGTCACCACCCCAGCAGGTGGTGCTGGTGCGCCAGGAGAAGGGCCGACACATGCAGTAAGTAGCATTAGCATGGGGCTGGTTAGGTTACATTTTAAAACGTGTGTTCAATAACAAGTAGAAAAAGTTTAATATCTATAGCGGTCATCATGTAATATGAGCTAAAAGGCTGTGAGTGTTGATATTTGGTTTGATTTAGTTTTAGGTTGCTTGCTTATTTATTTCTATAGAAAATGTTTTAAAAAATGATACAGCTCATTAAAACACCATTAAAAGAATATATTTTAAGATCTCTATCAATCTATATATACATATAATTATAAATAATTTTATAAGTAGTCTTATTTTATATTGGGTGTCTTAATGGCTGAAAATGGATAAAAAACAGTTACATTTTAAAGATTTGAGATTCTAGTGAAAAATAAAGAACATTTCTCCAAATGTTCTTTAATGTGATCATTATAATTCTAATGCTTACAACTTTATGTTTTTATTGTCTGCATTGCGTAGCCTATATCTTTATTAAATGTGCGTTTAGCTGTAAAGTGGTAATTCTCTCTAATGTGTACAGAGGTGGACATCAGTGCTGCAGTGAAATTCCCAAGATCAGTCTGCTTTGCTAACAAATATAGTTAAGTCTGACCTGCATTCTAAATAAATACCGTTAGGTGGAAACATCAGTAGGCATTGAGTTATTGATAAAATCCCTAACAGCCAGAATGGAAGAAGAGCATGATGGGTCATCCTGGATCTGAGCCTGTTCTGTGTATTTACCTACAGCAGGGGTGGGCAATTATTTTTTCCATGGGGCCACATGAGGGCCCATGGAAAAATTGTGGAGGGCCAGGCCAAAAGGCTGAAGTCAATTATGCATAATATTAATGGTATTTCTTTATAAAAAGCAGTAAATACCATTGTTTTTTCAAGCTGGTAAGAGTAGACTATATGTTATAAATGAGCAAAAAGGAAAAAGTGAGGTTGGCTTACAAAAATGTGATTTATTCAAATTTCCCAAGGCAATGGTAAACAAAGTGCGCATTTGTTTTTTGTTAAACATTTGTGACATATATTAGTTAACAGTTTCAGTCACATTCACTCCAAAACACATTCTGAGTTTCAAATATTGTTGGAAAGAGGTTCTTAGCATTCTACAGACACACAGTATTGTCTGTAAAATAAAATCACTGAACTGTGATCTTGAGAAAGAGGTTTAAAAAAAAGTGTCCCAGTTCACTGCTAGTTGCCTACATTTGTGGTCCAAACACCTTATTTTGTGTTTTTAAGCGATTTTTTTCTTATTCAGTGCGAGAAATCTCTCTGCTGGGCTTTAACGAGTGCATCAAAGTCAGGTTGAATGTCTGAGGTGGAGATGCGAAGCACAGCTGACAAATAATCATCACATTAATCAATCATTAATTAATCAATTAATCAATCACATAATCCACATTAATCTGGGTGCTAACTTTACTAGCATACTGTGCTAGCGATAGCAAGTCGGATGCTAACGCTTTAGTGCTGCTAATGCCTGTAAATCTAAAGTAAAGTTTGTCGACATCTTATAGTGATATAAAGCTTACCGCTCTGCTGCTGTATCCCGTTCCTGCCACATTCAGATGGAAATGACTCCTTTTAGATAGATGAAGCCCTCGGTACTTACTAGCCTGGGAGACACGAACGAAAGAACGAACCACGCGCGCACACACACACACAAACACAAACACACTACTTTTTCTTCTGTGTTTTTTTAGCAGTAGTGTCATCAGCTCCTGGGTTTAAATACTGCCACACCACCCTTCCTTAAAACGAGGAACAGTTTTGAGCTGTGTGGCTAAAATAACCAGACATTCTGCATTTTTCCAATAGGACTACAAAAAAGTTTTTTTTTGTCATCACTGCATCTGAGTTGTTTGCACAGGAAAGCACTAGTAGGCCTAGGTGTCATAATGAAAACATGACAGCCATTGGTGTTGTTGTGCACATGAACATTTAGTTCAATATGGACTAATATTTCTATTGTGGATTATTCTGTGGTTTGAAGTTATTTCCCCTTACAATGCAAAATGCTTTTCTTATTTGCCCAGACACAGGTCATGGGCAAGTCCAGCTGGTCAATTCAGGGAGAGAGCCAAACCAATACAGGCAACCCAAAGACAGCACCACCTGAGAAGGAAAAGACAGTAGAGAGTGAGGAGTATGCCAGCCCAAAGACAGCACCACCTGAGAAGGAAAAGACAGTAGAGAGTGAGGAGTATGCCAGCCCAAAGACAGCACCACCTGAGAAGGAAAAGACAGTAGAGAGTGAGGAGTATGCCAGCCCAAAGACAGCACCACCTGAGAAGGAAAAGACAGTAGAGAGTGAGGAGTATGCCAGCCCAAATACAGCACCACCTGTGAGGGAAACAGCTGTAAAGCACCAAGAATGTGACAATGAAATAACAGATTTTTTTTCACAACCTGATCAGAAAAATCTCCTATCGTTTCTAAATTACCATCCTAAGCAAAAAAGTACCAATCCTGTGGTGCAAAAAGTGTTTTGTAGCAGAGATGGTACCAGCAGAAAGTGGCTGACGTACTGTCCAGAGCGTCACATGCTGTATTGCTTCATCTGCATGGCATTTGGTAAGAGAACTGATAGTAGTCTGTTCATCAGTGGAATGTCAGAATGGAAGCATATACACCAGCGCACCGAGGAACATGAGAGAAGCAGTGCACACAGAAACTGTGCTGAAGCATACCTCTTGAAATCTGCCAGTGCCGATATCAGCAGTTTGTTTTGTGGCAGTCAGATGACCGCACACAGAGAGCAGGTCAAAAAAAGACGACAGGTTTTGGAGCGCATAATAGATGTCATCAAGGTTCTTGGGAAGAGGGGGCTTGCATACAGGAGGTCAGAAAATGAGGCAGCATATACCCTGGAAGACAACACAGTTGACCATGGAAATTTCCTTGAACTCATACTTCTACTGGGGAAGTACGATTTCTGTTTAAAAGAGCACCTGGATAGCTGCATTGAGGAAAGCAAAAAGTTACATTTGTCTGGAGGCACAAGAGGCAGAGGTTCCCTTGTAACTTTTCTCTCCAAAACCACAGTCAACTCAGTGATAGATGCAATTCACCATCTGATTCAAGAAAACATATCACATGAGATCAAGAAAGCAGGAATGTTTTCAGTTCAGCTGGACACAACACAGGACATCTCCTCTCAGGATCAGTGCTCTATTATTATGAGGTATGTTACTGATGTTGTTAATGAGAGGCTTGTTGCAGTGCTGAAGTGTAGTTCATCTACTGGACAGGCCTTTGTTGACATGCTGTCAGATGTTCTGGAAAAAATGGGCCTCAGCAAGACAATGTGCATTGGAAATGTGACCGATGGGGCATCAAACATGCAAGGCCATTATAAAGGATTCTCTTCACTATTGTCTGCACAATCACCAAACCAGGTGCATGTCTGGTGCTATGCACATGTGCTAAATCTGGTGCTTGCAAACACAACCCAGGTTGTTATTGAGAGCGGGTCCCTTTTTGCGCTCATCAATGGCATTGCTGTATTTATCAAAGAGTCACATCAAAGGATGAATGTGTGGGAAGAGACAGGCCAAAACAAAAGACGGAGAATCCTTGCTCCTATTGGTGAGACACGTTGGTGGGCCAAGCACGAGGCCCTGAAGAAGGTGTTTGGCTCCTTTGGAAAGCCAGAAAATGGTCTGTATGTCGATGTACTGTTGACATTATCAGCTATCCAGAAACGGACAACAGTAAAACCCTCCATCCGTGTCATGGCCAGAGGATATGCTGAGTCTTTGCTGAAGTATGAGACGATCTTAACAGCTCAAATCTTCCTTCGCATATTTGAGCATACCTCTCCATTGTCTAAGTACCTTCAGACAGCAGGATTGGACATCCTCTCTGCCCACAGAATGGTAGTATCAACACAGGATACACTGAAAAGCTTGGGAAGAGATTTTGAATCTGTAAAAAAAGCAGCAGACACATTTGTCAAGTGGACAAACACAAAAATCCAAGAGAAAGATGACATGGACATTGAAGTGGAGGCCACATTGCCACAAAAGAGGAAGAGGATGAAGAAAGTCTTGCCTGGAGAGATGGCTCAAGATGAAACCCTGGATGATGCAGAAAAATCCTATCAGGTGAATGTGCATAACCAGATCATGGACACCGCAATTGAAGCCATTCATAGGCGCTTTTTAATGCATGGGAATCTATATGCTGACTTGGCATGTCTGGATCCCAGACACTTCCCTCAGCTCTGTACCAATGCTCTTCCTCAGTCTGCTCTTCAAGATTTGAGCAAGTGCTTGCAAGGATTTGACAGCAGGGCAACTAAGGAAAATATACAGGCTGAATTGAAAAGCTTTGCACTCCAGTGGAACAGGTTGAAGGCATCCCCATTGGCAGAATACAAGGCAAGAACAGTACAAGATGGATCAGATGGCGAAGAGAACAACACAGAAGAGGTTGAGATTACTCCCATAAGCTGTTGCTCCTGCAAAGAATGCCCTCTGTGCTGCTACCAAATACTTTGTCGTTTCAACATGCTAACAGATGCATACCCTGTTCTAGGCCTTGCTTATAAATACCTCCTCACATTATCCCTTACACAGGTGGCTTGTGAGCGCACATTTTCCATCTTGAAGTTTATTAAAAACAGGCTCAGAAGCACCCTCTCATCCGATAAACTGGAGGCATTTATGTTGATGGCCTCGGAGAAAGACATTCTCATGGCTTTGGACTCTGACTCTGTGATGGATAGACTAGCAGAGAAGAGTGAGCTGCTTAAAAAGCTGCTCCACTGAATAGGGGGGAAATATTTAATAAAGTCGTCATCACACATTATAGATTTTGTAATTCCTTATTTGTTGTTTTAATGATCCTTTACATCCTTTCAGGAGACGCTGAAAAATTTGCCAACTTCTATGTAGTGTCCGTGGCTAATGTAGTGGGCCGGTCTGAAGAGAAAATTCCAGGGCCGAATTTTGGTCCCAGTCCACCCCTGTACATAACAGACAATTTATTCAAGCATATTATTTCCTTCTATGCACTAAATGGATCCAGTTCATAAGATACTTAAAATTCTCAACAGGAAGCATCCATGTGGAATATAGTGATGTGTTAATAATTATACTAGAAAATACAACATTTAGGAGTCTGTATCTGTTTATATGGCATCAGCTGATTGAGTCTTATGTGTAAACAAATGTGTCTCTAAGGCCTGCAGCCTGGCAAGCCATCCTATATATGTAAATAAACAGTCAGACCCCGAACCATAGACAGAGGTCAGTCGTGGGACAGAATCTACAGTTGTCTTTCAAACTGTCTCTGCTTGCAAGTGGACATTGTTAGGAACAATCAATGCAACAAAGTGACATATTCAAAACGATGGAGATCAGTAATGGGCAGTTCACTGTATACCATCTGTTTTTAAAATAAAATACTTAATTGCTTATATCTGCTCATGTCCCAAAGAAAAGCCCGTATATGGTCCAGCGTTGTTGCCAAAGGCGTTTCAAATGAGCACAGTTCCTGAGGCCAACGCCTTCTTTGTGTTAGGCCCATCCAACATCTTTTTACAAACATAGAGCAGTGTCAATGGCCCAGCCAACACTTGGTGTAACCAGTGGTAAGCCTGCTGAGGCTACAATGGGGCGTGACTAGACCAAACTGCAGAGCAAACTGTTTTGCTTCAGCTATGGTTTGTCCAGATTTCTAGGCTCATCATTTCTGTGCAGCACTCAGTGTTTCTGTTTTAGTCTGCTCTGTGGTATAAGTGGTTAGTCCTGTTACCTCACAGCAAGAAGGTCCTAGATAAAGTTTGCATTTTATTTGTGCTTGCATTGGTTTCTACTGTCCCTGCAAACAAATCCAATATTGCCATTGTCAAAATGTATCCCTCACCTTAATGATGCGTTCATGTTTTTTGTTTGTTTGTTTGTTTTCTGGCATGTTTACCTGTAATTGGTCAGATGATGACTAGAAAATACTTTGTGTGCAAGTGAGTGTGCATACTCTGGCTCCAAACAGCATTGATAATTTTGAAGTTGTGTTGCAGGTTTTGCAAGTTTTAAGACCTCACTAGCAACAAATCAACTTTACAAAAAACACTGCTTGTAAAAACTTTTAATGTTTGCTATATGAGACTTTTGGAGACCTAATAGTACTTTTTGCTCTTACTCTTCTCAACAAGCAGAGTTGTTGTGGGCCCCCAAAGCACTCACAGGCAAACCACTCCACACAGAATCCCCTACCAGCTACAGTCAGGGCTATTCTAACAATTGTTGTATTTACTACTACTATACCTAAAATATTTCTTAGAAAGTAGGGACAGTGGAAAACAGGTGAACATTTCTTGAAAATGTATTTTTCTCCAGTGCACATTTGTCTTTGTACAAACTTTGATCACAGATTATTTAACTGTGAAGTTTTCCAAACACAAAATTGACTTGGATTCACACATGGGTCCTTGTAAACTTTGGCGGTAAAATGCTGTGTTTTGTGTCCTGTTTGAGATGCAGGACAGAGCATCCACTGAGCGCCCTGACCACTGGTCAAGTAGCTCAGTCTGATGAATTAATCGAGGTCACCGGCTGAGCTGCAGAGTTCACCCCTTCTCAGTCTCATTAGCATCACTCTTTATTCAGTATTCGGATGAGAAGCAGTTATTTACAGTTAATCGCCTTCACGGGCTTGCACCTCTCAGTGCAATAATAAACAACTTCACCAGACATTTTGGAACGTTGTTATTTTACACAGTCACTTTCCTCCCAGTTCATTATCTTCTGAGCTGTTGGAGAAAGGTGACAGTTGACAGTGTTGAGTAACTTCCTGACTGATTGTTGTGTTGCAACTTGAGTAAGTGAACAAGCAAACACATTAAATCTTTTACTCATAGGCTTACGAACAAAGCATTAAGGATATCAGATAATATCACAACCCTAAAGTGGTGCACATCTTTTAAATATTAAACATATTCTGTTCTTACATCAAACATCCCCCTGCTGTGTGAATTAGGTCTGCTTTTACCTGTAAGGAGAGGAGCGTGCTGCAGGGATCATTTACTGACACTGGCGTCTATGGTTTTGGAGATCAGAGGGTAAATCCCGCCGGGGTGTTGATGCAGACTCGTGCTTTGGTTTGAGGATCTGTATTACGTTGCTTCATCCAGCACTGCTTCCATGAAGTTCAGGGAAATGGAGCTCGTCGTTACCCATAAGCCCACGTGTCATTGAATATTTATCATGTATCTGATTTGATGGGAAGAGATTCCTGAGATGTGGCAGTCCACCCCTTCCTACCCCATCCCTGAGGCATGAAACTCAACACCCGGTAATAGAAGCTCTAAAATGTGGTTGTCATTTTCTGCCTCTGGGACATGGTTAATTAATTACATGTTGGCTTTAACTTTCTGAGCAAACCTTTGCACATTAATGCACAACTTTATTTTGACTCAGGCATCCCAGCATGGTGCATTTTTAGCTGACATTAATCTCATCTAGGTACAGGATGTGTCGCTGTGACAGGTTGTCTAGCAGCTATGATTAGCTTGATTTCTGGTAGAAAAAAACAACTTAGTCTCTTTATAGGTTTCTTTATTGTTTTGTAATTATTTACATAATTGTGCTTGTTTTCTTAACTGAGCATCTTGTAAGTTATTAGTTTTAAACATCTGCCATAGTTCTTGAGCGCTATTTCATTTCAGCGAATCAGGGAGAAAGCCCCATGAAAGAGGAGGAGTTAATTTCTATGATGGCCTGCGGAGGGCACTGAGAAGAAAAAATTTAAATATCAAGTCACCCCCAAGTCAATGTTTTCTGCTGATAATAAATGTGCCTCATTGTGTTGTAGATGTGTGTAGTCATTATTTTCATGCATTTTATTTAAATGTAAATATATCAGCCTAAAACCATCCATGTGGCGCCCTCTTCAGATTAAAAGTATGCTCTACTTTGAATTTGAATCAGCCAACGTGATTGGCTAAGAGGTACCCTGTGGCATTGCAGATCCCAAATGATGTTAGCTGCACTGCCGCAGTAGGGTATAAAAGCAGCTGAATCTTGGGCTCGGCTCCTCCTCCATTGCTAGCTGGAGTTGGAATAGCAAGTTAGTTTGAAACAATTTGTCAGGATCACTTGTCTAATCCAAAAAAAAAACATCCTCCCTTCTCTCTGTCCTCGGTTTGTTTTTACTGAGTAAACCAAAATAAGGGGATTTTTTTTTTCAATTTGTAACGATTAAATTTACATATTATTTAATGAACCATAAAATGTGAGATTCCATAGGAAATACGAAATCAGTCTTATGGATCTTTGGATAATTTAAACCAGAAGATTGGAACTTTTTATTGCAGGGATTATGTAACCACTTTGTATTAACTCGGAGACAAAAGAAAGAGAGTCAAATTTAAAAAGTTTAAAGATTTATTACCAAACAAATTAAACTAGACTAACTTTAAACACTAAACGTATGGTGTAACTAAGGTGAAGTAAGACAGAGGATGGTATAGTGTGAAATGTTGTTCAAAGCCAGCAAATCTGGAGAAACGATTAGTTCTGATGGGAGTGAAGATGATGTTTCGCGCTAAGCTTGGTTTGGAGATTTATAACACACATTGAGACGCCATTCTGCCGGCCTACGTACCCTTTGCGGAAGTTCCCGTTAGATCAGGAATGTCGAGGTCCAGCTTGACCTTCTCTAGAACCGAAGCCGGCAGGAAAAGCAGCGGTTGCCGACCAGACTAGTCTTGAGATACTTCCGGGTCACGACAGTTTTATTGGCATCTAGCAAGACCCAAAAATGGGGTCGTGATGGTTCAGCTTTTATTCTGAAAGGAACTGTTGCAGCAGGTGGAACATGCAACAGATTTAATCCAGCTTGTCGTTAGGTTCTTTCGGCTGAAGAGGAAAGTTACGAATTGGCCACTCCAACAACTTCTCTAGAAAGCTTTGAACCGAAGTTTAAGATGACGTGGGCATAGTTTTATAATTTGGATGTTTTGATTTACGGTCGAATCTAAAAGGGACACCAAGAGGGGATTTACCAAGCACCACCAAAACCACGCCTCGCGGCAGATCTGGAAGGCTCTGATTGGATCATAAAAAGGAACTGTGTCATGTGATTCTTAACATCACATGTGATCAGTCTCTAGTGGAAACATTTGAAGTTATATTACTTATAAACATTGTCATTTCACAGATTGGTTCACATTTTATTATTGGACTAACACTTTGTTTGATTCGCTTTATTAAAAATAGAGTTCTTCTGATGTATTAAAAGACAAAGTCTTTTGTCTTCATTCTTCTCTTGAGCTGGGAAGGAAGAAACAGTTTAGGAGAAGAGCATGAGACCTTGAGCAGTATCTCATGCAGATTAGGTTTGTGTCAGAAACTTCTGGTTTTGCTTTGAGCAGAGCAAAACAGAGCAGGGCCTTTTAGGTCAGAAATGGACAATTCATCATGCTACAAATTTGAGGTGCAATCTTTTGACTACTTCCACAACAGCATCCACAGTGAAACATTCTTCAATGCTTCAAGCTAACCTCTACTTCACACTGGAAGCATCAGCGGCGCAGAGTCCATTATAGTCGATGAGGGTAACGCCAACGCAGACATTTTCAGATGTGTCACTGAAGATGGGGTCTGGTTCTATTTTTGCAGCGTGCAGCTTCTTGGACACGGCATAGTGCTACACAGGAAATCACCCATGGCTTTAGTATAAAACTCATGGCAATTTCTAAAATAATAGACTAATGCAGCGATGCAATTTCATATCTTTGGAAGGCCAAATAGAAAGTGGATTTATGCATGTAGATGAAAGGTTGTACTGTGGTCAGTTGGATGGTGAAAAATAGACCCTTTTGTAAGTTACATAGATTACATAATACATGTGACCCAACAGCTTATTTACTCCTAGTATCTTTTGAGAAGTGCAACAGTGTGTTTTCATGGCTGTAATCCTGGCAGTGGAGAGGAACGACATCATATATGACACCAAACAGCAATATCAAATGTGATTTCCTTCTTTTGAGGGATTTTGTGATCTCGCAAGTCCAGCGAGGAACATGGCAGAGAAGCAGCTCCACAGCTGAGATTCTCCCGGTGTGTACTGGTACGTAGCAAAACTCGCGAGTAAACCTCTCCGATGATGCCTCCGGTGTGAAGTAGGGGTCAGTGTCTAACACATTCAAATGTACCTTAAAACATCAGCAGCTTATGAGTTTCACCAACAAACTCCAGTTGTTGTAATCTAAGAGTAATATTTTAACATTTATCTCAAAATACAATGACATTTTAATCAGCAATCACGTTTCTTACTTTAAATCTCTTTTTCAATATGTGATGCTGTAGCTCTTCTGATGCAGACAGGAGCTTTTCCAGCAGGAATATCATGATATTCCTGTGGAAGTTTAAGACCTAACTTTCAGTGTAATCATTTTTATTGATGACCATGTCAGAAATTAGGTTTACTCTGTTTAAAGTTTTTTTTTTCAATCATAATAACTCAGACTAGTGATTAACAGCTGATGTCACACCATATGTAAGCGATGTCCTTTCCCTCCTCGTCGTTCGTCAGAGGCTCTCCGGTGTGGAGAAGATCAATTTTCAGCAACAGGAACATTAGTGCTTCTCCAGCCGAGGGTATTAAACTCAAATCATTGTGTTCTATTGTTTGGCATGTTGTATTGATTATCTCCAGGGTTTCACTGGAGAGAGTGAAATATTGTAGCCTCGACAGTCTGGTGCACAAAGAATTGGGTTCATTTGAAAACAAACACCTGAGCAAACTGAAATAAAGTCTCTGTTTGGATTGAATCTATTATTTTTGTGCTTTATGGTGTGAACACATACAGCCACAAGATGTAATAGTGAGTCCCAATGGCTGCAGCTTCAAAGGAGCTATTCTAATAGATTGTATTACTATTCAGCCCCTTGTGCTGTTGCTGTCTATCCTGGTTTATGTGTCCCCGTCTGTTCTATTATTAATCTGCTTGTTTTAACCCATTATTACTTGATATTAACTGCTAAAGGGCATTTCCTAAAGACACTAAGGTGATCACAGAAATATGATGGTGGTGAAGCCTCTTTTCAGCTAAATCAATATACTGAGCCGCGACTCACTTTTTGCTGTTCCATCTATTGGATTAGACGGAGCAGGCATTGAAAGAAAACATTTTTTTCCCAAAGATTCAATCAGTCAGACTGAGAACAGTTTTTTTTTTCCTTCGGAACATCATTCTGTTGCATCAGATAAAAGAATCTGATGAATGTGACCTTTCTCGTAAAAGCCGAATTCACACTTTTAAACCCTTTTGAATTCATTCATCTTGTTTTCTCTGCTACTTTAATTGCATGAGAAAAATAATCCCCCGTTGCTTTTTTGTTTAAAGCAAAATCCTCATTAGTCACAACATCAGCCCTAAAATCAAAACAGCAACAGTTCCTACTGCAGCCTTTTGTCCTTTAATGTGCTTTGTTTTCCTGTTTACTATAGGCTCCATTGAAGTCATGCTTCTATCTGTGTCTAATGCATTTTCAAACTAAACGAAGCGTGAATTCCTCACCCTGAGTGCTCACGTTTCAGCCAAAACTACTCGTGTTTCTACCAAGACTGAATCCTAATAAGTAGGACTAAACAAGGGGAGTGAGGTGTGAAAAAATATGGTTATTTGCCCCCAATTCACAGGCATCACTAAGCCTGTGAGATTTGCACTAAGGAGTGAAACCTGCCATTATCCTCCATTCCCTGGTTGAGTTATTCATCTGGGCCTCCTGTCGTGCTTCCTAAATAAAAAGCCCGCAGTGCCATGCCAGCCTCCCAATCCGTGAGCTCTGCAGGGTCTCTGGAAAAGCTAATGGTCACACCAGGGTCCTTTCAGTCCTCTTTAAAGCTCATCCTTTGTACTAGCCGTGCTCCTTCTCACCCCTGCTGCCCCGCTCCTTATTGCAAATGTCAAAGAATATTGATTTGAATCCATCTTCACAGACATATTTCCCTTTGTACTACTGCTTTAAAGAATAAAGCCCAACCCTTTCAGCACCCACACTTCCAATCCCCCCAAAAATCTGTAAAATCCCTGCTTTTTTTTTGTCTGGGGTTATTGGAGACACATCTAAAAACCGCTCCTCCGATAAACACGTTTAGAAACTAGTTTCCGGAGAAGCTCGTGTGTTTTAGTTGCAGGCGAGAAAAACATCATCTAAATTTCTGATTAATATCAGCTTCTAACGAGGATCAGAGCAGCGGTACAGACGGAATAAACAAAAACACGACCAAAACAAGAGGATGTTGGCAGCTAAAAAGGAGCTTATTTCTCTGATGTTTGCAAAATGTGTTCATTGTTTCAATGCTCTTTTCATCCGTTCTGTGACTCAGCAGCATAAAGAAAGTCAGAAAATCTCATGACTCTACTTTTATTTTGTATTACTTTTTTTGCTGAATCACATTTGCATGGTGCCCGGTTTCAGGTATCCTGCATGGCTGGTGTTTAATTGTTTCTGCAGAGAACTTATTAGGAGTCAGTTGGCTGGAAATTCTCACAGGTGGGACACTGCAGTCATCTGATAACCTCCGCATTCGCTTTCAGAGGAGTTTGTTCAAAATCCTCTCAGAGGCGGTGAGATCAAAAATCCTCTGATTTCCCTGAGGTGAAGCCATATTAACACACCTGATTGTGCAGCTGTGGGGGGTGTCTTTGTCTATCCAGTGCAACAAATGCAAACGTTTGTATATTTGCACATCTATTTTTAATCCTGGTGTTTCTCAGGACTGTGAATATTTTAGGTTTTCCTGCGGTCATCAGCTCAGAGTTTGCCCTCTGACTTGTCCTGATCTTCTCCCTATTCACTCAGGGGAGCACTTCACTGTAACACTAGATGCATCCGTTACATCTTCATCCCTCATTATTTTACCCCTCCAAGACCTTAGCTGGAAACAATAGATGCAGCAACCTGAGAGGATGATTTAACTCTTTCTTGTGTCACGGTGAGAAGTGTGGAGTTTGACACTCTGGCTTTCTGAAGAACTTGCTCTGTGTGCTCAAAAAGTTGAAGCACATATTTTAATAAAAAGGGGAATTAAATTGTGTTGCTGCAGAGTTCAAACTAAATCATTAACAGACTTCCGGGTGTAATTATTGAGATTATTTTAAGTGGCTGTAATCACCGTGGTTCACATGTCTCCTGTTAGAAAATTGTCTTTAATGATGGAGAGGAAAGAGCGTCATAACATGAGGAAAAAATACCAAAGGTCAGTTATTTGATCACATAATTGAAATAATCTGTTATCTTATAATGATTTCTTACTTCCATACTCTGAGAGGACACGAGTTGGAGAAGAAAATAAAGATTTAGGTTAAAAAAAGATGAAGATGTGACTTAATCAGTGGTGCCACAAACAGGAGAGGTCAGGGGACCAAATTCCCTCCTCAGTAACCCCCCCCCCCCCCCCCCCCCCATCAGATAGTCTTACATGCTTCCCTTTTTTTTATAGTTAAGTGTTTAAAAATGAAAGGACCAACTTCACTGAGTTTCCAGAAAATTTTGAAAATTTATGAAAAATAATAGAAAAGCAGCTCCACAAAGACATCATCAGTGTTGGGGAGTAACTGAATACATGTATTTAGAATACAGCATTTATAATATTAAAGATGAGTAACTGTATTCAGTTACAGTTACTATTTTAAACATGGTATTTAGAACACAGTTACTTTCATAATTTGATTGGAATACTTGTGTGTTTTCCACTTTCCACTCGAAAGGTGAATAAATAAATTCTGTGCAATGTGTCTCTGTAACCATAGTAACGCTATGGCTGAAAACATGACAAGGCTACAGTGGCCAGGTATGGATTCAGACCAGGAGGTGGAGTGGGTGGAGCCACAACCAAAGCCAAATCAACCTCCTAGCAGTGAAAGAAAAATTGCATTAACTTCCTGGAAATTCAAGCAATTTTTCAAAATTCCTTCTTGTCACTTCTTACTTTTCAATTGCAATCTACAACATTATTGAGCTCACCAGTAATAATTGGTGTCATTACAGAGTTATTACAACCAAATTGCTACTAGTTCCCATTCACTCCATTTTTTATGCTAGGCAAAAACATACGGACTGCTGCCGGATCAGGAGAATTACTGCGCTGGTTACAAAATGCTTTGTTGTCACTTATCTAACTCTGGGGAATGTGGTAATATACATTTTTTCATTTTGGAGTGGAATATCCCTTTAAAGTAACTTATTTTTATAGACTGTGTCTTCTAGAAAGACACAGTCTATAAAAATTATTTTAGTTATTTTGCTTTCTTAGTGCTTTATTTTCCAGTGCCTGTATGGTGTGAGACAGTTATGCTGAGCTATGTTCAACCACTTTGTCACTTTATTACAGAAACAGAATCTGCTGACACTTTGATAAGTTCAAGTTTTCATTTCAATTCAATTCAATTCAAGTTTATTTATATAGCGCCAAATCACGACAAGAGTCGTCTCAAGTCACTTCACATAGTAAACCTTCTAATACAGGTCAGTTCATTAAGTCAATTAGTTAAATGTTTCCTATATAAGGAACCCGGCAAATTGCATCAAGTCACTGACTGGTGTCACTTGATGCAAGCAAGCATTTAGCGACAGTGGAAAGGAAAACTCCCTTCTAACAGGAAGAAACCTCCAGAGGATCCTGGCTCAGTATAAGCAGCCATCCACCACGACTCACTGGGGATCGAGAAGACAGAGCAGACACATGCATGCACCAACACCAACCCACCCACACACACACAACATGTATACCAAGTAATGTTTCCATGGTTACATTGTGATTTCTTAGTAAATATTCTATTTAGTGAGAGATAAACGTTATTGTATTTATCCTAGTGAATCTATTATTAAACGGGTAAACTAGTAGTAACACATTCAATGTCAAAGAAAGTAAAATGTTATTATCAGGAGATGAAGAATGTTTAAGTGGTTAGCAACAGTGTTCAAGCCGATGGCCCCCTCCACGAGACTACCACAGCTCAGCTGAACACCATTGTAGCTTCTGGGGAGAAAAACACTTAAGCTGTTTTTACAGCACCATAGCGTTTGCAAAACGGGATTTGCCACGGCTCCCTGGGGAGGATAAAGGTTGTTTATAAGATCAGACCGTGGCGGTAATGTGGCGCAATCGTGGCAATTTTATAAAAGATTAGGTGATGGCGGCATAAAGGTTGTATGGGGTGGTCTCTGTGCTGCTGCAGACTTCCGTTTATCTTGGACATACGGTAACTTGCTTTTTATTGCAATTAAAGCCATGATCGTTGAGTTGTTTTTTTAACAAGCAGCTCCTAAAGGTGTCTGTTCCCATCAGTCCCTGTGCAGTCCCTGGTGATCTGAGATTCAGCTCTAACAGAGAGGCTCATGGAGCGCTGCGGCGCTCCAGTTTGCCATTTCAGCTGATTTTGTTCGAAAAGCAAACCTTATTGCCTGTGTTTACTTTCATTTTCAATAAATTTTCCAGCTGGAGCTCAGCAATAACTACCCACATCATCATGACATCTGCCTTTGTTACGCCAGGGTGCATACGACAGACCATTACCGCAATATTACTACCAAGCGAGGCGGAACGAATGCCGCAAAATTCGTGCAAAGCCATGCCGGCATGGCGCATTTATAGACATACCATTACTGTAATATTACACCGAATTGCCAGCATGGTCTGTCTTATGACGTGAAAATGGCGTGTCATGAAATAGAGCTGTTTTACCGGCAAGCTATTTTCTGTTCCTGGCTACAGAGCTTTAAAGGGAAATGACGTATGTTATCTTTTATTTTGAAAGTTTCCCGATGTTTCACATTGCTTTTGTGTTTGGCTTCCTATCTGACCTGATCTGAACTGCAAAGTTTGACGTGTTTTTTTAAGAGTAGTGTGTAAAAAAAAGACTTTAACGCATCCATGTTACACTTTGCTGCCGGTGGAGAGGAACCCGTCCAAAAGAATGGCGGCTAATTGCAGCAGAGTACAATTTGCAGCCGTTTCACAACGCTTTCACGTGTGGTGGAAGGAACCGATAACAGTGCGCAAATCTGTATTGCTTAATGCTGCGATGGTGTTGATATTAAAACAAAGGCTGTTTGTAATTACTGGTGTCTAACGCAATTCAGCAGTTCAAACAGGATGACTTCTGTGAGACAGGTCTCACCAAGCAAAGGTAACATCTGTATTGCATTGCATTTATTTGACAACAGCATTATGAAATTCCTTAAGTTCTGCCTTAGGTTTTGGTTTTAAACCCATAAGTATTATTAAACATCTTCATCTGGCACTCCTGGTTTTACTTAGACTGGTTTCATCTCAGGCACAACATGCAACCTCAGACAAGGAGTCTGAAATTTGAAAATCTCTTTTCAACAGTCAGCTACAGATGCATCAAAAGTATCACTTACACATAATCAAATCAATTTGTCTGATAATCCCAGTGACAAAATGCCAACAGGTGGCTCAGTTTTCTGCTTTACCTGTTCCACTCTCTTAGAGAAATCACCTGCCTCTCCCTGGAGGCTTTCACCTGTTCCACGATGACTGATCACCACGTCTGTTCCATTCTGGAGTCGGGTTATACAACAGTGGGTGGATGCTTCCTCTCTGTCACTACCACGGGTTGACTGACATTTAATATCCCAACATTTATTCAACTGACAGACAATAGCTGTTATTCTGTCACTTCAAACTCAGTGCCATTTCTGACAGGAAATAATTAAATCCAACCGATAAACAAGAGCATGTCTAAAATCTTTTACAACAAACATGGGTTTATCAAATAAGGGTTGTTTTCAGCTGCCCTGCTGACGATGACAACTGAAAATTGACAAACTCGCCCCTCATTGCTACGAAGGGAAAAAGGAAATCTATTTACACTCTAGAAATAATGTTTACTTGCAGTTTTATGGTCAATCTGATGTTGTTGGAGGCAGGCATTTACCTTTATTGGCTTCAGCTGCAGGGATTTCATCTCAGTCCATGGAACACCAAAGAAATCCATCAGGTGATTACGCTGTGAGGTAAAATCAATGCTGTCTTAAATAAATGATGTTGTCAAGTCAGAGGTGGATTTAATAGACAGGGTTAGGAGTGTTGATGGGATTAGTCCTAAACTAATCTGACAAGGATCCTTTTTTTTTTTTTTTTTTTTTTGCTCTTGCCTTTTCTCAAATGCATTTCAGGACATGCAAGGAAATATTTGCATCTCAGTCAGGCTCAATGATGTAAATTATGAAGTGCAAATGGTAATCAGAAAATATTTATCAAGATACCAGCTGTTAGACGCTGAACAAAAATAAACTATAAACATATCAGATGTGCAGGTTGCTTAGTTGGATGATGAAATATTTAAAGAATAAAACAGCTGTGTGTCCATCTGCAAACTGTTTCAACCCTCATTTCATTAAAATTCTTTAAAGTTCGAGTGACTGGTTGCTTGTCTCTATGTGTCCCTGTGAGGGACTGGAGGCTTGTCCAGGGTCCCCTACTGCTCGCCTGATTACAGCTGGATATAGACACCAACCCTGTGTGAGCCTATGAGGAAAAGCATTATGGAAAGTAAGTGAGATTTGATATCATAACAAATATATTTTGTTTAATAGTTTCCAGTTTTTACATTAAAATGACTCAAAAAGCTGCATCGATATTAACCCTCTCAGGCACAAAATAAGCGTTGATAAAAGGATGAACAACTAAGTCCTTCAGGGGTACTTCTGAGTTAAAAAATGCTCATGAAATACGTATGTGGAGCAACCAGGTAGGTAGGTTTTAACGTTGCAAATCTGCAACGCCTGCCTCCAGAGGGTTAAAACTATTACAACTAAGAGTGAAGTGTTTTATGGGTCTGTGATGCTTGTATGGCTGTCTGTCAACAACACTCAACCACAAGGATTACAATACAAAGCTTGTGCACCCAGTTATAGTTTATTTTCACTAGGGAGTGAATTTGTGTGTACATGGATGAATGGCTGTGTTGTAAAGTGGCTTGGGGGGGTTCTCGGACTATAGAAGGCGGTACATCGTGTTTGTGTTTATGTTTATTTAATTAACAGACACTTTTATCCAAAGCAATGTACAATTGTTTACCTATAGGGCATGTTGTGATCTGTGGGATAAACCGGAGTACCCGGGAGGAAACCCACGCATGCATAGAAAGAACATGCAACTCCATGCAGAAAGGCCACAGCTGGATTTCGAACCTGCAACCTTCTTGCTGCGATGCAACACTGCTAACAACTGTGCCACCATGCAGCCTCAAATATCAAATACAGGTCATTTGCCAGCTTTTTCCGGGAATAAAGTAATAATAGTCTTGCTCTAAAAATTGTGTGCTAAATTTAAAACAGCAACTTTCTTTGTCACTTGAGTTCTCTTTTGTCTCAAAAGTGCTGGGAGTAAAAAAAGTATCAAAGCTGGCCCCCAACGAGGAATGCTAACAGCATTTATTATTGGAAAGCATGAAGCAGATCGAAATTGATGTGCAGCCAAGAATCAGTGTGTTAAAGTTCACAAACACTGAAGCTTTTCCTTTGAAATCGCTGGTCACTTTTTTATTACATGTAATTTATTTTGTACTAGACTGCACTGTGGCACAGTGGCTAGCGCTGTTAACATGCAGTAAGAAGGTCCTGGGTTCAAATTCCAACTTGGGGATTTCTGCATGGAGTTAGCATGTTCAACCTGTGCAAATGTGTGTTCTCTCCTGGTGTTCTGGCTTCCTCCCACAGTCCAAAAGCATGACTGTCAGGTTGATTGGTTTGTGTGTGCGTGTGTGTGTATGTGTGTGTGTGTGTGTGTGTGTGTGTGTGTGTGTGTGTGTGTGTGTGTGTGTGTGTGTGTGTGTGTGTGTGTGTGTGTGTGTGTGTGTGTGTGTGTGTGTGTGTGTGTGTGTGTGTGTGTGTGTGTGTGTGTGTGTACGCACGTGGTTGTTTGTCCCTTAGACATGAAAACATAGATGCTGGAGGGCGTAACAGGGGATGGGTCTCCTCACTCCAAAGTCAATGCAGAGTGAGCAACTATGCCCGTTTTTGTTCAGCCAACAACCGGCATAATAGAGAAAACAGATCACGTGGGAACACTAGTGACTTTTCTAGCCTACCTGATAGGATTTTATATTTAAATTTATTTTTATTTATTTTGTTTAATTATATTTAAAGAGACAATGTGTCATTTTTACCATTCATTTCTGGAAACATCTTTCAAAATGTTGTTGAGAATGAATGAAATGATGCCCTGTTGTTGAAAAATATTGGCGACTTTGTAACATATAACCATAAAAATCAGGTCTAAAATACATGGGAGTGGGTCTAAGTCTCTGGGCGACGCCACATTAGATGCCATGTTTCCTTCTATGGGAGCCCATTAGGACAAAATGTGGTTACAAAACTTTTGTCATTCTTAAATGTTGTTGTTTCACACATGTACCTCGTCACTTGTTGCCAGTGATGAAAGAGAGTCGGATGTGCTTGTTATTTTGCTAAATTTTGCACTCCCCAGGGCTTTTTGACCCTAATGGGCATCCCTTGGTAAGGTCTTACTCCAACACAAAAATACTGCTTGCTTACAATGATTTAGGGATCTACTGACCCCTATTGCCAGGAAAAATACACACTGTCACTTTAAATTTTAATCATAATGCCAAACCATGTGTCTCACTTTGTGAAAAAGCTTGATAAAATGTATTTTTTAGTTGGGTACGCACCTTTCTCAGTAGAAATTAATGCACTAGGGGCGAATGAAGACCCATCTAAGATGACGGCTGGCCATTACAGCAGCTTCAAAAGGCAGCGCCAGTCCATGGGGTGTCTACATATATTGTCTGTGGTTAGTCCTGTGTGTCTCTGTGTTGCCTTGTGATGGACTGGCAACCTATGCAGGGTGTACTCCGCCTGTTTGCCCGAAGACTGCTGGAGATAGGCACCAGCCCCCCGCAACCCTGCATGGACAAGCCGATATGGATGGACAAATGGATCTGTCAATCAGTCAATAAATCAATCAAATTCATTTACATAGCCCCTTCTACCAGCTTAATGGAGGACCATGGTGCTGAACAGTACATAAAACATAGAAAGACATCCCATTAGTGAAAAAAATGGATAAAAATAGCATAAAAGCAATATGGGTTTAGTTCTAATACACACAGGGGTCAGTGGACCACGGAGCTGTAATTACATTTGGCTCCCACTTCCACAACAGGATTAGGTTATTGTTGGCCAAGAGGCCCATATAATTGTCCCTGATTACCACTCACCATTTCAGAGTAGAGAAAGGTCAGTCCGTCTGTTTTTCAGACACCCTTTTGGCCCATAATCCCTCCACATTGGGTTGGTTCCCTTCCCTCTGTACCTCTGGGCATGCAGAGCCCTGTGGAGCATTATTCATGTCTGTTAATGTCAGAATCCTAATTTCCTGTTAACTGTCACGTGCACATTAAGAAAAAAAGGAAATACCACAGCTGATCTCGGCACTTTAACTCCATGTATGGGTATGTGAAGCTTATCAGACACTTTAGAGCATATTTATGACTGTTTAATGTTGTTTTGTTTAATGAAAACAAGCTACACACAAAATATTTTACTCCATGAAGAAAAAATATATATATAAACAAAGGTATGATAAAATAATTTGTTTAAATATATCTTACATTTTTGTTAAATACCCTGCAGATTAATAGGAATGATTATCGTTATTCAAAAACCAAACTAATTCATTTATGTGAACAACTGAAGTCTGTTTTTATTATTAAAATATGCACTAATGTTTCACAAATCCATGAAAATCAGAGATCCATGCTACGCTCCACCAAAACCAGCCAGAATGACTCTGTAGGTGTTCTAATAAGTGCTTTCTAAATAGATAAACAGATAAGATTCCGAATGAGCATCACTGCTTTCTTTCACTGGAGCTAGAATCTCACAAAAGTGCCTTTAAATTGTTTTTGATGGCTGTTTTGTTCCCTGCAAAGCCGTTTAGCTCCCTTTAAACGGTGGATAAAACAAGTGCCCTATGAAAGATTTATGCCAGAAATCCCTTTTTTTTTGTCAGGGAGCTCTCTGTTTTGGCTTTGTTCAGGTCACCTGCTGGGGATAATGTGAATGACCCAGTGTGACTATTTATTCTCCAATTTGTTCTGCAGTTTGTCGGTTCTTTGTAAGATGCCTTCGGCTGGAGCCACTACTGCCTCTGAAGCTTCACTGAAATGCCCAGGAGTGGGAGAAATGAAGATTTATCTGCACATCTGTGAGGCGCTCTGGTGGATTTTATCACCGCTAGTGTGCCAGCTGCAAAAAAAAAAAAAAAAAAAAAAACATTTCATCCTTTGGTTATTTTAGGATTTATATGTTCTTAAAGCAACATGAATATTTTAGGAAGGACTATTTTGTTTGTCCAAACTCCACAGCATCACCCAAACTGCCATGGCACCTTCATTTCCTGCCAGGCTCTCCGTCATCTGACCTTTCACACATTTAAACCCCATGAATGGACAATAGTGCCTTCACTTGGGCCCCATGACCACAGCAAAGCCTGCAGCTGGAGCACTCAGCGAGGCTTCCTTGGCTCGAGGGCATTCAAACAGCTGAGAAAGATCACTGAACTGCCAAGGGGATTTTTTAGAGGGGTTCATGCTCCGAAAATCACAGATGTGGAGGATGAAAAGTGGCCTTTTAAACAATGTAGGGATGAAGAGTTGGAGCTGTTTATGAGTTGCAGGGAAGAAGTGGCCTTTAGCAGGTGCTGACGGGGGGTGGATGTGCTCGATCTGCTGGACTTCAGGAGGTTGGACTCCTGGTAAGCCTCGGGCTGTTTTTAGATCTGCTAAAGAAAACCAGCCAGGGATTGAGGCAGTTCCTGTAAAACTCAATTGTGTTTCTTAGTGAGGGTCAAAAATAACACATTAATAATTAAAATAGCTGAAAACAATGGTGGAAAGTAGGTTATCTGGGTAACTTTTTGGACCTAATTAGCCCACTTTGGAGTGGATAGTTTTTAGTTTCTGTAACACAAACGTAGTTTAATCAACTGTTTTCAAAAACTAAATATGACTGATTACATTTTTTATTTCCTTATTTATTGAAATAGAGATTGTGTGTGTATGCTCTCCTTGTGTCTGATAAGCCATGTTTCCATTAAAGGAGTTCCGGAATATTCCTGGGAGGGGGAAAGTTGAGAGGGAGATGCGGCAGCTCTGCCCTCTCAGCTGTTGGGTCTCCATACAGAATCTGCCCTTTTAGGACTTCGCTAAGATATCAGCACATTGTAACTGCTTCGGCAGCGAGTGATGTCACTGATCAGTGCCAAACACCCCCACAGACATTAATAACTTTAAAGGTGTGGTTTTATTTGATACATTTGCAGTGTTCTCTGTGTAAATCAGTGCCTTATGAGTCATTTATAAGAAGCTATGATGCACCTGTTCTGAGATGCAGACATTTGCTGGTGAAAACAGCAGGATTGCTAACTATTATTGATTATATCCACACACCTGGCTTCTGATTGGCCAACAGAACGCATCTAGCCATGTTGTAAAGTCACTAACACTAAGACACATTGATATGTGAGGATTTTTAAATCCTAGAGTTTCACCGTATCAGAAGCTAACTCAGGAGATAGGTGTAGAAGACACAAAAAAATGCATGAAAAACTCAGAGTGACTGATCGTAATCAGAAATATTAATTAAAAAATGTTTTTTTCAGCAAACCACAGCTTTAAAAGTTTAATTCTGTCAAAGTAGGTCATAATTTAATCCATTCAGTGGACGAGGAGATGTGAAATGTGGCGTTCTATGACAGGAAGAAGCCAGAATTGACCAGAAAAATTGAGAACTGGTTGTTTCTATTTGATTCTGTGATGGAATTATAAACCTGTACCCCAGTTGTGAGCACATTCTAGGCAGGTAGATATAGATGAACACATGAATTAAGCTTCAACTTTGGCATCTACTTGTTGTGGTTTTAAAGACGTTCAAGTCATTTAGAACAGAGGAAAGAGCCGCAGTGAACTCCGCCTCTGTCTTCGTTGTTTATGAGAAACTGAGCGTCGCTGTGTTTTTAGCTGTAGTCAAAAATGGCGTCTGGCAACAGCGCAAACATCTTTCTTTAGAAGAAAGGTTTTTAGCGCTTCCACTTATGTTTATGTTTATTTATTTGGCAGACGCTTTTATCCAAAGCGACTTACAATTTATAACCTATAGGGCATGTTGTGATCTGTGGGAGAAACCGGAGTACCCGGAGGAAACCCACACATGCATGGGGAGAACACGCAACTCCACGCAGAAAGGCCGCAGCCGAGATTTGAACCTGCGACCTTCGTGCTGTGAGGCAACAGTGCTAACCACTGCGCCACCATGCAGCCCATTACTACTTGTTGTTGTTTTAAAGACATGTCCACGTCATTTAGAGCAAAGGAAAGAGTCGCAACAAACTCCGCTTCAGTCGCCATGTTTATGACAAACTCAGCGTTGTGGTGTGTGACGTACGCTACTCAGCGCTGATTGGCTCGGTTAGAATTCTCACGGGGTGGGGTTATTTGGATAGGAGAGCTCCCAGACCCTGTCTCTGTGCAGAATTAAACAGAGGAGGAGTCTGGCAGGCCAAGCTAGCAAACTTCATGATTTATTATGATTACGTACAAATTGTATCACTTTCTAACTCTGAAAACAAACACATTAAAATTAGAGCATTTCCAATTATTTTAAGCATCTATAAGATGTTTTATTGGTTTCTGTTCAAACATCGAAACTTGGTCGTGATCTTTCTGCATGAAATCAAAGTCATTCAAATAAATCTTTACTTTTATCAATATAATTTTACTTTTATTCTGTGTAAGTATTCATTTAAAGTCACTAATAGATACAGACCCTTATTTTTCTTGAGCCTCTTCTGACTTCTTTGCAGTAATACTTCCCATTCACAAAGCACACTGTTTAGTGATTAGGAGCTTGTTTTGGTGTTGTCACGTTCCTGCTAAAGGGCTTCTACTTAGATGAGAAAATCAATTATGATTAAATTACACACAACATCTCTTATCACCACTTGCCAGGGAGATATTTGGTAGTTTGAGCCATGGGGCGAGCGAAAGCAAATATATAAATGCTAATGAGAAGCACGAGTGAAAAGTCACTGTTTGAATAAACCCAGGAGAGGAGAGAACATACACTTGATTAAAATTCTGCCATCGCCATTATCGTCATTATCAGAAAGCTTCCTTTTGCTCTGGTGCCGTAATGACAGGCTGTCCAAGAAGCTATTTGCTCCAGCCAGCCCGGCTGTATGGCAAAGTCGCCCAAACACTTGGCGGCGCCCCCACTTTGCCTCTCCAAATGACTTCCATTAGCATAATGGTGTGTGCTGCTGCTTGGTGATTTCTTTTAATCAACCCCAGAGTCTGTGGTAATTAGTAACGGACGACTAATGGATACTCTTGGCATCCCCTGACTTATTGTCAGCTCACTTGAAACTAAAAGGAATATCAATGGCAGCTTCAAATGACTAATGTATTAACGTCATAGGATTGTATCTAACTGAAAAAAAAGTTAATTTAGTGTCTTCATTTTCATGCCTCAGCGGCTGATTTCAGTGCAGTTCACTCAGCTGATTTAGCTTCAGGTTTGGCTTCAACCTAATAACTATTGGGGGAAATTGACATTCCCTACGCTGCATCTCACAGCTTTGTTTCTCCACAGGACATGCGATGATTGGAGTCCTGAAAGGTAGAATAATATCCAGCAGTGCAGAGACATAGAGAGATTCTGCAGAGAAAAAGAGGTTGTTAACATTCATAGACGAGGAAAAAGAAGGGTTGAAATCAGCTGCAGAATACATTACGAAGCATCAGTGGCTGCAAGGACGGGAAAGGTCACACTGCTCATCTGGATCATGTAGTACAGGAGAAAATGGAGTTTTAAGCCACAGAATGTGCAACTTTGAATTCACAAACGTAATCTGTGATGATGTATTTCCTGTCCAAACACGCCGTGTGCAAGCATGTGTCTTGGGTGGCTGCAAGGAAGCCTATCAACTGTAGCCGCTGACCCATTTCTTCTTTCAAAATTAGAAGCCATACAATGGCCTGATGCTTTTCCTCACTTGGCTGCTCTGGCCTTTCATAGAGACCCTGCAGAGAGAGAGAGAGAGAGAAAGAGAGAGAGAGAGAGAGAGAGAGAGAGAGAGAGAGAGAGAGAGAGAGAGAGAGAGCTTGTCTCCTGAGGCTGAGATTGATGTCCGTGGCTTAGAGACGCTTGATTCCAACATGCTCTTTCAACATAACTTCATCAGGATGCGTTGCAGCAGGACTGCAAATTACCTACATTGTTTAATCATGGATTGATAAGAACAATAGTCGTCCTGGAAACCAGACTAACACACATTTACCTCCCAGACAAGCAACTTCCCAAACGTCATTCTTTGTCGTACTGTTTGCTTTGGGCCCTGCTGTTACTTAAACATACGCAGATCTCTCACCAGCACACACACACACACACACACACACACACACACACACACACACACACACACACACACACACACACACACACACACACACACACACACACACACACACCTGGAAACATGCCCAAAACTCATTCTTGATTTTTTAAAACTGATTTTTTTCTCAGCTCCATCTCCAAACATGCACTCCCCCTTTCCACCTCATGTTTAGAGTTACAGCAGGTCCAGATCAGGTTTGCACAGAAACCCAACCCAGCCCTCTTGTCCTCCCTTTCCAGGGACTCAGTGTCTCAACACAAGCCGGGAGGCTGGGTGTATGTACGCATATGTATACGAGAAAGGGCCACACCCTGCAGCTGTGCACCTGGAACTGCTCCCATTCCAACATGGCAGTGAACCCACACACCTGTTCACACCTGAGGCTCACACCTCTGGTCTGCCATCTCCTTCGCCTGCTTTTGTTACATCCATCAACTCACGAGGCTGACACCAGCTGAAAAAAAACGGTGTCAGGACTCTGAGTCATATCAGGTTTGCTGCAATCACAACAACATTAAATAAACATTATCAGCAGATGATCGCTTGTGGTTTGATTGGATATTTGCACTGTTTTTTATAACTCTGTGATCTCGACCAGCCAGTTAAACGAGGGATTTCCGGCAAATTGCTGACAGTTATCTTTGAAGGGAATAGAAAATTGACAGGAATAAGTTATTTACTGTAAACCTAATTATAAGGATTTGTTTCTGAGCCTGAGCACAATCAAGAGAAGTGTTTTGTCTGAATTTCATAGCAGTTCATGTGACATTTTATGAACGGTTTATGCGTCATCAGTTTATATTACATGATCGTTCACGTGGGATTTTCTGTTTATAAAAAGAAATTAACAAGCATCACCAGCAAATAAGTAAACAAACATCAGCAGCAGCAGCATGATGGAGCATCCAGAGTTCACCCGGCAAGAATTTCTCATTATTTCTGAAGAAATGACCATGCAGCACAAAGTTGACAGTGGTGTAACAGCTTAAAAATAAGTGTGTGTGGATGTGTGTGCCACAGTCAGTTAAAATGCAACTTAATTTTTGTTGTTCAGATAGAAGTTCTAAATAGTCTACAATTTACATAGAAAAATTAAAATAGTATATATATATATACATATATATATGATGGATGAGACCACCTGCAGAGGGTAAGATGGGAATCAAAAAAGTTATATATATATATATATATATATATATATATATATATATATATATATATAACTTTTTTTGATTCCCATCTCACCCTCTGCAGGTGGTGTCATCCTTCCAAGCTCGGGTCCTCTACCAGAGGCCTGGGAGCTTGAGGGTTCTGAGTAGTATCTCAGCTGTTCCTAGAACTGCACTTTTCTGGACTGAGATGTCTGATGTTTTTCCTGGGATCTGCTTTAGCCACTCCTCGGTTACTACCCTGAGAACCCCGATGACCACAGGCACCACCGGTGTCTTCACTCTCCAGGCTTTTCTAAGTTATTCATTGAAGCCCTGGTACTTCTCTAGTTCCTCGTGTTCCTTTTTCCTGAAGTTGCCATCACTTGGAATTGCCACATCAACCACAATGGCTGTCCTCTGTTGCTTGTCCACCACCACAATGTTCAGTTGGTTCGCCATCATGTTGTTGGTCTGGAAGTCCCGCAGGAGCTTGGCTCTTTCGTTCTCTACCACCTTAAGCCGGGCGTTTACTGTGCGACTTTTTCACTTTTTTGAGCCGATTTTCCACTCGTGCGAGAATCCACGACATCGGGGCGAGTTTTGCGCCAAGCGGTCGTGTAGTGTACAGGGGGTTACGAGAGGCGATTAACACCACGTGACCAGCTGCCGATCAGCAGTCGTGAGGTCGCACTGACTTCTGGCGTGTTTAAAATTTTGCTCGTCCCTCGTGAGGGTATCGCACTGTTGAAGCGGCACTGCGAGCAGCTGCGACCCAAAAGTATCAGAACCGCTCACGCCGCATGCGCAATCCTGCATCAACGCCGCTCGCTATTTCCCTAATAACACACGCTGTTCGTTTTTGTTTCTACACGTTTTTTTACTCACAAAGATTGTCAAGAAAGCGTGTATATCGTGTTCATGTCAAATTAAACTGATCACAAAACACAGATTTACTTTCTTTATTTTGTTTTCCTCATCCAACACCCATAAATCCCTGTGTGTCCTGCAGCACTCCCGAAGGACAACAGGCAAGACAAGACAAAAAAGTCTGACGTGTTGAGTCAAAACTGCTATTTTTAGCATATTTTTAGGGCCGACGTGTTGCTACCAGATGTACAGTGTGAGCAGTCAGGTCGCATGCGAGAACTGGGTCGTGCAGTGTGAGCGCATGACTCGTGAGTGCTGCTCTGCGAGGAAGTCGTACAGTTTGAGCTGAAGCTGAAGCTGAACACTGCGAGTGAAAAAGTCGCACAGTGTACGCCCGGCTTTAGGGGGTGTTTTCCACTTTGGCCTTGGGGCTTCCAGTCCATACTCTGCACAGATGTTTCCGTACACGATGCCAGCCACTTGGTTATGGTGTTCCATGTATGGTTTCCCTGCCAGCATCCTACACCCTGCAGTTATGTGGTAGATTGTCTCAGGGGCCTCTTTGCATAGCCTACCGCTTGGGTCTTGCCTGGTGTGGTAGATCTTGACCTCTGTTGCTCTGGTGTTCAGGGCCTGTTCCTGTGCAGTCATGATGAGGGCCTCTGTGCTGTCCTTCAGACCAGCTCTTTCTAGCCATTGGTAGGATTTCTTGATATCAGCCACTTCGGTTATCTTGTCTGTGGTACATCCTCAAACACAAATGGCAATCTGATATCAGTGTTGTAGATCCTGGTGGTGTGGATCAGTGAGTCGATGTCTCACTCAGTCTTGGCATACAGCTTTACGTCATCCATGTAGAGGATGGGGGTGACTAGTTACATCTTTGAGTTGGTATCCATAGCCACTCTCTTTGATTATTTGGCTGAAGGAGTTCAGCTGTGCTCATGTACTGATCCATGTGCCTGCTTGTCTTCATCAATATATTGATTCCAGTCCATACTCTGCACAGATGTTTCCGTACACGATGCCAGCCACTTGGTTATGGTGTTCCGTGTATGCTTTCCCTGCCAGTATCCTACACCCTGCAGTTATGTGGTGGATTGTCATATATGATGCCTGACATGAGCTTCCATGTTGTAGAGAGAAAGGTTATTGGCCAATAGTTGGATGGGACCATATCCTTGAGGGGTCCTTCAGGATCAGGATTGTGCACTCTTTAGTTAGACATTCATGGTGAGTCCCATCCTTTAACAGTTGGTTCATTTGTGCTGCCAGACGCTCATGGAGGCCAGTGAGTATCCCCTTAATGCCTGAATTTATTACCAATAAGGGAAAAAAAATCACTTGTGTTTTTCCTTTCAAGTATATTCTAAATTAAGTTGAGAAAGGTAATTTGACTATAACACATAAAATAGTGGCCATTATGGCCAACGGAGGTTTTCCATTGTGGCCTAATGTAGCGAATTGGCATCATACCAAAATTGTCTAATATAGAATATTATATTTATCATAGGTACTCTACTCCTTAGTGGTAGTAATAAGAGTAGACAATGAGCCTGTGCATTTTTTCATCGTAGTACAACTTACCTCAGATTGAACAAATTTTCCACGATTGTCTTCTGAAAATGCTGATGCGGCATCAGGCTAACGTAGCAAACAGGAAATGGATTGTGCTTTGTCTCTGACCATTCCTACTGGAAACTAATGCTTGAAAGATGTTCCTAAGTATGTGATGGAAATGCATCGATTGGTAGTTGAGAAGTATAGTAGGTATTTTCGTTGATTTTGGAGTGGAGGAGATTTGATGCAAATTTGCAACACTTGGCGTTAAGGGGTTAAGCCAGTACGTATGTATCATATCAGGCTCTTGTGACATCCAGTTTGTTAGATACATATATCTTCTTTTTTCATAGATGTGGCAAAAATTCTGTATAGAATGCTTCATGATTAAAAACCCAACAAAAAGAAAAATGATTATAAAATTAAAGGTACGGACAGTAAAGACGGCAACAGAGAATTACAGATAAAATAATTTAAAACACTCGCTGTTGAAAATAGATTAAGAAAAGTTTTATGTCTGCACGTTTTGAAGTCCTTCCAACCACCTGTTGGTGCCACATGTGTCACTTTGTTAAAACAGGACTAGCATTCTTTGCTAATGACTGGACCACCCCAAACGTATCAGGATCCCTCTCGCCTGCTGACAGCCATTCTTTCAAACCATCTGTTGGTTTTTCCTCTCTGGCGTTTTCACATCCTCCAGCGAGATCATCAGATCGTACAAAACGCCACAAAGAAAACATCAGATACAACTAAAAACAACATTTCAACAGCTTTTGTTTCCTGCCTTCAGCTTCTATTCGCTCGAATTACATCTGACAGTCAGATGTTTTCTAACCATGTCAGCATGTTTTTTTTTCTCACACTCATTTTCAATAATGATGAACATATCCATCAGTGTAGTGTCACACAGTCAAAGTGAATTTTTGGATCTGAGTGTTACTATAGTCTTAATTGATGTAATTGTAGTATAGAACAAAGTGGATACATGTGGTGCAGTAAAATAGACAAGTTAGAGACACCAACAACACAACAGTTGGGGATGGTGATTACGTCCATGTGAGGGAACACAATGTTATTAGTGATTTTCCATCCTGAAATAAATTAACTGTTTTATTTTATGTTGTGACCCAATGAGGCATGTCAAAACATAAATTGGGGCTCATTTGGAATACTTACAGTTTCTACCAACTTCAGGCAAGTCAAACTTGATCTCACATTTAATTCTACTCTTTCTGAGCTCCTCTGTGAACTTTTTTATTTTCTTTTGAAACAACAATGGCTGCAACATCACATGCCAACTTGAAAGTCCTGACATGGTTCAAAAACATCTGACTGTCAGATGTAATTTGAGTGAGCACAAGCCAGGAAACAAAAGCTGTTGAAAAGTTGTAGTGGTATCTGATGGTTTCTTTGTGGCATCTGTATGATCTGAATTTGTCACTTTTAATTGTAGTATAGAACAACATGGGCAAATGTGGGGCAGTAAAATGGACAAGCTGGAAACACAAACAGCACAACAGTTGGTTCTGTTAATGAACTTTCACTCTTATTTCCATGTAAGGAAGTACAATTATCTAAAAGTATGTCCTGTCCAAATTTAAACCGTTTTTGTTGTGATCCACTGAGCCAGGTTGTGATATAAATGAGGGCTGAACTCTGAAAGGAGATTGTCCACTAATATTGTATGGGGTCTCACTTAAAAGGCTGTTGCTGAACTGCTCAAGACTTCTGCAATAAGCATTTGTGATGCAAGACCACACAGATGGCTCACGTCATTCGTACCAAAGTTTTTTATTGTTTCAAAACAAAGACGTCAAGAGCAGCTTCAGCTGTTGTCAAGATGTATGAATTTGAATTTAAAGTCAAAAATCAATCATATGCCTTTGATTGTCATCTTTATTTGTGTCATTATATTTCTTTTGAATTCTGCCTGACAGCAGATTAGAGCACAAATAAAACAATCAGCTGTCAACCGAATTAAATCAGGGATTATTTTTCATTTTGTGTGATGATGTAAATACATCTTCTTGCATTTTAAATTCATAAAAACCTTCAATATAAATTTTACTTTTTCTACCCAAAAATTTGAAATTAAATCTGATCACTCAGATCCAGGAAAGTCAAATGATTCATTCACACAAAACCATCTTCAGTAATGACAAACTGGATCTCAAATTTCATTCTTTTTGTGGCATGCTTTTTATTTATTTTTATTTTTGGAAATAACAAAAGCAGCAACATTACACGCCAACTTGATAAAGTCTTACAACACCTATCTGTCTATCCACAAGGTACACACTGGCGTGAAAACAAGTTCACTCACGTCTGACGGGAGAAATCTTGCCTGACTGCCTCCACCTTATAAAACTTCTCTGTGTGACTTGAACTCTAAGGAAAGACTGAAATTATCATTTAAAGTAACAAAACTGCAGCTGGAGTTGCTTCGTACCTAAACCATAAGCTATTTATGTCAAATAAAGCTCCCTATCTTTCAATAATTTACATGATTATAAATCAGAGTGGTATTATGCATTTAACACTGGGCTTGATTTTCTTTTTAATGATTCTGATACAAAGAAATTTAAGATATTGTCCTTTTTGTAGAACTGATTAATTCATGAAGATAAGTACATTTACACAAGTTTTGAAATGATGTTCCAGCCAGTTTAAATGTGTTTCAGTGTAACGTTATGATTAGCATGATCTTCTGAGACAATCTAGCCTGATAGAGCAACATTTCATTCTGTGGCTGCCATCATGTAGTCATCTTGTAATTTCTAACTGTTAAAGGTAAAAAATGTATAAAATAACATTTGTTGTAACTGTTGTCTTAAATGTAAGAAAGTGCATTTGGTTTGAAGACCAAGTTCACCGAGAAACCGTTTTTTAACTTACTTTTGAAATATGATTGGTCACTGAGTTTCACATGAAGGCTGAATGTGAAAATAGACTTCTAGCCCTATTTTCTGCATCAGCTGTCAATAGAAAATAGACAGAGAAATGCCCGGGACAGGTAAAGCCACACTAATCTACGGCTCACTAAAAATTATCATTCATGGACTGACCCATCTTGGCTCACGACTGAGGAAGGGTCTTTATTTAGCATCCAGGAGAGAGCAGAGCACATCTCGGCGAGCAGAAGCTAACCTTTAGCATTACTATTTTCACCACACAGCCAGACTTCTTCAGGCTTGTGGTATCTGTGGAGATAAAACATCAATGTTGCAGAACTAACAGAGTCAGTGGAAGGGTTGAGTTGCTGTTAGCCAATAAGAGGAGAGATGTCCAAATATCAGCAAATAAGACCAAATCCTGCTGTGCTCTGCTCACCTCTCCTCTGGCTCACTACTAGTTCCTGAAACAGGAGCACAAGCCTTTTTTCCCACAGAGATTGTCTCATAAGGCATTCCCTGCAAATGTGTTGAGAAACGAGTTAACTTGTTTTTTAGGATGGCAGTAATCCACTTTGGAGTTGGGTCCATTCAGACCTTGGCCTGCCAAAACCTGGCTTTCATTTGATGTAGATTCCTGAAATCTTAAAACAAATCCAATCCTGCATTTTATAAAAATGTTTATTATTGAATAATGCAGAAATGCATTTTGGTTTTGGCTATATTCAGAACAGCCATCCATCCTGGATGGCATAAACACTGTTTCTCTGAAAAGAGGCTGTTCAGGTAGCTAGGTACATCTGGTTAACTTTTACACAAAAACACACTTCAAAATGGTCTTAAAATCCCCCATTAATTCAAGACACGTGAATGTGTTTATTGGTAACCTTTAGGATGAACAAAAATATGAGGATCTACGGTTTGGCCTCAGCCACAGAGCCACACAGTGAGAAAATGGGGGTGTAAATAAAAGCCCTGACCTTTGGCTCTGAACAAAGCAGCCCCCAGACTATAGACCCATTGAACTGAGCCTTCTCCAGAGCTTTTATGTAAGGAGCATTGCTAATGTGAGTGACACGAACAGCCCAGCACAAATACCAATATCACCCAGGAAACTAATTCTCTGTGGAGCTGCCAATACGCTGTCATTACTGCTCTGCTTGGCCTGCAGGACAAGTCCGCTGCATTCACAGGCTTGCTGTTGAGGGGCTTTGTTCATATGTAAAACATGTACGCTGTGGTTAGTTTCTTTCTTTTCACTCTCATTCTCTCTCTGACACACACACACACACACACACACACACACACACACACACACACACACACACACACACACACACACACACACACACACACACACATGCACACACTCACACACGTCTGAATGTCATATGTCCATCACAATAGTTTCTAAAATCACTTGTTACTCCTGAATTCATTCCACTGAGATTCTGTCTTGCTTTTTTAACATCTGTTTAAGGGAACCGCCAACTAGAGAAAGGGATAATCTCTGATTCTTCTAAAAGTGGCACAACTCGTGCAGAATGCTAATATCAGATCTGGGAATTTAAGGAAACAAATGCAAATTGGCTCTTATTTATGCATCAACTCTTGAATTTTGAAGTACTGAGTGCCTCCGTTACCCTAGAATGTAAACAGATGAGTTTATATTTAATTCATTTGCTGAGAAATCGAAGTGCTTTTCTGGTTTAGAAATGGCCGTGAGAAACACTCAACACATTCAGAAAGGTTCATCTGCCCATTGTGTGTTCAGTTTGATACGGTGTTTTGTAAGGATGTTCATCAGGTGTGACGGTTCTTTGTTGTGTCGGTTTTTATGCCTCACATTTGTGCTCAACGTAATCTAAGCTAAAATGATCTAAGGGAAGATATCTGCAAGGGAGGGGAGGGTGATATGTCATCTACAGCTCATGTGGATGGTCTGATTATGATCTAGCAACAGGGCATTTCCACACTTTCAGCCGTGGTTGATGTTGTTCTTCCTCTGCTCCAGTGAGACGGTAGATGAGGGTTCGGTGTAAACACCTCCACAGGGCTTTGGCTCTCCCTCTCAGTGCAGGTGAGAAAGAGCAGCGGGTTCCCTCCACAATACGCCGCTCCTCTCAGACCCCCTCCTCCGCCCTCCTGCACAGCAGCTATCTTTTCACCAGGTTCGGGGGGTCACACTTTTCCCACCGCAGAAACTGTTTTTCAGCTCATATACGATGGATGCATTCTGGCCCTTTGAAAGAGAACTGTTGCTTTCAGTGTGCATTCCTCTGGGTTTCAGTTCTTACAGAGGACCAGTGAATACAAAATCAGCATCTAAATAAAACGCTCCTCTTCTTCTTCTCTTCTTGGCACACACTCCGCCCGGACTCCCCTCAACCGTTCTCTCTTCCATTCTCTGAACATAGGAACCCATAGGAGGTTTATTTGAGATGTAAGAACAAGTGTGAGAATGGTGAAGGGGGGTGAAAAAAAATCTTTCCCTTAACCATGAATGGGGGCGTTTCAAAAAACGGACATTTTGTTAAGAACTTTCTAAGCAACGGTCTTGGTCTGCTGTCAGACGATGACAAACAAAAAAGAACAGCCTTTAAGGGGGAACAAAACCTCATTAGAGGGCCATTTGAGAGTTCATGTGAAGCAAAGACGGCCTCATTTAAGGAATTTACTCCTCCTCATTTTATGATAATAACAGTAACAAGCCTGTAAAATGTTTGGGATCCGTTCAGATGTTTCTTCCATGGATGGAGCTCCGCTTAGCTCTGGTGTCCATGCTGAAAGGCAGCAGCTGGGATTCGAACATGCAACCTTCTTCCTGTAAGCTAACGGTGCTACCAACTGCATCACTATGCAGCCCAGTAGTTTATGTTGAGGGGCGGGCTTAAGACAGAAGCTGCTTCAGTTTAAAGCAAGTTTGGTAACAAGACAAAAGAAAGATGTGTACTGCGAAAGGTGGAAAATAAACATATTTTTATTCTAAGGTTAACATCAAATACTGATGAGAAAAATCTTGCATATTCTCTGATGTTGGAAAATCTTATTGTCCCGGCCTCGCTGAGCACTGCTTCAGTTGACAATAACTCAGCTATACAGGTAGCTAAACACTCCCTCATTCGTCTGCAAAAAGTACTCCAAACTTTCTTTTAGCAGGGTTTGATGAGGTATGTGTAAAATTGAAAAACATAAAATACAGAAACACAATCACTTTACAGGAAGTTAAAAGATTACAAATTCAACACAAAATGTAGAATGCAGTCTTAAACTAACATAATTAAACAGAAGAAACGCATACTACTTACAGACGATGCCGTTTTAGGCTTAACTGAAAAGAAAGGCAGAGTGGCTTTGACCAGAGCACGTTTGACTAACTTCCTGGTTTGCCTTGTAATACATAGTGTCCCCACTAGATGACCTCATTTCACTCGCTTTCTCAACTGCTTTAAAATTAAACTGATAACAACACATTCCTTGTCTGGCATCCTTAAGAGATGCCACTATATTAAAGGTCAACACTAGATGGGGATAACAGAAGAATGAGTTCGGAGATTGGTCGGACGAAGGTCTTCACACTTTCTTGACATCCAACATTCCCATCCACTTTTCTCACCAATCCATCTTTGCTGGGATGCGTTTTCTCAATGATTCCCATTGGCCACTCATTGCGGTAGGCATTTAAGTCCTTCAGGAGAACCACATCTCCAATCTTGAGGTTTGGCTTCTTTGTAAGCCACTTTTGCCGGCCTTGTAAAGTGCAAAGGTACTCTTTTTGCCATCTTGACCAAAGGTTGTTAGCCAATACTTGCACTCTCTTCCACTGACTCTTAAAAATGTCTTTGTCCGAAAGGTTGTCCGGAACAGAAGGGGGCGCCCCTGTCTTCTGCATCAGAAGCATAGCTGGCGTTAAGACCAAAGGAGCTTCTGAGTCAGTGGAGACCGGTACAAGGGGTCTGGCATTGACTATAGCAGTGACTTCAGCCATAAAGGTAACTAAGACTTCGTGAGTGAGTTGGGAGTGCTTCCCATCTTGGAGTAAGGCATCTAAAATACGACGAGAAACTCCAATCATGCGGTCCCATGGGCCACCCATGTGAGAGGCATGGGGTGGGTTAAACTCCCAGGTACACTTCTGTTCAGTTAGATAATCCATGATTGTTGGATCAGTATCTTTTGGTGACAGCTTCAGCTCACCGCAGGCGCCGACAAAGTTGGTCCCTCTGTCAGACCTTAGTTGTTTTGCAGGTCCATGGATGGAAAAGAATCTCCGGAGAGCATTGATGAAGCTGGAAGCACTCATGGTCTCCACCACCTCAATGTGAATGGCTCAAGTGGACATACAAGTGAACAACACAGCCCATCTCTTGTTGTGTGCTTGACCACCTCGTGTGAGCCTTGCCACGACTTCCCAGGGACCAAAGACATCCAAGCCCACATTTGAGAAGGGGGTGGGGGTCCATTTTGAGCCTTTCTTCAGGTAAACTGGAAATTAGTTGCTGTTCACAGGATCTGCGTAGCTTCCTATAGTGAACACATTTGTGAATGCACTACTGATCAGTCGTTTGCCTCCAACAAGCCACCAGCCGCTTGCACGTATGGCTCCTTCTGTTAAATGTCTTCCCTGATGTCGCACCTTCTGATGATGATAGCGCACAAGCAGAGTTGCCACGTGATGTGTATTGGGGATTATAACAGGGTTTGTTTCATTGTTCTGGAGCTGAGACTGACATAGACGGCCTCCAACTCTTAGTATGCTCTCACTGTCTAAGAACGGATTGAGCTTGAGAATGTTGCTGTTCTTTGCCAGACTTTCATTCTTCTTCATGGCTACCACTTCCTGATGGTAACATTCTTTTTGCACTATGCGAATATTCAAACGTTCTGCACTGTCCATCTCGGATGGGGAGATATTATTACAGTAGTGCCAGCCCACACAGCCCTCGCAGCTTTTGTTAGAGAAGCTTTGAGCAATATGCATGAGTCTCGCAAATGCTTTCTGAAGAGATCTCCAACTGGAAAAGTCCTTAAAACGGACTGAGAAAGACTTTGGCTTTGGAACCTTTGGGACCACACTGGTTGTGTCTACTCTGATCTCAGTATCCTGGGCGAACAAATCTCCCTTGATCGGGTCTTGATGCTTGTCTGAAGTGTTGCACTCTGTTACTGACAAATACACAAAATCATCTTCTTTCATTGTAAATATAGCCTAAGACTACTTTACTATCCGTGAAGTATCGGACTGCATCCAACTTCAAGTCGATTTCATGAATGATGGCTTCCGCTACTTCCACCGCCAGTGTAGCAGCGCGGAGCTCTAACCGAGGAATGGATAACTCCTGTTGAGGGCTGAGCTTTGCTTTACCTAGGACAAATCCTACCTCATGATGACCATTTTCATAGGTAACTCTCAAATATGCAACAGTGGAAACTGCTCGGACTGATGCATCTGAGAAAACACAAAGCTAAATTGCTTTGGCTTGTGTCACTGGAAACTGGGCATATGTACATGGAATTTGCAAATCTTTAAGTACAGAAAGAGATTCCTGCCATCTTGCCCATTCTTCGTACTTAACTTGAGATAGTGGAGCATCCCACTCGACGTTCTCCACTGTAACGTCTCAGAGGATCATCCTTCCCTTGATGGTGACTGGAGCTAAAAAGCCCAAGGGATCAAATTAAGTGTTCACTGTGGACAACACACCACATCTCGTGAAGAGTTTTGGTTTCTTGGGAACCTTGAAAGTGAAAGTGTCAGTCATGATGTTCCAAATGACCCCTATACTATGTTGTACAGGTAGCTCGTCTGAAAATAAGTCCAAGTCTTTACTGTCCTTAGCTCTGTCTTCTACTGGGAAGTGATTGAGTACACTCAGGCTGTTAGATGTGATTTTATGCAAACGTAGATTACCAATAACTAACATTTCTTGGAGCTGTTTGACTGTTTCAATAGCTTCTATTTCAGACGTGAATGACAACAGAGCATCATCCATGTAGAAATGTCTCTCCATGAGTTTGGCTCATTTGCTGCCATAGAATGGCTCTAACTCCTGTACTGCTCTTCTGAGTCCATAAATTGCGTTCGCTGGGGACGGACTGTTTCCAAATAAATGGGCTCTCATTCGGTATTTGATCACCTCATTCTTTGGATTATTGTCCCAATACCAGAGAAAACGGAGCATGTCTCTACGGTCCTCTCAAACCACAAAGAAGTGGAACCTTTGCTCTATATCGGCTAACACACCGATAGGTCCTGTCCTGAATCTCAATAGGACTCCCAGGAGGCTGTTGTTGAGGTCTGGACCCTGCAACAGAATGTTGTTGAGGGAGACACCATCATGCTGAGCTGATGAATCAAATACAACGCGTATTTGATTGGGTTTCTGTGGATGATAAACTCCAAAGTTCGGAAGGTGCCATCGCTCTTTGCCCTCTTCAAGTGGTGGTGCAAGCTCGGCATGATTGTTGTCAAGTAGCCTTTGCATGAACTCAGAGAAGTGTCTTTTCATCTCAGGTTTCTTTTGAAAATTTCTCTCAAGTGAGACAAAGCATTTCATGGCATATTCTTGGTTATCAGGAAGTTTGGGTCGAGGATGCCTGAATGGTAAAGGAGCAACCCAACTATTAGATTCATCCTGGAAGAAGCTCTTCTCCATCATTTCCATGAATATCCTGTCTTCAATAGAGGGTGCCATCTGGTAATCATGGATTGTCCTTGAAAAAATCGATGGATCGTCAGAAATGTTTCCATAACTTTCTTTTATTCTGATTTTGTTCTCACATTCAAAGAATGTAGTTGGTCTTCCACAGTCAAGTACACAAGTCTTCATGCTGCTCACAGTTGGGGGTCCGTGAATGCTATTGATGCACACCTTCCCCACAATTACATAATTACCCAACCAAGGCGACGGTGGCACAGGAGTTAAGTGCTCGCCCCATAATCGGAAGGTTGCAGGTTTGAGCCCCGCTCAGTCTGTCGCTGTCGTTGTGTCCTTGGGCAAGACACTTAACCCACGTTGCCTGCTGGTGGTGGCCAGAGGGATCAGTGGCGCCAGTGCTCGGCAGCCTCGCCTCTGTCAGTGCACCCCAGGGCAGCTGTGGCTACATTGTAACTCTTCCCCACAAGTGTGTGAATGTGTGTGTGAATGGGTGAATGACTGATTGTGTTGTAAAGCGCCTTGAGGGGTTCCAGGACTCTAGAAGGCGCTATATCAAATACAGGCTATTTACCATTTATTTACCATTTAGGTCGAGTTTTTGTGCGAATGGTTCATTATTCCGACCATTCATCTGTTTACGCACCTTGTGCGCTGCGAGTAGATCTCTTCCGATCAGAATGAGAATCTCTGCCTTAGGATCCAGTGGGGGGATGTCTGACGCTATTCCCTTCAGATGTGTGTGGTGATGAGCAGCTTTTGGCGTTGGAATTTCCGTTCTGTTGTTGGGGAGATTGTCACATTCTATCAGCATTGGAAGCTGTTAAAAAGTTTCCTGGTCCAAAGATTCAATGACGTAACCATGAGCTCTTCTTCCATATGCCGTTGTGGAACCCATACAAGTTTTGATGTAAGGATCTGCGGCCTCTTGGATATTAAACATCTCAAAAAATTTGCTTCGGGCCAAAGAGAGATTGCTCTGGTCATCTATAACAGCATACATTCTCTTACTTTTTTTGCGCTCACCATGAGGCTAGACATTAACCAGAATAATTTTGGAGCATGATGTTCTGCTACTGTCTGAACCACAGACTTTCGTGCAGTTGGAGGAAACGTCATCTTTTGTCTCAACCTCCCCATCGTCCTCTGTGTGTGCTGGAGACTGAGATGAAACTTGAGTTGAGTTACTGGTATCCAGATGCATGGCGCTAATGTGTCTATTTCTTGCACATTCCACACATTTTATTGGAGCTTGACAGTACTTTGCTTGGTGGCTTATCAAAGCACAACACCTATAGCAGATCATATGTTCTTTTAGGAGTTTTTTGCGATCATCAAGAGGCATCTTCACAAATCCTCTACATTTACTCAGAGGATGGGGTTTGTTATGGATGGGGCACTGTTTTTCTGGATTTACCACAGTGTTTTCTTTCTTGGGAAACCCACTTATTTGGCCCCGCACAATATTTGTTTTATTGGCTGTGGCAGGTTGTCTGAGTGTTCCGGACCTTTCTTTCCTCTTTGTGGTGCTCATTAATGGAAGAAATTTGAAACTAGGATTGTTCCTTATTTCAGCTTCTCTGCGTACAAACTCTTTGAAGAAGGAAAATGATGGAAACAACACTTCATACTCTGTTTTACATTTGGAGCCTTGTGACATCCAACGCTCCTGAAGTTGGTATGGTAACTTCTCCACAATTGGTTGTACGCCCTTTGCCGTATCCAAATATGCCAATCCGCGTAACTGATCATCCTGTTTTGCTATCTCCAGCTCTTGGAGATCAGCAAGCTCCTGAAGCTTGTGAGTGTCTTTGGACTGAATTTTTGGAAAGGCTTCAACTCTGGAGAAGAGGGCATTTTCAATTGCCTCAGGGGAGCCGTACATTTTGTCAAGTCTCGACCATACTGCTTTTAACCCTATCATGGGCTGGTGTGCATTGACTGCCCTTATCCTCACTGCATGCTCACTTGAATCTCTACCAAGCCACTTCACCATCAGATAAATTTCCTCACTTGGTGTCAGTCCAAGTGGATTTATAACATTGATGAATGAAGCTCGCCAGACTTGGTAATGATCTGGAGTATCATCAAATTTAGCTAGACCTGCAGTTATGACTTGGCTCAGAGCTAAAAACCTTGCCAGATCCATTGTGTTGTTTTCTGGGCTTCCAGGTAAAGTTTGTGCAGCTGCTTGGTTCAGTGGTGAAGAATGGCAGTTTTTGACATCTTCTTTAACCAGATTAGGCATGGAGACAGACTGCTTAACATTATCTTCTGTCCTCTCCACAGTATGTATAGGAGGAGGAGCAAAATTATCCGACAAAGGATAGCAGGATAAGCTTGGGGGCGGAGCAGACATATCCCTCATGTGAACATACTGAATGACGATAGATGACTGATGTCTTACATAGTCCTCTGTCCTTTTCAGTGTTTATATGGTTAGGTTAAAGGAGTCTTCTGGTTTGTGGTAGCTTTCTGAGTCTATGTCTATGACTGCTGCCTCTAGTACAGCTGCCTCTGCATTTGCTGCATTAACTTCTTTTTGAAGGTTAAGTGCCCGTAGTGAAGCTTCAAGTTTTGTCTTTTTTGCGCTCACCATGAGGGTAGACATTAACTAGAATAATTTTGAATACTGGATGTTTGTCTCTTCTTTCACAAACTTAAGTTTAGCTTTGGCAGCTTCTGCCTTAGCTCTTGCTTTAGCTGCAGCAAGGCTGGCTGTGGAGCTTAAAGATGAGCATGATGATTTAGTGCGGCACTACGTGCAGAATGTGCGTCAAACATGTCTTTATTTGGGTGATTTGAGTCTGGCCCACTTGCCTTTGGTTCTTTGTCTTTGTTGTCCATGGTTCCCCATTTGTCCTTTTCCCTGAATTTCCTGCATGGAACATCTTTTTACTGTCCCGGCCTCGCTGAGCACTGCTTCGGTTGACAATAACTCAGCTATATGGGTAGCTAAACACTCCCTCATTCGTCTGCAAGAAGCACTTCAAAGTTTCTTTTAGCAGGGCTTAATGAGGTACATGTAAAACTGAAAAACATAAAATACAGAAACACAATCACATTACAGGAAGTTAAAAGATTACAAGTTCAACACAAAATGTAGAATGACATGATTAAACAGAAGAAATGCATACTACTTACAGACAACGCCGTTTTTGGCCCTGTCCACACGTAGCCAGGGATCTGCCAAAATGTAGCTATTTTTCTACGTTTTGGCCTGTCATCCACACGAAAACGGAGTTTTTTCACACGAAAACGGATCTTTTTAAAAACTCCGGCCAAAGTGAAGATCTGCGTTTTCTCCTTTTTGGGTGTCTGCGTGTGGACAGACAAAACCGGAGTTTTAAGATCCACAACGTCACTTTCCGCGACAAAAAAATGCTGACATCACGTGTGCGACCTGTGTTCACACCTATGGTTCACACTAGCCGGCAGCATGGAAGCCCTCAGAGCTGCGCTCGCTTTATCAATTGTCCAAGCGCTTTTTGCTTGTTTGTTTTTGCAAGCGGAATTACTGCTCCTTGCGGAAGACCACAGACAAAGGATGAGGTTAAGAGCGGGGGAAGTACTGCCGCCTACAGGTCTGGCATGTTCTTAACAACGTATTTATCCGGGTATGTGTGGACAGAGTTTTGTTTTAAAACGAGGTGGTGTGGATGCAAGTTTTTGGAGGGGGGATATTCGTTTTTAAAAAACCCCGGCTACGTGTGGACTAGGCCTTAGGCTTAACTGAAAAGAAAGGCAGTGTGGCACTGGCTTTGACCAGTGCACGTTTGACAAACTTCCTGGTTTGCCTTGTAATGCCTAGTGTCCCCACTAGATGACCTCGTTTCACTCTCTTTCTCAACTGCTTTAAAATTAAACTGATAACGTCACACCAACATACTTATATTTGCAACAACAAGATAAAGAGTTGTGGTTTAAGTCTTTTTGAAAGAAAGCGTTTAAAAACTTTGATTAAAGACTTGCTTTAACAAGAAACCATTTTTTCTTATTATTTTTTAAAACAATCAGTCATTCTGAGTGTAACATGCAGAGTGAATGTGAAAATAATGTTCTACCTGCTTTAGCTTCTGATAGAAAAAAATAGATGGAAATACGTTAAGTTCAGAAAAACCGGGCAGATTTTCATTACACTGTTATATAACGCCATCTTGACTTGTGACGAGAAAGGCTGTTGGTTTAGCATCCAGGAAATGGCAAAGAACGTCTCGACTATAGCATAAGCCAGTGGTTCCTAACCTGGGGGTCCCAACCCCCACAAGGGGACGCCAAAGCCTCTCAGTGGGTCGCCAGGACCTCTCCACTTTACGGGGTTAAAACTTCATTTATTACTTGTTTATAGCCTACATTTTGCTCACATTTTTTATGAGTGAAAAGTTTACTGATATTAAGACAGGAAATAATTAGAACAGAAAAAGTAACACACTTTTAAGAACATTTTGCTCAGCTCACTGTTTTATTTTCAAGTGTCAAAAGTTCATTAAAGATAGGACTGGTTGATTAATCACAGCGTTTACAGTAAATAATCTAGTATAAATGGTAATATACACATTTAAGTACATTTTGCTCAGTGTATTTTTTATGTGTCAAACTTTTATTGAAAGGAATGATTGATTTATCAGTGTTTACAAGAAACAATATGTTCAGAAAAGTAATACAAACTGTCAAGCGCATTATGCTCTGTTTGGTTTTGTTAATGACTTTGTTCTGTACTGGAGCCTACTATTACTGTTATGTATTGAATCAAAGCATATTAAAATGTGCTTGAACAATTTTATCATTTCTTAATACTGTTTGTACTGGAAGAGAGAATGGGAGGGGGTCGTCAAAAATTTTACTGGTAAAAACGGGGTCCCTTGGGAAAAAGGTTGGGAACCACTGGCATAAGCTAACTGTTAGCATTAGTTACTCCACCACAAAGCAGAGTTCCTTCAGGCTTGTGTAGAGATAAAACATCTATATTGCATGTCAGTTGCTGTTAGCCAATCACAGGCGAGATGTCTGAATATCAGGACGCTAAACTCAAAATCCTACTGTCTTCTCCCACTTTCTCCTCTGGCTGACCTCAAACAGAAGCATCTGAGTTTTTCTTCCCAAAGAATGACCTACAAGGCATTCATTTCTACTGGTGACCACTGCAAACGTATTAAAAATACAAGTTAGGGAAAATTCACATCAAAACAAGCTGGATTTAATGAAAAACAAAACCTGCAGAAAAGGCCTGGTGTTGCTTTTGGGGCTTTCTAACTGTGTCTGAATATAGATTGTGTTCAATAATAGTTGAGAAAGTTGAAGTTTTAAAAATTCCTCTACAAAAGTCCATATCTCATCATTTTCCTCATTTGAAGTTCACCTTCCTTTTGTCTCTTGAGTCCACCAACCCCCCTCAGAAGAGACACAAATTGTTCCTGCTGACTTCCAGGTTATATTTCCAGGACTGGATATGCTCAGTGACACAGATCAAAGCCCAAGCATCGCCAGAGCTGCATAATGAGGTGAATCTAATACCCGTATTGTAAATCTTGTCTTTAAGGTGAATTAATGCATGTCCTTGTTTAACAGAATATTTCTCTTATGTAGAGATAATGGGGTTTCAGTAATCCTTCATTACTGCATACAAATTTAAAGAGCAAGTCACCCCAAATAAACTTTTTTTTGCTGATAAACTATATAAATGAGTGTCTCATTGTGCTGTAGACATGGATAGACAATGACTTGTCACTTTAGTGCATCTTCTTCTTCTGTTTAATTTATATAGCATTTTCCACCACCCTCAATGGGGGCCCAAGGCGCTGGACAAGAAAAGTAACAAAGATCAAAGTAGCAAGTCATAAAAACATTAAAAGCAAAATAAGAACATAGACATTTGCGAGAACAATAAAATGCCAATGAGACTAAATTTAGATAAAAGAAAATTTAAATTATTTAGTTAAAAGAAAGCTAAGAACAAAAAATAAAAACCAGAAACCAAAAGCTTTAGGAGAAAGTCATCCTATAAAAATGAGTCTTCAACCTGCTTTTAAAGACTAGCAATGATGGGGACTGTTTGATTGTGAGTGGGAGCTGGTTACAGAGAGAGAATGCAAGGAGTTGAAAAGCCCGATCACCACGAGTCTTAAATCGGGTGCGAGGGACGATAAGCAATTTCTGTTTTACTTATATTTATTTATTTGCGTAATCATCATATTCTGGCCCATTCTGAAGAACATATGGAATGAAATCTTACTTTCCACAATAACAAAAAGATCCGTAGGCCCACAAGAGACTGCAAATGGTCATTTTTGTTTTTTTGCTTTAATTGAATAAACATGTCCTTTTATTCTTGTAACGTGAGGAAATATGGGTTTTCTATCACAAAGGTGGTGCTGGACGCAGCTAGGTGAAAGCTGGGTCATTGAGAACTTTCACCCACAGATTAAGTCCTGAACGCCAGCGAGTCTGGGAGGAAACCATAACATCAGCCACCTGCAGTCTACCAGAAGATGTGTTTACATGAGTTGTACCCAGACCAAGTCAAAACATAAAGTTTAAACTTCTTTTTCTTGATTTTAATGTTAAAATAACCATTATCATTTTGCTCATTATAAATGTGTTTAATCAAATGAATGGTTCTTATGCTTTGGGGTAATTATAATGGATTAATGAATCCACACTTAAGTAGATAATGTTGAATGTGTGGTACTGACCTTCACACTCAAGCACACAAACATTCACACACACCCACACACATCTTTCCCACAGTAAACTCCAGACACATTTGATGACGCACATGTTTTGCTTTGAGAAGAGAGGTTTTTGGTAAGTTTTCAGTTTTATGATTCAGTTCGTGTTGGACAACGAGAGAGAACAGACCTGAAAACCAAAGGGGGGGCAGAGCCTGTTGGCTCGTTCTTCCCCCCTTTCACGCTGTTTCTGCCAAGCCAGGCAGAATAGCTGAATCGCGACTTCTAACGAAGACTCATTACCGAGTCTTTTGATTTCTGAGTGAATTAACTTAAGAAAGCGCATCGATAAAACGCTCTACCATCCACGTGTACCGAGGGCAACTCTGGACCGGTTCCGTTCGACACCTATGTCTCCTGTCAGCCGCCGGTGTCATCTGGATGAACCACAACATCCTCCACAGCCCGGATCCGAAAGAGGGTCCACAAGAGTTCGGTGAGACAGAGCACGGTTTTTAGCGTTTGATGCAGTTCTCTGATAAGACCTAAGTTTATCCAAACCATCACTTCACTCAGACACCTGTTTCTTCTTGAAGCAAAATCAGACTCACACACGCATTCATGTCACAACATTCTCAATCTTCATAAATTCACCAGAAGGTCTATTTGAGCAAGAACAGCATATAAACTGTTAAAAGATTGTCCCACAAAGTTGCCAATGTGATTGTTATTTCCTGTTTGTCAATTTTCAAAATCATTAGTTTAATTTGAAGAATTAAAACTTTTAATCCTTCAAACTTGTTTCCTCATTGAACTGAAAAACAGACACTCAGATATTATCGGCAGTTTATGGATGAAAACAACCTTTGAGTCTTCTGAACAATATAAAATTTGGTTATTGATTTATTAAAATTAATATTCCGAATTAATACGTAGCATGGTTTCTCTTTCATAAAAGAGCATAAATCCATAACGCTACATTTAATGGCGAGCGTATCCAGTCTTCTATATCTGCGATATGTCTGATTTCTTACATCTAAAAGCTACAAACAACGCTTTTCTCTGTGTTTCACTTTGATGTCTTATTTTGAACTTAACCGGAAATTGTTCCGCTGAAGTCACTCTTCCGGGAGGCGTCCTGGTGGAAACTTGACCGGGAAGATCTCCGATCTCAAATTGACCGCAAATTACAGACCTAACTTTGATTTATCCCATCTTCGCCTTCGGAGCGAACGTGTGAGTTGTGCTTTTGACTAAATTCTGTCCATTTTGACGCGCCGCCGCGTCTCTAATCTACCCTCAGGTCGGAAAGCTACGTTTCCGCTCTGACCATTGCTGGGTGAGCTACCGTGAGCAGCTTATCCTCAGTTCCTAAAATTAACACTAAATTCTCCGAACCTCAGAACCGAGACTAAATTCTCGGACAACTTTCGTCTCAGTGTGTTGACACTGTGGGCGAGCTATTGTGGAAAATATCTCCATTGCATGGGCGACTTATAGAAACAATCTGAACGGAATGCCCGTAGGCACCTACTGTTGCTTGATTGCACGGTAAACGTCGTAAGCCGGGTTATGGCCGTCACGCGTTACTGCATTCAGATTGCGTACGTTTTTTGAAGTCCGTATTACAAGCGGGGCGAGACGCCTACTTGTTAATCGGGAAAATTTAAGTCTGGTCGCTACAGACAAAGAACGCTAGACCTGGCCGGAGAGCTAAGCTAGCACCACAGTTAGACAAAAAGGGAACGCGTCCCGTTAGATTGTCATACCATTTCTGACACAGTTAGTCTGTGTCCTCACAAAACCCGCATTGGCGGTGATTCTTGTAAATCGCTACGGTGTGTAGAATCTACATTTTGCTACGTTTGTCCGTCTGATAGCATCTCGGCAGCGTAGGGTTTATTATTTTTTTTATTATTTTTATTTTGGACCGGTGATCGGGTCGGCTTTCACAGCCTCCATCGCTCGGATCCATCCCTTTTTCTTCCATCTTGTGAAGTTGTGTGTATTCATTTCTCTATCAACGATTCCTTGTTTTACCCTGTGTCATAAAGTTAAGTAGGCTACGGACAGTCCTCGTTTGTGTGAGACATATTAAGGAATCTGCCCGGAGTTTTACGTCGGCTCAGAAGGTAAAAACGCGAGTTGCTCTGAACTTAATGGGAGATGGACGAGACACGACAAAATCTTTCTTGCACTGTTACACCTGGTGTAAGGTTCTCTGACGTTCTGCTTCCAGAACATGCCAAGACGCAGGAGACTGCTCACCGGCCGAGCATCGCTGGTCCCTCCGCCCGCCCGAACGGGCCCGTTTTAGGCGGGTGCCGCCGGTCGGGAGCAGTGGGGACTAGTGGCTGCGGTTCGGTGCCAGCTGCACTGGGTCGGAGGTGGTTCTGGTCTGCAATTCATGACGTGAATTCATGCAACATGCTGTTTACAGTCATAATGCTTTTTCTTTACTTTTATTTCTTCCAGGGGGTCAAAAACCCACCATCAACATCAAGGTTTGAAATAAACAACACTTTCTCTGCTACTTTTAAGCTGAATGAATCTCTTGAGCCTATGGTTAACCTCTCTGACAAACAGGTTGTGCTTAACCCTTTGGTTCCTAATGCTTCTCCTCTGTCATCCATGTTAAAGGCTGAACATCCCTCCAGCATGGGTGTGAAATCTTCAGGCTGTGACCCACCGCTTCAGTCAGAGGTCTGTTTTACTCGTCAGTCCGCCTCATGCACAAACCAGCTTCTTTATCGGGGCGTGATGGGAACGTCAGCCGCCGTGAAACACTTGTGGTCTCCGGACGGAGCTACCATGCCATTTAAGGGGTTTGTGCCCGGACATCTTGACCTTTATGTGAATGACCTTGTCACTTTTCAGTTTGTGACCTCTGCTAATACGGTGGCCAATTCTTTTCTCCTTTCACAGGGGTGTGACTTAGTCTCTGGCCTCTGTGCTCTCTTTCCTGTGATTTCTCTTACAGGTGACCACGACGACACAGAAAACCCTGCGGTTTCCAGCAGTCCTGTGGTCAGTGGCGATATTAAAGGTGGCTCGGTGGTTGCTGCGCACACCTCTCTCACGGGCTCGGGAAGGCAACCCGGCCCGGGAGGTGTAGGTGCGTGCAGTGATGCTCTGCTTGGGGCCCCTCCTGACAAAGGGGGGGGTGCTGAGTGGCTCTGAGTTTTCCGTTGCGGACTTCAACCGGTTCGGGGGAACGCCTCCTCCGAGCGGGCGGGTCATTGCAGAAATCGACACTGACCTTCCACCAATTCAGCTGACGACATTGACCTCCGACCCGGAGTTAGGTGCTGCACCTTCTACGGGGCGGAGTTCTAGTCAGTCTGTAAATACTCTGGTTAAACCGGGTTTTTCTGATTCAGTGTGGGAACCTCCATCATTCTTGGGAATAAAGTATTCTTGGCTTCAGTTTTCAGGACAGACCATGTTCCTAAAGCTAGCGACATGTCTGTATCTGATTCTAAACATGGCTAGGTTTGCTTTGACACCCGTGACACAACCATCCTTGGATCACTCCTTTTCAGAACCTCCAAGTCCAACACCTCCAGGTCTTTGGACATCTGAACACCTACTCTTTCAGCACGATTCAGGTGACGCTGTGCATCTTCTTGGTAATAGGGCTTGTAAGAGCTTAAGAACTGTTTGTTATGCTTCTCCTGTCTCACAGACATGGCATAGGTTTGAGCAACAAAAGGGGGGTGGAGAGCCTCCTCCTGCTTTGCGAGCATCATTTTCGCATTTCCAGTTCAATACCATTTCTGATCACAACAAAGTCGCCTCAGATAAGCTGCAACCCAACTTTGAGCAGGTAAAATCAGGTTCTGATCTAACAGCTAAACCATCAGCTTCACTCCAGTTCCGGACGGAACCCTCAGGTAAATTCAAACACGTTTCCCTGTGGGTTCGTAACACAAGATACAAACAGTTTGATAACCAAATCGCTTATGAGCCTGCTCCCACAGATACGTCCAAACTCGTGTCTCTGTGGGTCCGCAATACCAGATTCAAAACTCTGTTCTGACCGGATTCTTTTCCACTGATTGGTGGACCGTTACAAATTCTCTCGTTTGTGGGATGAATTTTTAACAAATGTGATATCCTTTGGTTTTTTTTTTTTCAGGTTACCTGCCTCCAGTCAGGGTCCTGTTACTAACTCACATCTTTAGGGATTACTAACCTACTGATTTACATTTTTAGGACTGATTTACATCTCTATCTTTTTATTAGTGCTTTGTGTAGCATGATTATATTTGATTACAAGGTTAATTTTATTTTGTTACTATTTCCCTTAGAAGGGCCACAAGCCAGTTTGCCCTTCATTTTCATGATTATTTCCTTTATATATATGCCTTTAATTAGTGCAGTCTGCTGAGTTTCACATATCAGTGAGGATTTGCTTTCTTTTATTTGTGTTTTCTCTGCATCACGTTTTTACATGACATGTAGAGCAGGGTGCAGAACATTTCTTCTTTAGATAATTCACAGAAGGCATCCACATTTTCCCAGAGGCACCCATAGATAGGTTTTGATTGATTTCTTTGTTTTGCATCAAATGCTATCTATCGTGTGGGCTGTCTCACTTTGTCTCCTTCTCCGAGCTCGTATGGACTACATCCCATCAGAGGGGCCGTCTTCACCATCCTTCAACTGGTTTTCTGTCGCATGGGGCTTCGGTCGTGGTTCGAGATGGGTCGAGGTCATCACTGGACTTCGCCTGGACTACGCCTGAGGAATACATCACCTGCCCAGCTCCGTGTGGCACACGAGCTGCTTATCCTTTGCATACCTTTGCATTATTGCTGATGAAATTAACTGCTATTGAAATAGCTCTGCTTTCAAGATTTCCTAAGTGGATTACTTTACAATGATTGCAACAGTTTTGGCCTTAATCATCTGATCAGGATAGACTCCCTTCTACACGAGTCCTGTGGTGACACTTCATCGTTCCTGCCTTCATCTGGGATGTCTACCTTCACGAGTACATCACGTTATTGTGTTTGTAACGGCAGGTGGCCTGTGCTTGACCACCATGTCGTCACAAAAAGGGGGGGTATGTAACGTGAGGAAATATGGGTTTTCTATCACAAAGGTGGTGCTGGACGCAGCTAGGTGAAAGCTGGGTCATTGAGAACTTTCACCCACAGATTAAGTCCTGAACGCCAGCGAGTCTGGGAGGAAACCATAACATCAGCCACCTGCAGTCTACCAGAAGATGTGTTTACATGAGTTGTACCCAGACCAAGTCAAAACATAAAGTTTAAACTTCTTTTTCTTGATTTTAATGTTAAAATAACCATTATCATTTTGCTCATTATAAATGTGTTTAATCAAATGAATGGTTCTTATGCTTTGGGGTAATTATAATGGATTAATGAATCCACACTTAAGTAGATAATGTTGAATGTTTGGTACTGACCTTCACACTCAAGCACACAAACATTCACACACACCCACACACACCTTCCCACAGTAAAATCCAGACACATTTGATGACGTACATGTTTTGCTTTGAGAAGAGAGGTTTTTGGTAAGTTTTCAGTTTTATGATTCAGTTCGTGTTGGACAACGAGAAAGAACAGACCTGAAAACCAAAGGGGGGGCAGAGCCTGTTGGCTCGTTCTTCCCCCCTTTCAAGCTGTTTCTGCCAAGCCAGGCAGAATAGCTGAATCGCGACTTCTAACGAAGACTCATTACCGAGTCTTTTGATTTCTGAGTGAATTAACTTAAGAAAGCGCATCGATAAAACGCTCTACCATCCACGTGTACCGAGGGCAACTCTGGACCGGTTCCGTTCGACACCTACGTCTCCTGTCAGCCGCCGGTGTCATCTGGATGAACCACAACATCCTCCACGGCCCGGATCCGAAAGAGGGTCCACAAGAGTTCGGTGAGACAGAGCACGGTTTTTAGCGTTTGATGCAGTTCTCTGATAAGACCTAAGTTTATCCAAACCATCACTTCACTCAGACACCTGTTTCTTCTTGAAGCAAAATCAGACTCACACACGCATTCATGTCACAACATTCTCAATCTTCATAAATTCACCAGAAGGTCTATTTGAGCAAGAACAGCATATAAACTGTTAAAAGATTGTCCCACAAAGTTGCCAATGTGATTGTTATTTCCTGTTTGTCAATTTTCAAAATCATTAGTTTAATTTGAAGAATTAAAACTTTTAATCCTTCAAACTTGTTTCCTCATTGAACTGAAAAACAGACACTCAGATATTATCGGCAGTTTATGGATGAAAACAACCTTTGAGTCTTCTGAACAATATAAAATTTGGTTATTGATTTATTAAAATTAATATTCCGAATTAATACGTAGCATGGTTTCTCTTTCATAAAAGAGCATAAATCCATAACGCTACATTCTCATATTTGTGTTATATCCATTTTATTTGGTCAGCAAATATTCATTTGGTATTAGTTTAAATAAAGTGACAAAAAATCTCAATTTTGATGTCAAAAGTATTATCAACTCTTTGTCAGTTAAAGAGGTCCTTCACTGAAAAACCATTTTTTTTTTACTTATTATTTTTGAGTTTTCATGCAGGCCTAACATGAAAATAATCTCCTACACCTATCTCCTGCATTAGCTTCTGATAGAAAATAGACGATGAAACTCTCGGATTAGAAAAGCCTGACAGATCTGTCAAGCTGTTGCTTGGACTCAACCATTTTGGCTCTCAACGGTGAAGGCTGCTGTTGATTTACTGTCTAGAAAACAGCAGAGAATGTCTTGACTAGAAGAAGCTAACTGTTAGCGTTAGCAACTCCACCACACAGCAGAACTCCTTCAGGCTTGTGTTTTTTTGTGTAGATTAAACATCAACGTGGCAGAAGTCAGTGGTAGAGTCATGTTGGTGTTATCCAATCAGAGGTGAGATATCCAAATATCAGGAAATAGGACTCCAAATCCTGTTGTCTGAAGTTTCTCATTCAGTGTAATTCTCCATGCTGAAACAAGTGCATCTGAGCTTTTTTCCCCACCGAGTATGTCTTACAAGGCATTAATTCCTTCTAGAGACCACTATATGAGTGAAGGACCTGTTTAAAAAGAAAAATCTAATCAAAAACATCTAATGGATTTAATCTCTGATTAAAAAACACTCAAGTCATGTATAAAACTAAGGGGTTTACATTTCATCCCACATTTAATATTTACAGCCCTCTTATTGGACTCTGGCTTTAATATGGTTGGCTGAAATCACCAAGCTGGTGGAATAAACAGCTTTTTGGGAGGTCTGTCACTTTAATTAACAGTGAGGGTGAGCTTGACAGCTGTGATGGTAACAGGCGAGCCAATCACAGGTGCTGTGTGTGGCACAGAGGGGAATGTCAGCAAGTGTTTGACAGAGGAAACCGTGAACAGAAATAAGTTGACAGGTGGCCTGATCCAAAGCCTGGCTGACAAAACGAGTCTGCCTCTGGGAGCTCCACAGAAACAAGGCGGTGTTAATGAAAATGGCAGCGTATAAATGTGTCACACATAAAAAATCCCCACGTTCCTGCAGTAAAAATGGAAATATATCCATACAAATGGCAATTTTTGACTGCTGTGAATAGAAATGTTTTTATAACTAGAGTAGATAACACTTAAAGAACAGATTCAGATCAGAATTAGTTTGATTCAGTCAACTTTATTACTGTCTGGACATTTAAGACGACATTAACATATTTAGAGTTTTTCTGTAAAATAAATAAATTAAAAATAAAACAAAGTCAGCATTAATGTTTCTAATGACCTTTTTGATCCGATGTTCTCTGAATAGCTGGGTGTCAGCGGGAGCTGCTCTAAATACCTCAAAACATCCAGGAAGAAGCTGATGCCTCCAGGTGCAACAACACAACCGACGACGCAAGCAGGAAAATACTCAAAGAATTCCTCTTTTTCTGAAGGACAGACTTTTGTAGCAGACTTAGGGTCAGATGCCAATCAGTGTATCGTTTATATTCTTTGGTGGAGGTTTCAGTGGAAATATATTTCAGTCTAAAATGAAATTTCTGTATTTTCAGGGATGATCTTGATTGTTTCTTTCTAGAGATTATACTTGCTTGCGGACACGTGTTTATCATGGCTCCCTCGTGTAACTTGTGTTCGTTTGAAGCATCGTTTGGGCATGTCCTCTGAAATAAATGCAATGTGTTCACAAGCTGCAACATGTAAGTAACCAGCAGGAGGAGGGGTCTCAAATTGGCGTGCGAGACATAATCTTCATTGTCACGCCGTGTCCAGTTTACAGGTCTACTTACCATCTGCAATACCGCTGTTGTCTTTCTTCTGTCGTGATCTCAAAATTAACCAGCTGCTGATCTCTTTTATTGTTGCCATATTTGTTTTGTTTGTACCAAACAAATCCTGTTCTCCATCCGGTCTGAGTTCTCTAGTGTGCCCCCTAGCGGAGTATTCCAGTACTTAATGCAACGCAGCAGCCTGCTGCCTATGTCAGTGTGTGATTAAAAAGCAGGTATGTTCCAAGCCTTAAGCCTGATTTATGCTTCTCCGTCTGCGTCAGTGCGGAGACACGCAACGCCATTATCCGTCCTTGCGTAGGGCTCCGGCAGGCACGCAAGTACGTGCGGAGTCGAGCCTACATTTTTAAACATCCGTCGAACGAGACGGATTACGCAAGCTTGTGATTAGTCAGGCTGTTGTTTACAGCGCCGCCATTGCAAAGAGAGCTGAGGATAACTAGCGGCAGACATGGAGAAGCTTGAAGAATACCTCACGAAAAAACTCTAAAAATATGAATGTTTCAACCTCCCGTGACTGGAGGAGTGAAAAGATGCGCAGCAAGCGTTTTATTAGTGGACGGAAATGACAGGAAATGTGGGTTTAGAGGTGGGGAGCGCATGAAGCGGTGGGAGAATGAGACAAATATGTCCGTGTTAAAAGTCTCTTATATACACATAAAACACAATATAAATACACAATCTTGGACCGATACATGACAGGATACCACAGAACTGCGCTATGCCCTCTGTGGTCCTGCCAGGCAATTGCTTTGCAACACTCTCCAGGAGACGGAGAAGTAAAAGAGCAGAACGCTTCTGTCAATCCGTGCGTGTCTGTCCCTTGCGGAGCTGACGGAGAAGCATAAACCAGGCTTTAGTGTCACAAAACGTACGCAAACCATGTAGCAGGCATTATGGTTAATTGGTTTGTTTCCACCAGCAGCAAAGTGGTGTGTTTTGGATGCGTCCCAGAAGCATAGCGTTGCGTCGCTGCAGTAAATTTACACTTTGGGTCTTTTTTTTTTTTTTAACACGCTATGGTTCAAGAATTTCTTCAGCCAAATATGTCATTACCAGCTAAACCTCCTTAGCTGAGGTAAAATGGACATAAAATAAACCACAGATCTTTTGGATAAATGCTGCCATCTTTCTCCTTGCTTGTTATCACGTGAACTGGTTAAACCATGCGTGATCTTGCAATTTTCAGTGGCTTGTGATCCTGAGGGATCAGCTGCTTGGAACTATTTTGCTGCCGATTCACGTCTGAAAAGCTCCCTGTGGGAAGGGACACGCCACAGAGCTCCGTGGGAAAACCCCAGAACCCTATTATGTCATACATACGGTGGAAAAGCTGGGTTCGTGTTTATTTTTGTCTGTTTTGGAGCATGGTTTGTGGTGCATTTGGTGTTTTAGGTCAGAGTAACGATCTGATGCTAACGTGGTGCATTGTAAAAAACCACAACCAAACTAACTTGAGACTTTTAACAAATTTGAGGTTTGAGGTGTTTTAGAACATATACATTTGCTCCTAAATGAATTTCTTTGTGAGCACCATTTAGTTAGGACACATCATGAGAGATTCTTGCTGACTTTTCAAAGTGAAATTGTTCTGTCTGCGGTCCAGGTAAGCAGAGGTGTGACCAAGTCACTGCTTTGCAAGTCACAAGTAAGTCACAAGTCTTTCCAGTTAAGTCTCGAATCAAGTCCAAGTCAAAGACAACCGAGTCCAAGTCGAGTCCAAAGTCAATGATCTGGAAGTCCAAGTCAAGTCCAAGTCCTTATCTTAGATCTTTCAAGTCATAATGAAGTCATCTGTCTAACTTCAATTTAATGACGATGATAATAAATAAATCCCAGAAATAAAGCTTCTTAAAGCTTCATTAATTTGCTCAAACAAGCAGAAAGAGCAACTGAAACTGATTATAAACAAAGTGCTGCTGCATTTAGCAGAACAAGATCAAACCCAGAACAAAGAATGATTTATGATTTTTGTCCATGTTGGGTCACTTTCGTGCTAAAATATCAAATATGCTCAAGTCATCATCAAGTCAACAGATGCAAGTCAATTCAAGTCATTCGCGTTCAAGTTCAAGTTAAGTAGTAAGTTTTTATAGATTTTATCAAGTCAAGTCAGAAGTCATTAACTCATTCACTGCCAGCGTTTCTCACCTGTTTTACTGTTTTTTTAAGAGTAACAGAACTTTGTGCGCTAGGATGATGTCAACACTAAAACAACCAAAACAAAGCATAGACTCACCTCTTACATCAGGAAAAATCTGCACATTTCGAGCTTTAGCCATTCTTTCATAATCCGTTGTCCAATTGTGATCGGCGGAAGCTTTTCCGGTTGGCGCTTCACTTTTTTACAGCAGCGGCCCAAAATGATCTCCTAACACATGGAAATTCTGTTTCCTGATCACGTGACGTGTGACGTATGCAGATGAAGATCAGCTTTAGAACTGAGATGTTTGTTCTCACGGTGCGGGGGCTCGTTCTGACGCCCACACATTAAAAACATGCAAATGTCGACTTTAGTCGTCATTGGCAGTGAATGAGTTAAAATAATAAAACAAGTCCAAGTCACGTGACTTGAGTCCACACTTCTGCAGGTAAGGTACTGTCTACTCACCGCTAGAGCTGCCACAGACGACTATTTGAATAGTCAACCAACTGCCGTTTTTATTGACGATTAGTCCACTAATCGTGTCACACATTAAGTATAGCTTATTGCACCAGGATGATCACTAGCTTCTAGTTTGAAGTGTGATCAGTTATGAGCCATCTAGAAGGAAAGAAAGAAAATTATCTTTTATTTAGTGCCTCTCAAGATAAAAATCACAAGGTGCTTCACAAAAACAAAACATTTAAATAGAAAAAAGATTTTAAAAATGATTAGAAACATGTTTAAATGAGGAAAAAATAGTGATAAAAATGTAAGAAAAGGGAGAGAGAAAATGTTGCTACACCCATGAATACCAGTAGCTCACTGTTGATATTAGCAGCCATAGATCAATATATAGATGTCGGTTAGCAGCTAACAAGAGGTAATTAGCTTACAGAGGAGACTCTTCATTCTCTGCCCTGACGTGCTTCCTTTGAAGGTGCTCATGCATTGCTGATGTTCTCCTGTGAAATGAGATTTTCACTTTGTGGATTTTGTATGATACGTGCTTCTGTTTTGTCTTTGTAAAGTGCTCCCACACTTTTGCGCAATGTTGCCGTCTCGCCATGATGTCTTCTTTCTCCGGTGATTCTGATTTGAAAGCGGTTCTGGGTGGCCACTACTGCGCATGTGCCTCGAGCTGAAAGGCAGAAGGCAGCCGCTTGAGGCGTGGGGGCAGGCGAGACTTTAAAAAATGCTCATAAAATAAACAGCATTAACTGTTAAATTTATAGTTGACTGTTTTGTTTGTCGACGTCGTCGTGACAAATCGACTGATCGAGGCAGCACTACTGACATCTACACAACAGAAACCAACTTTGAAAAATACTTTAAAGGTTTTTCATTGTGCTATTTTAAACCTTTGCGATTAAAGGTACACAGGATATGATCAAATATTACCGTTGGCACTAATGAGATGTCATATATCTTAAATATGAGTTATTTTAATCAGCCTTCTCCAAAAAGTGGATTTTAATATGATATGGCCCCTTTAATGCAATTCTGCTCCTAAACCATGTTCTTTTGACCTAATCTTACATAAAAGATTTCTTGTTTGTATTTAACTCATAGTATTATTAATAGATTTTATTTCTTTAAAGGTCATAGGTCAAATACAGAGAGTATAAACACACAAATGACTAACAAATCTAAAAAAACAGACACACATACACTGTAAAAAAAGTCCAGTGAATTTAAAAAAGTAAAGAAACCAGTTGCAATGCAATTTTAAGTTCAGTCAACTTTTTAAGTGCTTGCTTTTCTGTATTGACTTAACATTTTGCAAGTTAAAACGTTCAACTGACTTAAAACTTCAAACTCTCCACACAAATTGCACGTTGGATTTTTAACAGTGTAGTTTTGAAGTTAAGGCTTGTGTTTGTTTTGTGGGTGCGTTCCTATTCCTGCCCAATGTTGTTGGCCCGTTTCAGCGTGGATGTTCTCGGTGTCAGCTAAGTTTCCACTGTATGAGGAGCTCGGCGTGTCTGAGCCCGTTTCCTAAGCCTGCCAATCTGACACACATAAAGGTGCTGCACATCCAGGCTTTGTGTCAAGGATTAGGAAAGCGCATACTCTGCAGCCACAAAGAGACGCGCTGAAAACTTCTGCTTCCGTTTCCCACAAACCCGTCGAGTTGAAACAGCCGGTAAATTCCCGACGAGTCTGCCACGGGATCTCCAGACGTGCAGTGAAAGTATCAGCAGCTGAAAACCTCCCGACAGAAAATGCTTTAAGAGGATCATCTGAATGTGGGGAAATAATTTAACTAGCTTGACAGGTTAGGGACGTTTTACAGCGCAGTAGAAAAGGTGCCCACTCATTTCTGGCTGGTTTTTGACCAAAGAACAGCATGAGCCATCAAGTGCAATTAGCGTAGCGCACTTAGGCTACAAGCAAGCAGCTCAGAGAGCCAAAGTGAGAGCAGCAGGGAAGGATTAAAAGCCTCTGGAGCAAAGCAGCTAGTTTATAAAAAAATAATACAGGAATGGGTTAAATATTTGGAGTCTTTATTCTGAATCCAACCATCTTTTGGAACTGATTAGTGTTTTAGTCTCACTCTTTGTTTTCTCAAAGCTTTCTTTTACTCGCTAAATAAACAGTTTTATGGAAGATGCTTTATCCTTTGTTTGATAATATATCAATCTCTGATGTGTGTTTGGAAGAAACGTTCAAGGAAAAAAAGGAAAACAGGACATGAAAGAACAGATTAGGCAAGAATAAAGCCTGCTGTTGTTTCTGCTTGCAGGACTGTCAATATAATGGATGATTTTTTATTGTCTGCACTAAATAAACCTTTCTTTCTTGTGCGTTTGCTTTCGTTAATTCTAATAAAAGCATGAATCTAGCTGCATGGATGTCAGCGTTGCTGTTGCTTCTCTGTGAGCCCTATTTGTGCTCATCTCTGGGTTCCTCAGCCCCCTTTTTTCATGCATCCTTCATGCTTTCCATCTCAGTTTTCTGCGTCTGTTTTCATTTAAACCGTTTGCCTGTGCAGATCCAATCGGACGCTTGAGATTCTTTCAGGTTTTTTTTCTTTCTTACTTCACATCGTTGTGTGAAAGAGAAGGTTTGACAGTTGTTGTGTGAAACTAAAGCTTAGGTTCTTTGTCAGGCGGCTTCACTCGGGCAGAAGACTCTCAGGTGTAAAATAGGAGGCTTTTGGGTAATGAAAGGAGAAAATATATATGGTGGGGAAAAGAGTGCACAAGCAAAAAGATGAGGAGACAAAAGCCGAGGGGAGAAGCTATTTTTGCAGTGAGATCCTTTAGGGATTTTAGAGGGCGCAGGTCATAAACGAGGATTTTGAGAAATGCTTCACTAAAAAAAGATGCACCATTCCTGCACAGCTCTTTCTGCAGCTGCCTTAACTTAGCTATGGTTTTGACTTTAAATAGTCGGACAAGCACAGGTGTCTTAACAAGGGCTGCATTCCACTTCTGCGCCTGTGCAAACTGGTAAGACATGCAAAAGCAGATCTTGTTGATGTGAGGTCCTTTTCCTCAGCTGCTTAGTTTCATTTTCTTCTTTGTTTTACTTACATAAATGAGAAAAGATTTTGAACTTTTCTCTTTTAGTTCGAAGACGACTGTCACACCATTCAAGTGTGTTATTCATTTGTTCAGTAGAGGGAACACACACATACTGAGAGCTGTATTCTTTTACCAAAATGGGTGTTTTGTAGGAAAAAAAATACCCCAATGACTAGAAATATGTGCTAGCTCTAAGTGCAAAAGATTTGGATTTTAAAAACACATTTTTGTGTTGTCTGCAGGAGATTTTTGCATCAGAAACATCTGATTTTAGGAAGTGTGAATCCTCTGTATCAATCTGCTGGCGTGACTGCTAAAACCAGTTTATCATTTTATTGGGCTAATTGGTTTTTAGAAATCTTTTTGCACTTGTGTTGATGCGTGGTTGTCTGAGGGGCTTTGGTGGTGCTAAAATGGAGCATTAGTTCAACGTGGATGCATGCTTGAGGACAGGGGACAGCACTTGTTTGGGCTCAGTTTGTCCTGCAACAGAACAATAATCTGTGAACATCTATAGGTTTGTAATATTGAAATAACCTCTTGGTGACACCTTTACTTTAAATAGAGAATCATTAAATACTTTAAAATAAAAATGTTCTCTCTCTTTTACACAAGACACTTCTCCTCTAATCAGTTCCAATATAATTGCAATCAGCACAGGGGGGCTGGGTCGTATTGCTGCTCTGACAATCATCATTTGATGCTTAAACTGTGTGACCCTTCTGGCCTTCACGGAGCCTGCAGCACATTAAATGTTCATCAGTTTCTAACGAGCTCCAACGGAGCCTTGCCTGCTGTTCCAGAGGTGGTGGATCTGAGTAAAGGTTGGAAATTCTGGGATGAAAACAGAAAAACTCTGAATCAAAGATATCTTTCACGGTGGACCAAAGACATTAGTTCTGACTAAAAGCTAAAGGCTAATCCAAATCCCTAAGTGGATTATACTTAAATCAGCTCCAAAAACATAAAAAACTGTGCAAACACTATTTTATAAATCTTTACACTACTATGATTTTGCGATGCACAGTAATTTGTGGGAAATTCTTCAGCTTTTAGTTACCTACTTCTAAGTGCAAACAGCACCAGCAGCCACATTTATGCCGAAATAATTATGAAATGTAAATCTTTATGTTGCAATGGTTCAAATATTGGAGTTAGTGAACAGTTTTGACATTTTGAAGGTTGGAGTTGTTTTAAGACAGAAAATATGCTTTGGAGTTTGGTTAATTCCGACTATTATTAGCTCATACTACTATTAATACAAATAGCAGCATTTTATGACTGCATTTTACAATATTTCTGCTGGATATCTAAGTAATATAAATGAAATATGGAGGATATTTAATTTAAATGAGTACCTAGGCTCTTATTTTGGTTGATAGTTACATTTGAATTGCCTCAGGCCTTATTTGCTTCTGTGATTGAATTCAGCATTTAAGAAAATCAATCATGTCCTTTCTTTCCTGACACATGATAATTATTACTTGTCTTTGCTAACTCCCAAAATGCTGTCCAGACTTTGTGTTCATCCCACTGCATTTGTCTTTGTCTCAATCTACCCATTTGTTGCTTTTTTTGTTTGTCTTTTCTTGGATTTTGGCATCTTTTGTGTCCCACTGATACATCTGACTGGTTTCCCACCCTGCAAGATTTTGTATCTCAAGAAATAAAAATATCTCTCTTTCATGTTTTGTTTTCTTCCTGATGATTTGCTTTCTTTTTTCTTTTAAGCTTCTTTTCAGGTCTCAGCTAAAATCTGCAAGTTCACCTTAAAATCACAACTAATTTGCATCTTTGTCCTTTCAGCAAACCCACATTTGGATAAAAATGGAAATCTACCTACTTCAGTTACAATTGTGCTGAAACATGCTAATATGAGGTAAGTGGATGCATCAAGAGCCCTTTATAGATGTGTCATGAAAGATGCTTCTTACTCGTTTCTTCAACAGGACTTAATAAAGGCACAACACAAGTGTGGGGTTGATGCTGCTTTTGGCTGCAGGCTGCAAGATGAAAACTGAAATTAGATGTCTCTAAAATGCCTAGATGCTGCACATAAGCTATTATTTTCACCTGAAGGGTACAAAAGATGAGCTCTGAGGCACTATGCTTCCAGCCCAGTGCACTGATCTCATTAAAATAAATGAAGAAACTGGTATTTTCTTGCAGGAATAATAATAATCAGTGAAAAATGGAGCCTGAAGCTGTGGAATCCAGTTTGAGCTCATCCAAGCAGGGTTTGGTTTTCTGCTCAGGTCTCGCCGCGCTGCTGGTGGTTTAATAAATCAGATTAATGGTTCTTATCACTGATAAAACATAAAAGCAGAGGCTGATTCAGACCAAAACCCAAGTCTCAAGTCATTCCACTTACATCTTAAATTTTACTTTTTACTATTTCACATAATCGTCATTTTTTTAAATGTTTTATTTATTTATTTTTTGCTAAAACTGTTATTAATGCACTCAGCCCTCTCATTAGTACCAGCTTCCAGGGTAGCAAGGAGCTGATGTCCATCTCCATCTGGGTGAAATGTGGGTATGTCCCGGGGAAGGCATCCATCAGGTCATGTAGAGACAAACAACACACACACACACACACACACACACAGGAACAGATTGGAGACACCAGTAAGCCATGATCTGTGGGATGAAAATGAAGAAACCTACATGCATATGCACAGGGAAAACAAGGAAACCGCATGCAAGAGGGCATTGAACCCAAGACCCTTGGTTCCACTGTGCAGCCTCATCACCGTAAATAAATAATAAATCAATCAGTCTTGTCTGCATTTACATGATTTACCTAAAATATAGTTCAGATATTACAGATGGTGTTTATCTTGTTAATTTGCCATTAAATATGATTCAAGACCTGCAGAACAAAGCTGTAGTCAAGTTTTTTTTTATCATTCCTCAGACCTTTATGGAAGCCCATTCCCGCCAATCAAATTTAAAAAAAATTATTATTATCTCATAATTATGACTTAGCTATCTCATAATAATGAGATACTATCTCATTATTATGAGATAGCTAAGTCATAATTATGAGATAATCTCTTTTTTTTTATCTGAGTGGTGGGAATGGGCTTCCATAGACCTTCAATAAGCTGGTGTGAACTCTCCAGATCCTCTCTGGGTGTTGGATGGATGGATGCTGCTTCCAGCCTGAAAACAAGGGAGAGCCGCAGCTGCCTCAGGACTTCCCGCAGGCTAAAATCTGCTCACCGAAAGTGCAAAAATGTATTAGTTTGGTTAAATTTTAAAATCTGTGCACTTGATTTATAAAGAAAGCTTTTATAGTGCTGCTTCACTATCCCGGATTTCTTCAGTTCATTTTTTTTCAGCAGTTTTTTCCCTCAGTCATGCAGGATGAGGTCACATTCGTATAGAAAATATCTTTAAACATGCAGCCTTTTCAACATATGATTTAAATTTAATTTAAAGTGGTTTTAACTCATTCTTGTGGGTTTCTTTGTCATCAGTGAAGGCTTTCTGTTACAGTACTTGTTTGCACTGACACATGAGACAAATCTGCTGATAACCCAGATTCCTAATTTGTCATATGGTTAAAAAATGTACCTGCTGATGGTATGTTTCATCCTTGGTTTACTCTGACTGGCACAAATTGGAGGAAACGTGGATGATTCAGGGGCATGTAGAGGCAAAGGCATGAAAACCAAGTCACTTTTCTCTCCAGCCATTACTAACTGCAATAAAACACATTCAAATGGTGGACATTAGAAATAAAATGCATTAAATTTTTCCTTTTAACACATTATCTAGTATTATTTGAGAGGTTTTGAAATATGTGCATGGTTTTGGTCCAAATGTATCAGTATTTTATTACAAAAATATACATGCACTCTGCAGAGCTGCTTTTTGTTGCAGCTGGTTTTTGACACCTAATATCACTCCTCCTCCTCCTCTTCCTCCTCCTCATTCTGAAGCTTTTGGGGATGATTTCATGCATAAGTTAAACTCATATGCTTCTAAGGAGCCCAAGAGTTTGCAAAAGCACACAACACAGCAAACTGCATTTAAACTAGTTGCATTCAATAGCATTTCAATCAATCAATCAAACTTTATTTGTAGTACTTTTCATATGCAAAAAATACAGCTCTAAGTGCTTTACAGGTTAAAATCACCCCATGTAACCCATAATCCCATAATTTCCCCAAAAATATAAAAACAATGGTGACAGTTGCACCCCACACACACACACACACAACCCATTTCCTAAGGAACATGCACACGCACGCACACGCACACACTCACGAATAACAAATAAATGCATGCACGCACACACAAAACTTTTAATAAATAAATAAATTAATTAATTAATTAATTAAATATAAGTAAACACTAGGCTGAGTTCAGACAGCATTTCTGCAAGGAATGCAATTTATCTAGTTAAAATAATTTTCCTCTTAATTTGTCAGCTCTGTCTAATGGAGCATTCAGTGAGGTAGAAAACGAATTCCTTTTTAAGGAACAGAGCGCCCGTTATTTCTCTGTAGTTTAGTGGTTTAATGTTAAGTGTTAAAAGGGCATCTACTGAAATAAATGGAAATTTATTTCTACCCCTGAATGTCATTAGAGCTTTCCTTTTTCATTTTAAACTTATTTTGTCCAAGTCTGAAAGTCTGAACCCTTCCCTTTCCTCCAACACACCTGATACAAACTACACAGTTATTCTGCAGAGCTCAGCCAGGTGAGGAGATGATTAGATCACTTGATTCAGGTGTTTTGGAACATGTGAAACCTGCAGGGAAGAGTCCATCGGGGAGTTTTGTTGGCGATGTCTGATTTGTATGCATAAGTGATTGAATACAGTCATGATAGCAAAGAGCAAAAACTGAGGAAGAAATAAGCTGCAGTGACTGCATCATAATTTGACGTTAAAGATGTGAGGAGATAAAGACGAGGAGACAGGATTTCTCCTTCTTTGCATTGCAAACCTAAAGCTCTCACTGGATTAAAATCCCCAAATAAGTCAGATTTCTAATATAACGAGATTTTCCTAACTCATCTCAATTTTCAAGCAGTGGAGTAGGCGGAAAAGGAAGAAAGTATCTGCTTCTTTATAAAATATAAACTTTTGTTCATGTTAGAATGTTTTTATGAGAAAACTCCTGTTTGAACTTTAGGAGCCTGCAGTAATGTGGCCCATATGCACCTCTAAAGCAGCCTCTTTAATTCTTTATTAGGGTCTTTCCCATCGAAACACATAGGAATCAATGCATGACATAAAGCAAAAAAGAAATTAACAGGACATCTAAAATCAACTAAATCAGACTAAAATGACCAAGCAGAACCTGACGAGTCCTGCAGTGGTCTACTGATACTCGCACAAGCATCCTGATCATTTCTAACTACAGACAACTAAAACTTAAATGTAAACAAAAGACAAAAAGACCACTGCTTCATAACTTCCTTTTGTCCGTTGGTTTATCCTAAAGTTCCTTGAATACATATCACAATGCATTTTTATATATATCTTTTATTTTTATTTTTTATCTTACTTTGTGCAACTTGAACAGAGAAGTACCCCTTCACATATCATACATCAAACTGACCCGCTCAGTCTGAGGAGGTGTGCCATTACTTTTCTTGGTGTGCAGCATTGCCATGGTGACTCTGTAATAGCTTAGATGGAAGACCTGTGAAGAAAAACTGAACATCAGAAAAAGTTTAAGAATATCCCTGAGATTACCAGAGTAAACCAGAGGAGCAGGCTGTGGTGTGGGTCAGAGCCAGAGCAGGATGGTCCAAGAAGGGGCAGGCGAGAGGCAGAGGTCTGTGGGAAGATCTAAAGTCCAGTTATCAGAGATGTGTTTGGTATCCAGAAAGAGCAAGACGAAGGAATCCAAGGAGCATAAAGAAGGTCAAAAACAAGACAGTAGGTTTGAACTGAACGCTGGAATATTCAAAGGCTTTCAATGATCTGACTGGATGGCAGGATGGGTCTTATATGGCAGGAGGAGCAGGTGAGTGGCATGGGAGATGAGCAGGCTGTGGTTGCTGACGGAACAGGCATGGGTGGAGCTGGGCCATGACAGACTTACTTTGCAAAACGAAATTTTTTTTATTAATGATTTTTATTGCATACCCAGATTATTGAGTGTCACTTGTCCTGCTGTCAGCCTTCCTCTTCTCCTGTCTCAACCTGCCTACACCCTGCAAGGTGGGAAAATGCCAGTTCTCTGATTGGCCAAGATGTTCTTTAAGCTTCTGCTGGACCTTTCTGTGAGAGCATAGCAGATGCCATAAGAGTTTCTTCAGCAACGTTTTAGTTAAAGCTACTAGTGAGACGAGCAGAGTGCAAGTTCAGACAGAGCAGATAAAGTCAGCATAGCCTGAAGGTAGCTATGACTCACAAATGTTATTTTGGCTCTGGTTTTAGGATTTTTTTTTTATTATTATTAAAGGGGCTAGAGTTTCCTCTTGTTTCACTTCTTTCTTTAGTCAAGCTCCAACATTTCAGCGTTGCTGCAACAAAGAGCTGTCAGTGAAACATTAACAGGCTTCGTCTTCACCCCACTCTTTGACCAACACCTGACTGAACAGCTCCTCTTCTTCATTTTACATTTTACAGCTTGTTCAGCACTGAGCCCTCTCTTCTTCTCAGGGTCTGATCTTGTTAACCTGATTCAGCTAAAACCGTGGCAGAAAATTACGGTATTACTTTACATAACACACGCTCAATCAATAACAACATCATTTAGCCCGGAGGTGAGGTCCACTGCCTCACAGACCCAGAAAGGGAGATGATATTTTACAACCGAGTCTTTTTCCTGTAATTAGACATCCGTAAGCTCCTCAATTACTCCCAACCCTAAGCGCTGACATTTCCACAGCTCATTAGAGAACCACAACACACTTTGCAGAGATGAAGTGGACGAGGCTGAGCGAGGGGGGGATACGAGGTTGGACGACCCGCTGTGGTGCAACCTTTCCGTCTTCACTAACAATAAAGGCATTTTAGGAACTGCTAATGGGAACTGGTTCCTCCTCTGGCCCACTGAGGCTAGCATACATCTTAATGAGCTTCAAATTAATCTGGTGAATTACTTTCTTCAACGGGTTTATACAGACTATAAATAGCAGCAGTTATTTCGCTCACCAGTTCAGCTTTACTGACCTGCGATGAGACTTCAGAGCTCAGAACAAGGGACCAATTGATGTGAAAAGTTGACAGGATCTAAGACGTGCTCATTTGAGGTTTCTCGTGTTTTCTTTAATACAAAAGGAGGAAATGGAGTATTAAAATGTGCAGCAGGGTGAGATATGGGATTAGTGAGGGCCGATGTCTTGGCAAGGGAAGTGTAAAGTCAGTGCGTGTGTGTGTGTGGTCAGGGTTGTAATAAAAAGTAGCTAAAAAGCAGCTGTGAGCCGTGAAAAACAAGCACGTTCACTATTCCTCAGTGATGAATATTTTCTTTCTGGACTGGAAACAAATGAGCTCTTTCTAGTATTTGTACAAAATATGGTTTTTAATGATATGATAAGAACTTTTCCTATTCTGTCTTCTTAAAGGGATATTTTGTTCATTCCGAAGTGTGTTTTGGATAAAAGGTATAAATAATTACTCATTCATCCACTGAAGATTGATTAATTAAAGCGTCTGTGTGGAGAAATAGAGTTTCCATTCATCAGGACTGAAAGTCTGAACCAAGGCAGCTTCGATCTGAAAATTTCACAGCCATTCATGCATGTCTCTCTATGAATTTGGCAAAAAATAATTATAAAATAATTTTGTGCCTAATTTCGGTGCTGCTGGTGATATTTATGCTTGTAGATAACAACAGATTTCCATGTAAAATAATTGTGCAATGTAAAATTAATCTAGTTGGTTTTTGTTGTACAAGGACAGCACAAAAGACAATGTTGCATGTGAGGGTAAAGTAACCATTGTTTTGTAGAGGTTTTCTAGCCAAGTGTTTCCCAACCCTGGTCCTCAAGGCACACTGTCCTGCAGGTTTTCCATGTTGCCCTTTTAAACACCAATGTTTTGCTGCTGCCGCGCACCTGTCTTAAATGAATGAGTGATTAACAGGCATGTGCAGCACTTGATGTCCTCCTGAAGAGGCAATGTAAATCAGGTGTGCTAAAGCTTCCCTTTCCCCAACCACTTGGGCCTGTTCTTCTGGGGGAATCCTAAGGTGTTCCTAAGGTGTTCCTAAGGTGTGAAATATAGTGTCTCTGAGGCCTAGTCCACACGTAGCCAGGGTTTTTAAAAAACGAATATCCGCCCCTCCAAAAACTTGCATCCACACCACCTCATTTTTAAAAGAAACTCTGTCCACACGTACCCGGATAAATACGTTGTTAAGGACATGCCAGACCTGTAGGCGGCAGTACTTCCCCCGTTCTTAACCCTCGTCCTTCATCTGTGGTCTTCCGCAAGGAGCAGTAATTCCGCTTGCAAAAACAAACAAGCAAAAAGCACTTGGACGATTGATAAAGCGAGCGCAGCTCTGAGGGCATCCATGCTGTTGGCTAGTGTAAACACAGGTCGCACACGTGATGTCAGCATTTTTTGTCGCGGAAAGTGACGTTGCGGACCTTAAAACTCCGATTTTGTCTGTCCTCACGCAGACACCCAAAACGGAGAAAACGCAGATCTTCACTTTGGCCGGAGTTATTAAAAAGATCCGTTTTCGTGAGAAAAAACTCAGTTTTCGTGTGGATGACAGGCCAAAAAGTAGAAAAATATCAACGTTTTGGCAGATCCCCGGCTACGTGTGGACAGAGCCTGAGAGTTTTGGGTCGTCCCTTGGGTCTTCTCCCAGGTGAATGTGCCCGAAAAACCTCACCAGGGAGGTGTCAACCTCAACTGGCTCCACTCGATGTGGAGGAGCAGCAGATCCACTCCGAGCCTCTCCAGGATGACCGAGTTTCTCATCCTATCTCTAAGGGAGAGCCCAGACACCCTGCGGAGAAAACTAATTTCAGCCGCTTGCATCCGTGATGTCATTCTTTTGGTCACATTCCAAAGCTTGTGACCATAGATCAGGGTAGGAAAATAGTGTAGGCAAACCGTTTGTGCACACTCATGTCTGTGGGTTTAAAAACACCAACATATGAGTCTCAACACTTCATCCCAATTGGAGGTAATAATGAATTAATTTGTCAACCTCTTTGAAAAGATAATAGGAAAGTAAACGTTATATTGTTTTCTCACCAGTATGTACGATGTTGTGCTTCTCAAATTATAAAGGATCAGCTTGTGTGTGTGTGTGTGTGCGTGCGTGCGTGTGTGTGCGTGTGCGTGTGTGTGTGTGTGTGTGTGTGTGTGTGTGTGTGTGTTGTTTCTTTACCATCATTTTAGAGGAAGAAGTGGTTTAACTGCAGCACGAACAGTCAACGTGGTCAGTCAGTGTGCCCCGGGGCAGCTGTGGCTACATCGTAGCTCATCCCACTAGCATGTGAATGTGTGTGTGAATGAGTGAATGACTGATTATGTTGTGAAGCAACTTGGGGGGTTGTAGAACCCTAAGAAGGTGCTATACCGTACAAATACAGGTCATTTAACATTTGAAAATCTACTCATGGGGGCTTGGCGGTCCTATTAGACGAGTGAAAATGCTAAATAAATGTCACAAACATAGTGGTTAAAGAAGGCACAAACAGGTCTGTATCACCCTTATTTCTCCAAACAGAGTCTGTTCAGAAAGATTTTATACCAATTATTTATAACTTTTACTCTGAGGCATGTATCAAAAAGGCCAAAATATCTATGAAAGTATTCTTTTTTAAACTTGCATCCACCTGCACCGGGTTTCTATGCAGCTATTGAAACAAGACGTGACAAAAGCGAGAGCAGTCTGAAGCTCCTGCAGCTGTGCATACATGACAACACTGCAGGACACTGGTAAAGTTCAACAACCAAGCAGAGGAAGCCAAAACATAAAAGACGTGAGGAATTCAAGACTGGCTGCTTATTTTCCAAAAACACAACCCCAAGAAGGGTTCATTTAGGACAGCGTGCAGAACCGAAAATTAGCTTGTTGTAGTGGAATCTTTGTGGTCAGAGCATCTTTTCTGTCATCAGACTTTATTATTTTTACATTTTAAAAAAATAATGCAAAAAAAGGGTTTTTTTTTTTAGGATTTTTGCAGCACCGAAGCATGAGGGGCACTTATACAGCTGTGACACCAAATAGATTAAAGGAAGCATTCATTTAAACAATACTCATTAAGTCTGATTTATTTTTGCAAGAAACCCATTTTATCATTTTAATTCCAGCTGATCAGCGGGTAAATTTTCCCATCTATTGTCTGCATGAAATGCAACACAAAGCAGGGCAATGATGATAATAACACAGGAGACAAATGTAGGCACAACGCCAGCATTTCCATTATTTCCGCACTGAGGAGTTAAACCTCATCTAATTTTACATTCATAAACTGAATATAGACAGCTGCCCTCTTTTTCTGCACAATCTCAGAAGCAGGAAATTAAAAAAGGCAGCTGTTTTGTTGAGATAAGCCTCATTTTTCGTGCATGTATTTATGCCATCTTGCATGCAAATGAAGTCGTGGATGCTCATAAACATGATTCAAAAGTAAAATAAACTGTCTACAAATTAAGAAGATCGTACAAAATCTAAAGGAGTTTTTTAATTGTACTGAACTTAGTTGAGATCAGTTCTGTTAAGCAGCCTGTCACACCCTGTCCTGTCTCCCCGTTTGGTTCAGCCTTGTGTCTCCGTTAATTGCTCCCACCTGCCTCTCGTTTCCCAATCACCTTAGCTCCTGGCCCTCGTGTATTTAAACCCCTTCTGTTCTGTGTCTTGTGTCGGATCATTGTTTCTATGTCATGCGTGCTCCAAATTAAAGTGATTGTTAAACGTTCCTACCTGTCTGCCTGTCTTCCTCACCCCGTTTGGATCCTCACCTCTTCTCCGCTTCATTCGCCAGCACGTGTGATAGAATGATCCGACCAGAACCCGTTAAAGGATCCAGCGGGGAGATTCTACCCTGGGAGTCCCTGCTCTGGTTCCTCTCCTCCGACCACCGGCCAGCCTCTCTTCCTCCAGCTTTGCCTCGCTGAAGACGCCGTCACCGACCTTTGGCCTCGGTGTTCCTCTCCACCCTCCCGGAGCCAGAGGGGAGTTTGGACCGGGAGCCGCTTCCAGATCGCTCCAGTTTCGTAGGCACGAGCCTGGCTGTCTGTTCCCCCGGAGTTGGTCCACGGCGTGGGGGAAAACGCCGAGCTCCACCGCAGCCCTGTGTCCCGGGACGGAGCTGCGGACTCGCCGCTGCCCCTGCCCGACGCAGCAGCTTGGACCCGCCCCCGGCCAGATCAGCAGTCCCGTCTCCAGCCCAATCGGCACCTCCGTCATCTGCAGGCGGAGGAGCAATGCCTGCAACCCAGCTGACAGAGCTCGTCAGTCTCCAGGCGGAACTTGGCCGGATCCGCCAGCTAGTCAGCCTCCAGGAGTCCCACCTGGACACTCTATCCTCCTCGAACCCCCAGGAGAGGGCCTCGGTCCAGCCGGCAGCTCCCTCATCTCAGAGCCAGAGGAGCGAGCCCGAGGTCCGCCCAGCGGAGCTCGCCGGTCTCCGGGCTGAGCTGGCCCAGCTCCATCAGACCCTCAGCCTTCAGGAGCTTCAGCTGGATGGTCTGTCCTCCCTGCTCTCCCAGTTTCCAGCACCACCAGTTCAGACGCAGCCTGTTCCAGCGGTGGTCCCGGAGGTTGCACTGCATCCTGTCCAGGCAGCCCCTTCCGCAGCTGCTCCGCCTCCACTCCAGAAGCAGAAGGTTCTGGCCCAGAAGCAGATGGTTCTGGCCCAGAAGCAGATGGTTCCGGTTCCGGCCCAGAAGCAGATGATTCTGGCCCAGAAGCAGATGGTTCCGGTTCCGGCCCAGAAGCAGACGGTTCCGGCCCAGAAGGAGACGGTTCCGGCCCAGAAGCAGACGGTTCTGGTCCAGAAGCAGACGATTCAGAAGTCGACGCCCCCGGACCAGAGGTCGACGCCCCCGGGCCAGAAGTCGACGCCCCCGGGCCAGAAGTCGACGCCCCCGGGCCAGAAGTCGACGCCCCCGGGCCAGAAGTCGACGCCCCCGAACCAGAAGTCGACGCCCCCGGACCAGAAGTCGACGGTCCCGAATTCGACGGTCCAGACGTCGACGGTTCAGAAGTCGATGGACCAGAAGTCGACGCCTCCGGACCAAGAATCGACGCCACCGGACCAGAAGTCGATGGAGGTCGATGCCCCTTCCAGTCTTGTGGTCGACGCCTCGCCTCGTGTTCTGAAGTTGACGCCTCCTCGTGTTCTGAAGTCGACGCCTCTTCGTGTTCTGAAGTAGACGCTTCCTCGTGTTCTGACGTCGACGCCTCTTCGTGTTCTGAAGTCGACGCCTCTTCGTGTTCTGAAGTCAACGCCTCTTCGTGTTCTGAAGTCGACGCCTCTTCGTGTTCTGAAGTCGACGCCTCCTCGTGTTCTGAAGTCGACGCCTCCTCGTGTTCTGAAGTCGACGCGTCCTCGTGTTCTGAAGTCGACGCCTCCTCGTGTTCTGAAGTCGACGCCTCCTCGTGTTCTGAAGCCGATGCCTCCTCGTTTTCTGAAGTTGACGCCTCATCCACTCCAAAGGTTGACGCCTCATCCACTCCAGAGGTCGACGCTCACGCCAGTCCAGAGGTCGACGCTCTCGCCAGTCCAGAGGTTGACGCTCTCGCCAGTCCAGAGGTCGACGCTCTCGACAGTCCAAAGGTCGACGCTCTCTCCAGTCCTGTGGTCGATGCCGTCTCCAGCCCAGAGGCCGACAACGCCGCCTCCAGTCCAGAAGTCAAGGACCTCTCCTCCGGCGTCTCTGCCTCCGGCCGCCGCCGGTCCTGCCATCACCAAGCGCGGACCCCAAGAGCCCGTCGGGGTCTCCTCCTCTGCCGCAGACGCAGGCGGCCTCCAAGAGCCCGTCGCCTCCTCCACTGCCGCAGACGCAGGCCTCCAAGAGCCCGTCGACTCCTCCTCCGCCGCAGACGCAGGCCTCCAAGAGCCCGTCGCCTCCTCCTCCGCCGCAGACGCAGGGCTCCAAGAGCCCGTCGCCTCCTCCTCTGCCGCAGAAGCAGGCCTCCAAGAGCCCGTCGTCTCCTCCTCCTCTGCCCCAGGCGCAGGCCCCCGGACTCTGCTGGTCCCTGCCTCCTCTCCGTTGGTCCCTCGGTTCCTCTTGGCCCTCCCTCCGGGTCCCCCTCCTCCCGCCCTGCTCCTTGTTCCTGTGGGCGTCTGGGATCCGCCCTTTGAGGGGGGGGGGGGGGGGGGGTACTGTCACACCCTGTCCTGTCTCCCCGTTTGGTTCATCCTTGTGTCTCCGTTAATTGCTCCCACCTGCCTCTCGTTTCCCAATCACCTTTGTTCCCGGCCCTCGTGCATTTAAACCCCTTCTGTTCTGTGTCTTGTGTCGGATCATTGTTTCTATGTCCTGCATGCTCCAAATTTAAGTGATTGTTAAACGTTCCTACCTGTCTGCCTGTCTTCCTCACCCCGTTTGGATCCTCACCTCTTCTCCGCTTCATTCGCCGGCATGTGTGATACAGCCAAGCTAATAATGCATGGAAATGTTACATCATGATGTGCTGTTCAGTGAGTAGTAGTTTGTTGTGGATTTTGGTAGTGATACACTGAAAAACAGACAAAGATTTCAAAAAAGTTGTGACAGACGCACACCACGGGAATTTGGTAAAAACATAGAGGTTCCGCCTACTTTGGAGCTCATTTGAAGTTTAAAAGAGTCATCGAAACTTGACTTAATGTGACTGAACTGTCATTATTATAAGTTTTATTGTTTTATTCAATCGTAGTTAGAATTTTATTATTTTTGAAGACTTTTCCACAAACTGATGATTTCCCATACACTAACCTCGGCTTTCCACCGGATACGTAAGCATGCGAAAAGAAACAACCTCAGCAGCGCATCTCTTCCCAACAGGAGCATTTCAGACGCTAATTAGCAGCAAATGCATTCAACACAGCTGGTCCCTTGAGGTTGTAAAATTACCTGAGAGTTGCGAGATCACACGTGATTTGGCTAGTTATGTGATAACAAGCTAGGTAAAACATGACAGCATGTATTCAAAAGGTTTCTGATTTTTCACCTCAGTGACAAAGGCGTCACAGGTAATTATGATTTTTCTTTACTAATAAACTGACAAGAAATGTGCATGTGTCTTTTATTTTGAAAGTTACCAGATCTATTACACTGGTCCCGTATATGACTTCCTGTTTGGACCGAGAGGCACAACAGTGTGCTTCTGGGACGCGTGCAAGACAAGCTATTATGCGCCCCATGAAAATGAACCCACTGAATACAATGGTAGCTATTAGCTGTGTGTCATGCTTCATGAATGTTATGTGAGAAATACACATCCAGTAGAAACCCAGGGTTACTTTTAAATGAAAATTATTGAGTATTGAAAATTTCCTAAATATTTATCAAACTAACATTTAACATTCCCACAGCTTTTTCAGTATATTTGCATATTGTACATCAAAACATATATTTTGTCTTCTTTCACTCACTGTGGATGTGTAGATGTGTTTAACTGAAGATGAAAATGTATTTTTCAGAAATCTCAGGAATTTCTAATATTAAATGAGCGCGGAAAACTACCGGTACTCTCTGTACACTAGAACAAAAGTCCCGGTACGCTGTGAGGTATAATTTAGAAGTGCCTGTACTGCATACCGATGTGTACCAGCCCGTTTAAAGCACTGATCACCCCCAGAGTACAGAGAGATCTTGGTCAACGTTTCATTTATTTCAGTAACAGCATTTCCTCAAAAGTGAAGGATACCTTCAACTTGTCACATCTCCTAACTAAAACAAGATAAAAGCACAAAGCACAAAAATGTGCATGTCCAACCATGAGACCCTCCTTAAGCTTGTGGTTTCAAAAATATATATATATATATAATTTTTTTAAACTTGTAGTTTCACCAAAGCTACAGTTCAGTTGTGGTTTCTTTTCAGTGCACACCAAGCCCAAGTAGGCATTTCCTGCATTGGAATGGCACCCTTCTGAATTTCTCCATAAATGTTCAAGTTAATACATTTATAAAGTCTCTTCACTGCTGAAATGTCTGGTACAAGAAAGGAAAGAGGAAAAGTGAAAAAACATCCTTTGCAAAGTGAGAAAAAAGAAAATCAATGAGGTTTTCACACCCCGGTCTCCTCCTCCTGTGGTGATATTTCTATCAGAGTCCCATTTATCAGTCTCTAATGGGACTCTTTGAATTCATACTCACATCTTATTACCAAAGGGGGACACACTGCCTGAACCAACCTCTATTCTTTAAATGCCATTCATGTCTGTGACCATGCATCCTAATGCATTTTCATTCCCAAGGGAGACTCTCAGATGCCAAGTTAATGTAAAATCAAAGAAACACCCAATGGCAGCAAAAGCTGAAATGTAACCAGATAAACCAGTCTTGCTTTTACTGGATATGTGGAGGTTCCCTTCAAAATGTGTTTCAGCTCAGATCAACAGCAAGCACTTGTGAATATTATAGCAATATTACTTCTTGTTGACCTCAACAGGAGAGCAGTAATTGTTTTGTGCAATTTAAAATAAGTTGTTTTCAATGATGAGTAAGGGTTGGCCACAAGCACACAGCTCCATTTAAGCTATTAATGTGCTTTCTTTTTCTTCTGGGTGTCTAAAGTGGATGTTTTAGGTTTGTGAATTCTCTCGTTTTAATGGAACTTCTTGTTTCTGCAGACAAAAAAATCTTTTAGTCATCCAATTATTTTCTGCCTCACCTCCTTAGGGGCACAGTGAAAATATCTGCTTGATAAATGACACAAACAGGTAGATGTTAAGGTGGATTGAGCTGAAAGTTATTACGTCTTTGTTACAAGTGATGTTTGTGAGCTGGTAATGAGCTTTCACGTTTAGCTTGAAGGTAATAGAGGATCAAACTGTTCTGTCGAGTTCTTTAGAGAGGTCTGAGTGCAGAGTTGTGTGTGCCGGCTCTGATAACAGAAGCTCAACACAATTAGATGAGCTTCTTGTGATGCATTTGAAGCTCAAAGAGCACCAAAGTCACTTTGAGCATTTAATGGTTTACATGCTGATGCAACACATTCTCACACCCAAGGCAGTTGATGCCCGGCATGTGGTCATGTGTTCATGAGCACATCTTTTGTCACTTTTGATGTTTCTTTCCTCCATGTTTTGTAAAACACACCGTGACGCTCTCATATTTGATACGTTAGATGGACTCTTTTGCCTTTAATGAAATTTAAAATTGTGGGATTTGATTAAAGGTGTGGAACTCTGAAAAAAAAATTTTAATTGTTACTTTTTTATTATAATTGGTCACCGTAAGCTTTTCGTGCAGGCTGATCATGAAAATAGTCTGCTACACCTATCTCCTGCATTAGCTTCTGATAGACAGAGAAAATCTAGGATTTGAAAAGCCTGACAGATCTACGTCACACTGTCACTTAACATTCCTGGACTCGCCCATCTTGAGTCGTGACAGGGAAGGCTGAAAACATCTCAGCTAGTATAAGCTAACCATTAGCATTAGCAGCTCAACCACATGGTAGCAGCTCCTGATGTGAGTTATTTGTGGAGATAAATCATCATTGTCACAGGGCAAATGGAGGTAGTGGTAGAGTCGTGGTGCTGTCATCCAATCTGAGGCTAGATGTCCAAATATCAGGAAATAAGAATCCAAATTCTGCTGTCTGCTGCCACTCTCTGCTGCAGCAGACTTTTTTTTTGTCCCGAGTACAGCTTGCAAGGCATTCTTACCAGAGATCACTGCGAATGTATTAAACAATTTCTCCACACCTTTAATTGTGTGGCTAAAGTAAGGCGTTTAAGACGTGTGTACATTTTGTCTAAACCGAGTGAGCCTTTGCCTGCAAATGAAAAATGCGTTGTCTATATAACAAGTTTGCAAAATAAACTTTTCTTTTCACCTTGACAGATTTATTTTTGTTTTTTTTTAACAGGATGCACAGACAAATAAAGAGAAACAGTCCTAAGTGAAGATGAAATGGGTAAAACAAATGTTGGATTGTCTTAGTTTTCTATTAAATTAACATGAAAGCACAATGAAATCCATGCATGCAGAACATCTGAATGTTTTTTTTTTAAATCATGGTCATGTTAAACTGATATGTTGCAGTAACTCATTATCTCAAACACAGCTGCTGCACATACCTTTCTGAGGTAGGGGCATGCATCTGGCCACCAAAGCCATTCTTTCCACACCGGGGTGTCACTCTTTCATGTTTGTTTGTTCCATCAGTGTAAAATATGCTGCTTCTCAATGGCCATGTGGGAAAGGCGGGACTGATGGGTTTTGCAGAGGTCAGTTTGCTGCTGGGTGCACAAACGAATGAAGCAAGACGACAGCTGTATGTGTTCTGCAGCTCAGTGCAAGATCCATCTCGACAGAAAAAGAAATCACAGCCTCATCAGGCATTTCTAATCAGCTCAGTCTTTGGGATGCATCAGTAGAGTGGTGTTTGTAAAGTCATGCAAAAAAAAAAACATACTGCTATTATTCTGCATTAGCTTCAAATATTGCTCAAAACAAACATTTAGAATCAGATTTTGTTATATAAAAATAAATTTGAATATTTAAAATCAAATCTTAATATATACGTTTGAAAGGAAAAAAAATAGTAAGTCTAAAAGGTGGACTTTGAAGATGTGGTTCACTCGTATAATTAATACATTTGCAGTGACAAAGGAGTCCAGCGCTGCCTGATACTCCAACTCCTCACTCCAATACAACCAACCACTGCAGAGTCATCAGAAATCTCTGAATGTGGCAGGTTTCACTACAGTGGCTGAAGTAGTGGTGGGTGAAGAGGAAAGAGGAAGGAACAGCCGTGTTAGACCACTGTGTCCAATACACCGTTCTGAAGGTGCACACACTGTCTCTCTGCGAGGTCGTTCACAATCCAGGACACAAGTGAAACGTCTACCTGCACTGCTGTCAACTTCTCACCCTGAAGGATGTGTGATGGTGGAATAGTCAGAAAACAAGACCCTTGCATAGCTGTTCAGGACTTTGGTCAGAAGTTAAAAACAAAAACAAATGTTGCATTGATTGAAGTTTATATGAATAAATAATAATAAATAATAATGAATAAATAAATCCATATATAATAGATGGGGTTGCATTTAAGTATTTAGAGTCAAATTGTTTCTGTGATTTTATTTAAGAGATTGCTTCATTCCGCTTTAACTTTGTGAGATGTAGTTTATCATCTTTTTAAGATTTCAACATTTCAATGTAACTTTATATATTTAGATTTGATTCAAATGTATGCAGAAATTTCAAACAGCTAGATATAAGCCTTACACTGTAATTTTCTAAATGAACGTGGTGAGACATGAACTTTAAAAATTTACCACGTGGTTTGTATTGTAAGGAGGAGCTAAATGTTAAATTTGCAGTATTTAATTTTACAATCAGCACCCTGTAGGACTCTGATTGTTCTGAGGCTTTACAGATAAACTGGAGCATGTGGAGATTCTGCATGGACTTCAGAAGGAAGAGAAGAGGGGGTTGTGGTTGTATTTTCTGATCCTAAAACACAGGTGCAGCTTTAGCACCCCCCACTCTGCTTTTTCCCCCAGCTGCAAAGTGTTTGTCCGTCTGATACCCCAGTAAATCCTGCTTTTTTTTTTATGGATTTGTCTTTTTCAAACCTGTGATTTGCAGAGATGAGGGGTAGGTGGAGGTCATTCTATAATACATCTGACAGTAAGGGGGTGTTAAGCAATCAGTGTGGCAAACTAAAAGACATCAGTTCTGTCAAAGGTGCAGAGTCTTCTCGCTGATCAGAATTTATTGTGGAAATAAACATCAAATATCTCATTTTTATGCAGCTGCGCATTTGCAAACCCTTATTTCCTGCAAAGACGTGTGCGCAAAACTAGAACATGAATAGAGGTTGGGTTGGGGTGGGGGGTGCTCTGGGAATTTGGGGCTTCCACGCAGCGTCACGCAGAGTCGATCATTGTCTCTCTCACACTTTCTAACAAGCCATTTCACAAGATCCAGACAGCGGATCGGGCTGTGCGCAGCAGCAGCAGCGGTTTCACCCTCAGGGCTCCTTTCTCTCCCCTCCGTCGACAATAACCAACAATTTGGATTCTCCACGCGGATGAGACCAATTACTGGACCTAATCTCTCATAATGTCTCCTTTCCGATCGACTGATGTCAAACGAGTTAAGAAATGAGGCCGTGGGGATCGAAGAAGTTGCTGTTTCACGTTTAAAAGAAAAAAAACTGATTTGACTGCAGCGCGCACTACTGGGGATCATGCACCGACTGGTGGATTTTACGCTCGGAGAGCCGCTGAGTGCGTTTGCTTTCGGATTATTGTGACATTCTGCATCATTACGGAGGTTTTTTTCTCTTTTGAACCAAAAGGAAAGAGAGTCTCCTTCTTTTTGCTCTTGTTCGCTTCGGGTTCCTGCAGAACTCCAGAGTCGCTTAGAGCCCATGCAGTCGCAAAGGTTTGTCCGTGTTGCTTCTTTCATGTAAATGTATGTTATAAGAGTTTATCCTGCAATTTGTGGGCGGTTTAAACAAACATTCTGCGTTTTAGTACCTGAAATATGCAGTTTTACCAACAATTTAATGTCTGAAAAGATGCATTTCTGCACAAAAGAAGATCTGATTCTCCAATGTCACATATAAAACAACTCGTTCTTTCATTACAAGGACATTTATTAATATGTTATGATGCCAATGGCTCGCCACCATAAAGCTGACTTTAATGTGCGTTTGTGGAGGGTTTTGCTTCCCGCGCGCCTGCAGGATGCAGCTTTTCACCTGTTCAATCCTTTAGATGCCTGACAGCTCCAATTAGACCAATAACCGGGGTTGTCCTGCAGCTCACATTTAATGACAGCTTTGCCTGTCCTCGTAAAGCCATGTGCGTCTTGGTTTGAGGTTTCTTTAACAAGCGCCATCTGTTGGAAAAGAGAAGCTGTCGAGGTAGATCTGGTAGGGAACATTTGGACACTGAGCACAGAGCCAGGCCTTAGATTCATCATGACATGTTTGAAATTGTGTATTCCTCCATGCAAGAATGTGACTGAAGAGAATGTATTTCATTTTTTCTCCCTATTTGCATTTAATGATGGATCTGAAAAACCTAACAATTAATATTTGACAACGTCATTAAGACTTTTAATGATGTTATAACCTTCTAGAGATGCCAATCCAATAACTACAATACTAAAAAAATGTTTTTAAAGGACATTCTAGCATTTCTCTGCAATAAAATCCACCCAAATAATTAATTTTCCCACTATTGTATTGGTTGTAATGGATGAAGATATTTTATTTAAGCCCATATTGAAAGTTAGCTGAAGCTGTTTTTCCCTCATGAGGATGAAAATTCCCTGTTTTCTATCTGGGAATGCTGGATGCTGTAAGGTGATCCTCAGGTCCATCACTGTCCACACTCAGGTTTCATATATTTTCATTTAAAAATCCATCCTCAGTCTTCTGCCAGCTCATTTATATTCCTATATCACCTAATGAACACAGCTATGCTCCCAGTTCTTCGTCACCTTCACTGCACTTGGAGAAAAATAAATTTTCCAACTCTCCCTCTTCATCTTGGAATAATTTGACCTGGAACTGTTGATCTTTAATCCATTAAAGGATTTTAAACGTATCTAAGAGGAGCGTTGGAAACTTGGACCCGTTTTAGCAGCTTTGTTTGATGTGTTTGTTTTACTCTGACATCATCACCTTTTAAATCAAGCTCTTTTCTAAATCAGTTGCTTTCAATGCTAGACTTTATTTCACTAATTTGAGCCACAAAGCAAATTTTGCTGCTCTGTGCAAAGATGCAGATTATGAAGACTCTTGTCAATGCTGCGGCTGCTGATTGTCTTTAATAATGAAATCAGCTGGACATAAAAAAACTAAAGTGTGGCTTGGAAAATAGTCTTTGCCGTGTAATTGCTTATTTGGATTATTATCTGATGCAGAATAGTGAACAAAAACAAACATCTTGGAGTTCAAATCCAAAACTCTCCTTTTAAAATCATCTTACACAAAAGTCTCAAAGTGCATTTTTTAATCAAATATGAAAAAATAAAATCCCAGAATAACTAAACCTGAGACTTATTTCTGTCTTGTAACTGAGCAAAACCATCCTAAACAATAACCATTTAAGCTATCATGCACGTTGCAGCTAATTGTGCACAAGCACGTCTAACACAGATGACTACCACAGGTGAATATGCACCACTTAGCCTGACTGAAGACCTTTTCCGCTCAGCAGTAAACCGATAAATAACAAAAATTAAATAAATCAAAGCCTCCCAAATATTAAAGGATGATTTAATTTGGGTTTGCTGCAGCCGCAGTCCAATAAATAGTCTGCAATTGATCAAACACATCTCAGAGAGCAGCTTAGAGCTTTCAGCTGCACCCATTCATTTCAGGTGTAAAAACTCTGCGTTTTACTGTAAGTTAGTCTACACGGGGCCACCCTTGTTGAGAACATGTGCCGGCGCAGACCTTATTGTAGGAGAACATATCCATCACCCGTGGTGGAGCTGGTGGGGTGTGGGAGTGGGGGAGGACAGCAACCACAAAGACATTCACCACTCTGGAAAAATACTGTAACAGCCAGCCACAACCTGAACACACGGCCATCCATCAGCTCCTGGTTCAGCTGAAATTTCAATGAAAGGCTCGGTGATGTAACATTTGTGAAACTGAAGAATCATCAGAGGAGGGAGTGTTTCTCTTTAAACGAGGGGTGACAGCAGCTGGCTGTTTACAAAGTCGGTCAACTCTTTTGCCAACGTCCCTCATATCACAAGTTAAAACCTTCTGAAGTATTTACGAGCTGTCATCTATCAGGAGGAACTGATGGCGCTTTGGAGAACTCTGCACTTGAGCTGCTTTTAAAGTTTATGACTATGGTCTTGTTCCCGGCGTCTCAGAAGTGAGAGGTTCAAGCATTTGTCAGCAAAAACAGACAAATATGACATCACTTCTTCACAGAGTGGAACCCGAGTAGACAGGCTTGTCATCACTTTTCCGCGACATGCTTTGTTTAAGATGTTATTTATGTTACATCTTTTTAGTGCTGATGTCACAGCTTTTGAATATTTCCTATTATTTTACAGCATAAATTAAAGCGGTTTCCAACCTGTGGCTCTGGGGCAACAATTTTCTCTTTGGTTCTTTGTAGCAATAATAAATGTCACGTCCAGTTTGATGCAAACATGTCATATAATAATATAAGCAGATACATTTGCTCTAAGAGTTTCTTAATGCTTCATTAATCTGATTCATCCTCTTAATCTGGCATAAACACAACTGAAACAGTTAGTATGCAGATTCAATTCAATTCAGTTTATTTGTATAGCGCCAAATCACGAAGAGTCATCTCAAGGCACTGAACAAAGTAAACATTCCAATAGCGTTCAGCTCATTAAAGTGATAGTGTGTATTTTTCCTGGCGATGGGGGCAGTGGATACCTGAATCATTGCAAGCAAGCAGTATTTTTAGGTTGGAGTAAGACCTTACCAACGGATGCCCGTTAGGGTCAAAAAGCCCTGGGGAGTGCAAACTTTAGCAAAATAACGAGCACATCAGACACCCTTTCATCGCTGGCACCAAGTGACGAGGTAAATGTGTAAAACAACATTTAAGAATGACAAAAGTTTTGTAACCGTTTGTTACAAATCAATAAATGCATTTTGTCCTCACGGGCTCCCGTAGAAGGAAACATGGCATCTAATATGGCGTCGCCCAGACTTAACTCCGATTCCATGTATTTTAGACCTGACCGTCAATATTTTTCAACAACTGGGCATAATTTCATTCATTTTCAACAACATTATGATGGATATTTCTAGAAATTAATGGAAAAAACGACACATTGTGTCTTTAAGCCAACCAGTAAAAGGTTTCCTATTAAAAAAACCGGCAGATTGCATCGAGTAGCTGACAAGTGTCAGTGTCTTTACAGCAATCCCCATTCTAAGCAAGCATGTAGTGACTAGGACTATAGCGATTATGGGTAAATATGCCTGATATTTATTCATGTTAAATAAGAGCTTTGGTGTTTTTTCTTTGGCATGTATCAAACTAAACTACAGCGAGCAGGTCAGGAAAACACACGCGCTATCACAATGATTAAAAGAATAACAATCATAGTGTCGCAAAAGGAAAACTGCAGGCAGTTGCTCATGATTGTATTCATTTTTTCTTTTTGCGATCTTGTTCCAGAGCTCCACTGAAGGTGGTCTTTTGTACCGTGTGATGAATTTGTTGCCAAGATGTTTGTGCATGTTTTTAATTAAAAAGAAATATTGTTCATATCTTCTAAATCGTTTTTCACACACATGCTTCACAACCTACCAGTGAATCCCAAAAGCCTGGAAAAGCTGATCTGTAATTCCAGATTTAAGTTTTATTGATCAACATTCATCCGTGTGTTTTGTGCTTTGACTGTGCACATTTTCTGCTGTTTTCTTATTGCTTATGATTGTAGGTTTAGTTTTTATGTGGCATATTTACGTTGTTGTGTAGTATACAGGTTTTTGTTGCAGTTTCATGCTGTTATGTTGAAGAATGTGATTGTGCAGCTTTATGTTGCAGGGTTAAGGTGTGGAACACTAAAAAAATGTTTTTTAAATATTACTTCTGATTATAATCGGTCATTCTGTGTTTCATGCTGGCTGAACATGAAATAGTCTCCTACACCTATCTCCTGCATTTGCTTCTGATAGAAAATAGACGGTGAAACTCTGGGATTTGAAAAGCACACGCTGTCACTGAACGTTCATGAACTCATCGCGACTGGGAAGGTTGTTGTTGGATTATCGTCCAGGAAACAGCAGCGAGCGTTTCGACCAGGAGAAACTAACCGTTAGCATTAGCAACTTCACCACGCGGCAGAACTCCTCCAATCTGGCGATGTTTGTGGAGATGAAACATCGATATTGCAAAGCAAACTAAGTCAGAGTTGTGTTGCTGTTAGCCAATTAGAGGCAAGATATCCAAATTCTGTTGAAGCAACTTTCAGCTGAATTCTCTGTGCTGATACAGGCTCCTCTGAGCTTTCCCCCCATACGACTTACAAGGCATTCAGAGACGACTGCAAACATATTGATCAAGCGAGTGTTCAACACCTTTAATGCTGCTGTGTTGCAGCATTATTGTGGGTTTTTTTTTTTGGGTTGTTGAGTAGCTTTATGTTGCATGTGCCACCTTAGCTGTGTGATCTGGCATGAACAAAGAGTAACTAAATAAGTTGTTTATGCATCAGTAACAGTTCCTGTTATTGTCTCCAGTTATTTAATGTTGCTTTGGGCTCACACAAACAAAACAAGGCATTTTTGCTGATGGGAGTTGGCGCTGCCACTTTGTACGTCGTTAAAGCTCAAACAAGTCTGCACATTGAGGTGTAACGTGAGATTTAGAGAAGACGAAGGGGGGGTAAGGGCCGGACAGGCAGCCGTGATTGGTGGAGTGTGTCCGGCCGCACCTCCTCCACGCTCCCCGGGAGGAACGCAGCTCCGCTGCCCGCCGAGCTGCGAGTTTCTCTGAGGAGGGGAACAAAGCAGCAGCAGAGCGGGCAGCGATGAGAGCGTCACGGGCTGGTTTCTGCTGTTTCCTCCGGATAACTTTTCTCCCTTGTTTTTACTGAATGTGACCAGGGAGAGGAGCGACGTGCGACCCCGAGCTGGATGGATGGTTATGGGGAAAAGAGGGATACCCTGGGCGCTTGAAGTGAGCAGAGTCCTGGCTGTGTTTTTCTCACTTTTACCCTCCGGTAAGAAACACACTTCTGTCTTTGTTGAGTCAGGCACGGATAAAACAACCTGTGTAGGATAAGCAAAAGTTAACTTTTTATTCAGTTGGCACAGATGTGATCTCTTATCTAATCCAAAAGTCTCCAAAACTAGTTTTCTTCCAATGGCAAAAATAAAAATGTTGGACAAAAGTTTGCTTCTTTTTTTTTTGTTTGTTTCAATCAGATGTTATTGAGTATTTAAAGACAAATTTGTCTGATGAGCTTTAAAGTAACTATTTTTCAAAGTTGTGTTTTAGAAGAGAAATGGGCCACCGTGTCCTACTAAATAACCTGCGGATTTTATTGGGTCAGATTGAAATCTGACTAAATATAAAACATTTGACACTCTTATCTTTAATTGTTCGAGGTGATTTGAATATATATTTTTAATTGTGGTTGGATTATTTTTGCATGAAACCATAACAGCTATAATATAGCAAATAATTACATTCCGGGGGGGGGGGGGGGGGGGACCTCTTTGGTAAAGAATATTCTGAAAGCAGCTTTCTGTTCATGTTTTTGGGCGAAACAATATCCTTCATAAAAAAATAACACTGATCACACACAATCAGGCAGAACTCACACAACAATGCAGTCTTTGAGATTTGTTTCATTTATATTCCAGTAGTGGTTTTTGTGCCTATAATTTGTGTAATCAAATCTTTCTTCAGGGAATTCATGAAAGTGCAAATAAACTAGATCAATCTGGGCTGATTACAGTTTCTTATTGACTAATCTGAGTACATCTTCTTGTTTTAAACACCTCTAGTGTTGGTATAACTCCCATCCTTGTGTAAAGAGGTAGCCGTATGTAGAGTAGATGCTTCAGAAAGCAAATCTCCATACCAGCAGTGTTGCTTATCAGTGGAGGTTAGAACCAGATGATAATTTAATCTAAATAAGATCATCTAGGTGTGAAAAGATCCTGGTCTGGATGTTCACTTTTTACTTTGTTTTATGATGTTAGTTTTATTTCAGCCTTAAATCTCTCTTTTTTGTTTTTATAAAGGCCAACTAGTTACTAACATGTGAAAATGAATGCTTCTTTTTATTATTCTCTGGTAAATGAGTAGTTATGTTTACCATCCCAGCCTTTGTGTGGGACAAGAATGTGTCCCGTGTGGTAGATTAGTCTGGGAAAGGTTCTTATTCTTTGGCTTTGTGTATCGTGTTTCTGGATGGCACAGTTACCCTTTTTTGACTCTAATTTGTCCCTGACAGCGAGTCTGCAGTGCAAGATCAACAAGTGTAGCTCTGAATATCTGGCCTCCCCCCTCCACGCTGGACCCAAGAAGGACACCTGCACGGCGCTGCGGGTGTACTACAGCTGTGTGGTCCGGACAGCACGATCCTGCAGGGGTGACCTGTCCTATCACGCCACCCAGCATGGCATAGAGGACCTTATGAATCAACACAATTGCTCCAAGGACGGACCGACATCCCAGCCACGGGCCCGGACCCCGCTCCCTCCTCCTCCACCGCCTCCGGTCCTGACAGACAGCCAAGAACGCTCTGACGGACCTGAGGTGTGCCACTATGAGCGCAGCCTCCCACGCAACACGGCGCCGCCCAACTACACTCACTGCGGCTTCTTTGGGGACCCTCACCTGCGGACTTTCGGAGATGAGTTTCAGACGTGTAAAGTAGAAGGGGCCTGGCCGCTCATCCACAACAAGTTCCTGTCTGTGCAGGTGACCAACTCTCCAGTACTGCCAGGATCTTTAGCCACCGCCACCAGCAAGGTGAGAATCTGTCCATCCTGGGCACCTGTTAGTGTGCTGTAAGCAGGTGGCGCTACAGTTTGAGCGATCCCACTTTTAAATACATCCGTGGAAACATTTCTGCATTAATCACCTTTTTTAAAGCTAAACGGGTCAAATAAAACAAGTGATGCACCGATTCTGGATTTGAGGGCCAATACCAATTTTTTTATTGTACAGCTCTGACCCGCCAATACTGATTTAGCCAGATTTTGATTTATCTCAAATAAATGTAATTGGCAGGTTACATAAAAAAGCTAATCATGCTTATATAGAAGGCTGTGTCTGTTCTGGGGACTAGTCTGACGAGACCCCAGAACATCATCATGTCAGCTCTAGAGCTGATCGCTGAACCCCGAATCTGAACTTTAATTTTCAGGTTGATCGTTCACATATTAAACCAATCATGGTGGACACTGGTGCAGTCTGATTACCAGTTGTTTTTTTGCATGCATCTCCAAAATGCAGTTAGCTCGGCAGAGTTGGGCTAATTAAAATTAACCAGGGATGCACGAAATATCTGCATCAATATCAGTATCGGCTGATGTTAGTAATTTTTTTTTTTACATATTTTGTTTGGTAAGTAAAACTGGGCCGACATTAACAAACAATATTTGTTTTTCACCTAGTAGCCATTTATGTATCAGTTTCAGAAGGGGAGGGGGTGATAATGCATAAGTGTTTGGTCATATGACAGCATTAGAAATAATCTCAGAACTGTAAATGTGTGTGTGTGTGTGTGTGTGTGTGTGTGTGTGTGTGTGTGTGTGTGTGTGTGTGTGTGTGTGTGTGTGTGTGTGTGTGTGTGTGTGTAATAAATACTATATTATATATAAATATATATACTTATTTATACATAGGGTGTTTATTGGCAAGAATCTGACAAAATGATACATATCACAATATAGAGAGTTTACAATATCTTGAGATACTAAAAGCCAGATGATACGTTTATGTTTTTGACTGAACTGAAATGAAAAACTCAGGCCAGATGTGTCAAGTGTTATCGCAAGATTTTGTTGCTCTATCAGAGTGAAGGTGGTAAAAACTGCTGCCACCTAGTAGTCAGGGTTTGAACTGCGCCACGCAAAAGAATCAGTAAACATTTGCGTGTAAATTCTCAATATAAATTTGATACACTGCTTTTAAATATCAATTCAGTATCATTACATAAAATATCAATATTTCTGTGTATTGCTACTTTCTTTCAGTCCTTCTTATAAAAATGTAATATCGGTTATCGGGTTTAACTGTGATATTAATATCGTATATCGGCCCACATTTTCATATCTGCAATTAACAGTTAATCGTATAATCGCAGTGATTTACACGATTTTCTCTATTTTCATTTTCTTAAAACAACAAACCGATTGTTTGCCCTGTTTCGGCGTATTTTGAACTATCAATCAAATGATGAAATTAAGATTTTTTTGTGAAAATTTTTTAAACAATTGTCATAAAATGTAGCTGTCCATGTTTTGGTTTGCGTGCGAGTCTCCTCTTTCGTGTGGTCAGACTGTAAGCGCTGCAGTGAGTGGAACTGCTTTTCTGTCAAACTGTGGGTTCTGGTTAGTGTTTGGATCGGTTCCATAATAACAGATCGAGGCGTCCGACCCAGAAAAATCACTAAGATCCTTGATAAGCTCTACCAACGACACCGGCGGAGCGTCGAATGTTAACAAAGAGGCTCTGCTTTCACTTTAGCTCTGCCTGATGTTTGTGCTGCTCGGTCCATTACTGTCTACGGGAAACTTTCACATCTTTATCAGCAGAACGGTTTAGATGTTTTTTAGTAGAAATTGGCCTGGATTTGCTCCAGCAGTGAATGTGAAGCACTTAGGAGGTATAAAAGAACTTAATCACATTTGTAGAAACTGTAATTTTCTATAATCAGGGTTTCTTAATGACTCATTAAACATTTGTGTTATTTAGCTTTTAAAGTAATTACCTTCTTTTAAAAAGCTATTCTTGGAAGCACATGAGAGGCTTTTTTTAGTGCACAAGACTGTGGACAAAAGAGGAAACAAAGCAGCAGCAAGTGGCACCTGTGCAAACACGGCTCTGGTGGTAAAAGATGTGCTGCTGGGTAGAGTCCTCTCTCTGTGGCAGATTAATTCAGACGGGGCCATCACAGGAGCTGTTGTCCTCTATTATTTGTTTCATCCAGTCACTTTTTAAAGAAACGAGACAGGAAACAGAAGCTGAGGGAGGTGTGTGAAGGGACGGGGCTGGTTTGACACAGACATCAGAGTACGTGGCTTGGTCCTGTGACAATGGCTCCTTGGTGTCCCGTGTAACCCAGCTCGGAGAGTCCTGACCAGTCCCACTTAATTAGCTGCAGAGTATCTCGCTGTGTCCTGGCCCCGCGCCACTCCCCGGAGCATAGTTCTGGGGGTTCACAGGCAGGTTTTCCAGCGCTATGAATAGATCGTCTTTGTGTCTGCAAACTGAGGCCTGATTTTACATGGCCTGGACTCGTGTTTTTGGAGGGCGTTTACCTTGGCCTCCCCCCTCGTTGAGCCAGCCCTGTAATGTGACACTGGAGTGGGGTAGAAGGGGGGCTGAGGTGGCACGTATAGCACAAACTTGTTCTCAGTGACAAGATGAAAAAAATCTTCTCTTTTATTACGTGTTTTAGTCGTGAGTTCATGAATGCTGCTTTCACTTAGTTCTGAAGGCGAACACGTCTGATGTTTGGTGCTGCTCTCTCCTCCTGCAGCTGACGATCATCTTCAAGAACTTCCAGGAATGCGTGGAGCAGAAGACGTACCACGCCGAGACGGACGAGCTGCCTGCTGCGTTCGCCGACGGCTCCAGAAATGGTGGCGATCCAAACGGAGTCAGCACCCTGCGAGTGGTGGAGAAGGTGCCCGGGCAGCACGTGGAGATCCAGGCCAGGTATATCGGGACAACCATTGTAGTCCGGCAGGTGGGCCGCTACCTGACCTTCGCCATTCGAATGCCAGAGGAGGTTGTGAATTCGGTGGAGGAGGGTGATAACCAGGACTTGTACTTGTGTCTTCATGGCTGCCCCGCCAACCAGCGCATCGACTTCAGGAGTGTTAGAACCAGAGCGGGGGAGGCTCACAGCACGGGCAGGCCAAGGAGCAGCTCTGGGACGCAAGGCTTCACCTTCAAGTCCGCCAAGGCCAAGTGTAAAGAGCGGCTCCCAGTGGAGGATCTGTACTTCCAGTCCTGTGTGTTTGATCTGCTGTCCTCTGGAGACATTAACTTCACCATGGCCGCCTACTACGCCTTTGAGGATGTAAAAATGCTCCACTCAAACAGCAAGAGATACCACATCTTTGAAAAAGATGCTTTAAGCGGCGCAACACGAGAGGGCAAAAATGTACTGCTGGTCTTCCTCCTGAATGTCTTAGCTGTCCTATTGTGGACGGAGTGCTGCACAATCCATCTATAGTCGGTTTACAGCAGTGTCTTCCTGCCTTTAATGTCAGTCTGTGTCATTTCCCAGCCTCTCGCATCTGTTCTGCCTCTTGATGACTGGAGGTTTCACCCGTAGGTCAGTGCTGCCTCAAGTCTTATTTCAGTCGTCTAGTCTCATCCTGACGTCAATACAAAGACGGGCTCACCACCTATCATCACGTGTATTTAACTGGTTTTAATCTTTGAAGAGGGCAGCAGTGGGAGAGCTCTGGATATCCACCTGGGATTAAATCCCACACTCTCATCAGGGCTGCGTGCCTGTGGGAAAGCCGGACAAGATGATCTTTTGCAGAAAGAGGGGTTCGCTGATCCTCCCTTCTCCTGATCCGCACATTGGTGCCGAGCCAGGGAAGCTCTCTGTGGCTCATGTGGCTGAGCAGGAGGACCTGACAGAGGCTTTTGTTAACCTTTTAGGCCAGAAGCAGCTCTATGTTTGATTAGCTTCCAGCTTTGGAAAAGCCCGAGCCTTTCTGGAGGAAGCATCCAGCCAAAAGGATGTCATAGCAGCGTCTCCAGTTGTCTGCTGTGGAGATTAATGGGTCATATTGTTAGGTTTGTGTGTGTGTGTGTGTGTGTGTGTGTGTGTGTGTGTGTGTGTGTGTGTGTGTGTGTGTGTGTGTGTGTGTGTGTGCGCGTGTGTGCGTGCGTGCGTGCGTGCGTGCGCGTGGAATATGTGTGCAGAATCTTGCATCAGTGGTTGATTTTGTGTGTTTGTAAGTGCAGGAATTCCCTTATATATATGTATGTATGTATGTATGTATGTATGTATGTATGTATGTATGTATGTATGTATAGGGAGAAAAAAAAAAGAAACTCCAGTGGGAGAAATTTTTCTCATGTCTTTGTGCTGCACCCAAAATTTAGCCGAAGCTCGGATTTGGGCCAAGTGTGAACTAATCTAACCTCGATCGGCCAATCAAACTCTTTATAATGAACCCAAGCTGTACAGCGATGCGGGTTCCGGTGTTTCTGCCGTCAAAGACGTCACCTCTACCTGGTTAAGCATTTACAGACTTCCATTGTAGCGGGCTGACCCGAGTCTCTGTGGCTAAACAATATGTCTGGAAACATGCTTTCATGGCTTCAGTCGCTTGCCAAAGAACGCGCTCTTGTGCCAACATTTGCCTGACGAGTACATTTCCATCTCCTACCCTCAAACATTAGGACTTAGTTGTATATAACTCATGTTTGTTGGTGATTTCTCGCCGCGTGATGACGCAATACCTTCACCTTTTCTTGTGTTTGGTGTTCTCTCTCTTCCCCCTGCTGAGATACGTTTGGTCTTCCCCGGTAGACGCAGTTTTAAGATCACTTATCGATTACACTGAAGTGCACGGCAGAGTTATGCATAAACAGTCCTACAAACAGCTGATTGTGACTTTAGATATACTGTGTGTTTTAACAGTAAATGGTTGTACTATGTGAGATTGTACATACGTTTTGTGGAGTTGTGTTGAAATTTTGTATCTCACCTGTTGTGTTTTGAATTCACCACTCCAGTTTTTGTACACAAAAAGAGAATCTTTCAGTGAATGTGAGCCTTTTATGTTTTCTTTTTAAAAAAAGGGACTTTTAATTTGAATTTTTTTTAAATTGTTTTCAACAACATGAACGCCACAGAACAGATCAGTCTCCACTGTTATTGGTGAATCGATGACACACACTTAAAAAAAAACAACCCACCTTAACTCGGAAAAAGAGAATGTAGGGAAATGTTTTAGTGGCGCTCATGTTTTTGAGTTTAAAGCACTTTATGTTTTTTATTCAGCTGTTTTTGTTTTGAGCATGTGTTGGTTAAAAAGAGTAAAATAAAAGGCTGAATGGGAAAAGCAAGAAAGATCAAACAGTTTAATGTAAATATCATGTGGTCCCTCATGCCAGCTGTTGGTATTGTAAGTTATTTATTGAATAAAAGACAACATCATGTGAATGAGCTGCTGCCTGTGTCTCCTGCATCTTTAGAACAAAATCAGTTTTTTTTATAACTTGCAGTTTTTTACTGCCCCCTGGTGGACCTTTGTGTTAAAACAAAAATTAAGACTCCTTGAAGAATTGAACATTTATATATACACTGTTCAAAAAATAACAATAAAGGGAATACTTCAACAACACAATGTAACTCTATGTCAGTCACACTTCTGTGATATCAAACTGTCCACTTAGGAAGCAAAACCGACACAATCAGTTTCACATGCTGTTGTGCAAACGGAAAAGGCAACAAATTATAGGCAATTAGCAAGAGATCCCCAATAAAGGAGTGCTTCTGCAGGTGGTGACCACAGACCACTCCTCAGTTCGTATGATTTCTCGCTCATGTTTTGGTTCACTTATGAGTGCTGGCGGTCCTTGCACTCTAGTGGCAACATGAGTCTACAACCCACACAAGTGGCGCAGGTAGCGTCCAGAGCATGGAGGCGCTACCAGGAGACAGGCCAGTACATCAAGAGATGTGGAGGAGGCCATTGGAGGGCAACAACCCAGCAGCAGGACTGCTACCTCTGTTTTTGCACAAGGAGGAACAGGAGGAGCACTGCCAGAGCCCTGCAAAATGACCTCCAGCGGGCCACAATGCATGTGTCTGATGAAACGGTCAGAAACAGACTCTGTGAGGGTGGTTTGAGGGCCCAACATTCATATGTAGAGTTGTGCTTACAGCCCAACACCGTGCAGGATGTTTAGCATTTGCCAGAGAACACCAAGATTGGCAAATTGGCCACTGGTGCCCTGTGCTCTTCACAGATGAAAGCAGGTTCACACTGAGCACATGTGACAGACATGACAGAGTCTGGAGATGCCATGGAGAGCTGCAATATCCTCCAGCATGACTGATTTGGCAGTGGGTCAGTTATAGTGTGGGATGGCATTTCTTTGGGGGGGCCTTCCATGTGATCGCCAGAGGTAGTTTGTCTGTCATTAGGTACCGAGATGAGATCCTCAGACCCCATCTGCTGGTGCGGTTGGACCTGCGTTCTTCCCCATGCAAGACTCATGTGGCTGGAGTGTGTCAGCAGTTGTTGCAAGACGAAAGCATTGATGCTATGGATTGGTCCCATCGTTCCCCAAGCCTGAATCCTATTGAGCACATCTGGGACATCATGTCTCGATCCATTCACCAATGCCAAGTTGCACCACAGATTGTCCAGGAGTTGGTAGATGCTTTAGTCCAAGTCTGGGAGGAGATCTCTCAGGAGACCATCTGCCACATCATCAGAAGCATGCTCAGGCATTGTAGGGAAGTCATACAGGGAGATGGAGGCCACACACACTACCGATACTCATTATGAGTTGTTTTAAGAGCATTACATCAAAGTTGGATCACCCTAACCCTAACCCTCCAAATCCAGACCTCCATGGTTTGATAAATTTGATTTCCATTGATAATTTTTCTGTAATTTTGTTGTCAGCCCATTCATCTATGTAAGAAAGAAAGTATTTAATAATAATATTTCATTCAGATCTAGCATGTCTTATTTTTGTGTGCCCTTTATTTTTTGCAGTGTAAATAATTCTTTTAATCCAACAATTTCACTTACTAGTAGAACATTTGCAGTTTGTATTAATCAAGCTCAAAAAGCCTGAGATTCTCTAAACATACATAGTGTTTCTAGAATAATAGGTCTGTTATTTTAAAGCGATTTAAAGTGATGGTTTGGAATGATTTATGTCCATCCATCCATTTTGTTCCACTTATCCAGAGTCGGGTCGTGGGGGCAGTAGCCTAAGTCGAGAGGCCCAGACTTCCCTCTCCCCAGCCACTTGGGCCAGCTCCTCCGGGGGAATCCCAAGGTGTTCCCTGGCCAGGTGAGAGACATAGTCCCTCCAACGTGTCCTGGGTCTACCTTTAGGTCTCCTCATGGTTTGACGTGCCCATAAAACCTCATCAGGGAGACGTCCAGGAGGCATCCTAACCTGATGCCCAAGCCACCTCAGCTGGCTCCTCTAGATGTGAAGGAGTAGTGGATCTACTCTGAGCCCTTCCTGGATGACCAAGCTTCTCACACCTTCTCCAAGGGAGAGCCCAGACACCCTGCAGAGGAAACTAATTTCGGCTGCTTGTATCCACGATCTCGTTATTTCAGTCACTACCCAAAGCTTGTGACCAAAGGTGAGGGTAGGAACGTGGATCAACTGGTAAATCGAGATCTTTGCCTTCTGGCTCAGCTCTCTCTTCACCACAACAGATCGGTACAATGCCCACATTACGGCAGACCAGATGCAGCACCAATCCACCCATCGATCTCATGCTCCTTCTTTCCCTCACTCATAAACAAGACCTCGAGATGCTTCAACTCCTCCACATGCGGCAGGACCTCTGGCCTGCCAGACTTGTCCTCTGTTTAATTCTGCACAGAGTAACTCACAGGCAGAGAGGCACATGAGGGACGGGACTAGGCACCTCAAAAATAACCAATCGGAAAAAAGACGGAAATGCTGACTGTACGGCGTGGAGCTGTAGTTTTTTATCTGTAGTAAAAAAAAAAAGGTGTGTGGCAACAGCGCAAACATCTTTCTTTAGAAGAAATGCTTTTAGCGCTTCTACTTGTTTTAACCCTCCCACTGTCCTAATGGGTGTGACCGCGTGAGGATAGTTGACCATTGAGCAGGGTTGATGGTTTATCCCTTGGGTCCATGTAGCAGGGGTAAGGAGTGAGCACCACTTCACCCCTGCCATGTGGATCTCAAGGGAAAAACCATCATTCCTGCTCAATGGTCAACTTTCCTTGCAGGGTCACACCCATTAGGACAGTGGGAGGGTTAAAGACATTCAAGTGATTTAGAACAGAGGAAAGAGCCGCAGCGAACTCCGCCGCTGTCTTCGTTGTTTATGAGAAACTGAGCATCGCTGTGTGGGACATATGCAACGCTGTAGTTTTTTTGCTTTTGTCCAAAATGGAGACTGGCGACAGCGCAAACATCTTTATTTAGAAGAAAGGCTTTTAGCACTTCTACTTGTTTTAAAGACGTGTCCAAGTCATTGAGAACAGAGGAAAAAGCCGCAGTGAACTCCGCTTCAGTCGCCATGTTCGACAAACTCGGCGTCAATGGTGTGTGACGTACACTAATCAGCGCTGATTGGCTCGGTTAGAATTCTCACGGGGTGGGGTTATTTGAATAGGAGAGTTCCCAGACCCTTTCTCTGTGCAGAATTAAACAGAGGAGGAGTCTGGCAGGCCAGGCTATGTAGTTAGAACACTCCTTTATAAATGACACCACCATCCCAGTCTGCCAGTCTATGTTTATGTTTATTTATTTAGCAGATGCTTTTATCCAAAGCGACTTACAATTTATAACCTACAGGGCATGTTGTGATCTGTAGGGGAAACCGGAGTACCCGGAGGAAACCCACGCATGCATGGGGAGAACACGCAACTCCACGCAGAAAGGCCGCAGCCGAGTTTCGGACCTGCGACCTTCGTGATGCGAGGCAACAGTGCTAACCACTGCGCCACCATGCAGCCCAGTCCAGTGGAGCTGCCCCAAATGTCCACGCGATATTGCAGAGTCGCGTCAGCCAACACAGCCCTACGGAACTCAAGGCAGTCCCCAGACTCTGCTTCCTCACTGGAAGACATGCCGATGGGACTAATGGTCTTTGAAGTACTCCGCCCACTGTTCCAAGTCAAGGTCCGCAGCACACTGTCCCCACTGTAAACAGTGTTGGTAGTGCACTGCTTTCCCCTCCTTAGATGTCGAATGTTGGACCAGAATGTCCTCGAAGATGTGCGGAAGTCTTGCTCCATGGACTCGCTGAACTCTTCTCAAGCCCGAGTTTTTGCCTCCACAACCACCCGAGCTGCTTTCCGCTTGGATTGACAGTACCTATCAGCTGTATCTGGAGTCCCACAGGCCAAAAAGACCTGATAGGACTCTTTCTTCAGCTTGAAAGCATCCCTAACTGTCAGTGTCCACCAGTGGGTTCGAGGGTTACCACCACAACAGGCACAGACGACCCTGTGGCCACAGCTCTGGTCGACCGCCTCAACAATGGAAGCACGGAACAGGACCCATTCAAGACTCAATGTCCCCCACCTCCTCCGGAACATTTTGGAAGTTCTGTCGGAGGTGGGAAATGAAGCTCCTTCTGACAGGCGACTCTGCCAGACATTCCCAGTAGACTCTCAATACGTTTGAGCCTTCCAGGTCTGACCCGCATCCTCCCCTGACTGCACCTAGTTTGGTGCATAAGCACAAACCACAGACAAGACCCACCCCCCCACTCATAGGCGGAGGGAAGTGACCCTCTCATCAGGGGTGGACTGGGACCAAAATTTAGCCCTGACATTTTAATGAACCGTCGGCCCTCGGCAGGGGAGGTTGCTGCTTGCGACTCGTCTATCCCGCCAAATGTGGGGGAGGGACGGGTTGTTGTGTGTGCTGCTCCCGGACTTGTCTCTATAACCGCATATGAGACGGGGGCTTGGTTTGGGATGGCCCAAGCTGGGCAAGTGGTCCACTTGGCTAAGCGGCCCACCGGGACAGTGCCAGAATGCCTGATAGGCCAGTCCACCCCTGCCTCTCATTCACCTAGGGGAAACGCCAACGTACAGGCACCAAGGTGGGGGACAACTAGAACGCCCTCATCAATACACCTGGGCCTTTTTTTCAAGGCAATTTGCCTTTTTTTAAATAGAAGAGCAGAATACAACTGAACATAATGGAAATGGAATAGGCCAGTCATCTGACCGCTAATAAAAACTAAATGGAAAAAAAAATTAAATTAATAATGCAAGAATAGAGAAAAAATTAATGACAGAGTAGAGAAAAAAATAAACAAGACATTTATTTCCATATTAATAGTGGCCAAGCAGCAAATTGATGCTTATTTGTCAGAAAGTGAACTTAAATTTTCAAGGATTTTCAGGATAAATTTGCTTCTTTGGACATTGGTGTTGCATTAAACTTTAGATAAGATTATATGAAAAATGGTAAGAGAAAAAAAAAACATTTCCTCTGTAAAAATCTAAAAAAAAATTCTCTGTCAAAATAAAACATTTTGTTGTGTAACAAAGTTTTATTACATATGTCCAAACATATGTACAGCACATTTCTCACAAATACTTGTTTTCCACAAATATAAATTATTTAGAACTTCTTACAGAACATATATTACAGGAACTTTAGTTTGCTTTAGGTGGGTGAAAAGAAGAGCTGGCTGTTGACAAAGTAACCAGAAGGGCCCGAGACAAAACACACAATTTCCTTTTATATAATCCCCCCCCAAACGACCAGTTCCTTCAGGAGTAAATAAAAACACAGATGGATGATTGACTTTATTTAGTCATGTTTCAACTGAAAGAAGAGGCAGATTTGGCACAAGGAGGCTTGATATAACATCTACCCTCTCCTTTCAATAACTTTTTACCAGAACTATGTTGGTTTCTTAGCTTTTCCAGACAAGCGCTGACTTTAAATTAAGTAATCAACCCTTCCTCTTGACCACAATAACACTGAGAGGAATCAGAAAAGGATTGCTCTGGTAGGTAGTGTTGTGAACCTCAGCAAAAGTGGTGATAATAATAAATACTGCTTCCATAGTTTCCTTAAGGCCAGAAGATGAGTAAAGTGGTTAAAGTGAGCAGAGCGGGAGGACTGTAATGATTTCTACAGCTACAGTTGTGAATGTTAAAACCATCAGTCAGATCACAAACACTGGCTTTGTTTGATCACATTTCCAGTATTTTTTTTATCCATTCAGCTACATGATCAAAACTTTTCAAAAGGTGCAAATGATTAACACATTACACATTCTAGTTGTTGTACCAAGAACCTTCTACTGACATCGTTTTCAATACTTAAAGCTAAACAAAACACAAAGAAACGTCCGTGTCATGGATCTGTACGTTTACCATTCCCAAGACCGATACTTTCAGGCACTTTTAGGATTGGGATCAGTTTTTGCCTCGACTTTCCTTCCAATAGTCCATGGGACTAAGCATCTGATAGGCGTTTCACTCAGAACATAAATAACTGATGAACCAGTTAGTTTAAGTTAAAGATGCAAGTTTCAGTTTTTGTTTTCCATGAAACAAATTTCTTCCTTCAGGGTACAAAAGGTTTTCAGCCACGATCACTGGAAACAAGGAGCTCAATAGTTTGCTGGTAAGTTCAGAACGTGTTGATTTCCTTTTTAACAGCTTATGAATGTCAAGGCCACACTTTGTCCAGCAGCAACATGTGGCTCTAATCAGTTTCTGCACCTCAGCTGGTGGACTTTATGTCTTTCTATTGATCCAGTTTGGGTCTGTCATGGCACTGGGTTCTACTGGACGGTCGAGAGGGGAGCGGGAGTCCTGGGGGGACTTCTGAGCCTGTGGGGAGCGGGGGTCCAACAGTGGAGGTGGTTTGTCTGAGTGGAAGGGCCTGCTGAAGTGCTCTGGTCCAGATGGACCTGCTGGTCTGTGATCTGGCATTCTCCTGAAGTCCTGGAGGGGGCCTTCTCTTCCCTGGTGGTAGTTGGTATGGAACTCCTCGGGACGTCTTCGTTTGGGGTCCGAATGTCTGAAAGGGATCATTCAAGACCCGTTATTTTAAAGGGAAATCTCATCCCAGAGCCACTAATGGACTAGTTCTTTCAAAATAAAGTTAATAAAATAAAAGCTCAATTCCATCAAAAGAATTACCAATTAAGCAAAAGCCTTTATTTCCCTGAAAATAACACAAGTCTATAATTTCTTCAAAATAAAGTTAATAACAAAAAAAAAACTATAATTCCTTCAAATTAAAGTTAGCAATAAAGTAAAAGCTGAATTCCTTAAAAAAATAACAATGAAGCAAAATACTTTACTACCTTGAAAATAACAAAAACCTATAATTCCTCTTTGGCATGTTCTTGCAGTGTTTAGTGTCTAACTGCATTTTCGGTTCCTTTTTAAAACCCAGAAAAGGTTTCTTTTTACCTTGCTGACAGTTTTGTTTACTTCCTCAGAGCTGACGCTGACGGTGGCGTCACTTCCTTGTCCGTTTATCCGCGGGCAGCAGAGGACGCTCGCGGATAAACGGAGAAGGAAGTGACACCACCATCATCTGAGGAAGTTTACAGCCGGTAAATAAAACTGTCAGCAAGGTAAAAAGAAACCTTTTCTGGGTTTAAAAAAAAGAACACAATTCCTTCAACATAGAGTTAGCCAAAAAACAAAAGCCTATAATTCCTTCAAAATAAAGTTATCACAAAAGCCTATATTACCTTTAAATTAATAAAGTAAAAGCTGAATTCCTTAAAAAAAAGAAAAAAATTACCAATGAAGCAAAAACCTTTAGTTCCTTCAAAATAAAGTTATCAATAACAAAACCTAAAATCCCTTCAAAATAAAGTTATTAACGACAAAATTGCCTAGAATTCCTTCAAAATAAAGTTTTCATTTGCAAAACAAAGCCTTTAACTTCTTCAAAATAAAGTTATCAAGAAAAGCCTATCGTTCCTTTAAAATATAGTAAAAGCCTCAAGTCCCTTCAAAATAAAGACCTTGCATTCTTTCAAGAATGTTAGTCCTCTTAATATATTATAGTTTCTCCAAAATACATTTGTGTCCTAAATCCAACAGTCGTTAGCTTCTTTCAGCCCCGGTCTCACCAACTCACCTGTCGTAGTAAGGCCGTTGACCCCTGTGGTCCCGGTCGTTGCTGTACTGCTCATACGGCCTTTTCCGAGGGGAGGTGTTGTTGCGGTAACCACCGGAGCTGCGATACGTGTCTCCGTGTGAACGCCGATCACCGTAGTGATCCTTGTAGCGATGAGGGTCATACGGATGGTGCCGGTCTCCCTGCCACAACTGGTTGCTGTTTCCTGGGTAGTTATATTTCCGGTCCCTCTGCCAGTCGCCCCCCCGGTCTGTAAAAAAAATATATAGTGAAATAAAAAAAAAAATTAAATTAAATCATGTTTCAGAAATCAGAAAGCTGTCCTTGAGTTTTAAGTGAACACACACCGTTACTGCCAAAGTGCCTCTTGTTAGCAGCATTGTACGGTTCTCTGTGGTGCCCGTGGGGTCCGGACAGGTGAGACGGGGGTTTGGAGGAAGGCTGATTTCCTGAGGAGTCTCGACTAGAACCAGAAGCTTCAGGTCGGAATGATTTTATTCTTCCTGATACATCCTCTTTCTTCTTCTGCTCCTTCTGGAGAGACAAGAATCGTTTGAGAGATGATAATCTGTGGCAGATCGCTCCACGTCGCCTCCCATCAGCTCACCTCTTCCTCATGGGACCTCTTCTTCTGTGCCATTTTGTAAAGCTTGTGAAGCTTCCTTGCGCTGAACTCCGTAAACTTGGACACAAAAATCCAAAGATTCCTGACAAATAAAGTTTATTAAAGGTATAAAATTAATATGCCAATACAAGGTGGAACGGCGGATATAATTCAGCTAAACCCCGTATTACCTTCGCCATATCTTCACATGTTCGGGGTCACTGTAGGCTTTAAGGCACTCGGTGATCCTGTCTCCGATCTTCAGCAGGCAGGTGCGCGTGTGCTGTAGCTGCTCCTGGTCCGACAGTCCCTCGTCTGGCTTGTCCAGCTGCTTCAGGGCCTTTTTCACCGGCCTCATGCGCTCCTTACACTGCACACACGCAAACACTCATGACGTCTTCTAGATGTCAAGATTTATGTTTAGGAAGAGAAAACTCTGGGAAATCTCACAATGCTGAAGGTCTCCTGGTCCAGCTCATCGTCCTCCTTTCCTTCGATGGGAATGGGCTCAGAACCGGCTGTGATGTGGACTGGACCTTGAGCTTTCTTCCCTTTGGCTCCTTTAGCCTAAAAGACAAACAGGTTAAATATGATGCATCAAAAAGGAAAATGGCGTCCATCAGTGCAGAGCAGCTCAGACGTACCCTCTCTTTCCTGGGCTTGGGGGCCTTCTTCTCTTTGTCTCCCTCCTTCTCCTTTTTGGCTGTTCCCTGTTTTTCTTTGTTCTCTTTGTTGTCCTTCTTCTTTTGTCTTTTCTTAACCGCCGGTTTTTCTGTCCCATCGTCCTGCTCAAAACACAATAAAGCAGCCGGTCAAACCATCTGGAGGAGGACAGAAGTGATGTTCCCACACGGACGATGACGTTTTCAGCGAGAAGAGGACTGACCCTGACCTCGCCCTCCTCTGACGGGTTATCAGAAAGCCGTGGGGAGGAGATTTTGGTGCCCTGATCGTCTTTGAGAAGCTTGTCCTTTTTCACTCGAGGCTTTCTCTTCTTCACCTTGACCTTGGGGGAAAACAAATAAATAAATAAACAAATGAGTTAAAACAGACACTAAAACTGAACAAAACTCCCCCAATTAATCAGCAATGTACCTCCTCTCCTAGTTTAGAAGCAGCATCGCTGTCCTGCTCCTTCTTTAGCAGCTTCAGCAGGTACTCTGCTCTCGCCTGGAGCTGCTTGGCCTGAGGTTTCTTACTTGGATCGTCTGGAAGAATCTGTTCAGAAAAGCCTCGATTAGGCAGTTTCAGGCAGCACGTTTGAATCGGTGAGAGCTAAAGTAGGTAAATATTTGCCTTATCAGCAAGTTTGAGGTCAGGGTCAGTCTTGATCAGATCCCAGTTTCCAAAGCCATGCTCGTAGATGCCGAGGAGGAGCTGAACGTCATCCTGCAGATCCCAGTCTATGTCAAAGTGAGCTACTTTAGCTCTGCAAGTTAGCGTGAACCTAAAAGGAGATAAAGTGTTTAAGGGAATCACTAAATCCTAGCAAGGGTCTTGTGTTTTACATTTAAGGTTTCCTACTTGCTCCTCTCAGCAGGGGTGGAGGGCACGGCCTTGTGAAGAGGTTCAAACTCGTCCTCGTGCTGGATGATGGACTTGGCGTTGACCTGAACCCCGGAAATCTTGATATTGATTCCTCGTCGTTTCCCAGGACCTTTGGCTGGAACAACACCGGCTACTTTTAAACGGGAACTTTATTTTGGCTAAGGTTTTCTAACCAAGAGGCAAACTGAACCTACCTTCAACTGGGTTTTCTTTGAGCTGCTCCTCGTGTTCCTGCACCGCCGTCACACAGCTGGAGTGAATCAGTTCGCCAAGTCTCTTCAGGTCGGCGATGGACTTGTCCACCAGCTCAGAATCTCGAGCAATGGCCTCCAACCTGAAGACGAGGAAGTCAAACGTGTTTCACAGGAAACAACCGTCTAAGCTTTTGAAATACGAGTGAGGAAACACCGACCTTTCCAGAGGACAGCCAAACTTCTTGTAAGCCTTAATGAACCTGTTAATGTGAGCAGAAATATGGTTCAGTTGTGCTCGTGCAGCTTAATCCCACTTCTTTTATCAAAACGGAGAGCCATCTGGATCGTTTACCTGCGTATCTCTACATCGGTGAAGCCCTCCACGTTGTTTTTGCGAGCTCGAGGTCTCCCCCTTTTCTTCGGTTTCTTGTCGTCATCGCTGTCGTCGGTCTCGCTGTCTGAGCCGGATGAGCGGTGCTTCAGCTTCGAACCGACGTCGCTATCGCTATCATTGGCCTGAGCCTGGAGGACAAAGGAGCAGAACTAGAGGAATCAGAGCTGATTGGTTCTGGAGATGCGTTTGTCTGGCAGAACAAGGGAAGGAACTTTTACCCGCTTGTTGGAACTCCTGCTTCTGGGCAGCATGAAAATGTCCTCCATCTCCCGCTGCTTCTCCTCTTCCTCAATCTTCCGCCGCTGTTCCTCAGGAATGATGTCATCCCATTCCCGCACGGGCCTATCCTCAAACTCTGGAGCCGGTTCTTCCATGCTGGAGAAGTTAGCGACCTGCAGTGGAGAACGGCAGAGACATCAGGACTGAACAGAGGACGTAAAGAAGCTTTGTGTGAAATCTGTCGAGGAACCTTAAACTGCGACAGAAGCTCATCTGTAGCACTTGAGCCTTGATCACTTTCTCTTGTTTCAGCCAACCTCAAGATCTCGTCGATATCCATCTCCTACAGAAACCAACAAGCTTTGCTTTAGTCACATCATCACGCAAAAACAAAAAACAGTTAACAGGATTTCATTCCCAATGCAATACCTGAGGTTCTGACTCTTCTCCTTCTGCCTCCTTAAAAAGATCTTCTGCTCCAAATTTGAGAATCGCCGTCAGTTCTTCCTTATTGAAAGGGTTTGAGCTGTTAAAAAAAAAAAAAAAATTACAGTTACAGATATAATAAGCAGAAGCTGTCGAAAAGAAGCCACCGGTTTGATAAAGTCTTACTTTGAGGTTCCGGAGCTGTTGTCCAGAACCGTTCGTCCTGTGGTGTCCATTCTCTGAATTACCAGATGGTCTAAAACCATCTTCTTCTTGGCCCGCTCGATAATGTCCTCCTCCACCGTTCCTTTAGTGACGAGTCGATAAATGTTCACCTGTAAAACAGCACCACGTGAGTTTATCTGAATGATACACAACTCCTCGCTGTGAGCGGGAGTCTCGTGTCACCTGTTTCTTCTGTCCGATGCGGTGAGCTCTGGCTTGTGCCTGCAGGTCATTTTGAGGGTTCCAGTCAGAGTCGAAGATGACAACGGTGTCTGCCGAGGCCAGGTTGATGCCCAAACCTCCAGCTCTGGTGGACAACAGGAAGCAGAAATCCTACAAAAAGAAGGAAATGTTTTAGGTTTGTAAGAATCAAGTTCGGTTTAAACCGCTGGTTTCCGTACCTCTGAGCCTTCTGCATTGAAGTGGTCGAGTGCTTGCTTTCGGATTTCTCCCTTTATGGAACCGTCCAGCCTCTGGAAATAAAAAACATTCAACGTGACACGTTTATCCTTCAAAGATCTCCCGGAAAGCCATCTGCTCCACCCGTTACATTCTTCTGCTCTACGCCATCACTGCTCTAAACAAGTCAGCAAAAACAGCCCAGAGTCGGGTCAGTAGAAGAACACCAGCCGGTCCGCAGCAGCAAATAACTTGTTGATATAAATAAACGCATGAACTCTAAGCCAGCGTGCTACAAGGCTGACATCTGATCTTCATCTGAGACTAATCAGCTCGGACTCCAAAAGGCCCTTCGGTGTAGAACGGGGCATTAACCCAGGAGCAAAATGAAGCTAAACATCAAAGCTGAGCAGCCCTCACCTGAAACGGATATCGCTTCTTTGTGAGATATTCAGCCAGAATGTCCAACATCCGGACCATCTGGGAGAAAATCAGGACTCTGTTGCCTCTTTCTCGGAGTCGGGTCAGCAGCTTGTCCATAAGAACCAGTTTCCCGCTGCCCCTCACCAACGCCTGTGACAGATTTATTTATTTTTGTTAAAGTACATAATAAGATAATGCAAAAACAAAAATTGTGTGTTCTTTGTAAATTCGTTCCTGCAGCAGCACTTCTCCAGCAGACATACCTGCAGGTTTTCCTGCTGGTTTTCCGATTCTCCCTCCTCGGGATGCTTAATAAGAAAACCGTGGTTGCAGCACTTTTTCAGCTCCATCACAATGTTCAGGAAGCCGGAGGAGCTGCCGCGGGTTCCTTTGGAGAGAGCTTTGTAGTTTCTTGTTAAAATCCACCTGGAGGAGGAGAGATAGGAAAAACAGCCATTTTAACTTGGGATTTCTCTAAATATAGGAAATGTTAAAAAAAAAAAAGCAACCAAAAACATACTTGTAAAACTGTTTCTGCTGTGCACTCATGTCAACACGGAGGATTTGCTCCACCTTTGCAGGGAGAGACTTCTCCACGTCCTTCTTGACTCGACGGAGCAGGAAGGGCTCGAGGACCTTGTGAAGACTCTGATATCCGTTGTCTCTTCCTTTTCCGTGATCGTCCTCGAAATCCTCCCAGGAATCAAACCTTGGGTGCAGAAACACAGAAATCAGAATGACAACGGAGGAGTGATGGGCTTGTGTTTGGTGCGGCTGTAAATCCGTGCAGCAGGACGTACTTGTCGGGCATGAGGAAGTGTAATAAGGACCAGAGCTCTTTGAGGGAGTTCTGCAGAGGGGTGCCGGTGATGAGGAGTCTGTGGTTCGACCTGAACTCCATGAGTGATTTGTAAAGCAGGGAGTCATCGTTCTTCAACCTGTGAGCCTCGTCCACACCCAGAAAAGCCCAGTTAATGTTCCCAAGGACGCCCTACAGGTAAAGGATGTGACACGGTTAGCGACTGATCCCACTCATGTCCCAAAACAGAAACCTATGGACGTTAAAGCCCACCTTGTCTTTGAGGAGAATCTCATAGGTGGTAAGAAGTGCATTGAAACGAATCCTTTTGGTTTGATGGTTCACCCACTCATAATCACGGATCTAAACAAAACAAGGTCACATTTAAGGCGCAGAAATTAAATCAACATCAACAAAAACTCGTCCAAATCCAACTCACGGTTTTCCTGCTCATGACGTCACCGAGGTAGACGACCACATTCATGTCTGGGGCCCAGTTCTCAAACTCCCTCTGCCAGGAGGTGAGCGTGGACAGAGGAACCACCAGCAGGAAGGGTCCGTAGAGCTGGTGCTGGTGGAACAGGTAGGACAGGAAGGAGATGGTCTGGATGGTCTTACCCAGTCCCATCTCATCAGCCAGGATGACACTATTACACCTGAGGGAATTTTGTTTGTTTAAACAAACTGGTTTCTTTGTTAAATGATTATCCTTGTTGCCATGGTACCTGCACCAGGAGTGGGCCAACCAGTTCAATCCATCCAGCTGATAATCTCTCAGTTCCAGGTTCTCGTCGCCGATGTACGACGGCTGCGTTTTCAGAGCGACGAACCTCGGCCGCTGCTTCAAAACCTGAAACATCAGAGACACATTTCTGGTTTACAAATGAGTTCTGGGAGAAACTGACCCGTTCCGGGTTTCGTAAACACAGTTTGACCTTGCAGTCTTTAGACGGGACCGTCTTGCTGTTGTTGCGGTTTGTGAAGCTGTCGATGCAGTGCTGGAACTTCTTCTTGACCAGAGCTCCATCTTCCCAGCTGCACTCAGAGTACGGCAAACCCATCCACTTACACAAGTACTCGGGCTCGTTAGAGGAGGTCTTGTGACTGTGAGCTGTTTCAACACCAGGACAGAGGATTCACGTTAAAATAAATAAAACGGGCTGTGAACAGATCGTGGAAAATCAGAAACATGACTTACACGGGAAGTCCGAGGACCCGGGTGTCTTTCCTGTTTTTGTAGCTGGTAACGATAACGTTTATTTTTAAAAAGACAGCCAAAGATCACAAAAGAACAAAGACTGTTTGCTTCAGTCTTAAAGTAACAATAAATACTAAATAAACTCACAGATCACTCGCTCCACAATCTGAAACTGCTTGGTTAAGTCGGCCGTGAGCTCCTGCTGGCAGTTATGGAACTCCACGTCCTCGGGGGACGCCCTCCTCAACCTGCACAGAGTCGGGACTTAACCGGGACTTCTAGAGCGCCGGACAGCTGGAATACAAGCCGGATTGAAATGAACCCTCACCACGCGTTCAGCTCGTCGTTTTTCTTTTTGAAGTTGTCTAGTTTTTTCAGCCCTTTGACTTTCTGCTGCGTGAGAGAGTCCATGCTCTCCCAGGTGTTGTGGATGTACGACCAGCCCTTCCACTTGATCAGATACTGAGTCTCGCCTTCGTCTTTCTCTGGATCGAACCCCTCACATGGATCCCCGTTTTCCTCTACGGTATATACCGTGGTGGACGCGCCAGTAGCTACCAGAAACCAAAAACAACCCGCTCACAGACTCGCCTGAAGCTCGTCATCCTGAACAACAAGGAGTAAAGGAAATACCTCCTTTGCTTCCGACTCTGCAGTCAACAACTTTCTCGATGGTCTCACTGTCGTCGTCCTGCTGCTCTTCACCAGCTTCTCCTGTCATTTCTATCAGATCGTCAGAGTCTGTTTCAAAGTCATGTTGGTCCTCTTTATAGCTGGAAGACAAAAGCAGAATTAAACCGTCTAACTTGAAAAAACACATCCCACTTTATTGAAACGTTAAATTTAACAAGAATATGTTAGAAAAATTAAACACAGCTTCTGTGCTTTTCACAGATGCAGATCGTTTTCTTTACAGTTTTAAAAAATGGTGGAAAATTGGTGCACTTGCTGTAATAAATGTTTGAAATATTGATTAAACTGAAGCAGAGATTTATGACTTGAGGGCCAATTTGACGGAAAAAACTGGAGGAAGTTGGGTTTGTAAACGTCTTTAGGTCAATTTTAATTTGAAGGAAAAAAGGAAAGAAAGGAAAGTAAGTTAAATAAATAAACAAATGAAAACCTTCCAATTAAAAAAATTAGGAAAAAATATTTACATTAAAAAGATCTAATCAGAAAATAAATGGAAAACTAAGTAAAAGTGAATAAAACAAATTAAATATAGAGATCAAGTTAGACATAATGAGAAAAGACAAATGTGGTATTTCTAGACTGATTTTGTTCACCAGTTATAAGAACTACTGATATGTTTTATTTCAACAAAACTACTAATATACTTTTATGAACTTTAGAGGTAAAAAAAAATCACCTTTTGATTTTTGTGGCCCCTCTTCTCCGAGTCTGTCTCTTCGGAGTGTCTTCCTCATCATCGTCGTCGTCATCCTCGTCGTCGTCTTCATCCTCATCTTCTGCTGATGATTCTTGTTTCTTCGACTTCCTTCCTTTTTGGGATTGCCTTTTTCTGACTGACAATTTGGCCTGAGGTCTGAACATTAAAGAGAATTAAGCCAATTTCTTAAAAAAAGAAGAAATATTGTTAAACCGTCCCAAAGCAATCAGGTTTTTTAATTCAGATCAAAGCATGAGGGACAAATAACTTCTGACACAACATGGAGTAATCTGGAGACCAGTGGGTAGCTGTCTGATGGCCAGGCTCTGCTACATGCTTACCTTCTAGCAGGAAGTCGTCTGGATCTAACTTTTTTCTCTTCCTGCTCACTGTCTGAACTGTTGGATGTCTCCTCCTCCTCCTCCTCTTCATCATCATTTGAGTCATCTTTCCAGATATTTCTTATAACAAAGAAATGCCACAAGTTCACCCTTTAAAGCCCATCACTGCTTTTTATCCCGGTCCAATTTGCCTTTAGAAACTGGCCCATAAAGGAGCTCAGCGTGACCCAATTGAGAGAAAAACCGGATTCAGATTTTGGTTTGGATGTAGATCATCGCCTGGCTGATAGGCACAAACGTAGCCCATTCAGAGACAAACAGATACCCATTTACACTAAAACAACACTACACGACTACAGTACGGATCAAACACACCGAAATGAGAGATGAGTGTCGGCTGACGAGATATGACGATGTTTAACGAAAGATGGCAAAACGATAAAGACACAGAATCTGGAACTTACTCTTTCTTCTTTAAACGTGAGGATTTTCTTTTAGGGCTCTCGCTCTCAGAGTCGCTGCTCCCCTGAGGAGGAGAGACATTTTAGAGCTCATAGCAGCAACAGCCACTAGATGGCGCACCTGATTTAGTTACACATCTAATAAGGGGGGCATAACAAGACCTTCCTCTGACCTCCCACACCAGCTTACCCCAGCTCCGATGTTAAGGCGAGCCGGTTCCTGTCTGCTGCGATTCGACCTCCTAACTCCGTACACATCTGGATGTTCTTCCCACATCTGTAAACGAAGGTCAGATGGTTACGTTTAAAACAACTGAAGCGCATAATAAAATGAGTAAATGGTCCTTAAATTAATTATTCATATCAGATTTGTGAATCAACTTATGTAAAAACAGTCTAGACTTGACCATTTCTATTATCCAATATACCATTTCTGAAGTTAATCTTAGTAACTTTAATTTTATTTAAATAATTTATTTAACCCATTTAGACTTTCAACTAGTTTATGAATCTTGACTCGTTAAAAATAGAATACTAATAGCTATTAAAATATTTCATTGCAGAAAATGAGAAGTATTTGAGTATCTGACATCAGAGGTATCCATGTCACATCACCAACATTTAAGGTCAGGGGTTTCTCAGAGTGCATTTGTTTGTTTTCCTGGAACGTAAACACTGGAAAGCTGTTTCAGCTAAAGATCAATAGATGTAAAGACACCTTAAACACAATAAACGTCCAGCACGTTGCACCTTCTCAATCACATTTAGAGCTCAGACATAAACCAGGTAAATAAACCCAACGTCAGGTCAGAATCTGTAAGTTGAATCTGAAACAAGTCTCAGTCCTGCAGCCTTTATTTACCTTTTTAACATCAGCTATGCGCTCCTTCTTCTTAACTTGCTTGCCTTTGACTTCTGAAGTGGTTTGCTGCGACTTGGACTCTGCAGACTCGCTCTCTGACTCCGAGTGACTCTCGGACTCTGAGGAGCTGTTAGACTCAGAGTTGTGTGATCTCCTCCTCTCGCTGCCATGTTCGCTTTCCGACTGACTTCCAGACTCCGAGGCAGAGTGGTTGGATTCCTCTGAGGCAGAGTTGCTACAGGGAGAAGAGTGTATTGAATCCCTTTTATTCTGCAGCACACACATTTGAGCTTTTGCCTACACATGATCACAAAGCCATTAATGATGCGAGTGAGGAAGATACTGGAACTTCAAACTGTACAACAAATTAATCTTACATAGTACTAATGAATTGTACTTGTATTGCGCTTTAAAATGTAAAAATCTCAAAGTGCTTAGAAAGTTAGATTTTCTACTTCCCCTACCTTTTGCAAGAATTGCACTTAAGTGTTGTAATACTACAAAACTCGAAGTTTAATAAAAAAAAATTAGAAAAAACTGTCAATATACTGTTCAAAATTTCAACATTTTGTGCCTGAAAAAAAAAATCCAGTCTGAATGATCATTTTCTCTTATTGCAGTTCCACATTTGTACACATGGGGGCACTAGCTGCCACTCAATCTGCAACCTTTATAATCGCTGCCTCCGCATTGGTTGAAAAAAGTTTTTAAAATAAATGTACAACTCAACTATTTCATGTGTTCAACACTACTGTTCTTGTTAAAGTATTCATAATTATACTTCCAAATATCCCTGAATCTTGTTTGCTATTTTTTTGACATAAAACAGAAAATACTTGTTAGATAGCCCATTAAATACAGCAACTCTAGAGAAAAACCATTGTACGTAAAAACGAACTGCTTAACGCGGAAGTAGACGGTGCCTGCCCCTTTAAGAGAATCTAAACGGGCGGGGCATAGCCGCGACCTCAATTTACTATTGGCTGTTAGGTTGCTTGGTAAAGGTTCAGCCAATCACAACGTCTCTCTTTTTTTTAAAGGTCTGAGCTCTTCCTGTTCCTCCTGTGTAGTTTTCTGGGCTGAGTTTTAATACAGATAAGCAAGCTGGGCACACAAATCAAGGGCCATTTTGTGGCTGAGCGTGTGTGGAATTTAAAGTTTACCAGCAAATATTATATTTAAAGTGGTTTCAATTAGTTTTCCTCTTTTTGTTAATCTGAATGACTTCAATGTTCATCTGTGAAAGGAGACGTTTCAGCTGCTGTCTCTGCAGAGGACATTTTTAACTCAGCTCAAAATGCCAAAATGGCTGCCACAAACGCTGAAAAGCACTTTAAAGTACAAAAGTGATGTAACCTGCAGGAAAACGCTGAGAGGATAAGTAATCTAGAATATACATCTTGCATAAATACAAATGCCTGCAGATATATGTTTTACTTTATTTTAAGGACAGGGCAAGTGATGCAAAAATAAATTCAATTATATCAGTGCAAAAACCATTTAAAATAGCAACTCACTTGTGATCTTGCACATCATACAAAAGAAAATATTTATACCTCAAAACATTTTACCCTCTCATTAGGCTTCAAAACTTGAGAAATAATTGTAAAGTCAGCTCATCATCATGATTTGATTTCCAGGTTGATTTACTTATAAAATCTACCTCGATATGAAGTGAAACAATATGGATCTGCAGCAAAAAATACTCGAGATGTTTCAAGCATGCATGAAAATCGTGTCTAATTTGGAATTTATTACACCCTATATCAAAAGTGACATAAAATGACTAAACTGTACAAAATCCTTAAAGGCCACCAAATGAAAAGCTGCTGGTTAACATGTAAAAAAACGTAAGACATAACTTCAAAACACACAAAGTTTAATATTACAGAACCTGCAAAGCAAAAAGTTATTTAAAATCATTACAAGCTTCATGATTGAACAAAACATTTTATTGACTTCAATATCTGCATTAAAAACATGTTTGCACAATTTTGAATCTGAAACTTGGTGTAAACTTTTAAAACACGTTTTTTTAATAAAGCAGAGATTGACATTAAATTTGGAGGTCAATTTTGAATAGCAACTAAAGTTACAAAGAAACTTCAGTATTTTAGTGTCCACATGTGACAACAGTAATACAGTAATGATCAAATAAATGAAACTGAAACATCATTTAAAAAAATGGTGCAATGCAGTCATAACTTGTAAGACAAGGTCAAATAAAAAAAAGGTACTATTAAACAACTGCATCAAGTCGAATAGAGGACAGTTGTCTCCCTGTGGTCTAGTATCTACATCTTGAAAATGTTTTAGAACAGGCCTGAAACCTCAGCAATGAGGCTCAGAAATAGAAGGAAAATCAGGGTGTGGCTATTAAAACAATAGCAAGGTCATCCAAGACACCGGTGAACTTCTTAGAAACCACATCGCAAATGTTGACAAGTGATCAATCATGCTCGAAAAAGTAAACAAAACCAGGAATGGAGAAGGTAAATAAGCAAATGATCATACCTTGAAGCATTGCTTTGAGTCGATCCCTCATCTTCTTGCTTTTTACTTTTGCTCTTCATCATGGTAGTGTCCTAAATATCCGACAAGCAGTATTTTTTTTTTCTGTCCAGGTATTTACTGTCAAAAGTTGGAGGCATGAACCATCACACAAGTCCCTTAGAATCGCCCTGGCTCTGACGGCAGCTAAAGCCCAGCCGGTGCAACGCGAGTGAGCAACACGACATCAAATCGATAAATTTAAAGATGTTTTTATATCGCTAATTGAAATAATGGTCCGGAAATACGACAGGTGCTTTCACAACAACTTATACATCAGGCGTATATTGTTCAATTTAGTCCACAGCCCGAGCCGCATGCCGACAATTTAAACTGCGTCATCACATTTAGCATTAGAAAATAACATTTACGGATGAGAAAAAGCTTTAAATCGAGCACCGCATAATGTAAACACATGAATTCAATGTCAAGAAGGGTGCTAGGCTATAAGTCAGGCTATATTGCCTTTCGTTACGTCGCATTTAACATTTTTTTAAACTGGGATAAAATAAAAATCCGTTCAAATAATAAGATAAATGACAAAAAAACAAAAAAGCTCAGCAAGAAAAGCTTGCAGGCCTTTGGAGGTCTGCATCGAGCGTCAGCGCGACAAAGGCAGAGCAGCAGCACTAAAAATGGAGTCGCGCCATGGCTGCCAGAGCTCAGTATGGAAAACAACGACGAGCCCAGACGGCTCCTCCAGCTCAAAGAAACCAGCTCAAAAAACACACAAAACGCACAGAATCCAGCTAAAAAAACACCGTACTATCACAGCTTTCGACTTTAAACAAGAATCTAACAAGACGGATCGAAAACGAAGCCTGAGAAACTATGTAAGGACAACCCATGGCACCCTTCCCAAGGCTCAGCCGCCATCTAGAGCTCCTTCCCTTCCCTGCTCTGAAAGCTTTGCCTTTGATTGACGTTATTTCCATTTACCCCACACTCAGGTGATGTCTAAGTCCCACCCCTTTTATTAGCTTTTACACGTACTTTTACATCAATTCACGAGCATTGTCAACATTAGGACACAAGCTGTAAAATTAAAAAAAAAATCTTACTTTAAATTAAAGGTTGTAAGAGTGAGGGACTATAAAATGATAGATTCTGCACCATTTACATCACTTCCTGCTCAGACAGGAAAAAGAAGCAGTGGCCATTTTATGAAAGCCTTTTAGGCTATGCTTTGTGACCGACCCATCTGGGTTCTAAACCAAACCTTATGGATAACTAATATTTAGCCATTGATGACATATTACCAGATTTTACATTAGAAGCATATTAAAAACCACCAATGTTGCCTTTATCTCAAAGATAATTTTCTTTACAGAACAATATCTAAATGTAAAAAATAAATTCCATGTCAAGGCTGAGATGACCAATCTTATTACTGACACAAAAAAGCAAACAAGAGTAGTTTTCTACCAAGATTCACTTAATGTCAGCTAATTTCGAAATTGTAAGATTAAAGCAAACCAAACAGCATTTGTCACTTTCCAGATTATCAGCTAATAACACAAAGCCAGTTGTAAATACGTGGACATACACTTTATTTAAAACAGTTGAATATCAATTGTACAACAGCGAACTTTGTTCATGAGTCCCAATCGTAGTTCGTATCGATGACCCAACAAGTCCATGTTGAGAACAACAAAGAAAAGAAAAAAGTAAAATTAAATCCAAATGTCCAGCCAAAAAATAAAATGAGAGAAAACTTCCATCTTGTCAAAATTCGGCAAACAGCTGTATTGCTTGCCATCTTCACGTTAACAACGCGGTCTCCACTGCAGCAATATCCAGTTGAATGGGGTCTTGATGAGATAAGGAAAACAAAAATAATCGTAAGCCCACAGTGCAACTGAAATTAATGATTCACTCAACAGTGTAAAAATGCGTTTTGAATTAAACCAACATGACATTAGTTACATTGTTAGCTTTCAGTTGCATTAGCGAGCATTGCGCAAAAGACTGGTTTTCAAATTAATGAGTTAAGCTTCAAAGCTGTAAAATGTTATGTCTAAATTCCAAGTTTGTGTACGCAGGCTGACAAAAAAAACTTAAATGTACGATGTATTAGCATGAAGGTACGCAGCAGCATGACTAAACTACAGTGTTAAAGCTGACATTCTTGTTAGGATGCGATGAGGAAAAAAGCTGAATAAAGTTTTAAAGGTTTGGAACACTCGTTTAATCAATACACTTGCAGTAGGAATTAATGCCTTGTAAGTTGTACTGGGGGGTGGGGCGCTGCTGCAATATTTTCAGGAACTAGAAATTAGTCTTCACAGTTGAGCTTCAGATGACAGGATTTGGAATCTTATTTTCTGATATTTGGACACCTCACCTCAGATTGGATAACAGCAACGCAACTACCACTGTCTGCTTTGCAACGTGGATGTTTTATCTCCAGAAATAACACAAGCCTGGAGGAGTTCTGCTGTGTGGTGGAGCTGGTAATGCTAATGGTTAGCTTCTACTAGCCAAGATGTTCTCTGCTGTTTCCTGGATGCTAAACCAACAACAGCCTTCCCCGTAGTGAATGTTAAGTGACAGTGTGACGTAGATCTGTCAGGCCTTTCAAATCTTAGATCTTAACGGTCTATTTTCTATCAGAAGCTAATGCAGGAGATAGTAGTAGGAGACCATTTTCTTGTTCAGCCTGCATTAAAAACTGAAATAACCACTAGGGGCACAATGAGTAGATAAACTAACCAAGTGTACATTTTTTGCAACTCTGTTCACACAACTGTTGTTACGGTTCCAAGTCCTGGGAAACAGATGAGCAAAAGTTGCAATAAACCAATTTAAAATCAGTCAATTCCCTCGCTTAAATGTGCGAAACCCTATCATTCCTCTGACTATAGATGCTGTTGTGTTCAGGTCAACGGTCATTTCCAAAACATGTCTTTTTGTTTTTAAAATACATAAACATATTAATTGCTATGCGATGGTCCAATTTCATTAGTCTATTAGCATGGCACTCAAAAGAGAGGACTTCAGCTGAACTGAAAATGCAAGGCTTGTGGGAAAAGGATGGTGTTTTTATTTAAACAAGTGTCTGCAGGAGATGTGAACAAATAAATCCAATATTAGAGACTATGCAAAATATATTGAGTATTTTGTAGTTTATTCAAATGCAATGAATAAATTAGCTTAATTTTGCTAACATTTTAGTGAGGAGATGAAAGAAGAAACTTACAGAGCTGTCTTCTTTTTCCCACAGACTTGGAGAATCTTGTCATCACCGTCATGTTTTTGCTGTCAAAAGGAAATAAGCCAATTAACAAACATCCACAGTCTTTTTACTTTGACTACCTTTACAGTAACTATAAATCCTCAAAAGCATTTCATGCTTAATTCAATAGAGCCAATAATGAAGCAGCACGCTTAAAATTCAAACCGACCAGGCTTTTGTCATGCCAAAACATCTCAACAGGAACGTTTCCCGGTATTCTAGAGGAACCAATATTTGATGCCAGCTATTAGAAAAACCTTAAACCTTTCCTTACTACAAAATAGGGCCCTGCACGGGCCTAAAATCTGAGCCCATGTCCGGCCCGAGGGGGTGGAGCCCCAGCCCGACCCAGTCCGAAAAGGTTTTCAGGATTCTCTGGCCCGACCCGAGCCCGACTTTTTTTTAACCAACTAAAAGAAATCAAAGTGCGTCAATCCTGACCAATGTGTTAAAAGACGTGCAGGATCCGATCGATTTGTTTTTCCCTCATTTACCGTCACGGAGATGACGGCACAGGCTCTGGTGGTAATCAAGTTAAATTTTATCTCTTTCCAACAATTTTCACAAGAAAACAAAACAGTCAAAAGCAGGGCTTGTGTTGACCGGATAGTTCCCGTATTTGACCGTTTATTTTGACGGAGAAAGACTAGAAAGAATTACCCCGACGCATGCAGACGAACTGACATTTTATTCGCTATATTCACATTGCAGATGTAGCTAAAAGATTCCCATCTGAATATCTGAGCTGGACACTGCTCAGCGCAGCTCACTGTCAGCGCGTATGTGCACAGCGAGCTGAAGTTGTGGAGACTGGCTTGGAGTGCGTCGCAGAACCAGAGCGCATACGGTAAGGTTCCTCCCACTGAGGCGAGTGTTTTCCAAACCCTGTCTCTCAGAGAGACTTGTCACGTAGAAAATGTTCCCTGATTATGAAACTTTGACTGAATAGTGATTGTTCCTGTCTCCAATGTGGCGACACATCCAGGAACCATCTGAGGAGAAGCCCAGAATCTCACATCCTCTTCAGCTCAGACAGCGCACATGATTATGCACAAGCGTGACCCGTCAACCCGGTCTCACAGTACGACCGGGTTGGACCTGTTCAGGTTTACGCAGACAGTCTTTACATAGAATTGACTTACAGATATAAAATTAATTCAGTAAATATAAAGCATTTTATTTAAATATCCATTCATTATTTTACAAGCACAGAGAGCCGCATCAGATGGATGGAAGAGCTGCGGTTTGCCGACCCCTGGTATAGTCTATAAAATGACGTTTTCTCCAGGACCAGAGAGGACGCAAATTCAATACATCTCTTTTATTGTGAGGTAATAATTTCTCCGAGTTTTGCGGTTGCGGGCGGTAATTGTCAGAAATTCAGCGGGAGAGGGCAGGAGCGGGATGAAGATAACAGTCCCGCGCAGGGCTCTAGTGCTGCGTTTCAGTCAGGGGTCGGCAACCTGCGGCTCTTCCATCTGATGCGGCTCTCTGTGCTTGTAAAATAATGGATATTTGAATAAAATGCTTTATATTTTACTGCATTAATTTTACATCTGTAAGTCAATTCTAAATGAAAAGATTTTCTGTGTAAACCTGAACAGGTCCAACCCGGTCGTACTGTGAGACCGGGTTGACGCGTCACGCTTGTGCGTAATCATAGGCGCTTTCTGAGCTGAAGAGGATGTGAGATTCTGGGCTTCACAGACGGCTCCTGGATGCGTTGCCACATTGGAGACAGGAACAAGCACTATTCAGCCAAAGTTTCATAATCAGGGAACATTTTCTAAGTGACAAGTCTCTCTGAAAGACAGGGTTTGGAAAACACCCGCTTCAGTCGGGAGGAATCTTCCCGCATGCACTCTGGTTCTGAGACGCGCTCCAAGCCCCTCTTCACATCTTCAGCTCGCTGTGGACCTTATACAGTGAGCTGCGCTGAGCAGTGTCCAGCTCAGATGTTCAGATGGGAATCTTTTCTTGAGTGACTTAGTGTTTCAATTTTTTTATGAATTCGATTAAAATTAAAGGCGCCCGGCCCGTGGTAATTACACAGTCATAGGCCCGCAGCCCGGCCCGAGGGCCTAAGGCTTCAGTGCAGGGCTCTACTACAAAAGGCATTTCAATTTTATTTTTACTAAATTAACGCAATCAAAAGATTTGTCATTTTTTTCTCCAAAGGGCATTTGTTGATTTCCTAAATTAATTATTAAATTGGAATAGGATCTTGGACTTGATCCAATTTTCCTGGGTTGGTGGTGGTCAGAGGGGCAGATGACGCAAAATGGCAAACTCACTTCTGTCAAATCGCCCTAGGGCAGCTGTGGCTACGCTGTAGCGTACCATCAACGGAAGTGTGAACATGTGAATAATGGAAAGTTTTTTAAGTGCCTTTAAAAGCACTATATAAATCTAATCCATTATTATTATTATCTGTAAAGTTTCCAATGTACCACTTAAGTGAACCGCTCCAAGTTTTAACAATAATATTAGCTTTTGAGTTAGTAGCCTTAAATGCAAATCACACTACGTCTCTTGGCAAGTTCCCAAATTCAAGGTCGACTGGCAAGGAGCTATTTGAGCTGAGATACCACAAATAAATGTAGTATTAAGGCTTTTTTAAAGGTGGTAGTAAAAATAAATGTTTGAAAAAAGTTGTAGTCTGTAGATTTGAATGCTCTCTAATAAAAGGGAAGTGTGCTTGATCTGAAACAAGATTTTCGTGTTTTAACGTGGCATTACGTTACATCCAGGCCAAAATTATTTCCGCGACAGCATGTCAACCCCACACCCCTTTTATACCGGCATTGCATAAACTTTTGTGAAAAACATGATTTCTCCAGAATACTTATGGGCTCGACACACGGGAGGCGACAAACGACCGCGATCAGCGAAATTTGTTGCTGTCGCTTTTATTGCCTGTCACACCGGAGGCGATCCGCGGCAGCGGCAAAGCCGTCTACGCGTTCAGCGCTTTGGGCTTCCTGACAGGGTTGCGGAAGGCGCTTTATAAATAAAGCTTTGATTGATTGATTGATTCTGTTCCATGGCGAAATCGAAACTTCCATTGTTTTGTTTGGCTGTGTCAGGTTGGAGGGAATTAAGGTTATTTAAGCGGTTCAGAGTTAATAAAGTGGTAGATATGTTTCACAAGGTGCTGCTAGAGTTATGTGAAATCTTACTTGTGATTTTATTATATAAAACATAATAATCAACTTCTCCTCCATGTTTGCTCGGAGATGTGCGGAGCATCCTGTCCGCTCATTGGTCAGTGAATGAAACCTCCGCGACAGCGATGAAAAGTTGAAAATGTTTCAACTTTCTGGGATCGCGTCACTGGGTCGTCCGTGCACGACACATGCACGAGTGCAAACTTTCACACGCACGTTTTTCGCGTTTCGCTTGGTAGGAGAGAGACCCGCGATTATCGCTTTGTCGCACATGTCTCATTGAAAATGAATGGAGGAGAGGCGATGTCGCCTCCCATGTGTCGAGCCCATTATGTCACTAAACTGTACAAATTATGACTATGGAAAATCATAACTACAATTTTCTTCCCTAAATCTCTAAACATAATCAACAGTGCTACTACAGTTAAAGAAGACAACAGTCCAACAAAAGCATACCAACATTGTTAGGACACAACATGCTTTATCTGACTACCGGTTTATTTGTAATAGAGAGCCTTAAGCCTGCTTCTCCGTCAGCTTCGCAAAGGACAGACACGCACGGACTGACGGAAGTGTTTAGCTCTCATACTTCGTCTTCTGGGGAGTGTTGCAAAGCAATTCCCCGCCAGGACAACAGAGGGCGTAGCGCTGTTCTGTGGTACCCTGTCATGTATCCGGTCCAAGATAGTGCGTTTATATTGTATTTTTTGTATACAAGAGACTTTTTAACAGACAAATTTGTCTCTCATTCTCTTCCACCTCTTCATGCGCTCGCCACCTCTAAACCCACGTTTCCTGTCATTTCCGTCCACAAATAAAACGCTTGCTGCATATCTTTTCACTCCTCCAGTCACGGGGGAATTAAACTTTCATATTTTTAGTTTTTTTCGCGAGGTATTCAAGCTTCTTCGTGTCTGCCGCTAGTTATTCTCGGCTCTCTTTATGTTTTTAAGGGCGCAATGGCGACGGTGGAGACAACAGCGGTGCCCTGACCAATCACAAGCTTGCGTTCTCCGTCTCGAAAAGGAGAAAAGAGAGCTTGACTCTGTCCTTCCTTTCGGGGCTTTCCAGCAGGCCCACAAGGACGGATAATGGCGTTGCATGTCTCCAGTGGGCCCACAAGGACGGATAATGGCGTTGCATGTCTCCGCACTGACGCAGAAGCATTAATCAGGCATAAGTCACGCCCATCTACTTCTGGACCATGGGTCTCTGAAGGAATGCAAGTGAAGGGGCTAAAAACGATATTTACTAATTCTGTTTGTTATGCGCCACGGATTTCACATATGATGTCCGTAAATTTTATAGAGGCAAGTTGATACCAAGAAAGTGCATATTTTTTTAAACGGGAAACGTTATTTTAGGTTGTGTGAAAATATGTCGAAGACAACAAATGCACATTACCAAAGTAACGTCGTCAAACCAGACATGGAGAAAAACAGAAGGAAGATGGCTTTAAGTTCAGCGAACTTCAAATCTTTCCTTCAGGACGAAAACAACCCCCATCATAAATCTGGCCATCTGGTAAGTAGCAGCTATGTTAGGGGAGATGAGGTTGTGTGGTGACGTCATATATGCGACATGTCAACGTCTGATTTGTAGTCATGCTAATTGTAAACTTTTACAAGCTGACCGATCTTAAAGTACATGACCGGTGTGGTCGAAATACCCATCATTAGTTTTGATTTAAATTGAAGTACAACATATGTGCGATCCAGGGCGTAAGGCAAAGGTTAGACAATAGCTATTTTAGCCTCATTGACTTGCATTCATTTTTTCGTTCATCCGAGGACCTGTGAGCCGACCGTAAAGGGAGGAGACTTGGGTTTCCTATATACACTTTACCACCAACACCAGGAGGGGTGACCCAACTTCAAAAGTAGTGCGAGGTGATCTGTACCCAACAAATAAATAGTGCAGGGTAATCGGTACCAAACAAAAGTAGCACGAGGTGATCTATCCGCGACACAAAAATAAAACAGTGGTGGATATGGTAGCAATGGTGAACATTCAGCTTAGTCAGCGGCTCTTTGTCAGACTTTGAAGAGACTCGAAAACGCTGCGGGCAGAGAGACAGAAGACTCTGGGGCCACCAGTAACTTAACCCCCTAACCAATCAGTCACTGGTGATCTAGCTTGGTAAGCTTGGAACTACTTCAAAGTAGGTAGTAAAAATAGACATCAACCACACTAATTACTAATTGAAACTGCCTGGTGTGACTGAAACCACTTAAGCCTAATTTATACTTCTCAGTCAGCTCAGCAAACGAAAGATGCAGGACCTGCGCATACCACACTATATTTATGGCCACAGAAGATGCGCAAATAACTATGTTGATATGCCTAATGAAAAACCTTCCGCCACCACATTTGAAAGCAACTGATGTTAAGATGGGTTACGAGCTACGTTAGATTAGCATGAGAAACCAACTTGCTTAACTGTTTCACTAGTGTTATGTGCTAACAGTGTGAAGTGTTTTTAAATCAAAGTGACAAAATACACGTGCTTTTGAAGGAAATTTTACATGGTTGAAGTAAAAATTAAAAAGCGAAAACAATATTAGCACCTCGCCACTTTGTCAACAAAAAATATGCTTTAATTATTGATAGGTTAATCATTACATTAGTAGTTGCAAATGTATAGTAAATTGTTATAAATAAATGTATTATCGGTTGACAAGAGAACTTTGTATATTTACTAATCAAGCTAATCACTCTGAATGAGTTTTGTAAGTTGGCTAAAGCCCGATTTAGAATTCTCCATCTGCGTCTGCGCAAGGACTTTCCAATGGGCTCACGGAGGTGAGACATGCCCAAAATTTTAAACATCAGTCGAAAGTGACTTGAGGCCGCAAGCTTGTGATTGGTCAGGATGCCACTTCCTGTATATTTGTCACTGGCACCACTGTAGCTCAGTTAAAAAGTAAACAGATATTTAGCGACAGACCCCGAAAAGATTGAAGAACTCAATCGCGGAAAAATTTACATTTTTTCACCCGTGAGAGAAGGAGTACAAAATATGAAGCAAACATGAACGGAAACGACGGGAAACGTGGGTTTAGAGGTGGCAACCTCATAGAAGAGGTGGAGGAGAAAGAAGGACAAATTTGGCAGTGCTATAAAGTAAATACACCATCAGGGACCGGATACAAGAGTGTTATGGTGGCAAGATACCTCAAAATAGCGCTATGCCCTCTGTTGTCCTGGCGGGGAATTGCTTTGCAGCAATTCGCTGCCTGAACAGAAGTTCAAATGTGAAAACCTTTCAGACACTCCATGTGCGTCTCTCCGTTGCGGAGCTCACAGAGAAGTATAAATCAGACTTAACTAGTTGAAAGATCTGCACTCGTTTCGTTTTCATCAAGTAATTAGTTTGATATGAAGAAAATTTAGCAGAATTATGTTTTTTTAATCTAAACGTCAAAACTAAGGGCAAATATTAAAGATTTGCTGGGTTAATAGATATAAGCATTAGACAGTTTGCTAATGTTAACTAATTTCAAGCTAGCCAAGTAATGCATTACTACGTTTCTAAATACTTCTTTGTAATATCTTAACACTAGGGGGCTGTGTTGTTGAACCTTGTGACAGTAACGAACCAGATTATGATAAAAAAAAAAGTAATACCTAAAACAACCATCTTAAAGAAAAAAATTCTACTTACATAATTCAAGTGTGACACAAAGCTCTCAAGTTCTTGGGTTCACTGTGGCAAAAACCCTTAAAACAGAAATTATTTAGAGTGTTAGTGAGACAACAGCACACCCTACTGGCTAAATGCATGTAACAATAAAGACAAAAATCACATCACTGCAAATTATACTTTTGTACGTATAAAATAAAAATGTACCATTGAGAATCGTTGAAACAATCTTGTTTCTTCTTTGGCGAATGCTGGGAAACAAAAAGAATCCCTGAAAGACACAAACGTAATAATTATGATTTATCATTGTGATAGCCATCAACAAAATTTGAACCTATGTTGGCTCTAAACAAAAGTACAATTATAAATATGACAAGAGGCAGTTTTTGAACTACTGTGCATTTAAAGCATTAGGAAAACGCATAAAGGTTTTACGAATTATTTACGCAAATGTTTTATTTGTACACGGTTGATAGCTTTAAATGCGAGTGCATTGATGTTAAAAAAATGACAGCCATTTTAGAACGTCTTAGAGCGGACATTTTGTTGCTGCTATGAGCTACTAATCTTTTGGATTTAAAATACTGCGAGATTCAAAAAGTTAATATACCATAAAATGTGTTTTCATTACAGATGTTACTTATGTTACAAACTTGTCCTCAAATGTGCAAGTCCCAAGGAAAATAAAAATCAAGAAGACTTTATTTTTTAATTTATATTTAAAGCAGGATTTAGAATATATTTATATTTACATAGGTATAGTTAGGATTTAACCACGTAAACCAGAGTTTACATGTATTTTAAGGGAAAAGTGACAAGGAAAATTGAATATATAAAGATATGTATATTACTTCACCAATCAGAACCTCAAAGGGTTAAATGCCAACACCCTATTTTGTATTTCGATGTATATCTAAGCTTTTAAAAACACAGAATCCTTAGAAGGCAATAAAGTCGAACATTATGATGTGGGATGTTGAAATTTAATATATAACTGTCAAATGTCCTATTTTGAGCATTTTGGCAACTTCTCACAATCTATTAATATAAAGTTTTAAAATCTTAAGTATTGAAAAATACATTTTGAATATCTGGTTCCAAACAGAAATTTGTAAGCTTGTGAAAGGATCTTGGGAAAATAGAAACGATTTTTACGTATTTAATCCATTTTTTTCATCGACGAAAAAGCTCAAAAATGGAATACACTAAAAAAATAAACCAAACTGTGTTTAAGGTTGATGTGTTTATATGTATTGGTCTTGGTACAACGTAAAAAAAACCTAAGCATTTGCTTAAATTTGTTGCTATTGTCGAGTAAATTCACACAAGGGCATTTGCCCTTTCAAGGACAAAGGAAATTTTAAATGCGTAGGTTGAAATAACTCGAAATACTTGAAGAATAAATATACTTGTCCACACATGAATCGAGTTAACTCATAACAGTGGTGTCAAACATGCAAAATCTATCAAGTAAAACACAATTCCACCTTATTTCTACTGAGTTAAAGGTTTTTCTATTCTTCGCAGACTACACCATGGCCATTTTTACAACACTGCGCCTCACTGTCGTTTGCTCCACCATATTGCCTTCCCTGCCCGGTTCGTGCTTTTCTACCGCTAATGCATTGATTTGTTGAAGGTTCTTACCGAATCCATCGGCCACGTCTATCCCCAGTCATCTGCCGCGGTCAGCGTTGCCTTTTGGGGCAATTTTCGCCGTTTTGGTGGGTGTTTGAGCCGCATCGTTACCGCCTTCGTCTGTCTCCGTCCTCTCCGCCTCGCTACTCTGCCGTGTCTGTTCTCCACTCCGCCTCTCCCCGAGCTGATATCCTTCAACGGTTCAGCCCACTTTTCTCTCAATAGACGTAAACCAGACTTCACTTCCTCTCCAGTTAGCCCGTTGTTTGCTAGCTCAGCTAGCTAGCTTGGGCTTCTTTTTCTTCCCATTTAAAATTATTATATTCGTTACAATAATTTATAACTATATCAATGTGTATCAATCAGAATAGATACAAAGTAAAGACCAATATAACAAGAGGTCACATGTTTTCTTATTTTTTTCTTCTTCTTCTATGTAAAAACATGAGAAATTGACTAAAACGTGTTGGATTTAATCCGTCACACAATTTGAAATAGTTTGTCAAGATGCTGTCTTTTGGTAAAAATGTGGCTTTAGGATTCTAACTTGTGCAGCAAATTCAGTGTCAGCTCCTTTAAATGACAAAATAAAATTTCTTTAGAAACATGTTTCACATCTGTTGGATTAATTTTGGTCTCAATTGACTCTTAAACCCTTTTTGTCTGTTTTGTCAGATGTTCACAGGTTTTCAATTTTAATGATTTTTATTGAGTTGAGACTTTTCTCTAGCCTGAAATAAAAACCAATTAAAAACCCCATTCATTAATGGGGCCTGGGAACCAATTTATGCTGTAATTGGAATATAAATATACACCGTTAATGATAATACAGAAGAGTTGCAGGTTAATAAACACCAAATTGAGATCCTGGTCATTAATGTATTGAACTGTTCATAAATGTTCTAGATTTGAGTTTTATTTTATTTACACTTACAACTAGGTCAGTCACAATCCACTTTCTTTCTTAGTCAAAGAGTTTCCATGTTTCCTACAATGTGTGGACAGATGACTATTAAATCTCCAAATGTCTGGTTAAAATAAGCTTTACCAGCCAAAACATCAAGAATCCTGAACCTGCCATCGTTTTCTGCTCTTCATCGGATTTAAAGGATTTAAAGGATTTTTAACCCCAGCATAAAGACCCAATACCATGTTCTGGTATGTCTGGTATCCCTTGTTCTAGGCTATTGATAGAACACTGGGAAGCAGGAAATCATTTATAGATATCAAAGTGCATAGTTATCACTTTCGTGCAACATTGCATGTATTTATAACTTAATTTACTACATATATTTACAAATACAATCCCTTATAATTGGAATAAGACGTTTTTGTGGGGAAAAGCATTGCTAAGCATTGATCTTGCAAATCAGAGATTCTCTGATGCTTTCGAGACGGCTATCCTGTTCAACCATGACAACATTTTTATTTTTCTGCACCAAAAATGAGCTAACCAGTCAGTCCTTGGTTAAATTTGGCTGATCAGTCAGGCCTTTTGTTGAACGGTATGGAGGCCCCAGAAATGCACTCCACCCCCACCACTGACCAATGAGATCACCACAAAGCAAAGCGCATGCGCTATTCAGGGGAAGATTTCTTTAAAAAGATCCTCAGCATAGCAACAGCAGTGCCATGGAAAGGAGAATCATGGCAAACCCTCACACCTCATGTAAAAGGGTCATGTTTCAACTGAGTGACAAACTATGTGTTTCCTTGAGCCTGATGGGCCTTTCTTTTGAATTGCTGCTGTAATTTTTTTGCATCAACATACTTTTTTTAAGTTTACATTAATAAAATAGAACTTTCTGGACTTAATATTTATGGTATAGACATTGCAGTAACATTCACAAAATGGATGCAGAAATGCAGCCATTTTTTTCTGTGCTCGACAGAAGCGTGTCTATAGTTTGCATTCTTAGGTGTTCAGTTTGACATAGAGATGTTTCTAACAAACACCCTCCTACTTTGCAGATACCTTTAGCCTCACACACACACATTTTAGTCAGAAATGTCTACGTGGGTTATTCTCATTGCTCAACAACCTCTGAGCTGCAGCTGCCAAATCACTCAAATAAGCACTGGACTAAAACATTGTGTTGTTTTAAAAGAATGGGAGTGTAACGTTTCAGGAACATCAGTATAAAAATAAATATTGTATTTTATGTTAAGCTGAACTGAAGCACAAAATTTCAGGCAAAATATAAGCAAAAAAAAAACATTAAATTAAGACACTCATGTTAACATGTTCTTCAAATTTCTTTAATCAAACTCATTGACATATGACCAGCTTTTACTCTAAATTACATTTAAATATTTCATGCTTCATATCAAAGCAATACATTAAAAACAAAGAACAGCCCATGTTTATCTGCACTTTGATATGATCTTTTCTCATCTAAAGTCTGAACATTTGCACCGTAACTCCTCTAAGATAAACACACTTCTGCTGAATGACTTATTTGATGAATTCATGAATTATTTTTTCTATCGAAAACTTGAAGGTCAGATGGTGCTGAGTGTTCTGATCTCTGGAGAAAAGTCTGTAGTACTATTATTTTGTGCTGCCATCTGGTGGCTCTAGGTTAAAAAAACTGTTTCCTGCAGGAGTTCGCACATAATTACAGAATAAAGTAAATAGCAGAGGAGGAAATTAAATTAAAACAAATATGTCAGAATTGTTTATATTTTTATCAAAAAGGAGTCGCAACACACTGAAAATGTTTCCATGTTACAGAATGTTCCTATTCAACCACCAGAGATCACAAACTGAATTACATGCAGATTAATTAAATAAACACAGAATTTTAAAAATTGTGACAATTATGTGTTCAGTTAGATTGATTTGGTCCATGGACATCAGAGTGAAGCGTGCATGCTTCCGATGTTTCAAAAGGTCATTTTTGGTTCTGACCTGCTGGTTCTGCTCATGGATTTGTTGTCTGATTTACTCAAGGATCAGTGACCTGAGAGTCTGTCTCGTCTGCTGCCTTCAAATGCTGCTGGGAAGTTGTATGAAGACATGTGACCCCGTGTTTGTTCATGTGGAGTGATCAGAGCTGTGGAAGAAATCTGCAAGTCTGATCTTGGGGATGAGATCATCCAAAATATTCAGCTTTCTCAAACCATCAGAGGCTGATAACCATTGCTTTCCAGGTGTCTGACTTCCAGCTTTGGGACCACTGAGATTATCATCGTGCTGCTCAATTTGTGTTTTATAAAAGAAAGAAAAATAAATACAGAATTTATAAGACTTTTTACTGATTTATTATTTGATTAAGATTTAAGTTAACTTTTTTGTCATTAAATGCAAAACAAATCCACCTTTAGTTCATATTTTTATTTGTTTAATGACAATATAGATAAATATTAATAATCTAATGCAAAGCCAGTGGCTGATATTCCAATTATGTGCCTTTTATTTAAAATAAACACATTTCTATACACACACAAAAAAGAATAAATAGAAAAGTATAATAAACTAAACATTTTGTAATTAAAATAAAAGTGTCAACTCTCATTGTTGCGCAAATACATTTCATAAATATGTGGTGATTTGTATCTTTCACCAGATGGGGACTAATGTATATTTTAGGTTGGTATGTAATCTCTTTTCAAATAAAATTCCAAAACACGTCTAAAATAATAAATCATCATGTAACACGTGAAAATGTAAAGTAAAAATGGAACAACAATGTCACATCAGTAACAAAGCGTTTTAATGCATACAGTAATTATTTAGCTTCATTTTATTATGCCATTTGTATTTTCGTCAGGCTCCATTTCCCCTAAACGTTTCAACAAACACCCCTTTTGCAAAAGAGCCAATCCGAAATCATGAACATCTTGCTCTTTCCAGCTCCAGCTCTTCTGAGTCGGGATGTCCGTGATGAACCTGAAGGCAGCACAAGCCCAATCCCGTCTTCAGCACCAGGAACAGGGAGCCATGCTGCAGAGCGCTTCCGGAGGCGGATAATCCTCATCTCTGCTGTCAGGGAAGGATCTCCAACATCTACAGGGAGGATTTCTTGTTCCACCTTTAACAGAAGGTCACGCGAGAAGAGAAATGGATATTTGAGTCTCACCTTGTGCGTTTTTCTGTCTCTTCTGTAAACATTTGACAGTCATACAGCGACACACTGGATAATGTGACAGCTGTTGGCACGTTTCATCGACCACAAGGAGAAAAACGACAGAATCATCTAATCGATTTCTCATCTCAGCACCACGATGGTGACCATTAATCTGGTTTTAACTTTACTAGCGGCGGCTCTTTGGAGGATCAGCGGAGAACCGCTAATGACTCCTTCATCTGCGCCAAACGCGCAGTTAAATTCAACATCCATCATCACCAGGAGCCACGATCATGAACTGGCGAAAAATGGCACAAACACAGCCCGGATTTCTCCTCTGATGGCGCATCTCCCCGCTCTGAAAAACATCGTTATTTTTATCTTCGTGTTAACAGCAGCCCTCATCACATGTCTGGTGGTCAGAGTGATCAGGTGCGTCTGGGTCACACATTTACCTGTTTGGAATCCGAGACATGAATCTCCCAAGAGTTTGTTTGTTTTAGCTTGCTTGTGACTACACGTTGATATAATCACACGTGGTGCTGTTGATAATCTTTAGCCCAACAAAAGATAAGTTTATTTTTTATTATAGCCGTAAATAATGCATGTAATTGTATTCTAGTTGTATTTTTTACACAAGTTCTATTAATTTATTTAAAAATATGTTTATTCTTTTACTAATTTGTGAACCAGATGTTATTAGAAGCTTCCTCAAAAAGTTTCATGTAAAACTTCAAGCTAAAAATACACCAATGTGGTTTTTTTGTGACCAGTACCGACTTGTAGAAATCAGGACAGATGATGGCCGATGTACAATGCTAATTTTTTTAAATCCATTTCCCCCCCTAACTGAAATAAGGAATTGGCTAACAACTGCTACTGCATATTTCCTCTTTGGTAATTAATAACAGTTTTTGTCAGTAACTGATTCATTAAAAGCAACTGATTTGTTGGTCACGTCAGATATTCAATCCACTTTTATGTCAAACCACAAGCGGTTTGATTGTTTTGCTTTGTGAACATCCTGATAAGCGTTCACAATTAAATTAACAGAATTTCTCCATTAGATGAAATTTAGTGTGCTCCAGCAGCCACTCCACTCAGGCTCTGAATTTACTGAGTGACTCTGCTTCATTAAAAATCTGAAGTTCTTATGGTTTTTTTTTCTGCAGATCCGGTCGACGAATCAGGAAAACGCGAAAATACGACATTATAACGACCCCTGCGGAGCGTGTTGAGATGGCCCCTCTTAATGAGGAGAATGATGATGAAGATGATTCAACCCTCTTTGATGTCAAATACAGGTTGGTTTCTTTCAGATGACATCAACATCAATGCAGCACAGTTTAATGGGGACATATTATGCAAAACTCACCTTATGTGTCCTTTAGTGCCATGTGGGTCTCCACTGCCTCTATAAACTCAATAATTGTGAAAAAAACATCCACCTATTTTCTGTCAGTGTTTGTTATGTTGTAATTATGTGCCTAAAACAAGTTGTTTAAAAAAAATCCTCATTTGTGACATCACAAACGGGGAAATTAGCATAGAATCACCTTTAATGCGAGAGAGAGAGTTGCCGCTGGAGGAGCAGGAGCAGCGGTGGCTCTACTCTGAGCCCCTCTTTAGACATCACAGCTCCAGGTTGTTTTCTTAAAGTGATAGAGCCCTGAAACGGCTCATTCTGGAAGGTACTGAAACTTCTTAGACTAAACCTGCTGAAACTGCTTTATGTGAAAGGGATTTTGTGCAAAGACATTCATAAACATGTTTTAATTTAACCATAGAGCTTAAGAAGTAAGGTCATAACATATTTAAATGTTCCTTAATATGTATTTGGCTTCATGAAGGGTGCATTTTTTACTGTTCTTGCACAGTTTATGCAAAACATTTGATCAAAACAGACAGATAAATTACTATGTGGTTGAAAATTTGCAACTTGTACGACTGCTTTGACTATACAAAAGGCTGAAACAGCTCCCCCTGCTTTACTCTTAAATGTTTCAAGGTGTCACACATGAAGATGTTTTGCAGAAGCACAAGAACAGTCGGGGGACTAAATTATGGTCACGGGATAATAAATTACGAGTTTTTCTCACGCAAGCAGGCCGTTTGTTCTTTGTAAGGAAACAAACAGTTCTGGAGAAAGAGTTTAACTCCAAATCTAATGTTGACTTTAGGTTTCACCCTTCCGTGTTTTCAATTGTTCTTTGACACACACATACACACACTTCCTCAAAGGAAAATGTGATGTCCTGTTTACCTGACATTCCTGACTTCCAAGTCAGTCGGGGCAGGGGAGTTTACTTCCTCATCGTCTTCTGCTCAGTTACCATGGAATAACTGGAACTTTCTCCTTTTCTTTCAGGTGAACCCCAATGTGGACGTCAGTAATTTGCACCTCCTGTCCTGCTACAACTCAAGTGATTTTTATTTCTGTCATCAGTGACTTTTGCATGACTTTATTCTGTTCAGATATTTGATTGATGTTTTATGGAGGCTCCTATCATCCAAACAATCTAATATTTTAGTTTTTAAACAGAAAAGGAGCTTTTGAGTTCATGTGTGAAAGTTTTAAGTCCAACTTTGTGATTGGCAGTCAACTGATCAATTAATTTTATAGAAGTTTAATATTTGTCCTATTATTTGAAAATGCTTTTTACCAAAGCTTACCAATTACACTCTATCCATCCATCCATCCATCCATTTTCATCCACTTATCCGGAGTCGGTCGCGGGGGCAGTAGCCTAAGGCGAGAGGCCCAGACTTCCCTCTCCCCAGCCACTTGGACCAGCTCTTCTGGGGGAATCCCAAGGTGTTCCCTGGCCAGGTGAGAGACATAGTCCCTCCACCGTGTCCCGGGTCTACCTTTAGGTCTCCTCCCGGTTGGACATGCCCAGAAAACCTCACCAGGAATGCGTCCAGGAGGCATCCTGACCAGATGCCCGAGCCACCTCAACTGGCTCCTCTCGATGTGGAGGAGCAGCGGGTCTACTCCAAGCCCCTCCCGAATAACCGAGCTTCTCACCCTATCTCTAAGGAAGAGCCCAGCCACTCTTCGGAGAACACTGATTTCGACCGCTTGTATCCGCGATCTCGTTCTTTCGGTCACTACCCAAAGCTCATGACCATAGGTGAGGGTAGGAACGTAGATCGACCGGTAAATCGAGAGCTTCGCCTTCTGACTCAGCTCTCTCTTCACCACGACAGACCGGTACAACGCCCACATCACTGCAGATGCAGCACCAATCTGCCTGTCGATCTCACTCTCCAGCTGTCCCTCACTCATGAACAAGACCCCGAGACACTTAAACTCCTCCACTTGGGGCAGGACCTCATCCCTGACCCGGAGAAGGCATTCTACCCTTTTCTGAATCAAGACCATGGTCTCAGATAACTCTAGTTATTTTTAATTACAATGATGAAATTAGAGTTTTAGAGGCTCACATACAACAAATATTGTTGTGAATATATATTTTTTCAACTAACTTGCAGGCCTCTTAGTGAGATTATAAACAAAGATTTTTTTTTAGCAAAACCAAATTTTATATTTGCGTACTAACCACTTTATTGTGCATATATACTGTTAAAGACCACATCCTTCAGGTGTAAATTAAGCATATCTGTATTTTTTTTAACCAAAAGTCTTAAAATCTGTTTTATTTTGCTGCTATCACAGATATTAAATTGTCAAATCTGACCAAAATCTCTAGAATGAATGTGAAGGTTGTAATCTGGTTTCATTAAGTGTTCTGAATTCTGACAGCAGCAGGGTTTTTGGGGCCATTTTGAATTGTGCTTATGTGTAAATGTTTAAATAATTACTGAAAAAAAAAGTTTTCCTCAGCAGCCTGAGTTTGGTGAAATAGTGAATCTTTTCTAGAGGTCGATAAGCTAACAGCAAGGTTGAATGCAGCCAAATCTCCAAATATTTGCAGTGGTTTACGAAAAAACTCTTTTATAGTTCATTAGGCTTCCATTATTTTCTCATCGCAAGGTAATTTTTTTAGCAGGATTAAAATTCCTCCCCATTCACCTCTGGGTGCACCAGAAGTGCAAGAAGCAGGAAGCCATCTATACTGTAGTGGGTGAGGTGGTCATCAAAACCATAGACATCATATGGTGCATTTGATTTACCTCGGAAGATGGATCTAGGAATGGCATCGCATCCGAGTTAACCTCGCTCTGGTTATTGTAGTCGGAGAAATCAGGATTCCAATATTGTGACGCACACCTGCCAAGTCATGTCATGTTCAACAAACCAATCTGAAATGATTGGAGCTTTCTGACATGGTGCATTATCCTGGTGGAAGTGGCCACCAGAGGATGGGTACATGGTGGTCATGACGGGATAGACATGGTCAGAAACAATGCTCAGTTAGCCCGAGGCATTTAAACGATTCCCAATTTGAACTAAGGGACCTAAAGTGTGCTAAGAAAACATCCCCCACACCATTACACCACCACCACCAGCCTGCAGAGTGGTAACAAGGCATGATGGATCCATGTTCTCATTCTGTTTACGCCAAATTCTGACTCTACCATTTGAATGTCTCAACAGAAATTGAGACTCATCAGACCAGGTAACATTGTCCAGTCTTCAACTGTCCAATTTTGGTGAGCTCATGCAAACTGTAGCCTCTTTTTCCTATTTGTAGTGGAGATGAGTGGTACCTGGTGGGGTCTTCTGCTGTTGTAGCCCATCCGCCTCAAGCATTACGGTGTGGCTTCACAAATGCTTTGCCGCATTCCTCGGTTGTAACGAGTGGTTATTCCAGTCAAAGTTGTTCTTCTATCAGCTTGAATCAGCCGGCCCCTTCTCTGACCTCTAGCATCAACAAGGCATTTTCGCCTACAGGACTGCCGCATACTGGATGTTTTTCCCTTTTCACACCATAATTTGTAAACCCTAGAAATGGTTGTGGGTGAAAATCCCAGTAACTGAGCAGATTGTAAAATACTCAGACCAGCCCGTCTGGCACCAACAACCATGCCACGCTCAAAATTGCTTAAGTCACCTTTCTTTCCCATTCTGACCTTCAGTTTGGAGTTCAGGAGATTGTCTTGACCAGGACCACACCCCTAAATGCATGGAAGCAACTGCCATGTGATTGGTTGATTAGATACTTGCATTAAAGAGAAGTTGAACAGATGTTCCTATTAATCCTTTAGGTGAGTGTATGTGAGTTTTGTAAAATAATCACATTTAAATCAAAAGTTACTGTTGATATGGAGAGCTGCCATTTAGGATGTGAGGTTGGCGTTCCGAAACTCTTCCGAGTTTTTGACTGGGAGGTCCGACTTTGAGGGGCATTTCATTTGAATTTTCTTACTCATACGTCGGTATTTCCCAGTTCCAAGGACAAATCGAACGCACCAATAGACAGGACATGGACTGGCGCTGTAGTGGGCCGCCATCTTGGATGGGTCTCCATTCGCCCCAAGTGCATTTATTTCTACTCAGGATGTTTACCCAACTAAAAAACATTTTATTATGCTTTTTCACAAAATCAGGCATATGGTTTGGCATGATAATTAAATATACATTTAATTAAAATAATTAAAATATAAAATCCCAAAAGGTATGCTAAAAAAAGCCAATAGTAAATCATCTCACATGATCTGTGTTCAATAGTATGCCGGCTGTTGCAACCGTATAGGCTGCATGAAAAACGGACATATTGCGCACTCTGTGTGATGGCTCCAGTTGGGTTTGGAGTGAGGAATCCATCCAATATGGTGGTGGTGCTGTTACGCTCTCCAGCGCTCAGTGGCGCGTCGACATATTTGTGTCTATGATCAAATCTTTTCCGCAGAAACAACCCTCAAAATGATGAAAAACATCCCTTAAAGTGTATTGAATGGTGAGGGTAGCAGGTTTAATGATTAACAACTTGCTCTCAGTATTTTAGCCTGGAGTCAGAACTAAACTCCTGTGAATTCTGGTTTCTCTGGTCTGAGTCCGTAAATAAACAGCTAATAGGCTTTCTACTTATTGACGTAAAATGTGATTTTTTTCCCCCTGGGCTCCTTCAAATTAAATCTTTTTAGGATCTCAAACTAACAAGTTCTCAGAAGCTGCCTGCTTAGTTTCTCATCAGCATGTACACCCCCCAAAACAATAATAAATCTTAAATTTAGTAAGTTGTTTACAAAATATTAGAATCACTGTTTACCCCAAAATACGTAACCTTGTTTCTGAGGGGCAGGTTTGGTTTCCGTAGCTGATAGTAGATGACCTTCAGCTGTGATCTAAGTATCTACGGTTGCAGCTGCTGAGCTTTATCCTTCAAATCAAATGCTGTCGACATTTTCAAACTGAATGTGTTTGTTTATAAAAACATATATAAACCAATAAATGTGAATCAATTCTGATTATTGATGTTTTTTTCAATCAAACTCTTGTGTTTTTCTTTATGATTTTAATATGTAACAGTCTGCAGATGCATTTGTTTCTCTTAGGCATGTTGTAAATTCTTCTTTCCGTGTGTGTGTGTGTGTGTGTGTGTGTGTGTGTAATCATGGAAAAAACCTGCTCACGTAAAGTTGCTAATTGTAGACTTTTATTAGCTCCGAGTCAAAACGTTTCCCCTGTAAAATAAACCAGTCGTAGCTGTGAAGACAAAAAAAAAAAAAAGAAGTTACATGTTTTTCTGGAAAACAACTTTGACCCAGATGTGTGTTCCATGTCTTTAAAGCAAAATAAAATAACTTCCTTTGAAGTGTTGAGTCTTTAAAGGGAGCGGTGTGGAACATGTCTGCGTTTTGATCTTTTACACGGGGTTTTGTCACAGAAAAGTACATTCACATTGTCATAAATGAACAGTTCAAGTGTCTATGAGATACAGATTTAAATATGCTCAAGTCCTTTAAGTCAGGATAAACATGCAAAGGCTAAATATTGTCAGAACATTTGACAGATTTGAACATAAATTAGATGAGAAGTACTAAACTATACAATCTGCAGCCTCGCAGAAGGAACTAAATGTCAGAAAGCTTCAGAAGCTGCAACAAACTTCACATTCTGAGTTAATTAACTTAATAGCATCGGTCACAGAGAGTTGCTATTTTCTACCAAATTCAGACAAGCTTGCACAAACAAACCCTTCATTGCTCCAGACTGCTGACATTTAAACTTTCATGTCTATTCTTAACTTAATCGGCGGCGTAATGAGGCCGACATGCAAGCAAACAGTCGCATCCCGTCAAAGCAACACTCTTTTGGACGGATCACATGGCCGCAAATGCATGAGAGGCAACTGGTTTAGTTCAGATGCTTCCAATGTTTCTGGGAATTCTTGTTAATGAGGGAATTTCTTTTGGTTCCAAAAGAAAAAAAAATTGGCTAAAAAAATGAAAATTCCTAGAAATGTTTATTTCCACAAGGGTGGCAACTGGGAAGTACAAAAATATCTTCCAAGTGTTAAAATATTTTTGCTTCAAAAGTCTGACGCAGGCATCCAAATGAATATTAAGACAAAACTGCAGCCCTACAATGTGGAATTTGCTGTTTGTGTGCATTTTTAAGCTGCACTGAAACACAGACGGCTCCTAATCTATTAGGAATTAGTTATAAACCTTAAAAAAGTGGAAAAATCCTCTTAAATATTGCCGTTTTTTATTATAGGCATCGTTACATCTACAAAACCAACCTGCTACAGTGTTTTAATACCAATCCAAAGTCACTATACATCAAGTGTCCCCAACTCCAGACCTCGAGGGCTACCGCCCTGCTAGTTTTCTGTGTTTCCTGCTCTTTCACACCTGAATGGAATAATTTAATCCTCTACTTACCACGTTCAACTTTGCACAGGCCTGTTAATTACTCATTCAGTTAAATCAGGTGTGTAGGAGCAAAGAAACAGCTAACATATGCAGGATGGTAGCCCTTGAGGACCAGAGTTGGTGACCCCTGCTTTAAATCACCTTTTTTTGCCAGGAGTATTTAATTCCGGTACTGGTGGGCCGGTATCCGGTACCTTTTAGTTTTAACTCTGTTTCAACATGCTTGATTTCAATCAGTAGGTGATCAACATGCTTCTGCAGAGCCTGATGAGCTGCTGTACAGGTGATTCAACCACCAAATCAAGTGCGCTGGAGCAGAGAAACCACAGAGTCGTGCTGGATATCAGCCTTCAAGGACCAGAATTGAATACCCCTGCTTTATGCTAACACAGGCGAAACAAGTTTGTAACTCTTCAGCCTCTCAGTGTTTAACACAAAAACGGAGAGCTCATCATTCAGAAAAGCACCAGCACATTCATTTAAAGGCTCACTTTTACCACGTCGTACAGCAACAGCGTGACCTCTGCAGAAACTAGGTGCTCCTAGAATAAACTCTGCAGAGTGACTCAACTGTTGGCTAAGTAAACATTCACATGTGAGCAGCTGCTTTGTTCTCCTCACAGGAGTTTCACACAATCCAAGCCAGTCGTGGGTTAACGCCTTCTTTATAAGAAAATACAAAAAGGCATTTTTCTTTTTAAATTAGGGGAACTGTTAGAGAGTGAAACATCAGCTCTTTTAGGAGGTTTTCGTGCAACATAATTCATTGCTTTAAGAAAAGTTTTTTTTTCTTTGTACATAAATCTTCCCTGATTATTCAGTGCTTCCATCTTGTGGCTCATAAGAGACTCACAAGAACCTTCGTGTACATTACAACCTTTAATTAAAAATTGCAGATCTCTAATATTATTCTATAATTTAAAAATTTTGTTTTACTGGTGATTTAAATCCAAATTTTTAACAGAATAGTTTGAATTCACAAAATGCAAGAAAGACATTCTTTTTTTCAGCAAAACATACTAAAACATCTTTGGTACGTTCTTGCTGTGTCTGATTTCTAATTCCATTTTTGGTTCTTTTTTAAAACACAGAAAGGTTTCTCTTTACCTTGCTTGCTGACAGTTTTGTTTGCAGCTGCAAACTTCCCCAGAGCTGACGCTGATGGTGGCGTCAATTCCTACTCCGTTTATTTGCGGGCAGCAGAGGACGTTGTCGCCCTCTGCTGCCCGCTCTCCCCTCTCCGATGATGCAGTCCCATGCACGATCCAACAAGTAAACTCCATCATCTCTGTTCATGGTCCCACATCCATGTCTCCTTATCTCGATAGCTTCCTTTATCCATCTTTTGTATTTCTGTTGTTCTGTGTTTATGATCCTTGTGTCGTCCCAGTCCATTACATGGTTTTCTCTTGTGCAATGATCTATTACGGCCGATCTGTTTATTGTACTTTCTGCTTTTTCTTTTGCTGCTCTTGTGTGTCTTTGACATGTGTCTTTCTCGCACTCCTTTCTATGTTCTATTGTTCGTGTGTTGGGTTGGCGCCCGTTTTCTCCTATGTATGTTTTATTGCAGAGTTTGCATGGGATTTCATAAACGACTCCACATTCAATTCCAGCTGGTATCTTGTCTTCTGTGTGTACTAGTCTGTTTCTAACTGTTGTGTATGGTTGTGTTGGTGTGTTTATGTTGTGTTTTTTCATCGTTGCTCTTATTTTTTCTGTTATGCCTTTGATGTAAGCAAGGTAAAGATAAACCTTTTCTGTGTTTTAAAAAATAACCAAAAATGGTACTAAATTTGTCTGCTCGCTTGCTTGCTGCAATATATCAAATTACATCTTTCATTTGGTTATTTTTGTCACACAAAAAGGTGTGTTCTCTAAACATAAGCCTCAGGATTTAAAACCATCTGTCGCCTCCTGGTTTCATCCTAGAGGATTCATGGTTGCTATAGAAACCTCATTAAGAGGTAAGATAAACTAGCGTGATGAGTCAAAACAGTGGCCTGTAATAGAACGAGTTTTGTTCAAGTACTTCTTCATGTTTTTCTTTAAAAGAATACAAATTCAGGTGAGATGATAGGTTCAATTTTCAGTTCTGGAGATCTTTCTGCTCCAGGTCGCAGGTCCCAGTGTGGAGCCGCAGCGCCCCCTGTCTGTGCAATGAGCTTAAGGTCCTGAACTCCAGCGGCATGGTGTGAGGGCTGGAGCTGGAGGTGTATTCATACTTTAATGTGTCGTAGTAGTGGTATTTCACCGTTTTGCCTTTTGGGTCCAGGGGAAACGGCCAGAAGCCATAAAGGTGGATCTCCTCACAGAAGCGAGTGGCCATCGTGTACATGAGAAGACCGGTGGTAGGACGCTTGATGTGGACGTTATTAGTCAGCCAGTACCTGTCCATAATCAGAAAGCCATTAGCTGCATTGGTAAGGAGAATGAGGCAGAAACACCTAAAGGCTCAAGTACCGTACACTAACCTGACATCACAACTAAATGCTTCATGTTAACCACAACTGTTTCTGAGTTGTTCTGAACTTTCTTCTTTGCGTCTTTCGAAGAACTAACAAAGAAACAGGGACAGCGTAACAAGTGGCAGGCGCTTCTCGCTATCTAATCAGGACCATGGCCAGCAACAGAATGACTGATGCTTTTGCATTTTGCACTGGCGGACTGTCCTGTTATGAAGCCTTCTGATGGTAAGTGAATGATTTCAACCTTCTCTGACTTTGTAATGCATTTGGTATTGTTGACTAAAATTTCCCGCACGTACATCTGGGGAAGCGTACTGCAATGAATTAATTGTAATAGCTACAAACTCCACTACACATGCACATGTCATGTTTGTGTGTGTATGTGTCTGTCTATCTATCCATCTATCATCTATCATCTATCATCTATCATCTATCTATCTATCATCTATCTATCTATCATCTATCTATCTATCTATCTATCTATCTATCTATCTATCTATCTATCTATCTATCTATCTATCTATCTATCTATCTATCTATCTATCTATCTATCTATCTATCTATCTATCTATCTATCTATCTATCTATCTATCTATCTATCCTTTTTTTTTAAATAATTTTTGGACCCACCACTGGTTGTTTAAATCAACACACAAGCTCTCCAGGAACCTGATTTATTCATAAAATCTTTAGTGGAAACAGCTGCTGGATTGATCTGATGAAAAACAGCTAAAATCTCCATTCTGTTCTTCTGTGGACTTTTCAAAATAAAAGTATTTGTACCATTTCTCTTTTTATTCTTGTCTACTGTCAAAAGGGAGTAGTTTGTAGATTAGGACTTTGCCTGCATGTGTGTGTTTTATTAGCAAAATATCTCATGATTTGGTCTATTTTATGCTTTAGTTGTTGTGCTACACACACTAAGACCTGAGAAACTTTGAACAAAAAAGCTCACAAATTAGCATTTTCACACTAACAGAAATATTCAGAAATCTTAATTCCTGATCTATTTGCTCGATACAACCACCATCTGTGTAGCAGATGTAGTTTTCTATCTGTCTGGTTTCATAAAATATGAATATTTGGGGAAAATTTGCTGCGCTGTGGAGGAAAACAGAAGGATTTTCTCCATGCCGAAGCACAAATCTTGAGAGCAGGATTTGACATATTTCTTACTCAATTTTGTGTTTGTTTTGTTACTTTTGTCTCTGCAGGTTGTTTTATTCAGAACGGTTTACAAGCAGTGCAGGATAACCGCCTACAGCTGCAGGTAACAAGTTACCAAACATGGCTGGTGGTAATAATTTGGGTAGTGACTCATCTTCAGCCATTTTTGGCAAGTACTTAAAAAAAGGATAATCAGAAAGGAAATCATAGCCTGTTTGTAAAACAGAGAGATAGCTGGAGCAGACAAAATAGGATAATTTGTTCAGTGACCAGCACCGGAGTTTGAGCTTTTTAATGAGGCTGGAAACATTCAGAGCTGAGAGGCAGCAAATGATGTGTTTCACAAATTCCTGCAACATCTAAATGCTCATTAGTGTGAATAAACAAGTACATTTAATGTTTTTCTATTTGTGTTGCTGCAGGGCCCCTCAACCCATGAACAATCTGCACATTCATAATTATGCAAGACAGGATTTTATAAAGGAGATTTCTTAGTGAAAGATGTGATAATCAGACTTCATATGCAATTTATTACAAGGAAAAACTTTTAAATCCAAGGCTTCATGATGGTGAGAATTAGATGGACAACATGAGGTCGATCTGCACTTTAAATTAATCCAGCATCTCCTCCGGTTGCCTGGCAATCTCTGAGTGATGACAGGGCTCACTGAATCCTGTTGTTTATCACCTGGATAAAGTCAGAGCATTGGAGAGCTGTGTCTCTGTGGAAATCTTACGCTGTCTATCAGGCCACGATTCATTAGACCTCCCTTAACTTTTACCCAGGAGGCTGATATTTATGGTCTGATTAGCACTGACGGCACAGAATTCACTCAGGAAGGACTTTTTTTATTTAGTTTTAGCGTTGGATTATGAGTGAAGAAGAGAAAAAAAAACTTCTCTTAAATTTAGCTGAAATCTGTAGGAAGTTTGTCGCTCAATTTGTCTGTTCAGTGGACAAACAAGGCTTTATTCACGATGAGTGAGAAATGAAAACTAGAGGAGAGGAATATTGAGTTGGTTGCCATCTGCTACTTTGCCACTTGGTGTCACTAAATCCCACAAATTAGTGGTTTCTTAAATATGATCCAAATACCCAGCCTTTCCACAGGATGCATGTGCAGTGTGTAATGTAGTAAATGTATTCAACCCACAGCCCCCCCCCCCCCCCCCCAACCGGAAGTGTTTCAAATGTGAAATGGGAGCAAAAGTGTTCTACACAACTGATCCCACAAGGTCATGGAATCATGGAAAAAATGCAACACCCCACCTGATTTCAGCAGTTCACTTGATAACAAGTAAAAGAAAGATGGCAGCATGTCTCTAAAAAGGTCTGTGGTCTGTTTTCTGTTCTGTTTGCCTCTGCTACGAAGGTTTCACAGGAAGCGACGTACATTCTTAAGCAACTGGAAATCTGCACAAGACTTTTATTTTGAAAGTTCTCTGATGTTATACACTGCTTTTGTGTTTGACTTTTTGTCTGGCTTGATCTGAACTGCAGAGTTTGACACAATCTGGATGATTAGCTCGTAAACAAATAATTGACTTGAAACATAAGTGGTGCATCGCTACGCTTCTGAAATGCTTGCAAAACACAAAGCTTCGCGGCCGGGAGAAACTCATCCATCGATTCTATCAACAGCTTATTGCTGTGCACTACATTTGGTGGACAATGTACGATGCTTACGCTAGCGGTGGAAAATCCCAGTTACAGCAGTTTTAAGATTAAAGTATTTTGCCTTGGTTTTGGCCCAAGTTCGACTAGCCATTAGCTTGTCAATCTTGTCAGAACTCTGTTTCTCTAAACAGCGGCAATTCGAAGAGTCGTCTTCATCCACAGAACCCAACTCCCAAAATTCTAAACTGTTACTTTAAATAGAGAAGACATATTTAAACCAGACGAATACATTTAAAATACTGATTTTTAAAGTATTTAACAGGTTATTTTTGTGGTGATTGTCAGAATATTTTCAGCAAGATTCCGGTTTCCTGCTGATTCTTCACAGGCGCCCACTCAACATGCTTCATGAGTGCAGAATCAATTTGTTCAGGATGGGGAGAAAATCAGCTTATGTCCCAAAATGTCAGACATTGTGCGGCTCACAGGTGTTTGCACTAGATGGTGAACAATGGGAGCAGCAGCTGTGTTTCTTACCCTCTGACGGCGTGGAGAAGGCGTAGCGATGGGAAGGCCATGCGTACATCCACCGTGTGCAGCAGAATTAGACGAAGGACCCACTCCACGCGGTCCTCCCCTCTCTTAGCCATGAAGGCCGGGATCCACAGCACGCTGCCGCTCAGGTTTCGGAGGCGCTGCAGGAAGCGCTCCTTCCACTCCTCAGTGACCAGGTCCTGGAATGCTCGCTGCACCACGGAGGGGTTCATGGTAACCAGGTTGGTCCTCCAGCCCACATCCTGAGAGTACTCCTCCACTGGAGCCAGGTTACATCTAACATTCAGATCATTTCCTATTAATATGTGTCTTCACAAATAAATAAAATAACTTTTTTTTTTAATCAATCTGCTTAGTAATGTAAAATATGGAGTTTGGATGATGTTTGGGGCTTTTGTTTTTGGCTAATTTTCCACTTTCTTCTTCGGGAGTCTTCATAGGTCCATCCTGAGGATGACCAAGCAGTCACTGAACATAAATTATGTATTCTTGCAGCCGCAGAGCGTCCAGAGAAGAGAAGAGACTGGATGTCCCTACTGGACCTGTCGACCTTGTTTATGTCAAGGCTAAAGCTAGTGCTTTATTAAGTAAAATGCACTCAAATGCAATTCAAATCTAAGTAAAAGCAAATTGGGCCTGTTTTAATCTGTTGAGTATTCTGGAACACAGTGAAGCCTTCACTTTGGTACTTTGGAGGGACTAACTAGTTTCTAAATATGTAGAATCCAAAAGTTTAATTTAAAAGTTTCTCAATTTATAAATTTTACTCAGGCTATTTTCCCCGTGGCTAGGAGGTCTTATAATCAAGAACAATCTGAATATTTACTTTGTCAGTTTACATTCCTCGTGACGTTTTTGCTGCATTTAGTGTTCATCTCTGTTGAACAGCTGGTGGTAAGAAAACAACTCCGAGCTAAAATAATCCATACCTGCTCCCTCAAACACCGTCAGCCCACTTTGTGGAAACAAATGAAGGCCGACGACTAAATTTAGCTGAGACATTATCTTCCCATCTTGTGTGCCAAGCAAGTGCCAAAGCAAATTCCTCCGCTCCTCAAAATGACACACTTCCTGTTCTCTGTTTTCAGCCATGATTCAGCTCTCATACTGCAGCATGGGAAACCCCCCACCCAATAATCTCTTCCACTAAGAAAATGAAAGGTCTGCAAAAACCTGAATGAATTTATGAATTAAAGACCGGAGCAATCACAATTTTTGAAGATGTTGATTTCCAACTCCGGTAAGCTACTGCTTTGATTGGTGTTTTTCACTGTAGAGTTTCACTGGAAGAGTCAGAAACACACAGTTGTACAGCTGAAGCTACAACACAACCCCAGGCAGGCTTATTTATCTTTGAATACATGAATCACACAGCGTGACTCCTCTAGTTTGCACCCAAACACCAACACAGGAGCCTGGTGGCTTCACTCACTGTGTCCTGTTTGTAAATCAGAGCGAGTACCAGCAGAGCCAGTGTTTCCCTAAGAGGTACAGCACGTTCCTGGCTAATGCAAAAGCCTTTCATAATGTCAATTTCATGTATAATTGCTCTCAGCTATACGCGAGTTGTTTCTGATTTTTTAAATCATTAAATGAGCTCGGAAAGCTTCTCCCAAAGCCTAAAAAGCTGAAACGAATTTGTTGAAATGTTTCTATCATAGCTTCTTTCATGCGGAGGGAAAGCCAACCTGATAACAAAGTCGTGCGAGTCGATCTCTGGTCCACAGCTGCTGTTCAGCAGGATCCCAGAGTTACCCACGATGGCACACTTCCTGTGATGCTGGTTTTTCATTGGGGACGCAGTTGGCAACAGACGATAGAGATTTTCTGAAATGTTTGTGGTGCTGTGGCGATCAAAAAGGTAGTGGATGATGTCTCCGGGCTTCAGCATGCCCTTCAGGATCGAGATGTCTCTCTCAGGGTCGAGGAATCTGAGAATATTCTTCCTGTAAATCAGAGGAAATACGTGATAACAGCCTCTTGTTAGTGGATCTTGGAGGGGTGAAAGTGATGACACATACCTGATGAAGCTGGAGAGAGTCTTATTGAAAGTCCAGCGGTTTGAGGAGTGTTTGGAGCTGTTGCTGCAGCACGGACGATGAGGAGCCACGTGTTTGATCATTCCTGTCACAGCAGTCGGATCCAGCTGGACCTCAGCCTTTCTACATGACAATTCAAGTAAAAAATGTTGCCCTTTAAAAATCTGATCAGTTGGAGCCATGTTGTTCTTCCCCATGTGTCGTCTGGATTTCCTCCATTTTTTAAAAGATACTGAACTTATGTGACTCTTTGATTTTCTAGCCGAGTTAAGGTTAAGGTTTAACAGCATTAACCCTGACCCTGAACATGAACATGAACAATCTGAATGCCAGTCCAATTCACACAGAACACAATAGTGAAAAACAAACTAAACATAAGTAACTGCAAAAACAAACACACAGTTGAAGCAAACATTTGAGCCAATTGGCAATGACTTGCAACTGATGCTGTAAATAGGTCAGCACTAAGGGGCTTTGAGTGTCACAGAAGATCTAAAGCCAATCTAAAGGAAAAGCAAACAAAGAGCACGACATCTTGGATCATTTACTTTAATCTATATCTGTAATGAACTAGCTGATTAAAGCCATTATCACTTTAGGGTGAACTAAAAGGGACTCCAACAATGTAGATTTAAAGTCTTTTTTATGCTAATTTTCCTCCAGATCAACCTCAATCATCCTAATCATTTCCAAACAGACTGATTAATTGAGGATTATAATTAAGCTATAACTCATACGGAGGATGATTATGACTCCAAACCAGTTTTATATTCCATTTGATTGTGGTGTAACTTTAACTTCAGACTCACTGGATGACACACTGCTGCGTATTTCTATCAGCTACCTTACAAATGTTCTGACACACTCACTCTCAGCGACACAGTACAGTGACTCACTGAGCTAACAAGGCTGCAGAAAAGTGACCCAAAGAAAAAAAAATTAAATAAATAAAAATAAAAACACGCACACATAATTTAGCTCCTAACTGGTGATCTATTTCATAAGGTCCAATGAAAAAGTAATTTCTGAACACATTTCCAATGTTTTTGCTTTTCAGTCACGTTTAAAGCAACCACATTTCATTATTAGACAGAAATTACTGAGTCACTTTGTATTTACTGAGTAAAATCAAAAATTCAGTTTTCAGATGATAGTTACATTTATTGAGGGAAAAATCTATCTGAACTAACCTGACCTAAATAGCATTAGCAGGCTAAACGATCTCAAAAAGCAACCACCCGGTTATGAAAAAATCCCCAAAACAATCAAATCAAGAACATCTTAAGCTCTGCATGTGTCACTTGGTTCGTGTTGAGGTCATAGGTCACAATTCAACAATAAGAAAGAGAAACTGTAAAAATAACATCCACGGGAGAGTTTTGAGGCCAAAATGTGTGTTTGCGAAAAAAAGAACAGTCTGCCTCACATTTGCCCAAAACTATTTTGATGATCCCAGAGACTCTTGGGAGAATCTCTTGATGACTGATGAGACAAAAGGGGAACTTTTGGGAAGATGTTCGTCCCTTTCTACCTGATGTGAAACAAACAGTAGCAGTCAGACACGACGGAATTAGTGTGATGGTCTGGGGCTGCTTCGTGGTCTGGATGACTTGCTGTAATGATGGAAACATGAATTCTTCTCTCATCATGAGGAAGGTTATGTTTGATTTTTCATCTGAAATATTTAAGGTTTGCAAAAAAGCTAAAAAAGAAAAATATTTTAACCATTTTTGTGTAGGGGTGTGTGTGTGTGTAATGTTTCAGACCTGTGTGGTTTGAGCCGGTGTGAGTTCATCTTCTTTGAGTGTTCGATATTTCTGGGAAGAGAAAAAAAAGTAAATAGATTTATGAAACACTCACAGCATTTTCCATGGAAGGCGCTGAGTGGATTCAGCATCAGGGGTGAAGTGTATACCTCCCCTCAAGTCAGGATGAAGGTGAAAAGCACACATCAGTGCATTTCTGTGTGAGGGATCCTCTTGGCCCCATTTGCTGATGTAATAAGAAGACATTTCCCCGTAATGGAGCCTTATTACACAGAAAGGAGGGTTGCTTTACAGGTTGCCACCGAATGCACCATCCCTGATGAATTTATGTTAAATGTACTTAACATGCATCCAGATCTTCAAGAGTCACACACTTTAGAAAGCATGACCTTGGGAACATCTGTTAGGCTTTGCAGCAAGCTGACAGAATAAATGAAAGAGTGATGAAGTGAAACCGAAGTCGGCTGTCAGGCCTTTTTCAATCTTCGCAGAGCCCTGCTGGCCTTTAAATATGCTCCTATTAGGCAACGTTTATGCATAATTGGTTCTGGTTCTCTTCTCCCTCAGCGAATCATAAACCAATGTGACCTCATTACAAAGTGAGCCACAGCCGGGTAATTGCATTCAAAACAAAACGTTCTTCCTGAGAGATAAATATGGGAATCAAAAGCTTAAAACAGAAAAACAGAGACAAAAAAGTGTTTGTTTCATAGTAAAAGGAGCATCCTAGGGAGGAAGAGGATGAGTTTTCTTATATTGTGCTAAATTGCATTTTTCTTGTAGATCACATGGAAGTAGTACAAAATATAGGTGACTTGGAAAGTCTGGGCTGGACTACTCAACATTTCAAAGTGAAATGAAAAAGAAGAAAAGGAAAGCCTCTATTGTCCCCTTTTTACCTCCCCCCTCAATCTGTCCTCCCCTCTCCACACACACACACACACACACACACACACACACACACACACACACACACACACACACACACACACACACACACACACACACACACACACACACACACACACACACACACACACACACACACACACACACACACAGTGGAAATGTATCCCATCCCGCATGCAGGCTGCTGCTGCAAGACAAATAGCCTCCTAATCCTGGGAGACCCGGGCAGGCGGGCGGGCTGATGTGGGAACAGCTGAAGCACCCAAGTGTTATAAAGGTGGAAACAAAAGCGCACAACATTTTAAATAAGAGCAACTCTTTAAAACTGTTCCTGCATGCACACCTGATCAGATCTGAGGGAAATAACCTGCTCGACTGCAAACAATACACACCACACGCGCGCGCACGCAAAACAATTAGATAAATAACCGTGTGTTACTCACGCGGCTTCTTTCTCTACTTCTGCCACATCACCTATGATGAGAAGAACAACCAGCAGCGTTACGAAGCCGAAGAGCAGCGAGCGGAACATGAGCGGCATGGCTGATGGGGGGAGAGCGGAGGGGGTGAGGAGGCTCCTTCCACCTACATTAACCTTCCTATCATTAAAACAACCGAGAGGATCATTCCTGTCTTTGTTCTAATCGCCGGTGTCGGACACTCCCACGCAAGCTGCGGTCCATTTCTGCCCCCCTCTTCCTCCTCCTGCCTCCTCCTCCTCTGGATGTTGTGTGTATGTGTGTGTGTGAGGGGTGTTTCTGTCTCCCCGACGCAGCTGCCGCCGTCTCCGCTCTTGTACCACTCTGCTCTCCCCAGTCAAACTTTGAAAGTGTGCACCTACACAAGCAGCCTTAAAGGCACAGAGAGGAGCAAAAATCCATGTAACATCATTAAGATCAGAGAGAATTCAAGTAAATCGCAGCATGCAGGAGATGGAGTCTGAAACCTGAAAATCTGAACATTACCGGTAATAATCTTTCTCAAACGTGCAGAAGCTAACTCAGTGATATATTCACACCTGAAGATCACTGACAGGAAACAATCAAATTAAAATATCTCCATTTTCTTTTTCCTTTTATTTTGTTGTCAAATGTTTATTAAAAATCTTGAATCATGGTTTAGAAACAGAGCATCCTCCTCTGTGCTTTCTCAGTTGAGAGTGCTGATGTCAGGAATAATAATAAATAAATAAAAAGAAACACTATTTCCTCCATCATCTACTGAGCAGCTTCATTTCTCTTCAAACAAGCTGTTTTTTGTGCTGAGACAACTAAGAGAGCAGTTGTATCTTATTAGCAGTTTTTCTCAGCAGATAATAGGAATAAAAACTAAAATTTGCATAATTTACCAACAGTTTCATGCTTTATACAAAGACATACTATAAAATAAGAGAAAAAGCAAGCACAATGTAAAAAAAGCACTTGAGTGTCATCCTAAAATTAGCAAATGATGAGTGGCACTTTTCAAGATAAAATATCCCAAAGCTAATTAGATGATTTGAAAAATACAGATAACTTTTAAAAGAAGCATGAGTTCACTGATATAGTCAGAAGAAGACAGATCCATATCTTGGAGCCACAGAAGAATAGGCCCTGTCTCCTTTATTCTTGAATGGGGGATGAGCAGCAAGCCTTGAACAGAGGACACCGGGGACCTGACTGAGGTCTGAAGATGTAAAAGACTCTGTTCAAATCAGAACCAGGATCTTGAAATGTACCTGAGAATAAATAGCAAGGCAGGGGAGTGACATGAGATAATTTAGAGGATTTAGTCAGGAGCCTGGCAGTAAAATTTGCAATGTCTGTAAATTGCATTACAATAATCCAAGCTAAACTAAACAATAGCATGGATTAAATGTTCCTTTTGAAAGCGAGAAACAAGTTCTCACATTTTTTTAAAAGATGCAAACAGGATGGAATCAGAGATTTAACATGAGTACCAATCAAAACACCCGGAGCCAAATGTTATCCCAAGACTTTAGAGAGGACTTTTGTTAAAACACCAAGAGACAAAAGGATTTCTATGGTTATTTTCTCAGGTGCAAATATAATTATTTGACTTTTCTTATTATTTAATTGAAAAAAAAAAGGCCAGCACTTAGATGAATCTAGACCAATGGCTGGGGAAACATGTGCATTGGTCCTTGCTGAAATCTGATTGGCCCGATGAAGTGCCCTTGCCCTAAAATTATTTAAGGTTTTGTGTAAAAACACATTGAGGACTCCAACCGCTCTTCTTGCTAAATTGATGTCATGAACTAAACAAGGAAAAGAAGAAGGAAAATGGCTGAGTTTCCCAAGCTTCACATCCTTCTTCCAGGAAGAAAGAAGGAGCATTAAACATGGAGAAAATCATAAATCTGGCCATGTGGAAAGTGGCAGCTTTGTGGGGTAAAGAGATTCTGCTTCAACGTCATTTAGGCGACTTCTGATTTGTAGTAATTTTATTTGCGATTGTTTTTACAAGCAAACTGTGTGACAGATATAGTTGAAAGACACATAATTATTATTTTTAAATGGAAGTACAGCGTATGTGTGATTCAGGCCATTAGGCAAAGTGGACCAAATCTATCGATTGATCGATCGATCGATCTATCTATCTATCTATCTATCTATCTATCTATCTATCTATCTATCTATCTATCTATCTATCTATCTATCTATCTATCTATCTATCTATCTATCTATCTATCTATCTATCTATCTATCTATCTATCTATCTATCTATCTATCTATCTATCTATCTATCTATCTATCTATCTATCTATCTATCTATCTATCTATCTATCTATCTATCTATCTATCTATCTATCTATCTATCTATCTATCTATCTATCTGTCTGTCTGTCTGTCTGTCTGTCTGTCTGTCTATCTATCGATCTATCTATCTATCTATCTACATCAAAATTCCTATCTCACCCTCTGCAGGTGGTCTCATCCTTCCAATCTCGGGTCCTCTACCAGAGGCCTGGGAGCTTGAGGTTCTGAGTAGTATCTCAGCTGTTCCTAGAACTGCACTTTTCTGGACTGAGATGTCTGATGTTTTTCCTGGGATCTGCTTTAGCCACTCCTCCAGTTTGGTGATTACTGCCCCAATGACCACATGCACCACTGTTGTCTTCACTCTCCAGGCTTTCTCAAGTTTTTCGTTCGGGCACTGGTACTTCTCTTGTTTCTCGTGTTCCTTTTTCCTGATGTCGCCATCACTTGGCTGTCCTCTGTTGTTTGTTCACCACCACAATGCCCGATTGGTTCACCATCACCATTTTGTTGGTCTGCATCTGGAAGTCCCACAGGAGCTTCGCTCTCCTATTCTCAACTACCTTAGGGGGTGTTACCCACTTTGACCTTGGGGCTTCCAGTCCATACTCTGCACAGATATTTCTTCACACGATGCCAGCCATTTGGTTGTGGTGTTCCATGTATGTTTTCCCCTCCAGCATCCTACACCCTGCAGTCATGTGGTGGATTGTCTCAGAGGCCTCTTTGCACAGCCTACACCTTGGGTCTTGTCTGGTGTGGTAGATCTTGGCCTCTGTTGCTCTGGTGTTCAGGGCCTGTTCCCATGCAGCCATGATGAATGCCTCTGTGCTGTCCTTCAGACCAGCTCTTTCTAGCCTTTGGTAAGATTTCTTGACATCAGCCACTTCAGTTACCTGTCTGTGGTACATCCCATGTAGGGGTTTGTCTTCCCACGATGGTATTTCCAGCGTCTCCTCCTCTGTTCACCATTTTCTGAGACAATCACTGAGCATGTCATCTGTTTGGGCCTTATCTTTGATGTACATATGGATCTTGGATGTTTCATCTTGGATAGTGGCTCTCATACTCATCAGTCCTCGGCCTCCATACATGGTTAGGAGATTCCGTGGCTTAATTTCTGTGGTCTGTAGTTCTTCCTTTGGCCAGCTTATTATTCCTGCAAGATATCTGATTACTGGCAGGGTGTAGCTGTTTATTGCACAGATCTTGTTCTTTCAGTTGAGCTGACTTCTTAGGACTTTCCTTACTCATTGAAGGTATTTGGCTGTGGATCCTTTCCTTGTGGCTTCATCAAGGTTGCTGTTTGCTTGTGAGATACCAAGGTACTTGTAGCTGTCCTCAAAGTCTGCTTTTGTTCCTTCTGGGAGAGAGACTCCTTCTGTCTGGACTATCTTTCCTTTCTTTGTCACCATCCAACTACAGTTCTCAAGTCCAAATGACATTCTGATATCAGTGCTGTAGATCCTGGTTGTGTGGATCAGCGAGTCAATGTCTTGCTCACCCTTGGCATACAGTTTGATGTCATAGAGAAGGTGGCTGACTGTGGTTCCATTTTAGAGTCAGTATCCATAGCCAGTCTTGTTGATTATTTGGCTGAGGGAGTTCAGACTCCTGGTATGTGCCACTTTTGATGGAGACTTGTGCAATTGGCTTGCAATTAGCCAATTGGTTTTCCACAGCCCCATTGTAATGAAGGATCACACACACACACACACACACACACACACACACACACACACACACACACACACACACACACACACACACACACACACACACGTGTACACACATATATATATATATATATATATGTACATATATATGTATATATGTACACACACACACACACACACACACACATATACATTTTTTTTGGCCCCTTGATGACCTCATATGAGTGAGTGATGTTTATTTGACATGGACACAGCAATTACATTGGACGAACCAGATGCATTGTTTAGTGTGTTAGCACACGTGCTAATTTGCAACACTTGTCCATAGAACTTTTCTAAAAAGTCGACTACAGTTAAATAAAATACAAAGAGATCAACAATAAATCAAAGAGAAAACAGATTAAAATTGCAAACAATTTTCAATAAAAAAGAATAAAAAGAATAAAACAAGGCAATTTGAGCAGCAATGCAAGACTTTAAAACTATTCATGTAGACATTGTTGTTTAGACTTTAACCATTTTTTGAGCTCTTTGTTAAAAACATTACTGTCCGTTTCTAGTTTTAGGTCAACAGGTAGAGAGTTCCAAAGTTTGGCCCCCTTTACAGAAAGAGCAGACTGAACAAAAGAAGTCTTGCACCGCGGGACGAGACAATCGCCGCAGGTGGAGGCTCAAGTGATCGTTCTATCTATCAAAGAAATCTTAGATTTTCTGCTAAGACTTTACAATATGGGTACCTTTATTAACGTTGTCTAATTGTTAAATATTAAGTGTCCTAAAGGTTAGAACAAAGGGCCAGGAGGGGTGTCTGCTTAGTAATGCATTACACAATATGGTTAAGAAGTTGTTAATACTTTATTTAATAGTTCATTACAGTTTTTCTCCATTGGTTTGGCTTCTTTCTTGAAACCGAAATTACATTCTCAAACCTCTAAGATCATTTGGCAAAACACTCTTATAGTTTAGCACAACACTATAGCTCACCTGCAAAAGCTCATATCTCTTCCAAAACTGTTCACTCAGGCTTCAATCTAAATCCCTTTCTCATTTAAACAGTCAGTGTCTCCAAAATGGCAAAGATCCTTCTCAATAGCTTTGGCTCATTTCTCGGCACGGATCGGACATTCTCATCGTTCTTGGTGCTTTTGTCAAAATACACCTGGATGGTTGATCACAACAACATGGTTTAACTGCAAAAGCTCATATCTCTCCTAAACCGTTCACTCATGTGTCAAAACTACATTTCTTTCTAATGTGAATATTCAGTGCCCCCAAAATGCATTGTCCCTTCGGCATTGTGTGAGTACTGCCATACAAAATGTTTATATGTTTTGTCACTATGGCAGAGGACCAACAATATACAACCGAAAAGAGTAGCCTTCAAGGTTTGACATCACAGATTGCACTCACACTACCAAGGAAATTATAACCATTTTTTATTCACACGCAAAGAAAGTTTCATACATAGGTAAAAAGAAAATGTACATTTTCTTCCTCCTCTTCCTTGAGGAAGAACTTCCCCTTGTCCGTTTGCTTGGCCTTGTCTATCCATGTTCAGAGATCAGACTGGTGCTGGTCAAGCTGTATATATCTGTGTTTGGCAGCTCACGATCATAGAAAACACCTGTGTGTGACACTCCCCGTTCGTTAGTCTAGTTTCACCTGACTGTCAATGACTGTCATCAATGTATCAAACACTCAAAGAAATTCATATATGCAATTCATGTTCTTGACCAATTCTGACAATTGAACAGACAGTTGTGCATGTGAGTACTTATACAATGAAATCATGCTGACATGTTTTGGAGAGAATGGTCATTAGACTGAGAATCAACTAATCAGTTTAGATCTACAAGATCTATTTGTTTGGAAAATGTGCTAAATGTGGACTAACTGTATAACTGTAGACTACGTGTACTTAACCATTTGCAAAGATGCACTGAGACAATTGAGACATGTACTAAGGCATTTGCCATTTGATAAAATTAATGAGAAATGCCATTCTGTTGTGAACATTTGCCAAGAGGTTTGGAGGTTTGTCCATGTTATTTTGAGAATGTAATTTCTGTTTCAAGAAACGAGCCAAACCAATGGAGAAAAACTGTAATGCTTAACAATGCACTAAGTAACAATAATAAATGGACTCTTATTGTAAAGTGTTACCAATGTTTTAACAGATGACAGAATAGGACAAAGAGCACAGTGCAAGAACATCAATGACCCCAAAGCGGAACCCAGAGGAACACCAAATTGTACATAAGAGGAATTGGATCTGTTTGATAAAAACAATAAGGTTGATCTGTGAGATACATATGAAGAAAACCACAAGCCTGATTTTACCATCCCAACACCACAGCCTGTAACAAGAACCCAGATTATTTCATATGTTGGATTTATCATCATCTCTATCAGATCTCCAATCTGAAAATACATCTGTGGTTCATTGGTAACAAATGAAAGACCCTGTGGTAGAAACAAATCTTTACTGACAGCGCCACCTGCTTTCAAATTTTATGCACATATTACCCAGCGAGTTGCTTTTTATAGCTGTTGAGGGAAAAGGTCTGATTTACATAAATTGAAGAGTGCAGCTCTCGAGAATGCACAAAACAACAAGACAAATGATGATATTTATCCAAGTAATAAAATTTAATCCTGACTGGCACTAAGTTCTGCACTAAAACCCTTGTGCAGCTGATGTAAAATGATGTGATCTTGCAATTCTAATTGTGTTTTCTTTGTCAGCAGCTCTTGCAGAATAACAGGACAGAGTAGAAGTAAGTGAAAGTGACGATTTAGCGCTTTGTTTTCTCAGCTTGATTTGTTGTGCAACTATTTGTCTCAATGAAGCGCTCATTAGGCTAACTGACAGCTTTCCATTAGCAGAGAATACGTTTTGCCTGCAGCTGTTTCTGTGTCGATTGGTGGATTTATTTATTTTTTTCAACTTTCAACAAGGACATTTTGAAGCTGCAGTTATGGTGTCTTTGTTGGGTTGTGCATCAGAATGATCACAGACTGTTGTCTACTGAGGCAGATTCTTGTCCTCCTGAAGAGGTGCTATGCTGAGGTTGCAATTTAAAAGCAGTCGCAGGGAGAAATGGGTAAAAGAAAAGCCCAAACTGATTATATTTGTCACAGCCATTTTTATGTGCACTCAGAAAAAAATAAATTAGGTACAGCTACTTTTATTGCAATTGTTTTTCACATATTGTGTTTTAACTGTGCCCTTGGGCAAGACACTTAACCCGCCTTGCCTGCAGGTCAAAGGGACCGGTAGTGCGCCTCCGTCAGTGTGCTGTGCTACAATGCAGCTCATCATCACTAGTGTGTGTGTGTGTGTGTGTGTGTGTGTGTGTGTGTGTGTGTGTGTGTGTGTGAATGGGTGGTTGGCTGATTGTGTTGTGAAGTGCCTTGGGGGGTTGTAGAACCCTAAGAAGGCGCTATATAAATACAGGCCATTTATCATTCAAAAGGCTAAAAGGAGCAGCCACATAAAATGTGGTGCCATCTCTGGAAACATCATAAATATTTATGTAACCTGTTGCTGCTTTTTAGATTACTTTAGTTTGGAGGATTATTTCTGTCAATTTAGTGCCAGAACTGGGAACACTTACGAACAGATTTTCTTAGTTTTTATCCTGAGAAAGCAAAACAAAAAACACAGATCTGTATTTCAATCAACCAATCAACCAACCAATCAATCAATCAATCAGTCAATCAATCAATCAATCAATCAATCAATCAATCAAATGGTAAATTTCCTGCATTTGTATAACACCTTCTTTGGATTCAACCCCCCAAGGCACTTCACGGCACAGTCATCCACCCATTCACACACACGCATTCACATGCTGGTGATGATAAACTACGATGTAGCCACAGCTGCCCTGGGGCGCACAGACGGAAGTGAGACAGCTGAGCACTGGTGCCATCGGTCCCCCTGACCACCACCAGCAGGCAAGGTGGGTTAAGTGTCTTTCCAAAGGACACAACAGCAACATTCTCTGATGGGAGCCAGGCTCTAACCTACAACCTTCCAATTACTGCTCAACCTGCTCCACCTCCTGTGCTACAACTGTCCAATCAATCAACCGACCGACCGACCAACCAACCAACCAACCAATCAAAACTGTATTCATATATCCCATTTTATGCAAGGCAGTGGAACATGCTTACCAACAAATCTATACACATGACTAAGCTAAAGAGAGAGAAAAAAAGTGTAAACATTGATATGAATTTAAATCACATTTACACATATTAGTCAATAAAATTGTACATCCATTCATACATGCATACAAACACAGACATTTTAAGTGTACTTTTTGTACCAAAGGCGTTTTGTTGGTCTTGACTTTTAGCCAATGAAAATCTGTCTTTAATTCTTCAAACTGAGGTTGTTCAAAACTCCCTCTGCACCTAAGAACTTCAAACAAATCCAAACTATTCCTTTAACACCAACAAAATCACATTTATTTGGGCAAAAACAAGATCACTCTTACATTCTGCTGTTTTGAATTGCAGGAGGGCTGCAGTGCTTTGTGCTCATTTAAATCTTGAAGCTCAAGGTTCTCCGACCAAACTTCTGATTCTCTGCACATTCAGAGATCGAGCACAGCAAACACTAAATGCATTTCTGGCATACTGCTCAGGTCACTCACTAATTGGCAACAGGCAGGTGTGACTGTGTTTCTGTGTATACCTGGAAAATTGAAAATGACCTGGTGAAATAAATTGGGTTCAGATTCATCTGATTTGAAAATGTAATCTGTTATTTCTGCTTTTCTCATGCTTAAGTGTTACATGAAAGAGTGGAAAATAACAAGCTTGTCCATCAGTTTTATTTCATGTGACAATTATGCTGATTTCTTTTGTCAAAATGTTGCTTCTCTGATTGTTTCAGACTTTATGCACTACTACCTATCAATGGATAAGCCTTGATTTTTTTCTAATTAAAATTTTAAAATTTTAAATTAAAAGTTTAGGGTTAAAACTAGAAGTATGTTTTTTTTATAGCCAACATCTAGTAAAATAGACATCAGGTGTTCCAATTCATGTTTTGGACTTTATTCCAACATATGTTCAGCAAAAATAGTACTCTTTAAAGTACCTGCGAGCCACAACAAGTCCTAGATTAAATTGACATATTAAAGGCGCACTTGGCGGCTTTGGCTTGCTTTTAGCACCCCCTAGTGTTCATTTTGTATAACCAAAAGCGAAACTTATCTCCTTGCTTTGTGTTTCTCTTTTCAACACCTTAATCGAACTGGTGATTTGAAATGTCATCCCAGAAGTGATTCATCACTAAATCAAACAAATCAGCTGTGCAGACTCCAGAAACAGGCATGTACTGTAAGCTCATTTTCTTCTAAGTCCACTGATGGCGGCCCACTACTCTAAAGTTGCAAGTGCGATATAGAGGGCAGTAGAGGTCTGAGTGACATTTCATTATTCCGTAAAGGGTCATTTTAGCACATATTGGCTGAAAGTGGGAGTCAAGGCATGGGTGGATCAGCGGATCCTGAGGAAGGTGGAATAGGTGGGGAGAGCAGAATAAAGATTGGTGAAGAAGGTCACACAAAAGCCAGCTTGAACAAGTGAGTTTTAATCTTTTCCTGTTTAATAAAGTTTTTAAACTTCCCACTGTCTTAATTTTAGTCGTCTTGGTGCACTGAGCTTGTTTATGACAAAACAATTTCCCTCAGGATAAATAAAGTTGTTTCTTGTCTTAAAGATTTATAAAAATCACATTTGTGTTAAATGCTTTCTAATTGTTGTTTTAATACAGCAATGATCCACTTTGGCCTTGTCCCAGCCAGCTCAGACTAGCCTCAGTGTAAACTACAATGATCTCTATTTCTCCAAACCGAGGCCACATTCCATCATATGTATTACTTCAAAAAGTTTTTACAAAAATAAAAAGTTAAAATGATGTAACCAGGGCCAATTCTAGGATCAGAGGTTTAGGGGTGCTGATCACCCAGAGATCTGCCCGGCCAAGCAAGATACATTTAGGAGTTTTGTACATTTTAATTTTTATTCCCGTATGTGTGAAAGAAAAGAAAAACACATCTTTCAAAAATCGTTCAGACTCTGCCATTAGTGTAGAATAATCTAGTCCAGGTCTGTAAATCCAACCTTTGATCCACGAAGAACCCCTTGCCTGTGATCAAGACAAGCCAGCCCCCTTTACAGACATACAGACAGAGTTAAAACTCTTATACAGAGCTTTGATTATTCTATTATGTGTCACTGGAATTTTATAGATGTAATCATACATTGGTGATCTTCTCAGTCCCTACACCCCCAGCAGGTCCCTGAGGTCCAGTGATCAAAGCCTACTGGTTGTGCAGCGCACCAGGCTAAAGACCAAAGGTGACGGATCATTTGCTGCTGTGGCCCCCAGACTCTGGAACTCTCTCCCCCTGAGATCAGTGGACTCTGTGGTCTCCTTTAAAAAGCAGCTGAAGACTCACCTGTTCAGGCTGGCTTTTACGTGATCTTCGTCACCACCCTCTTCTATTCTGCCTTTCCGGGGATTCACCAATTTCCCTCTCTCCTTTTCCTTACATTTTAATCAAAACATTTTTTTCTCATTTTAAACATATTTTTAAAAATCCTTTTAACATTTTAAATGTTTTGTTTTTGTGAAGCTCCTTGTGATTTTTATCTTGAGCGATCTAGAAGATAATTTTCTTTTTAATATAAACTATTCCTTATTTAGGTTTAGGTGAAGATTGATGCTGAGCAGAACGATTCAAAAAATTTTAATACCCATTATGATCACAAATACTGTGGATTTACATTTGAAACTACTTTTCTCCCTCATTTGCCCCTCCCCTGTTGTTGGTTTGTCTACCTTGCTTCACTCCTGCGCATGGGAGTGCCTGTCCAAAGGCCGCCTTCCCACAATTCAGCTTAGTCCTGTTATGTTGTTCTGAAACTGTCATCTCGTAGTAGAGGGACGCTGGTTCAGTGACAATAAAAGCTTCAGATGCTGACTTAAGCTCATATCTTTGGGACATGCTACATGGAATTATTGAAACATCAAGAGCACGTCATGAGCCACGAATATCAACTACATGCTGAGTATTTCATTCTAGTACATGTACTATTTTGTACAACTTACTGTGAGTCAAGTGTTTGGTTTGTCCATCGTTGGTATAAAAGACTGCAAATGTGTTTTGTTGGTTCTTTGGATGCAAAATATAAGAATAAAGAAGCAAATAAAGAAGCTTTCAAGTTCTGTTGAATTTTTCTGAAAAATAATTTATTTCCAGAACAAAATAAATGATATTTTGCCATACAAAAAGTATAAGAAAAAGGGACAAAGTGTAACCGTAACTGCAGAGGGATGAGTCGAGTAACGCGAGTCAAGCCTTCCATCTTGTTTCTGAACTTTGGATCTTACAAGCTGCGTCTGATCCTAAACACAGACACATTTACTTCTAACACGTTCTGTGATAAGACACGCAAACATTAGATTATGCTATATTTAATTTATACTGTTGTTTTTTAGCACAACCTAATAAACGCTCATAATTGCGTGACAAGGTTTATTTTTCAGATTTTGCTCCTTCGCTTGGTGGAGATGCCAAACTAAAGAAAGGAAGGAATAATCTGAATCTAAACATTTTAATCCCTTGTTTAAGACAAATGAGGCTGAATGAATTCTGCAAACAAACATGAATGTGAAGCAACCTGCTGCAGTGCAAAAGTAATATCAGATCTGAATTGCACCTATGATATAGGAGCATCCAGTCTAGGCGAGTATCAAAAACAGATTCCAAGATCCAGCAAAAGCAACGTCTAATAGGCCACTATAAATAACCCGGTCCGGGTGGTTCTGGTCTCTTTCTATAAGAAACCTTCCTGCACTGAAGCAAAACTACAGTGACTGATCGGCTATTAGTTTGTAAACACTTGGCAACGACCGAAGAACTCACTCGAGTGGTTCTTCTTTCCTTTTTTTTCTTCAAACTATAAAATCTAAATATTTCAGTGACAGAACTTAGTGCTGACTGAAAAAAAAAAAACTGTCCCCCTCCCCCCCATATATTACGATTACCGGGATCGTGGTTGACCCAACACAAGAACTAGAGTGGAGATGGTGTCATAAATCCACTCGCTGAAAAAGGACCAAGGGGTACAGTTGTTCTACCAACAAGTCAACACAGGATCTCAGTGGCAACATGCAAGGACACCTTGCTGATAAACACCTAGAGTGGACCCCTTTTGGAAAAGCACCTCTGACCTGTACGGGCCTTTAAATCAAACATCATGAGAGGAGGAGGTGAAAGTCCACATTCTCCTTATAGAACCGACTCCATGTTTTCACAAAACTCATGGTCCTCTAGGCTATATATAAACTTTGTTCTGTCCACGAGTTTGGGGCCGTCGATGAGGGATGGGCAAAACTCCGTCGATGGCGAGTGGTCCTCGTTTCCTTTGATGTATTTCTTGTAGTTGCGGCGCAAGCAGAGCCACGAGGTGGAGTAGAGGAGGAAGGCCATGCCTTTGAGGATGATGGCGAGGCTCACGTAGAGGTGTCTGTACTTCATGTTGTCATACAGCAGACAGGCGCCCTTGTCGCCGCAGTCCGAGCTCCAGAAAAGGCAAGTGGAATCAATCCCCGCACCAAAGATCAGAGGAGGAGGAATAAATCCTGGAAAGCAGAGACACCAGCTGAGAAAATAATCAATAACAACTAGAATCCAGAGAATACATCTTTCTTCCAAGTAACCTTGTTCAGGCTAATTATGTTACTTCCTCCACTTCCGGAATTTAAAATTTATCAGTTGCGATGGTGCGCAGCTCATTCGATTCCTTTTCCCCACGAATAAGCTGACAAAACATTCAAACAGAGTTTTAACTGCCTCTAATAAAACCCTTTCATCATTTTCAAACTTCACACCTCCTCCTATGTTTCTTTTTATCTCTAAAGCTTAGAAGAAAATTGCTTTAATCCAGAAGACAAAAAAAAAAAAAAACTTTCTGGGAGATTATGTGAATTATGAAAATTCTGTCATGGCGTGAGCCCTAACTTTCCAAACAACTACGGTTGCCTCAGACCGGTCCACCCAGTCTCCTCAGACTTTTTCAAGGGGAACTAGGCAGTTTTGGCTGCTTTTAGCACCCCCTAGTGTCTGTTCATAGAACTGAAAGCAAAACTTATCTCTTTGCTGGGCGTTTGTCTTTTAAACACCTTAATCTAAAAGCTGAAATGTCTCTCCAGCCTTCCTTAGTGTCTAAAGAGGTGATTCATCACTAAATTAAATTCAACAAATAGGCTTTGATCATACCAGTCTGAAGTTGCAAGTGGAATATTCTGGCCACAGGGCTGGGTGGCCTTTCATTAACTCAAAACGTTTGTCAGCATACACTACTGGCTAAAGAAAAGGATTTAAAGATAGGAAAAAGTTAAAAAGTCTCACTTTAATCTCCTTTTCTCTTTATCAGACCAAAACTCTCAAGATGGTTGTGGGTGAACATCCCTGCAGATCAGTAGTTTCTGCCAGCCCATCCGGAACCAGCCATGTTCACAGGCCCTTAAAATTCTTTTTGTTCCTCATTCTGAGGTCGTCTTCACCACAACTAGATGCTTACTTGCTGATGTGTTTTAGCCTGGCCTGCCAGACTCGTCCTCTGTTTAATTCTGCACAGAGAATGAGTCTGGTAACTCACAGGCAGAGAGGCACATGAGGGGCGGGACTTGCCAACTCCAAAATAACCAATCAGAAAACAGATGGAAATGTCAACTGTACCGCGCAAAACTGTAGTTTTTTAGCTGTAGTCAGAAAATGTGTCTGACAACGGCGCAAACATCTTTTTTTTTTTTTTTTTAGAAAAAAGGTTTTTAGCACTTCTACTTATGGTTTTAAAGACATTCAAGTCATTTAGAACAGAGGAAAGAGCCGCAGCGAACTCCGCCTCTGTCTTCGTTGTTTATGAGAAACTGAGCGTCACTGTAGTTTTTTAGCTGTAGTCAAAAATGGCGTCTGGCGACTGCGCAAACATCTTTTTTTCTAGAAGAAAGGCTTTTAGCTCTTCTTCTTGTTGTGATTTTAAAGACGTGTCCCAAGTCATTTAGAATCAAGGAAAGAGCCGCAGCGAACTCCGCTTTAGTCGCCATGTTTATGACAAACTCGGCGTTTTGGTGTGTGACGTACGCTACTCAGCGCTGATTGGCTCGGTTAGAATACTCAGGGGGTGGGGTTATTTGAATAGGAGTGTGTGTCTGTGCAGAATTAAACAGAGGAGGAGTCTGGCAGGCCAGGCTAGATGTGTTTGGCTGACTAAATGCTTCTAAATGACAGTATGAATACATTTAAGCCTCTTCAGTACCACAGGGTTCAGTGCTTGGACCAATTCTTTTTACTATATATATGCTCCCAATTGGTAAAATCATTAGACAGCATGGGATAAACTTCCACTGTTATGCTGACGATACTCAGTTATATTTATCCATTAACCCTGATGAACCTAATCGGTTGGGTAGATTACAGGCTTGTCTTGAGGACATAAAAAATTGGATGACTCTAAACTTCTTGCTTTTAAATCAAGACAAGACGGAAGTTCTCATCTTTGGACCAGAAATCCAGAAAAGGAAATTGCTTAGCCAATCGCCTGACCTGAATGGCATTACATTAATCTCCGAGAACAAAGCAAGGAACGTTGGTGTTATCTTTGACCAGGACATGTCATTCAAATCCCAGGTTTCACAAGTTTGTCGGATTTCCTTTTTCCACCTTCGGAATATTGCTAAGATTGGAAGCATACTTTCCAGGAGTGATAGTGAAAAACTAGTTCATGCATTTATTACATCAAGACTGGATTACTGTAATTCATTACTCTCAGGAAGTCCACAGAATGTAGTTAAAAGTCTTCAGCTTGTCCAAAATGCTGCAGCTAGAGTTCTGATGAGAATTAAAAAGAGAGATCATATCTCTCCTGTCTTAGCTTCCCTACATTGGCTACCTGTTAAATTCAGAATAGATTTTAAGATCCTTCTTCTCACATATAAAGCTCTTAATAATCAAGGTCCATCATACATCAGTAATCTGATTGTTCCATATGTTCCTAACCGAGCACTTCGCTCTCAGACTGCAGGTCTACTGGTGGTTCCAAGAATATCTAAACTTAGGATGGGAGGCAGATCTTTTAGTTATCAGGCTCCTCTCCTGTGGAACCAGCTCCCAGCTTTAGTCCGTGAGGCAGACACTTTGTCTACTTTTAAGAAAAGGCTTAAAACATTTTTATTTGATAGGGCCTATAGTTAAAATCTGATGTTAGCCTAAATCTGGACAAGTGGGGGAGTACAGGGAGGTGGAGTGTACAGTCGGTAAAGACGGCTCTCCCTTGCCCTGCCTCCAACATGCCTACATCTAAATAGGATAGATTATCCAGAGTTATCTCTGTAGTTATGCTGCTATAGGCTTAGACTGCTGGAGGACACACTGACCACTTTTCACACTCTACTGCATTATTCTACAGTCTGCTCTTTAACTGTACTATTTTGTGCAATTTCAGCTGTTAACTTTATTTTCTCTGTAAGTGTTTTTCTCCCCAGAAGAAGCTACAATGACGTTCTGCTGAGCTGTGGTGGCCTCATGGAGGGGGCCATCGACTAGCACACTGCTGCTAACCACTAATACATTCTCTCTCTCCTGATAATAACTTTTGGTTTTCATTGACTTTTGATGTGCTAATACTAGTTTATCCGTTTAATTATAGATCCACTAGGATAAATACAATAAAGTTTATCTTTCACCAAATACAATATTTACTAAGACATCACAATATAACTATAGACACATTACTTGTGTGTGTGTGTGTGTGTGTGTGTGTGTGTGTGTGTGTGTGTGTGTGTGTGTGTGTGTGTGTGCGCGCGCTCTGTCTTCTCGATCCCCAGTGAGTCGTGGAGGATGGCTGCTTATACTGAGCCAGGATTCTCTGGAGGTTTCTTCCTGTTAAAAGGGAGTTTTCCTCTCCACTGTTGCTGCATGCTTGCTTAGTATGAGGATTGCTGTATAGTCACTGACACTAGTCAGTGACTTGATGCAATTTGCTGGGTTCCTTATATAGGAAACATTATTTCTGATTGGCTTAATGAACTGTGAATTGGAATGTTTATTATGTGAAGTGCCTTGAGGCGACTCTTGTCGTGATTTGGCGCTATATAAATACACTTGAATTGAACTGAATTGAATTAAAACTAAACTCTTACCAACAAGTCGCAGCAGAAGGAAAAAAACTCCAAGAGCGTATGATTTCTGCTCAGAGTTCACGGTCCTTCAAGAGAAACAAAACCAATGACATTGTTGCATTTTTCTGAAGCCATTTTTGTCTCTGATCTCATTTACGAAATTCATTTCTACCTGAGCAGGACCATGACGGAGGGCGTCTGCGCCATGGCTCCCACCATGCTGCAGACACAAATCACACACAGGAAGATAAGGAAAACCTCCTGGCAGCCCGGCATTGGACATTTCCCTGGAATTGCAGAGGCGTGTCCGGTTTTAGTAGGTATGCAAGAACATCCAGTCAGGTTCTGTGAGCAAGGGGGAAATAGAAAGCTGCAGGTGAGTTTAAAGAGAGGTGTGTGTGTGTGAGATGCTGGACACTGCTCTAGTTTACAGATCTATGAGAATTCTGAGGGTTTTCACAAAGCAGTGCAAACCTGAGAGGTGTTTGACGCGACCTGAGAGATAACGGACGGGCTGCAGCCGGCGAAGCAGGCAGACAGGTAGGTGATGCCGTTGGAGCCGCAGACGGGGCTGATGGAGGAGGTGAAGCAGTGGCAGTGACTGATGCAATGAGCTTCTGGTTTCTCTCCCACATTTAGTGTCCTGAAGGAAAAACAAACAAACAAACCGACAAACAAACAACCAGTGTTGGTCAGCCCAAAAAATCTGTACAAATATTCATCTTTCACTTAGATAAGACAAAAAGTGAACGCTGGAATTTATTACAGCTAACTTCTCGAACTACAACAGTTTGAAATCAGAGATCATTTTAGAGTGGAAACAAGCCGGAATAGCAGCTGTTTAATTGATATGTGTAAAGAAATTCACCAAAGTGCATTTAAGCATCTCAAGTTTTTTAAATCCTTTGCTGTATAAAAAAAGTTTCCCTTAATAATTTTTTTCTTCCCAAAATTTTTATAATGAGATCCTGATGGTATTGTAACCTTATTGGGTAACGCTTCCTTTGACAGTCCCCTAATTACTAAGAACTTACATGGTAATTACACAGTAAGTTAGTGTTTTATTGTGTAATTAAAGTGTATAATTCTAATAAAGTGTAATTATTGTGTAAAGCAGTATTTACTGGAAATTATTAATAAAACTAAAAAATAGATTTGAACCTGAGTTACATGGTAATAACTGTTTAAGAACTCAGAAATAATAAATCACTTTAACTTACTATGTAATTACCATGTAAGTACTTAGTAATTGGGGACTGTAAAAGGAAGCTTTACCCATTATTGCAATTAACACTGACGTGATTAAGTCTGCAAATAAAATCAATTTTCTTAATGAATGAATCAGGTGATAAACCACATTTTATTCTTATTATTTGAAAATCTTACAGAACTAAGAGGTTTTCTTCAAAAAATACACAAATTATTGACCAGATTATAAAATGTTGTGTTTTTGTGACACAACAGAATGCTTGGTCTTTTTCAGTAAAAAAGTGAAAAAAGTTATTTTTTTTTCTATTATTTATTTACTTAACTGTTTAAATGTAGCAGATTTTATGTTTGAAATCCTTTTGCGCTTACTGCCTTATTATCTGTGCTAGAAATAAAATACTGCTGGATGTTTTCACTTAAAAAACAAACTTTGAAAACAGTGTAAATACTTGAAGGTGATCTGTTTTTTGGACTAAATATGAGTTTCTTTCTTACTCGTTGCCATAAGGGACCGTGACTCCTGCAACGGGACCCGTGTCACAGCCCAGGAACAGGAAAGACACGTAACAGGCAGTAGAAACCAGGTTGACCATCATAGCCATTTGGATGGCTCCCAGAGCTGAGAGGTTGAGCTTATTCACCAGCAGGCCACCCATGAAGATCCCCAGACATGCGCATGGGATGGCTGTCATACCTGAAGCCGTAAATCTGGTCAAAACATGTTTATATCACACGTATCCATGCATATAGTTGTCATGTCTGCAGACCTAGCAGCTGGGTGGCTGAGGTTGTGGTGAGGTTGAATTGCTGCTCCAGGTATTTTCCCAGGAAGGCCGCGAAGCCCGCCACGACGGCGACCTCCATACAGGCTGCCAGGATGACGCAGGTGAACACCGGGTTGGATAGCAGTTGTTTGGTCACTTTGGGGATCACTGGTAATCAAAACAACAAGGAAATGGAAATTTTAGCTTTTTTAATCTAAATCTCACTTAATGTTAAGTTTAGGTAACAACTCACACCATTTCTGAAGCAGAAACTACAAAAACTTGTCCTTAGATTGTAGTTTTGTTGAAAAAAGAAGAGAAACCAAAGCTAGTACTAACGAGTATTTAGGGTAATTACATTGCAACTATCATTTTTAGATTTCACTAAATGCTTTCCAGTCATAAAACCTGCAGAACAAGCTCACCTCTCAGCTGCTGACAGCAGGTGGCGCCGTTGGCAGGCTCAACGCAGAGCACCACTCCATTGCTGGGCTTAGGAGATTCCGGGCTGAGAGGAGGAGGGAGCATAACCTGGTCGCTCTCTGCTTCCTCGTCCCTCTCCTTCACTGGCAGCGAGTGAGGAAAGCCAAACATGAAGAGAGCCGAGCAGAACAATAAGGCACCACACAGGAGGAAGCCGGCCCACCAGGCCCCGATCCACCGAGGGTCATCTGGAGTGATGCCCAGCATACCTGTGGAGGGGGACAGGTCACTGAGCATCCAGAGAGAACCAACTAAAATCAAATACACACAGATGGGGGGGCATTGAACTCACCGGTATCGATGAAGATGAAATCTACATATAATTTAGTGCAAAGAGAGCCGAGGATGAAGCCACAGGCAGGTCCGAACACCAAGGTGGAGAAAAGGATTCCTGCAGGGAAAGAATAACTGTCAGGTGTGTGTGTGTGCGCCTGCTCTGTCTTCTCGATCCCCAGTGAGTCGTGGAGGATGGCTGCTTATAATGAGCCAGGATTCTCTGGAGGTTTCTTCCTGTTAAAAGGGAGTTTTCCTCTCCACTGTCGCTTTATGCTTGCTTAGTATGAGGATTGCTGTAAAGTCACTGACGACTAGTTGATGCAATTTGCTGGGTTCCTTATATAGGAAACATTATTTCTGATTGGCTTAATGAACTGACCTGAATTGGAATGCTTATTATGTGAAGTGCCTTGAGACGACTCGTCGTGATTTGGCGCTATATAAATAAACTTGAATTGAATTGAATAGATGAGACTTTCTGGTTTATAATCAGATTCATCTTTAGATCTCCTCTCCTAATGCCTTCTAATGTCTTCTGCAGCAAACCACTGCTGGTAAATAAAAGAGACACAAATCAACCACAAAATCAATGACACCGATCACCCGCTTCTACTGCAGCAATCTCTGGGGAAGCCTTGGCTTCTGACGTTTGAGTAAAAATTATCTTTTAAATGTGCAATCACAGCAACTTAGGTAGGTAAAGAGCCTTTGAACTCCAACAAGTTTATAGAAGCGTCACTCTGCATCAGACAAGACCAAAAGGATCCAAAAAGGCTGAAGAGGACGGGCCTAGAAAGGTCAAATCAATTTCACGACAGAAAATCAACCAAACCCATTTCAATTTCTTAGATATTAAGTTCTTTAGAGAAATCAAAGTGACACCATCAACATATGGAAATCCACCCCAGACTACAAAGAGTTACTTTAAAGTTTGAGTCAACGTTCAAGTGGCGTTTTGCCATGAGAGTTTGGCGTAAAGCATTTCGGCTGTCGGTAACTTATAAAACCACAAGTCTCTCTCACACTCCTTCTTCCAACCAAACTTCCACCAAACAAATGAAATCACTGCAAATAAACAAAAGCCATCGGAAATCAGGGAGCAGCTCAGTTTTTGTTGTCATTTTCTGCTCTAGTGGGCAGCTGGAGATGAAAGTTGGAGCTGAAATTGTAAGAAGAGCACTGTCAGCAGGGCGTGAGTCTGGACCCGTCTGCAGGCAGACGATCGAGACTCGAAACTCAATTTGGGAGGCAAATTTTCTCCCTGATGGTGACCTCCAGAATACTAGCGAACAGGGAAGCAAAGGCCTTTTTCCATCATAAAGAAATGAAATCACCTTCACCACTAAACTTCCTCTGCTTTCTCTCATTCAGCTACAACCGAAATGCTTTGTGGTAGAGAGACCAGCGCGGAAATGGGCACAGATGTTTCCATGAGCTCTGCAGGTCTCCTTGTGGTAAGATCTCACAACAGGAGACGCCTACATTTTTTTAATCAACTGTTAAAAAATAAATGACATGACATGAAGTGCAGTTTAACTTCAGTTTCACAACACACACACACACACACACACACACACACACACACACACACACACACACACACACACACACACACACACACACACACACACACACACACACACACACACACACAACCTGTCACTTTGACAACCACATTTTCCTGTGGTGTTGCAAATGAGTCCTGTACACTCTGTTTCCCTAGAAACGGAGTGTTATCTGCTTGTGGCAACCACATCACAATTGCTTTCACCACAGGAAACAGCAAAGACGAAAGTCAGTTTACAAATTCATCTTGTAGGTGGTGATGGTTCAGCTATACCGCAAGTCAACGGCCGCTGAGAGGCTAAATGTTTCCATTGAGATCTGTTCCGGACCCCGGTTGCTTAAAGGCACTTTGCCTATGATAACTTTGTGCCAAAACATGAGCTTTAAGAGAGAAAAAGGTCTCTGATATCTGAGAGGGAATTTCCTCATTACTGGTACAGACAAGGATTTCCCTTTTGGGTCAATATAGACAAATAAATGTACAGAATGAATCAAAGTTCAGCCGTTGGAGTTCCATCCTTTCCTTTCAGACATGTATAAAAACAAAGGGCTGCAACAGAAGCATTAAGATGTGGGTTTATTTTTTTATGTGCACTACAAAGATTCAATTAGCAGTCAGTGGAGAGGCCATCATTGAAATTATGAAGACTTACTGCCAGAGTGTGCTCCCCTCGTTCTGCCAGCCTTATTTGCGCTGCCGTTTAAAAACATTGTTATAGGATATCAGCTTTCGAAAGAGAATAAAGTAAATAAAATACGGGCAGGCTTGCAAAATGGAATGTGACAAAATAATATGAACGGTAATAATAATAATTGTGAAAATTAAATGACAGATTGAATTAGGCCATGTGGTTTTGCCATAATTTCAGTAGATTTAGGGTGAACTCTTTATTTTTGGTACACTTAAAGTGGCAGTGTGTAGTTTCCTGCCACTAGGAGGCAGTACATACTTACATTTCAGGGTCATTTTAAACAATTGCTTCCTGTTGCTAGTTTAAAAACATTACAGTAAAGCCCTTTTCAGACAGACATTCTGGAACATTTGCAGACAATTCAATCCGGTTTTTAACCGGAACTGTGTTTTCAGACACACCACTTTTGTACCGGAACTTGTCCTTTCGGCTGCGTTCACACAGCAGGGAAAAGTTCCAGATGTCTGACGGCGGCGGGGGGTGGGGTGGGGGGGAGAATCGGACTCATGTTAAGAAGAAGAAGAAGAATAAAATATCATTTCTATAGCGCCTCTCAAGATAAAAATCACGAGGCGCTTAAGCATAATTCTGCGCACACGAAGAAGCATAAGAGACCTGGATGATGAAGCTCAATGGTTAAAGGAATCACTGAAGCGGTGTGAAGCGGTCCGTCGCGCGTCTAGACGGTACCGTAGGAGGCGAGCTGCCGTGGTTCGCCGCATGCTACAGGAGCGAGTTATATAGGTGCGCACAGCGTCCCCCGGTCCCCTCCTCCTCCCCCTTGTCCGGAACTTTACCTCACCAGTCTGAAGCAGCCACCCTGTCGTAACAAGTCAGGACCTGTTACTAGGGGCTTCGTCCGGATAAATTCTGGAACACGTTATCCGGATGTTTGTATTCAGACAGAAAGGTCTTACGGACAGATTCCGGAACATTTCCGTTTTTCATGGCCTGTCTGAAGGGGGCTTAAATGTCACCTGTGGAGAAGAAAACATGCAACCTTGGCATGACTCCTCAGACTTTTATGGTCCTTCAGTCAATTCCATGAAAGAATGCAACGCCAACTATAGTTTTCTGGTGCTGTACTTTCCGGATCTGCTCAGGGGTCTGCGCCTGCCGATGACGTCATCATACTACGGCAATAATGAATGGCCAAAATACATTGCATCTCTTTTTCAATTCTGTTTTTTCACATAGGTTTGGGAAACAGTTTTGTTATTAAATTTGTTTCTTGCTGCCTAAATGATTTTGAACATGGTAACGTAACTTCTGTAAGTTGTACGTTATCTAGTGTGATGTCATCAACAGGCGCAGCACCCCGAGCTGGCCAGAAGGAAACAAGGTGCCCCCCAAACACGCTAGACCAACGCCCTTCCTTATGGGAAGCGTGGAGCTGGGAACTATTCTATTCAAATAGCCCCACCCCCGAGAATTCTAACCAAGCCAATCAGCTCTGAGCACCGTACGCCACACACACACACACACACCTCAACTCTGAGTTTCTCATAAACATGGCGTCTGAAGAGGAGTTCACTGCGGCTCTTTCCTCTGTTCTAATGACTTGAAAATGTCTTTAAAACCACAAGAAGCTCTAAAAGCATTTCTTCTTAAAACAAGATGTTTGCGCCGTCGCTAGACGCCATTTTTGACTACAGCTAAAAAATTACAGTGATACATTAGACATTTCCGCCATTTTTCTGATTGGTTATTTTTGAGCCGGCTAGTCCCGCCCCTCATGCGCCTCTCTGCCAGTCAGTAACCAGACTAGTTATCTGTGCAGAATTAAACAGAGGATGAGTCTGGCAGGCCAGGCTATGCCCTATGTACTTTAGACCCGATTTCTATGGTTATATGGTACAAAGCCACCAATATTTTTCAACAAATGGACATCATTTTATTCATTTTCAGCAATGTTTGATGGATATTTCCAGAGATTAACCTAAAAACTACTGATTTTCTTAGAACTCTTGAATTATAACCTATACATGACAGAAAAGTGCAGTTTACACACAATGCCAAACATTGCTCAGTTAAATAATTAAATTTAGTTAATTAAGCAATAATGGGGATTACAGGAAAACAATTTAAAATAAAATAATTTGAGATAAACATTTAATGAAATAATACTTTTTGTTGACGCCAATCAAAAAATGAAATTAGGAAACGTTTTTCTGCGTTTTGCATTTTCTGTAGGAGTGTGTAAGTGACTCACATGAAGCCATTAAGGGTAGACTGTGTTTATAATCTGTACTGATAAAAAAAAAGTATTTTCATTTTTAAAAATCTGGTAATATGATTCATTTTAGAGCTGAAACAACTAATCGATTTAATCGATTATAATCGATTATTAAAATAGTTAACAACTTTTTTAGTCATCGATTAGTTGTTTAATAATCATATTTTACCGCATAAAGTCTATTTTTTACCCCAATCTGACATCGCTTACAATCTGTTAAATTTGCCGCCAGTGTGTGGCAGTAATGAGCCACTGATCTACCAGTGGAGCCGTAGGAGAAGAAATGAGCCAATAAGTGCCCTCGGTTTTCATGACGTATCACGTTACTGACGCTCATCTTGCTGTGAGAGATGGCGGATCAACAAGAAATACGGAAGAAAAATAGAAGCGACAAAACAAGAGAAACCCCGGACAAAATCCTCACGAGTATGGGAGCACTTCACTAGATGCCTTGAAAAGACCGGTGACCTGCAAAATATGCAAAAACCATGGCACGACGGAAGCACGACGTCCCTAAGTGAACATTTGAGACGAAAACGTGGGGGCTGATGCAGCAGAGGAATGTCCGGTAAGTAACAGAAAATAAACAAGCTAACGCAGATCACATTTGGGACTTAGTGTTAGCGGAGTTCGTTATAGTGGATGTTAAACATGTTTTTTTGCCGCGTCAGTTTACGGTGTTCTACTTCTGATTGACTAGATGCAATCGTGAATCTCCTCCGTGTTGTGAATCATGCGCTTGCCAAATTTAGCACGTCTGTTTATAAGAATGTTCTCGTTAATAGAAAAACGGCACAAACACATAACTGTGTTGCTCGTTCAATAAAGGACAACTCCGCGGAGAAAAATATACAGACGAGCTGTGTCCAGGTGAATATAACGCGGCATAGTTGTACGCTTTCAATTTTTAAATACAGGAGAAATTCAGAAAGTCATTTTTTTAACTATTAAAAGGCTGTTTTACTATCTAACACTGTAAAACGCCTCACAACACATTTTTGTCAAAATAAATGATCACTGTATATTGTTAATTAATTCAAATAATGTGATATTGATTTAGTGTTGTAGTGTGTGTGCTGCTTTATTTTATATGTGTACTTAATTCAGTTTATTTGTGTTTCTTATGCAGAAAAAAACAAGCAACGATGGACAACTACATGGGGAACAAGACACTCACCCCCAGCAATGCATACCACTTACAAACTCTATTCCAGATTCTACATTATGTTTTATGGAATTTACCTCTTATATTTTGATGCCAAAAAATTATTCTGGACTGATATTTTGCACTGTTTAGCTCATTTTACACCGCTGACTGTGTTCATTCATGTGCAATAAAATAGATTGCAGTCAACTGCACAATTCTCTTATGTTTTTCTTTTTCTTAACTGAAATGTATTCATCACTTGTATAGGTTAAATAGCTAAACAATAACAAACCGATTAATCTGTCGATTATTTTTTTCGATTAATTGATTAATCGATTATGAAAATAATCGTTAGTTGCAGCCCTAATTAATTTAATTAAATCTGGTAATTAAAATGTTTTAAAATCAAACAGAATCACTTGTTTTAGACTCAACTTTAGTTTAGAGTGAAGTTTTAGGAAGCCAGATTATCTACGATTCATGGTCTGGATTATAAATCCATCCCTTGGTTTCTTTTCACGAGTTTCTCTACTCTGGTCTCTTCCTACATATCCTGTGTCCAAAAACCTGCTGTGACTCTTGCCTTCAGGCCAACGATAAAAATGACCTTTGTACAAATCGCAAAGAAGCATGTTTCATGTTTTTCACTCCAGGATTGGACAGTAAGAAAGAAAACTTAAGCCCATTAAACGTCCGTGAGAGACAACACTGTGATGGTTGTAATCTTTGCATTACTACTTGTTCCCATACAACCTCTACATCCCTTTTCCCCTTCCAGCAGAACCAGCTACAAGATAAGTACAACACAAACTAATTTGTTCATGCTGTACTTCACTTAAGCCTTTTAGCACGCTTTGAATGATGGTCTCGGGGGAGGATGTCAGATGTAATTCAATAACAAAGCTTGGATCTTGTGCTATTGTCTCACTCTAATTTACTTAGAAACCAACAGAAATGGCTGGAGAGTCGCTGCTTGTCCTCTTGAAGACTTTCATTAAGCACCAGATGCATCACAGAGCTCATGAGCTGCAGCCGATTAGGCTGAACAGTAAAGTTCGTGGAGGTATTTTTTCTTTCCATAGAATTTTGTTCATTTGCTAAGTATTTATTTTTATGCAGGCTGCAGGGGCTGACAGGATGAGCTAACACAGCAAGGTTAAACAGAAATGCTGCATGATCTTCAGTTCATTTCCAGATCTCAGCATACAAAGGGAATTCTTCCTTCTCCTTCGTTTATCCCGCTCAACTTGGCTCGGTAATCCTCTGAGTTAAGAGCTAGTGTGGAGGGCCAGACTACGGCCCGTGCCACTTTCATAAACCGAAACACAGACGGAGTCGAAGTACTGAAGATAAACCCAGTTGTTGCAGCATTTTGTCTCCTGAGATTTTATGTCACAAAATCAATGTGAGCTGGAGAAAAATGGTTCGAGTCACCATATAAAGGAAGTTCTAATTTGAAGTGACCATAAAGTTTAAACACCGTGAGATTTAAGGGGCTTTTTAACAAAGCCCTCGGCCGTACATCAGCTCAGGAAATCCACTGTGTACAAATGTTACGACATTTCTTAGACTGAAGAGCCTTGAGAGGTTTAAAGCTGATTTAAGGCCCCTTTTTTTCCCCATGTCCATAAAAATAAGCCTCCTCACATGGACAAGAAAAAAAGAGGTAAAAAATACACAAGTTGTAGTGAGCATGGGACACAACTACATTTTACACAACACATTTTCACCAAATTTTCTCATCTGACAGTTTCAAATAAAAAATTATTACGACAGCAGTCTACATCCAATCATCCTCCAGGATTTTGGGCCTGAAATCAGATTTTCAGCCTAAGAAAGCAATAAGGGGATTTCAAATGCCTACAGAAAGGCCATTTATTTCACTTCTGCAATGGAAAACATGTATAAATTAGGGATGCACCGATCAGGTTTTTTGCTGCCGATCACGATACCGATATCAAAGAATGCTGATCACCGATACCGATCACGTGGATTGCCCAGAAATTTTCTACAACATTATAATGAGTGCTACAAACTACATAATCTGGGAATAAAGGAAATGTAACCTAATCTAAAATGGTCTGTATGAGGGTTGTCACGGTGTGAAAATTTAACCTCACGGTTATTGTGACCAAAATTACCACGGTTTTCGGTATTATCGCGGTATTTTTTTTAAAACGTGCTACATTTTCGCACAATTAAATGAACCCTGTATGCCAGAAAATATTGTCCTCTGTTTGTGTCTAAATTTTGCCTAAAATGTGTTAATTTGTAATTATGTCTTTTATATGTTTACATTTTTTCCCTTTAGTCTTTAAAATACCAATATTTGCCCATAACTTCTTATTTTATGTCTGTTTGATGTCATCATTTTAAAAATATTAGATCAGATGATACTCAGTACTCAAGTGGCCTTCTAGTCCATCCGACCTCCCTGACCTTCGGATCTATGAAGAGAGTCTTCCAAAGGGTGAGGTAGACACAGCATGATCGCGTCTGATGTGGCTTTGATAAGAATTAACTTCCTAGTTAACGCAAACCAGATTCTTTCCTTTTTCACCCAGAACTCAGTTCTTCTAGATACGAAAGTTCTGATAACCTCACATTCACATACAGTCACCATACATCAAATTCCATCCACCTAGATCCATCCATCCACAGTAATATTAGTTAACTTGTCATGCTTTTAAATGTTTGGAAAATAAATTCTTACCTTTTATAAACCTGACTCTCTTCTTGAATCAATATGAAGTGTTCTACAATCCCTGAGTAAACAAAGAATTCTAAATCTTCTGGTTAAACATTAAAGACCAATCAGACTGGATTTCCATATTTATATAAAAATTCACATCACATTGGTCAAAGTGTAGAGTAGTGTATTAAGCTCTAAAAGCACCCAAATGCATATAAATTACCCTCCGCTGCCTGAACAGAAGTTCGAATGTGAAAACCTGTCCGACACTCCGTGTGCGCCTCTCTGTTGCGGAGCTCATGGAGAAGCATAACTCAGGCTTAATGTGACAGTGTGCATTGTTCCTGGTGATAGGGGGCAGTAGATATCTAAATCGTTGCAAGCCAGCAGTATTTTTTTTGTGTTGGAGTTAGACCTTACCAGCGGATGCCCATTAGGGTCAAAAAGCCCTGGGGAGTGCAAACTTTATCAAAATAACAAGCACTTCAGACTCCCTTTCATCACTGAAAAGAACAACATTTAAGAATGACTTAAGTTTTGTAACAGTTTGTTACAAACCAGTAAATGCATTTTGTCCTCATGGGCTCCTGTAGAAGGAAACATGGCATCTAATATGGCGTCGCCCAGAGATTTAGACCTACTCCCATGTATTTTAGACCTGATTTTTATGGTTGTATGTTACAAAGATGCCAATATTTTTCAACAACTGGGCATCATTTCATTCATTTTCAACAAAATTTTGATGGATGTTTCCAGAGATTAATGATAAAAACTACACATGTCACTTTAAGTTACCTTCTCAGTGGCCTAGTGGTAGAGTGTCCGCCCTGGGACTGGGAGATCAGGGTTCCAATCCTGTCCAGGTCGTACCAAAGACTTTAAAACTGGGACCCAATACCTCCCAGCTTGACACAGCTTTAAAGGGTTGGATTGGGGGGTAAAACCACCAAATAGTTCCCGAGTGCAGCCACTGCTGCATTTCATTGCTCCACACGGGGATGGGTCAAATGCAGAGATGTAACTTCACCAATATGTGATGACTAATGGGACTTTAACTTTGTAATAATCCGTAAAACATTTTAGCCTATAAATGAATTTGTGGGCTTCCCACTTGTGTGCAGTCTCATCTCCAACCTCACTGTGAGATCTTGTGGCTTTAATTTATGAGTCATTATCACTTGCTAAACATGGAACACTTAAATTAGCGACAGCCGGGAATCCATGTCACCATGAGTTATGTTTAGTTCACAAGGTTGATATTATGAACTGTTTTTATTATAATGTTAGTGTACCTTTTTGACTAAATGCATCTCATCCACCGAAGGGAAGTGATGACTCTATCTACAGCAAACCTCCACTTCTGTATTCTAACAGCAAACCTCCACTTCTGTATTCTAACTGCAACACTCAACAGCATTTAATTAACACCAATGATATCTTTGTCAGAGCAATTAAAATAAAATAGGCTGTTGGGATCCAAGCTAATACAGACAAAATTAATCTGTTTGCAGAGAACAAATAAAGGCTTCAATCCATTTAGAGGTGCGCAAAAGGCCAAACAGATGGTTATGTAAACTCTGCAGCTCTAAAGCCTACGGGATGAGAGCAGGTAAAAGTCGGGCTGTAGGCACCTCTAAGGTGAGGGCTATTTTGATAAAGAACAGAAGAGATTAACAGCCAATTAGCCGAAATTTCATTGATCTACGAGGACAAACAGCATTAGACAGCAGCTTTCACAGGAAGAGGACTCAACCCACCTGACTGGCTTCAAGAATCAGCATCAAAATCACTTGTCAAGCGAAACATTCTTCACGCCATGAATATTTTAAAAGAACCTTCAAAAGCCTCTTTTGTCCTCACAACAAAAATGCCCTATCTTCAACTTTTCCATTATTGTTTTACATAAAAAATAAATAAAAAAAAAAACTTCTTTCACTTGAATGATTGGAAAAAATCCAATTTCACATCTCTGATCAATGAATGAAATGATTAAAACAGGACAACAAAACTGGTTCCTGGTTGCATCCTATAATAACCCCATTGACTCCACACAGTCACGACCTACATAACAAGCCAGAGCTTATGGCGGCCTCTCAACTCACATTCAAATGCCATTACATCAGGATCATCCTACTTTAACTTCCGCTTGCGTCAAATCTTCTAAAATTTCAAACCAGCACACGGAAAGCTATAATCTGAAACTAAAATAACCTCCTTCGTTCCTGTTTGAACCAGAGCAGACAAGAGTTTAAATAGTTTTCACTTGTGCCATATGGCATCTGTTTGAAACCCGCAGCATGAGGACACGTTTGATGCTATTAGCATTTTGACCCTAAGGATAAACAGTGGGGTTACTCCAGAGCACCGATAAGCTAAAACACTGGATGCTCAGCAGGACCTTTTACCTCAAAATTCACTCATGTTGGCTTGAACTCCAATGATGCAGCTCCCATAATGAGTCTTTCTTTAGAATCTCATAGAAATGCAGTGAGGTGTGTTCAAGTATCAGCATGTACAAGTAGGAAGTAATCAAAACATTCAATCATTATCTTCAAATGTCAGGACTCCCCAAAAGAGCCAATGTTCAAACCTCAAAACCTCAACGAGTGTTTCAGAAACCTGAGGGGATCCCACACAACTAAAGGTAAAAGCTGATGAGTCAAACCTGGAATAAACTCAGTATGAGAGGTTTTGGGGTTTACGGCGGGCTGAAAATATTGCTGCAGCCCATTGCATCTTCGATGACCGAGCTGGGATAAAACAGCGACTTGCATTTACTTGGCTTCTATATGACACAGCACCTTCTATAGTCATGCAACCCCCCAAGGCGCTTTACAACACAATCAATCATTTGTATTTGTGTGAATGATTGTTTATCTACAGGAGAAACTAAAACAAAAAGAATATCATGCAAAAGTTAAATGTATTTATTTAAATGAATCAAGCCTTTATTTATTATAATTGTGGCTTACAGCTTAAGAAAATCCTAAACTCAAAAATTGAACTTTACAATATTGTGACCCATAATATTCTAGAATCAAAGTGTCACACTTTGATCTCTTAGTCTAAGTAAAATTACCTATATAAATGTACTTTTGCACAATACTCAAATTTTTCGAGTTTTACTTTCATATTTCATATCTGTGATGGACTGGAGACCTGTTCATGGAGTCCCACTGCCTCGATTGATAACTGCTGGAGTTAGGCAACAGCTTCCTGTTATAAAGTGGTTAGGATAATAGATGGATGGTTTGTTGTTATGTTGACAGCTTTGTGAATAATTAATTAGCTCTGTAGTCAAGGGAAAAATAAATCCATTATAAAAAAACGTGAATAGCTAGCTCTGAATGTATCCATGTGTTGTGGGGTGAACCAATTTAGGATGAATAATCAATTAGTCACAAATTGAAATACTATTTTGGCTCTAAGTGGCCATGTAGTAGAGTCATTTTAACATTGTTTTTACAAAACAAAAATCATTAAATAAAAATAAAGCTTATTCTATATTTTAAGTCAAGCTAACAAACAGGGTGATAAGAACTTGGGGTCTTGTCCGGGATGTTTGTTGGGCATAGTGAGTGTAATGTCTGTGTAGATTTTCAGTAGCTTGTGTTAAACATGTTCCATTATCTGTAGGATGAGATTAGATATTTTGGAGAGCATTAGCGGTTACTCAGTAAATGTTTGTGATGCCATGTTGTATATAGATATTGCATATTTATACAAGCTGTTTTAAATGCCAGCATGATTGAGAAGATTCTCTGTGTTGTTTAATGTTCCCTTTAATGTTGTGAAAAGACTAATTCTGTTAGGCCTCCGTTTGCTGGGCTGAACACTCTGGGAATTAAATCCATCTGTGGCAGCCCTTTTATTTTGTCGATGCACTGTCATGGTGTGAATAACAGAACATTCGTGGTTACCTTTGCTTGTCAGGTGTGTGGGTTGTTTTCTGAATGGAAAACCGATCCAATGGGTGGTCCACGAATTTATAAATAATTTAGCTACATGTGGTTGGCTGCAGAGGATTCAAAAGACCTCAAGGAGTGATATGGTTTATGAACTTTGCACCACACAAGACTTGAAGTCAAACCAGGAAGGTAAAAAAAAAACCTATTCCCAATAGGTCTTCGTCTCATTTTATAATTCAGTGCCTGCATCAGCTTAGCTTCTTCAATCCCTTGGATGACAGTACAAAGAAATGACTTGAATAAACCACTCAGTGGAATGCAAATACAGGAATGCTTTATCAACTCAGATATAACTCAGGAAAGTGGTGGCTTGTCATAAAAGGAAATGCTTTTATAATCTTGAATGAATTCACATCCATGCCATACATTCTATGATGAAGAGTTAAGTAATCATATGCAAATTTAAGGGAAGGACAAACAGTTCAAACATCTTTAAACACCTTTTGTGACTATATATTTAAATACTAGATCCAAATGCTTCATTCAGGTGAAAAATGGATGTGAGGAAAATATTAATTTGAGGGGTTATTGTTTGACTTTAGACCAGGCCTTCATATATCTTAACTCTCATCTTAGGAGTTAGAACCAGTCTGTTGTGGTGAAGAAGGAGCTGAGCTGGAAAGCAAAGCTCTCAATTTACCAGGCGATCTTCATTCATCTATAGTCATAAGCTTTGAGTAATGACTGACAGTAAAAAAATGGGAATACCAGCAGACAAAATGAGCTGCACGGTAACCTTAAGCCTCTTTCATGAAACAATGTCACCACTTAGCCGCAAAGCTCAGTCTTAGGCCATTCACAAGTGGTCAGACCGTGGCATGATCCTGTGCTTTTCACAAAAGATTACACGACGACGATAGAAAGGAGGTGTGTGGGCGGTCTCCACGCCACCATGGACTTCCTTTTAGCTTGGATATGACTTGTTTGTAACTGCGATTGAAGCCACGCTCCCTAAGCTTTTTTTACAGACCGCTCCTAAAGGTGTCTGTCCCTCACTGTCTCTGCAAACTGTCTGGTGATCTGTGCTCCAGCTCCAATGGAGCAAAGCTCCCGGAGCTCTGCATCGCTCCAGTTTGCCATCTCAGCCAATTCTGTTTACAAAAGCAAAACTTTTACATTTGCTTTAATTTTCAATTTGGTTGTCGGCTGGGGCTTGGGGGACATTCTGCACGTGATCATGACACCACCCTCTTTTTGCGCCAGGCATAATCTACGTTCACAAGTCCGGCATTCCGGTAATTACTACCAGCTTGGCTGCACGATAGCTGCCACAGCGCTTTCATAAGACACACTGCAGTGGCAGTAGTACACTGATTTGCCAGCACGATGTGTCTTATAAAAGTGGCTTTAGAGACGGGGTGAGGAGCTCGGACATCCAGGAGCGACTCGGAGTAGAGCCGCTAGTCCTACATTCAAGAGGAACCAGCTGAGGTGAATTTTTTCAGACATATACTGCTAGCAAGATGCCCCCAGGTTGACCCGGTACATGCTGGAGGGACCTACTATATCTCCAAGTTGTCCAGGAAACACTTTGCAATCCAGCCGGTAAAGCTGCTCGAAGCTGCTGGGTAGAAGACTGATTGTGTTGCTTAGCCTAGAAATCTAGTTGGACAGTAGCCAAAGCAAAATTATTTTTCTCTGCATGTCGGTCTAGCCACGCTCTCTAGGAGATTCAGCAGGCCCGAACAGTCTTGAGGTTTACCACTCACAGCGCTCTATCGGTTTTGTGGGCCTATCACTTGAGTTGGTCTTTGAGTCAAGGGCACACAGAAGTACTTAAGTCCTTAATTAAGAAAAAGGATGTATTTGCGTCATCTTTGACAGTCTACGGCAGACTGCTCCGTTGACTGACAACTGTAGCGATGAGTACTTCTTGTTGTTTGTTATCCGATAGCATGGAGAGTTTAAATGACAACCATAGATTCCCCCCCTGGACTTAGCTCCGTCTATGGGCCGTGGCCAGACTATTTATCCACATATATGACGGCTTGCCAAGCTAAGGGTTTCTAAACTTGTGACCCAAACCCAGGCTCAGATGAGTGGACAAAATGGATGGATGGCGAAACTTCCCATATGATAGTGGACCAGCTTAGTTCAGTTAAAACCTTATTCCTAATGCAACCCCATGACCTTTGATTCAATGTTACGTAGAGTAGGAGCACAGGATACCTGCTTAAGAAATCAGTAGTTACTTTTCCAATAAATGCATGTATGTGGTGCATTATTTGGTCCAGACATACCAAACTTTTGAGAGCAAAAATTTAGACTTTCATTATGGTTTTTATCTACCATGATGCCAACTCAGAAAAGAAACAAAAACAGTTAAATATCTGCTTGTAATCACATTCTTCTTTCACATTAGCGGCCACAAATATTTAGTCACTCTAAATCTAAGTTCACTTCTAAGTCCAATTCATGCTGTGTCATTAAATATTTCAGGAATTAGTAATAAACCCAAGCAGAACCAGCACTGGAGACTAAACTATTGTTTGGTATAAAACTGATCCACTATCATGGAAGTTATACATATTTTGTGAGTCGAGTGATTCTGAAATGCTACTTCTATTAAACTAATCATAATAATGTCTTTTCTGAGTCTAAGATACACATTCAGACTGGGCATATTTCCAAATAGAGCACTAATGTGAAATTGGAGGCTTGGACATCTTGGCCAGACTGCTAACTGTAAAAACCACAGGGTCAAAAGAGGAGTTGACACACAAGGAGATGAAGGAGGAGGGCGACAGACAGACGGGATGAGGGAGTCAATTCACCGGAGCAAAGCTCAGCCACACAGTGAACCGTTTGTAGCTGCGCTCAGATGTCGGAGCAGAGATGACTCCAAACACAGCCTCTATTGTTGGCGGTGGTGTTGGTAGGATGGAGGCAAAGGGCACAACATCAGTGCAGTTAGGCTCTTAGCTGGAGGGCTGCAGCTGTTCTATTGAAGACGAAGAGCAGGATGAGGTTTGGGCTGTTTGACAGCAGCTGGCGGCAGCTTCTTCTGCAGGTGGTTTGGCCTAATTACCAGGATAGAGGTGCCAGCAGCCTGTTTTCCTTTTCCCCAGGAGCACAAGCGAAGTGGGCAGCTGATTGTACAGCTTCATATCTGGAACCCAATAAGCTAGAGCAACTTCCTGAGGAAGAGGATGAGAAGAAGTAGTGTTGAAGATGAGATGAGAGAGACAAACAGGACTGAGTGATGATTAGGGCTGTACAATACAAATCAGTGAAACAGATCTAAACTAATAATGCACAAACCAAGCTTGCATCTTTTCTGACTCATGTGTGGTACACACCAAAACCAAATACCAGAGTATTATTTGCCCAATGAGAGAAGTAACAATAATCTCAGTTATTAATACCATCTATCCTCACATTGATCAGTCTATTTAATTAGACAGTGTTGTCTTTAACACTCACAGTGATCCTCAGGGCCAGTTTCTTAAACACCCCTTAATCAATGAGGCTCCAGGTTTATAATGAACACTGTTTAGTTTTGAAAGCCTCTACACAAGGTCACAGACAGCATGACCTTTATATGACCAAGGACATGAGCAGAATAACGCAAGTATCCTCATTTTAGTGTTTTTCTTTCTTAACTTTGTGTAATCTCTAAAAATCTATCAAAATTCCTTCTCCACAGCAGGAACAGGGACACAAACAGTCTGTTTCTGTGGTAACAGTCTGCTGATGCTGCTGTGTTTCTGATCTGCCTCCTCCCACCTTTATCACTGTGCTCCTCCTTCAGTGGATGACAAAAAAAAAAAAAACCTTTTTAATCAGCGGTGATGGAGCCTGACCCAGATTGCCTTTAGAAGACTGCCTGACAGCATGGTGAGGTTTACAGACAGGCTACACAGATTCATGATGAAGAAGAAAAAGGTGTCATGACTGAGCAGGGTTAGGGCAAAAAGTGGCAGCTAGGATTAAGGCAGGATGCCACTGGGGTCCCTTCAGTCTACTGAGCTATTTGCACGACTACAGATGGTAATCTGCAACAAACAGTAGTTTAGCTGTTTAGCTCCAAACAGTTCAGCATGCTGTCATTACACGGCTACACTGTAATGATCCATATCATACAGAGGTCTGACCTATTTACTGCCCAAACACGTTTTCAGTCCCCCGACGGTCCAACTAAAGGATCAAAGAGTCATCCCACCAGAAACGCTGGCCTCATTCATCACCAGGCAGCAGCCTCCTCTTTCAGCTTTACCTAAACTATGATTAGTTGAATCACCAGTTAAAAGCAGCAGCTGAACCATAAACTGCTGCGTCTGTTTATTCCATACCTACATAAGAATATAAGATGTTCATGAGAGTCACCAAAACAGGAGATGAGCAGCTGTTCTGCAGGCCTACAGGCTGATCACAAACATAAAGCAAAATTGTACTGTCATAATAATAATAATAATTATTATTATTAAATTTATTATTATTATTATTAATAATAATATATTTCAGCCAAATCTCAAACAAAGTCCAAAAAGCCATCTAGAAATGTTTGTTTTTCAAAAACATGTGGCCGTAAGGTCACACTAAAGCTTCATGTATATGAAATTGAATCACTGCAATACTTTTGTTTTGAAAATTAATGGGGGGTTTTACACTGAAATAGTGTGTGATTTCCTGTCTAGCCACATTAACTACATTAAATGACGCATCCCAGAAGCGGCTCGTGGAAAAACTAGAACCCGAACCCATCTTTAGCGGCGTGGTGCGCTGCCTCTGGGATATGTCGCAGCTGGTTTGTGACACTCCATAGACTATAATGGATTCTATCTGAAGCAGCGACATTTCCCTACCATTCCGCGCCGTTGATGTGTGTGTAGTAGGGGTAAGTCTAGATGCCTTGCTTCCTCCTAAAGGAGCCTGTGAGGAAAATGCACAAACTGATTTGTGACAAATGGTTACAAAACATTCACCATTGTTGTTTTACACATTAACCTGTTCACTTGCAGCCAGTGATGAAAGGGAGTTTGATGTGTTAATCATTTTGCTGGAGGTTGTGCACCCAAGGATATTTTACCCTAATGGCCATCCGTTGTCAAGGTCTTACTCAAACACAAAAATGCAGCTTGCTTGCAGTGATTTTGGTATGTACTGCCCCCCTATTGCCAGGGAAAACACTTACTGTCACTTTAAATAATAAAAATGCACTTGGGTAGTACCATGTTTGTACCCTTATGTAATCACCCCATTATTATTGTTTTCAAATTTTATTATTATTTTTTTTTACCGTGTCCTGTCTGGCTGTGAAGCAAGCAGAATTGATGTCTGAATGCTGGTAACAAGCCTTACAGATTTACTCTTAGATGGAGCATCAAAGCGTCTGCTTTTAATGTCACTCCTGATACTTAAAACTTTATTTTTATTATTTTTGAATGCTTTGTAATTCCGACCAGACACGGAGTCAGAGGTGAAAGAGAAAGGAAAAGAAAAAGTGGGGAGAGAGAGAGAGAGGGGGGGGGGGTTCCACAAAAATAAACAATAATGAACAAGAGTCTGCTTCTAGACCTGCAGAAAAAGACAAAAAAAAGCAAAAGGACAAAAAAAAAGGGACACAACAACAACACAACAAGATCTAGCTATCACTGCGTCAACTTGATGAAAAAATATATATCAACATTGCTTAACTGAAGAATCACGATAATAAATCACAGTGCATTAAGTGCCCACCATAGTCTTAAGACCTGTGTTTAACGTGCCCAAGCCCATACTTTTGAGAGCACCATGTGAGCACCTGTGTGTGCACACGCGCTTGTTTATTTAAGGTTTCTCTATAGGAGCGTCCAACAGAGAGTGTGAGGGACCACAGATCCGCCCCCCAAAGATGCGCAGGAGACGGGGGGAGCTCCAAGTCCCAGAGATCCAGGCGCTGCCCCAGAACACAGGAACCCCAAGGAAACTGCAACCAGAAAGGCCCCCTGCCCCCCTCGAGAGGCACAGAGGATCGCCCCGGGGGGGCCACAACCAGCAACCGGCAGAGTCCCGGGAGACATCAGCGGCAAGCCCACAGGCCCGCCCGCAGCCTCCCACCCCCTAGCCGGCCGAGCTTCAAATTTTCAAACAATGTCGTACTCCAACACCATGGGACCCTGGTTTTTGTGAATTTTTATTTTTTTGGTATTTGTGTTTGAAGGGTTTCATACTGATCCATGATTATTACAAACATAACAACTTTATAGTCAAATTTGCTTAAAATTTTCCCCCCACAAATTCTTTTTTCAAGTGGTCCTAGAATTTAAAAACACATTCACCTCGTTGTTCTTGTTAAATATAGACAGATTGGAGTGTCAGATGTAGCATACAAAACTTTTTTTTACTATGTAAGGGATGGAAAATATTTTTGTGTGAAAGAACAGCAAATGCAGGCTGCATGGCAAAGCAGTTGGTAGCATTGTTGCCTTGCACTGATAAAGTTGCAGGTTTGAATCCACCCTGTTGCCAATTTTACACCAAGCCCGTTTGCTCTGCCCCCTTTCTGCCTAAGGAAACTCCACTCTCTCATCAAATCCCACTTTTTGCACAAATGCAATGGACCGCTCACCTACAGCATATTTTAAAGCAAATACTGAATCAGAAGACTGCAATATGCACAGCTGTTTTTCTACTCCGACTCTTGCATGAAGTAAAAGTCTAGAGGATTTGAGAATAAATGCTGATTAGCTTTCAGACAGCGTGCTGTTGACCAGTTGGCCCGACGATAATCTCATTTTCGTTGCCTTCTCCAGGATTGAGCTTGAAAACCAACTGAGCTGAGAGTGGCCGGCTGCTCCGCCCTGACCTGCATCGCCATGAGAGGAGCGCTTCCTGGGTCACTCAGCTTGCAGAACTGCACTCTGAAGTCAAGCTCACACAGCTCATCACGGCGGTATGCAGGAGCGGCGGATGTTTGATGGAGCGCTACAACGCTATCCATTGAGATAAACTACTGTTGCTAGGCAAACTCAGCACGCGGCTTATGGCGGCGACGGAAAAACCCATTTAAAATCTAATCCTTCAAGATGACATTAACATGCTCTGAGTTTAAGTAGCTTATATAAACGCCCTGCTGCAGCAACTGCTTGGAGTTAGGAGTGTTTTAACAGGAATGCTGACAAGACTCTCGAGGATGCGATTGGGTTCCCCAAAAAACCTGATGCTAAATTTATCCCTGCAGCGCTAAAGCCAACATCAAGTAATGTATAAGAAAACTGCTGGTTATTTAGGTTTAAGAGATGCACACCATCAGTGGTGAATTAGGTGCAGAATATTTGGAGAACAACGATTTTCACAAACGTCCGCCAAACTCGAACGGTGAATACATTTAAAGCCGTTTTGTTTAATGCGCTGCATAATGTGAGTGCTGAAAGTTATTTTTTTAAACAGCGTGTTGGTGTGTGCTTATGAAAGAAAGATGATGGGTTGTAAATAAAAATAAAAAAACTCCTGCTGCATTAAAGCCTGTGAGTGGGTGAGAGGCTCCAGAAACTTGATTGACAGTTGAGGACAAATTGTGTTTTATAACTCAAATTGAAAAATCACAAATATGCTTCATTAGCAATACGGAGGGCAACTTTAACTTTCAACTGAAGTGATAGGGAAGCAGAAACCAGTGTTTTTCTTAATCGAGATTTAAATAAGTATGATATAGCGCCATTTGTTTGTTTGCTTATTTATTTATTATTATTTTCTTATGTTTTTGTGTTTTTACTCTTGCCCTATTGATTTTATGTTATGTTTGCATGGAGACTGATATGTTATCTTGTTTTTTTGTTTTTTCATTGAAACTTTCAATGGAGGACCCACTAGTAAACAGGATGGTTCATCTCAAGTGGTTAATCCTCCTAAAACATCAGCAAATAAAGAAAATAAATGTCAAAAAACAGCTGGATTTGAGCAATAAGTTGCACTTTCGCTTGAATGCATAATCATTTTTATAAATTATGACAGATAAATGAGCCAGTGGCCCAAGTGCAACTTAGTCTGGTCACTCGTTACATATTTCACGTTCAACAAACCTGACTTGTGTTGAATTAGATCATTTAGTTTCTCTAAAAAGGTATATAATGTTTACCAATACTCCCCTCACAGTTTATCCCTCCTATCTCAATGCTAAGACAAAAACAGAGAGTGGAAAATTTGACAAACACAAAGTATCTAGAAAAAAAATGACTAAAGTTAGCAGAGAGTGGAGAGAATACGGCAGTCCAGCAAGCACAAGCTTGTACTTCTACACAGCATCTTCCTCTTTCTGCTGTATTTAAATTTTTGACCACCTGATTTCCTATTTTCTATTGTTCTTCAAATGCTTTAACTTCATTAGATTGTTTGTTGTTAATGAGGTGTAAACAGCATGATGTCAGGTAACCTTCACATAACAAAACACATTTAAATTTAAAGTGCTGCAGATCTGTAAATATGGCTTTTTAAGTACATATAAACCTTACTCCAAATGTAAACCAATAATGTTTTTTCTGCATCGCAAAATTCATAAAAATGGAAATAAAAATAAAACTGAATTTTAACTCTCCTACTAGGATTGTATATATTAAAGATCTGTAATTGATTGAATATGATTACATCAAAAATCAGACCCCAAACCCTCTAAGAATCCTCTTATGTGTTTAAAAACAAAAGCCTGGACTTCCTTGGTAAAGATTACATTTCCCCTTAAAGGGTTAGAACAACATTCCAGTTGCTTGCCTTTGGGGTCTGCTGGTGTTGTGCCAAAAAGAATAAAACTTTTTTGCCATAAACATACATACTAGTCATGGGAAGCGCTGTGTGATAGATGCAAGGTTGTCACCACTACCATTCTTTGGGTGGTAAAGCCTTGTATAAATGCACACGTTTGGTCTCACACCAATTCAGGTTGGGTCAAGTCATGTGAACATAGGCGTCATTTTAACCGGGGACGCCGGGGACATGTCCCCGGCAAAATTTGTGATTGGCAGCTGTGTCCCCCCCACTTTCAAAAACGCCTGCTGATGAGGATTTTTGTTTTACCAGCTCAGATCTTATACCAGGGGTCGGCAACCTGTTCCCATCAAAGAGCCATTATTACCCGTTTCCCACGGTAATTCTGGACGGACCTTAATAAGCAGTGACTTAAGTGAAGCAGGCAGGTCGCGCTAGAAATTTTAGTTTAAAAAGATGTCATAAATGTGTTCCCCCATCATTTTTATTTATAAAATATGAAGTAAAAACTCACAATTTAATTTTCATTCATTTGTCATTAATATGTAGTCTACACCCGTGCGTTAAGTGGACCATCTTCCAGTAAAAGCAACGCATCCAGTCCACCTCTCCAAATGCGTAAAATGTGCATCAGCCGCTAGTTAGGCGCGCCACGCGCACCATCAGCTGATCAGCCCAGACAAGAGCAGAGCAAATAGAGAAAGAATAAAGGACAATTGTGTCTGGATGTGGATGGAGATTACATTTTACAGCAGCCTGATCTAAACCATCACCTGGCTTCTAGTCCATGCTATCAGCATTATTTTAATTGGTGTGTGTGTGTGTGTGTGTGTTTTCTACTTCAAACACTGGTCTAACCAACCAGACCAGCGTGTCCAGTAACACATTAATGTTACAATTAAACAGTTTCACTTCATGTAGGCTAGGAACATTTCACCTGCCGTGGCCCGACCACCTCTGCTCCACATAAACTTTGTGCGTGATCAAATGTCTCTACGCGTCATGCGTCTCCATATTAGAGACGGGAACAAGCGCTGTTCAGCCAAAGTTTCATAATTTCATAAAAAGAACATTTTTCCAAGTGACACATCCCTCAGAGAGACCGGGTTTCCAGACTGTTTCAGTGGGAGGAAATCTTATCGCATGCGCCGTGGTTCTGCGCTGCGCTGCGAACCCCAGATCTTCAGCTCACTGTCCACCGTGGGCGCTCCGAGCCACTCTGAACACAGTGTCCAGTATAAAGCTCTGATGTTCTGATGGGAATATTTTACCTCCGCGATGTGCGTTAACGATTAAAATGTCAGCTCATCCATGCGCATCAGTGTGCGTCGGGGTAATTCTTTCAAACCAAGCAACATCCTTGAGTTCATCTGTCAAAATAAACAGTCAAATGGAAATATATGTAACCTGCCGTTTAACTGTTTTGCCTTCCTGTGAAGATTGTTGCAAAGAGAAACAATTAAACTTGATTAACCCCAGAGCCACCCAGACAACCAGAGCGCATGCGGGAAGGTTCCTCCCACTGAAGCGAGTGTTTTCCAAACCCTGTCTCTCAGAGAGACTTGTCACTAAGAAAATGTTCCCTGATTATGAAACTTTGACTGAGTAGCGCTTGTTCCTGTCTCCAGTGTGGCGACACATCCAGGAGCCGTCTGAGGAGAATCCCAGAATCTCACATCCTCTTCAGCTCATAAAGCGCCTATGATTAAACACAAGCGTGACCCATCAACCCGGTCTCACAGTAAGACCGGGTTGGACCTGTTCAGGTTTACGCAGACAATCTTTACATTTAGAATTGGCATACAGATGTAAAATTATTGCAGTAAAATATAAAGCATTTTATTCAAATATCCATTCAGTATTTTACAAGCACAGAGAGCCGCATCAGATGGATGGAAGAGCCGCAAGCGGCTCCAGAGCCGCGGGGTGCCGACCCCTGTGCTAGCCTACTTTATTGTCCCCAGCAATTTTTAAACCCCACTCAAGTGTATGGTTATTGTCCCCAGCAATTCTGACAACAAACTGACGCCCTTGCATGTGAATAATCTATTACAGCATGTAAAAGACAAAAAAAAAAGCCTTTTAAAATGTATATTGCTGCATGTAGAACACAATGATGCTTTGAGACTTCTTTTTAAGTGCCAGTGAAATATTTGTGCACGAGTTAATACATTATGAGCAGTTTAAGGATTTTTAAGTATTTATTTATTTATCGGTTGGGTATTCTGATAATAAGATCATTATGACCACATCCAACATTTGATTCAGGTTTATCCATCAACAGTCTCGCTTATGTCGGCACTGGTATTTATTTTTTGTGTGTGGGCTTGCTAGTATTTGTGTGTGAGTGCTGATCTTAAAGTTAGAATATGGAACATTTTAATAAAAGGCAATATTTAAAAAATAATAATACCTCCATGGGGCGTTCAGAGGTGTGCAGAATTAATTTACAGTTTCTCCTATTAAAGCTATATTTAAAAAATACCTGAGGGAAAGGGGTGAGTGTTTCATGACAGTGTTTGCATTCAAAACCTAGCTTGTTTGCAGATTCATTATAACAGCTTTAAATCTCTGGTGTATGCTATATGCTTTGTGTGGTCATTGTGTGCTGGCCTCTGTAATAAAGTATCTTATCCTTTCCCCAACAATACTACGTTAGCTAAGAAATCTCTCACCATTCAGTTATGTGCTGTATTAATGATGCAAAAGACCACCCATTCACTCAGAAATAATCTGTGGGGTTTTACATAAGAAATCATCTCTCTGATTAAAGAATGAAGAGAAAACGGTCAGTCTAGTCCTATGCGTTCTGTGCTGCAGGCAGCACACAGTTCACATTACAGTTTAATGAAGAAATCCCAAGAAGCTTGAGCTTTACGAAAGGCAGCTGGGATAAGTTTGTGTTCTGTGATACACAAAGTGCTCTAAACCTTTTGGATGTGCTTCTAACACTGTATGTTTACATAGTTGGGGTCTGGTGGGAAGAGCCAAAATTAGCATTGGGTAGTGAAAGGTCATAGAGCAGGGCAATGAAGATCCCGTTGACGCAAATGATCCAATAATATTTATTTCCTTTGGCCGTGTGATCACTGCCAACATCCAGACCAGAGAAACAAAACCGAAATAAATCATATGAAAGAACACAAGCTAACGTTTGACACTGAAGTACTTCCCTTGAAGCACACATGGAATCAGGAAGGATTTAGACAATGACAGTGACTATATCCAGAGAGACTCGTAGAAGACATTGTCTGAGCGTTCCTACACTCGTTAACAGCAGCGAGACATGTCTGCTAGAGTGCACACAATAAACACAGCCAGTTGGGAGTCTCTGGAAGGAGTTGTTTTTCACAGGCCTGTGTGGTATGCATCAGCGTCCCGGCCCACTCCAACCCACCTCGTGGCTGGCTGGCATTCCTGGCTCATTTTGTAATTATGGCTTCTCTCCAGGCACTTCCTGCCATTTGAATACCCAATGACTACCATCTTCTGGTTGGGGATTGGTTCACACTCCTCACCTGGCTTCCAGCTTTACTTAAAAGTCCAGGAGTCTTTGAAGGATTGCACATCGCTGGCCATCTTTCACACCAAAGTTTTAAATTAAACGTAAAGACATGATGGAATGGTATCAGGAAATGTGTCATGAGTGACTCTCAGCTCCCAACACATCACGTTTTCAATTGATATCTTTAAAACTGACCAAGATAAGACATTTTCTTGACTCCAGTACTCCAGTAGCACACACTAGAGGTGTGTATACAGAGGAGATGATACGATATATTGCGATACGAAAAACCAGATGGTTTTTGCAATTTTTAAGACTGAATTTAATTGGTAAACTCAGGCCAAACGCTTCCAAGACACATTCAGTGTTATGTCATTGTTCCATCAGAATGAAGGCAACAAAAAACTGCTGCCACCTAGCAGTTGGAGCTTGAATTGCACCAACAAAAGTAATACAATAAATATGTTTGCATTGATTCAGTATCATACAAAATATCGCCAAATTTCAGCATATTGATATTACCTTTCATGCCTAGTAAACACTGCAAAAATGTAATTGCCAATCTTTCACTTTCAATAGTTATTAAAGTGTCTGGGTAGAGTAGCTAGCAACTGTACTCAAGTAAGAGCAGCACTACTTTAACACCTTTTACTGATAGCTGCCCAAGAAATTACTCAAGTAAGGGTAAAAAGTATTTGTTAGAAGGATACTTGAGTACTGAAACACATCTTATCTCTTATTTTTAAAATGATGATGACATCAAACAAACAAATGAAAAAAAAGAAGCTATGGGTAAATTTTGGTATTTTAAAGACCAAAAAGGGAAAAATGTAAACAAATGAACAACATAATTATAAGTAACAATTTTAGGCTAAATTTAGACCAACTGAGGACAACATGTTCCTGATATAGAGGGTTTATTTGGTTGTCTGAAAAGGCAATACGTTTAAAAAAAAATACCGCGATAATACCGTTAACCGTGATCATGTTGGTCAAGATAACCGTGAGGTTACATTTTCACACCGTGACAACCCTAGACTCTAGTAGGAATAAATGCCTTGTGAGTCGTTCTCTGGGAAAAGAAAGCCCAGATGCTCCTGTTTGAGGATATAGAGGTCAGCTGGAGGAGAAAGTGGCAGAACACTACAGGACTTGGGTTTTATTTCCTGATATTCCTTGTCACTGATTGGCTAACAGCGACCACTGACTGTTTGCTCTGCAACGTTGATGTTTTATCTCCACAAATAACACAAGCCTGAAGGAGTTCTGCTGTATTCTGGAGTTGCTAATGGTTAGCATTAGCCCCGCCGCCACCAACTAAACCGAAAACAGCCTCCCAGCTAAGATGTTAAGCGACAATGTGACGTAGATCTCTGAGCTAAGCATTATTTTCTTCCGTTTTCTATCAGAAGCTAATGAATGCCGAAGCTAGGGGTAAAAGTCTAGATTCATGTTCAGCCTGCATGACAAGCTCAGAGTGAAGGATCATTTTCAAAAACAATAAGTAAACAATGGTTTTTCTGTAAACCTGGCCTTTAAACTTTGGTTTGAGCTTAAAACATGTGAAGCTTAATAAAAGAAATGAAAGAACATATGAATTCATGCTCTTAATCCACTCTACTCTATGATCTAAAGAGTCTACGTGCCGTGAAACACGTTGATGCATACTTACAATGGTCACAGAGGAAGTTACATGTTGCACACTAATGTTGTTACTATTTGCAACTGTTGGAGGGGAGATGTCAGGGTAAGGTGTGTGCTTGGTCTCAAAAAGCTTTTTCCCCATTTACGTTTTCATCTATTGTTTGCAAACTCCTTTTCAGGAGCGACCCTTGAAGAAACGTGATAGAAATCCTTGAATGTGCAAAACAATCTCACATCAAAGTGCTTTTACCTTTAAAATCCTTAAGTTCTCCAGGCAATATTACAGGACAAACTCCCAGGTGTTTTGTCTCATAGTTTTATAATAAGAGAGAGAGAAAAAAAAGACAAACGACTGAAAATTCTGCTGAAAACATGCAGGCAATAGGTAAATATTTAGCAACAAACAACCAGAACAGAAAAACAGTAAATGAAAGGAATCTCACAGAGTATCAGACAATCTGCACCATTCATCCAGGCGGGAGAGCATGACATGCCTGCTGCAGAAGGATTAGTACGATCAGCTGAGCAAGTCTCAATACCACATTGTTCCTCACAGTTCACCGCTTGTTATTCCTCCAACTCTCCATGCAGCTTATCAGAGGTGCACAGAACCAGCCCCACCACCACCAACACTCATGCCTGCCAAAACTTCAATCACTCACAGCCCACTTCCGGCCATAAACCGTTAACAATCAAGTATGACATGGTGCTAAAACGTCAATTTTCCAGGATCTTTATTGTTTCAGACGCTCTAAGAAACGGCTCGCGTTCAGGACAAATAAACATGATGAGTGGTTATTAAGAAAATCCACTTTGGGTTTGAGATTACGCCTTTGTGCACATGTGACATCTGTTTTTGGACAACAAAAGGCAGCCACACAACATGCTGCTGTGTGAATGTCTCAGGAAAGGGTGTGTGTGTGTCAGCCTGGACTCGCTGTACGCCCTCTCATTGTCTCGGCTTCACACCAATAACAAACACCACGCACTGCTCGGACACACACTCCATCAAAGGTAGGCAGGGCAGTAAATCAGAGGCTCAGTTTAAGCTAGGAAAGATAATATTTTAAGGATTTGTTGGTTGAAATAAAACAGACTGACCTTACAGTTGACTAAGCAAAAGTTTTAAAGTGGATTTTCGTTTTCCAGGATAGCAAAATACACACAACACAGCAAATATCTACCTCTAAAGAGCTTTTGTGTATTCAGGGTTTTGCACTGAAGGCACCTTGGAGAGCCACATCAGCAGCATCTTGCCTTTGAAAGAGGATCAAGCGGAGTAAACGCCCGTAGCTGGCCTCCTCGCCTCTTAAAACCTCTGTAATGGAGATTAAAAGCTCCAAGATGTGCTCGCCTGGCATTCGCGCCAACAGGCCCAGGCTCGCAACAAAAGGAGGAACGCACACGTGTACTCCGTGAACTAAAACTGCTCAAACATCACACCTGCTGGCGATGAGTAAACACACTCATGTTTGACCAGATTCAGCTGCCTTGGGAAATCAGTGATAAGCCAAACAGATGTTGTTGTTTTTAAACAGGGCACCTGAATTCGTTCACCTGCTTTGACCTTATCAAAATGAATGAAATACTTCTCATATGAACAAAATCTAGAAAATATGACTCACCTATGTAGAGGGAGGAGACTTTCCTCTTCACATGATCATCAATATAAGAAACCCCAAGGGGCTGCACTGGTGTGCTGCCAATTCCCAGCAAGAACTGTGCTCCAATCAGCAGCAGATACATCATGTTGGTGTTGGCCTTTAGGGCACACAAAGCTTCCTCACGTTGAGTCTCACTGGCGTTGGAGCAAACGTCCCGACCAGAATCAGTCCTCTGAATTTTCCCCATCTCATACTGTTTTGTCAAAAACTCAGGCAAGGAGGAAAGAAGCGCGCCGAGGGCCATGACAATCCCGCCGCAGCCGATCAGACGTGGTCGGTGTGCTTTTGCCCCAAAGTAGCTGACAAACAGGATCAGTGCCAGGTTGCCAATCTCAAAACTGCTGGCGATCACTCCCACGTCAGCGCTCTGCAGGTTGAAGCGCCGCTCCAGGGTGGTCAGCACGCTCAACTGAAAACCACAAGTCAGACGGATCAAACACAAATTCAAAAACTTGGTGTTCAACTTCAAATAAATACATTTCAAAGACGGACAAGTAACTTGTCCACTTGGCTCTTTAATGGAATGCTGTGGAAAAGTATATAATGCTACTTTACAGATTGTTTTTCTTCCTTTTTTTTGGTCCCTGAAATCTTTCAGAGCATATTTAAGTTTCACAATTTCAACGTCAAAAGATTACCAGATTAAATACAAGATGATGTTTTCAAATCTTATTGCATGAGCTCTGATCTTAGGCCATACGTGTTCACATGTAGTTGGGTTTTTGTAAAACCAAACGTCCTACCCTACCCATCTAGGAAAAAAATTTGGGTCCACACCACCTGATTTTCAGTGAAAAAATTCAGTGAAGAATTGACTACCTGTGAAAAAATAATTATTTTCTCCACAGGAGGTCTGGGCTCTCCTTTAGAGCTAGAGTGATAAGCTCAGCCATCCAGAAGGGGCTTGGAGTAGATCCGCTGCTCCTTCACGTTGAGAGGTGCCAGTTGAGGTGGCTCGGGCATCTGGTCAGGATGCCTCTCTGGTGAGGTTTTCCGAGCACGTGCAACTGGGAGGAGGCCTTAAGGAAAACCCAGGACACGCTGGAGGGACTATGTTTCTCGGCTGGAAAGGGAGCATCTTAGGATTCCTCTGGAGGAGCTGGCCCAAGTGGCTGGGGAGAGGGAAGTCTGGGCCTCTCGGCTTATGGGCTCGACACACGGGAGGCGACAAACGACCGCGATCAGCGATATTTGTCGCCGTCGCTTTTATTACCTGACACACGGGAGGCAATCCGCGGCAGCGGCCAGCGGATTTGCCGTCTACGCGTTCTGTTCCATGGTGAAATTGAAACTTCCGTTGTTTTGTTTGGCTGTGTCAGGTTGGAGGGAATTAAGGTTATTTAAGCGGTTCAGAGTTAAAAAAGTGGTAGATATGATGTTTCACAAGGTGCTGCTAGAGTTATGTGAAATCTTACTTCTGATTTTACTATATAAAACATGATAATAATCAACTTCTCCTCCATGTTTGCTCAGTGAATGAAACCTCCGTTGATTGGTCCTCGTCCGAGCGACAGCGATGAAAAGTTGAAAATATTTCAACTTTCTGGGATTGCGTCGCTGGGTGGCCTGTGCACGACATGTGCATGAGCACAAAATTCCACACGCACGTTTTTCGCGTTTTGCTTGGTAGGAGGAGACCCGTGATTATCGCTTTGTCGCGCATGTCTCATTGAAAATGAATGGAGGAGAGGCGATGTCGCCTCCCGTGTGTCGAGCCCTTTAGGCTGCTGCGCTATCGACCCAAATGGGTGGAAGGATGGATCACAGATTAAGGTTTTAAAAATATGTGTAATTACTTTTTCACATTGAGCAGGTTTGTTTAACAAAAAGAACAACAACAAAAAAAAAACAAGCTCATACACAGCATTGCATATGCACTTGGTTATGAAGGTAATCCTGCAAGTCATTCTGGTTCTGAAAGTGTACTTTTCCTTTAACGCACGATCCTAAAATTACAAGCCATTCAGATGTTCCATAGCGGGGCTCCTCCCTGCCAACAGGCATCTGTTTCTGAATACTGAGGCAAAGCATATTTGCCTCCAGAGCTCATCGCGGGTTCCTGTTTTATCAGCCACCACCCACACCGGAGTTTAGAACCGACCAGAAACTTCCAGCTGAAGCACACACAGCAGAAATGTTTAGACTGGTTTGCTTGTAGCACGGCTGCACTGGAGAAATTTCAGGGCTGAAGGTTTAGTTTTAAAAATTAGGGTAGAAAATCCCTCATTCACTGCTTTCACGTAACAGGGATTTTTTAAAGAGTGCTGCAGGGGAAACAAACTGTGAAGCAACCTTAACTAAAGGGTCTTATGCTGACTAAGTATAATTCTTAATCACAATACTTTTTTTGCTGCATCTTGTGAATACAGTACATTTACTATTTAAAATGTAACTAATAAACTTTAAATCATTCATGAGTGCTTCTCTGCTGGGTCAACTTCTGTTAACAAAGCACAGTATTTTCATTTGAAATGCTATGATGAAATGAGCTTTATGCGCACAGGTTTCATTCTGAAATATTCATTAAAATCCATCCAGCGGTTCATGAGAAACAGTTACGCACAAACATGGGGCAAAGCAGGAACCTGTCAGCGTCGGATACACGATGAGCGATACAAATGTCATTATTAAAAGGACAACCAATGCCCAGCCCATCCCTTTATTGTGCTCAAATTTAGTTTACTTGTATGACTTTTAAGAGTCAGAACTGACAGCGGGTCACGCAGGCAGCTGCTCTGAACATGACTGCAGTAAGCCCCTCACTGCAGATCAAAGAGAAGAGAGGAGGACTGCTGGAAAAAGGAAGCATCAGGATGAGTTACGCTTCCCGGGTGGAGGTTTGTCAGGAACTTGGACACACTCGATAGGCAATATTGACACCCAACTGCATCTACCCGGTTGCTATAAAATCAAACGTCTCATACCTGCCTGCAAAAACAATATAGTCAAATCATTTCCCTCCAATGGAAAGCCTGACTCTAACAGTTTTCCAGGGAAAAGAGGAAAAACTCTAAAGAAAAAGTTCAATGTGTTCAGCTCTTCAGCTTAGGCAGGCAGGCAGCTTTCCAGGAGACGTAAACTAAATTAAATTATAGGGAAAAAAGTCAATGGAAATGAAAGCCACATTTACACAACATTACTACTCCAGACTGTGGAAATGTTTCATCTGTTGCATAGCAACAAAATGCATCATTAAACTGAGCGGCAATCCTTTAACAAAAAATAAACAAAGAAAAGAACTACAAGTCTTATCTAATCACAAGAAATACCAATCTCTTCAGTTAATGTGTGTGTTATCAGAGCACACACAGAAATCATGTTATGCTCAACAACTGAGCAGCTGTTTACAACTGAAGCAATGACTATTTAATATCATTTCCTCTTTTTTTATGGGGTATACACACAAAAACGTTAGCTAACAGGAATTCAACTGCCCGGAGAGATCAGTTAAATGTTACTCATGAGATCATAGCTAATTGTTTAAAATAATTTGTATAATGTGTGTTTGGTATGGGCACAGTTGCACCTTGAAAAGTTACACCACAAGCACCACCTTCAATATAAAAATGTGTTTAACAGTTGCACCACAACTCTGACTGCCCAGATGAACAAAAGCACTTTAGTTTTTAAACATTTACTGCCTTTTCAGGGGTGCTTGACGTCAAGTGCTCTGTTAATGGCCACACACACACACACACACACACACACACACACACACACACACACACACACACACACACACACACACACACACACACACACACACACACACACACACACACACACACACACACACACACACACACACACACACACACACACACACACACACACACACACACACAATAGCCCAAAGCTAAGACTAACAATAAATTACCCGAGTGTAACATTTCTGATTTATGTCTTCATTAACCTGACCCTAAACACCAAGCCCTTTGGGAAATCAGTAAAAGAATCATCTAATGTTAAAAAAAAACAAAAAACGAGAGACTGAAATAGAATCTGATTGAAAACCATGAGCTAGATCAGAGGACAGCTGAGAGTAATGGGATTTTTAAAACGCCGGTAGGGTTCAGTTCTGCTTCTGACTTCTTCCAACACTCAGCTCCTTCGGTGCAACCTCGAACTTGACAGGTTTGTGGACACGTAACGGTTCAGGTGTTAGTTTGACGTTGGTGCTTCCACCTTTCAAGTGTCAGGTTTGGCTGCTGACAGAGAGGTGTAAATATAACCAAAAAGTCTTACACACACAGGACCCAGTGTGTGCAGGACCCAGAAACCATTTAGAGACTACGCAATCGAGTGATAATGTGTACAATATTGAAGGCTATTAAAATTTGGATGAACTGATACTGAACAAAGTTACTACCAGGCTGATTTCTAGCTTTTATGCAACAATAGGTGTCTTTGAATGAGTTAAATAAAGTATCTACAGTAAATTTCTATAGGAAAGCGAGGCTCTCTAGTGAGGAGTTCACATGTTAAATGGTATGAAATGTTATGACCCATTAATCATATTTTCAGTTTTCATGATAAAAAATATCTAAAATGATTATGTAATCAGTCCAATGACAGAATTAGTTATTTATCATTTTGCACAGCAAAGAAAAAACTCAAATAATTTTTCTATGTCTCTTGTAGATCATTTGGAAATTCTTATAACATTGATTTTCAAACTTTTAGCACCAGAAAATACCAACATAGTGGCACCATGGAGCCAGGAAAGTGATCACAGCACAGTTTTAAGGGCTGCAGATACTATTCTCTAACTTGATCCAGTGACTACCTCCACTGGAGACTCAAAGACTTTCTAAGCAATGGATCATCTCGGAAGGAAGAACCACCTGTTAAATTCAGAATAGATTTTAAGATCCTCCTTCTCACATATAAAGCTCTCAATAATCAAGCTCCATTATACATCAGTGGTTTGATTATTCCATATTAGGGATGTCTCCTTCCGATATCGATATCGGAAATAATTCGATATCAGCCCACAACACTGTATCGGACTACACTCACCTAAAGGATTAGGAACACCTGTTCAACTTCTCCTTAATGCAATTATCTAATCAACCAATCACATGCCAGTTGCTTCAATGCATTTAGGGGTGTGGTCCTGGTCAAGACAATCTCCTGAACTCCAAACTGAATGTCAAAATGGGAAAGAAAGGTGATTTAAGCAATTTTGAGTGTGGCATGGTTGTTGGTGCCTGACTGTCTGGTCTGAGTATTTCACAATTTGCTCAGTTACTGGGATTTTCACACACAACCTTTTCTAGGGTTTACAAATTATGGTGTGAAAAGGGGAAATCATCCAGTATGCAGCAGTCCTGTGGGCGAGAATGCCTTGTCGATGCTAGAGGTTAGAGGAGAATGGGCCTACTGATTCAAGCTGATAGAAGAGCAACTTTGACTGAAATAACCACTCGTTACAACCGAGGAATGCGGCAAAGCATTTGTGAAGCCACAACACGCACAGCCTTGAGGCAGATGGGCTACAACAGCAGAAACCTCCACCAGGTACCACTCATTTCCACTACAAATAGGAAAAAGAGGCTACAATTTGCACAAGCTCACCAAAGTTGGACAGTTGAAGACTGGAAAAATGTTGCCTGGTCTGACGAGTCTCGATTTCTGTTCAGACATTTAAATGGTAGAGTCAGAATTTGGTGTAAACAGAATGAGAACATGGATCCATCATGCCTTGTTACCACTGTGCAGGCTGCTGGTGGTGGTGTAATGGTGTGGGGGATGTTTTCTAGACACATCTTAGGCCCCTTAGTGCCAACTGGGCATCATTTAAATGCCACAGGCTACCTGAACCTTGTTTCTGACCATGTCCATCCCTTCATGACCACCATGTACCCATCCTCTGGTGGCTACTTCCAGCAGGATAATGCACCATGTCATAAAGCTCCAATCATTTCAAATTGGTTTCTTGAACATGACAATGAGTTCACTGTACTACAACGGCCCCAAGAGTCACCAGATCTCAACCCGATAGAGCATCTTTGGGATGTGGTGGAGCGGGAGCTTCATGCCCTGGATGTGCATCCCACAAATGTCCATCAACTGCATGATGCTATCCTATCAATATGGGCCAACATTTCTAAAGAATGCTTTCAGCACCTTGTTGAATCAATGCCATGTAAAATTAAGGCAGTTATGAAGGCGAAAGGGGGTCAAACACTGTATTTGTATGGTGTTCCTAATAATCATTTAGGTGAGTGTATACCAGACTGCATCAGAAAATCTCCGATATAAGCAGTGTCAAGGTTCACATTATTCCAACCAATGGTTAAAAAAATTGTCTTTTTTTCATACTTACTGTTGCTTGCTCTTGTTCTCCAATTGAGTAATATCACTCGATCAAGCCTTTCATCAATTCCACACTACAAAATAGGTTAAAGTATGTTTGATTTGTACTGAGATCGTATTGGATTGATATCAGGATTGGTCAATACTGAAGGCTGCAATATCAGTATCGTAAATGAAAAAGTTGTATCGGGACATCCCTATTCCATACGTTCCTAACAGAGCACTTCACTCTCAGACTGCAGGTTAGCTGGTGGTTCCTAGAATATCTAAAAATAGGATGGGAGGCAGATCTTTTAGTCATCAGGCTCCTCTCAGTGAGGTGGAATGAACTCCACAAAAATCGCGCATCACCATGCTATGTTTTTTTTTTTTTTTGTCAAGTGCCTTGAGACAACGTTTGTTGTGATTTGGCGGTATGTAAATAAACAGAATTGAACTGTTTAGGAAGAAGGCATCTCAGATTTGGCTCCGAAGTGTCAAATCATAAAATGCCATTGTTTGTACAAATTTGTTTGTGTTTGTACATACCACTGTTGAACAGAATCAACAATCACAAAAATAAATGACCAAAAATCACTCCTTTGCATCGCTTACACCAAAATGGTCTCAAAACAAGGAAGGTGAATTTAGGTAAGCTGGAAAAAAACAACAACCTGGGAGCAGTGATCTGAGCATCTGTTGCTTTTCATTTTTTGTTGCAGCTAGGCTGGTAAATCAGGACAGGCAGCATTCCACTAATAGTCTTTTATACCAGCCCCAAAGAAAGAAAGAAGGCCATAATAGTTGAGTTTTTCCTACTCCCCTGCCAACAAACATGCTTTACGTAAATACAATCATACAATCAGAAGTGGACATTTAAGTCAGCACCAGCTTTTCAGGCTGACACTGTGCCAGGTGCTTAATGTCCTGTCTGAGCTAAGAAAACCTCATGGAAATGAGCCGGCCTGGCCTGACAAGAGAACAGGAACAGTCTGTGTCCAAACCTCACCATCCACTCCTGTTTGAACAGGTGTCCAGATCTAATGCGCCATAGAAAAATGGCTGCCAGATCAGTTTGACCTGAGAAAAATGCAAAGGAAGATATTTCTCTTTATCAGAAGTGACTCTGCAGCTGCTCAGAGCTGCTGGATGCTGAGCAGGTCCACTTAAACGGAAGATAAAACGTTCCACTCCAAATATGGTTGAGGCATTTAGGGTTCAGTCGATTAATTGGGAGCAAGCTGAAGGCATCACCACCAGTCTTGAGGGGAATAAACATTGCTAATATGAAACAAAATGTTCACAGCAGTTGCCTGAGGCTGGCTTCAGGGAGTGTATATGTTATGAGTCTTTGCATGCTTTCGTGTTCTTATCTTTTGACATTTTCATTCCAGTGGCATTAAAACTATAAACTTTACAGAAAGAGCCAACCTTTGAGAATCCCCTATCTGTCATCAGTGTGAGTAAGCGTGAAAGAGCTGTTAACTACGGGAAATTAAGAAACAGGACGGAGGTGGGGTGGAGGATGGAGGTCTTGACCTTGAATGACACATTGAATCAAATGATCCGACAGGCTTTAAATCTTTAAACATATACAGATTATTATTTTGTTAACCTAACCCGACCTTTAAACGTTTTTGATAATATCTGGCATTGTTTGAGTTTAAACGCATCAGTGATAAGAAATAAACAACAGCAGCATTAAATCATTTAAGCATTTAGACTGTTGGAGGCAGGGTGACCTGGAGAACCCAAACCCTGACCTCACATGCTTGCAGGAACCTGGAAGTCCTGCTGGACCTCTGGGTGTGTGTGAACTCACCAGATAGGCTCCCACGGTGCCCTGTGCCAGCATGAGGGCGCATTCTGATATCAAGAATATCTTTATGTTTGAGAAGCAGGAGGAGGTTTTGCTGAGGCCGTCTCTTTCCAGCATGTTCCCGCTGCTTCGGTCCGAGTCCCGGTGCTTCTTCACCTGCATCCTGGCTGGCACACAGCGCTGAGAACGTAAACCCAAAAAAAACGCACCGGCCACGTTGGCAGGTTCACGGTTTCGCTTTCCTCCTCCGGAAGGCTACATCCGCGCTGCCTCGTAGTTGGCGCCGTGCGTCTCTGGATCAGCGGGTTTGTGTGGCAAGCTAGTAAACACACGTCCGAACTCCGCGCGTCTCCCTGGCTCTGTTAAACATCTCCTCCGCCACGACGACAGCGCCACGAGCGGACATGTGAACTCCTCGAAGGGTTTAACGAAGAAGGCACGGTTAGAAGTAAAGCACCGGCGCGGAAATGTCTCTCGGTGCGCATGTTTTCTCCGCAAATGTGTTTGCGTTTATAAGCGCCAAGTTCTGTTTCGAACAGCGGCAGATCCGGTCTGCCATGGTCCCTCATCCAGCAGCGACTGCCGGGAGAGTCTGGGCTTCCACCTCCCACAGCTGCTGCGCAAAGCACTCCCCTACACACACGCACGGCGCGCGCGGCCCTAGAGGCGATGTGCGGCATAACTCTTTCTGCTCCACTTGGAAAAATACAAGAGTCCACAAGCTATGTGGGCTCCAGCGTGTGGTTTGCTTTTCGGGGTGTTTTTTGAAAACCAAATATTTTAATTATTTAAAGAGAACAAAAATAGCGCTGCTGCGTTGCTGCAGGAAGTTTGCAGGTTCAAATCCTGGCTGAGTTTGCATTTTCTTAGCATGCATGTGTGGATGGATTGTATCCCCCGTTCCCAAAACATGCATGTCAAGGTGATTCAATTTTGTGTGTGTGTGTGTGTGTGTGTGTGTGTGTGTGTGTGTGTGTGTGTGTGTGTGTGTGTGTGTGTGTGTGTGTGTGTGTGTGTGTGAATGGTTGCTCTCTATTGACTGGTGACCTGTTCCAAGGTGTCATTTGCCCAATAACTGCTGGAGATTAGTGCTGGGTAGGGACCAGGCTCCCCACAATACTGAGGATAAAGCAGTTTAGAATGTGAGTGAAAGACAACCAAAGACTTTATTTTCTATACCAAGCAAATTACCTGCAATAACAGAAATAATTTAGCTCCATACTCAGCTCAACTTGACAGCGCGGCTTCAAGCCCTTTCTGCGACAGGTATCAAGCTGCTGCTCTTTTCCAACAGCTCGAATCTGTAGTTTTTTTTTTTTTCCAGAAAGCAATGCCGCCAATTTGCCGCAACGCCAAGCTGGCATCAATGAGCCTTAGGTTGTTGATAAGTGGTCAGACTGTGGCAGTAATGTGGTGCAATCATGCCCTTTACGCGATGACTGTAAAAAGGGGGTATTGGCGGTGTATGTGATGCCATGGACTTCTGTTTATCTTGGACATGACTTGCTTTTTATTGCGATCAAAGCTTTGCTTTTTTTGAAAAGTCACTCATAAAGATGTCTGTCCTCCATAGTCCCTGTGCAGTCACTGGTGACCTGATCTCCAGCTCTAACAGAGAGAAGCTCCTGGAACTCTGCATCACTCCAGTTCATCATCTCAGCTGATTCTGTTTACAAAAGCCAATCCCTACAGCCCGCGTTTACTTTCATTTTCAATATAGTTGCAGGCTAGAGCTTGGCAGTAACTTCCCACATGATGATGACACCTTCCTCTGTTGTGCCAAGGCGTAATATGCATTCACAAGTCTGGCAATATTACTATCAAGCGTGGTGGCACGAATGCCACAAAATTCCTGCAACGCCATGCCGCCACATCGCGTTATAAGACACACCTTGGCAACAGTATTATGCTGATTTTCTGGCATGGTGTGTCTTCTAAAAAGGGCTAGTGCAACTCAAATTTATTAAGTCTGGCCTTTCCATCAATAACAGGTCAGTGTTTTCTGCATATTTTCACTACTTGCTTTGACATGGTTCCAAGCATACCAAGTTGTGCTGAAAACGAAACATCTGCAACAGTCAGTCATTGATTGACTAGTGGTGGAATCGTTGGTTACTCCAGAAATGTCGACCTCACTGACCCACGGCTCTCAGCCGTTTCTGGGATCAGAGTCTGACAAAAAGCTGAAGACAGAGCACAATGTTCAACATCATTACCATGTCCACCATTGTTGTGCTGTGTTGTGTTTTAGTGTGACATAGATATCAACTTGCTCTTCCTTTGTGTTAAATGAAGATCGCCTCATGCTTTGTGGGAACTACGAGTCCCCCCCACACATACATACACACACACACACACTCCCCCGCTAAGACAAGCACACCCAGAGTTGTCGGTTACAGAGGTTTCACTGGAAATAATGTATTTTTTTAGTTAAGCACCCGGAAGTCTGCCCATGACTTGTATTTAGAAAGTTTCCGAATGTTTACCACTCCTTTTGTGTTTGACTTCCTGTCTGGCCCGATTTGAACTGTGGAGTTTGATGCAGTCTGGAAGTGTAGAATGTAAAAAATAGACTTGGAGAATGAGCAATGCGTATGCTTCTGGTATGCTTCCAAAACTTTATGGTTTGCAGCCAGGGGAAATGTGTCCATCCACTATAACAGCGGCTAATTACTGCATACTTCATTTCGTGGATGTTTTCTAGAAATTATGCATCCAGTGGAAAGACCTAGTTACTCTTGAATGCTAACCAACCATCTCTTTAAATAAAGAATAGTTCTGGATGTTAAGTAGAGACCTGCATTGGAACTGGGATCCCGCAAGACCTAACGCAAATCAAGCAGGAGCGGGTGGTAGTAAGGTTGCTGAGAGAGGCTAAAAAGTCTCAAGATTGTCAGGTAGTACAAATGAGGTTGGTAACAGTCCTGCAATTAGTCTGGCAAGTCATGCTAAATGTGTGACTATTTAGTCAGGCCACAGCCCATTAATGGCTCTCAGTGATGGTGCAGGATCTATGGTTGTCTTTCAAACTGTCTCCACGTGCTATTGGATTGCAACGTGATGTACCCACCGTTACAGATGTCAGTCAACAGGGCAGTCTGCCATACACCATCAAAAAAGTTGCAAATACATCCATTTTCTGAATAAACATAAGTACCTTTTCTGCTTTTGGCTCAAAGAAAAGCCCAAATCAAAATAATCCAAAGTTTGGTCCAATCCCATTTCAAACAAGCCATCGTCATCTTTGTTTTTTTCAGTAACATCCCGCCCATCAACAGAGTGCTGTGATGGCCCACCAAACCAATAGAGCGCTGTGACTGGTTCGCTACGTAGTTGTCGTTATCTTAGTTTTGCTCACTTGCACTAACATCCCACCCATCTGGCTGATAGAGTGCTGTGATTTGCCAGCCACAAAACTGGCTGGTGCTACGGAGGTTCCAATGGAGCGTTGCTAGACTGACATGCAGAGCAAAACCCTTTAGCTTTGGCAAATGACAGTCTGGACTCTAGTCTATCCTTCAATGTGACTGGTTCTTTTTCTTGACAAGAATTCAGTCTTTAGACTCATATCAAACTTGTTTAAATAACAACCCCCCTCCCCAACCTTCGCATTGGCTAGCCTTATTTAAAACCAGCAACCCTATAAGGCATGTCAACTCTGCTTTTTAAATGTATTATAATTTCCTAAAAGGCTGTTTACCAAATAAATGTAAAATATTTAGTTTCATATTTATGTTAGAATAATGCAGTGGCAGGGGATAATACAAGTTTGCGACCTCAAATCAGTTCAAACAATTTAAATTGGATTTTAGCAAAAACAGAAAGCTGCTTATTGCCATTCTGTGTCCTTTGGAGAACTTTGCTAAACATATAGCAGAAGTTATGATGTTTGCATAACATGTTACCGTCTGTTATTACTGGATTATTATCTCAGCATGTCTGGGATGAGGCTTTGCAACAGCTATGATGTAAAGTAACCACATAATTAGATAATTATTGGGATGAACCAGCAGGATGACAAACAAATGTTATGCTATTGCTGTAAGGATTTTATGCACAGTTTTTATTTAGCGATGGTGTTAGCATGTCAGCTAAATGATAAAGAGCAATAGATGAGATGTGAAATGGGTTTATTGCAGTGGACGAAATCAGTACCTAAAAGCAGGATTATTAAATGAAATAACAACATATTGGGTTATAAAATTTACTAAACACTTTGTTTTGTTTCGTTCATGCAGCTTTGAAATATGTTTTATTTTGCAAAACAATAGATTAAATTCCACCTTGGCTAAACCTACTACTACTACTATCATTTTATTATTTTATGACTAATAATACGTAATTCAAATTGACATTTTATGCCATATTAAAGTAAAATGTACATTTGAAACTGAATGAAATAATTCAGTAATAAGACAACAACTTTCACATTTCCATTATTTTACGACTTGTTCTGATGTGGAAGTTAGACCTGCAGATCTGTGTCGAACTCCTTCTTCTCTAAGAATGAGATGAGCCAAAGCAAAATGAAAGTGGTAAAAGATTTCGGCAAGATTTAAAAGTCAGCTGTGATTAATTTCAGCTCCCTCCTTCTCAGACTGTTTTGGCTGCTATCCAAAGTAAAGTAATCATGAATTGTGGACGCTCCCTCGCTTTCAACCAATACACACCCACACAAAAAAACATCACAATAATTCAGTGCATATCTTTCTATCTTCCACCAGCTGAGAAAATAAAACTGTAAGACAGAAAAGCAGGGGATTCTTATGTCAAATACATTATTTTAACACATCGTGATATCAGAGTAACTCTCAGCAGAGCAGCAATGTGACAAAACTGAGAACAGGATGTGAACGTGGAAATCTAATGTGCGCAGTAGCTTCTGAAACAAAGCTGTATGTGTGAAAGAGACATACAAAACTGAAATGTAGTATAGTTGCTGTGCAAAGACCTGGGGAAGAATTTTGCCAATTTTAGCCATATCTTCCCCATAAAACATGTTTTTACAAGGGCAAGGACTGTAGGATTATGGGAACGGGTACATTAAAAAAAAGGTAATAGCAGAATTTAATTTGATGTAATTTAACTGATAAAGAACTGAAGTTAGTTCTTGTCCATTTAGTTTTTGAGTCAAGTTTAAAAAACAAGTTGTGAAAAAAGTACAAAAATAACAACAATATTTGAAAAAAGAAGTTAAATTAAGTCTTAAAGGTATAGAAAACATTTTTTAATGATTATTTCTGATTAAATTTATTCACTCAGATTTTGTCATGCATGTTGAACATGAAATAGTCTCCTACACTTATCTCCTGCATGAGCTTCTGATAGAAAATAGACGGTGAAACACTAAGATTTGAAAAGCCTGACAGATCTACATTAAGTGGTTGCTTGGACTCACCCATACTGGCTCTTGACGGGAAAGGCTGTTGTTGTTTTAGTGTCCAGAATCAGCAGAGAACATCTTGGCTAGTAGCTAACCAATAGCATTAGCAACTCCACCACATGGCAGAAGCTCCTCAGGCTTGTGTTGTTTGTAGAGATAAAACATCAACTTTGCAGCACAGACTCAGTGTTAGAGTTGCTTTGCTGTTATCCAATCTGAGGCAAGATGTCCAAATATCAGGAAATAAGACTCCAAATCCTAGCGTGTTAAGTCCTCCTCTGATCCTCTGATGTGGCAGACTTGTCCGTGCTTTTGCAGGTGTTTTTGGGCTTTTTCACCCTGAGTACGGCTTGCAAGGCATTGCTTCCTACCACAGACCACTGCAAATGTGTTGATTAAATGAGTTTTCCACACCTTTATAGGTTTAAGTTTCATAAACTGAAATGTTCCAAAATGTTTCACTGTAGAGCCCTGCACGGGCCTAAAATCTGAACCCATATCCGGCCTGGCCGGAGGGTGTGGAGCTCCAGCCCGACCCGGTCCGAAAAGGTTTTCAGGATTCTCTGGCCCGACCCGAGCCCGACTTTTTTAACCATCTAAATGAAAACAAAGTGCGTCAATCCTGACCAATGTGTTAAAAGACGTGCTGGATCCGATCAATTGTCTTTCCCTCATTTACCGTCACGGAGATAACGGTGCAGGCTCTGGTGGTAATCAAGTTAAATTTTATCTCTTTCCAACAATTTTCACAAGAAAACAGAACAGTTAAAAGCAGGGCTTGTGTTGACCGGATAGTTCCCGTATTTGACCGTTTATTTTGATGGAGAAAGAATAGAAAGAATTACCCCGACGCATGCAGACGAACTGACATTTTATTCGTTATGCACATTGCAGATGTAGCTAAATCACTCAAGAAAAGATTCCCATCTGAACATCTGAGCTGGACACTGCTCAGCGCAGCTCGCTGTCAGCGCATATGTGCACAGCGAGCTGAAGTTGTGGAGATTGGCTTGGAGCGCGTCGCAGAACCAGAGCGCATGCGGGAAGGTTCCTCCCTCTGAAGCGAGTGTTTTCCAAACCCTGTCTCTCAGAGAGACTTGTCACTTATAAAATGTTCCCTGATTATGAAACTTTGGCTGAATAGTGCTTGTTCCTGTCTCCAATGTGGCGATGCATCCAGGAGCCGTCTGAGGAGAAGCCCAGAATCTCTTCAGCTCAGGAAGCGCCTATGATTACGCACAAGCGTGACCCGTCAACCCGGTCTCACAGTAAGACCGGGTTGGGCCTGTTCAGGTTTACGCAGACAATCTTCACATAGAATTGACTTACAACTATAAAATTAATTCAGTAAAATATAAAGCTTTTTATTTAAATATCCATTCATTATTTTACAAGCACAGAGAGCCGCATCAGATGGATGGAAGAGGCGCGGGTTGCCGATCCCTGGTATAGTCTATAATATGGCATGTTGAGGACGCAAACTTAATACATCTCTTTTATTGTGAGGTAATAATTTCTCAGAGTTTTGCGGTTGCAAGCGGTAATGGTCAGAAATTCAGTGGGAGCGGCCAGGAGCGGGATGAAGAAAACAGTTCTGCGCAGGGCTCTACTGTTGCGTTTAAATGTTTCATTTTTTTAATGAATTCCATTAAAAATAAAGGCGCCCGGTCCGTGTCCGAGGTAATTACACAGTCGTTGGCCCGAAGCCCGGCCTTCGGGCCGGGCCGACCCGAGGAGGGCCTAGGGCTTCAGTGCAGGGGTCTACTTCACTGCATGAATAAAATGTGAAATGTTTCTTTATGGATTTCAACAGAAACTCACTTAACTCTTGGTCCTGTTTGGCCTAGCCGTTAGCTCATCTATCAGGTTTAAAAAAGACTGAGACTGTGCAAAGCGTCACCCACATGTAAAGCAACTCCGGTATAAAATATCTGAGCTAATGTCTTCAAACGTTTGTTAAATTACTCAAACCAATTTTAAAAACAGTAGGTCTGACTGCAATGCAGAAATGCATGACATGTGTGTGTGTGTGTGTGTGTGTGTGTGTTTACACAGTAGTGAGGGTGGAAACGGCTCGTTCTGGTGCCAGGAATGTATGAATGTTGAAGCTGGTGCCGTATTGTTCTGCCCTCTCAAACAGCTGTTATTTATAGGGTTTGAGGAAAAGGGTGGGCAGTTCAAAAGAGGCCCAGCCCGTCTGCTGGGAGACACAGAGAGAAGTTACAGTGGGACTGCTAACAATACTCTACTGTACTGTGACATTTCCTGTTTAAACATTTGAGGAAAGAATAACTCGGCACTACCTGTTATTCTAAAATGTTTATCAAAGGAAAGCAAAATATCTTTTGGGGAAAACACTCATCGTCTCTTTCTTCAATCATAAACTGCTTTTGTGTTTCCTTAAAAATGTTTTAACTACGTTATTTTTTTAAAACTTTCGGGCAATAAATAAACGTTAATCAACATTATTCGTCACTATTATTGGATTCTGAACTTTTGCTTGTTTCCTTATTTCTTTTTACGACACGCAGATGTGTGTACGTAGTTTGACAGCGGGCACAATAACCTAACAGTCACACAGTCGAGTTTTCAAAGACAAAAACATCCCGAGCAAACAACAGATGATGACACCAAATTATGTAGAATAAATACTGTATATTTTAACTGCTTGGTGATCTTTTAAAAGGCTTTAAATAATAGAAGTGTAGGTGCTATTTTTGCAGAAATATTAACATTTTTCCCAAATTCAAAACATTTCAGATAACCTTCAAGTTAGTCTCAAACACCTGACTCACTAAACAACAAATATTCACATAAGGTTTTAGATTTCACATCAAAAAGCTCAGCATCCATCTGTAATATCTCACTGTTTTTCTAATTTCATGAGTTGTTACCATGGAAACAGTTCCTGGATGCAGCCAGAGGAACTTTGTTGTAAACTCATCAGAGGATGAAATAGAAGTGAGATGTGATTTCACATTATGACTTTAAGTGACTAATGCTGTACTTATTAAAAACTATTATTACATTTTAAATGTTTAATTTTTTTCAAGCAAATGAAAAAAATAGTCTGAGGATCATTTAAAAAGGTCATCATTTTTAGGATGTATTATAAGAATATTTAGTGCAGCAAAAAATAAGATTTATGGTCAACTTTTATATTTGTGAATTCTTTGTAATTAATTTTCTGTGCCACGTTGAGCTGTTCCTCAGTCAAACGTCACTGCATGTTCAACGTTAAATCTCCTGTTTTCAGTCTGTCTCCTTCAGACCCGTGTCCTGTCAGTCTGCCTTCAGGCACAGCAACATGCAGCTAATCAGCTTCTGCAGAGCTGAGCTGGAATTTCACCTGGAGGGGTGAACAGGATGGCACCAAATGTGTCAGGGAAATATTTTAGTGAAAAAAGTCCCCTACACATCTCTCCTTTCAGTGTTGGGTTGTCTTTAACAAAAATCTCATGTAAGACGTGTTTTCACAGATTTTTATCTGAGATTAAGTCTCTTATGTTATCTGGAAACTAATTTTAAAAAGGGACAGCAACTCAAATGGTGGAGATACTCCAACATTTTATTTATTTTCTTGCAACTTTACCTAACCTCAAACACAATTTCCTCAGAAATCATCTGAAAACGTCAAGGCACCTAAATATTGCAAAAAAAGTCTAACTGCATTCAGAAGGGAGTTGGGAAATGTCACGAGGCTCTTTATGTGATTGTGTTCCTTCTAAATATAGAGTCCTGCTGTCTGTTCTACATTTTGAACCATTTCATGCTGCTGCGCTGCTCTCTATTTTTACACCAGCATCAATAGAGAGGGCCGCATGTGGTTTTAAAATAGAGTAATAGTATCTGCAGCTGTGGGGAGGGGGTTTCAAACGTGCCACAGCAGCAAGGTCCAGTTTCTTCGTTGGTAAATAGAGCTCGTGTTTTCTGGTGACACAACCACTAGAGCTGGCTGTCCTCTCAGCCTCACGCCAAAAAATGTTTTTTGTGAACATATGGTGTCAAGAAAAGTGCTCAGTGTATTTAAAAAGGACCCATTTACCCGATGCATTTTGATGACATCTTAGAGAGGACGTTTAAGGACCAACCAAACTTGTGTCATGGGAAAGAATTCTAAAGAAAACAAAGAGCATCGGAAACCAGAAAAGCCTGCCCGTACACCAAGAATAATCACTGTAAGCCAGCCAAGGATGGGAAAAATGTTCTCCAAAAAGTTTAGAGTTACAAGAAGGGTGAGGTGGAAACAAAGGCAGAGGATTCTGGAGGACGCTGTAGTGAAGCTTTGACTTATGGCATTATTTAGTTTTTTTTATGTGCTTCCCTTTGTCAAAAAATATTTGCAAAAACTCAGTCCTATGGCAAGAAATGTCCTATCATCTGTACCAATCGTGTGCAACAGCACGTGACATTTTGTCTTTTGAAGCCTTGTTTGCGTTGCTCTGCAACAAGACGAGGGACACGAATGTGTTTGTTTTAAACAGGTTTAGAGATTTATGACTTAATCAGAAAAACAAACTGCAAGAGCACATATTCTTGCTGTTGCTCTACCTGATCGTGTAACTGCTACTCAACAATGGAAAGAAATTAATTCAATTAAAATCTTATTTCCTGCAGATATATTTTTGAACAACCTCAGTTTGGAGAAATGGAGTTTAATTCTGACCCGATTGTCCTGCTAACAGCTAGTGCAAGTAGGACCAAGATCAAATGGGACCAGCGTTGTTTCAAAACAACTCCAGCCTCAAAAATGTGCAGAGCTGTCCGTGCAAACTTTAATTAAAACATCTTTTGCATTTTGCATTTAAAGAGGAATTGATGTCATAAGACTGGGATGTAGTCTATAGAGAAGATGATGTTGACATGGCATATAGTAAATTTATTGACATATTTAAGACACTTCACAATAAGAATTGTCCAGTCAAGGTCATTAATTGAAGTCATAAGTATAAAAATTTCCCATGGCTAACTAAAGGTTTACAAAATGCTTGTAAAAAGAAAAATAGTCTTTATAGGAATTTTATTAAACTACAAACTAAGGAAGTTGAAACCAGATATAAAGTTTACTACAATAAATTAACTGAAATAATAAAAACTAGTAAAAAGATATATTACAGAAAAATCCTAAATGAAAATAAGAATGACGTAAAAGGTGTCTGGGATATACATGTACTAAACAAATTAAGGAGTGGTGGGACAAAGAAAATACTTTACCCTGAGTACTTTACTGATAATCCAAGTGATAGTTATGATAAAATAAAAGTAGTTAATAGAATGAAGGAATATTTTGTGAATGTAGGCCCAGAGCTAGCAGCAAATATACCAAACCAAAAAAGACAGACAATAAGTGAACCATTGATAAAAACAAACTACCCTGTCAATATTTACAAATACTTTGTCTTATGTCCAAATAAATGCTTCAATCAATCAATCAATCATCAATAAATCAATCATCAATCAATCAATCAATCAATCAATCAATCAATCAATCTTTACAGACATGGACTAACAGTTTATGTGCACTGATATCAGGGTTCGGTGCAGGAAAGATTCTCAGTTTTAGAAGAGGGTGCATGCTTTCATTCGTTGCTGAAAACTAATGGGTCCTACGGCGGGAGGAGAAGATATTATCTAAAGCGCTCCACACCACAGTAAATCAGGAATGTCTGGTTCAAATTAAATCTGAAGATCTGCCAGTAGGGAGGTTTTGTGGTCCTGGTTGATCTGTGACTCTGGTGGAGCCAGCAAGAGGTTGATGTATGGAAAGTATTAATCAATATTTGTACGAAAAGCCAAAAGAGTCGTAATTTGCAAATTTAGAAACACCCTCTGCAGACTAATAAATGTCGTTAAATACACCAGGCATTTATAAATGCTTAAAAGAGAACAAAACCCAGCAACATTTAGCTTTTTTTCTGTAGTACTGAGCCAGTACTGAAACGTAAGCCGAAAGTTTTTAAATGTTTTTATTTCCTCTTGGGCTAGCTGTTTGCTCAACATATCAATTAGAGCTAAACTAAATCCCAGCCGACATTTACCACTTAAGGTTGAAAATGGGCTGAAAAATGGGCGCCATATAAGATTGTTGACAGGTTACATAATGGCCCCATCTCAAATGCCTATATAGGTGTGATTTGGGGAAAATCTGGGCACTACATGGGCCTAAACTGGGCACAGTACACAAAGCCCATCTGGGCCCCATCATTCAAATATAATGTGGATTCCATGTGGGTACCTCAGGGATTTAAAAGTGGGCTGTAATTGGGATGATCCATGGGTTACACAATGGCCTCATCATATAAACCTATAGAGGTGATTTGGGGGAAATCTGGGCTAGAATTGGCCCCCAGCTGGGCAAAATTCACAAAGCCCATCTGGTTCCCACCATCCAAATATTATCCAAACTGATGCTGTTTAAGATAACAGTTAAGATGTTTATTGTTCACGACTTTTCCATAGAATTCCATCTAAGAGACCCAACATGACCTAACTTCTAACCTGAAATGATGCTAATGACCCAAAGAAGACACGCGAACAGCACCGCTTCATCAGTCGGCAGGATGTGAACAATAAAAATGTGCTATGAGCAACATCTGCATTATTACAGATTATATTTATGACCTCTAAATCAAGCTCCTATGACATCCATTCTTTTACCCAACACATGCCACACATCTGAGTTTCCTACCTTCTACTGGTCTTTAGCTAAATTTATGAGGACTTGCACAGCTGATCATCCCCCTAACAATTACAAGAGATGGCATTGTGGAAATAAATCATAAAAAGTAAGAACACTTATAGCTGAAGGGCAGAAGCTCCTGATGGAAAAGACTTCAGTCTTTATTTTTCCTGAAAAGCAGAATTACAGATCTGGTCTGTAATTCATATAATTGAAGCCTTCTTTCCACAGCTTTTCTACAAGTGGCAACTTCCATTAAAATAATCTCATAAATGAGGACTGGAGGGTTAAAGCAAGGCTTTATTTAAGGTGGGTGGAGCGATCCACATTGTGAGATTTAACAGCTACTTAGGAGAAACTGTAAGCAGTGTGTGTTAAAGTATCAGATGGGTTTTTGTAGGCATCATCTCCTCACAAACCATCTATTATTAGAGGTATTTATTTTAATCAGGGACATTTTGATTTGGTCCAACATTCACATTAAAAGAGATGATTAGTTTGCCACCTCATCAGAAATAGTCTCGTCTCTGCAGAGCCCATCTGGATCATTTTTACACCACTGAGATCACTCATTAACAGGAAGTGCTTCTACATTTCTTCTGTTTCAAAAGAGAACCATTCACACATTCTGGTCGAATATTACAACACTTCACATGATTTTCGTTGCAGACATAAAATGGTTCAGTGTTAATGTTCCATTCAGGCATGTAATGTCCAGCAGTGGTCAGTTTTTAGGTACAGTTTGACCATTCAACATCTGGTCAAAATGGAGACACGTGTTCCCTTTAAATCGGCCTGCCTTCATTCCAGCAGCTGGAGCTCAGAGCCTCTCTGCAGCTCTGAACACATGATAACGTATTGTCAGCAATGATGTTCTCTCCCCAAGGCTCAAGCTTCCCTTATCGTCCTACAGGATTCTTCATGCCTCCAAATAAGGAACACTCGCAGCTCGGATTAGTTGCTAAATCAAAGAATGATTTCTTAAATTAAATATGAACTTCTAAAACTTATAAGCCAGATAATCATTAAATAAACATTTGTTTATTGCTACTTATAATAATTATAATTTAATGAAATTCTTTCATTAATCTGTGCTTCAGTGATTGACGTTTGAAATGAATGTTATGTTATGATTACATTGATTGATATATGTTTCAGCATGTTGACATGACAAGGTCATCACCATTTGCACTCACACAAGGACAAAGTAAAGTTAAGTCAAACGCGTGACACATAGATAGCCCTTTACCCCAGATCAGAGCATCGGTTTCAAATAAGGCATTTTTCTGAGGTTGCCTTGGTAATATTCCTCAACATGTCAACCTTTGGTTGGCTACACAAATCATAACATGAGAACATTAAAACTGGATCACTCTGGTGATTCAGCAGTTCAGCTCAGTTCTTGAGAAAGCTTCAGACCGGCCATCTGAAGCAAAACCTCTCTAACCCATCAAAGCTTTTGACATATCGTCAAAATCTTTTTGCACCTGCGAAGCTGATACAGCAAACAGATTCTGCAGAACAAGCTGATATTGTTCTGACTCCTTAAAGAGTCTCAGACGTACGGTTCCATCCAGCTGTCGTGACCCTACAGGCTTGAATCTATTTACATCCAGCAAAGCAAATTCATGCAAAATACTGGGACTTGTCCTGCAGGTGAACTTTCTCTGCAGGAGTTATCTTGCATTTAAACAGCAAAAGCATCTCCATGTCTTTTATGATTGAACACAACATTTCTGACAACTTCACTGTCTTCATTGAACAGAAAGAAATCCAACAAGTGGATGAGTTCAAGTATCTGGGTGTTGTTTTGGATTCTCATCGTAAGTGTGAGTGCCACATCTAAAAAGTGTCCAGATCCATTAGGACCAATCTCAACTACTTCCGTCTGATAATGCCATATTTACCTGTAAAAGCTGAACAGCTGTCCCTGCATGCTATTATTTTGTCTCACCTCTCTTACTGTGCAACTGTTTGGAGCCAAGCGACCCAGTCTGCTTTTAAACCTTTTCCGGTGTCTGCATGAACAAGCCCTAGAGGTTCCGGAGCTGAACCGATAACGTGAGACCACTGCAGAATACGATAACTTTGTAAACTTCTCTGTTATAAAACTGACATTCAAATGTCTAAATGGCCTTGTCCCAGAGCTGGTGAGCAGACTGATCTTAAAAGCCAGCAGCACAGGAGCTACAACCAGAGGAGTGGCCAGTGGAGACTCCAAACCACCGAAATACAAAACATAATTTGGTCAATCCTCATTCTCATTTAGACGACCTCAGACTTGGAACAATCTACCATCAGCAATAAAGCTGTTAACACATTTTACAACTTTTAACTGCAGGTGTAAACTATCTGAAACAAAAACAAACTTGTGAACTCTGATGTTTCTTATCAGCTAAACTAATTTATTTAAACTAATTTTGTGTGTGTGTGCATGTGTGCGTGTGTGTGTGTGGTGATAAATATTATAAATGCTGTTATTTGATTATCTAAAAAGGTCAAACCAAGGACTAGTTTGCAAATCAACCTCTGGCTAGAAAACCTCTGTACAAAACAACAGTTGCATTGCCCAAGCATGTAACGTTGTCTTTTGTGCCGTCCTTGTACAATAAACCCAAACTAAACCAAACTAAACTGGATTTTCTGATGTTTAATTAAAATGTAAAACACAACATGATCTTTACATACATTAATTTTTGGTTTTGAAGATGATTTAGGGGCATAAAATGCCCCTGGTGTCTCTCCTCCCACCTTTTTACTGGTCCATGCATCTTTTGAGATCAGAAAAAAATAAAACAAATATCAGTGCAGAAACAAAAGTTGAAGGAAAAAGGAGTTTTTGCATTTATTGTGCATTTTAAGTAAAAATAAACATCAATTTTTACTTCAAGTGACAGCATGTCTTTTCCCTGGCAACCAGAGGCAGTAAATCCCTAAATCATTGCAAGCAAGCATTATTTTTGTGTTCAAACAAGACCTTACCAATGGATGGTCATTAGGGTAAAAAATCCCTGGGAATGCAATCTCCAGCAAAATGACAAGAATGTCAGATTCCCATTCATCACTGGCAACGAGTGAAGAGGTAAATGTGTAAAGAAACAATGTTTATTAATGACGGAAGTTTTGTTATCTCTTGTTACAAATCAGTAAATGCATTTTGTCCTCACAGATTCTGTAGAAGGAAACATGGCATCCAGCATGGCGTTGCCCAGAGACATACGGTGTTTCTCATTGTCAAGGCACCTTGCCTTGCAAGGCGATGTCTTGCGAGGCCAGGCGCCTTGCTTACAAGGACACTGTCCTTCCTTGGTCAAAGAAAACGGTTAAATGGAACAGACTTGCATCACGTGACCGCGGCTTCCACGGCGGTCACGTAACGTCACATGACACGGGAGATAACGTTATGTTTTATATGTATTTGTTTCAACATAAATATATAATGAGACTTTTTAAATTGTGTATATGTTTATTAAATTAAAAATATAAGCGGGTGTAGTGTAATGGTTTATGGCTCTTTTATTAAAGAGGAACCATTCTACATATTAATTTGAGATATTAATTTTAATAAATTAATAACCACATTTTATAGAGATAAGAAGACTCAAAGGTTGTTTTCATCGATAAACTGACGATCATATCCGTGTGTCTGTGTTTCAGTTCAATGAAAAGACTAGTTTGAAATTTAAGAGTTTTAATTCTTCAATTTAAACTAATGATTTGAAATGACAATCATAGGAAAAATAATCAACATTGGCAACCTTGTTGGACAATCTTTAACAGTTGATATTTTAAGCTTGCACAAATAGACCTTGTGTTGGATGTGCTAAGATTGAGGATGATATAATTATGGATGCGTGCCTGCAGGTGTCTGAGATTGCTTCAGGGAGAGAAAAGGTGAATCTGAGTGAAAGATGATGGTTTGATTTAAACTTAGTTCTTATTAGAAAAACTGCATCAGAACGCTATCTATCGTGTTCTGTCTCACTGACCTTAGGACCCTCTTTTGATCCGGACGTCACAGGATGATGTTTCATCCAGGTGACACCTTGGCTGGCAGAGAAGACGAAGGTGTGCTGACGGTCCAGTCAGAGTTGACCTCGGTACACGTTTCTGGAGCGTTCGGCAGATGCGCTTTCTCAAGTTTAAATTAACTCAGAAATCAAAGACTCTGGGACGAGTCTGCGTTAGCAGTTGTATTTCAGCTATTCTGTCTGGCTTGACAGAAATAGCGTGGGGGGGGGGAGCCGGTGGGGCTCCGTTCCCCGTTGGCGTTTGTTCAGCACGTCCGCTCACTCTCGTTGTCAAACCCGAACTGACTAACTTACCAAAACCCACTTCTCTTCCCAAAGCAAACTTGTGCGTCAGAGCACATGTGTTTTGGAGTTACTGTGAATGCAGACCTGTGTGAGCGGATGTGAAGGTCATCACTAAACATCTCCCAAAAACATTATTTAATTAAGTATTGATTCATTAGAGTTCATTATGATTACCCAAAGCATAATAATAATTCATTTGATTAAAATACATTTATAATGAGTAAAGTGATAAAATGATTATTTAGCATTAATAAACAAAGGAAGCGTAAGACTCTTTATTATGGCTAGCTAGTCAGTGGAGTCCTTCTTCTGGAGACCAGATGTTCGGTTGATGTGGAATCGTGCAGACTTGCTGGCGGTTCAGGTCTTTATCTGTGGGTGAAAGTTGCTGGTGACCCAGCTGTGACCCAGCCGGGCAAATACAACCTTTGGCACAGAAAAACTTATACTTCCTCACGTTACACGAGTTACTACCCGCTAGCCACCGAAGCTGCAACACTAAGCAACTAACCAACAATAGATAACTTCTTTGGATCTAAAAAAAAAAAAAAAAACATTTTAAATTAGTTGACTTACTTTTAAACTTGAAAATTGTCCCCGAAGTAGCTGCCGGCTTCTGATCTGCCGTTCTTTTGAAAATACCGCGGTGTATTGTGGGTAATTTTTGACCAAGGCTAAGCTACACGACACCTCCCATGTATCCTTGCTCAGCTAGCTAAACGGCTAACAGTAGAAAAAATGAGGAAATAGCCTGATAACTCAGGAGTTGCTCACAAAAAGGTTCATAAAATTGCCAACTCTTTCAAAATAAAATAAAACAATACTTGGCAGGTAATTTGAAGAAGACTCTTTTCAACAAAGCTCGGAAATAGAATCTACCTTTGATGATTATCAACCAGTCCCACAAATTTCTAGTTACAATGGTGCGACAATGCTTAGTTTTGTATTTTTAACACAAAGAGCTTGTAGCTTTACACGTCTCATGAGAATCTTTGTGAGAAGCTGTCGTTGTTCAACTCCCAATGTTCTTAAAATCTTTACACAGAATGATAAATAAAACAGATTTATCCAGATAAACGTGACTTTCTACATACAAGTCTAAAAGTGGTTTGTGAGAGAGGAAACAGAAAACATGGAGAAGATGTTACGTAACATTCTGACAAGCTTTCAAGGGCCATTACAAACCACTTACCGTATTTATACCATGAAATATTTAGACAGCACATTTCCCTGGAAGCACATTTTCTAACGCAACCAAACAGCTCATGAACATGTGGTTGCTGACCAACTTAAGAAAATGTGTTTTTTCTGCTTAAATCAGGGTCAAAGGAGATAATTGAAGTTAAATTTTTATACGATGAAGATGGATTCTAGATTTATAGCAACCACAATTTATTTCAGGTCATTGTAAAAGGACTGTAGTTGTAAAATATTCACTTGGTTTCAGTTCAGTTACTTCTTGGCCAAGTCCTCCACCTGTAAGAAAAGGAGGATGATTCGTTTCACTTAGTAAACTAACGGTATTCTCTTTACCCTCATCCTGTGATTCTGACGAGTGTGAGTCTGAAAGCTTCCTTCCTGTCTGGGAAATGACACACTAATGGCATCCTCTCCCTTCCCCTCTGCTCCTTTATCCCAGCTGTCTAATGAGAGCATGAGTGTGTGAGTGACTGCTAATGACGGATGCCTTCAGCTTCATCAGCTGCAGCCTGCAGACAAAATCAGACCTAAAGGGAAATGACCTTTTAAAAACATGCTGAAACATCTGTTGATTCCACAATTTTGCTTTGCATAAATACTTTGATCTTTATACATTTAGGCCAGGTTCAGTCTAAACACTGAGTCAGACATGCTAAAAGGAGAATGTTCATCTAGTTGGGTGGTCCACCAGCTGGAAATGGTTTCTCACTGTTTTTTAATAGTCTCTGCACAACTAGATGTGTTTACAATAAAAAAATTCAGTCAACTTAAATGAAAAAAAGTGATTTTCATGTCTGAGTGGATTAATGGTTTGATCCAGCTGCACCAGTTAAATTTACTCTCAACATCCTGTTGATCAAAACAGCTGCATTCTATTTTGTGAACGTCCAACTTGTTAGCAGCTTTACAGAACAACAAGCAGCTTCAGGAATGGAATGCATCCCTTTATTAAATAGAGAATGTGAAACAGGTCTGTTTCCCACTACAGCAGGACAGTTAACAGTCAACTTTACTCACATGTGTAAGACATTTGGTCTGTAGTAGAACGAATGTCTTAGTCATTCTCTGGGGACAAGAAGCTCCAGTGCACCTGTTTAAGGACATTGAAATCAGCTAGAGGAGATAGTGGAAGAACAGGGTAGGATTTGGAGTCTAATTTCCTGATATTTGGACATCTTGCCTCAGATTAGCTAACAGCAACACGAGTCCACCACTGACCCTATTTGCTTTGCAACATTGATGTTTAACCTCTGCTAATAATACGAGTCTGAGGGAGTTCTGCTGTGTGGTGGAGTTTCTAATGCTAACAGTTTGCCTCAGCTAGTCAAGGCGTTCTCTGCGCTCACCTGGACAACAAAACAACAACAGCCTTTCCCACCATGAGTCAAGAAGGGTGAGTAAATTATTATTTAGTGACAGTGTGATGAACCATCTTTTTTCTATAAGAAGCCAATGCAGGAAATAGGTGTAGGAGACTGTCTTCATGTTATCCCTGCATTAAAACTCAGATTACAATCATAAAAAAATAATAATAAATGTTTTTTCGGTGAAGTGGGCCTTTAAAAGATGGCAAGCTACAGAGATGTTTGATATTATTGGTCAGACACTTAAGACCCTTTTCTAATTAAGATGCTGTTTATATATTTTTGAAATTGTTTGCCTGATGAAACCATCACCAAAACATTCAGCAAACTTATAATACATTTGAACTATAGAAGCTGACCATTTAGTTCCCATAAAAAAACTAAAAGAACAGTATGTTTTACACATTGGAGTAAACACTATGATAGAGGTGGAGGGTTAAATGGTGCAATTATCAGATCTTCAGCTCTTGTGTGAATTATTTTCTGGTTGCCTTCCTGTAATCTATTTATGCAGTTAAGGGCTACACTTGAAGATAATCTGATGGAAAATGTTTGTTGTGTATAGAATTTTACCCAGTTGAGCCAAAACAAAGCTTTTAGGGTTTTAGGCCTTTGACTGATTTAAAAAACTTTTTGGAATGCATCTTGAATCTTCACTTTGAGCAATGAATGTTCAGCAAACGAACAAACGAACCAACAAACGATCAGACGAATGAACAAACGAGCCAACCAACCAACATTTTTTCTACCAACCAACCAACCAACCAACCAACCAATTAACCAACCAACATTTTTTTAACCAGCCAGCCAGCCAGCCAACCAACATTTTTTTCAAACAACCAATTAACCAACCAACATTGTTTAACCAGCCAGCCAGCCATCAAACCACTCTCTTTTTCAACAAACCAACAAAAGGTATGAATCTAACCTTTTAACTTCTAGCATAATAGCAGATTTTTGAAAAATGACATTACGTTGAAATGCTGACTAACATACTACCCTGATGAGCTTTAAAAAAGACGTTTATCTGGGCAGCAGTAGCTCAACAGGTTGAGCGGGTTGTCCAGTAATCGGAAGGTTGCAGGTTCGATCCTGGCTCTGGATAGAGAATTCTGCTGTTGTGTCCCTGGGCAAGACACTTAACCCACCTTGCCTGTTGGTGGTGGTCGGAGGGTCCGGTGGCGCCTGCGCTCGGCAGCCTCGCCTCTGTCAGTGCGCCCCAGGGCAGCTGTGGCTACATTGTAGCTCATCCCCACCAGTGTGTGAATGTGTGTGTGAATGGATGAATGATACACTGTAGTGTAAAGCGCTTTGGAGTCCTTATTCTGAGAGGCGCTATAAAAGTGTGGGTCATTTATCTCTTATAACTGTCTTCTTTTTTCACATTAAAACTTCATTTTCAGCTACTTGAGAGTTTTGAGAACAATCAAACGACAACCAAACCAACAATCAAAAAAGAAACAACTAAAGAAAAAACACACTTGTGGGGATTGTTGGAGACAAACTAAAATGAGGTTGAAAAGTTAACCAGTGATCTGAAATAATTCCTTTTTGTTTACTATTTAATCAAAAGTGTTGATAAAAGAAGAAAAAACATTCAATTAAATGTTTATTGATTGAAAAACTGACCAATTTAATGCTAGTGAGTATAAAAGATCATTTTCAGACATGAAAAACAGAAATAATGACTGTAAAATAAGCTAATCACTAATCATAAATTAAGGTGTATAGGCAAAGTAAAATAAAGCTCATGTTGCAACAATAATTAATTTTCCACTTCTGGAATATATTGTTGGTGTATTTTAGACTTGCATATACGTAGATGATAAATCAAAATGAACAAAAATGAATCAAACACAAGCATCACATTTGCCTCCAGCAGCCTGTATAATGTACTAGTTTGTGGTAGATTCAGCTGAAACTGCATGTACATTTTTTGCTCATCCAGTAAAATTAGCATCACCCCTATTCATTTTAAGTTTTTAAAAGCTTCACATTTCAAAAGAACTTGCATAAATAAGGAATTCCATCCAGAGTCTTTCACTTAGAGCATGGTTTGCAGTTTATTTTCTTATCACACTTCCTGAACAGGGAAATGGGGAATTATCACACACATGCAGTAAGTGTGAGTTAAGTCTGTAAGAAGATTTATTTGCATAAGCGCACAGGCGAAGTGACTTCCTGTGAAACCGCCTCGGATAAGAAAAAGCTTTACTAATGTTATAATAATACATAACAGCTGTACTGAGGAACGCTTTTCAAAGGTTATTTTTCCTGTAAAATCCCAGAGTATTAACAAAATGTTAGGTATTAGAGCAGTTCTTTCATCTTTCACTAATGGATGCTAACAAATGCACATATAGAACAGCCTCTGCAAAAAGTAACTCAGTTCTGTCTGAAAAAAAAAGTTCGCCATTTGAATTCTCATGCAATGCCTTTTGCAGTTTTCACTTTAGCTTTATAAGAAAGCATTTGGAGACGTTTTTGGAACAAAAAGTCAGTTTTCTTCATTCTAATTGAAGAACAACATGTGATTGTTTAAACTTTAGATGAAATCTGTAGAATTTACTAATTCTGTATGAATTGTGAATAAAGAATAACTCATTTTTTTATTTCTTTTGGTATAACTTTGTCGTTTTCTATTTTCTTTGCTTCTGACCAACACTTCTCATCCATGTAATGTCTCTGCATGAATTTCAATGAACGTGGCACCTTCGTTGGAGACTCATTGTGCTTCCGTTATCAGTGTGAAATTTCTCACAGGCGTCCAGCAATGCTAAAGGTCACTGCTGCTGACAGCCTGAGGCATGCCTACACAAGTGTATTCAAATCATTAGAGAGCATTGTGACTTGGTGAAAAAAATCCAAGCTCCCAGCTATGAAATTTCCTAATGATGATTTATTTTTTCAGATGTGTAATTTATACATATTGGTTGGATAAACATGATTTAATCATGGTGCATTTATTTGCATTTTAATCTACATAAACTTATATTACACTGTTAATTCACCCACAATAGCATCAGAAATCCCAAAAATAGCTGTAAATCTGCCAGTTTTTGAGATACTGAGAATGAGATGAAATAGGGTTGGTGGAGAGTGGATGGATGAATAAATCTAGAAGTACTTAGTGCTGGATGAGAGAAAGAGGTAACAGATCCTTCAAACTTGAAGCGGGGGCGCCTCCAGAAAATTTTGATGGGGTGGCCAGATGGGGCCAAATACATTATTGGGGTGGCACAGCAGATTGGTCCGTGTGGTAACTCTGGGAGAGTTGAGCCTGTGGCAATGTATTGCACTGCTCCTTTATTCATTTTTATTTAAAAAGAAAAACAACAGTACATATCCAAAACATTTAAAGCTTCCTTCCAGAGTATTTCTCTTATTCAATGGCACCATCAAGTGGCTGAAGGGCATATCACACAAAAACGCTGTTCCTCTGTTTTTTTAAGATGGCGACTTCACGTTTCTGTTTATAAATGTGCTTCTGTAGCCAACAAACAGAGCTAAAACACGTTGTTTTATGAGTATTATTCTCATGTCATGTTGTGTTTTCATATATTTATATTTTAGAGACTTTCTTGTCCGTGAAAAGTTCATCAACTCTGCATCAGCCGAGGTATTCCTTAAATGTGAAGCGTCTAAGCGGTAGTCTAACGCTATTGGTTAGTTCTGGTCGGCGCTCAGTTTCCTATTGCACTGAGCTCTGCGGTGCTGCTCAATGAGGAGCTGCTCAATGTGCCCACAACTTGTGCGGAGGGTGATGTGGGTTGTTCATGATGGACGTCAGCTTAGCTAACATCCTTCTCTCACACACCACGAGCTACTTGTGTATGCAAACTTGTTCTTTCAACCATTAAAGCCAAAGCTTGTGACAATAGGTGAGGATTCGGGTGAAGATCAACCAGCATGTTAAAAGCAATGGTACTGCAATGGTTTGTCTAGATTTCCAGGCTAACACGGAACGACTACGAGAATTCCAAATGAAACACTAGGAAATCTATATAAGTGAACATGGTGTTGACTCAACAACCCAGCACCAGAGAATGAACGGAGGCATCTTAACCAGCAAAATATCTTAGATCTCAATATATGTCATAGAAACAGAAAACTATCTTCTGGAGGCAACAAGGCACTGTCTCCAGCTCCAACCAAAGCAAATTCTGCAGTTGAACAGAGATGAGGAGAGGAAACATGGTTCCTCTGGTGGTGGTTCAAGCTAAAAATCATTCAGTCACAGGAGCTCTAACAAAATAGTTTGAGATTCGACCAAAATGGCCATGACTTTGTCAAATTTCAACATTAGAAGGTCTTAGTTTGGAACTCTGGGATCCATAAAAGAAGGTGATATGCCTTCAAGCAACACAATGCCTTAAATTTACTTTAAAAGTGAATTTAGAAATCTCTGCATCACTTGTCTGTGCACTTTCTAATTGTAACGATAAAAGGATAATTATAGGCACAAATTGTTCCGGGAAGAAACAAATACATAAATGCTTTTTTTGTTCTGCTTTTATTACAACGGCTACACACACACACACACACACACACACACACACACACACACACACACACACACACACACACACACACACACACACACACACACACACAAATAAATACCAAAGGCACCGTGAAGTCTACGTGACTGCAAAAAGGTAACACTATTTCTAAATATTTCGCCCAGTAGAGAACAGTGTGGACATGTGTTACTATCACACCACAGTGTTTCCTCTCATGCAACCCAAGTTCATAAGAAATCAGGTTACGAGAGAAATCTGATCAACGCAGGAAGCTGCAGAGCAGGAGCGCGTGTAACGGGATGAGATCAAGATAAAACAGAGAAAATGGGCGTGTTTCTGTCAGCTGAGAGGACAGTTTGGCACTCTTTTTCAACATTTCTGACAGTTTGACTTTAAAATTTGAACGTGTTCATAATGGAAACTTAACTTTTGTCTAATTAGTGCAAAAACACACAGATAATAAAATTAGATTGATATTTACATATCAGCTGTTTAATAAATATCGCAGTTAACTCCTTCTAAAAGCCCCCAAAGATTAAAACAGCCATTTATCTGTTCAGCCAATCAGCATTTAATGATCTCTTTCCTCTGTTGTTTTAGTTTTCTTTCTGAATTAAGGAAGTTTTGAAATTGGACATTTATGTAACTCTAGCTCCCCCTCATGGTAGCTTTGACAAGTGTAATAATATGATATTTCAAACCTAAAAAACAGCTGACATTTGTCTCTTTAATAAGCCTATAAGCCACATTTAGAGCACATAATAACTCATGCATGATAAAAATGACTCACATTGATATTAGGAACAATTATTTGTGTCATTAGGACGCAAACATGGGCTGATCTGAAATTAAGATTTCTAGAAGTCAGGGCAGAGGACATGTTTGCTGCAAAGCTTTATCGGCTTATCTATGACAGCTTTATTTTCTCACTAAGGTCTTCCTGCTCCTGCAGAGTCATTGAAAGAAAGGAAAAAGTGCAGCTGAGCTCTCTGGACCTCTAATCAAGTCAAGATAATCAGCGCGAGGACTGTGTGGAAATGAAATGACAACTTTTTATCAGCAGCGGTCACCTGTCTTGGGTTTCTGAGTTGAGTAATAACAAGATCAACACTTTCTATATCATTCATCAAACTTCATGATGAATAACGGTCACTGCTGCCATGACAACAACAAATACAATTAATTGCAGGTGCAAAAGTGTCATATCTTCTTGTGGACAGTAGCAGCAGTGGTGGAGCAGGGAGGGAACAACCACTTTGATCGCTCCGCCCCTGCTGCAGCGTCTGATGACATCATGAAATGAATGAATGATCACTGTGGGTTAATGTTGTTGTTGTGGGCTCTCTGGTCTCCCCGCCCACCTGTCTGGGCTATAACTGCCCTCAGCAGCCGGCAGTCAGACAGCAGCCTCCTCACCCTCACATGGATCTCATGTAAGATTTCCACTAAAGAAATGGAAGCCAATGTTGTTGTTATGGGGACAGAAAGTGTCGGAAAATCAGGTAAAAACAAATACTCCATACTAAATGTAGTATTTTTTTGTATAGAAATAAAAAAAGAAGATTTATTTCATTATACTCTCTCCAGCTTTGACTGTGCGCCTTTTAACTCGGAGATTCATCGGAGAGTATGGAGACATTGGTGAGTATATTATGTTTTTGATTGTTTTTTTAACCTAAATCTCAGTCCTGAGCTTTTCTCTTGTATTCCAGAATCCATCTACAGTCACAGTTTTACAATAGAAGGGAGGGAGCTGACCCTTAACCTTTGGGACTCACCCTACTTTCAGGTAATGATGAGATTTACACTTTTATTCTATTTACATACAGTTTTAAATGGCTGCAATCAGATAGGACAGAGTAAAAATAGGACTGGGTGATTTTAATTTTTCAATTTTTTTTTTGCTATTTTGAAACAGTGAATCCGACATTTTTCCCTACTTATGTTTTTACTTAACATGTAATGATTGGTGCTTACACATGTTTTTGCCTCCAGCTTTTGTTGCTGCATGTTAACAAATTTCCCTAATTTCCCAGCATCTGTCTGTGGAGACGTCACCCTTCCATAAGAAGGTCCGGTGGGCAGATGGCTTCATTCTGGTCTACAGCATCTGCGACAGGGCCAGCTTCAACGCCGTTAGCAAACTCATCCAGAGCATCAAGTCCACCAAAGACTTCCTCCGTGAAGATAAAGTGCCCATAGTGATCGTGGGTAACAAGCGGGACCTGCACCACAGACGGACTGTGCTCAGTGAAGAGGGCCGGCTGCTGGCTCTGAACATGGACTGCCTCTTTTACGAGGTCTCAGCAGCTGAGAACTACGACAGCGTGCTCACCATGTTTCACGGACTCATGGAGAGGATCAAGGAGGCCAAGCTGACCATTAAAAGGCCTCAGAGGTTCAAGGGCATAGTGAAAAGCATGTCTGCAGTGTTTACCAGGAGACGGACAGATTCCTTCTGAGAGGCTGCACGTTTTCCAGATGGATAAATGGTTTGTCGTTCTTGGAAATATTTTTAAAGACTCTGGATGAGAAAAGCCATTAAAACACAAACAGAAAAAATGCCACTAAAGTTCCCAACAACTCAAGAGACACAAATATAAAAAGAGTGAAATATTCTCAGTTCTTCTTAACATGCTTCTATGGCCTCTTAGGACTCTTTATAGAGGACACTGGCTTCTTGCACTACAATATTTTATGATGTTTGTTTTGTTTAGGAAGTATTGAGTTGAATTTTCTAAGTCTTTAAATAGTTATTTATGGAGAAAAGTTGTTAATTTAACCAAAAATGTTTTATTAGGACTAAAAAGACCATCGGTAATTTAAGCCAGATCAGATCATTTCTGAGTGACAAACACAAATAAAGAAAAGATAAGAGACCAGGGACGATCACGAGATGTAAAGATTTGATCACATTCTTTAGTCATTTAAACAATGAACTGACACTCAGTGTTTTAACCACTTCAGCTCTTTGATAACTTAATTAAAATTTTACTTAAAACAAAACAATCCTTTGCAACAACTCACATCACCTACTGCCTTTCACGCCAGGTTTCTAAACAAAAATGTTTTCATGTAGCAAAATGAACGGAGTTGAATCCTGAATGTAATGTTTTACATTAAACCCCTCAACTTGTTGGGACCTGGAGGAAAACTGTCTTTTTGGTGATTGATAATGTTGATTTGTTATGACAGTTATTTTGATTTAGATCAGTTGTAGATTTACATCCAATGAAGAATAAATTACAGTTTTATTCATTCTGGGTTCTGGTTGGATGTCTGGTAAAGTTAGCAGCTTCATGTCCTGCAGGACCAAGTTTATAAGTCAGGTGACATGGTTAATAAATAAAGGATTTGCTTTTAAAGATTGATATGTGCTGGTATATATATATATATATATATATATATATATATATATATATATATATATATATATATATATATATATATATATATATATATATATAACTAAATGTATTTGTACAATAAGTTGTTTTGGTAATTATTTGCATTAAAACATGTTTTTTTTTACATTATATCATAGAACTAACTTGAACTTATTATTGTATTTGATTATTTTTTCACCCTATTGTGGGTTGTGTTTGTTGTTCCTAAAATTATTTGTTTGATCTTGAAAAGCGCTGGCGGCCGATACGTTGATCTATTAAAGTTTTTATTTCCCATTAGGAGCTGAAGTGTACTTCACATTTTTAAAAGTTCTTCCTGACGCACATTAAAGTCTTTCAAGACAGTTTGAAACTCTAATTTGTGAAGACTTTGCATCCAGATCTGAAGCAGAATGGATTTCTTGTTGGTTGCATCATTCTAGAGAAGCAGAACTGTCTCACAACATAAATACGCACACACACACTCATGCAACGTGACAGCCTGAAAGAAGGATTTTTGATGGGTTCAATTAGTCAAGACTTAGAGATCCATCCATCTTTACTTTTAAAGCACATTTAAAACACAGCATGGAGGCTGACCTAAGTGTTGTACGTTCGTGGCAAGGAGGTCATAAAATCTACGGTAATTAAAACTTGGCCAATAAAAAATGAGAACAGAAAATAAAACATTCAATAAAATATAAAAACAATTCAATGGGTAAAAGTATGTAAAAAGAAGAAGGTAAGATGTCCGATATTATCGGTCCACCATTAACATCGATCAATATCGGCATTAAATGAAATCGGCAAATATCGATATTGGTTTTCAATCTTTTAATTACACAACTTTTATATACCATACACATATTATACATCAAAATCTTCAGCTACTTCTCCCCTCTTTCAAAATGTCAGATTACAGATCTGATGTTCAGCTTATGAGATATTCTAGTTTATGAAGATCTTTCTAAATGTTTTATCACCATAGCTACATACAGAAAAAACAGTACTAACTAATAAACACATCCTAGCCTCACACTTATGTAAATATGACATTTTTCCCATTATTAATTTAAATGGAAGTATTTGTCATTTTGCACAGAAAATGTTAAAATTTAAGCATGCATGAAATGATATACATGATGTTAGTAACCTAAAATGTAGTTTTTTTTAATGAGAGAAGGACACAGCGAATATCAGTATCGGAAATAAAGAGTCAGACAAAATCGAATATCGAATATCAGTGAGAAAGCCAATATCGAGCAACCCTAGCGGTCAGGACATATTCTAAAGTTCCTCCTGGACCTTCAGACATTGATTGTAAACAGGATTTGTCTTGTGGGTATCTGGTATCTCTGTAAATATTATACTGATCTGAGATACTACAGTACTTACTTGGGATCTCATCCCAGTATATAGACCACTGATCTGCAGATCAAAACCTACAATCAGGTCTGTTCAGGTCTGGACTGAGGAGGCCTCCTCAGCACATCAGGACTGTTTTGAGTCTACTCACTGGGACGTCTTTAAAGAGGGCTCAGATCTTACACATCAGCTGTTCTATCTTATGAGAAATTTTGCACTGACGCCATTCTACCCACAAAATTTATTAAAGTTTTTCCGAATCGGAAGCCATGGACGAACGATCCTGTGCACTCCCTACTCATAGCCCTAGATGCTGCATACAGGGCTGGTGACAGGCTGGCATACAGCAATGCCCGGAGAGACTTGAAAAAAGACAGATACCAGTTAACCTACAAGGGGAACCGGTCAACTGAGGATGCTGTCTCTATTGCACTACACACCACTCTGACACATCTGCAGCATCATAACACTTATGTTAGGATGCTATTCATTGACTTCAGCTCGGCTTTCAACACCATCATCTGAGACAAGCTGACAGTGAAACTCTATAACCTGGGACTCTGTGCTTCAATGTGCCTCTGGATCAGGGATTTTCTCACTAATAGGCCTCAGGTGGTGAAAATAGGAGACCAAACATCATCCACCATGATTCTAAACACAGGGACACCACAGGGCTGTGTGCTCAGTCCAGCTCTCTTCACATTATTTACCCACGACTGCACAGCCCTCCACCCCTCAAACATTGTTTTGAAGTTTTCAGATGACACCACCATAGTGGGTCTCATAACAAACAATAATGTAACGTGAGGAAGTGTGGGTTTTCTGTCACAAAGCTGGTGTTTGACCCGACCTCCAAGTCCAACACCTCCGGGTCTTTGGACATCTGAACACCTACTCTTTCAGCACGATTCAGGTGACGCTGTGCATCTTCTTGGTAATAGGGCTTTTAAGAACTTAAGAACTGTTCTTTGTTATGCTTCTCCTGTCTCACAGACACGGCATAAGTTTGAGAAACAAAAGGGGGGTGGGGAGCCTCCTCCTGCTTTGCGAGCATCATTTTCGCATTTCCAGTTCACTACTATTTCTGATCACAACAAAGTCGCCTCCGTAAAGCTGCAACCCAACTTTGAGCAGGTAAAATCAGGTTCTGATCTAACAATTAAACCATCAGCTTCACTCGAGTTCCGGACGGAACCCTCAGGTAAATTCAAAAACGTTTCCCTGTGGGTTCGTAACACAAGATACAAACAGTTTGATAACCAAATCGCTTATGAGCCTGCTCCCACAGATACGTCCAAACTCGTGTCTCTGTGGGTCCGCAATACCAGATTCAAAACGCTTACTGAACAACACTGTTCTGACCAACTCTATTCTGACCGGATTCTCATCCACTAACTGGTGGACCGTTACAAATTCTCTCGTTTGTGGGATGAATTTTTAACAAATGTGATATCCTTTGAATTTTTTTTCAGGTTGCCTGCCTCCAGCCAGGACACCTGCTACTAACTCACATTTTTAGGGATTATTAACCTGCTGAGTTACATTTTAGAATTGATTTACATCTCTATCTTTTTATTAGTGCTTTGTGTAGCATGATTATATTTGATTACAAATTTAATTTTATTGTGTTACTATTTCCCTTAAAGGGCCACAAGCCAATTTGCCCTTCATTTTCATGATTATTTCTTTTATATATATACCTTTAATTAGTGCAGCCTGCTGAGTTTCACATATCAGTTAGGATTTACTTTCTTTTATTTGTGTTTTCTCTGCATCACGTTTTTACATGACATGTAGAACAGGGTGCAGAACATTTCTTCTTTAGATAATTCACAAAAGGCATCCACATTTTCCCAGAGGCACCCATAGATAGGTTTTGATTGATTTCTTTGATTTGCATCAAATGCTATCTATCGTGTGGGCTGTCTCACTTTGTCTCCTTCTCCGAGCTCGTATGGACTACATCCCATCAGAGGGGTCGTCTTCACCATCCTTCAACTGGTTTCCTGTCGCATGGGGCTTCGGTCGTGGTTCGAGATGGGTCGAGGTCTGCGCTGGACTTCACTTGGATTACGCCTGAGGAATACATCACCTGCCCAGCTCCGTGTGACACACGAGCTGCTTATCCTTTGAATACCTTTGCATTATTGCTGATGAAATTAACTGCTATTGGCATAGCTCTGCTTTCAAGATTTCCTAAGTGGATTACTTTACAATGATTGCAACGGTTTTGGCCTTAATCATCTGATCAGGATATACTCCCTTCTACACGAGACCTGTGGAGACGCTTCATCGTTCCTGCCTTCATCTGGGATGTCTACCTTCACGAGTACATCACGTTATTGAGGTTGTGACGTCAGGTGGCCTCTGCTTGACCACCATGTCGTCACAAAAGGGGGGAATGTAACGTGAGGAAGTGTGGGTTTTCTGTCACAAAGCTGGTGTTTGACCCGACTGGGTCGCTCAGAACTTTAACACACAGATTGGAACCTTTGCAGACATGAAGTCTGCGAGAGTCTGGAAGAAGCCATAACATCAGCCACCTGCAGCGTCCAGAAGACGTGTTTCCATGAGTTGTACCCAGACCAAGTCAAAACATAAAGTTTAAACTTCCTTTTCTTGTTTTGAATGTTAAAAGTTTAATCATCAATTTGCTCATTATAAATGTGTTTTAATCAAATGAATGATTATTATGCTTTGGGTAATTATAAGAGATTTAATTAATCCATTCTTAATTAAATGTTAATGTTGAGAATGTTTGTTACTGACCTTCACACCCACACTCAAACACACCCACACACAGATTCTCACAGTAAACTCCAAAACACATTTGCTTACGCACACGTTTGCTTTGAGAAGAGAAAGGCTTTTGGTAAGTTTCAGTCTTATGATGGCAGTTCGTGCTTGACAACGAAAGAGAGAGGACCTGAAGAAACCGAAGGGGGGCAGAGCCGGTTGGCTCGTTTCTCCCCCCCTCACGCTGTTCCTGTCAGCCAGACAGAATAGCTGAATCGCAACTTCTAACGCAGACTCATACAGAGTCTTTGATTCCTGAGTGAATTAACTTAAGAAAGCGCATCGACAAAACGCTTTACCATCAACGTGTACCGAGGGCAACTCTGGACCGGTTCCGTTCGACACCTACGTCTCCCCTGTCAGCCGCTGGTGTCATCTGGATGAACCATCACCATCCTCCACGGCCCGGATCCGAAAGAGGGTCCACAAGAGTTCGGTGAGACAGAGCACGGTGTTTAGCGTTTGATGCAGTTCTCTGATAAGACCTAAGTTTATCCAAACCATCACTTCACACCTGTTTCTTCCTGAAGCAAAATCAGACTCACACACGCATTCATATCGCAACATTCTCAATCTTCATAAATTCACCACAAGGTCTATTTGATCATATCAACTGTTAAAGATTGTCCCACAAGTTGCCAATGTTGATTGTTATTCCCATGTTTGTCAATTTCAAAATCATTAGTCTAGTTTGAAGAATTAAAACTTTTAATTTCCAAACTTGTTTGTTCATTGAACTGAAACACAGACACACAGATATTATCGTCAGTTTATCCATGAAAACAACCTTTGAGTCTTCTTAACAATATAAAATTTGGTTATTGATTTATTAAAAATTAATATTCCGAATTAATACGTAGCATGGTTCCTCTTTCATAAAAGAGCCTAAAACCACAACGCTACAATAATGAGACCCTCTACAGAGAGGAGATACAGCACCTCACTCAGTGGTGTTCTTTGAACAACCTGGTGCTTAACACCAGTAAGACCAAGGAGGTCATAGTGGACTTCAGGAGGTCCAACAGGACAGAACACCCACCTCTACTCATTTGGGGGGAGCTAGTAGAGCGTGTAGACAACATCAAATTCCTGGGCATCCACATCACCTTAGATCTAACCTGTCATTGAATACTTCCTTTCTGGTAAAGAAGGCCCAACAAAGACTCTTCTTCCTTAGGAAACTGAAGGGAGCCGGTCTCTCCCCCCAACTGCTAAAGAACTTCTACAGAGCCATGACTGAGAGCATCCTATCACTCAGTATGACGGTGTGGTATGGGAGCTGTACCGTCCAGAACAAAAAAGACCTGGCCAGGGTGGTGAAAACTGCTCAGTGGATCGTGGGGAGCTGACTACCAGATCTGGACTCAGTATATACCATCCAACTACAAAGGAAGACTAACCGTATCGCTGCTGACTCCTTCCATCCAGGTCACAAACTGTTTATGCTGCTACCATCCAGGAAACGTTACAGGAACATCAAGGCCACAACCACCAGGCTGAGGAACAGTGTCTTCCCTAGAGCTGTTAAAGCCATCTGCCCACCCCCACCCCACCACCACCACCACCACCACCACCAATTAGAACTTCATGGAATTATTGACAAAAAGACACAATTTTTAGCCCAAAGACTACGAATAGAAAACTTTGAACATTGTAATAAATCAGGTAAATTTTTAGCTAGCCAATTAAAAATAAATAAAGAGAAAACTACCATATCTGCTGTTAAAGACTCAACCGGGAATGTAGTTTATGACCCTGAAAGCATAAACAACACTTTCAGAGACTTTTACCAAACTTTGTACTCACCACAAATAAACCCATCAGATAACGAAATCAATGAGTTCCTTGACAGGATAACACTTCCTAAATTATCAGACAGCCAAGTTACAGTCCTGGACTCGCTGCTAACATCAGCTGAGCTCCAGGAAGCCCTTAAATCCATGACTAATAGGAAAGCTCCAGGTCCAGATGGGTTTCCAGCAGAGTTCTACAAAGAATTCTGGATCATTCTGGCTCCAATATTTTTCAGAATGGTGAGGGAAATCGAAGAGAGCGACAGATTACAGCCAAACATGATTTCAGCCAATATTAGTCTCTTGTTAAAACCAGGCAACGACCCTACATTTCCTACCAGCTATCGCCCAATTTCTCTGATTAATGTTGATCTCAAAATAATTTGTAAAGACCTGGCAAAAAGATTAGAGAAGGTAACCCCTTTCATAATACACCCTGACCAAACTGGTTTCATTAAGGGTAGACAGTCATCCGCAAACTCACGTAGATTGCTTAATTTGATAGATTTCTCTTACAGTACAAACATAGAAACTAGTATATTATCTCTAGATGCAGAAAAGGCTTTTGATAGAGTTAACTGAAAGTTCTTATTTGCAACTTTACATTAATTTGGTTTTGGGAACTTCATAAACTGGCTGCAAACATTATACAGTTCACCAACTGCACGTGTCAGGACAAACGACCAAATATCAGCTAGCTTCTGTCTTCAGAGGGGGACCAGGCAGGGATGCCCACTCTCCCCCTCACTGTTTGCTATCTTTATTGAACCACTAGCAGCAGCAATTAGGCAAACAAGAGGTATTAAAGAGATAAAGTGTAAGAAAATAGAACATAAGATCAGTTTTTATGCAGATGATGTTTTACTCTTTCTCCAGAATTCTCAATCCTCTCTCTCCCATTCAATAGAACTGATAAAATCTTTTTCAAAAGTTTCAGATTACTCTATAAACTGGTTAAAATCCACTGTTCTGCCAATTAATTTCTCTTTTGTCAATTTACTCAATACACAATTGGAGTCAGGAAATATCACATACCTGGGAATTAGTGTCTCTCCCAAGTTAGCAGATCTAACCAAACTAAACTACATCCCATTTTTAAAGAAAGTGGAAGATGATCTTGCAAGATGGAAATCCTTACCAATATCACTCATGGGGAGAGTTGCTACAATTAAAATGATGGTCTTACCCAGAATAAATTACTTATTTTCAATGATCCCAAACAAACCACCAGCTGACTGGTTTAAATCTCTGGACTCCTCAATTACCAAATTCCTTTGGCAGGATAAACCTCCATGAATTAGCTTAAAAACGCTTCAGAAGACCAAAGACAGAGGAGGACTGGATTTACCCAACTTTTATTATTATTTCTTAGCCAACAGGCTGCAATATATACCAAGATGGTTGCAAGATAACCCACTAGATGAGTCCTGGTTAGACATAGAACAGACACTTTGCAACACGACAGAGCTTTCAGACTTACCATTTATTAGCTCAAGCATAAGAAAACATGAAGGCTTCAAAAGTATTAGTATCAGCACCTCTCTGACAGCATGGTGGAAGTATCTTAAAATGACAGAGTCTTCACTAATACCATGCAGACGCACACCTATCTGGAATAATCCTGATATTTTGCAAAATGACGAACCTTCTGGACTGGAAAAATAAAGGAATCCTATACCTGGAACACATATATGAAGGATTGGACTTCATCCCATTTAATAGAATAGTCTCCCAATTTGGAATAGATAAGAATAGCTTTTTAGAATACCACCAAATTAAATCTGTAGTCAAAGAAAAATTTAAGCTCAATAAAATAGAACTACAAACACCACCAAGGGTATTAGACTTCTATAATCTCAAACCCCCCAAACTACTGTCTAAGGTATATAAGACACTGTCCAAAATAGACAATAGAATAGCAATCCCTATTGAAAAATGGGAGGTGGATCTATCAGTTAGCTTTGACCAGAACTTCTGGTCCCAAACGTGTTTAAAAACTTTTTAAATGACCAGACACTCCAATTTACAATTAATTCAGTACAAAATTCTACACAGAGTACACTATACAGGTCATCGGATGTTCAAGATGGGTTTTGTGTTATCTGACACCTGTACACACTGCACAAACAACATTCCTGACAATTACATTCACGCACTATGGTCCTGTCCACCTGTCCAGGAATTTTGGGGTAGAGTATGTGAGGATTTGTCAAAATGTCTGAAATGTCATATCCCAACCGCCCCCTCTCTTTGTTTACTGGGAAACCTGGACGATGTCCCGACTGAAACATCTTTGGTTCACGTGGTTCTGACTGCCATATGCATCGCTAAGAAAACTATCCTTTTGAATTGGAAAAATAGAGATAGTCTCTGCATTAACCAGTATAGAAATCTTTTGTTAGATCATATTACACTTGATACAGCCTCTGCTTCCACTTCAAATCAATCTCTCTGTGCTCCTTTGATCAGTTCCATCACATAGCGATGACGGGGGACCACTGATATTGTCCTGCGGGATGATGTGGGTGAGGGGGTGGAGGGTCTGAGTTTGGACCAACCCAAACCCAACCCCACCCCTCCAGTGATCCTCCCCCCACCTCCGTGACCCTGCAGATACCTACACTCACAACCAACGACCCATGAGACTATTAGACTTTTAATGATGGGTTGGCTGTAATTTACAATAATCCTGTTTTTCATGCTGCTATTGTCCTGTTCACACTTGGATCTTCTATGTGCAATAATATCAATCAACATGTCGATCAGTACGATCAGAATGTCAGTCAGCGCAACATTTATCTTTTATATCTTTTAAACTATTCAGCTTTTTTACTCATTTTACTAGTGTGTGTATGGCTCCCTAAAGGGAAGGTTATGTATTGTTCTTTTTGTTTTACTCTTCATGTTTTTATCATTCTTTTTGTGGTCTTATTGCCCTTTAAGCTGAGAGCTACCAACCAAATTTTGTTATGTGTATGCATAATGACAATGAAAAATTCAATTCAATTAAACCTAGCATGTAAAAGTCCTCTAGTCTCCCATCTGACACTGAATCAAACACTTTTTCCTTAGGATCTTTTTTAATAAGGGTCTACAGCTACGAAGCTGAAAAGAATTTTAATTTGTTCTAATTCTTTTACAAACTTAGTCTGACCCCTAAGATTAGGCAAAAGAAGTGTCCGTTTGTCCCTTCATCTTCTGTCATTAGATGTCTGCATCAGTTCTCCACGTTTAAGGCAGTGAAACACGGGGGCAAATGGCAGGTAAGCTGGTGCCGCTTGTCCTCCACTCTCTCCCTGTCCATGAAGAATCTGACAGGAACAAGGCAGGGGTCAACAAAGCTAAACTTTGGCTGTCTGGCCCCTGGGGGTCACTGTCACAGTCTCTGACCTCCAAAAGGTTTTCACAAGAGAACTCACAACAAACAGCAGTCTGGCTAAGAAGGTTCACCTGCGAAAGCTGCTTTTAGCTTCAGTGGAGCTGAAATGATGTCTCTCCACAGGCTGCCACAAAGAAGAAGACATAATGGCGAGAAATAAGAAAGCTAATTTTATTATTTTCATTCACTGGAAATACATTGAGAATTTCATCATGTTGGTAATGGATGTAGCTTGTGGAGACAGTTCCCAGGTGTTTGTACAACACAAAAGATAAAATGTTGGGGAATCATTTTGGTCCTTTTTGAGTGGAACAAACCCCCAAGGTCACTTTTAAAGGTTTCCATGTAATACATTCTGTGGAGAGTGTAAATAAGCTCCATATTGTCATAAAAAAGATTTCTTCAAGGTATTTTGGTAATTGGCTCGATAGACATTAAATGTCAAAGCGTGCAGTATGTGACTCAATATATTCCCCATGATTTCAAACAGCAACTCCGAAGACCTTCATCCTTCCTCCTCTAACCTAACAACACGCGCTGAGCAGAACCTTCTGGATTTAGAAGGCCAAATAGAAAGTGGATTTATTTCTGTAGATGAAAGGTCACTATGTTAGTCAATGTAGATGGTGAGAAATTGACCCTTTTGGTACGTTACAAACCACGGATAAGAACAAAACAAGATGGAGATGATTTTAGTTACTATACTGCTCACATATGGAATCAGCTTCCTCATGATCTCAGATGTTCCCCAACCCTAGTGTTGTTTAAAACAAAACTAAAACCCTAACGTACTCATTAGCATTTTAAAAGCATTGTTTCTTGTGTTATCTCCACTGCAATCTGTGCTGTAACTTTTGTCTTCTCCTTTAGCTCTAAACTGTAATTCTATCTGTGCATATTTTAATTTGTGTTTTTATGTTGTTTTCATATCATTTCCTGATAATTGTAAAGCACACTGAATGGCCTCTGTGTTTGAAACGTGCTTCTATAAATAAAGCTACATTGCTACTGCTGCATGCTAGCAGTAGGTCAGAAATTTATTGTTATTGTTTTGTGCATACATATTTTGGTATAATTTTCTACTTAAAAAGGCACTTGAACAAAAAAGATTGTCCTGACATTTAATGCATTTTATTCTAGAGATTAGCCATTAAAACATGGTGATTCATGAAAATGTAAACATCTGATTAATCCACACTCTCCTCTGCACATTTTCCGTCTTTGAGTTGCATCTTCCCAATTTGTGCAACTGACTTTGTTTGTCTCAGTTAAACAAATTATATCTCTTATTTTAGAAGTTGGAGAAAATTTGTCACTGTTGATTCTTACATTTAGTATTTTGCGAAACAGTGGCAAAATCCCCCACCGTTGACTGAATACGTTGAGTCAATTGTCAGTACAATGTTTTTTACTGTGGGTTTCTACAAGGGTGGGGTACTACCAAACTTTACTATTTATTTATTTATTCTTTATTTAACCAGGAAGGTCCCGTTGAGATAAAAAAAAAATCGTTTTTTAAACTGGGTCCACAAAAATAAACAATCAATGATGAACAAGAGTCTGCTTCTAGACCTACATAAGGAGAAAAACAAACAAAAAAATAAATAAAAAAAGAAGAGGACACACAACAATACGTGTACAGCTAGAGCAAGCTATCACTGCGTCAACCTGATGAGGAAACATAAAATCAACATTGTTTTACTGAGCAATCACACAATAATAAATCACAGTGCATTTAGTGCCAACCACAGCCTTAAGACATGTTTTGAACGTGCCCAAGTCTATACTTATGAGAGCACCATGTGAGCACCTGTGTGTGTGTACACGCTAGGGGCTGCATGACTTCATTTTTTTTTTAAAGTCGACAGTCAAGTAATGAAAATTGAGTCGACTTTGACTAGTTGTTGACGACGTCATACACCTGAAGCGGCGCGGGGGGGGGGGGGGGGTCGTTTGGTTCGCTGGAGTTTTTGACTATTTTAATTGCGCCCACATTTTCTAAGTTAAACACATCTCTTTTAACAACAGTAGTTTCTGCATCTATACTGCTCCTCTTCAGCCCCCTCCCCCTGTGCAGCGGCCGCATACTCACTGATGCGCCTGCAGCCTCTCGGAGTTCCTGCTGCTCTAAACATTAAGATAATTATTTCATTTTCTGTTCCTCACTTCCGATTACCTTCAATGGTGTCTGTTTGTTGCAACCACCAGGTACAAAAACGAACTTGTTTTTATTTGACAATTTTTCTGTCCTGTCTGTTTATTATCTTCCTGCATCTCCTCTCAATCCCAAAGGAAAACTGCCACCTGGGTTCATATATATTCACCTTATGCGTTACCTTTGAACTGCAGTTCTGAAAGATCTACCGACCGCAAAAACAGTGGAGTGTGCGCTGCTCGTCGGCTGCATCAGTGAGGTGCGTCACCGGAGGACAAAACAGGTGACGTGCCCCGCTCCACAGCAGCAAAAAGCATCAGGCACAAATAAAAGACAGAAAACATAAAAGGAAATGAGCTGACATGAACGATCGCGTGTTAAATTTGTTTTTGAGGTGGTGACACCTGATTTGATAATGTTACTGTGGCCGTGCTCAGGACGCAGATGTCTAGAGCGCATCAACGATCAGAGCTTTGCATGCGCAAGCTGGTTAAGATTAGGGGGTGAGGGGAAGGTTAAATTGCAAGAGGGTAAAGGTCACATTTTGGTTAAATGTCCGTTTTACGGCGGGTGTCAGTACCGACGCTCTGGCACAGCGCGTCGCCTCCCGACGTGCAGGGGCTCTTCGCCTACTGTCTTTTCCGAGGACTGCATCGTGTCGGTTATTATCACGTGACAGCGACTAGTCTATGAAAGGCATAAAGTCACTACAGAGCAGTGAAGTTGACTAGTCGACTAGTTCATACAACCCCTAGTACAAGCGCTTGTATATGTAAGGTTTCTCTATAGGAGCATCCAATAGAGAGGGCGAGGGGCCAAAGATCTGCCCCCAAAGATGTGTAGGAGATGGAAGAAGCTCCAAGTCCCAGAGATCCATGAGCTGCCCCGGAGCGCAGGGACCCCAGGGAGACGGTAACCAGAAAAGCCCCATCCCCCCTCTCGAGAGGCACAGAGGATTGCCCCAGGGGGTCACAACCAGCAGCCGGCAGAGTCCCGGGAGATATCAGCAGCAAGTCCACAGGCCCGCCTGCAGCCTCCCACCCCCAAGCTGGCCGAGTCCGGAACCCAGCAACCCGGGACCCAGGGGTGACCAGCCCCGCCGGTGATCCAACAGAGTCCAGGGACTCAGATCCCACCAGGCAGCCACCGGGATCGGTCAGGCAGACTCCAAAAATCTTAAACCCCCTGACCCGGGAGCTGCGAACACTCAGGCAGACCAAGGCACCACACTCCACACCAAATGTGGCAGGGGGAGGTTAGGCGAAAATGTGTCTCAGCACAAGAAGTCAGAGGAGAGGGGAGGAGTCCAAGACCCCACCTGACATATACAGCCATACACAGACACAGTCACACACTCCCTCCCTCATGCTCACACATACAACCTAAGACTTACAAAAATGAACGCTAGACACCCATTCATGCTCCCCATACCCCATACACTCTGGTCCCGGTACTGCTGCACAAGGGTTACAACCATCACCGGTTCCCAGAGTTCACCTCTTTCTGCTGGGGTGATGATGAGCAGGCTCCCCTGCCCAATGCTGAGCAAAGCATCTCACCACCCCAGACCCCAACAAGACGGCCAGCTCCCCCTCCTTTAGCCTCCAGCCCCGGGAAGCCAACCTCATTTTTAAGGGAGTCCTGGTCAAGAGGCAGCAAAAGTTACAGTTACAGTTACTATAAAATCAAATGCAACTGACTTTAGTTTTAAAAACTGTTTTATGTAGCGGAGACAAAGAGATCAACGAAACTACCAATGTACCTCGTAGTAGAGTAACTATAATAACCAAATCAGTGCCATTTTGTTGGAGGTGCAAACACACGGGTTACACTAAAGAGTTATAGACTACAGCAATGCCAGTGGCCTTCCAGCTGATGCTGTAGGAAAATGGTAAAGGAAACAAACATTATGATATTTTGCAGTTCACCAGCTAGTAAAGGATATGTAGTTCATACATTTTTATTTTTATAGCAACTTTTAGATTCACACAATTAGCCTAAATTATGTTTTAGAACACATAAAACTCTTCAAACAACAAATATATAATAAAAATATTATGCATAGATTCATATTGTTTTACCACCACACTTCTCTCATCATGTCAAATTTATCAAATGCTACTGCTGATGTTTAATTTTAGGGCCTATCATAGATGAATGATTTTTGTTTGGACCTCTAATAAAATGGTATACTCAAAAGGCATTGTGGATAGGATATGATATCAGCATCAAAATCCTAATTGGCCCAATCCCAATACTCGCACTTTCACCCTTGCATCCTTCAATTGCTCATTCCCGGCCGGGGATGCAAGTGCTTTCCCTAAGTGCAGAAGGTGACCATGCCCCTTCAGCCTTTATCCACACTTCACCCAAGTCTACATTAATGTGGACTATGGGCAACGGTATTACCCACAGTCCATTGCTGCGTGGGAATTTTGAAAAGAAGGCGTTTTCTAAAAACGGATGATGCCCGCACTGCCCACTCACCACAGCCATGGAATACACCTCATGATCACCCAACACTATAATGGAGCAGGCGGAGGGAGACTAGGGAACTTAGCCACCTCTGTTGTTGCTTGGCTTCCTGGGGCTGGAGGCTAGGAGGGAGATCTGGCCGTCTGGTTGGGGTCTGGGGTGGTAGGTTGCTGTGCTTAGCGTTGGGCGGGGGAGCCTGCTCATCAGTACCCCAGCAGAAAGGGTCAAACTCTGGTTACCGGTGATGGTTGGACCCAATGTGCAGCAGTACCAGGACCAGAGTGAATAGGGTGTGTATGGGGAGCATGAGTGGGTGTCCGGCGTGCATTTTTGTAAGTCTTGGGTTGTATGTGCATGTGTGAGCATGAGGGAGGGAGTGTGTGACTGTGTTTGTTTATGACTGTATATGTCAGGTGGGGCCTTTGACTCCTCCCCTCTCCTGGAACTTCTCTTGATGATATAGATCTTCGTCCCCCCTCCCCCTGCCACACCTGGTGTGAGGGGTTGTGCCTTGGTCTGCCTGAGTGTTCGTGGCAACCGGGTCTGGGGGTTTAAGATTCAGGCATCTGCCTGATAGATCCTGGTGGCTGCCTGGTGGGGTCTGGGTCCCTGGGCTCTGCTGGGTCCCCGGCGGGGGTGGTCGCCCCTGGGTCCCGGGTCGCTGGGTCCCGGGCTCGGCCGGCTTGGGGGTGGGAGGCTGTGGGCGGGCCTGTGGGCTTGCCGCTGATGTCTCCCGGGACTCTGCCGGCTGCTGGTTGTGCCCCCCCGGGGCGATCCTCTGTGCCTCTCGAGGGGGATGGGGGCCTTTCTGGTTGCAGTCTCCTTGGGGTTCCTATGTTCTGGGGCAGCGCCTGGATCTCTGGGACTTGGAGCTCCCCCCGTCTCCTGCGCATCTTTGGGGGTCGGATCTGTGGTCCCTCACACTCTCTGTTGGACGCTCCTATAGAGAAACCTTAAATAAACAAGCGCGTGTACACACACAGGTGCTCACATGGTGCTCTCAAAAGTATGGGCTTGGGCACGTTAAACACAGGTCTTAAGACTATAGTGGGCACTTAATGCACTGTGATTTGTTATCATGATTCTTCAGTTAAGCAATGTTGATTATATATTTTTTCATCAAGTTGACACAGTGATAGCTAGATCTTGTTGTATTGTTCTTGTGTCCCTTTTTTTGTCCTTTTGCTTTTTTTGTTTTTTTCTGCAGGTCTAGAAGCAGACTCTTGTTCATTGTTTATTTTTGTGCCCCCCCCCCCCCCCCCTCTCTCTCCCCACCTTTTCTTTTCCTTTCTCTTTCACCTCTGTCTCCGTGTCTGGTCGGAATTACAAAGCATTCATCAACAATAACAATAAAGTTTTAAGTATCAGGCGTGACATTAAAAGCAGACGCTTTGATGCTCCACCTGAGAGTAAATCTGTAAGGCTTGTCACCAGCATTCAGACATCAATTCTGCTTGCTTCACAGCCAGACAGGACACGGTAAAAAAAAAAAAAAAAAAACCATCTCATTTAGTTTGGTGGGTTAAATGTTTTACATCTCACATGCTACGTAGGACAGCTCGTTCTCCAGAGCACTGATATCGGCAACATTAACGTAAAAGAATGGCCGAAACTCGGGCACAGCAACGCCGACTCCGGGGATGGAGATGTTGGCAAGGCAACAGCAGCAACACACTATGGAAGAAATCAGGAAAAAAATAAGCAAGCGTGAGGGGAAGCAGGAGTTGTCCAGTGCTAGTACAGATGCCCTTGCAGGCATGTTGGGTGAATGTGACGTTTTCACACCTCTGTAGCAGACCACACCCATGGGTGGAGGAGAGAAGATGAGGATGCGTCTGCGGAGGAGTGCCAATTTCCAGAGAACCATGATCTGTTCCCCAAAGAAGCGAATGAACTGGGACATGCAGCCTGCAGGATGAGTGATCTGCTCCAAAGACATTTCAATACAAACACATTCATCATTTTACTGAAGATGACTCATCTGAGTCTTGACTCCACAAAAAAGGACACCAAACATAATAAACTTAGAAAAGACTGGTTAAAAAAATGAGTATTTTCAAAAGAAAGAAATTCATTTGAGGATGATTAATGACATCTATTAATGCTTTGAATGTTTTAGACTAAGATTTAATGTGGACAGCAATGAATTTAAATTAGGCCAGATGATAATTTGTTAGAAATATTTTTAATACAACTTTTTTAAAGTATCACAAATAGTGACTGTCATGTGTCGCAATCGATGACGCAATGCTCACTGTCCCAATTTAGCACACTCGTGTACTACGCGCTGGAACCCTCACAGTGCACCTTCTTTAAGTGCTCTTCAGAGGGGGTGTAGGGCGCTCTGCGAGTATTGGGATTGAGCCATTGTTAGTTGAGTCTCAGTCGTGTTCACAATTAAAGTAACATTTTTATATGATGTAAGGGAATACTGTATAGAACATGTATTCCATGCTGAATGAGAAGCAATGGCTCATGGAAGTTTGAAACCATCCTTTTCCTGACTTCCTGTACCAGACAGGGCAACAGCAGCTCAGGAGGTAGAACAGGATTTCCAGTAATCGGAAGGATGCAGGTTCGATCCTGGCTCCCATCAGAGAATGCTGCTGTTGTGTCCTTGGGCAAGACACTTTACCTGCCCTGCCCGTGGTCACAGGGACCGTTGGCACCAGTGTTTGGCAGTCTTGCTTGTGTCGGTGTGCCCCAGGGCAGCTGTGGCTGCAGCTCATCCCCACCAGCATGTGCATGTGTGGGCTGTAGAGCCCTAAGAAGGCGCAATACAAATACAGGCAATTTACCTTAAGTTACCAACTTTATTTATAAAGCACAATTAAACAGCACGGCAGCTGACCAAAGGGATGTGAAAGTGGAGGCAAAAAGCCTAGAATGAGGCACAGTATAAATACAAAGAACACTATTAAAAAGCAGCTAAGAGACACCATCTCAATTTAAACTGACAAAACCATCAAAAACTGTTCTTATGCTCTGTTCTAATTTCCTGTGTGAAGATGTGGGTGGACCACCTGTAATTTAGATGCTCCTGAATCATCAAATTCTATTCTATTCTATTCTATTCTATTCTATTCTATTCTACTGTATATCTGTGCTGCTGAGCTACTGCAGAAACCAAATTTTAAAGCACTTAAACATGTGTGTTTTAGTTTTTGTCCATCATGGTCACAATTTGGACATAAGTCCAGAACTTCATGCCTCTGGCTGGCAGCACTCTTTCAAGAGACAGAACTGATCAATGCACAATGCAATTTTCTTTTACCTTATTAAATGCAGGCAGGGCTTATTTCATTACTGGGTAGCTAAGCAACTTATATGGGCTTAAGCAGGCCAGCAAGTTCAGAGAACAGGAAACAATTAAAGAAAAGGACAAACAGTTTGCTGTAAACCTCAAATTAATTCTGTATAATTTGCTTTGGTGAGGGTTTTTTAATCTTTTTGTAAATAAATTGTTGTCTGATTAGTCCTAAATGGGCCTGAATTATACAACAGGGAACCCTTTATTGTTATTATTTATTTTAATTTGCATGGAAGGCATACCTGAATTAATACAATTTTCAGAGACAATGTTTTGTAAAGTTAAAGTCCCAGTAGTCATCACACACTGGCAAAATTAATCTCTGCATTTGACCCATCCTCATGGAGAACAGTGAGCTGCAGCTGTGACCGTGCTGAGGAACTATTTAGTGGTTTAAACCCCCAGTCCAACCCCTTCAAACACGGAGGCATTGGGTCTCATTTTTAAAGGATTTGGTATGACCCAACCAGGATTTAATCACTGATCTTCCAGTTTCAGGAAAGACACTCTACCACTAGGCCACTGAGAAATTATACGAGATTTAGTGTTTTTTAAAGCTGAGAAAAGAAATTCTAACTCATTTTTTTCTTGAAAGAAGAAAATGTTTATAATCTACCTGCCTGTTGCAAATCAACTGTGTCAACAGGCAATTTTAAACCTCATCTAGGTTCTGCAGAGCAGTTTAAATGTTATTCAAAAACACAGTCATAATGTTTTCATAGATTATATATTTGCACTTTATCAACAACACTTTTGCAATCTCACGCAGTTTGACGGCAGGAGCTGAGAATCAATCCCTCGGTTCCAACGGGAAAATCACCTTGAAAAGAGACCCTGAGACACAAGAAGATCAACTGTAGTTTAAAAGTAAATCGCAAATGAGGTTCCACAGGGTTGTGTGCTATGGCCACTGCTTTTTATTTAATAGGTTAATATTTTAACAGCCTGGCAAATCAAAATGGTAATAGTCATTTCAAAAGTCGGGGAGACATTTATGGCTTGAGTGGTAGGCAGGGGTGGAGGGGTTCCAAATTTCACACAAAATTGTAAAAATTTCGGACATTACAAAATATAACATCCCTGCATCCAGCATATATATATATATATATATATATATATATACATATATATATATATATATATATATATATATATATATATATATATATATATATATATATATTATATATATATATATATATATTTATTTATATATTTATATATATATATATATATATATATATATATATATATATATATATATAAAATATATATATATATATATATATATATATATATATATATATATATATATATATATATATATATACACACACACACACATGCTGGTTATATCTTCATTTTTAACAACAGTATATTTTATATATCTTACCGTTCTCCACAAGGATGGGTCAAGAAACATGATTGGCCGGACCCTGTTGTTAAAAATACAAAGTGCGTTGAATGTCCCCAGTTGAGTTAAGCTCTCATTGAGACTTTTACCAATCTGTGTTTCTGGATGACCTCATCTTGGTTATTGACTTTTAATATCCTAACAGAGTATTTCCACACAGGAGGGTTGGAATGTGTGGATTGTAAAACATTCAAAGTGCTCCACGAGTCAATTTTTTGCTTTAATAATTAAATTCAAAATATGTGAAGTGTTGAAAATGCCCTTTTACCCTTCCTGAGATCTCCCACTAAGACTCATTGGACCTCCTGCAGCGCCGTGCCGCTCAGCAGCTTTCCATACAAGTTGTTTATGTGTAAACACGGTAACCATTACTTGCCTCCAGCAGTGAATGTGCTCAAGGCTCAAAGCTCACTAGCTCTTGAGCATTTTTATGTTATGATGTGAGGGTTGTGGTCAGTGCTGCCTGAGGAATCTTCCTACATTTAGAGTTTATTGTCAACAAATGAATTTTTCTGTGAAATTATCGGTGTTGCCAGTGAAGTAAATGTGTCTGATGATAACACAGTGGAGTAAATGCAGCGCTCATGAGTTTGAAAGGCATGACAACTTGCAGAGTCCTGCAGATTAAATATCTAATTTTTGTTTGATTCTTTAATAACCCCCAACTTCGTCGGCGAGTCCAGCCTAAAGGGCAAAGCTGATAAGGCTTTAATCTAATCTTACAGGGGAATCTGTTTAAAAGACATTTCCTCTAACGCGTGTGAGTCCGTAAAATCGATCGGTGAATCATTGCTCTGTGATGGTTCACAACAGAGATCAGTAATGAACACAACAGGCTTGAACAAAGAAATGCCTTCCTTTCTGGTCTAGGTAGTTTGTGTTATCTTACATTTCTTTATCATTTTGCCTCCTAGAAGTCAGAATGTCTTGAAAATTATTCTTGGTCAATATTTTCTTTTGGATGGTGGCTGCTTTTACATGTCAAGTTTTCTGATATGTTTTTATGTCTAATCAAATTAATGCTAACCCAGGGGTCTGCAGCCTTCACAGCTGAGTTATTTCTAACATCTCCTACTAAATGGAATGTGTATAAGGCCACATCAACTAGATCCTTGAAGTTAAGATCTTCTGTTCAAATGGGACATTTTAAAGGTGCATTATATAGAAATTAAGTAAAAACTACGTCATGTGGTAAAATTTGGTTACTGCAACCACTTTAAACAACTCTGGAGCTTTTTGTCGGCCATCGTCAAATTACAGTTATTGGCGCTGCAGTATTAGCTCGCAGGAGACACGGCAACCACACACTCACCGAAGGTAAACAGTAGTTTCGTCCCTCCTAACTTTATTTTTATAGGAGAAAAACTGACAATCCCCGCAGCCAGCTAGATATGAAACATGTTCAAGTATAACCTTCCTTCCAAAATGACTTTTGGGATTTTCTCACTGTAAAATTCTCACTATATTATTACATATTAAGTGTCAGACAAGTAAATATGAACAGAAGAATAAATTGTCTCTTAAAATTAGAGTTTTATTCATAAATCTTGTGCCCACATTTTAACTAGACGTTGTCATTAGTTCATAATTTTGTCTTTTGTCTTTGATAAAGAAACAATGTGTAGGTTTTACTGGTAATCTCTAGAAATATCCATCAAGATGCTGTTGAAAATGAATTAAATGATGCCCAGTTGTAGAAAAATAATGGCTTCGTAGCTTACGACCATAAACATCAGGTCAATACAATACCTGGGAAAATACCTGTGAGTGGCTCTAAGTCTCTGGGCAATGCCATATTAGGTGCCATGTTTCCTGTTACAGGATCCTGTGAGGACAAAATGGATTTAGTGATTTGTAACAAATAGGTGAAAACTTTCGCTCTTCATAAATGTTTTTAACACATTTGCCTCTTTGCTCGTTGCCAGTGATGAGAAGAAGTCTGATGTGCTTGTCATTTAGCTGGAAGTTGCATGCCCAAGAATTTTTGACCCTAATGGCCAGCCATTGGTAGTGTCGAACAAAAAAAATACTGCTTGCTGACAGTGATTTGGGTATGTACTGCCCCCTATTGCCAGAGAAAATACACATCACATGTCACTTTAAAGAACAGCTTGATGTTATAAAATGTGGTAATTTCCAACAAATGTTCAGAAATGATAAAACTATTTAGCTGAAATATGGACAAACTTTAATTTTTCTTTTGTAGATTTGGAGTAAAATTGTTCTGAATAAGAAAGCTGATAAAGTATCCTTTTCCAGTCAAGTTAAATGTAAATATTACTCAGATTCATGTCATTCTTGTGGTCAACGTTAGAATACAGACATGCTGAGGAGTCACAATTTGGATCTGTAGATGAAGGTTGCAAACCCCTGCTCTGACTTACTCACTTATGTCTCTCTCAGACACAAGAAAAGACTGCTAAACCACCAATTTTGTGTCCACACTTTAGAAGAAAGCCATTTTATTTGGATGAATGGCATTTAGTTACCAGCAGACTGCCACAGCAAAATAATAGTTTCTATTTCTTTGGCTGAATCCATGATAAATCCCAAAGAAATAAACTATCAGACACAAGAAATATTATTTACAACACCGACAAAGTTTAAACAGAAAACCTGCCAGATGACCAACTGAAGATTGATGCATTTCTCAGGTTCTTTTTTTAGTGTTTTTACGGTACTTGTTCTTCTTTCTACTTAGGCAAGACTATCATCGCTTTCCTAGAAAGATTTTGATCTAAACAGCTTTAAAATCAAACTCTGACTTATTGAAAAAACAAGATGAAGAAACGAGAGAGTATTAAAAGCGTTTGCACGGGAATAAAAAGGGAAGTGTTTTCCCCAAAACCTCAAATGACACCAACATAAGATTAGTTTTATAATTATTTATTAGAAAAACTCAAATAAAAATACCTCAAAATACTTTGTGGAAAATAGACATTTTTTAGATGATAATGGATGCTGCAGAAGAATATGATACCAGCAGGTTGCATCCAAGCATTCATGGTCATTCATGAATCACCTTTAAATCTATAGACTTTAAAATAAATTAAAACAAACAAGTGCATGGTGTTCATGCGGTGTGAATAATCATTACTGTGTCTCTTGCCTTAATCGGTCTGTAAAGACTTTGGCTGAGCTCATCCACCTTTACGTAACAGCTGCGTTACCTACAACATACTTAACACAGCATGAGCAGCCCGTGTCTTCTCAAAGTGCACATAAAAATCGACAGACATGGCTGAGTGCCGAGCTGACCTCACTGCAGGGGGAAGTCCTTTAGAGGAACGCTCATCCTCTCAATTATGCTGCAAAAAGGAAGGAGTTGCAAGGACTGTGAATAATGCTACTGATCACAAACGCAGCAGAAAATAAGTGAAACTGGTTTTCTTAAACAAATCAGGTTAAAAATAGAAGAGATTGGCTGTTCAGTGTGAACCTGAAAGAAGCGGCTTAGCTCAGACGTGAAGCTTACTGATTAACAAGTAACACATTGATGATTAAATCTGCCCAGAAAGGAATGAGTAACAAGATTAACTGTTTTCCCGGTGCAAAAAAATAAAAAAAACACAATGAAGAAATTAGATTTAAAGTCTTCTAGGGAAGCTTCCAGATCCAACAAACCCTTAGTCTCTGCTGCATCTTTAGAGGATGTAATGCTTTCTTCCTGGCCATCATGTCGTAAAGGTCATATTAAAAAAAAATGCTGCAAATGTAATTTTCTAAATGTCATGTGATTACAATTCAGAACTCATTGTGTGGAGTTAATGGGGTCAAATAACGTCAGTGGGGCACTATATTGGACTGATTCATGGTGTAGAAAAAGGTAAGAAATATTTACATCGCAATAAATATTCAAATATTGTGTGGGCGTGTGTTTCTGAATATCAACAAAAAAATTCAAAGCAACTATTTTTTTAACAACAAGAAACAATAATGTCATAACTTTGATGACTGCTGCATATACATTTTCCCCAATATTGGTATAAATGTACTCATACTTTGTGGATTGTACAGTCAGGAATATTTGTTTCATCATTAGTAAATAGTGTAATTTCAGTAGGAGCCACCAGGGGGGAGCAGTGTCTTAATAAACCAGTAAAATGTGCTCAAACTGTATGATTGAGGTATGTAATAGAGGCAATACTACTGAGTCTGTTTCCCCCTAAGAACATGTTTCATTCTCTTCTGTGTCATTGTCTAGGTTGTTGTTTTATTGATCTTTCTGTAATTCTTCCTGTTGCCAGGGCAACAACGCAAATATCCCCACAACGTACATACGCTGTGTTAATCACTGTTTGAACAGTGTAATGACAGCATGTTCTGAATATGCAGGAGCATTATTAACAGAGGCTGTGTTCGAGCAGCACACATATACATATTTTTTGGCTCGCGCTAAAGAAAAACACATTTAATCTTCGATTCCCATCCTAAGCGACAGATTGTCCAGAGAGAAAGTGCCACACGTCATGAAAAACACCATCCTGCTGACTCCTGCATTTGGAAGCTGACAGCAATTCACAAAAAAGGTCAATGGAGGGCAGTTTTAGAGGAAATGATTGGTTCTACATTTAAACATCGTGCAGCACTTACATTTCTCATTCCTTCGGTTGGATTTAACAACGAGAAAGGTTCCATACCAAGGCACGCTGTCTGACATTCACATGGCAGATCAGAGAGTAAAGGTGTGGGGTTCATATAGCGGGTGAGGCCAAGCCTCCCAGTGTCACTTATAGCCTGAGGGTAAGAGACATTTTGTCAAAGTCTAGAAATGAGGCTGTCTGACCTGCTGAGGAACCATCCTGGCAGCAGCTGCAGGACCAAGTTTAGTAGTGTCCTCCTGTTTCAGACTCGGAAGTCTAATTCACTCTGACCCATTTTTGTCTTACGATCGTTTCACTCAGACGAGTTTTTCTAAAGATCTTATCATTAATACTTCCTTATGCAGCTAACTAGCTTTTAACGCATAGTTAGAGCAAAATCTAGCAATTCGTCACTATTTCAGTGTTATCAGTGTCATGAGTTTATATTTTTTATTCCACCTGGATAAAAACAATGAAAAAACAAATAAGGATAAGGGTCAGAAGTGTCGAATTTGCAACATTGAATATTTTTAATCATTTAGTGAAAACATCTAGAAAAAAAGTAGAAAGATATTTAAAATAATAACTTGAGTTGTATAATAGCTGGCATGCATGCAGCAGGAATCGTGTTACAACCATTTCCTTCTACAAATCACAAAGCCAAAGTGTTTACATTAAATGAGTCGGCTTGAGATTTTCGGACAGCATGCTAAGCAATATGCTCACTTACTGCATGGAATTTATTTCATTTTGATATGTGATGCCACTTTATCTGTGGTTCCACAGCATAGAGAGTGAGCGTGTACAGAATGAAAAATCTGCCACGGTGCTGCAGAATCGTCGTCCCTGAGGACACATGTTAAGCAAGCTAATAGGAAAAACGCTCTAATCAGAGCTGACAACAGCGTAAATATTTAGAAAATATTGTTCACATGAATTTAGATTATTTAGTTTTTGTTTTTAGGCTTAACAACAATCTAATTTACTTTTTGTGCTGCTAATTGCAAGTTCGTCACAGTGACTGATTCTAATCAGAAATAATCATAAAAAAATTGTTTTTCAGTGAATCACACCTTGAAAGTGAGAAACTACGAGTTTCATGTTATAACATCAAAACTTGGCAAGACGGATGCTTTTCTGACTGAGGTACTGAAATGTCAGCAGCTTTTACCTCAACACTTTATTCACAGATTGAACTTTAGAAAACACCTATTTTCCATCTACAAGATGTAAATCATAAAGCGTGTGACCTTTTGCAAAGCAGCAAGTCTTTTTATTATCAAGGTAGGAAGTTAATGAAACCAAATTACTAAAATAAAACTGACTTTCTATATTTTCTTTCATTTTAATTGATAGAAACACTTACTCATGTATTGATTGTGAACTGGAAGGTAAATGCATTTATCATTCTTGTGAATCTGATTTTTTCTTTGCACCTACGACTTTCGTCGTTATGTGCTATGGTTTAAGTATGATTCACTTAACTGAACCTACATTTAACCGAGTCTTAAGAAGAAAAGAAAAGTATAGCAGCTCAGTCAAATAGCAGAATCTAAGTAGAGGTGGTATAGGTCACTACACAACCCCCTGCCTTCTCTCATTGCCTGTTATATTGTGATATTTGCACAGGAAGTGTGACAGACAAAGGCTGAGGGAAGGGTATGTGAAAGGAAAGAAATGGTTTATTGTAAGCTTTAAATACAATCTTGTGACTAAGAGGGGAACCAGTACTGAAGGTAAAAAGCAATGTGACTATTGGTGATGAGGGAAGGTACACCGTTGTCTTGGTTACTAGGATACGGAGTCCTGCTTCAGTCAGTTATGTCAAACTCTGACACTTTTACTTGGTTTAGGATTTCATACACGCTTCACTTGCACAACTATTAAACAGAACATTTTCTTTACCTACATTTAAACTTCTTTGGTACATCCTTGCTGTGTTTAGTTTGTAATTCCATTTTTGGTTCTATTTTAAAACACAGAAACGTTTTTTTTTTTACCTTGCTGACAGTTTCGTTTGCCGACTGCAAAACTTCCTCAGAGCTGACGGTGATGGTGGCGTCACTTCCTTCTCCATTTATCCGCGGGCAGCAGAGGACGCTGTCACCCTCTGTCGCCATCTACTGCCCACTCTCCCCTCACCAATGACGCAGTCCCATGCACGATCCAATGTGTAGACCCCATCGTCTCTGTTCATGGTCCCGTATCCACGTCTCCTTATCTCTATAGCTTCCTTTATCCATCTTTTGTATTTCTGTTCGGTGTTTATGATCCTTGTGTTGTCCCAGTCCGTTATAAGGTTTTCTCTTGTGCAGTGATCTGTTACGGGTGACTTTTTTATTGTACTTTCTGCTTCTTGTTTTGCTGCTCTTGTGTGTTTTCATCGGTGAGGGGAGAGCGGACAGCAGAAGTAAGCGACAACGTCCTCTGCTGCCCACGGATAAACAGAGAAGGCTGCATGGTGGCGCAGTTGTTGGCACTGTTGCCTCGCAGCACAAAGGTTGCAGGTTCAAAACTCGGCTGTGTCCTTTCTGCGTGGAGTTGCGTGTTCTCCCCATGTATGTGTGGGTTTCCTCCAGGTACTCCGGTTTCCCCCACAGATCACAACATGCCCTATAGGTTATAAATTGTAAGTTGCTTTGGTTAAAAGCATCTGCCAAATAAATAAACACAAACATAAACACAGAAGGAAGTGACGCCACCATCAACATCAGCTCTCAGGAAGTTTTGCAGTCGGCAAACGAAACTGTCAGCAAGGTAAAAAAAAACTTTTCTGTGTTTTAAAAAAGAACCAAAAATTGACTATATTTAAACTTGTTTTTCAGAACAGCTGAGTTAGGTTGCAACATCCCTCCAAAGCCACAAGGGGGCAATGAGGCCGCAACCTCATACACTGACAGATGGGATAGTCAGCAAAACAAGATCAAACAAAAGTAACAAAACCTTTAAAGTGATGATGTGTATTTTCTCTGGTGATGAAGGGGCAGTATATAGGTAAATCATTGCAAGCAAGCAGTATTTTTGTGTTCGAGTTAGACCTCATCAACTTGTCATGAGGTAGAGAAGGATGCAATAGGACCCAAACGCAGGTGAGCAGGAACAGAAGGAAGACTGGCAGGCAAAATAACTGTTTAACTCATTAACTGCCATTGACGAACGACGACTAAAATCGTCATTTACATTTTTTTACTGGGTGGGCGTCGGAACGAGCCCCCCGCACCGTAGGGCTGGGCGATATGACGATTTTAGACCGTTTTACGATCTACACATCTGACGGTTTGTCATTTTTGAGAGACCTTTTTATCACGATTCACAGCTCTGCTGTTGAATTTCTGCCTTTGAATGAAAATGGAACTTACCTCCGGCGAATGACACGCCTTTGTTTGACCCTTAACCAATCAGAGTGAGTCATAGTAATATAGTGCCCTGCTTGTTTTCACCTGTGTGTGAACAAACGGCTTCGCCGCGGCTGAGAGCGACAACGAGGTTTTCGTTCCGAAGAGGAACACAGGGTTTCCTTAGCGCGCGGCGCTAACAACTTAGCGACATGACATGTCTCGGAGAAAGCGTAAAAACACGTTGGACGCTTCTTCTGAAGCAGGAAAATAACACCTCTTCTTAAGCAGAGCACAACATCGCCTCGGCTCGTTCACCCTCTGCCGAGCCGGTGTCGGTACCAGACTGAGCTCGGTCACTGGGTCGTTGGAGCTGCCCCGTGACTGCTTGATGGAAAACCAGCGGGTTTCATCAGACTCGTAAAGTTTTTTTGTTTTTGCTGGGGACCCCCTGTATTTTACCGCTCCCTCCTGCAGTCTTCCCCTATTAACATTTAAAATGATTCTGTAAACTCCGTTTATCAATAGAAACAATCTCTGCCTCTGCCAGCTGCAGTAAATGTAGTTTCCAAATAATAAGAGGTGCATTCATCTGTGTATCTCCTTTGATCCGCATTAGTGATATTTTCAGCACCAGAACAGTGAAGCAAAGAAAGATTCCTGAGTTTGTTAGTACTTTTATTTATTAGGTGCATCTAACCTGTTCTATTTTTCTCTGAAATGAGATCAAATCAGTGCTTCTATGGGTTGTCTCCAATCGGCACTGGAAATTTTTTACTTTATTTAGAGACTTGTTGCAGAAAATATTCAGAATGCGCAGTTATTTGCTACCACAAGCGATCTCTGGTCCAGCCGCACATCAGAGCTGTATTTTAGCTTAACTATCCACTACATGAGCAACTGGGAGCTACATAGTATTTTGAACAAGTTAATGTTTGTACAATACGTTTGCAATTGACATGTTTGCACTTTAAATATGTTTACGATTTTAATCTATGTTAAGTTACTTGAAAAACGAGAAAAACTGATTTTTGTAATTGTTTCTCTCAGGGCTTTTATCATCTCTGGTGTGAGTTTAAAATATAAGTGTGTTAGCACTGTGTTGATTATCCCTAATATGAATAAATGTTTATTTATTCAATGTTTCTCTTCTTTAATACGCAATTGAAGTTATGCTATTCATGGATAAAAAATCGTGATAAAATCAAAATCGTGATAAAATATTGGAAAAATCGTGATATTCTATTTTTGCCATATCGCCCAGCCCTACCGCACCGTGAGAACAAACATCCCAGCTCTAAAGCCGACCTTCATCCACATACGTCACACGTCACGTGATCAGGAAGCAGAAACTCCATGTGTTAGGAGATCGTTTTGGGCCACTGCTGTAAAAAAAAGTCAGGAGCGAACCGGAAAAGCGTCTGCCGATCACAATTCGACAGCGGATTATGAAAGAACGGATAGCGCTCGAAACTCACAGATTCTTCCTGATGAACTGTAAAAGGTGAGTCTACGCTTTGTTTTGGTAGTTTTGGCGTTGACATGACCCTAGCACGCAACGTTCTGTGACTCTTCAAAAAACAGTGAAAACGCTGAAAAAAGCTGGTAGCGAAGGGCTTTTCTGATCAGGGAACGGCTGGCAGTGAATGAGTTAATACGAATAATGGCAGGTAGGATGATATAGAAGGAAGACAAGACAAGGATCTGACAAAGGCAAGCACAAACAGAGAGTACAGGCCAAAGTCTGGACAAACCTTCACATTCAGTGTGTTTTCTTTATTTTCATGGCCGTGACCACTAATGGGCCAACAAGTGATTAACACCTCTAGGAACTCCTTCAAGACTGTTGGAAAACCATTTCAGGTGACTACCTCTTGAAGCTCATCAAGAGTGTGTAAAGCAGTAATCAGAGCAAAGGATGGCTATTTTGAAGAAAATAGAACATAAAACATGTTTTCTGTTAATTCCCCTTATTTGGTTAAGTACATAACTCCACATGTGTTCATTCCTAGTTTCCATGCCTCCAGTGAGAATCTACCAATGTAAACGGTCCTGAAAATAAAGAAAACACATTGAATAAGAAGGTGTGTCTAAACTTTTGGCCTGTACTGTACATAAGGGTAAACCAGAACCAGGTGGGTGGGATAAGGGACAGAGTCCAACTTAATTAGGAGAGACAGGACAACACATCAGAGGGAGAAGGAGCAAATCCTGACAGCCAAAAGGGTGAAAAATCCCTGGGAGTGCAACCTCCAGCTAAACGACAAGCACACCATACTCCCTATCATCACTGGCAACGAATGAAGAGGTAAATGTGTAAAACAGCAATGTTAATGAATGGTTTAAGTTTTGTAACCATTTGTAACAAATCAGTAAATGCATTTTGTCCTCACAAGCTCCTACAGAAGAAAACACGGCATCAAATACGATGTGGCCAAGAGTTTTAGACCCACTCCTGTGTATTTTATACCAGATTTTTTTATGATTTGATTTGAAGCAGCCCATATTTTTCAACAACTAGGCATCAATTAATTTATTTTCAACAACATTTTGATGGACATTTAGAGATTAAAGGTAAAAACTACACATTGTCTCTTTAAAGAGACAATGTGTCATAAATAAAAGTGAACAAATAGTCATATCGACTCTGCTTTCCCAAAACATGAGAATTTATTTGACCATTATCCAGTTTTAGAACATTACGCCTCACCGTGTGAAGAGGTTACAATCATTACCGTGAGAGGGGCTTGGTTGGACCGTGAACCCTCCAGAAAATGTCCAAGGGTTAATGATTCTCTACCTAAGAGTGTGCAGCACATGGAGCACTTTCTATACAGTAACAGCATACTAAAAGCCCAAATCAAGCTTGTTATTGTGATGAGCTTAGTACGGGATTTTTTTTGGGGGGGGTGCAGACCATCTGATGGTAGGAGAAACATAGACCTAATGAAAGATTGAGCAGCTGTGACCTGCTAAGAAAGACAAAAATCCAACCGATGCGTAAACCAGTTTTTCATTGATGTATTTACCAATAGAAAGAAAACCTTGAACCAAACCAAACAAAAATTCCCTCCTACTTCTGATTTCAAAACCCTGCAGAGCAACATTGTTGTCCTTTGGAGTCATTTCTGACTGAATCTTAGATTGATGTAAAACCAAAATTTATTTTTTCTTTAGAGGATTAAAACCCTTAATTCCACTGTTTTTCCTCCACATGTGAAGGATTATATTCCCACTGATTCCCAGTCCTAACAGCAACAAAATAAGATTATTTTACTCTACGTGTCATCATGTTAGTTTGTCTTTGTTTACTTGAATGAGTGGAGGAAATGCATGCAGAGTGCTTCTGTTTCACTCTGAAAACGCGTGTTGCAGTTGCTTCTGGCCATGCTTTTCATGATAAACAGATTGCATGTTGAATCCACTGAGACAAATCATTCCAAACAAACACCAACGCCATGCAGAAGGATAGCTTTGTGCGGGGTTTATTTTTCCTTTAATGTGACCTTCAAAGAATAAACAACAGATTTTCTGCACAGACATGGAGTTTAAAGCCAGATACCATTAGCCGACAGATTTAAGATTTTCTTTTATTTGGAAAATGTAGAAATGAAGCTGCTTTAATTTCATAATATTTATTCAAAATGATCAAAAGCTTGAACAGTTCTTTTCTTTTCTTGATATATGTAAACTATTACTAATTATGCAGATACATTATTTATTTATTTTTATTTAACCTTTATTTACCCAGGAAAAAAAAGTCCCATTGAGATTTAAAACCTTTTTTTCAAGGGAGTCCTGCAAAATTAAAAAGATAGATTTAAAAACAAAGTCTTGAATTGGGTGGGTTTATTAATTCAGTCTAATCAAATAAATAAAAAATAATCCATGTTACGTTCCCGACAGGTGTTGTAAAAATGTGAAAGATGGGGGTTGACATAATAACTGGCGGAGGAGTTTAAAATGAGTTTATTTGTAACAAAAAGGTATTAAAACAAAGCAAAAATCCCTACTCTTCATGCACGTCGCGGACGGGCAGATTAAGCACATGTGCTGATGCACATACAGACCAGCAAAGGGAGGGGGTTAGCCACTGCCCTTCCTGGGGTGCTCCCGAGATGGTGAAGTAAATCACCAACACTAACCCGCTAGGTGCAACATCTGTGCCTGCCTGTGGGGGTCATCTCTGGGTCTACTTCTTTAATTCTTGGCTGGATCCTCCTGCGGGGGCAGGGCCTCCAGATGCACCCACCAGTGATCCACTACTTCATCTGCTGCTTAAAACCTTTTAAAACAAACAAAACACCATTAAAACCACCACCAGGGGATTTTGGCACTCCTTCACGGTCTGTTATTAAAAATCCCGGACGAGACCCCACTTGTTACGTTCCCAACAGGTGTTGTAAAAATGTGAAGGATGGGGTAACATTAGAACTGGCGGAGGAGTTTAAAATGGATTTATTTGTAACAAAAAGGTATTACACCACAAGCAAACCGATCTCTCTAAAAAGGTTAACATTACACAGCCAAATTATCGACTAGAAAACACCTGGTTAAAACTTATATTAAAAGTTTAACCGAGCAGAAGGTGTTTTAAAATCCCAAAGTTGATAAAAAGTCCCAAACAATTTACTGATTAAAACACCTGGTAAAAGCGTATTTTTAAAGCTTTACCACACGAAGGTCAGTAAAGGTCAGTAAAATTGCACCAAATACAGTTAACCTTTAAAAAACTTATCACCAAGAGTTAAAAACTACCACAGTTTAAAACTCCAACAAATCCAAATGAATGCAACCAAAAAGGGGTTAAAACCAAACAAAGCCCAGGAGGACAGCAGAACCCCTGCACTGCTGCCTCCCAGACTGGATGATCCTGGCTCCTGCTCTTCACTGGCCAGACTGGTAACCGTAACAATCCAAAATTCATATTTTTCATGCTAGGGACTCAATTTCAGTGAAATTCTTTTCATTGACTGATAATTTACAAAGATTCTCAATTTTCTCAATTTCGGTTTTCATGCATTTTTTATGCATTCATGCTGTTTAAGGTTTTTGATTATAATAGACATTTTCATTTTATATATATATATATATATATATATATATATATATATATATATATATATATATATATATATATATATATATATATATATATATATATATATATATATATATATATATAAGAATTCCTACCCTGAAGGTGGAATGTGATTTGCTCAGTGATTTTTCTTTCTGTAAACCTTTTCTACCTCTGACCAAGACTTGTCTGGGCAGTCAGATTGAGACAATTCCTTTGGGATTATTTGATATCCAATGTTAGAAAACCAGAGTGCTTTAATTCCACTCTGACTTTAACTGATGGACTTAATGCAGATCAGAAATGCTAATACTTACATTATCAGACATCATAATGCATTGTTAAAAATATTAAAAGGTGTCCTTGAACAAATGTAAATGTCAGCATGGCATTAACATTACTTACTCATTTATTTATAAATAAAGAAGGGTGTGAAAGGTTAGATCCTATAATCTTGTGACTCAGATCACAGGAATAAATGGTAATTGGCCTGTATTTGTATGGTGTCTTCTTAGGGTTCTACAACCCCCCAAGGCGCTTCACAACACAATCAGTCAATCACCCATTCACACACACAATCACACACTGATGGTGATGAGCTACAATGTAGCCATAGCTGCCTTGGGTACAGTAATGAGACTGCTGAACGCTGGTGCCACCGGTCCCTCCGACCACCACTAGCAATAGAGATGAATGTCTTAACGATACAACCAGAACCAATCTTGGGTGTTTTCTCTGAGCAACAGAGTTCTTTAAAAGCCTTATTGTAAACCAAGGTATAAAACTCTTTTAAATCAGTTTGTAAGACAAAATAATCAGTGTGAAGAGATCATGACCTTGTTATGTATTTATGCAAAACATGTTTTTTTAAAATATACCAGCAATATTTGTCTTTCAAACTTTTGAAAGTGCAAAACGTTTGAGTTTGAAAGCAATGTGACTGAGTTGCATTGAGGCTTTTTTATGCTAATCAGTTGAAGTCAGCGACAAGGTTTTCTGCAGGATACAAATGAAAACCAGGTGCTATTGATGGGTCTCACATGTTTTGCAAATTCAAGCTTTTCCATTTCAAATTGATCACCTCAACAGTTCAGCATCACATTGAAATGCCTCCAGTTATGAAATGTGCTATATGAATAAAAAGCCTTGCCTTGATAACATGATGCACAGATGTCACAAGGTTGTGGGTCACTGTTTCAAGATCTTATTGAAGAAGAGGTTTCTCTTCAAGAGATGAAGGGGAAAATGTAGAGGAGTAACTAGGAAAATCGCTTTGTGATTTGCTCCTCATCACATTTGACAGGCAGCACGCCATTTGTTGGAGCAAGACAATCCAGCACATTTAGGAGTTCCAGTTTATGATCGGAGCTGTCCCAGAGTTGTTCCAACCAGACTGGAGAACTCTTTACCAGAGGTGTGGGCTTGAGTCACATGACTTGGACTCGAGTCAGACTCGAGTCATTATTTTAATGACTTCTGGCTTGACTTGATAAAATCTATAATGACTTGCGACTTGAATCGACTAGCATCTGTTGACTTGATGATGACTTGAGCATATTTGATATTTTAGAACAAAAGTGGCACAACATAGACAAAAATCATAAATCATTCTTGGTTCTGGGTTTGATTTTGTACTGCTAAATGCAGCAGCACTTTGTTTATAATCCAGTATGGTACATCAGCCATCTCATCGCCCCAAACCCACATTCAGTGACGACTCCCATCCGACTGTTCTGGAACAGCAGTCAGAAGTTCCAAGGGGTAAGCATGAATGACTTGTTGATAAAAGGTCCCGATGTCTTAAATCGAGTCCGTGCTGTCCTTTTGCGGTTCAGAGAAGGAACTTATGCTGCACAAGACCAACCAAAATCCTAAGCCTTCTACAAAACAACAAAATAAAATGAAGACGACAAGGAATAATTGTGTGGTCCTTGAGTAAAACCCAGTCATATAAAACTGCAAAGACTCTGCCATCCCTTTCAAGCGGGGATTCTACACAAGAATCTGAGGCCCTGTCCACACGTAGCCGAGGATCTTGGGGCAGCAGTAGCTCAGGTGGTAGAGCGGGTTGCCTTATGATAGGAGGGTCATGGGATCGATTCCAGCTCCCGCCAGGGGTACCCTGCTGTTGCGTCCTTGGGCAAAACACTTCACCCAACTTGCCTGTGTTAGTGGTGGTCAGAGGGGCCGACGGCGCCAAATGGCAGCCTCGCCTCTGTCAGACCTCCCCAGGGCGGCTGTGGCTACAAGTAGCTTACCATCACTAGCAGTGTGTGAATGTGTGAATGTGAGTGTGTGGAAAGCGTCCTTGGGTGTCTAGAAAAGCGCTATATAAGTTCAATGCATTATTATTATTATTATTATTATTATTATTATTATTATTATCAAGTTCAGTTGCACTTTCTGCTTGTTTGAGCAAATGAAGCTTTAGGAAGCTTTATTTCTGGGATTTATTTATTATCATTGTCATTAAATTGAAGTTATTCAGATGACTTGATTATGACTTGAAAATTCAAAGTTAAGGACTTGGTCTTGACTTGGACTTCCACATCATTGTCTTTGGACTCAGCTTGGACTTGATTGTCTTTGACTTGGACATGACTCGAGACTTGATTGGAAAGACTTGTGACTTACTTGTGACTTGCAAAGCAGTGACTTGGTCACACCTCTGCTCTTTACACACCACACATGGCAGGAATGTTTAATAAAATTAATTTCTAGAGCAAATATGGTGATCATGCACATCCCTGAGATTGTCAGAAGGACAGAATCTGGTCAAAAATCGGTTCTCTTGGCGTGTGAAGCAGCCCTCATGGGACTCCACACCCACTACCACATACGAGAAGTGACAAAACGTAGAAACATCACCATTCTTCATTTGACCTCTGTTGCTTCCATGACTAGTCAATTAGTTTGGTTGGCAGTGTTGGGTGTTGATCTGTGTAGATAAACTGTCTCAATACTGTGGTCCTTCATAGAATTTGTGAAAAACAGCTTTGGCCAAAACAACTTCTGCTGAAAACAACGTGTCAAAGAGCATCAGATGAAGACGACTTTCAGGGGAAGAAATCAATAGTAAAACTGTTAATGACTAAGAAAAAAGCACCTAATTCAATCTCACTTCCATTTCGTGCAGTAGGGAAGATGGACCCTGAAAATAATCACATAGGTTAACCTTATCTTTCATTTTGGCAACACTCAAAGACAAAGACGTTATATTTGAGTCAATCTTGTCAAGGAGGATGAAAAGAAAAAGCTTACATTTCCAGAAGTAGTCACGTTTAATGCTTTTCATTTTCCTAATCATTTATCACAAAATCACACATGATTTAAAAACTAGACAATAAAGTGTGTTTTTTGCATGGGTGCCTATCTGAGGCGCTCCGCTTGTCACAAAGTAGTGTTTTCATCTCCTAAAGAAGTTCACGCAGGAAGGAACTAATTGTTGGAAAAGGGAATAGAATCTATTTAGTTCAGGGCACTTTGGTTTTAAAAATGATTTGGTCCAGTGTTTTGTCTTTGAGCACCACATGCAGTGCTGTGAGATGGGGAGTGAGGTTAAAAACACTCGAGACATTTTATTCTCGTCTCAATAACTCCAGCATGCTCTTGAGGATGCATTAGAGTGAAAAAACACACACAACACCCAGTCTGTCCTGAATCATGACATATATTTTTTTCTCCACACATTCAAAAAAACAAACATCAGCATTCAATAGCCCTTGCGTAGTTCTTAAATTTGCATTAAATTGGACCAACTGGTGCTGCTAATCGCTGGTTTTCTGAAAGCAAAAAGCATTTCTGACTGCAAGAGGCTATTTCTGTTGCCCTGCGATGGACTGGCTCTCTGTCCAGGGTGTATACTGCCTGATTGCCCATTGACCGCTGGAGATAGGCACCAGTCCCCCCGCGACCCTACATGGACAAGCAGGTTCAGACAATGGATGGATGGATTCAGGTTGGGGTAATTTGTTGGAGTCCTGCTGTTTCTAAGCTTGTCCCCGGTTTCATTTATAGTGAAAAAATATGCAATGTTCGTCTTTTAGAAATAAACTCAATAACACAATAAAATACAAAAGAACCCGTTCGACAGCTCAACAGTTAGTCTTTGATGTTCACATGTGCGTGAAACAATATAGCCTTGAGATATTGAAACATGGAGCCTGAAGTTGGATTGTTTTACATTTTACAAAACTTTATTTTCTTCTCAAAAGTGACAACCTGAAACTCATGAATTGAAATGTATGCCATGGAAAACAGTTCTGAGACAAATGGGAATCCAGTGAATGTCGAACAACTTACAGAATGGCAGATGAGTCACAGTACACACAACATTAACATTCTTCCTGTGTGATCATAAAGCTCTGGCAGTCTCTGGATGCATCTCAGCACAAGTCTCAAGGGCCTACTCAAGGTCCTATTTCACTTCCTTGTGCAAACAAACAGTCTTTTATAAACGTGACCCCGCTGACCCTTTGGAAACATCTGATTCAGGTGACAGGATCAGCTAATCTTCAGCAAAAGATTCATTCATTTTAGTCAGATTCACAGCATGTAGATAGTTAACACTAAAGCCTTTCAAGATGGTCTGAAGGATCAGGGTTCTGTATTATTTGAATCTTGTGATAAACTGTGATTGGTTGTTTTTAGTGTGTTACAGGGGTTAATGACTGGACATGTTTGAATGTATTCAACTGCCTACAAATAAAAGATCAGTTAGATAAACAATCTTTCAAACACACATAATATGGTCAAGTTGCTAAGGAACTATTAGCACATGAATTGATGAATTTGGATGTTGCCAAGCTCACAGTGCTCAACCACTCTCGTTACATTAAAAGGGAGTTGTGCCGTCCTGGTCGTGAAATCAGAAACAGGAGAAGTTTGCAACAAGAAAGTAAACCATTTATTTAGGAAACCACAATTTTCCCATTTTGTCCTAAAGTATCTTGGTATTTATTGTTTTTATTTTTTTGGATGAACTTGATTGAAAATCCAATATTGGGGAAATGTTTATGAAGTGGTAACAAATAGGTAAACAAGCATTTAATGTGTATTGACACTAAAATGATAATGTGCAAAAGGTGTGTGTGTGCTCGTGTGTGTGTATGTGTGTGTGTGTGTGTGTGTGTGTGTGTGTGTGTGTGTGTGTGTGTGTGTGTGTGTGTGCCAACAGCTCCTGTGGTGAAGCTGGAGATTCAGCTAAGAAAAAGCTGTGGTGTGACTGTCAGTAACATGAATTAACAGTTCTACTTGTTTTGTGGGTTTTAGTTGTTAACTTTTACTCCATTTATCTTCTTGTTCACAGCTAGAGTCCACAGTATTTTACTGGTACTTTTTTCATGTTTTTTGCCACAGCTAGACTTTTAGATTTTATCCAAAGGTTTTTGAACAATCTTTGTCCCCTTTTTGAATAATGGAACAAAGAAACAATTATTGTTACACTTGTTCATTTCTTCTTTGTGAACAGGAAAATCAAAACTCCAGTAATTGTGTTTCGCGAGGCAACTCATTTTCTGAAGCTACAAACAAACAAACATGGACAAAAGGGAGCTTGCAAGCAAGTGATCTGAGAATTCACAAGTCACTGTATAATACTAACAAAATGTTTGAGAATCAAAATGTAACCACAGTTGTCAAAATCTGCTGCTGGAATCTCTGAAATTACATACAGGCATTAAGCAGCTCCCTGCTAATGAAAAGGACTTGCAGGTACACTTAAAGATCCTCCACCAAAAATAGAGCATGCTCAATCCAGAAATCAGTTAAAACGTCACAGAAAAGCATGCTCGTCCAACCACGCCAACCCCAGGCCCTGCACTGGTACAACTCCCCTGGACCACCTCAGGATGCAGCTAGAAGGTGTTACGCCAAAAGCCTAGACACTATCCGCATTGACAGTTCCTGCTTCAGATACTTGATGTTGTGCATGATGTGCACATCTAGCTTACAAATCTACACAAACCTTAACAGTAGCAAAATGTTTTCTCTGTGTGTTAGTCTAGCAATGCACACTCCAACACAGCCTTAATCGGTCTACCATCGGCCAGAGGCGGATTGGCAATCTGTGAATTCCGAAGAATCCCAGAAGTGTGCTCTAGGAACAGTTGGTGTGCTCCGGCCTGTTCTCAGCACTCTCCCCCCACTTGGACATCCTCGACAGAGGGTCGAGCAGACTGCAGCAACGATCCGCCTCCTACCCACTAGTAGCAGTTAATGCAGAGCATTCTTTCAACAGTGTTGGCTTTTTTTTTCCCAAACAGCACCCCCACCCTTGCCCTGCTAATGCATTCGGCCAGACAAATGGCGATGTACCAGGGATGAATTAACATCCCACCCCTGTCACTGGCAAATTACAGAGCTCTATGTTTGTAGAAAGACATTGGGAGGGCTTAGTGCCACAGCTGCGATGGAGAAAAACTACAAAGATGTCATCGACTCAGAAGGGGGCTCATAAATGGCTTTGGCATCAACTTTGAACCTTTTAGATGTCTGCTTTTCTTTGAAGAAGAAGAAGATCTTTTCAATATCGCCTCTCAAGATAAAAATCACGAGACGCTTCACAAAAACATAAAATTTAAAGTATAAAAAGAATTTAGAAAATGATTAAAAATATATTTAAAATGAGTGATTAAAAATGTAAATAAAGGGAGAGAGTGAATAGGAAAGAGGGAAATAAGTAGATCTTGAGGAAGATGGAATAGGTAGGGAGAGCAGAACAAGGAGAGGGTGATGAAGGTCACACCAAAGCCTGAACAAGTGAGTTTTCAATGACCCCTGAAGTTGACTGGCAGTCAGTGAAGCTGGAGGAGAAGTGGGGTGATGTGGGTGTGCTTGGAGAACTTGGTCAGAAGCTGAGCACGGGCATTCTGAACCACCTGCAGACGGTTCAGGGAGGTTTTGCTCAGACACGTGAAAAGAGAGTTGCAGTAGTCTAAGGCCCTGTCCACACGTAGCCGGGGATCTGCCAAAACGTAGATATTTTTCTACATTTTGGCCTGTCATCCACACCAAAACGGAGTTTTTTCACACGAAAACGGATCTTTTTAAAAACTCCGGCCAAAGTGAAGATCTGCGTTTTCTCCGTTTTGGGTGTCTGCGTGTGGACAGACTAAACCGGAGTTTTAAGGTCCGCAACGTCACTTTCCGCGACAAAAAATGCTGACATCACGTGTGCGACCTGTGTTTACACTAGCCGACAGCGTGGATGCCCTCAGAGCTGCGCTCGCTTTATCAATTGTCCAAGTGATTTTGCTTGTTTGTTTTTGCAAGCGGAATTACTGCTCCTTGCGGAAGACCACAGACGAAGGACGAGGTTAAGAACGGCTATTGCCCGGCACCTGGCTTCTCCAAGTACTGCCGCCTACAGGTCTGGCATGTCCTTAACTACGTATTTATCCGGGTACGTGTGGACAGAGTTTTTTTTTTAACGAGGTGGTGTGGATGCAAGTTTTTGGAGGAGCGGATATTCGTTTTTAAAAAATCCCAGCTACGTGTGGACTAGGCCTAAGTGTGAGGAGATGAAGGTGCGGATAACCGCCTCAAGTTTAGAGCGGGACGGAATGGGACTCAGCTTTGCAATGTTCCTGAGATGGAAGAAAGAAGAGTGAACAAGAAAACGGAAATGAGAATCCAGGGTGAGAGCTGGGTCAAAGGTCAAACCAAGATTCCTGAGACATGAGCAGAAGTCAGCGCTGGACTGACCATAGGGCATAGCGGGCAACTGCCCGCTGGGCCGACCCTTTCATCTGTTATGGGCCGGTGTCTGTTTTTTTTTTTTTTTTTTTCCTGGCCTCTAGTTGTTGCGGACAACTTGTCCGCGCCGCCCCACGCGACGCCTCGTAAAAGTTGGTGGATTGGCCAATTGGTAATAATACACTCTGGGCTGGACCAATAGCCAGAGGTCTGATGCACCCGCCAGTTGTTTGTGAATCTCAGTAAACAGACAGACGAGCTTAACAAAATGGAGAACAAAATACGGAAAGGAGGAGCGGAGAAAATTCGACTAAAAAAGAAACTGGCCCTTCAGGCTGATGCTGGCACATGTGTTAAAATCCCACAGTTGTTTGGTAGTGAAGGTTCAAGTAAAATCAATTTAGGAAGTGATGGAGCCTCAGCCCAGCGACAGGTTGGAGAAGAAAAGAGGGAGGAGGAGGAGAAACCCGAGCCGGTGTTGTGCCATAAATTGACTCGCTGCCAAAAAATGATTAGCCACCGCGGGATCGCGCACGGTTAGGTAATTGCATTTCTAGACAAAATTCCCCAGGATTTCGCCCTAAAACTCAGCATATCTAGCAATATGGACATTCAGAAAGCAAAGATAACCTCTTCCGGTACTTAAACAGATGTTTATCGCGGATATTAGTGTGGCAGTGTTTGTGGCACCCTGCGCGGGAGCACGAGGACGTGCTTGTGGAAAGAGGGAGGAAGATGTAGCAGTGTGGTGAGCATCCACAATGTCCCGATTGATCATGCGCCCTGGCTAATGGTCCAAGGAGATTCCCCTTTGGCTGACTGGTTAGAGCGTATGACTCTCACCCGGGAGTCTGGGCATCGAATCCCGCCCGGGCACTCCTTTCTGCACCTTGCCACATTAGTTTTTCCAGTTCGGAAGTTGTTTTAAGTGTTGCTATTTGTCTTAAACGTTCACAATGAGGATATATTAATCCTTTTTGCAATATTTGCGATTGAAAGATGGTTTGTGCCACAAACTTTGTGGTAAGAACTGGCTTTCTTTATGTTACAGCCTTGATACTAAAAAAATAAATAAACAATGTAAAATGGCACCCTGTATTGAATGTAAACCTTCCTTTCTTTAGTCCACTTGACATGGAGCCACAGTTAACTAGTTTGGGGCACATTTTTACTTGAAAAAAAGTATTTAAAATGATCAAGCTTTGGCTTTAATGACACTGTGTAAGTTGCTATACATTACGTTGCTCTATTTAAAAGTAACAAGATAAAAGCACTTCAGCACATAAAATTAAGATTGTCACTTGCCAAATAGACTACACCCTCCCGTTTACCTATAAGAAATGCCTCAAAATATCTTTAAATTCTTTATTGATGATTTAATTGTAGACAACTAAAATGGCATTTTACTTGCCAAAAAGTGATTGAATCGCTAAGATTTTCATGGAGGCTAAAATTGACCAAATAAGGGTTTTATGTATCTGTTGATGTTACTGTACTCATACTGCCTACTGTATCATCATAAACACCCCAAAAATGGCAAAAAAAGAAGATAATTTCCCTTGCCAAAAATTGATTACAGTGTCCTGGTCACCTGTAAAGGGTTACATTTGCCTAAATATTACTTTATTTATTATCTCTTGATGTTATTAGTGCCATCACAGGATGCTGGGTGTCTTTCACATTCATAAACACCTCAAAAATGGCAACAAATGATCATTTCCCTTGCCAAAAATTGATTACAGTGTCCTGATCACGTGTAAAGGGTTAAATTGACCTAAATATTACCTTATTTATTATCTCTTGATGTTATTAGTGCCATCACAGGATGCTGGGTGTCTTCCACATTCATAAACACCTCAAAAATGGCAACAAATGATAATTTCCCTTGCCAAAAATTGATCAGAGTCCTGGTCACCCATAAAGGCTTAAATTGGCATAAATATTACTTCATTTATTATGATGCTGGGTGTGTTCCACAATCATATTCAAATAAACATGAAAATATTCCGTCCGAATATCTGTTTCTTGTTATAAATATAACGGCTAGAAGGATTTACAGTTAAAATAGGAGAAACACGTGACTCCCCAGGAAGGGTCGTAAAACCACTTGCCTCATGCACATAAGTGAACAAATCAAAGCAGCATGGAGACACTCCGTCTCCAACCACCTCTCAGGCAGCAGCCTGCACTCCCAAGTTCTGCACGTCACCAGAACATAACCAACCACAACACAATAAAAGCAGTGTTATACAAAATGGAAGGCCTGTAGTGTTTATTCTCTTACAGAAACAACTTATCAATTTTTTGGAGGAATTTATTTGAGAATTTTTTGGTTTTTATTAATTGTGCAATAGAAAAATAATCACTAGATTAATCATCTAAATAGTCATTAGAATAGTCGACTATTCGATAAAATAATCGTCAGAATAATCATTTTAAAAATAATCAGTTACCCCCAACCCTACTTTTTAGAATACCAGGATAGGAAGGATGGTGTAGGTTTACGTTTATTAGATTGATACATAAATACTACCAATAAGAAAGTGTACGTTGGTGTGTGTCAGAAACAGTGTAAGGCTTAATGTCTTTTCCAAAAAAAAACAGGTGATGGGCCGGTCTCCAGTCAAAATGCCCGGGCTGAATTTTTGTCCCAGTCCAGCCCTGGCAGAAGTCATTTATTTAGAACGAGGATGTATTTGCTTCTTCTTCTTCGACATTGTATGGCAGGCTGCCCTGTTGACTGATTTCTGTATTGATGAATATGTCACACTGTTTGTTGCCCAATAGCATGCAGAGATTCTGTCAACTGAGCTCTGTCCACTGGACATGACCTGAATATATATTTAAATGTAGGATGTTTTACATCACAAGTCCACCGCATTATTCATACACTCCTGAAGACCTCACAAACCCCTGCAAAGACTTTCTACATTCTGGCTGATTTTATACACCAGGCTTTTATCTTGTAGGTCAACACCACTTCTGACATTGGCCCCAACAAGTGCACGGGCAAAATGGCAAGCAAAACTAGAGGTTTGGAGCCAGAATGTTCACTAACTTTTAGAAGACTTGTCTCTACATGAAGGCAGTGGAATTCTTTGATATGTGAACTAGGTTATGCCATTACCAGAAGGATGGAAGTTGGAGGTATACGTGTCAGTCCTACTGAGACATTGTCCAGCCATGCATTAACCTGTCTCAAATCAAATCAAATCAAAGATACTTTATTAATCCCAGGGGGAAATTAGAGTTTCAGTACACACAATTCAGAGATCAGACATACATGGGCAAGACACATGACAAGAATAGGTGACTGTGGTCATTTGCAACCCTGAGTCGCACTACCTTAATAGAGATAAGAGGGTTACATGAGGATTGGTTCAGGTGGAGGGGGAAAAAAACACTTCAGAGCTACCCTCCCACCAGGAGGGCAGCTTTGCTCTGCAAAAAAAAAATAAAATAAAAAAATACCTCAGACAGATTTGCTACGGACTTCAGACAACACAACATAAGTGTCCACTAGGTGGGTTGGTGGGTTGGGACTACCACTACTTCAGTTCTTGCAGCCACAATAAGCAGTGCATGTCACCTCAGTGTGGATAGGGGGAGGAGTATTGAGGGTTGGAGGGTTGCAGTGACCCTGGAACGTTTCAGCAGCCTTCCCGCAGTCCTGCCCAGGCTGGGAAAGGAGACAGAGTTGAGTTGCCACATTCCACATATCTTCTGAGGGGGGAGTTTTCGTTGGAGCCTTGCAGCTCAAGGGTGCCAGATTCCGATTAGAAATTGTTTTGAGGCCAGACAGAGATAATTTCCTCTCTGTCTTACAGTTTGTTGGTCCGAAAACCTCTCCAAATCCCAATAATGAACATTAATCTATCCCAATCCGTGCTGATTCGTCTGGCAGTTGTTATGATTTCTAATAAATCTCCCTGCACCTGCCACTTATTTCATTAACCCTCTGGAGGCAGGCGTTGCAGATTTGCAACGTTAAATCCTACCTACCAGAAATACTCCACATACGTATTTCATGAGCATTTTTTAACTCGGAAGTACCTTGAAGGACTTAGTTGTTTGTCCTTTTATCAAAACTTATTTTGAGCCTGAGAGCGTTAAGCAATTTCATCCACGGCTCTGTATGTGTGGCAGACTCCTTTTGATCCAATCATCGAGGAGGCATGTTTACATCAGGTGTGAACTGAGCCCCAGCACACGTGTCACTCACAAAGCAACCTGAATGCCTTAAAGCTTGTATAGTGACATCTATCTCCTTTCTTACATGTTTTTTTTGTCTTGTTCCTGCAATGATGTGAAGCAGAAACAATGCGCCAGCCTTCACGTCGGGACCATGAAAAGCATGTTTAGTTAACAACAAACCCATCAACTCCTCATGAACAGCTCTTGAAATAACAGCTGCTTTTAAACCAAAAATCACTCTCTGCATTAGACCTGAGTGCTCCATCTTGCCAACTCAAAGTTAAAAAGGCAAATGTATCCTATTATTAATGTCGTTATTACCGGGAGCCATGAAAGAGAAATAATTCACCAGGCGGAGATTCTCACATTGACTAACTTATCACAGCCAATGATTTCTCCAGTTTTTTTCCTCCCCTCATTTCTAAGCTATCTTCTTTTTTCATTGTCCCAAAGAGGGTGTTGAAGAAAATTATTGAACAAATTACCCCAAACCAGAAAAGATTTGATTTCAGGTCATTTTCAAGAATGAGTTACACTCAGAGGATAAATCACTCTCTCACTCACTTATTATCTTAACCTCCTATTCATCAGTAGAGTCACGGGGAAGTGGTCCCTCTCTCCAGCAGTCATCAGGATGACCTGGACAGGTTGAACACACACCTAGGGAACATTTTGGGTTGCCAGTTATTCCAACATGCATGTTTGTGGTCTTTGAGGAACCCACAGTACCCAGAGAAAACCTACGCATGCACAGGTGCAAGAGTGCAACAGTGCACCATTGCACCACCAGTCAAATCATATGCAGCAATGTTTCTTCCAAGAAAGTGAAATATTCAATTCCTTTGTAGCCATGGCCACAAGTTTCGAGTTTGGTCCAGAAATTTGCAGCTTCAGTATATTTAGGTCTTTTTGTCAGATGTTCCTATGGTTACAAAAATATAACTACCATTATTTAATGTGTTTCAATGGCGTTGTCTAAAAATCACATTACGTTTTTATGAAGAATAAATATTCTTAGTGTTGGTCATTCACTTTGACTGTGTAATTCATCTTAACATGCTGTCACTCAATTTTGGGTCCAGATCCTAGCAGATGGCAGACAATTATTGTGTTGGATGTAATGGAGGTGTTCAGGCCAGTGAAAACTCCGCCAGTGATCGATTCAGCCCTGAGGGTGTAAACCGCGGGAATTGCAGCAGGAGGGGAAAAAAAATCACTGCTAGCAGGAGGGTGGCCCAACACAGCCTCAGTGACAATAATAATGATGATGGCTGGGTTAGTTTGGGAACAGTATTCCAAGTGGATCAGGCATTTTGATGAGACAGCTGGATACTGTGGAGACAGGGATCTGTCAAATTCAGAACACATTGATTTTTGGTCAGTTTTTTTGGATGAGGAATTCTGGACCCTCATCACAACTGAAACCAACCAATATGCTCACCAGTATTTAGAGAGGGAGGAACTGAAATCTAGCTCCAGGCACGATCACTGGTACGATGTAACTGTCCCAGAAATGAAAGCGTTCATTGCCATTCAGTCCTGCATGGGGCTTGTGGAAAAGCCTGAGATTGAGGATTAATTGGGCTGGCTTTTGGCCAACATACACACCTGGCTTCAGCAAAGTGATGTCAAGAAACAGATTTGAGATCATCCTTTCTTTTCTCCACTTTGTAAACAATGATGAGCGTGTTAAAAGGTGTCAGCCAGGTCATGACAGAGTGTTCAAGGTGCGCCCCATTATTGAGATGATAATTCCATGCTTCTCATCCATCTATGGTCCGCACACTAAACAGACACACACATATATACATATATATATATATATATATATATATACATACATATATATATATATATATATATATATATATATATATATATATATATATATATATATACACACACACACACATATGTTCTTGATTGATACGCAGTAAACATAACAAAATACCAATAAAGTAATAAATATTATATATATATTTATATATATATACATAAATAGTTATATATGTCTACATAGGAATATGTATATATGTATCATAAACAATAACAACACTAAGAAAATAAGACAAAAACTTTAAAAAAAATCTGCAAATGTGATGCTATCCAATATGGCTGCCACCTGATGATGTCATAATATGCAAATTATGTGAGTGAATTTGTTCCTATCACAAAATTTGGCTCATACAGAAGATTTTTCTAATTTACAATATTCCTCCATCTCTAACCAGATTTAAGCTACAATCTCTTTAAATAGTGATATCAAAATTCCTATTTTACTGAAAAAACTATGGCGCCTAAAGGGTTAATACGGCTGCCACACACACACGGGCAGGGATCTGATTAGGAGTACCTGGGTGCAGTTTGACACTGTGACAGCATATGCAGCTCCAGTCTGCATTCACATGACACAAAACACATTAAGATGAAGCAACGACCAGTAGCTAATGCCGCACCAGCAACACAGGAGGGAGGGTACTTACAATCGCTGCTTGTAGTTGGAGTCTCAACACACACTAGCACCTGAGGTGTCCAGTGTTGGGAGTAACGCGGTACAAAAGTAATTAATTACTGTAATGCATTGCTTTTTGCTGTAACGTGGTAATGTAAGGCATTACAGGGAAAGAAAATGGTAATATTTACTCGGTACAAGTCAGTAACGCAGTAATTACAATGCATTTTTAAACCCAGAATCAAGCTGCGTTTCTTAAAAATTCAAACTGCGGGAAACCCGAAAAAAGTTCCAGTATCTGCATATATTACGTCATTTATGGACTCAGCTTTGCAGGCAGAGAGGACGCAGCGGTAACGGCTCAAATACTCCAGCTGCATCCTGCACGCGGCCGCTGTAACATTCACAAAATCGCTCCACTAAAACAAAATAATTCACCTGCGATCGTTCATATCAGCGCATATTCTCTGGTATTCTGTACTTTTCTGACGTGCTTTACCCCAGCTGAGTTAATCTGGGCTCTGGTGATTTCAACTCATTGCTGCTGGAGCGCCGCACATGTGAAGATCCCTTTGGCTGATTAGTTAGAAAGTAGGAAATCTAGGAAACGGGTTTTCTGGAAGACGGAGAGAACATGCAGCATGCAGGACGGTTAGAGAGAGAAAGGGCAGGAAATTATTCAAATAAAATCAAGAAAACAAAACAAAGTGCTTGAAAAGAAAAAAGTAGGTAGATTTATCCCCAATACTCATTTTTACCAGTGAAAAGCAATAATATATAAGCATTTAATATTTATACATGTGATAGAATCGGATCACACCAGAAGTCAGTCCCACATCCAGGGCCGTATCAAGGCATTTGGGGACCAAGGCAAATAGGCTTGGAGCCCCCACCACCTCACTCGCCGCTCAGTTAATCTAAGATGGCAGCGTACTGAGAGTACAGTTTGTTGTTGCATTTATTACATAAACAATCCTTCTAAAGAACTGTTTTTAACAGCAATCCTAGCTCAGACACCACATCACCTTCCACCGGATGTGTCATGAGTTCACCAGGCATCAGATTACCAAACTCATACTGAAGTTGTGTTGTTGAAAGTAACTTAGAGTAATGCAAAAGTAGTGTAATGCCTTACATTTTAAAATCAGTAATATTGTAATGTAATGAATTACTTTAAAATGAGGGTAACAAGTAATAAATAATGCATTTAAGTTTTGAAGTAACTTGCCCAACACTGGAGGTGTCACACAAGAGCTGTCCTGCTGGAGGAGCAAACCACTGCTTTTTGTTGGATGGCTCGCCCCACCCTATTATCCGTCTAATGCACACCACCTGCCTCTTTACTGAGATGGGACCAGACCGGATCCGTCTGTCCCATCACATTCTACCCCCCATACCCCCCCCCCCCCAGCATCATCGCCCCAACGATGTACCATGGCAAACCCCATACATCAACACCATGGTTGGAAAATTACTGTCCGCGCATTTACTGCCAGCTGCTGAGCACCATGTGGAAAACATTAATTGAAAACTTTGAAAAGCTGCTTAAACCTGTATTTCTTTTATTATTGTGGGCCCATCTATATTATTAAAATGATCAGAGCTTCTACAGAAGGCCCAAAGAGCCTGGGTTATGTTGTGGTAACTTGAGAGGAACTGTGAAATAGTAAAGCTTTTGCTGTGTGCTTGTTCATGGTGAATTCAAATAAAATATATATGTAAGAAATATATCATGATAATAAGAATAATAATTTTATATATATGCAACAGTGATGTTAGGACTAAATGGCAGAATATACGTTTTGTTTGTTGGTTTTTTTCTCATTACATTGGAACTTCACGTTGTCCCACACTTGGCAAGTTGGGATCTGGTCACCCTAACAGAGATCATTCTCCAAACATCTTGTGTGTGCAGATGAGCTCAAACCTGTCTGCTAACATTCTTACATAAAATTAGCACAAGGGATCCCACTGACCATAAAAGACTGCTACTGCAGCTGGACCTTCCTGGTGACCCAAAGCGTTCTTCACAAATTCTGTGAAAATTTAATATTTAGGGTTCAGTGAATTTTGATGAAAAAGTGAGGCTTTACAACCAATTTGATCACCATTAATGTTTTCATTCTTAAAATCTGTAGCTACGTACAACTGAATTAGGATACAGAAAGAAGCACACGTGTAAAGCCAAAATGTAAAAATAACAATAGATTAATTTTTTTTCTTTGTGTTATTTTAACTGCACCCCAGGACTCTGATGAACACATTTCACCTATAATATCTTTAAGCGTCTTCAAATTATTTAAACTGCTCACTGCCAGTCATGTTTAATCAAACATCTCACACACGTGGTGGGGTTTCAGCTTTAGATAATTACAGGAAAATACCTTAAGGCTGTAACTAAACATTTGGTTATTTACTTCCAAACTAAATGACGTGACATTTTTCAGGCACAAGGGTCATTCAAGCTCTGTAGTGCAAACACAAGAATTACACAGAACTTAATCACCCCAAACACCTAATAATTAAATTCCTCAGATAAACATGCTTCCATAATGAGAAACATCAGATGTTGTGTTAATGAGATGAAAAGATGAGCTGGTGAGGGCTAAACTCGAGCCTTTGAGCAAAGCGGATGCTGCTGCTGCTGCTGCTGCACATGGAACTCTGGTCCAAAGGTCGGTTATGTAAATCAGGGGCATTCTATGATCTGTTTCTTTTTGCAGATTTCTGAAATAAACATGAGATATAAAAAGATACAGGGTCAGAAATATTTATGAACTCATTCCAGTAGTTATTATTTTTATTCCCATTATAAGTTAGTTTGAGAACAAGGAAAATAAATCAAACAATACACTCAAAAAATAAAATGTTGAATTTACTTAACCAAGTTTTATTAACTTGTTTCACTTAGTTGAATAAATGTAAAGACTAATATATATTGTTATGTGTTGTGTCAAAAGTAAATGTATATTACACTTTATATTTCAGCAACTAGGTTTAGTGGAACCAGTAGACATGGCTTGGTTAAGTAAATCCAACATTTCATTTCTTTACCTCAGGAGCTCATAACAGAAGCATCTGTTATTACAAATTTTGATTATCAAGAGATCTTGACTCAACAAAACAGCTCATTATAAGGACAAAACAAACATTGCTTTCTCTTAAAAGAAGATTTAGGTGCAGCATTCATTTTTTCTTGTGTTACACTTGGGTTTGATATTCTCTGTTGCTGCATTGACACTTGGAGATGCTCAGTGATGGATGTTTCATCATGTGACATTCTCAGCTTCAATCACTCATCAGCATGACGGTCTTGAGTCTGAGAAACTACAATAAAGTTTGATGCTTTTGTCTCTGACAGAGGTCTTATGAAGTCCTGTAACCGAGCTGCTCTGGAGCGGGATTTGTGTCTGTCATGAATTTTAATTTGTTGTTTTTTCTATGTACTTTGATTTCACTTTTAACATTCAAATATAAGTTTTATTGTGAAGGTGAGCCATTTAAACCATCTCTCCAAAATTGAACAGATCTCACCCTAACCCTAACCCTAACCCTAACCTGTATACAGTCAGGACCCTAAATATTGGGACATCGACACAATTCCAACATTTTTGGTTTTAAACACCACCACAATGATTTTGAAATGAAACAAACACGATATGCTATAACTGCAAACTGTTAGCTTTAATTTGAGGGTATTTACATCCAAATCAGGTGAACGGTGTATGAATTTGCATATGTGCCTCCCACTTGTTAAGGGACCAAAAGTAAAGGGACTTCTCAGCTGTTACATGTCCAGGTGTGTGATATTCCCTCATTATCCCAAATACAATGTGCAGATTAAAGGTCCGAAGTTCTTGTCAGGGGCACTATTTTGAAACATAAGGGGTGGCCAAAACAACGGTTTGGAACATTCATAAAAAGAAGGAATGCACTGGTGAGCACAGCAACACCAAAAGAACCAGAAGACCATGGAAATAAAAACTGTGGTGGATGACCAAAGAATTCTTTCCCCGGTGAAGAAAACACCCTTCACAACAGTTGGCCAGATCAAGAACACTTCCCAGGAGGTAGTTGTATGTGTTATCAAGGGCGTAGGAACGAGTTTAATATTGGGGGGGACACATTTTGGAAATCTAACAAATCTGTTGTAGGTCAATACATACCGTAGGTCAACTTCACTGAAAAAAATACATTAAATGATTATTTCTGATTCTAACGCGTCACTGAGTGTTTCATGCAGGCTGAACATGAACATAGTCTCCTACAGCTATCTCCTGCATTAGCTTCTGATGGAAAATCTGATAGACGGTGAAACTCTAGGATTAGAAAAGTCTGACAGATGTGACTCAGGGCGTAAGGCAAAGCCCAGAAAGACAAGAAAATAAATTTCATAGCCCAGTTCACTAACATTCTGTTGTTTTTTTTTGATCGGGGACCCATGAGCCAGCCAGAAGGGGAGGAGACTTAGGCTCCTTTTGACACTGTAGACCACAACGTTCTACTAAACAGGTTAAAGGCCCTGGCTGGGATTTCAGGTTCTGCTCTAGACTGGCTCTCTTCTTATCTCACCAACAGAACATTCACAGTGAAGTCAGAAACCTTCTCCTCAGACACTGCCTCTCTAACATGCGGGGTCCCACAAGGTTCAGTTCGAGGGCCTCTACTATTCGCATTCTATATTCTTCCCCTAGCTGGCATCATTCAGTCTTTCCCAGACATCTCCTACCACATCTACGCTGATGATATTCAGCTCTATATGTCCTTTATGCCACACCAGTTGGACAGGCTGGCCACCCTTGTACTCTGCCTGACCCAGATCAGTAACTGGCTGTCCAGCAACTTTCTTGTCCTCAACGCCAACAAGACAGAGACCCTGATCGCTGCACCCCCGGAACTTCAGCCAAAAATCGAGCAAGAAATTGCCTCTTTTTGCCCATCAGCCAAGGCCAACATTAGGAACCTGGGAGTTATTTTTGATCCAGCTTTAAGTTTAGACTCACACGTCAAAACGATCTCCCGCTCTTGTTTCTTTCAACTGAGAAACATTTCAAAAGTCCGTAAACTGGTTTCTACTGCAGATCTGGAAAAAATCATCCATGCCTTTGTGTCATCACGCTTAGACTACTGTAACGCTCTTTTTACCGGTCTCAGCAAAACCTCCCTCTCACGCCTTCAAGCTATCCAAAATGCAGCAGCCAGACTCCTAACCAAATCCAGCAGACGAGCTCACATCACCCCAGTTTTACAGTCCCTCCACTGGCTCCCGGTAGAATATAGAATTCAGTTTAAAGTTTTAGTCCTGACCTATAGAGCTCTTAACAACCAGGCTCCATGCTACCTATCTGAGCTTTTATCCCCACACACCACCTCTCGGAACCTTAGATCCTGATCTTTATCATGTTATCATGTTGTACAGCGCTTTGTGATTTATATCTGTGAAAGGCGCTCTATAAATAAACTTTTACTTACTTACTCCCCATTAGCCGGATCCAGGTGATTACCGGCCAACGTGGACGTTTTAATTATAAAAAAGCTGTTTATGTGTCAGTAGTGTTTTATTTTTATTTAATAATATGAATGTTGGATATATTTTAATAATATGAATGTAGGATATATTATCTTATTCCTATGGGTAGAGATGTGTAAACAGATGTAATACAAGACTAAAGCTGTGATATTCAGTCTGAATTGATCTGACTCTCATCAGAATATTTTAAACTACATCAGCCAACAATGCTGACCAACAATCAGAAAAATCTGTTTGTTTCTGACAGAATGAAAAAAGAAATAATTTACTCACAACAACAGCTGGAACTACGTTAATTTTCAGATGGACAAAAGAAACAAACAGTGGCCAAAATTGCAGTCTAAATGCACCAGAAAATAGAGTTCAACACTTATTTTTCTAATATTTCTAAGGAAGTGTATACAGAATGTAATTTATTCTTAAACCGTACTGCCCAGTCCTACTTGTAATGGGATTACATACATTTAACTGTGTTCACTTATGATTACATTCAAATCTTCCTCTCATCAGTAACCTAAAACCACCTCATTCTTCACTGTAGCACCTACCTGCACCTCAGCAGGTCTGGCGCTCCCTGTCTCACCCTCAGCAGGTCTGGCGCTGCCTGTCTCACCCTCAGCAGGTCTGGCTCTCCCTGTCTCACCCTCAGCAGGTCTGGCGCTGCCTGTCTCACCCTCAGCAGGTCTGGCTCTCCCTGTCTCACCCTCAACTGGTTCCTGCTGACCTTCATCTGATCTCTAATATAAAAACAGTGGGCATGAATAAGGAGTAAAAATACTGTTGGAGGACTAGTGCAACATTAAAATCATGGTGGTTATAGTATTATTTAGTCGTGCTCACTTGTTATCATGCTCGAATCTTCCTCTCATCATCAACCATCTAAAATCTCACTCTTCATTGTAGCACCTACCTGCACCTCAGCAGGTCTGGCGCTGCCTGTCTCACCTTCTTCATCATTTCCTGCTGAGCTTCCTCTAGTCTCTTATATGAAAAAAGTGACATGAATAAGGTTTAAAAATGAAATGTGATGATAATGTCACAAACAAGCAACAATCACACTTACAAACTCCATTTCTATGTGGAGATTCTACTTTATTTATTTCGTGTCAAATGGTTTTTGTCTGTTACTGTAAAATTCGCCATTTTTTGTTGACTAGTAGTGTTGTTTAATGTTTAATGCTAACTAGCAAGATGTTTACGCTAGTCAGTCATTTTAGCGTTTGACCAGAAATACAATTATACTCTTGGACTAAATTATTACCAACTCACAATTCCTTTCTTTCTTTTTTTGCCCATGAGAAGAACTCGCTAAGCTGCTGCCGTCTATCTCTGACACCTGTGTCTGCCCTGGCTCTCTGACCCCTGCTTCACTCAGCCAGCCTGTTTAACTCCCTGAGGGGAGGGGCTGTGTCGGAGAGAAGTCCGCGGTATCTTTCAAAATAAAAGCTCGCGAGTCAAATATTTCAAAATCAATCTTTTTCTTCTCCAAGTTATTCGGGGGGGGGGGGGGGGGGGGGGGGAGACAAATGCGCGTTTGTCAAATATTGGAGGGGACACGTCCCACCCGTCCCCCCCGGTTCCTACGCCCTTGTGTGTTATAGTCAACAAACAGTATAATACTTCACCAGAGTTCATACAGAGAGTTCATCACCAGATGTAAACCATTGGTGAGCTTCATATTATAGGAAGGCCAGATTGGAATCAGCCTAACTAACCCTAACCCTAAACAAGCCTTCACAGTTCTGGAACAAAATCCTGTGGACAGATGAGACTAGGATCAACTTGTACCAGAGTCATGGGAAAAGAACACTATGGAGAAAGAAAGGAACTGCTCTGATCCTTAGCATATCACCTCATCAGTGACACATAGTGGTGGTGTCATGGCGTGGACATGTATGGCTGCCAGTGGAACAGGTTATCTTGTATTTATTGATGATGTGACTGCTGACAATAGCAGCAGGATGAATTCTGAAGTGTTTTGGACAATATTATCTGCTGAAATTCAGGCAAACGCTTCAGAACTCATTTGACGTCACTTTGCAGGACAATGACTCAAAGTATTCAGCAAAATCAACCAAAGAGTTTTTCAGGTAAAGAAGTGAAATGTTAAGCAATGGCCTAGCAAACCACTTAACATGAATCCGACTGAGCATGCATTTCACTTGCTGAAGACAAAACTGAAGGGAAAATGCTTCAAGAACAAGCAGGAACTGAAGACAGTTGCAGTGGAAGCCTGGCAGAGCATCACCAGGGATGAAACCCAGCATCTGGTGACATCTGTGCATTCCAGACTTACCCCTCTCAGGTTCAAAATGAGTTTCTGCATGGAGTTTGCATGTTCGCTCTGTGCATGCGTGGGTTCTCTCCGGGTACTCCGGCTCCCTCCCACAGTCCAAAAACATGACTGTTAGGTTAACTGGTCTGTCTAAATTGTCCTGAGTGTGTGTGTGTGTGTGTGTGTGTGTGTGTGTGTGTGTGTGTGTGTGTGTGTGTGTGTGTGTGTGTGTGTGTGTGTGTGTGTGTGTGTGTGTGTCTCTGTGTTGCCCTGCGATGGACTGGCTCTCTGTCCAGGGTGTACCCCGCCTGATTGCCCGTTGACCGCTGGAGATAGGCACCAGCCCCCTCCACGACCCTGTGTGGACAAAGTGGGTTCAGACAATGGATGAATGGATGGATGGATGGATGGATGGATGGATGGATGGATGGATAGTATTGGGCAGCAGTAGCAGGTTGAGCGGGTTGTCCAGTAATCGGAAGGTTGCAGGTCCGATCCCGGCTCCGGACAGAGAATTCTGCTGTTGTGTCCTTGAGCAAGACGCATAATCCACCTTGCCTGATGTTGGTGGTTGGAGGGATCAGTGGCGCATGTGCTCAGCCGCCTCACCTCTGTCAGCATGCCCCAGGGCAGCTGTGGCTACATTGTAGCTCATCACCATCAGTGTGAATGTGAATGGATGAATGATACACTTTAGTGTAAAGTGCTCTGGAGTTCTCTGACTTTGAAAGGCGCTATACAACAGCTGGCCATACATTATATACTGTATCAAAATATATCGAATCAAATGTAAAAAAACAATCAATAACTAAATATTAAGAATATATGAACATAATATATAATAAATATTCTAAATAGCAAAAATAACAAACTAAACATAATAAACTAAACATAACTAAAGATAATCACTACAGCATTGCACTTAGAACAGAAAACACAAACCAAAATTAAAACCTAACCTTGATGCAAAGTCATCAATAGTGTCATCATATGAAATCTGCTCCCCTACTGAGTGATTGTTACTAATCAGAGCCAGGTTAGTGAGCCGCCCCTGAAACATAGTTGACCTCAGGTATGACTTGATCAAGTTTTGAAAAGCTCCTCTCAGCTTGAGCCACAGTGACTGGCAGAGCAGTCCAAAAGTTGGGGTAGATCTCCAATAGATCTTTGTCATGATCCATAATATTTTAGAATTGCCTCTGAAATTGTAATTTAAACTGACAAAAAAAAACTGTAGACTACCAAAAATGCCAACTTTTACAGAACAAATCATGTAAAAAATAATCAGTGCAGCCATCTGCAATAAATAAACAGGATAGTTAGTGGTGACTGGGGAGTTTTCTTCTGCTTGTAGAGTTGTTTTATTTATTATTATGTGAACATGATCAACATGTGTTTGTTGTTGTTCAGGCAGGCCACAGGCTGCAGCGAGCATTTAGCAAATCCTAGTTTGAATCAGTAAAAAACGATTCAAGGAATTATTTCAAACCATTTGAATATTTGTTTCAATATTTCAGCCCTATTAGCTCTGTTAGCAATTAGTTGACCAAATTTAACCGTTAAAATCCCAGTTACCTGGTTCAAAAAATAGAAAACATGCATCATGAGAGCATACATACCTTTATCTTTCTCCTCGTTTTTTCTTTTTTTTTCCCCTGAATCGGGCACCTGGTGGTTTTAGCCTTTTTATGTTCATCTCTTCTGTTTGGCTCTTGACTCAATAAGTTTCCTTTAGTCAGGACTACACACTTTGACCTTGATGTGCGTTAAATGGAAGAACATCAAGATGTGATTGACTTTAGCCATGTTAATACAGTTGCTTCAGCCCCTACCCGCTCATTTCATTTGGGAAAGACTCAGAGGTGAATTCCCCCGCCACACCCCTCCCCTTCCTCTTGTAACACACACGGAGCACCTGAACCCTCTCACCCCTGCTTTCCACAGGAGCCGTCAGCAGCACGTTACTGCAGCAGCACGTCATAGCTGCTGATAGGAACCGCTGTGGTCAACAGAACTTTTTCCACTGGAGCCGTCAGCAGCGCGAGTCGGCCGCGTCTCAGGAGCAGCATGTCGCAGCCTTTACGCGCCGGTTCTATTTTCTACGCGCGACGCCTCTGAAACGGGTCAAGTTCGACATTTTTGGGGAAGGAAAGACAGGAAATCGGACGCGGAAATGGAGAGAAGCTCCCGAGATTTTCAGAATAAAGAACGTACTGCCTTCCGGTTGCTTTACTTTTAAAAAAGGTTACTAACTGTGCGGCCCCGTGAGAATATTATCACCTAGCTAGCGGTCTCCTTTGTTTTTCAGGTCCGTATTGGCGATTATAAAACGGACAGAACATAAAACACAAACCATGTTGTAGTTTTCTCCTGCTTGTTGTTGTGTTTACTGACGAAGTCACTCGTGTGACTTCGTGCTCTGTCGGTGACAGCTGCACCCCTGCTGCTTCGCGTCTCGTGGAAAGGGCCAAGCAGCAGCTTACGCGAGCAAGACGTGCTGCTGCAGTAATGTGCTGCTGACGGCTCCCGTGGAAACCCGGGGTCAGTCAGCAGGAGCGCCTGCAGCTGCAGGGGGCGCCAACTTGCTGTTCCCAATCCAGACACTGTGACATATGTATGACAGATAATAGAAAACCCCGGTGCGCGCAGATTTCTTTCTTTTTTATTTTTTACTCAGCGCTTGTACGCCCCTTTTGTGTCATGACAAAATGCCGCCCCAGGCAACTGCCCTGTCTGCCCGTGCCTAAAACTGCTACTGCATGCGCTGTGCGCCAGAGACCTGCATGTGGCTGCTGTGCAGCGGCTTGTATTTGAGTGCGGGGTGTGTGTGTAGAAAACCTTTTTTTTTTTTTTGCTGGTGCAACTTATATTGAGGTGTGCTCTATAGTCCGGACATTACGGTAATTTAAATATTCATAAGTTTTCAGTGTGATGTGGTTTTTATAGTCTAAATGTTGTTGCATTATCAGATGTTGCAGCCCTGCCTGAAGCAGATTCCTCTGCATTTACTTGCCACACGGAACAGATCATGAACGCCTGAGCCTGTGGCAAAGATCGTTCTTCTTTTTTTGCAAAGAAACCTGTCTTGTATAAGAAGAATATTATGTGGTTGAAGGGAAAAAAGAAAAACAGAATGAATTGTGAGATTTTTATACATTTTTTCCCATTTCCACCTGTTGTCTGTCTCTGTTTTCTTTTGTGTTCCAGAGCAGGAGCCCAGATGTCACATTAAAAGCCAACTGATGAACCATTCTGGGGATGGTGGTGTTTTCACTAACAGTCTATTTGACTCTGTCCACCTTTCAGTGAAGAGTTTGTCTTTGTGTCAGCACAGGCTTGCTCATGCTATCATGATCCAGTCATGTTCTAGTCCTGTGTGTCTGCAGCTCTGCTTCTGGCTGCTCCTCTACTCCAGAATGCTGATTTCCTTGTCAGACTGTGTTGGAACACTGATCTGTTTGCTGCGTTTTATGTCTGCTCTGGTTTTCACCTGGATATATTAAAAGTAACAGGTTTTAGATCACACACCCCTGTTTCACGGTTTTCTCCCTGAATAGGGAAAACATAATACGTCCACGCAAGACTGCAGCCTGAAAACTTCCTTACTGCGAGGTAGCCGTGGAACCAACTGGGCTTCCATGCAGCCCTGTTTCTGTATTATGCATCTTATAACCCATTTCTTAGGTGTTCCGTGACTTTATTTGCAGCTGTTAATGGTCTTGTTTTCATCTGATTCATTTGTACATTTTTCAAAATGCTAAGTTTGATTCATCATTGCTGAATAGGTGGAAAACTATCTTTGATAAAATTCAAAACTTGTTTTAAATCTGAAATCATGTTGTCAATCCCCATGAATCACAAAGAAACAACTAGACTAAAGTCAAAGTGCAGGAAATGGCTTAAAGGAACGCTTAGCAGTTTGGGCTTCCTTTTAGCACCTCATAGAGTTTGTTATTAGTAATTCACAGTCATAAACCCAAAACGGAAACTCTCCTGCTTGCTGTTTATTTGTGTTTTAACACCTTAATCTAACTGCTGAAAGGGTTCCTCAGCTTTCATCGGTTTCTACAGGAGCAGTTCACTCCTATTTTAATGTCTCTGCACTGGTTACCCGTTAACTTTAGTGTTCATTTTAGAATCCTAACCTGACTATAACTTTCAATGCTCTACATCAGGGATTCCCAAAGTGTGGTGCGCGCACCCCCGGGGGTGCGCGAGGTGAAAAGTGTAATGGCTGTCAGATGTCACCATTAGCATAGCCAGAAACTCATGTGTGGGTGGGCCAAAGAAAAAGTAAGTGGGCACAATAAATGTAATTGAAAACAAGTATATTTTGCATGTGTGTGTGTGTGTGTGTGTGTGTGTGTGTGTGTGTGTGTCCTCCGCATGTGCCCTAGCTTCATAATAATAATGCGCCGAGCTTCAGCACTCTGGCCTGCGCACGCGGATATGTTCCGTATTTGATCATTTTTAACGTGTTGGAGAAATCTGAAGGTGGTGAGTCATTCTGGCAGATTGTAATTAACACCCTGTCTCATGCAGGTGTTCTGACATTGCAAACCTCACACACAGAACATTGTAGATGTAACAAAATAACAACAAATGATTCCCATTCAGGCTATTGACAGCGCGCTGAAGATCTGAAGTTCAGAGTGCGTCTGTCAGAGGTCAGACGTGTTCCAGCGGAACCACGGCTCACGGGTGCACAAGTGAGCACATCTGGGCTGGGCAGAAGTAATTTTACAACATTGGTTTAAAAAGCGCCAATAACGAGACGCAGTGACTTAAACGCTGCAAGTTGTGAAGCGCGTTCCATCCGCGAGCCGCATCACCAAGCGGAAAATGAATGCGTCAAGCACACACACACACACACACACACACACACACACACACACACACACACACACACACACACACACACACACACAGATTCAATAAGCACGCACGCTGCGCAAACTCCGGTGCGCCGTCAGACTGAAGACAGAAATGAGACCTGCCTCCTCCGTGATAAAAACTTTTAAGAGGTTTTATAACAATATTTTTCATTCCAGGTCAAATTAAGATATTAGCTTCTGTTTTGGGATGACGTATTAAAGTCGGGTCCGCTCCAGCCAGTGACTCAGAACCTGAACTCATGTTACTGCAGCATTTGTTGTTCCAGTCCGCGTGGCAGCGGATCGCAGATTCAGCCACACCATAAAACAGCAATAAGTCTGTCTGAGGCAAAAGTGAACCTCATGGCTACAGCTTTTTCCTTTTCCCCTATAGACATTTGATTACGCACAAGTAGGTGGCCAGCTCAGGTTTACGCAGAGCAGAAGGAAGGAGAGCGCTCTGGCCGCACAGGTTAAACGTTCCTACTTTAAGAAAACCGTTAAATTGCATTTTTTATGTGCTACCTGGGCATTCTAAATATTTATTTAAAATTAAATCTAAGGAAATTGTAATGGTATTGAATGTTTATTAATTACTATTTAAAAAATGAAAGTGATGGGGAAAAAGGTCGATCATATTTTTAACCCTGTCTGTTTAGCTTGACGTCTGATATATATATATATATATATATATATATATATATATATATATATATATATATATATATATATAGCTATGCCCCGATGGGGGGGGGGGGGGGGGGGGGGTCGACATCGTGACATAGAAGGGGGTGCGCGGCTAAATAAGTTTGGAAACCACTGCTCTACATGGTCAAGCTCCTCCCTATATTACTGAACTGTTAAGGCCTGATGCTCCAACCCGAGCCCTCAGGTCCACACACCAGAACCTTCTAGAAGTTCCAAAGACCAGATATAAAAGTCGAGGTGCTCGCTCCTTCCAGACTGTTGCACCCCGACTTTGGAATGATCTTCCTTTATCCTTACGCAGCATTGACAGTCTGGACACTTTTAAAGAACAGCTAAAGTCCCTTTTATTTAAAGCTGCTTTTATCTAAACCTTTTATTTTCTTATTTTTGACTCAAATTTGTAATCTTTCATCTGTTTATGAAAATGTATAATTTTATGACTTAATTTTTTCTGATGTTAGTTTATTTCTGTTTTGAGATCATTACGATTTTATGACTTATTGTTATTTTGTTTTGATCTATGTGAAGCACTTGTGATTCTATGTCTGTGATAAGTGCTATATAAATAAAATTTACTTACTTTCTTCATCTTTAGGGGAGTAGTCTGGAGACTCTAAAGTTGCAAGTGTGGTGTTCTGGCCACAAGTGACAGAGGGGGCTGAGTGACTTTTCAGTAACCCTGTAAAGAGTAATTTTAGTACTAATGGCTTAAGAAAATTATTTGAAAATATAAAAAAGTTGCTAAGTATGCCCTTAAGGGTCAGAGTTCATGAGATTGATGAGTGGGGTACATAGATTTTTCTTGCTCTGATTTTTCATCCGCAAGAGTAAACATGTATATAAAGAGATTCCTCTATTAGTTAAACACATGGCACACAACACAGTTTGTAACCAAAAATAGACCATACAGACAGAGTCGGATTAAATAAATGGACTACACTAGGCAGGCTGCATTTTTTGGGCCCCCCCTCCATCGATGTTATTTAATGAATTGAAATCTGAAACTTACCAAAGTTACTATTAAAATTTCATTCACATTTTACATAGCCTAGTCTTTGGTTACAAATTGGTTGTTTGTATGCCAGAATAAGTCATGTGTTGTATGTTAAACATTCTAGCAGACAATTTTTTGATATTAATAATTTAAACGTCATTACACAGCTGTATTAAATGCTAATAAATTATCCTCATCTTATCAATTGGGAGTGTCATTGTCAAGGCGGTACCAGTATATAACCACTAGGTGTCATTAAACTATGTAAACAGAGCAAATATGTGTCTCTTATTTGCTCTGTTTATATTTAATCACTACATTTAATTAAAAATATTTTCTGCTAAATACAATAGCTTACTACATTTATAAATGTTGACAAATTTATCACATGATGGTGGAAAGACATTCAAGAATAAATAGATTAATTTGAATGGACTGAAGCATGTTTTAAAGGCGCAAAAACAAACTATAAACATGCAGCTTAAATTATTACAGTATACATTTAATACAATCTATAATCTTAAAGTATTTTAATAAAATGAAAACGTCTTCTTAAGTTTTGATCTTGCTTTATGCACATTCAGGCTGTTGTTGCCTCTGCTGAATCAGAAATTCGGTGTGAATTGTCTGAGCGTGAACTTATTGTTTGTTATGCTATTTGAACATTAATAAAAATATTTTAAAATAATTAATAAAACCAGCAACACTTACCAAGGAAACCATTTAGCATTCTCCACTCCGGGATAATCTTCAGCCTTCCAGCATCACAGACCTAAGTCACAGCAGAAACACGTCTAAAGAAATGTTCCTTGGTTAAGCTTCGGTTTATGTCTCCATTCCTCTGTGATGCCAAATATCTAATATTTTGAGAGGGATGATTTAGTGCAAAGTACTCACGCATCCTGTCATCAGTTTGGTACCACTTTGCAGGATCAGATGGCTAGCTAGTTGTTAATACCCTTTCTGGGTCTAGAAGCTCCTGCTGTAAGACTATATTGGGCTCACTTCTGGCTGGCTGCTGTTCTTCCAGTTCGTCCTTCTGTGAAGGCGTTGATGTTGACGGCGTTGGCGCTACAGCGTCTTTCGCCGCATCTTCCACCGCGTCTTCGGGCCGTGTCTCCTCCGGTTCTGACTCGGGCCCGGCCTCTGGCTCTGCTGACTCGACCAGGTTCACAGCTGTCGGACGGCTGCCCGAGCAGCCCGACAGAAAATTCTGTAAAGACCCCCCCCCCCCCCCCCCCCCCCACTGTCTCTTCTTTTGTTCCTCTTCATTTATTTTTATTTTTTTTTTACGTTTTGCCGCACCCGAAAGCATCGTGAATGTTAGCCTACTCAAAAACACCTGCTAGCTTTGTTGAGTCCCGCTCTGACTCTGTCCGCTTCTCTGACGTCCTTAATTGGGTGGCACCTTAATGTGACGTAGCCAATGAAACGGTCTATGGTTAAGATAAACATTGTCACTATTTTTAGTTAATTAATAAATATTGAAATGAAGTGTAGATAGGAGTCCTATCTACAAATTCTATCATAAGACATTTGTACATTTAATTTTTAATTTATTTAGTTTTAATTTTGCTCCTCTGTCTGGGCCCTATCCAGCCAATCAGGCCCTAGGCACGTGCCTACTTTGCCTTTGCGTTAATCCGGCTCTGCATACAGAGGAAAAGATGGATATTTTTCTCTCACTACAAACCTCTGAACTGTGAAACTATTCTGCTTAAAGGACAGAGTAGGTTCCATGGCCAGATAGCTTTTAGTGTGCATGCAGAGTTTCTATTTAAATGACAAGACTCCTGCAGTGAATTGAAATAGCTCAGCGGATATAGGTGCACGAAGTAGCAATGATATCTAGTGCTCGAATTTTGGATAATGCTGTCCATGTATCAAAACAAAAGAATATGCTTGAATGGATTCAACCCTTCACCACTTCATTATGGGTTTCCAAATGTACCAAACATAAGTTGTTGTCACTTTGTCCTTATAATTTGTTGTCCACCGGTTCTTATTCTCTTGTTACAACCCATGATAATTGATGTAGTCATTGTCTGTTGTATGGCCATTGTCACCTGATGTTGTCTTGCTCTGTTGTTACAGCCTGTTGTCCAGTTATGTTGTTACCTGATGTTCTTAACTGATGTTGTTACATGTTGTTGTTGTTGTTGTTACCTGATGTTACCTGATGTTACCTGATGCTGTTACCTGATTTTGTTACTTGATGCTATTACCTGATGATGTTACGTGACGCTGTTACCTGATGTTGTTACTTGATGCTGTTACCTGATGTTGTTACTTGATGCTATTACCTGATGATGTTACGTGATGCTGTTACCTGATGTTGTTACTTGATGCTATTACCTGATGATGTTACGTGATGCTGTTACCTGATGTTGTTACTTGATGCTATTACCTGATGATGTTACGTGACGCTGTTACCTGATGTTGTTACTTGATGCTGTTACCTGATGTTGTTACTTGATGCTATTACCTGATGATGTTACGTGATGCTGTTACCTGATGTTGTTACTTGATGCTATTACCTGATGATGTTACGTGATGCTGTTACCTGATGTTGTTACTTGATGCTATTACCTGATGATGTTACGTGACGCTGTTACCTGATGTTGTTACTTGATGCTGTTACCTGATGTTGTTACTTGATGCTATTACCTGATGATGTTACGTGATGCTGTTACCTGATGTTGTTACTTGATGCTATTACCTGATGATGTTACGTGATGCTGTTACCTGATGTTGTTACTTGATGCTATTACCTGATGTTGTTACTTGATGCTATTACCTGATGATGTTACGGGATGCTGTTACCTGATGTTGTTACTTGATGCTATTACCTGATGATGTTACGTGACGCTGTTACCTGATGTTGTTACTTGATGCTGTTACCTGATGTTGTTACTTGATGCTATTACCTGATGATGTTACGTGATGCTGTTACCTGATGTTGTTACTTGATGCTATTACCTGATGATGTTACGTGATGCTGTTACCTGATGTTGTTACTTGATGCTATTACCTGATGTTGTTACTTGATGCTATTACCTGATGATGTTACGGGATGCTGTTACCTGATGTTGTTACGTGATGCTGTTACCTGATGATGTTACGTGATGCTGTTACCTGATGTTGTTACTTGATGCTGTTACCTGATGTTGTTACTTGATGCTATTACCTGATGATGTTACGGGATGCTGTTACCTGATGTTGTTACTTGATGCTATTACCTGATGATGTTACGGGCAGTGGCGGCTGGTGAAAAATATTTTTGGTGGGGCTGTGCTATTTTTTTTTAAACAAACTTGTGCTTTCTGAGCTTTGTGCACAACTTCACTATCTCCTGAATTAAGCACAGCTCTTTTATTTCCTGTCTTACATCATTGGACAAACTGATTAATCCAGGTGTGTCTGACTATTGGCACGCTGCCTTGCGGACCAAGGTTGAAAAATACTGCATTAAATTGCACATAAATTAACATGACCATAAATGGTAAATAGGCAATGCAAGAGGCAAGTAAAAGAAACATTTTGTTTAATTTCAACATTTGAGTGAACATGAAAAATTATGAGCAGGTCACTGTTACAGTAATGGTAGTAAACACTACTTAGACAAAATGCCAGAAATTTTACACTGTTAGGACTTATGGAAAGTGGAAACACTTTCATAGGAAATAATGTCATCAGTATCCTTTTACAAATGTCATATTTCCCACTTTTTGAGACAATAAAACATTTCTGGTTCTCAATGAGATGTTTTTACTTCAAATGTAAAAACATCTCATTGAGAATCAGAAATGTTTTATTGTCCCAAAAGCTGGGAAATTTGTTTGCTGCAGCAGAAGTGTAACAAGTAAAATGGAATCAGATTGATGTATGTACAAATTTACTTGAAATACACATTTACATGATTAAATATGTATAATAGGTATGTGTATTGAAATTAGTTTTTACAGTTATTGCACACTAAACAATGTACATGATATTAAACAAATGTCCCGGTTTGTGGGACAACCAAGGATTTCTGATTCTGATTGTCTTGTTTACAGAAATGTAATGTACAGCTTACCTCTGCACCCAGCTGCTGTTCTCCCTGTCCAAACGTCCTCTGTTTCTTTGTTGGCTGCTGCACTGATGCGCTGCATTCCTCAGTCAGAGAATGAATGGAGTCCCCAATGAGACACAAGTTCCACATCCACCTTCTGTGAATCCCAGCCGTTTTGAATAACAAACACAGAAAGCAAAATAACTCATTAGCGTGATTGCATACAGCTAGCCACTGCTTCCTGGTGTACCAATTTTAGGAGAAGCGTCGTGTGTACAGTTTACCTCTCTCCTTCTCCTGCTGGCTTGTCTTTACGTCAGGCTGATCTGGTCCAAGCTCTTTGACATTAAGTTTTTCCACCATAGTTCTCCTCTCGAACGGATACTGGAGAAGAGACCGAACTGAATTCAGTGGCTGCTGAGATCCGGTATCCATGTTGTAGGCGCACTGGCGTCCATGTCTACGTCTGCGTCATGACCGTCACGAGTCACGACCAAAAACGTGCTGGAGTCGAGACTCTCCGAGTTCTACCGAACACCAACGAAAGCCTTGGCGGTAGCTCTATCGCCCATCATGCTTCTGAAACGTTCTGAAACAACGTCGACGCTGATTGGATACATTCCCATTCCTACCCTTTGATTTTCTTGTCAGCAATTGGACAACTGGTCCCGTCTTGTTAGGGCGATTGAAAAACAGCACACAGCCTCCACCGCTCGGCAGAGACCGGCAAGGATCGGCAGAGACCAATATATATATATATATATATATATATATATATATATATATATATATATATATATATATATATATGTGTATATATATATATATATATATATATATATATATATATATATATATATATATATATATATACCGTAAATCCTCTAATACAGGCCCGGGCCTCTATTTGACTCAAGCTCATCAAGCTCCAGGCCTTTATTGGAAGGAGGGCCAGTATTAGAGGCAGGCCTCTATTTCCATTTGAGCAAAATGAACTAATGTTCATTGGAGTTTTTGACAATTACAATTGCGCCCACATTTTCAAAGTTAAACACATTTCTTTTAACAACGGTAGTTTCTGCTTCAGCCCTCCCCCTGCTTTAGCCCTCTCCCCCCTCCCCCTGCTTTAGCCCTCTCCCCCCTCCCCCTGCGCAGCGGCCGCAAACTCACTGATGCGCCTGCAGCCTCTCGGAGTTCCTGCTGCTCTAAACATTAAAATAATTATTTCATTTTCTGTTCCTCACTTCTGATGACCTTCAGTGGTGTCTGTTTGTTGCAACCAGCAGGTACAAAAACTAACTTGTTTTTATTTGACTATTTTTCTGTCCTGTCTGTTTATTATCTTCCTGCATCTCCTCTCAATCCTAAAGAAAAACTGCTACCTGGGTTCATATATATTCACCTCATGAGTTACCTTTGAACTGCAGTTCTAAAAGATCTACCGACCGCAAAAACAGCAGAGTGCTCGCTGTTTGTCGGCTGTATCAGTGATCAGTGCGTCGGAGGACAAGGTGATGCGCGCAGCGCCCCGCTCCACAGCATGCAGCGAAACGCATCAGGCGCAAATAAAAGACAGAAAACATTAAAGGAAATGAACTGACATGAACGATCGCGTGTTAAATTAGTTTTTGAGGTGGCGACACCTGATTGTTACTGTGGCCGTGCTCAGGAGGCAGATCTACCGACCGCGAAAACAGCGGAGCGCTCCCTGCTTGCCGGCCGCATCAGTGATCTGTGCGTCGGAGGACAAGTTGATGCGCCCCGCTCCACAGCAGCGATACACATCAGGCGCAAATAAAAGACAGAAAACATTAAAGGAAATGAACCGACATGAACGATCGCGTGTCAGTGCCTACGGTCTGGCACAGCGCGCTGCCTGTATTAGAGGATTTACGGTATATATAGTGTAGGGCAGTCAGGGCCAGCAAAGCCTTCTCTGCTGGCCTAAACATACTCAAAAACGTAAATGTATTTTTTTTCCTTTGGTAAATATTTTTAAATTAAAAAAATGTTCACTGGTCTATTTTCTTTATATCCTATTATACCCACTTGGCTGAGCTGCTTCCAGTGTTAAAATACCAAGGCTGGGTGTTATCCAATCAGATTTAAGCTAGCTTGTGTTTTCAGGCAGATTAAGTCTGCTCTAGGCCTTCAGAATCAATCGAGAAGCCCGCTGTCTGCTGTAAGTGAACAGAGACGAGCCAGTTGCGATAGCCAATCAGCTCACGAGTCAGCGTGGCTCAGGCCAGCTAGCTGGCCTCACGCAAAAGTTGACATGAACGCATCCTGTGATTGGATAAGCAGTAGTTAGAACTTTTCTAGCAGCATGAAGCAAAACTAAACACAGAGATTTGTACCTATAGGCAGCTATCGGTGTATTTTTGAACACATGATGGCTGAAAGAGGAGAAGGGACAGACTTGGTTGCAGATTTACTTGCCACACCATTTTCCAGACGGACCTTTCAAGAAAAAATGGATCTTGTGAGAACAGGTCGTCCGACTCCAATGCTAGCTGGCTTGTCCCAACAGGGGAAAGGATTTGTTCGTCATTTTCAGGCAAGCAACTATGAACGGTACCCATGGCAAACAGCTTCAGAGAACCGCTGCAGGTTATTCTGCTGGGAATGCCAGTTGCTCGCATCAGATGGATTTGGTAGCATTAAAGTGCGTTAAAACGTACGCCAGAAACACGACCGGGCAGACACGTCTTTCAGCATTAGCCTCCATGTCCATAGAAAAGGATCCTCATGGACCTGAAGCGCACAGATAAACTGTACAGAGCCATTGAGGTTTTCCTGAGGAAAGAAAGAAGGATGGATTTTATTTTCAAATGAGCAGGAGAGGAGGAGATCCATGCTGGACATTTATGTTGGTGAGTAGAAAGTATTTTTTAATGTTTTGTCATTTCATTTTGTTAATAATAAATGTTAACGAAATAAAATGGCTAAATGAAATAATTCTATGTGTTCTGTTTCTATGCAATTTATATTGTGTATAACGTGGTGTGTGCAGCTGCGCCAACATGTTCAATTGTTTCGCGGTGCAATTTTCTCCAAAACAAATGCAAATAACGTGTTTGCTTTACTTGTTTATTTTATTGTCTCATCTCTTAAACCCATCTTTCATTTTTGAGATTTGACAGTATCCGTGGTCTTAGTTTCCTACTCTCAATTGGGAATGCGAGTTTGATTTTAAAGGCTCCGGAAATGACGTCTTGCCCAGCCACTGGCGTGTGTGTGTGTGTGTGTGTGTGTGTGTGTGTGTGTGTGTGTGTGTGTGAGTGTGTGTGTGTGTGTGTGTGTGTGTGTGTGTGTGTGTGTGTGTGTGTGTGTGTGTGTGTGTGTGTGTGTGTGTGTGAGGTTTCTCCAGCTGTGATGTCCTATTGATGGTATTTTAAGGTGTGTTAATTTAGATTGGACTGAATAGGAAATCACTGAAGGCCCAGGGGTGGAATGCACCGCCCGCCACTGTATATATATATATGATTTATTTTTGTTACAAAACACACAATTAACTTAGAATATGTGATTATTGTTAATTTTATTTATCTATTTTTTTAAATAAAAATTAAAAACACAGGGGAAACTGGGAGGGCGGCGCCCTATCGCCCTCTACTGGCCAGCCGCCACTGGTTACAGGATGCTATTACCTAATGTTGTTACCTGATGCTCTTAATTGATGTTGTTACATGGTGTTACATGTTGTTGTTGTTACCTGATGTTACCTGATGATGTTACCTGATGCTGTTACCTGATGTTGTTAATTGATGCTATTACCTGATGATGTTACCTGATGCTGTTACCTGATGTTGTTACTTGATGCTATTACCTGATGATGTTACGTGATGCTGTTACCTGATGTTGTTACTTGATGCTATTACCTGATGATGTTACGTGATGCTATTACCTGATAAAAAGATAGACTGGGGCGATCAATAGACGGATTGGTGCTGCATCTCCCTTAGAGATAGGGTCATCCTAGAGGGGCTCGGAGTAGATCCAGTGCTCCTCCACATTGAGAGAAGCCAGTTGAGGTGGCTCGGACATCTAGTTAGGATGGACAAGTCCCTGGTGAGGCAGCTCCAAGGAGGAGACCTAAAGGAAGACTTAAGACAGGCTGGAGGGACTATGTTTCTCGGCTGGCCAGGGAACACCTTGGGATTCCCCCGGAGGAGCTGGCCCAAGTGGCGTGGGGAAATGGAAGTCTAGGCCTCTCTGCTTAGGCTGGTGCCCCCGTGAGCCGACCCTGGATAAGCGGAAGAGAGTGATCCAAAAGCTGATTCAGATTAATTCACAACTAATTCTGTCAGTTAATTCTATCTATGTTAGTGATGCAGTTGCAAGACCAGACCTGCAAAGGAAATCAAAAAAGGGGCCATACACCATGAGGTTAGCTACAATCTTGTGAAGCAGGTGGAAAAGGTTTAAAAGGGGATAGTTATGAACAAAATAAAGAACGGTCACAGGAGTCCACAAGAAAAGGTCACTGTAACGAGATGCAATAAATCTTTTTCTGTTTTGACATTTGGACAAATGATAAACATTAAAGTTCCAAAATGAAAACATTTAGAAGAAAATGGCAGCAGAAACACAATTCTACTAAGTAATTTTGTTCATTGTGTGAAAATGAGAATTATTGTGGTGGCTTCACCTCAGATCGAGCCGTTTCCTACTGCAGAAGGAACAAATCCCACCGTCGAGACTTGTCTATGTTTTTGCTGTGATTCAGAACAAACAACCCAATTCCTTCCACTCAATGTGACAAAGTCTCACACTCTGCCTAATAAGTCTGGAGTAGAGCTGTCTTCTGCTGGACAGTCTTTTATTACAGCTCCTTAATGCTTTTCCTGGAACACATAATGAAACTGAATTTCCTTTCAGTGACGATTTAGAGAAAGAGCTGAGATACATTATCTCACCATGAAGACCTTCAAAAAGAACACACACACACACATGCACACAAAGCAGCACCAAATTCACTTTCATGCACATAAATCACAGATTGGAAAGCAAAGCTAAGCAAATTCTTCACACAGGGGACTGCGATAGTTTATATTGGATTAAAATTGTTCTGATTCCCTCAGTAATGTTAAATTATGATAATTTGAGCTAACTGGTTTTATAATAACGCATCTGAAAAATATGTGGCCACTGCAGCAGATAAGAGTTCCGTGTTATCAGTAAGGAGAAATTACTTTCTGGCTGTTTTTCTTCACAACATTAGATCAAATAACCGTTTTAGGTGTTTCAATTTTCAGAAGCTGACTGGAATAATTATTTTTTAATTTTAACGAACACTTAATCGAGGGGAAGTTCATATTCTTCTTTTTAAAATGCAGGACTTAGTGATTTAATCCAGGAAACACAATGATCTCCTTTTACTAACAATGAGCAAAGGATCGGCTCATACGTGGATTTGTGCAATTATTCAGCTCTTCTGTTAATACATTAATTCAGTGTAACTTCATACAATTAATTGACAGTCTTCCAAATTAGCAGCTTTTCTCCTGCGTTGCATTCAGCTGCTCTAAACTGCAGATAAGAATCTGGAGGCGGGCAATCAAAGAAACAAATAAACTCTTGAAAACAATTGCTGCAGAGCCAGAAGTTCATCCACATGAACTCCAAAAACTCGCATCTAATCTTTTGTTTTAAATTACTGATCGTACGACATTTGAACAAGTAAAAGCTAAAAATAAACGTTTCTACAGGCATGCCCCCTTCTCCTCGGAGAAAATAAGCTCTGATGACTTGCATGTGAGCTCATTAAAGCGCATTGCAATGAAAACTTGGTAATAGAAAGATTTTCAGAAAAATTTGCATTTTGTGCCAAAAATAAAAACTGAGTTTTCACAATGCATCTATAAATTCTTGCAGTGACCCAATGAAAACCTTTGAATAACCAGAACTGGTTTCTTTTCTACAAAATTATGTCAAGTCTTGTTTTAAAAATTCAAGGAATGCATGTTATGTTGTTTTTTTACAGTGCAAGAAGTCATAATTTTAGCCGAGCTTGATAAAATACTCCTGTTCGTTCTTTCATCTTTGCACCAATCAAAGCCCAGAAGTCTCCATCTGAGCACAGGTGCATCAAAATGAAGTCAGTTGCATGAAAAGAAATAGAAAAGTGGTATAAATGCTGTCACAGTCATGCCATGCTTTTTATTCTGCAGATGGCTCAGACGTTTAACATCCACCAGGAAGCACGTTCATGTCTCTGCTGTTCTCGCTGCACTTCACTGGCTCCCTGTTGGCTTCAGAATCGATTTTAAGATTTTATTATTGACTTTATGAATGTTACATGGCCAGGGTCTCCAATACCTGCTGGATCTCCTACAGCTTTATGCTCCATCCAGAACATTTAGGTCTGCTAAGGACAACCTTCAGGTGGTTCCAAGGACAAGGCTGGTGCCCAGAGGGGATTTCACTTTTGTCATCATCACGGCACCTAAAATAGAACCTCTGTGGCGAAATTCAGAGTCCTTCTAAAAACTAACCAGTTTGAGAAATTCTACCATCTTTTTTCTTCTTTTTATTTGATTTTTTAGTCAACGGATCTTGTTTTATATGCACATCATAAATTAAGATTGAACTGAGTGGAATAGTGGTGCAAGATATGAAAGATTTGTCAATTGTCACATTTACATTTCTTTATTTTTGTAAAATTACTGCTGACTTCTTTCAAAGCTAAGGAAGTGAAGCTCAATCAAAAGGAAGACTAGATCTTTAGTTATTTTTAAATCATCCACTTAATAAAAAATCATTTACAAACTACAAAACTTTTCATTATGTGAATAATTATAATAATATTATGAAGTAAGATAATGAAAAACTACGTATGTGATGTGTTTTTGTTTTCTTTAATGGCTGATTAGAAATCACAAGGCCAAGGCAGCTCAGTTGTGTTATTTTTATTTAAACTTAACAGTAAAAGATGAATTTTGTGGGGCGATGGTGGCACAGGAGGAGTGCTAATCGGAAGGTTGCAGGTTCGAGTCCCGCTCAGTCTGTTGCTGTAATTGTGTACTTGGGCTAGACACTTAACCCACGTTGCCTGCTGGTGGTGGTCAGAGGGATCAGTAGCTGACTCGTCTCTGTCAGTGTGCCCCAGGGCAGCTGTGGCTAACATGTAGCTCATCACCACCAGGGTGTGAATGTGTGTGTGAATGGGTGAAAGACTTGTAAAGCGCCTTGGGGGTCCCAGAACTCTAGAAGGTGCTATGAAAAATACAGACCATTTACCAAATACAAGCCATTTGTGAGATAATGAAAGGCAAAGCTGAGCTTTTTAAGGTCCTTCATGTTGACTAAATCATTGTTGGTTAGGGTTCTTCTGGTCTTCTTGTTTAGTGTCAAAATAAACCCATGCATGTCATGGCTGTATTTATTTATTTTATGTGTTTATCTGAGTTATTATTCTGTCTTTTGCTTATTCAGTTTTCCATCCATCCATCTTCTGCTGCTTATCTGGAACCGAGTCACTGAAGCAACAACCTAATCCCAGAACCCGGCACCCCTCTCCTCCAGCTGCCTCCTCCAGGCTTTCCCAGGCCAACAGTGAGATGTAACCTCTGCAGCTGGTCCAGAAGGTCCAAAACACCTCAACAGGCTTTTCTTACTGTTAACTTCTAACAGACATCAAACAGTCAGCTGTGTAGACAATAATCACCCTGCCAGTATAAATACTCCCTAATTTTCAGACGCTGCTGTTTGCTCAATATTGTTTTTGTTCCAGTTTCCTCATCCCTTCAAACTTTTGCAAGTTAAGCATGGTATTATCATTAGATGTTTGTTTTTCACAATAAAGTTTTATTTTATTCACCTCTGTTGACCACACTTTAGGTTCTGTTATGATAATGCAAACCTCCCACAGAATCAGATCACTTATTTTATATTAATAATGTGCTAGTTCTCATGTATGCATGCTCTGCTCTGTTTCAGCAAGTTTTATGTGTTCATTTTGCGAAAACAGAAAGCTCTACTATAAAGCTGTAAACCACAAATACAAGAAACTGTCTATTTTTGAAAATGAATCCTGTCATGTATAATGGTCACCACAGCAATTTTAAATATGTTTTTATGCAAATGTGCGGGTGTCTTCACTCCATATGCCCACTGGAAGTGGATGAAGTCATGATAGTATTCATAATGAGACAGAAAGAACATAAAAGACAAAATAACACAACCTAATTGAAATAATGTAAAAAAAAATAAAGGACAGAGAGAGCTTATTTAGAATACATTTTCATTAAAGTGAGCAACAAATGATGCAAACTGTGCAAAACAGAGGCAACGTTTGTTACAACTTTTTTCTTATTGCCCCAACAACTGACATCAAAATATTTGAGAATCAGTCATTCATGAAGTGCCGCATTGGTAATTACACACGACTGACACATGGTTGTTTTGTTTGAGTTGCATGAGTAACACAAATCAGTGAATCATTATTCAGTCCTGAACTGACAGCTGCTGATTAGATGGGATATTTTCACAACATTTATTAGAAATTTAATTTAACTTGTCATAAGTGAACATTCTTAATGCAGCAAAACTGGCATTTTATTTTAAGTGGACTTCAAGTCCATCTTGTCTTCAAGTAAAACACGTCTAATATTTAGATTCTGTCAGTAACGCAAATAAGTAATGATCAATGGAAAGGAACTTTGGTGTTCATGATTGCACCATCAAAGGTGTGGAATACTCGTTGAAGCAATACATTTCCAGTTGTCTCTTGTAGGAATGAAATGGTAAATGGTTTGTAGCACCTTCTTTCACCCATTCACACCCTGGTGAGGATGAGTTGTGATGTAGCCACAGCTGCCCTGGAGTGCACTGACAGACAGAGGCGAGGCCTGCAATACAATGGCACCACCGGTGCCTTCAACCACCACAGCAGGCGAAGTGTCTTGCCCAAGGACACAACAGCAGCAACCTCTGGTCTCCTGAGCTACTGCTGCCCCTAATGAATGAATGTCTTGTAGGTTGTTCTCTGGGGAAGAAAATCACCAGTGCAACATTTTCAGGAACTAGAAGTGATCCACATCACAGCTGAGTTTTCATCAGGATTTGGAGTTTTACTTCCTGATGTTTGGACATCTCGCTTCAGACTGGATAACAGCAAAGCAACTCTACCAGTGACTTGCAACATTTATGTTTTATCTCCACAAATAACACAAGCCTGGAGATGCTTCTGCTGTGTGGTGTAGTTGCTAACGCTAACGATTAGCTTCTACTACAGTCAAGATTTTCTCTGCTGTTTCCTTGACGTTAAACCAACAAGCACCTTCCCCGTCGCGATGGGTGAGCCCATGACTGTTAAGTGGCAGTGTGACATAGATCCGTCAGGCTTTTCAAATCCTTCCCTGTCTATTTTCAAGAGTGAACAAGAAATTAATGCAGGAAATGCCTGTAGGAGACTCTTTTGATGTTCAGCCTGCATGAAAAACTCAGAATGACAGATAATTGAAAAAAAAAAAGGTTTTTCAGTGTTCCACACCATAAAATGAATTTCTGAAGGTTTTGACATGAATATTTATGAAAACCGTACTTGGTGGCAGATTAATTGATGTATGAATTAACATGGGAATCGGCATTCATGAAGTGATGAGTTGAGTAATGGCATAAATACACAGCAGGTTGACCATCTGCTCCTGCGAAGCATCAAGAAGGCATGAAAAAATCCATCAAATAATCCAACAGATCCTTATTGTTTGGATTAATATTGTTCTCATTTCTAGCATAAACATTGTATTCTTTATCAGGTGTCTCTAATAAAAGTACGAATTTAGTGTCTGAAAATTAAAGCCAATTGGGTCTGTTTTGTTATATTAAACTAGGATCTGTAAGAGCCATAAGCCTCACAGCCAACCCAGAGAATTTATAAGTGTGTTTCACATCTCTTCAAATTCTTAAGCTTAAAGGATCAAAAACAATTTTCTCTTATGATGAGCTTTAAAAAAACGGTCAAATTAAAAAGCATGCTTGTTTAATGAGTTAAATTTAAAAAAATGTCCCCTTTCAGATTGGTCTCATCTTTTTCCATTTGAGCGCATCAGGAGGAGCCCCCCTTTGCACCGGGAATGGATCAAACCGAACCCAGTCACAGTACAGCCTGTTGTTCCGCGCACGATGGATGAAGCGGACTGAAGAAGCAACAGCTGCAGGGACTCGGATGGAAATGACGTTTTAATTATTATCTGGATTAATTCCAGGTGAGGATGTCCGTCTGTACGCGGGAAATGCGCGTCATTGTTATTCATTTCCTTTTATGTTTCTGTCGGGCAATTTAATCTTAAACGTCATCTTGAATTAGTGAGAAAACTGGACAGGAAGAAGATAAGTTCGGGTAATTATTGCACTGTGTGGCATTTTCTTGCTTTTACGCATCTTGGGGAGACATTTGTTGTGTTTTCAAGCTTTAATTAGTGTAATGATCTATCATTTCAGATGAACTGTTCTTCTAATATCTTAACACTAAATTAGAGTTAACGGTTTTTTTATCATTAGTTCTGTAATGATGTGAGGACATTTCTGGCTGAATGTGTGGAAACGGAGAAATTATTTCTGATGTTTCTCTTGGTTTTCACAGTTTGACTCCAGCTGAGGATGGCGAGGAAATATTTAGTCTAGCAGGATTTCTTTTCATTTGAGCGTCCAGTCAGTCAGTGAGACTTCATGATGTTCGACCAGCTGACGGATCAAACGCTGAACAGCAGCTGTCAGGGATCAGCCTTAGATTGCAACAAGAGCGCTGATGATGGAGACGCACTCCAGCTCCCCACTTTCTCCACGGCGGCCAAAGTCAGAGTTATCATCACCTTCACCCTGTGCGCAGTCTCGGCTGTGTGCAACCTGCTGGTGCTGTGGGCTGCCGGCAAAGGAGGCAAACGCAAATCTCACGTCAGGATCCTGATTATGAACCTGACCGTGGCAGACCTGCTGGTGACTTTCATCGTGATGCCGGTGGACGCAGCGTGGAACATCACGGTGCAGTGGCAGGCGGGGGACGCAGCCTGCAGACTGCTAATGTTCATGAAACTGGTGGCCATGTACTCATGCGCTTTTGTGACTGTGGTCATCAGCCTGGACAGACAGTCGGCCATTCTCAACCCTCTGGGCATCACCGAGGCCAAAAGGAAGAGCAAAATCATGCTGAGTGTGGCCTGGTCCATGAGCGTGGTCCTGTCACTCCCCCAGGTAGGAGAGAACTCCTGAGGGTTTATGCACATCAGATTTCTCTAAGAAGATGAAATCAGCAGAGAGATTTAAGTCAAAGTTGTTAAGAAGAAAGGCAACATTTCCAGAATAAAGGTGACATTTTGACAATTAAGGTTGAAAATTTTTCAGTGAATAACACACATTGCAACTAGACAGAAGAATGAAGTTTAGATGTTGAGAACAAAATGTCAAGATATTGAATCAAACAAAAGACCTTTTGTTTTGAGACAGAAAGTCAACTTACTGTTTCCAGACAAACGTCTGAATGGAAAACAGAAAAGTGCAAATTTTCATGAAGCAACACTAATATTTAATTCGACTGACTCACTCTGCAGCAGTAGCTCAGGAGTTAGAACAGGTTGTCTAGTAACCAGAAGGTTGCAGGTTCAATCCCAGCTCCCACCAGAAAATGCTGCTGCTGTGGCCTTAGCAAGACACCTAACCCGCCCCGCTGATGGTGGTCAGAGGAACCAGTGCACCAGTGTATGGCAGGCCTCACCTCTGTCAGTGCACCCAGGGCAGCTGTGGCTACAATGTAGCTCATCATCTCTAGTGTGTGGATGGGTGGATGACTGATGTTGTGAAGCACCTTGGGAGGTTGTGGAACCCTGAGGTCATTTACCATTACGTTGAATTGAGTTGATATTTCCAAGAAAATTTTAACTAATTATCTGTAGAAAAAAGGTGGAATCTCAAGAAATATGTCCACTTACAAAAAAGTCTAAATAGTGATAAAAAGTTGCCATTCAATTCTAGACAAAAACGCTGAGGGGAAAAAAGTCAACATTTTTTTTAGAAAATTTAAAGAATAGCCTGGAACTGAATTATGGCTTCTTAAGCTGATTATATATGTAGGTAACAAGATGGCGCCTGACTCCGGCTTTGCCCCTGTTATTAACCACTCTTTCAAACTTTTCTCTGCATTCTTCTTCGGTAGTGTCCTACCATCCCATATGATGGCCAGACTCCTTTATCCTTCCGAGCAGGATACCGGCCCTCGAGGACCAGGGTTCCCCACTCCTGATCTAAATGAGGGAAAGACAGAGCTCATTGTTTTCCACCCCAGTTGCAGGGCTGTGGGTCGTTATGTTGATCTTGGCCCTCTTTCTCCCTACTCAAAACCAGTTGTCACCAGCTTGGGGTGAAAATTGACCCTGGACTTAAATTTGAGGCTCACATCAACTCTGCGATCTGGTCCAGTTTCTTTCATCTGAGACGCCTTGCAAAAATCAAACCTATGGTGTCTAGAGTCCACCTGGAGCAGGTACTCCATGCTTTTGTAATTTCCAGGCTTGATTACTGCAACTCTCTATATGCAGGGTTGTGTCAGTCATCACTGCGCCACCTACAGGTTGTGCAGAACAGCGCAGCCAGGTTTCTGACTGGGACCAGGAAATGGGACCACATCAGTCCGGTTCTGGCCTCCCTGCACTGGCTTCTGGTCTGTTATTCACACTTTAAGCTCCTGGTCTTTGTTTTCAATTTCTTCCAGGGTGGTGCTCCCCCCTACACACCCACACTCCTGAATAGACATTCCTCATCATGCGCTCTTCGCTCCTCTGACCAAGGCCTGCTCGCTGTCCCTCGTTCTAGGTGTCATACTCGTGGGGACCAGGCTTTCTCAGTTCTAGCTCCATCACTCTAGAACCAGTTGCCACCCTCGGTTAGGCTGTCCCCATCTCTGAGTCGCATAAAAGCCCACCTCTTCTGCCTGGCCTTCCCTGAACATGTTTGAGTTTGGCCCTCTTTAATGTTAATTTTATTTCCCTGCTTTCATTGGTCTCTTTTCCCCTTGTTTTACCCATTTGTTTCTTCTTAAATGTTTAGCCTTTTTTGCACTATTTGAATTGCTTTTTATTATCGATTTATTCATCGTGTTTCACATTTCTCATGTACTGTGTTCAGTGCCTTGGGCTTCCCGACAGGGTCGCGGAAGGCGCTTGGTAAATAAAGCTTTGATTGAATTATTTGAAATAAAATTAATCTAATTATTACTTTGTCTAAACGTTCCAGAGCATAAACTAATAACCCTAAAATAAACTGTTTTCATTAGAAAATACTTATTTTTCAGAAATGGCACTTGAGCCTTTTCTCCCACAGCAATGAATTGTGGGTAATACCCTTCGCCCAAGTGCACATCGAGGTGAAGTGCTGATCAAGGGTGCAAAAGTGGCATTATCAACTTCCGCACTTGAGAATCAGGACACCGGATGCACTCACACCCCTGGTCGGGAGCTGAAGGGTGCAAGTGTGGAAGTGCGAGTATTGGGATTGGGCCAAAAACCATCTTAACTTGGTGATCTTCTCAGTCTCTTCACCACCAGCAGGTCCCTGAGGTCTAGTGGCCATGGGTGTCCAGCGCACCAGGCTAAAGACCAAAGGTGACAGATCATTTGCTGCTGTGGCCCCCAGACTCTGGACCCCCCCCCCCCCCCCCCCCCCCCCAGGCCTGAGAACAGTGGACTCAGTGGTCTCCTTTAAAGAGTAGCTGAAAACTCACCTGTTCAGGATAGATTTTATGTGACCGTCAGTTGATTCTTCATCACTACTTTCTCTTCATGCTACAGTTTCTACCAATCCTGCCTTTCTCAGGATCCCAATACCATTTCTTTTTCATGTTTGTCTTCTTTCATATTTTTTAAAATATATTTTTTCACTTTCTCTCATTTTTATTACAATAAAAAAGAAAAGAAATGAATAAATACAAATAAATTATATATATATATATATATATATATATATATATATATATATATAATATAATATAATTATTTAAAAAATGTTATTTATAGTTCTTGTGAAGCGCCAATCACATGTGAGCCTGCAGGGTTATCAAATCTTCAACACACTGCTCTGACATTTTTAATTTGACACCAGCTGACAAAGAACAGCAGCGTTGTGGACAGAATGGAAGGCAGTAAAAGGAGCAGCCAAGAAGCAAAAGATATAAAACAAACCATTTCACTATGGTTTGCTCATATCAGGAAAGGAAGGCTAGAGGTTTATGTTGAGCTAACAATGCTAACAGTGATTTGTAGTTGGCTCTAAAAAAATCTTAAGCTACTTTTTTTCAGTTGCCAACAACTGGAGATTACAGTGAAATGTATTTATCTATTTATCAACTTGCTATGTATGACTCATCTTTGCTCACTAGTGTTGATCTGTAATCGGCTAGTGCCATGAAACTCATGAAGGAGAGGACTTGTTTGTTTTCATACATGGAGTGCAGTTCCCAAATTTGACCACAGGGTGTCATGCTTACTTCATGCACATTCAAATGTAGACTATTATAAATTGTCATGCAATTTTGTGTTAAAAGTAAAGACATATTACTCTTTACATTGATGTTTAGTGGAACCAGTTGACAAAATGTTATGTAAATTCAGCATTCAATTTCCTAGAGTGTGTTGTTCTTTTTTTGTTACAGTTGTTTTCTTATTTAGCCAATTTTAATAGTTTGGCCACAAAAAGTATTTTTATAAACTGGGACAAATATGGTATAACTAAAAATGACAACATTCAAAGTTTTACTTGAAATAGTCTTTAGACTTTAGTCTCAACAACTCAACTTTGTCCTGCAGGTAGTTTGTCATTTTCTTCTTTATTTTTAAATATTTTCTCAGCATTTAGATTTTTATCTTGACTCTTCCTCCTTTCCTTCCTAGTGGCACTGATACTCCCTCATACACATCAGCCTATGACAGCAGGAACATTCAAGCAGATTTAAAAAGCACTTCCAATAATAAAGCTTCAAAACAAAACATGAATGAGTTAAAGACACTAATTCTGGAGTCCACGGATCAGTCATTAGTGTGTGGAGCAGAAATGAGGCAGTTTAAATTAAATGAAGTGTCTGATCAGGTGCAGTATGTAAATGCATCATCTGCTCTGCAGGCTCCAACTCCCAGAAAGGAAACAACTAATCAAGTCTCAAATCAACCAAGAGCCCAACAAAATTTTCCCAGTGGGACAAAAATTTGCTGTATAACCCACAGTGGACTCAGAAAACAGTTTCTCTTACCATTTACACCAACTTAAATCAATTAATGGAGACCAGATTCAACATAAAAGTGTGTACTAATTTAAACATTATTTACTTGTTATTTCAAACTTGTGATAAAATTATGAAATATTATATTTTTCATGTTGATAATTTTACGATGAAGGAAGTTATTTTTCAGCTGACTGCCTTATCCAAGTTGTATGGTTTTTTTTGCCCTAAAAAAAGTTAAGATGACAGGATGCATAGAAATGAAAACCATCATTTATATGTTCTAGCCCTAGCTGTAGCTGGTTGCTCGTGCAGCCGTCTGCAGTACCAAAGAAAGACAGCAATAAAATGACATTTTCATACCTTTACATGTTATTGAGTTTGGCTGCAAGATGAGACTGTAACAGCACTTTGAAATATTGTTTCCATATTTAATCAGGTGGCATAAACTTGTGACAGCTTTAGATTACACAAAGTGATTGCTTTCTTAGCTTAAATTTAATCTTTGATCTTGTTCTTTCAAGCTACTGTTGCTCTCCTTATGCTAATTGGTCATTTTGTCAAAACGAGCAGCGTTTCAGCTCAGTTTTTTTTTTACTGCTCTGGCTGTTTCTGCAGCAAAATGATCCCGAGGCAATAAACCAAACAACTGCTAAGTCTGTTACATGATGAGGAAGATTTCATTGGGAGTGTTATGAAAGAGAAGAACCAGGCTGTGCAGCTCGTGTTTTCTAATGCAGCACAAACAACCTGAAACCAGTGGAGGGACCTTTAACACAGTGAAAGAATGGGTAAATATTTAATCTTGTGCTGTGAGATGCTTGAGTTTTAACTGAGAACAGAGCTTTGATAGTACCTGCTGGCAAAATACTGTGCGAACAATAATGTTTAAATCTCTGTAAAGGCATGTCTGCAAAATCTGTCAGCAACCATCTGACACATATTATTGAAACTCTTAGGAGGAAGTAATGATTGGATGTACGTCTCTTACAATGTCAATGGCATTTGCAAACACAAATATTGAAATTGTGCTCAATTTTTCAAATGCTGAGCTAAAGTGTGGTGTTGTAGCCACGGGTACACTCCAACTCATACTGAGAATGTTTAATGGCCTTCTGGAATATTTGTTTGCCCTCAAATGTTGGAAAGAAGGTCACAGGAAGCTGAAGAAATGTTTTGAGACTAATTTGGATGTCCTCTGTGAGTCACTATGAGATAGTGACTTTTTAAACTTGTGTGGACAACATCAGCCCCACTAGAACAGTGAGGTGCTTCCCCTGGAACAAACCCTGGATCACCAGTGACCTGAAAGAAGTTCTCAACAAGATAAAAGCTTTAGAGGAAAGACACGGGTAATCCTTCCATTCATCCATTATCGCCTGCTTATTCGAGTCAGCAGCAGCCTAAGCAGGGAGGCCAAGACTTTCCTCTCCCCAGCCACTTGGGCCAGCTCCTCTGAGGGAATCCCAATGCATTCCCTGGCCAGCTGAGAGACATAGTCCCTCCAGGGTGTCCTGGGTCTTCCTGTGGGTCTCCTCTCGGTTGGAGATGTCCGGAAAACTTCCATCAGGGAGGCGTCCAGGAGGCATCCTGCTGCCCAAACCACCTCAACTGGCACCTCTCAGTGTGGAGGAGCAGCTGATCTACCAGTATATATATAAATGTCGATGTATCTACCCCAAGTCTCTCCCGGATGGCTGATCTTCTCCGCTCATCTCTAAAGGCGGGCGGACACTGTGCAACTTTTCCACTCGTAGCACTGAGCTTCAGCTCAAACTGTGCGACTTCCTTACAGAGTAAATTTCACGAATCGTGCTCACACTGTATGACTCAGTTCTCAGATGCAACCTGACCGCTCACACTGTGCGTCTCGTAGCAACATGTCGGACCTAAAAATATGATAAAAATAGCAGTTTTTACACAACACGTCGGACTTTTTTGTGTTGTAACGGATGTCTGTTGTCCTTCGTGAGTGCTGCAGGAGGACACAGGGATTTGTAGAGGTTGGATGAGGAAAACGAAAGAAAGTAAATCAGTGTTTTGGTCAGTTGAATTTGACATGAACACGACAAACACACTTTCTTGATAATCCTTGTCATTGTGTGTATGAAAAAGTGTAGAAATAAAAATGAACGACGTGTGTTAATAGGGAAATAGCTGGCGAGCCGTGCTAATGCATGACTGTGCATGCATCGTGAGCGGTTCTGGTACTTGCGCTTGCAGCGCCACTTCAACCCTCACGAGCGATGAGCCAAATTTCAAACATGCCAGAAGTTCGTGCAAGGTCATTATTGCTGATTGGTAGCTGTTCACGTGGTGTTAATCGCCTCTCGTAAGCCCCTGTACACTACACGACGCTCAGCACAAAACTCGCCCCAATCTTGTGGATTCTCGCACGAGTGGAAAATTGGCTCAAAAGAGTGAAAAAGTCACACAGTGTACGCCCAGCTTAAGGAAGCATCCAGACACAATGCGGAGAAAACTCATTTTGGTCACTTGTATCCACAACCTCTTTCTTTTGGTCACTACCCAAAGCTCGTGACCATAAATGAGGGCTGGAACAATCCTTGGCTACAGAGGCTGGCCACAGGCAATTCTATTTTCAAAAAACTCCTGGCTAAGTATAAAAACAATAAGCAGGTGAACATAAGACAGCTAGAGCTCAAGGTATGGCAGAATAATAAGACATTTGAGAGCATTAATAAAGAACATTCCTGGCTTTATGCAGGAGACTCAAACATCGAAGTATGGAGAATCCAGTGAGCTGAATGCATTCTTTAATGTCCCATTAGTTGTCACACTGGTGTAGACACAGCTGTGCTCAGGAACCTTTTGTTGGTTTAACTCTCCAGTCAAACCCCTTAATGTTGAGTGTCAAGTACAGAGGCATTGGGTCTCACCTTTAAAGTCGCTGGTATGACCAAACCGTGGAATTGAACCCACAATCTCCCAGTCTCAGTGCGGACACTCATACCACTAGGCCACTGAGCCAGTAAAGGTCCCTCCCACTGTTTATGTGACACACTTCAAAAGTTGGAACAATTTTATCTTCCACCTTGGTCATGCATCCTGCTGCTGGTACGTAGTTGGTGTTAACCGCATCAGGAGATACGGATCTATGTCTCTAGCAATCAGGTCAGGAAGCAGCTGGGGAGACTAAGCAGGAACCAGGTGGATTATCTTTGTGGGACACCCCTCTCACCTGAGGAAATTCCACGAAGAAGTCATCCTGCTTTATTCCAATGCCTAAGAATTACCCTTGATTTGCCCTTAATGTCCAAATTCCTCATTCCCTAACATTTCACATCTTTACGGTCCTCAAGAAGTCACTGTTAGCCCACCTGAATGAGCAAATAAACACTTTTCAGTTTGTTAGCTGTGGAGAGAAAGGCACCATCACACAGGAAAAAGCAGGCTGCATTGTGAAGATCATGTAGTTCATTTTTCTCCTGTGCATTTAATACAATTGAGTCTGTCAGAAAATCAAGATGAAGCAGGATGCACACCTCCTCAATCACCTGGATTAATGACTACCTGACAAACAGACCTTAATTTGTGAGACTGGAGGGTTTTGTGGCTGACCAGGTTGGTCTCACCATTCCCTTTCACTTGGTACAGTCTAGTCATCTGTGTAAATATAAAATGCGCTATTTTCATGTGAAACATAGATGGAAAAGCAACTGAGTACATAGATCTGGAGGACCACTTTGTGGCATGGTGTGTGAAAAATCATCTCATCTTATGAAACATCCTTCTGTCCACAGCTAGACCCATCTACGCTAGCATTTAAAAAAATGTCAGCAATAATGATCCACCACAACATTTAATTTTCCTCTAGAATTAATAAGAATTGTTGAATTGGAATTGAACGATTCAACCTCGTCTGCCAATATCATGAACCTGTGAAAATATTTTCATTAAACTCAAAGTAATCTGGTCGCACATCTACAACAGAGTCTGGGCCTCTGGGGTCTCATTCACAGGCGTCTGATGCATGTGAGTGTCTTTAAAAACAGGATTTAGTTGAAAGTCCTGATTTGATCAAACAGCACGCTTAACCTCTGGCGTAGTTGATTAGAAAAAGGAGGCTGTTGATTTTAGCTGAAAGGTGAGATGAGGGTTAATTCTGACATTAGGTCTGCAAACAGAAACATGATGAGACAACATCCAAATTAGACAAGAATCTTAATAAGAGACAGGGTATGCTGCAGGTGAACTGACTGATCATTGCAGCCGGTAATGTTGTGTGTGACATTACACCTAAAGGCTGCAGTCAACTTTAACTCACATTACCCATCAAAAGGCTTTCATTGACTGAAGCATCAAGTTACAAAAACAGGTTAAAGTTGATGGTTTCAAAAATATTTAAAATTTATAAGATTTCTGAAATTTTACTAAGAAATGTAACCTAAATTAAGCAAACTTACATTTTATCAATAAATTGGGTTTCTGATCAGAGGCAGCGTGCCCATCCATGGATTATTTACCTGATAACTTGAACAAAAAATGTAAATATTGATGATGCTGTTCAGGAACCTGATCAAGAGTTAAATCACCATATTTTCCACATCAAGTGCGTGGGATTCAACAGCAACAGATGGCTGGAAATATTTATGTTTCTCAATTAATTAGCAACTATAATAGCACCATTAGCTAGGACTCTGAATAAATTAGTTCTAGTTTTATAAGAGTTTGGGGATTTGATAGAGAAATGAAGCTGCACTTACCAGCTCAATGACTCACGTGGGTTTTGAAATGTTAATTTATCTCCACTTTACTCCTGATACCCATGATGCCTTGCTTGTTGCATTTTCCAGGTAATGCATTTTCCTTCCCTCGGAGTGACCGAAAACCCAAAAAGAAGGGAAAACACCTTGGATGTAAAGTGGTCCTATAAAGAGGGAATAAATTAGATTAAACAAACTAACCAACAATCTGTTGACTTAATCTTCCAAAATATCTTTTTTTTTCCACATTTGTTTTGGGAGATTTCTAATAACCATCTATTCATTGTCTGTACAGTGAGAATATGCAAACTCCTTGCAGACCCCAAGCTTGGATATGAACCCAGGACCTCTTTGGGGCAAAGCAACAGTGCTAACCTCTGCACCAATGTGCAGCCTAAGATTTCTACTGTATAAAATAAAATTGTAAAGATTGAAAGGATTCAGTTAAACATTGTGGACATTAACAGGAGTTTCAGGTTTTTGTTAATTCTGTTTTTCAGAGAAATCAAATGACAGAAAAATGAGTAAATATTGCCAAACTCAACATAGATGAGAAGAAAAGTCTTTATTTTAGCTTTATTTTATGCTTTGGGCTTTAATTTGACATTCCTTAAATACATGTGCTTAAACAAGATGTGGAATACTGAAGAAATAAATCTTTATTATTATGTCTGATTGTAATCGGTCACTCTGAGGTTTTCATGCAGGCTAAACATGAAAATGGTCTTCTACAACTATCTCCTGCATTAGCTTCTGATAGGATTAGAAAAACCTGACAGATCTACGTCACACTGTCACCTAACTTTCATGCATTCACCCATTTTGACTCGCCATGAGGAAGGTTGTCCAGGAAACAGCAGAGTACGTCTTGACTAGTAGAAGCTAATCGTTAGCATTAGCAACTTCACCTCATGGCAGAACTCCTCCAGGCTTGTGTTATTTGTGGTGATAAAACATCAGCATTGCAAAGCAAAAAAAAATATGTGGTAGAGTTGCTTTGCTGTTATACAGTCAGAGGCTAGATGTCCAAATAGCAGGAAATAAGACTCCAAATTCTGCAAAGCTTTCTTCTGAAATGGCATTCTGCTAGTTCCTGAAAAATGTGCATCTCATTAGCAAGCTATATTCATTAAAGAAAGACAAAAAGAATAAAATGAAACTCAGGAGGAACAAAATTATATAATTTTTTCTTGTCCATCATAAAGCTCAGTGAAAGAAACTCTAAACCTCGAAGCTGAACCCAAGCAATCAAGCAAATTATGAGTCATCCTTGATTCGTCTCGTCTCAGATTCAAAAACAAAACTGAATCTGTATTGAAGCACTTGAAAAATCTTCCCTGAGGCAACGGAGAAAAACACATCCACTCATTCTTACTTCAGATGTGATTATTGTGATGTTTTTTTTCATGATCTTTCCCCCCAAAAAAGAACAATTTTATCATTATTCCATGTTCTGGAGAAAAGCAGGCAAGCACCCATAAACCACAGGTTTAAAAACGTCTGAAGTGTCAACTTGTTTTATTCAGATGTCATTAAAAAAATTTTTTAATCATTATTAAAGCTTTAGTAGCTTTTTTTTCTGCTTTGTTCTCGAAGTTGTTCTGATTTCATAAACCTTCAGGTCTACTGGAGGTAGTTTATCTTTAATTTTTTGAGGCCATCGTTTTCCTGCTATGGATCACACCTCGTGAAAAGACAGAGAAGCAGAAGGTGAGCAGTGGCGTGCCTGGAAAAATATTTTTGGGGTGGCCAGGTGTGGGGGCACAAATTTGGACAAGGGTGGTACGTGTAAATGACTCATAACTTTAAAAACAAATCATATATATATATATATATATATATATATATATATATATATATGTATGTATATATATATATATATGTATGTATGTATATATATATATATATATATGTATGTATATATATATATATATATGTATGTATGTATATATATATATATTGTATGTATATATATATATATATATATATATATATATATATATATATATATAATATTACAAATTATTAAAGCATTCATCATAATCTCATTGGTTACTATTAACCAAAATAAGGTCAAAACACAATACCAAAGGTTCACTTATATCAGGAGTGGGGGGGAACCATCAGGAGTGGGGAACCCTGGTCCTCGAGGGCCGGTATCCTGCATGTCTTTGCTCCGACACTTCTGATTCAGTGGTTGGTTCACCTGTTCTGCAGCTCATCAAGCTCTACAGAAGCTTGTTAAACACCTGCTGATTGAAATCAGGTTTGATGAAGCAGGGTTGAAACAAAAGTAGGCTGGATAGCGGTCTTTGATGCACCAGAGTTCCCCACCCCTGACTTATATAAAAAAATTATGTATGACGTTTTTCCATGAACAACTGCATACTTATATTATAATTGGGACTTTCTCTGGCTATGTAAAGTGGGTGGGCCTGCCGGGCCTGGGTCCACCCACATGCACTTGGGCCCCCCCAAGACAGCCGATCACAACAGGTGACAGCAACCAATAACGTTCGCTCATGTACGTCAAAGTTATCTTTCAACAGAAGCTGATTAATAAAACAATTTACATAAAATTGGTCCAGAAGTTGTAGCCCATCATTCCTACGATATTTTGATATTTATCTCCCTGCTAGTGGTTTTAATATGAGCAGGTGCCGCCTTTTGATGCGTCACACATGTCTCCTTTTAAAACAAGTTTAAGCTATTCAGAATACAAATCCAAGCTCTGTCTCTTTGGATTGTTGTAATTAAATTTTGTACTGAACACAAATTTACAATTAACAATGTTGGAAAAAGTAAGAAAAGGACCCGATCTGTTAATTGTTTCCCTCATTTACAGTGAAGGAGATAACGAGGTAGTTCTAATGGCTTTGGTGTTGAACAAGTTTAATTGTTTCTCTTTGCAACAATCTTCACAAGAAGGCAAAACAGTTAAATGGCAAGGTTCGCACTGACTGAATATTTCTTGTATTTGACCATTTATTTTGACAGAGAAACCTCAAGACTGTCGTTTTGAAAGAATTACCCCGGTGCGTGCAGAAGCGCTGACATTTTAATTGTTGTGCGCATTGTGGAGGTAGCTAAATCGATCAAAAATGATTCCCATCAGAACATCTGAGCATTATGACCAGCGTTGGGAACGTTACTTTTAAAAAGTAATTAGTTATAGTTACTAATTACTTTGTCAAAAAGTAACTCAGTTACGAGATTAAAAAAGTAACTAATTACCAAGAAAAATAGCTACTTAGTTACTTTTTTCATTAAAGAATGCTAGAAAAATGGGTTCCCCTCTTGATTAAACTTACTTAATTTACTATAAATTACTACAATAGTGAAATATAAATGACTAATGACTGGAACATAATAAAATGTATGTCCAAATGTTTTTATAAACCTGAATAATTTAAATAAATAAGCACTTAACAGGAGGAACTGCTAACAGGAACATTACACTAATCTAGACTATTATCACTGTGTGATGTTTAACAAGACCCCAATCAGCTAAAATTTAAAATTGCAAAATAGAAGCACCTGTAAAGGTTCCTGAGCCTTTAAATAGTCTCTCAGTCTAGTTAAATTACAGAAATAAATGTAATTTTGCACAGTATTTAAAAATTTCCACCTTCACATTTGTGTGTTTTTAGCAGCATTTCTGTTGCTGGTAATCTAGTAAAGGTTAAATAAATAAATAAATATCCTTTAATATGACGCTAGAAGAGGCACAAATCTGATGTAGGACTTACATGTACTAACTTGGGTCAGACCCAACCACAGAAGAGCTGAAGCTGGGTGATAAACACACACAGGTAGTGCTAATAACACCTGAGCACCCATGACGTCTGAGACTGATGCATCAGTGTTACAGAGGGACTAAAGACATGATCAGAAACAGGTTACAGCTGGATGATCTAGGAAGATAGAAGATCGTGACGTCTGAGCGGTGAACAGGTGAGCGGACCTTCGGGAAGTCCCGCTGTCACGCTAAGAAGGGAGTGGCTGCAGATCCACACCTGCAGCCGTAGATATTCATCACGTCTTCCTCGTTCTTCACGGGTCGTGATGCGCTTGGATGAAGACATCTGCCTCTTTAGCTCCTGATCAGCTGATGACAGCTTCAACACACCGCACTGCTTAACGCACGCTTTTTCTTATCAGTAACAGAAACAACGTTTTGATAAAATAAGACGGTAATTAATTAGATTGCTCTTTACTGAAAAAAATATTTTTTTAATAACGCAGGTTATTTTAAACGGCGTTATTCCCATCACTGCTCTGTTGTGTCTGTAGACAAACACAAACAAAAACCCCTTTGTGACATCATATATGACAAATATCTGAGATCACATGAGTGACACTTACATGAGATTTGGTGCAGAGCAGATGAGAATGTGAGGCGAACGTATTTCCATGGCGAAATACATACATTCGCTGTGTCCCCTATGCCCCACCTTCTTTTCAAACTTTCCAGTACTGGAGGTCATGTGACTCCAACGTGTTTTCTGTTATTTGGCAAAGTTTTACATTGATTAGGTCAAAGCTGTCCAATGGGGAGACAGTAAAGCATTACTTGGTGAGAACACCAACTTTGACACTTGGCCACTCCCACACATTAGACTTAGAAAAATATTTCAGCTCAGATTTTTTTTCTTTATGGCTTCAGAGCGGATTGTATAAACAAGAAATGGCTGTGCCCCCAGTGTCACGATCTGCCCCTGCCCAACCTGACTGTGTTCCTCTCCTGCCGTGATTGCCCTTATTGTTCTCACCTGTCCCTCGTTTACCTGCCCATGTTTCCCTGATTAGCCCTCTGTATTTAAACCACCTGTTTTGCCCCTGTCTTTTGTCAGTTCATTGTTGTTGTTTGTCGGTGTCCTGTTCATCCCATCCTGCCATTAAACCATTTTTACTTTTACCGAAGCCTGCATTTTTCCTCCGTTCAGCTCATCCACACATGGTCTGCCGTCTCCACCTCCTACACCGTGACAGAATGAACTGACCAAACCGTGACCTGTGGTGAGCACTTCTAAATCTCCCTGGAGGAATTATTTTTTCTTTTTTGTCCTTTAGCAGAAGGAGATTCTGGCCTAGGGTGTTGGCGCATCCTACCTGTTCTCCGGGGTGGTCAAGCCTCTGGGTGGGTTTCGGCGCATCCAGTTCATTTCCTGCGGTGGTCGAGCCCTTCTCCTCACCTGCTTTCTGCCCCCGTCCCGTTTGTGTCATGGAAGCCGCGGATCCTGGAGCTCTGACAGAGTTACACCCCCTACGCACGCCATCATTCTCCGGGGTGGTAGGGTTGGTCTCCCCGATCTTCTCCTGCTTCCCTGCACCCAAGCCTCTGCCTGAGACCCAGCTAATCGTGCCGTGTACCTGCTCTGACCGGTTGTCGAGCACCTGCCGCCGAGCTGGGTTCCCTCACATCGCTCCTGCCGTTCGTCTACTTCCTGGTCCACGCTGTGGGGCTTATGCCTGCAGGTCTCGTGCTGCTGCAGCCTCTGCTGGGTCCCACGCCTGCTCCTGCAGTTCTCTGCCTGGGTCCCACGCCTACTGCTGCAGCTCCTGCAGTTCTCTGCCTGGGTCTCACGCCTGCTCCTGCAGTTCTCTACCTGGGTTCCACGCCTGCTCCTGCAGTTCTCTACCTGGGTTCCACACCTGTTCCAGTCCAGTCCATGTTCCGGTCCAGTCCAGTCCATGTTCCGGTTCAGTCAAGTCCATGTTCCGGTCCCATGTCAAGTCCATGTTCCGGTCCCATGTCAAGTCCATGTTCCGGTCCCATGTCAAGTCCATGTTCCGGTCCCATGTCAAGTCCATGTTCCGGTCCCATGTCAAGTCCCTGTTCCGGTCCCATGTCAAGTCCCTGTTCCGGTCCCATGTCAAGTCCCTGTTCCGGTCCCATGTCAAGTCCCTGTTCCGGTCCCATGTCAAGTCCCTGTTCCGGTCCCATGTCAAGTCCCTGTTCCGGTCCCATGTCAAGTCCCTGTTCCGGTCCCATGTCAAGTCCCTGTTCCAGTCCCATGTCAAGTCCCTGTTCCAGTCACGTTCCTGTCATGTCCAGTCTTCATGTCCCCGTCTCCTGTTGTATAGCCTTGTGGGCGTCTGGTATCCGCCCTTAAGGGGGTGGGCGGGTACTGTCACGATCTGCCCCTGCCCAACCTGACTGTGTTCCTCTCCTGCCGTGATTGCCCTTATTGTTCTCACCTGTCCCTCGTTTACCTGCCCATGTTTCCCTGATTAGCCCTCTGTATTTAAACCACCTGTTTTGCCCCTGTCCTTTGTCAGTTCATTGTTGTTTGTCGGTGTCCTGTTCATCCCATCCTGCCATTAAACCATTTTTACTTTTACCGAAGCCTGCATTTTTCCTCCATTCAGCTCATCCACACATGGTCCGCCGTCTCCACCTCCTACACCGTGACACCCAGGCCCCCCTCTGGACGCACCCCTGAAGGTGTGACGGCTGCCAGGTGGTAGGGAGACCTCTTCAAATGTTTCTTGAAATGCAAATAATGTCCTAAACCCTTTTTGGTGTTGTCCTTTAACTAGTTAATAACCAAAAAGGAACAAGCTGATGAAAAAACAGGTTTTGCATAATAAAGTTAAGCTTCAACCACTGGATCCCCAAGACTCTCATCTCAGAACAATCAGAACAAACAAAGCCTGGGCCTTTTGATGGATACACATGTGAGACTGAAATTTCTCAGCAGGGTTTCTTGCTTTAATTTACATCCATCCTCAACCAAAGAAAAAAAATACAGCAGGATGACGTTTAAGCACCTGTATTACAACCAGGTGTGATAAGAATGCAGGACTTCTCATCTTTCCTCTGCGTTTCTGCCGTTGAAGGTCACAGGATCAACTCTCATTTTACAAACATAATGAGGCAACATAGCAGAAAAGGTCAAGAGATAACACCAACATACAACAGCTGCTGGGGTCCTTGCTTTCGTTCTTTTTTAAACACAGAAACAGTTTTGTTTACCTGTTTGTAGCTACGGTTTCGCCGACAGCTGCCGGCTTCTTCAGGCTGACGCTGATGGTGGCGCGTCACTTCCTTCTCCGTTTATCTGCGGGCAGCAGAGGACGTTGTCGCCCTCTACTGCCCGCTCTCCCCTCTCCGACGATGCAGTCCCATGCGTGGTCCAGCGTGTAAACTCCGTCGTCCCTGTTCATGGTCCCACATCCACGTCTCCTTATCTCTATTGCTTCCTTGATCCATCTTTTGTATTTTTGTTGTTCAGTGGTTATGATCCGTGTGCTGTCCCAGTCCATTATATGGTTTTCTCTTAAGCAATGTTCTGTTACGGCTGACTTTTTTATTGTACTTTCTGCTTCTTCTTTTGCTGCTCTTGTGTGTTTACGATTTGCCTCTTTCTCGCACTCCTTTCTGTGTTCTATTGTCCGTGTATTGAGTTGGCGTCCGGTTTCTCCTATGTATGTTTTATTGCATATTTTGCATGGGATTTCGTAGATGACTCCACATTTTTGTCCAGCTGATATTTTGTCTTTTGGGTGTACTAATCTTGGGGAAAAAGACACATAAAGAAGTTAAACAGACTCATAAACAAGAAAAAGAGGGGAGAAATACAAGGCAACTCCACACCAAACTCATGGGTATGTAACATTTCACAATACAAACTAACAGAAGCAGAAGAGAGCATATTAAAGAAAGGTTTAAACTTTGCAGTCACACCAAAAGAAATACCATATGATGAATTTATTGTAGCAACAGAACTAGCATGTCAACAGATCACAGATGAGGGAAAGAAAGCAGAACTCAGAAATAACGTAGTTGGGATATTAAAAAACAGCCAAATTCAACACAGCAATATTACAAAAGAAGAACAATCAGCCATGACAGCTTTATCCAAAAATGAACAGATAATTATTCTACCGGCAGATAAAGGAAGAACCACAGTAGTTATGGACAGAGAAAAATATAAACAACAGATGAAACAGATGCTAGAAGACAAAAATACATATGAAATACTTAAAAAAGATCCAACAGAAAACATTAAGAAAAACATGAAAAAATTACTGAAGCCACTGCACGAAAAAGGCAAAATAACAGAAAAAATGTACAAACACTGGATTCCCACAGCAAACATAACACCAAGAATATATGGAACACCAAAAATACATAAACAAAACACCCCACTTAGACCAATAGTTGACAGCATAGGTACACCAACATACAACATGGCAAAAGATATCAGCAGAATCATCAGCCCGTTATTAGGAAATACAGACCAACACTACAAAAATAGCATAGAATTGGCAAAAGAACTAAAGGAGATTACAATAGAAGACAACGACATACTCATCTCACATGACGTCACATCTCTGTTCACAAAAACACCAACCCAAAAAACCATAGACATAGTAGTTAACAGAATCAGACAAGACAAAACTTTACATAAAAGGACAAACCTCACAGCAGATGACATAGCACAACTGATAGGACTGGTAGCTAACTCCACTTACTTCACATACGACAACACAATATACAAACAACTGGAAGGCTTCGCCATGGGTAACCCGTTATCAGCCACCCTGTGCGAGTTTTTTATGGAAGACCTGGAACAAAAAGCCATAGCCACCGCCCCCCCAAACTGCAAAATAAAACTATGGAAACGCTACGTAGACGACATACTGGAAATCATACCAAAAGGTCAAACAGAAACACTAACACAACACTTAAACAATATTGACGACACGGGCAACATAAAATTCACTTATGAATTAGAAACAGAAGGCAGCATAGCATTTATGGACATGAAAATCACCAGGCAGACCGACGGGACCCTAAACATAAACACATACAGGAAACCAACACACACAGACCAATATCTATTATGGACATCAGAACACCCCACCATACACAAAATGTCAGTAATCAGAACATTATATCACCGAGCAAACATAATAACAGAAGAGAGAGACCGTAAACAAGAGGACAAACACATACAACACGCTTTAAAGACCTGCAGATACCCGACATGGGCAATAAACAAAGGAAAACAACAAACAAAAACAGAAAGCAAAGAACAACCCAAAAAAAGAACCAGAAACCCAGAAAGACAAGAACCAAAACCAGTGATAACCCTACCATACATCAGAGGCATAACGGAAAAAATAAGAGCAACAATGAAAAAACACAACATAAACACACCAACAAAGCCATACACAACAGTTAGAAACAGATTAGTACACCCAAAAGACAAAATATCAGCTGGACAAAAATGTGGAGTCATCTACGAAATCCCATGCAAAATATGCAATAAAACATACATAGGAGAAACCGGACGCCAACTCAATACACGGACAATAGAACACAGAAAGGAGTGCGAGAAAGAGGCAAATCGTAAACACACAAGAGCAGCAAAAGAAGAAGCAGAAAGTACAATAAAAAAGTCAGCCGTAACAGAACATTGCTTAAGAGAAAACCATATAATGGACTGGGACAGCACACGGATCATAACCACTGAACAACAAGAATACAAAAGATGGATCAAGGAAGCAATAGAGATAAGGAGACGTGGATGTGGGACCATGAACAGGGACGACGGAGTTTACACGCATGGGACTGCATCGTCGGAGAGGGGAGAGCGGGCAGTAGAGGGCGACAACGTCCTCTGCTGCCCGCAGATAAACGGAGAAGGAAGTGACGCGCCACCATCAGCGTCAGCCTGAAGAAGCCGGCAGCTGTCGGCGAAACCGTAGCTACAAACAGGTAAACAAAACTGTTTCTGTGTTTAAAAAAGAACGAAAGCATGGATTTACAAAGACACAGCAAGAACACACCTAAGATGCTGGGGTCCTGTTTATTAAACATGTAGGTGACACTAAAATTAAATATATACAGTAGTTTGTATTTCAATCTAGCTGTTGAGCTTAAAAAATCAAAAGGGAATATAAAAACAAACTATTAGAACCTTATAAGGTTAAATTATACATGTTTTTGCAGGAAAAGGCGTATTTACAGGGCAAAGCTTTCTTATAAAACTAGTCAATCCCCTGTATTTGCTTTCTATTCACAGCTGTTCGCGTTTTAGTCGTAGCAGCTGGACTGGTTGTTCGTGCATGCTTGTGCATGTGTGCCACCATGACAGGATAACAAAGGTCAAAGCCTCCAGATTTTGTTAATAAAATGTTTTATTGAGGCTCCAGGTCTTGCCATGCTTTTTGTTTTGATTCTGCTTATTGGGGCCTGACATGCTTTTGCTCTTTGCAGACAGTGGTTTTCATGAGGCTGTGCACCATATGAACAATTGTGAAGAAAACCCATTAAATCAAATATTAATCATCAGAAAGTTTTATTTCTTAGAAAATGAATTAGGGGAATGTTGCATCATCATTTATTAAAAGACCAATGGCTGCCTGTGGTGTGATGAAATGTTTTCCCACTTAATTTGACATTTCAGTTGGTTTTGTTTACTTTACTCCGTCCATCCATTTTCTGCCGCTTATCTGTGGTCTGGTCACGGGGGCAGTAGCCTAAGCAGGGAGGCCCAGACCTCCCTCTTCCCAGCCACTTGGCTCAACTCATTTTGGCCGCATGTACCCGTGATCTCATTCTTTCGGTCACTTTGTTTTCCACTTGTGCTAAAATTTTCAGTGGGTAAAAACTTAGGTTTTGATTAGATTGACTCTGTTGTGGAGGCAGGAAATATATATATATATATATATATATATATATATATATATATATATATATATATATATACTGTGTATGTATATATATATATACTGTATTTTTGCTTATGTTGTTTTTTATTAGCTTTCCTTTTCATATATTGTCAAAGGTGTCTTTCTGTGCCTAGCTGGAAACTGAATTTGCCAGAGGAACCATCCCTTAAGATTCATATTGTTTTATTTATTTTGATGTAATCTAATCTTTATGAGGGGGGAAAAAGAAAGGAAAAAAAAGATGGAGGTTTCTCCAGAACCTGCAAGGATTATCAGTGAAACCAAAGTTTTCAGTTTCCAATTGCAACAAATAGAACTGCACCCAAAGGTCATGTAAATAATTGTTAGGTGTTTAGATCAATGGTCAGATTTTAACTTCCTCTCAGGCCCAGTGTGTTGCAGAAAGAGCAATGTTGTTTCACAAACTGCAATCAAATAAAAAAAACTACTACATTTTTTCTGTTTTGGAAGGTTATAAATTTGTCTCACTGTTCTCCCTATTGCACCAGGAACTGCGATAGGAATTCTTACTGGGTTTTCCCATCAGCACTGGTTCTCCCACCCAAAAAATGTATTTGAGTTCGGTCAGGGACAAGGTTCAAGTGGAGGAGTCTAAATATGTTGGGTTCCTGATTATACATGAAGGAAAGATGTGGATGGATTGGTGCTGCGTTTGCAGAGATGTTAGCGATGTACTGGTCTGTCGTGGTGAAGAGAGAGCAAATCTCTTGACAAACCTGTCGATCTATGTTCCTACCGTCATCTATGGTCATGAGCTTTGGGTAGTGACTGATAGAACGAGAATCGTGAATACAAGCAGCTCAAATGAGTTTTCTCCACAGGGTGTCTGGGCTCACTCTTAGAGATAGTGTGGGAAGCTTGGCCATTCAAGAGGGGCTCAGAGTAGATCTGCTGCTCCTCCACAGAGGAGCCAGTTGAGGTTGCTCAGGCATTTGGTTTGGATGCCTCCCTGGTTAGGTTTTCCAGGCACTTCCAACCTGGAGGAGACCTAAAGGATGAGCCAGGATATGCTGGAGGGACTAGGTCTTTGTTGGTTGGAAGAGCTGTGCTCAGAAGCCCTGCCTCTTCAGTACGCCCCATGGAAGCTGTGGCTACATTGTAGCTCATCACCATCAGGGTGTGAACGTGGATGAATGATACAGTGTAGTGTAAAACGCTTTGGAGTCCTCTGACTATGAAAGACAATATACAAGTGCAGGTCATTTTGCATTTATTATTCATTATAATTTCTCAGCTGGCCAGGAGAACACCTTGGGATTACCCCGGAGGAGCTGGCCCAAGTGGGTGGGGCGAGGGAAGTCCGTGCCTCCCTGCGTAACTTGCCGCCCTGCGACCCGACACCGGATAAGCTGACAATAATGGATGGTTCGGTTTTTCTAAGTCAGAGCACTAACTCAAAGCTGCATCATTATGTCACTTAAAACGACTGTCCATTCCCAAATGTCCATCTGATGTATTTTTACTCCTGCAGACGATCACAGAGCAAGGGGAAAATTTATAAACACAAATCTCAATTGGTCTCCTTATTTCTGCAAACGGATGTCCTCTCATCATAAGCAGCCAAAATGTTTTGAAGAAAAATGTAAAGATCATAAAACATTGAGGCGAAAAACTTTGTGACAAGAATTTGTTTAATTCTATGACAACCTTTGGCCACATGTGTGTTTTATAAACACCGTTTTAAATCAGTTTTGCTGTTTAGTGAATGCTCTAAGATCTGCAATTTGTTGGTGTAACATATTTTGCAGGATCTGTTTACACCAGAAGGTAGTATTAATGAGCAGACTGGGTTTATAAATGATGTTCAATAATTCGATTTTTCATCAATTTATTTATTAGACAAAATCAAATTTGTCAAAAATCCCATGTTTACATAATTTGTATAAATGATTCATTCAGAATTTCATTTGTATCAAATTTAGAAAAGAATGTGCTCGAATTAGATCATGAATCACAAGTGTGTGTGGTGTGATGCGCAGTGATATATCTCCTGTTTTGTTTTCTGAGCGTGACGTAAACCTGCATACACCTCGAGCACTCTTAAGGTGCATACAAAATGTTAGCAATGATGAGTCACACTTGCTGATATTCAGCTGTGGGATTCATGTCTGTTTTCTGATCCAATCCATCAGTGAGAGAAGCAACAGGATTTTAGTCATATTGCAGCAAAACTGGACCAATCGGTTTTATTTTTCTCAGTCCTTAAGCAGCGTCAGCAGCTTCTCAGTACAGAACAGTCACAGCCGCATTCACTTGCCTCTTAAGTATTTGAGCAATGAGACGCAACAAAATCTTCTTTCTTTTTGGCATCCGGTAACTTTTGTTTTAACCTGTATTTCAGGGTTTTCCTGCTTTGCATTTGTTGAGAATGATGACACAAGAATAAATAATTCAAGATCATTGTGATTGCAGACAATGAATTTTTTATTTAAAATAAAATAAAAAAACATGAATAAAAATGAGCTAGGAGAATAAAAATGTCATGAAATAATAATCATGGATGAAGGTTTGTTTTATGCCAGATCATTTCTTTAGAGAATATTAGTTTAACCCTATTTACTTAAAACGGTCAGATCTAATTAGAAAAACGAAAACTATAAAAAAAATATTTAAAATTATTTAGGATTTAAAAGAAAAAAATCCCCAACATTTGTCAGAAGCGAATAAGAACAAAATGAATAAATGTGTAGCTATCTACATCCAGATTATGTCTGCGTTTCTAGACACTAACTGCTTATTTACCTGCACAGATGTTGCTTTTCAGACACATAAAATAATTTTTATTCTTCACTCTTTTGTCCTGCAGCTTACCTTTCTCAGTGGGCCTCTGAGATGTCTGCCTTCCATCTAAATGATTTCATGTCACTTCATTAACAACAAAATTAAGCTAATTATAAAATGTTCAAGCTGCAGGTTAGGGAACATGACGTTGCATATTAGTTTTGGCTTTAATGAATTAGGAGTCTCGGCTCGGTTTGGACACATGCAGCCAAAGGCTTGTTGAGTTTAGCAGAAAATATCAAATGTCAAACCTCTGACATCAGTCTTTCGTGCAGACAGCCAATTTGCTCAATTTAGCAAAGCTCCTGATGAAGGAGTGGAAAATAAATGCACAGTGTCGTAGCATCTTCCCTGCTCTTTTTTCCAAATCTTCCACAGAAAACAGAAGACAAGTGCAACATCAGTGGAGATTTTTAAATAAACTTCCATTTAGATCAGGTGGTGTATGATTGTTTCATTAAGCAAAACAGGTACTCATGGTGATTATCGTATGTAGGTTCAAACTAAAACAGGTAGGAGAGGCTTAAATCTGGGCCAATAAAGCAGTTACCAAAGTCATGTTTTGGCTCATTCTGACTGAACACGGCAACAACTCACAGCATAGTTCTACTACCTTCATAAGGTCTCTCTCAGGAAAAAACTTCAAAGCAGAGTTGTTGTAGAAACTCTGTTCCTGGTCTTTTGAAGAAGTACAAAGGAGCAGACCACACGGCAGACCAGAGACACAAAGATGTAGCAGTTGAAAGACTCTTCTTTCTTATTCTCCTGCTAAATCTCAAGACATCCAGCAGAGCCATCAGCTCAGATCGGACACAGAACCTGTAGGACCCAGAAAAGTGTTGCATCCAAAAAGTCTACGTCATAAAAATACCTGCAGAAAATATGTCCGCAGGTGCTCCAAACTAATGAGTCAAAAAGATGCGATTTGCTGTAGCAGAGGTCAGATGTACTTTACTTCGTTAATGATTGTCTGTAGGCAACAGTCAGGCATCGTGCAGGATATGGGGAGGATAAATGAGACTTGGTCAGGATTAATGGTTTCCTCAAAGCTAATAAACACAATATCCATTATGCAATACTGCCAGGGAGGCATTATTAGCCTTAGATCGATTTTCCTGGACAACAGTCTCAAACAGACAGCTACTGTGTCATGTAGAGCTATATTTAGCACAAAGACCAGCAACAAAACCTGAACGTGATGTTTAGGCCCACACAGAACTCAGATTTCAGCATCCCTTATAGAGTTTGGGACTGCAGGAAGAGATGGAAGGGTTTGAGCCAGAAACACCCACAGATGATCTGTGGTTTGTTCTCCAGGATGTTTAAATCAACCTGATTGCCAATTTCTGTCAAAGATGGCCTTCAACCGAAATGCTGTTTGGAAAGCAAACTTTTCACACCAATTTTGCATTGATTCTATATTTATTTCATTTATTTATTTATAAAGCACCTCAGTGCCACCAGCCAAGGCTGCCCAAAGTGCAGTACATGATAAAATCATAGATCATATACATTAAAATTTGAAACAACAATAAGACCATACTAAAAAAATGGATGTCATAAGACATAAAAAACACTAAAAACAATCTAATCAAAATGCAAATAATGCCTAAAAACAGTTAAAATACATAAAAACATTCCAAGAATATTACCAGAAAAATTACAATTAAACCAGAAGAGTACAAAAAGGTATAAAATTAACTAGATTTGTAATATTGCTTCAATTTAGCTTTAAAACTTCAGACTGTTTAATATCTAATTCCACAGTCTTGGGGCCAGCATTGCAAAGGCTCACTCCCCTCGAGACCTGCAGTTAAATCTAGGCTCGACCAATAAATCCTTCTCTGCAGAGCGGAGAGGTCGAGTAGGAACATACCTTATTAAAAGCTCTGCATATGTATATCCAACACAGCTTGATGTATATAGCGCATTTGCACAATTTGCATTGGCCAAAGCGCTGCACAGAATAACAACTTATAAACAATTTAATAAATGCACAGCGAAGTGACAGAACAAATATTAACTGGAGGCAAAGCTGGAGAATATAAACGAGTCTTAAAAAGAATATTCTAATTAGCAAATGAGGTAGCCCGTCTAAATAAATGGGAAGATGAATCCACAATCTGCAAGCCATCGCAGCAGAGGCACGATCACCTCTACGCACCAACCTCATCTTTGGAGTCACCAGAAGACAAGCACTCTCAGATCGTAATGATCTGTGCGGTGCACGAGACTGTAATAGAGCCGTCAAGTATGGTAGATCCCAATCATGTGATGCTTTAAATGCCAATAAAAGGATCAAACAATCAATTCTGAAATGGACTGGGGGCCAATGTGGTGCAACAGGGACAGGGGTGATGTGATCATGCCTTCTAGTGGATGTTAGCAATCTGGCAGCAGCATTCTGCACCATCTGCAAGTGTGAAAGAGGTGGCTGACAGACACCGGCATACAGGGAATTACAATAGTCTAACTGACAGGTGATGAAGGTGCAGAACAACTTCTCAAAATCCTTTGTCGATAAAAGCGTCACCTTAAACGACAACATTCTCACCCTAAACACATTTTGTCACATGCTCTCTAAAGTAACTCGATGAGAGGCAGACAGAAAGGAAAGTGATTCTCAGACATACAGCTAGTGTGTGAGTATTAGAGGAGGCTCTGATGGTCACACATGAGTTTTTATGTTTCTGGGACAAACATGTTATGGTGTAATATGTTTAAAATGTGCTGGAGTTTGTTTGAAGATTTGACAGATTATTTGACTTTTCACCTGAACATTCACTGTGATTGTGTAAAAACCTTAACTATATTAAAATGACAGAACATGAAATATTATTAAAAGGACCAAGTACCTTCTGTGACCATTTTAAAGCTTGAAAGATGTTTCTACTTTAAAATCTGTCTCAGATGATGTCCTCCAGACAGGACTGTGCTTTCTCACCTGGTTCATCAAAATCCTACAGCTGTCTTTAGGGAAATTTCTCTCTGTTTTCTTACTAAATTAGACTAAAACACACAGCACTGCTACTAAAAGACTTAGCACACGTTTCCTAGCTGAACATCTTAGTGTATAATTTGCATGTCCTTTTTTTTACAAAGCAGCAGAGTTTGAATGAAGATGGACCAAAATGACAGAATAAAAAAAGGACCATGGGTACTTTTGTGATCAAGCATTGGCCTATTTAATGATTACTACTACCAGTGTTACATTTATCCATAATAATTTAGCACTCATTCACAATATATTCTGTAAATTACACATTCATGATTCATCTTGCTGTCAGTTTGCATTGAGCAAGTGCTGGTTAGGTTGTTCTTCAGCCACTTCACGTCCATTCGTTAGTCATTTTCCACACAGCGGTGGCCGCTTCATTCCAACGGGGTGCAAAAGGATTATCGTGTTGCACCCATGCACTTACCACATGCACTTATCATTATAGGCACCAGCTCTCTTCAGCTCTGCATAGAAAGGAAGGCTTAAACATGACCACACATGGAAATAATTCTTGTGATGAGTTATTATTAAAATGTTATTTAAAATTTTACATGTCTTTGCAAAATTTTATTTTGCCAGCCTAATTTTATTAATGAAACGACACAGCTCTTAGACTCTGCGGAGAAATGTCATCTGCACCTTCTTCTGATATCCATGACAACCTGCCCAAGATGTGCTCTGCTCTGCTCTGATTGTGACCAAAGCTGTAGGAATATAAATTGACCAAGAGCTACATCAAGCATCTCAGCTTTTGTGTAAAAGATTCCCTTCATGAAAGTTGCATCCTTAATGAAATTTTGTTTTATTGACTGTTATATTAACTTTTCTTTAATCGTGCACTCTAAAAGAGTAAGTCAATAAAGAATGAATATGTAGTTTAACAAGGATGCCCATAAGTTTTTCTGCAGAGCATCACTGCTTGTCCTTCTGTTTCCCCAGATGTTTATTTTCCACAATGTGACCATCACAGTCCCAGAAAACTTCACCCAGTGCACCACCCATGGCAGCTTTGTCCATCGCTGGCAGGAGACCCTCTACAACATGTTCACCTTCACGTGCCTCTTCCTCCTTCCCTTGGTCATCATGATTTTCTGCTACGCACGAATCCTTATTGAGATATCCAGCCGCATGGCTCAGAGTAACAGTACGTCTCATGAAAGTATTCCTTTACCTTCAAACTTTACACCAACATTACTTTCTGGAGCTCAAAAAATGTGTTGTTCTTTTCCTTCTCTAGTTCTGTCAAGAGACGTGCATCTTCGCCGCTCGCACAGTAACATCCCCAAAGCTCGGATGAGGACTCTCAAGATGAGCATTGTCATTGTGACCTCGTTCATCATCTGCTGGACCCCGTACTATCTGCTCGGCCTGTGGTACTGGCTGTTTCCTGAGAGGATGGAGGAGACAGTGTCTCATTCGCTCACTCATATGTTGTTTATATTTGGCCTCTTCAACGCGTGTCTTGACCCCATCACCTACGGTTTGTTTACCATTCACTTCCACCAAGGGCTGAGGAGACGGCGCCAAGATTCGAACACTCGGACCGAATTAGAAAACGACACTTGTCTCAGGCAGATGTCCTGTCTGTCTTCTCACAGGCAGTTCGTGTCAAGGAGCGGCAGCAAACGTGCAGAGGAGGTTAACGACAACGGCGACTCAAAAAAGGCCTCAACCCCAAACATTTTGGTGAGTAAGATCTAAAGGCTGAAATGACTGCTGCGGGGCCGTAAAGTGGTCGATTCTGTTTACCATGTTGTGGAAGAATCCACAGCTCTTTATAAATGTCAGTATTTTGCATGTTCAGTATTAGTGCTACTAACTAATATCGTTGTGTTTATTTCAATGACAAAAAAGGATTTCTGCATCCGTTGTTGACATTTTTCACAAAATTGAATTTTTTTTAAAGTGTGAAATGTAGTGACTATAAAAACTGTTAGTAGTGTGTTTGATGCTCCCAATCTGAAACACAGACATTGTTTTGTAAATGTTTACCTCATGACCAGTTTTGCATTACAATATATTTAGTATTGAGTTAATTTACATGCAGAACGAATGTCAGTGGCAGCAGCGAGCGTGCACCTCTACTACAATATTGTAATATCCAGATCTAATATGAAGTAAAATACATTTTTTAATTGATTTATTTGACCTATTATTGCTTGCTCTCAACAGTCTATGACCCACTTTCACTCAGCGGATTAAGATTAGAGTATTAGCTGAAAAATTTTCTTGTTGGGAAAAAACTGCTTCAGGAAGAGAAGCTTCCTTCCTTTTTTAAGAGGAGCATGAACTTATTAAACACAGACATCAGCAACTAAATGTTGGCTTCTCCTTTGTTGCACAAATTTATTTACACGTTAATTTTTGTGCTAATTTGAAATAAGTGGGGAAGCTTTGGGTGGGTTTAACCCTAACCCCACTTAGAACACAAACACTATAGACTGAATAAGTATTTTTTATTGTGCTATTTTACAAACTCAAATGTGTTGCACTGCCATCCCTTCATGCTTTCCTACAGGTTTCTGGTAAAAGAAAAAGAAAAAAACGATGCATTAATGTGAACGAGGTCTATATCTGAAAATATTTCTTTACACAACAAATGATTTTTGTTCTTGTAGAATCGTGTTCACAGGCGTTTGTTTAAACATTTAGCAAAATGTGTTCTGTGATTGTTCATTTTCATTTAAAAATGTTGCCCTTTCAAACTTTCATTAGGAAATACAAACAGTAATTGATTTTTCATTGAGCTCAATGATACCTTGTGAAACAAACTGTGCTTCAGTCAGAGATGGATTTCATGTTTTATGTAAAGAGGTCAACAAAACAGTTTCTGAAACTGATTAGTTGAGTGTTTGTAAGTTCATTCATAAAATTGTACCTCCACTTCTCAACCAGCCTGAATAATTCGAGGTTGATGTTTCATTCCAGTTAAATGCAAACTGGTACCCAGTTCATTTGCATGCACTCGACAAATGCACATATTTCTGCTTACATACGATTCTACGTGCACTTGCAAAACCTTACTTATTACAAATGTACAGTGGCTTACATGATGAATTTCAGAGTGGGGTGGTATGTAACATGCAGCCTTTTCAGATGTTTGTCTGTAACCTTGTATGATAACTAATGTACTTTATGAAAAGAGTGACACCATATCAGTAAGTAAATATTTTCTTCGTGTTCAAAAAAATCTTTAAAAAGACAATGCAAAAAAATTATCTGATGAGAAATGTTTTTGTGTGTAAAAGAAGAATTACAATAAACGGCATTTGTCCACTAAACCTATTTGTTTTTGTCTATTTCAAAAAATGATATTTTAACTGAAAGGAACTGTTGAATTATTTAGATTTCAACATTATGTCAATTAACATAGTCTACAAAATTATTAAGGAAATTGTTGCACTGTTGACTTAAATCAAATACATTCTCATGAAAGTCTTTATTTGTATTAAAGCTGTGGAACACTGAAAAAACATTTTTTTTAGCATTAGCAACTCCACCCCAATGCAGAACACATCCAGGCTTGTGTTAGAGATAAAACATCAATGCTGCAGAGTCAGCTGTAGAGTTGTGTTGCTGTTAGCCAATCTGAGGCCAGATGTCCAAAAATCAGGAAATAAGACTCCAAATTTTGTTGTGTTAAGCTCTCCTCTGAGGTGGCATTAGTTACTGAAACAAGATTTGGTGGTATAAAAATGAGCTGAACTGACTTTAAATGAATAGTTTTCTCATCATTTAATTAGACTACATGAGTCACTCTGCTACTCTGTTGATGTTGGGACAAACAGAAGGTTTCCTGTGCTCTTCTCAGTGGTGCGCGTTGGACCAAACAGACAAGATGACAGGTGCATGCTCAGGTATTCACAAAGAAATGCTCAGGAGTTGACCTGGAATGCAAGACTTCCTTCAGTGAATGACAAGGTCAGGACGGTGGCAGATTCTCCTCAAGAGCTTTTTATTACCGAGTGGCACTTTTAAACGAGATCATAGTAGGAAATGTTTCCTGTCTCATAGGAACATTGCTTCAGAAATTTCTTCTTCCATGACAAGTTGAGATGAAAGATTCAACAGATAAAGGGGAATTTTAAGCAGAGTATTTGTGGAATACCATTAAGGCAGCTGCATTTTCTCAGTCCTGGGTTGTCCTCCATAGAATGGATATAAAAAAAGATTTTTTTTAAAGATTTTTTATCAGATGCTTGTGGATTCGTCCTGGGTATCTCAAGGCTATGGATGTTGTAGGGCTGTCATGGTTGACACGTCTCTACAACATTGCGTGGTCATCGGGGGCAGTTCCTAGGGAGTGGCAGACCGGGGTGGTGGTCCCCATCTTTAAGAAGGGTGACCTGAGGGTGTGTTCCAACTATAGGGGGATCACACTCCTCAGTCTCCCTGGAAAGGTTTACGCCAAGGTACTGGAGAGGAGGGTCCGATCGATAGTTGAATCTCAGATAGAGGAGGAGCAATGTGGTTTTCGTCCTGGCCGTGGAACTGTGGACCAGCTCTATACCCTTGCAAGGGTGATGGAGGGGGCATGGGAGTTTGCCCAACCAATCCACATGTGCTTTGTGGATTTGGAGAAGGCTTATGACCGTGTCCCCAGGGGCACCCTGTGGGGGACGCTCCAGGAGTATGGGGTGGCTTTCTGTTAAGGGCCATTCAGTCCCTTTACCAGAGGAGCGTGAGTTTGGTCCGCATAGCCGGTAGTAAGTCGGACCTGTTCCCAGTGAGGGTTGGACTCCGCCAGGGCTGCCCTTTGTCACCGGTTCTGTTCATCACTTTTATGGACAGAATTTCTAGACGCAGCCGTGGTGTGGAGTGTGTCGAGTTTGGTGGCAGGAGAATCTCGTCTCTGCTTTTTGCGGATGATGTGGTCCTCCTAGCTTCATCCAGCTCTGACCTTCAGCTCTTGCTGGGTAGGTTCGCGGCCGAATGTGAAGCGGCTGGGATGAGGATCAGCACCTCCAAATCTGAGACCATGGTTCTCGACCGGAAAAGGGTGGCTTGCCACCTCCGGGTCGGGGGAGAGGTCCTACCTCAAGTGGAGGAGTTTAAGTATCTCAGGGTCTTGTTCACGAGTGAGGGTAGGAGGGATCGGGAGATCGACAGGCGGATTGGTTCGGCGTCTGCAGTCATGCGGACGCTGAGCCGATCTGTCGTGGGGAAGAGGGAGCTGGGCCAGAAGGCCAGGCTCTCGATTTACCGGTCGATCTACGTCCCAATCCTCACCTATGGTCATGAGCTTTGGGTAATGACCGAAAGAACGAGATCGCGGATACAAGCGGCCGAAATGAGTTTCCTCCGTAGGGTGGCCGGGCTCAGCCTTAGAGATAGGGTGAGGAGCTCGGACATTCGGGAGGGACTCGGAGTAGAACCGCTGCTCCTCCGGATCGAAAGGAGCCAGTTGAGGTGGTTTGGGCATCTGGTCAGGATGCCTCCTGGACGCCTCCCCGGGGAGGTGTTTCGGGCATGTCCTGCCGGCAGAAGGCCCCCAGGTCGACCCAGGACACGTTGGAGAAGTTACATCTCCAATCTGGTCCGGGAACGCCTTGGGGTCCTGCCGGAGGAGCTGGTGGACAAGGCCGGGGAGAGGACGGCCTGGAGCTCCCTAATTGGGATGCTGCCCCCGCGACCCGGACCCGGATAAGCGGAGGAAGACGAAGACGACGAAGAAGCTTGTGGATTGTGACAGCTATAGAAAAATATTTTATTGATTAGAAGTTTCTGAGGATATATATATATATATATATATATATATATATATATATATATATATATATATATATATAAGCCATGGACATAAGAAAATGCCCCCCCCCCCCCCCCCCCCCCACACACACACACACACACACACACACACAAATGACGTCCCTGATATAAGCAGACATCCCAAACCACTGGTCATCAGGGTTCACCATCCTGCATGTTAGATATCTTCAAGCAGATCATTTGAATTGGACTAAAGTCCTTTAGTTAAAAAAAATGGATATTTTGACACTGACCATTTGTGGAATACGGAACAACGAAAATACAGAAGATGTATTAAGGAAGCGATGGAGATATGGAGACGCAGACACAACATCATGAACAGGGACGACGGCGTTTACACTTTGGATCACACATGGGACTGTGTTATCCGAATGAAGGATGCGGGCAGCAGAGGGCGACATCATCCTCTGCTGCCCGCACATAAATGGAAGTGACGCAACAAACAGCTGGTGGCTCTGATGAAGGCGGAAGTTCCAGCTGAAACATGTCAGCCAAAGGTAAACAATACCTCAAATTGCTACACTTAGTTAAATATGAAAAAAAGAAGATGGTTAGAAGGTGAATCCAGTTGGCTGAAATTTAGTTCAATCCAGTTTCATCTTATGCAGACAGATCAAACAGAATAAAACCACAAACACCCCAGTTTGATGCAATTTAATCAATTGCACTAACATGTAAACAATTCCTTAGTCCCACACAATACAGTACAATAATTAGACAGTCTCATGTTTTTCCAGTTACAATGCGTGCATGTTTTCTCATGAGTGTATAAAATATTGAGCAAATAAACAACTTTTAGTCACCTTCCTGCCTGTCGTGTCACACAGCTGTGTTCATAAACAGGTTATTTTCAACACCTGGTAGTCCAAGGTTATCCTCCTAAACTCCTGCATATTTCCTAAAGGACTTTTCAGCGTGAACATCAACACAGCTTTTATTTCTCTAAAAGGTCAGAAGGTTTGCTCTATAAAGGCCAGTTAAAGATAAATTGATTCCCCCTTTTTTTTAAACTCCCACTCCAATTTGACTCATAGATTTTCTCTAAAGCAGCAAAGCTGTAATTGGGCAGGATTAATAGAGAACTCTTTTTAAAAGGCACAAAGTCCATTTTTACACAATAATGAATTGATCAACTACAATACAATGAATTTGTTCTGCATTTTAGTTATGACGTTTGTAGATGGTGGAACAAAAGAACTATGATGAGATGAGTCGAAAGCTTGGAACTTTGGCTGAGATTCAGGCTCTGGCACAAAAGGTGGATACCATCAAGGAACGAGTGGACGGATCAGCAGGGATTGGGATTGATTAATTACGCCATTAGTGGATCTAGAGGGGTTGTAGACCAACAGAACTCTAAGGCAGAGAGGAAAGTATCTCTGTCTGTCCCCAAAACAATTTTTATCTGAATCTGGTGCCCTTGGAGCCTGTGAGGCTGAAGTGATACCCCCCCCCCCCCCCTCCCCCAGAAGAAATGTTGAATGTTGCCGTCACTATGGTAACTCTTCTCCCTATCCCAGCCTGGGCGGGACTGTGGCCGGTGAAGGCCGTGGAACAGTCTGGGAGTCACTGTGCCCTCTAACCCATTATCTCCCTCCCCTGTCCAAACAAAAGTGATGAGGGCTGCTCCATGCGGCTGCACGCACTGAAGTGAGGAGAGTCCCAACCCTACCACCCCACCTAGTGGACACTTATGATGTGTAATGTCTGAAGTCTGTGTGCATATCTGTCTGAGGAGTTTTTTTGCATAGCAAAGCTACCCTCTCTGTTGAGGGTAACTCTGAAGGGCCTCTTTTCCCCTCCCCCTGACTCTATCCTCATATAAACCCTCTTAACCCGTTCAGCCCGACTGGCAACTATTGTTGCCAAAGTGTATCACTGTCATTTTTGACTCACTAGGAAAAATTGTGCCCAGTGAAAATAATGCCCCAGGGTTGGCCCTGGTTATAACGATATTATTATTACTTCTCTATTGCTATTATTAGGTGAATTTTCACCTACTGACAAGCTGTGTGACCACTGGCAACAATAACTGCCAGTCATAAATATGCCATTTTCTTCCCCAAAAAAGTACATAATTGAAAAAAAAAATTATATAACATGATTCAGTGGAACTTAACTGATAAAATGATATGCATTACGGCTCTGAAAAAAATTTGGGCACAAATGGGATTAATCAATCAATCAATCAATCAAAGCTTTATTTATAAAGCGCCTTCCGCAACCCTGTCAGGAAGCCCAAAGCGCTGAACATGGTTCAGTTGAAGGTAAATATATTGAATAAATCAAAAATAAAAGCAATTCAAATTACAAAATACAAATTACAAAATAGGTGAAACATTCTGGTACAGGACAAATGTGTAAAACAATGGATTGAGTGAACCAATGAAAACTGTGAAATAAATTCAACATAAAAGAGGGCCAAAATCAAACATGTTCTGGAAACGCCAAGCGGAGGAGGTGTGTTTTTAGGTGACAAAGACTGGCAGAGAAAGGGACAGCCTAACTGAGGGTGGCAACTGGTTCCAGAGTGACGGTGCTAGGACTGAGAAAGCCCGGTCCCCGCGAGTACGACACCTAGAACGAGGGACAGCGAGCAGGCCTTGGTCAGAGGAGCGCAGAGCGAGTGATGGGGAGTGTCTGTTCAGGAGTGTGGCTAGATAGGGGGGACCACCACCCTGGAAGAAATTATAAACAAAGACGAGGATTTTGAATTGTGAGTGATAGCAAACCGGAAGCCAGTGCAGGAAGGTCAGAACCGGACTGATGTGGTCCCGTTTCCTGGTCCCAGTCAGGAACCTGGATGCGCTGTTCTGCACAACCTGTAGGCGACACAGTGATGACTGACACAACCCTGCATAGAGAGAGTTGCAGTAGTCAAGCCTAGAAATTACAAAGGTATGCAGTACCCGCTCCAGGTGGGCTCTCGACAGCATATGCTTGATTTTTGCAAGGCGTCTCAGGTGAAAGAAACTGGACCGGATCACAGAGTTGATGTGAGCATCAAATTTAAGTCCAGCATCAAGTTTCACCCCCAAACTGGTAACAACTGGTTTTGAGTAGGGAGAAAGAGGGCCAAGATCAACATAACGATCCACATTCCTGCTGTTGGGGTGAAAAACAATGAGCTCTGTCTTTCCCTCATTCAGATGTAGATAGTTGGCCATTAGCCAAGACTTCACCTCATTAATACAGGACACAAAGGACTGGATAGAGTGACCTTTCTCCTGACACAATGGAGAATAAATCTGGCAATCGTCAGCATAGAGATGGAATGATAGGCCATGTTTACAAAAGATTGACCCCAGAGGTAGCAGATAAATGACAAACAAAAGAGGACCAAGGATCGATCCCTGCAGGACCCCCCAGCGGAGCCCCTCCCAAGATGAAAAAACATCACCCAGTTTAATGCAGAATGTCCTGTTGTGGAGATACGATCTAAACCAGTCCAGAACAGACCCTTTGATCCCAACCCATCGTTCCAAGCGATCGAGTAGAATCGCGTGGTCAACTGTGTCGAAGGCTGCTGTCAGGTCTAACAACAGAAGCACCACAGAAGTACCCTGATCTAGTGATAAGCCCCCATCAGACAGGCCATGAAAAACGGAAATGTTCCGGACTCTGTCCGTAAGACCTTTGTGTCTGAATACAAACATCCGGATAACGTCTTCCGGAATTTAACCGGACAAAGCCCCTAGTAACAGGTCCGGACTTGTTACGGACAGGGTGGCTGCTTCAGACTGGTGAGGTAGAGTTCCGGACAAGGGGAAGGGGGAGGAGGAGGGGACCGGGGGACGCTGTGCGCACCTAGATAGCCCGCTGCTGTAGCATGCAGCGAACCATGGCAGCTCGCCTCCTACGGTACCAACTAGACGCGCGACGGAGCTCTTCACACCGCTTCAGTGATTCCTTTAACCATTGAGCTTCATCATCCAGGTCTCTTATGTGTCTTCGTGTGCGCAGAATTATGCTTAAGCGCCTCGTGATTTTTATCTTGAGAGGCGCTATAGCAGGGGCGGCTCCAGGATTTTTTTTCTGCAGTAGCTTAATAGTTGCTTAGTGACAGAAAGGAGTTGCAAATCCTAAAATTGTTCCAATTTAGCCTGAAGTTGTGTACTTAATTAAAAGAAATGACTCTGTATGACTTTTTAATAAGAGGAAATTAGAAAGAAAGAAAGTAACAGGAAAACATACTAATATGATCATAAATAATACTAGATATTAAAGTCATTGTCTTTTCATTACACAGTGAAAAATATTGCACTTTTGGACTGTTTTAACACTGTAATTTAATGTACCAAAATAAACACAAATCACATGCATTATGGTCAGGGAGGGTGTAGTTACTCACCAACTGATGTCAGAGCAGAATAATGCGTCTGTTGTTGTGGTTCAAGGCGAAAGCATCGATGATGTCCTGCTCATCAAGGGCTCTTGCACGTTCTGCGTTGATGGACAACAAAGCCAGGTTGCTGTTTCTTGAGTCCCCGCTTTTGCTCCTCAGGTATGTTTTGACGCGCCGTAAACATGAAAAGCTCCGTTCACAGGTTGCAGATGTGACAGGCAGTGTGAGTGAAATGCATAAAAGTCTGTGCAGATCAATGAATGCATCCTTGTATGGATGAAGAAGGGAGAAAAACTCCTGTGTGGTGTTTACAGTTTGTCCGTTCCGTCTTTTCTGGTCAAGCATCCGTTGCACTTGGTGCAGTTCTGCAGAAAGGATGTCTTTGCTTACTCCATAATGCTGAGCCATGGGTAACAGGAGATCCATTTGAAGAAAGGACTGATGTTTTGGATTTAAAGCAGATGTGCCTTGTAGAACGCCACATCCTTCAGGTGAAAAGCGTCTTTTCAGTTCACTGACAAGTCTATCGATGACAGGGTAGAAACAGTTGTGTCTAATGGCATCAGGAGAGTTGAGGGCTGGACGTCTTCCTGTTGGAGCTTCAACTACAAAGCCTTCTAACTTTCCCGCAGTTTGCACATGTCGCCTCTCTGGTCTCATCTCTGTGAAGATGCCGGCCTTGGTTGACAGGGTTTGAGCTTTATCCCAAATGTCATGCCAGAACTTTTCCTTTGCCTTTTCAGAGAGAGATGCAATTGTGGACTCAACAAGGTCTGTAGCAGATGCAAGTTGAAGATCTGGAGACTGGAGGTGATCAGACAAGAATTTGGTGGTGCGAAAGAGATCCTCAAACAGAGCAAGCTGCACAACAAACTGAAAGTCAATCAGGCCCTTTAGTGATCTTGCTTCTGTCTTCCTTCGGGCATTTGGCTGCTGCATCATATCATCAAGTGACGCACAGATTGCTGGCAGAGTTTTCTGAATGGCTAACAGTGCAGAATACTGACAAGCCCATCTAGTTTCAGACAACTTTTTTAGTTCAAACAGCTTATCTGCAGCTTGAAGCTCCTTTTGTTTCTTCATGAAAATACTGTGCACAACAGAGCCAGAAAAAAAATTATGCAGCATCTGCACAATTTCAAAGAATTCTCCAGCTGGTTCGACATTATTCACACAATCCACCAAGACCAGATTTAGACGGTGGGCATGGCAATGGACATAAAGAGCTTGTGGGACCTCCTGTCTAAATTTTTCCTGGACACCATTATTACACCCTGACATGACAGCTGCCCCGTCATAACACTGGCCGATACACCTGTTGTGATCAATGTTGCATTTGCTCAGAGTCTGTTTGATGGTTGTCAGAAGGGAGTTGGCATCTAGCCCATCAGCTGGAGTAAAGTGAAGGAACTCTTCCCATATTTCATCATTATGCACGTACCGCACAGCCACAGACACCTGCTCCTTCTTACTCACATCTTTACTCTCATCAACTATCAGTGCAAATACGCCAGCCTCTTGTACTTCCCTGCTTATTTGCTCCCTGACCATATTTGCCATGATGTCAACCAGTTCATCTTGTATGTCATGATGAGTGTACTTCGCATTTTTGGGATTATTGGCAATTTTTGATTCAACTGTTTTGTCAAACTTCCCAATGACATGTAAAAGTTCAATAAAATTGCCTCTGTTAGATGTTTCAGATTCCCTGTGTCCTCTCTGTGCAATGGTCTGACATGCAGTATAGCGTAAAGCTTCCACAACTGCACGCATATATTCCCGGTTTTCACGTACCGTTTTGAAATGTCCCTCGCTGAGTGCATTGCTTATTTTGGAGCCACTCTCTTTTCTCAGCTTAAATTCAGACCACGCATCCATTGCATATTTATGGCCAGCACTGACATTGTGTGTGTGGAATGACTGTGTAGCTTTAACCCATGTGCTGAACCCATCCTGGGTAAACGCGGTCTCTTTCCGAAACTGCCGGCCTGGGTGAGCAAAATGTCTGCATGCAAAGCAAAACACACTGTCCTTGTCGGCCGAGTACTCCAGCCAACTATATTGCTCATACCATCGGCGGTTAAATGACCGCATTTGTATGCCGCACTTTTTAGCCCGGTATTTTACCAGTATTGGGCGACGTGGTCCTTCATGAGGGGTTTGGCTGATATCTGATGAAGTTGAGTCGTTGTTTGTTCCACTGCCTGGGACAGAAAGAAGCGGGTCAGGGCGCGTCTCTTCACACAGCGCGGGCACCTGTTCTCCTCTGTGCTCATCACATTCATCCTCGACCCGTGGATCCTCGCTGCTGTTAAAATCCGTGGCGTGGTCCTTTTCAATGGTGGAAGTAGCTGCATCATCCGTCTCCGTTGATAATCGCGGTCGTTTGGGTGGAATAAGATATTTGTCCATGTTTGCATCAGGCTGCTTTGTAATAGCTATGCGCTAGCAAGACAAATCTCAGTGCTTCTTAAAGCATGGGGTCAAATCGAAGTCTCGCGATAGCACCAGTGAGGCACGTCTTTTTTTGTTTTTCCAAGAAATTTGTTCTCCAAAACTATAAGTAAAACTACCGCTTTTTATGTTAGATTAAATATATATATTTTAAATTATTTAATGTAAAAACTTTATACAATCTTTGTTACAACATAATCAGGGTTGCTAAGCAGTTGCTTGGTCAAATCTTGTGGTTGCTATAGCAATACCAAGCTACGCCTGGCGCCGCGTCTGCGCTATAGAAATGATATTTTCTTCTTCTTCTTCTTCTTAACATAAGTCCGATTCTCTCTCTCCCCCACCACCACCCCGCCGCCGTCAGACATCTGGAACTTTTCCCTGCTGTGTGAACGCAGCCGAAAGGACAAGTTCCGCTACAAAAGTGGTGTGTCTGAAAACACAGTTCCGGTTAAAAACCGGATTGAACTGTCCACAAATGTTCCAGAATGTCTATCTGAAAAGGGCTCCAGATAGATGTCATTTAGGACCCTCAGTAGAGCTGACTCTGTGCTATGGCCAGACCTGAACCCTGATTGAAAAACCTCGAACAGATCAGAGTCAGCTGATTAAGGTAGCGCTACTCGGGTTGCGAATGACCACAGTCACCATTTCTTGTCATGTGTCTATGTATGTATGTCTGATCTCAGAATTACTGAAACTCTAATTTCCCTCTGGGATTAATAAAGTATTTTTGAATTCGAATTTGAATCGAATGGTATGTGATGACATTTGACATGTCCTTGTTTTTCTGAGAGATAAACAACATTTTTACATCAACACATTTAAAATGAGTGCAGATGTGTTTAGGGTGTTTAGGTAAACATCTAGAGTGCAGATATTTAGGTAGTGAATACCTTAAAAGTACCTGGGTGTTCACCTCAACAGCAAACTGAACTGGTCCAACAACACAGACGCCCCGTATAAGAAGGGTCAAAGCTGCCTCCACCTCCTGAGGAGGCTGAGGTCCATCAGAGATAATTCCCATCTGCTAAAATCTGCTAAAATCCTTTTGGCTCTGTTATCCACTCTGCTGTGGCTCTGAATGAGACAGAAAGAGGCTGAAAAAGCTAGTTAACAAAGCTAGCTTAGTTCTGGGCTGCCGACTGGATCAGTTGAGGGTTTGGGTTAAGATGACCTCCATCTTTAAAAAAAAAATACCTCCCACCCACTACGTTCCACTGTGGAGACCATGGACAGCTCCTTTAGAGGCTTGAAAAAATAAATAAATAAAAACTCTAATTTCCCTCTGGGATTAATAAAGTATCTTTGAATTGAATTCATCCCCCCTGCTGTAAAAGTGTATAACTCCTCAGTTTTACTGGTAAATGATAAATGATAAATGACCCGCACTTGTATAGCGCCTCTCAGAGTAAGGACTCCAAAGCGCTTTACACTATAGTGTATCATTCATCCATTCACACACTCATTCATACACTGGTGGAGATGAGAGGCGAGGCTGCCGAGCACAGGCGCCACCGGACCCTCCAACCACCACCAGCAGGCAAGGTGGGTTAAGTGTCTTGCTCAAGGACACAACAGCAGAATTCTCTGTCGGGAGCCTGCAACCTTCCGATTACTGGACAACCCGCTCAACCTGTTGAGCTACTGCTGCCCAATAACATCAATGCAATATTATGTGTTCAATACTTGTGCAATACAGTACTGGATTTACATAGTATGTCTGTGTCCTTTATGCAGCATAGTTCTGGAACCCAAGTTTCATTTTGATTTGTGTCCTTTTTAGTGGTCGAAGTTTACAAAATAGCTTACTGCCTATGTGTACTGTATAAACATGTACTTTTGATTTTTTTTTTCTTCAAAATAATCTCAAAGTGTTTGTGCTGCAGTAACAAGTGGGTTTCCCCACTGTGGGATCATTCTATTCTATTCTATTCTATTCTATTCTATGGTACTAGAACCAGCCCAGTCAAAAGGCCATAAGTGTGATGGATTAATGACCCCGCCCAGGGTGTTCACTGCCTCAAATGCAATAAAGTCTTCAACAGCTGTGCTTAATAGAAAAAAAGATGACAATTTTGATAGTTGTCCACTGTAGTGACCATTATGCATGAAAAGGTTAAGTAAGCTTTTATCCTGTTATAATGAGAAAAATATACATTTGGTCAAATACTGGAAAAAAAACAGAAATTTCCTCTTTGAAATGATTTTCATAGCAATCAGTGAAAATGCTTCTACTTTTCATAAAGCTTTCAGAATCAAACATGCCAATAATGTTTTATGTATAATTGTATCATAATTAGTCTCTGCTGGGGCTAATTTTAGCCAACAATTAGCTGCATACTTTCATTTGTGTTGTGCACTGCACAGCAACAACATGATTAGATGACTTTTTGTCCACTAAATCCTCTTTTTCTAGGTTTTAGACTACAGTGAGCAGAAGACTGAAGTAATCTGATAACAGTGCACATGAAATATTAAAATACCCAAGGCTGAAAGAATACTTTAACTTTCATCCATCCATCCATCCATCCATTTTCATCTGCTTATCCGGAGTCGGGCTGCGGGGGCAGTAGCCTAAGGCGAGAGGCCCAGATTTCCCTCTCCCCAGCCACTTGGGCCAGCTCCTCCGGGGGAATCCCAAGGTGTTCCCTGGCCAGGTAAGAGATATAGTTCCTTCACTGTTCATCATTGATTGTTTACCTTTGTGGAATCCCCCCAACCTCTTTTGTCTCTTCCTTTCTCTTTCACCTCTGTCTCCGTGTCTGGTCGGAATTAAAAAGCATCCAAAAACACTGACAATAAAGTTTTTAGTATCAGGCGTGACATTAAAGCAGAAGCTTTGATGCTCCACCTGAGAGTACATTTGTAAGGCTTGTCACCAGCCTTCTGTTTGCTTCACAGCCGGACAGGACAGGGAAAAAAATTAAAATCCCAACTGGTAAGCTAGAAAAGTCAATCCCACATAATCTGTTTTCAATATTTGTTGCAACTGTAGGCTGCACAAGCAATGAGTATATTTGCCCACCCTGCATTGACTCCAGTTGGTTTTGGGGAGTGAGGAACCCACCCAATATGCCAGCGATGATGTTACGCTCTCCAGTGCCCAATGTGGCATCCCACATATTCATGTTTATGGTTACTGCAGCTTTCAGAGGAATAAGGCTGTTTATTCCTGATTTAATGAAATTATGTTTTGTTTCAGATGACAGAAGATTAAAAGTTTATAGTCAGAGTGAGAGGAAGATTTCATCCTATTAGGGACTTTTTCTTACAACTTTCTTTGAAAACAGACTCTAAGGAGGACAGTGAGACACTGATGACTCCCTCAGCCATTTTCACCAAACATTGCAGAGTCCTTCTGTCAGTTCTTCTGCAGTTGTGGCACTAAGATGTCATGCAGCATGTCTGGGTACTCTCATTTGTGCTGCTGTAAAAGGTGGTGGGAATGGAGGAAGGAAGGCTCTCACACTCTAAAGTTCAGGAGCATCCTCTGCTGAGCCATCTTGGCCTGGTGCGCGCCGTAAAGTGTTGATACGCTGAAGCATTTTTTATACTTATGTTTGATGTTGTATAATATTTTTATTGAATAATGCTGGTATCATTAAAAATGCTTAATAAGAAAATTATCTATTTGGTTAAAACTCTGAGAGAAAAGCAGATTTTTGCAATCTGCAGTGCATGATATCAGCTCACCAAAACCTTTGTTTCCTAGTTACTATGCTTTAAATGAGCGGTCTGCTTGATTTTCTTAAGTCTTATGCTTTTGCATGACTCCATTGCCTCACAGATCTTCTAAAAATATCCCCTAAGCTATTCTGCTATCAAGGCTGCAGTGAGATGCGGGGTGTGAGGTTGTAACCTCTCCAGATCCTGAATCAGAGTCCAACACCAGATGAGATCTGCTGGCAGAGCTGACATTTTAAAAATAGTTTCACTTCATCTTTTTGGCTCTTCAGCATGCATGGCATGTCTATGCATTTATTTGTTTGTGTGAGTGTGCGTGTGCGTGTGTTTGTGTGTGTGTGTGTGTGTGTGTGTGTGTGTGTGTGTGTGTGTGTGTGTGTGTGTAGCATCCATCCTCTGGTGCCTGTCTCCAGCAGTCAACGGGCAATCAGGCGGGGTACACCCTGGACAGAGAGCCAGTCCATCGCAGGGCAACACAGAGACACACAGGACAAACAATCATGCACACACACACTCACACCTAAGGACAATATAGACAGACCAATCAACCTAACAGTCATGTTTTTGGACTGTGGGACTGTGAGTTCCCGGAGAGAACCCACGCAATCACAGGGAGAACATGCAAACTCCATGCAGAAAGATCCCAGGCCGGGAAGCGAAACCAGGATCTTCTTGCTGCAAGGCAACAGCTCTAACCACTGCGCCACTGCGCAGCCGTGTGCGCAGCATAGTATAACTATGTAATTCATGCCTACTGATCAGCCACTACATTATGACTGCTTGTGATACAGCTCATTTTGTTGCTATGCAATGTTCTCCTACATTGCACAGAAAATTTCATCAGATGCACATCCCGTAGCAACGAGTCTCCTTTCAGAAGGCATCTGTACATCCCATAACATCCCAGATTTTCTTCATCAGCACTCCACCCTGACTACTTGGGAGTGTTGCTTCAGTAATTGAGTCTGGGTCAAAATGTCTCAACTGCTGTCACCTTGTCGGTCAGAAACTTAAAAAGGAGACTTTTTTTAGTACGATGCTGCATATAATGTTTTTATTACCATGACAACAGGTACAGTCCGCAAGCCGCAGCATCGACTAATCTCAGCATGAGGCCATATCAGATGATCAATCAGCTGTAAATCCTCCGTGCATTTAATTACTAAATCTCCCACGGAGAGCTTTATTTAAGCATTCCTGCCTCCAACAAGCCGTGGAAGACTTGGACTCCACTTCTCTTATAGTGTCATGGTGCGTTTGCCCTGATCAGTGTCACATTGGAGGATTTTGAAATTATTTAATTTCATGAAAGTGCTCATCTGAGTACTCATCACAGCTTCATCAAAATCAAAAATCCGAACCTGGTTTAAAGACCAAGTTCACCAAGAAACTGTTATTTTTTTTTTTTTTTACTTTTTACTGGGGCGACGGTGGCACAGGAGTTAAGTGCTCGTCCCGTAATCAGAAGGTTGCAGGTTCAAGCCCCGCTCAGTCTGTCGCTGTCCTTGTGTCCTTGGGCAAGACATTTAACCCACCTTGCCTGCTGGTGGTGGTCGGAGGGACCAGTGGCGCCAGTGCTCGGCAGCCTCGTCTCTGTCAGTGTGCCCCAGGGCAGCTGTGGCTAAATCGTAGCTCATCCCCACCAGTGTGTGAATGTGTGTGAATGGGTGAATGACTGATTGTGTTGTAACCCTTGGGGGTTCCAGGACTCTAGAAGGCGCTATATCAAATACAGGCCATTTACCATTTTACTTGTTTTGAAATATGAATAACTCATTTTTACATCCAGGCTGACTGAAAATGGTCTTCTACCGTATTTCCTGAGCCGCCAACAGAAAATAGATGGGCAAACACTCAGATCAGAAAAGACAGTCAGATCCATGTCATACTGAAAATTAGCCTTCATGGACTCACCCATCTTGGCTCGTGACGGGGAAGGCTGGTGTTGCTTTAGCACCCAGAGGAGAGCAGAGCACATCTTGGCTAGTAGAAGCTTTAGTAACTCCACAACATGGCAGAACTCCTTCAGGCTTGGCTTATCTGTGGAGATAAAACATCAACATTGCAGAACGAAAGGATGCAGTGGAAGAGTCACTCTGCTGTTAGCCAATCAGAGGCGATATATCCTGCCATCTTCTGCTCCCAAATTCTCCGCCTAACTTTTACTTCCTGAAACAGGAGCACCAGCGCTTTTCTGGTCGCTGATAGAAAATAGACGGGAAAACACTTTTGATTAGTAAAGTCATTCAGATCTACGTCACATTGTCAAATTAGCATTCACAGACTCACGCGTCACGACGGGGAAGGCTGTGTTGGTTTAGCAGAGAGATCAGGGCGCGTCTCAGCTAGTAGAAACAAACTGTTAGCATTAGCAACTCAACCACACAGCAGAACTCAGATTTGAGTTATTTAAGAAGATAAAACATTAACGTTGCAGAAAAAACAGTGTTAATGGTAGAGTAGTTTTGCTGTTAGCCAATCAGAGGTGAGATGTCCAAATATCAGGGATAAGACTTCAAAACCTGCTGTCTTGTGCGACTTTGCTGTGGCTCACTTCTACTTCCTGAAACAGGAGTGCCAGAGCTTGACTTACAAGGCATTCATTTATACTTGAGAGACCAAAGTAAATGTGTAGATAAAACGTCTTTAACCCTCCCACTGTCTTCATGGGTGACCCTGCAAAGAAAGATGACCATTGAGCAGGATTGATGCTTTATCCCTTGAGGTCCATGTGGCAGGGGTGAGGTGGTGCTCACTTCTGGCACTCGCAGAGTACAGAAGCTTCTGCTTTTGCTCCCTTATCTTTTTTTCCCAAGGCTCTTTGTCCTGTCTGCCCACAGAGAGTTTCTCTGCATTTCTTCTGAAAACCCCTATTTTTTAGAATGGATTTAATTAATTGGTCATTCAATCCGATTGACAAGATTTTTTCTACGATGAGAATGGAGGAGGGGGCTCCCACTTGCCCGCAAGGTACACACACAGCGGGACATATGCTCGATTCCTGGAGGGAGTGGAAGATCGTATGCCTCTCTCAGTTGTCCATTGAGGATGTTGAAGATGTGTGGATATTTGGCCTGATGATCACTGGATTTCTTCTGATTGGAGTGGGAGGATATCTGGTTTTCTGGAAATTTGGGAAGACAGGAGCGATTGGAGGGCGACCCGCACCCACGGAAAGCACCGTCCGTGTGGAGACCTCACAGACTGGGTCGTTACTCGAGGTGAATCGTAAGCTGGTCAATGTTCTAGCTGCGATACCAGTATTAGTGCGCAAAATGGATGTCATCTCAGAGATCACTGGACGGTGTGGAGATGTTTAAAACCTGAATTGGCTTCACTGGAGGACTTGAATGATCAGTTACAGACTTCAAGGCAGAGAGGAAAATTATCTCTGCCTGACCCAAACAAAGTCTTGTTATCCGAATCTGACGCCATGGCAGCCTTGTGAATGCCAACAACAAACCCCCACGAAGGAATGCAGACAGATGCTGTGAAAACCCGACCTACCCCCCTGCCTTCGGATTGGTGGACTTCAGCCTGGCGACGTCATCAACCTGCAGGTGTCAAATGTGCTCTGCGCTCCTCCCAAGATCTCCCTCCCACCTGTGGCTACAGTGGCTGAGCGCCATAGGGCTGCTCTCGCTGGGGATACATGATCCCAGAGCCCAAACTAATGATTTTGAAATTGACAAACAGGAAATAACAATCAACATTGGCAACTTTGTGGGACAATCTTTAACAGTTGATATGCTGTTCTTGCTCAAATAGGCCTTGTGTTGGAGGTGCTGAAGGTTGAGAGTGATATGATGTGATTATGGATGCGTGTGTGCAAAGTGTAGTGAGAATTGAACATGAGGTGAGATGAATGCGTGTGTGCATCTGATTTTGCTTCAGGAAGAAACAGGTGTCTGAGTGAAAAGTGATGGTTTGAATAAACTTAGGTTTAGTTGGAAAAGATGCATCAAAACGCTATCTGTCGTGTTCTGCCTCACCGAAAATCCGACCCCCTGTTGGACCCAGGATGTCACCTTAGGATGATGTTTCATCCAGGGCACCTTGGCTGGCAAAGAAGACAAAGATGCGCCGCGAACCGGTCCAGAGTTGCCCTCGGTACACGTTGATGGTAAAGCGTTTTGTCGATGCGCTTTCTTAAGTTAATTCACTCAGAAATCAAAGACTCTGTATGAGTCTGCGTTAGAAGTTGCGATTCAGCTATTCTGCCTGGCTGACAGGAACAGCGTGAGGGGGGGGAGAAACGAGCCAACCGGCTCTGTCCCCCCTTCGGTTTCTTCAGGTCCTCTCTCTTTCGTTGTCAAGCACGAACTGCCATCATAAGACTGAAACTTACCAAAAGCCTTTCTCTTCTCAAAGCAAACGTGTGCGTCAGCAAATGTGTTTTGGAGTTTACTGTGAGAATCTGTGTGTGGGTGTGTTTGAGTGTGTGTGTGCTTGAGTGTGTGTGAAGGTCGGTAACAAACATCCTCAAACATTATCTAATTAAGTATGGATTCATTAATCCATTATAATTACCCAAAGCATAAGAATCATTCATTTGATTAAACACATTTATAATGAGCAAAATGATAATGATTATTCTTTAACATTAAAATCAAGAAAGGAAGTTTTAAGACTTGTTATGTTATGACTACTTGTTCATGAGAACTCCTTCTTCTGGTACTGCAGGTGTTCAGATGTTATGGTTTCCAGCAGACTCTTGCAGACTTCATGTCTGCAAAGGTCTCAATCTGTGGGTGAAAGTTCTCAGCGACCCAGCTCTTTGACCCAGCCGAGTCAAATGACCTTTTGCACAGAAAACCCATATTTCCTCACATTACAGCTGCAACAATGTGTCACCGAAAATGTTTGAGAATTTACTTCAAATGACTCAGATTTCTTACTTTTAAACATAACCAATAGGCATATATTTGCATAAGGAGGATTTTGTAATGCACATTGTGGGATTTTTAAATGACAGTACAAAATTTGAACTACAGAAACAAAAAGAGCAGCTCACTAAAGTTGAACATGATGAAGTCCGTACATTTGTATCACCGGCAGGACCTGGGAAATAATAAAAACTTATCATACTAATGCTAATTTGTTCTTTTGTTTCCCCTGCAGCTCTCTAAAGGAAAAAAATAAACATTTGAATCATTAAAATGTCATTCAACACTGGCCGAGTTCCTTGCATTCATTAAGGATGCGACAAGTTAAATTTGCTTCTATATAATGATGTCAGAGGCCTTTTCATTACTGCAGAAAGAGATAATTTACCTTTTACAGAAGGATGTGTATGCAACTGGGCTGTTATATAAATAACTCCTAAAACAACCTTTTTTTGCACCCATTTAAGCTGTATAAAATGCATCTTGCTGCTTTGTCCACTGTAATGCGGCAGTTAGACAAAACAATAAACAATATTATGGTGTTGAAGTTCACTCTGGTCAAAGCTGACATTAAACCAATCCCTGAAGGAACTCAGTCTCCTCAGGAGCTGGAGGCAGCTTTGGCCCTTTTTATACAGAGCATCTGCGTTGTTGGACCAGTTCAGTTCATTGTTGAGGTGAACACCCAGGCACCTCAGTGTCTTCTCCCTGTATGATTACTGGTGAGTGAGGAGGAGTGTTTCTCTGGAAGTCAATCACCATTTCCGTTGTCTTACTGGTGTTCAAGCGAAGGTGGTTACGCTTACACCAGTCCACACACAAGTCATCTGAGAACTTCTGCAAGTAACAGCTGCTGGTGTCGGTGAAGTTCAAGGTTTAAAAGGTGAATGGAAAGGGTGAGAACACCATACCCTGCGGAGCTCCAGTACTGCACACTACCACCTCAGACGTACAGTTGTGCAGCCTCACGTCCTGTGTTGTTGAAGTTCTAAATACAAATTTGGGTCAAATTATGTGGAATCCCTTGACCTTGTTGGCTGCAACAATGTGTCACTGAAAATGTTTGAGAATTTACTTAAAATGACTCAGATTTCTTACTTTTAAACATAACCAATAGGCATATATTTGCATAAGGAGGATTTTGTAATGCACATTGTGGGATTTTTAAATGACAGTACAAAATCTGAACTACAGAAACAAAAAGAGCAGCTCACTAAAGTTGAACATGATGAAGTCCGTACATTTGTATCACCGGCAGGACCTGGGAAATAATAAAAACTTATCATACTAATGCTAATTTGTTCTTTTGTTTCCCCTGCAGCTCTCTAAAGGAAAAAAATAAACATTTGAATCGTTAAAATGTCATTCAACACTGGCCGAGTTCCTTGCATTCATTAAGGATGCGACAAGTTAAATTTGCTTCTATATAATGATGTCAGAGGCCTTTTCATTTCTGCAGAAAGAGATAATTTACCTTTTGCAGAAGGATGTGCATGCAACTGGGCTGTTATATAAATAACTCCTAAAACAACCTTTTTTTGCACCCATTTAAGCTGTATAAAATGCATCTTGCTGCTTTGTCCACTGTAATGCGGCAGTTAGACAAAACAATAAACAATATTATGGTGTTGAAGTTCATTCTGGTCAAAGCTGGCATTAAACCAATCCCTTCAGCTGTTTAATTCTTAATTTGATTAATTTAATTAACTATTTTAGAGCATTTAGTGGAAATATGTGGTCAGCTTGTGGAGGAGAAATGCGTATAAGGTCATGTGTGCATCAGTGGTTAAGTTATTATTATTATTATTAGTATTATTATTATTATTATTATTTAGAAAATAAAAGCTCACTTGGACTGGACTGATGAGATATAGGTCCAAACAGTGCCAGGAGGGGACTTAGATTTTATCATTATGGGCCGAGCGTACTATTGATCATAAATCGTGCAAAATCTTTAAAGGGGTCTGTTAAAATCATTTATTGTAACACTTGATGTCTAAAAGTTAAGTTAATTAGATTACTCCTGACGGTGCAACGGTGAAAAATAAACTGAGGAATAAGATATTTGATTGAGATGAATAAAAGATTAAGCTTTTAGTCCAGAGTCAGCCACACTTCATCCATCAGAAGAAATGTACAGATCCAACTAACTGAACTGATAATTCAGTTCCACACTGGACAGTAGAGTCATATTTACTCAGTCGGGAACATACACATTTTCATAAAGTTCTTCTAAAATGAAAATAAGAGCAGCACTTTTTAGTCAAGAGGCAGGAGACTTTTTTGGTTCATTTCAAAGGTTATACGATTTGGACACTGTGAGACAAAAAAAGACTAGAATGACATTAGAATATAAAGTCTGTTGTGCTAAATTCATTTTAGTATTATTTAAATTAAATCTATGTTTTTAGAGTTGTGCGAGTTGAATGTTTTTACAAATAAAATGGCTGTAAAGCCATGCAGGGAATTTGATGCAGTTTACTTTCAGAAAATAATAAATGTAATTTCATTATTTTTTGTTCGTCAGGTCACTTTCCTACACCATATTCAGAACTCAAAGATTTGAAAGATATATTTTTATTGCAACTACCGGATTTTTATATATTTATTTCTCAGGGTCAAGGTCAGCGTAAGGTTTATTTCTTTATAATATTTTTTAATCCTCTGGAGGCAGGCGTTGCAGATTTACAACATTAAAACCTACCTACCTGGTTACTCCACATACGTATTTCATGATCATTTTTTAACTCAGAGGTACCCCTGAAGGACTTAGTTGTTCGTCCTTTTATCAAACCTTATTTTGAGCCTGAGAGGGTTAACAACCATCCAAGCCGCACGTTTTTAAAAGAAATATGGTAAAGTATTGTGTCGCCCTCTAGAGGTAGAAGAAAGTCTAACTTTCACATAAAATCTTTTTTTTCTTATTTATCTCAAAAGTTTGTTTTTCTCCCTCTACCCACCAGAGCCTTCTGCAACACATCAGTAAAGACAGCATTTATGTTTTTGTTTGAGTTTTGAGCTTAGCTATAAAGGGAAACTTCAACTATTATATTGATTATAATATTTAAATTCAACATTTTATTTACTTAGCTCCTTCAACTTTCCATTTGCAAAAGTGCAATTTAAGGCTGAGAATCAAGCAATTTTAGTATCAAGCACATTAAATCAGGGAAGGTATGGCTGATGAGGAAGGAGGACTAAAATCTGTAATGCAGTCATGAAATAATCTACATTAATACATTTGAAAGATGATATGAAAACAAAAGCGTTTAGCTTAGGCTAAAAATAATGTAATAAAGTTATAACTTTTTCACCTGAAATTAGAAGCAACCACCAAATCTGGTTCTTAAAACTGTGATTTTTATTTGATTTCAGGGTTGTTTCATTTCTTAGACAGGAAGACTTCTCTGCTGCTGCTGACTCAGCTCTACATTTGTCTCTGAAACCATCGGTGCTTTTTGTAGTTTCATCACCTCACAGGATGCTTCTGAGAAGTCTTAACATTTTTTGTAAAACTCTATGCATTTTATTATACAAAAAAGGGAAAAAATATATAAGTATTTCAGCTATGAAAGATCCAGACGAGAGCTAGTTTAAACAGGGGCGTGTCCAGGGAGTGGCCTGGGGTGGCACATGCCACCTTTGGAATCTGATTGGCCACCCCAGGTGCCACCACACTAATTTACCTTTAAATAGGCTTTTCATTGTCCACAAAAGGCTTGGAGGTAAAACAAAAAAAGCACAACCATTGGTGCCACCCATGCACAAAATTGTGCCTCACCTGGGCCACCCAATTTTAAAAGATCTGGGCACGCCGCTGAGTTTAAAGGTTTAATTGAAGCTGCTGGGAGGAAGAGGCTCAGTGTAGCGGTAGTCCCAGCAGGTTGGTTAGAAGTAGATCTGCAGATTATTAGCCGAGAGTTTTTCACAGGTTTTCCGGGGGGGGGGGGGGGGGGAGAGAGGCAGCAGATTATTCATTTATTTTCATTATTATTTATTTACTGTGAATTAGAGTGATTTGGAAATGTGTTTCTTCTACCATTGTTTGTTATTTTAAAATGTTCTTTTTACTTATTTTCTAGTTTGCCCTTTAAACCACATTGTCATAATATATAACTTAAACTTGTCATTTATTTTATTAAACAAGTAGCATCTGTTTTGATCAAACATTTATTCAGTTGTCCAGGAGTATTTTTACCAAATAACTTTTTTACTATTCCTGGAGTATTTTTCTAACTATTTTTTCATATACAAGACATTTAAAAATGTAAGTGGTATGTTTTAATTTGCGGGAATCTACAGGAATCACCGATGAGTTGTATTTTGTTGACATTTATGAAAGCTGTAGTAATAACTTGTGTCTGCCAGAGGGCGGAAAAAATCGTTCTCTCAAAAGCCAGATAATATAGAACGCATATAGAACGTATACACAACCTTTGTTTGTTTTGCAGAAAAGAGCAATGAGAATTATAGACAACACTCATAGTACAGCTCCATCTAACCCATTATTTATAAAATATAAAGTAATTAAATTTCATGATTTGGTCAACTGGAGAATATTGCATATAATGTATAAAGCAAATAAAGGTACATTGCCAAAGAATATTCAGCATATATCTGAAAAGAGAGATAGCAGTTATTCGTTGAAGGGATTTGAAATCTTCAAAAAACCTAGATTTAGAACAAGAATGAAGGAAATGAGCATATCTGTGAATGGTGTGAAGTTGTGGAATTGCCTGGACAGAGAATGGAAAGAGTCAAGAACTCTAAAAGTGTTCAGTCTACACATTAAATCACGTGTGTTGAGTGGATATGACAACGGACAATTGATGTGGACATAATAATTAACAAATGTGAACAGTTACGGGACTGAAAGAACTGGTGAGGGACTGCACAAATATAAATTGATATTTAAGTTTAAAAAGGGTGCAGAAATAATAAGATTTTTCTTCTATCTGCTCCCTTTCATTCAAATATATATTGTGTTTTTATGAATATTGTTTAGTATCTGTTGTGTTATTTTTTATTGAATGAAATAAAGATAATAAAAAAATTTAAAAAATGGTTGAGTTCTCACGTTTCTATCCAGTTGTCCTAAGTATTTGAAATCAATCAATCAATCAATCAGTCAATCGATCAATCAATCAAGAGAAATGACCAGTTACAAGTAAGTAGATTAAAAGTTTATTTAGACAAAAAAATGAAAACAACATTTAAAATAACTGTGTTTCAATCAATTCATGGGTATTTTTATGTAATTGGTTTTATTTTATTTAAGTATTTTATACATGTATTGTTAAATCAGAATGGATTAATTATTCCCTGTTTAAAACAATAAAATAAAAATTTAAAAAGCACGTCAATGTGTGTATGAATCTCTGTGTTTTTAGTTGGGCATTTATTGGTCTTAGAAATTAGTAAGTGGAATGTAGTTTGCAACAAGATGTAGTAACAGCTTATGGCCGCCAGAGGACGGAAAAATCCTTACTCTCCAATGCCAGATATTAAAGGGTTGAGCTCTCGTGTTTCCATTCAGTTGACCTAAATAATAAACATAAATTCCTAATAGACAGAGCATGTTACCATTAATCAAGTCAAATGACCAACTACAAGTAAGATAATTGTATTTGTTTTTTACATAACAAAAATATTAATAACAACAAGACGAACTTGCATTTTTATTTTTTATGTTATTTTTGGTATGTTTTATTGAAGTAGTTAAAATCAAAATGCATGAATATTTTTTCTATTTAGACCAAAAACATGTGTACCTATTTAGAAATGTGTGTGTATGTAGTTGCGTCTTTATTAGTCCTCAAACAATAACTAATAGTTTTATATCTGTCATGTATGATTAGAAATTGCAAACCAATGCTGGTCAAATGATGTAACTACATTTAGAAATTGGTAGAAAATCCCTCTGAATTCATTTTGGAAATAATTTCGCTCTGATGCCGCTAGAGAACGCATGCTCTGATGTGTTTGTAGCGCTGATGTGGTGATAGCTTTACTTTATGTCGTTGACTTAATCTAGTTAGTCTTATCTAGTAGTTTAACATTGATAGTTAAAATGGAATTATCGCGTTTTGGAAGTTTCGTAGTTTTAATGACTGAAGGCGTTCTGGCTGGTTTCCCCGAACAACTGTGTGTTTTATTTTGAAGGGATTTACAGGAAATGCTAATCAAGACAAGGAAGAAGATACGCACCCGGAAGTGTTCACTGAACAAAACAAAAAAGCAGCGATTTCCTCAAAGAGGAGCCTTTTTATGAGATTATTTCTAAATAAATTATATTTGAAGACGAAAATAAACACAGCGCAAGGTAAAAATAAACCACTGGAGAGGAGCAACTTTAGTAAAAAGGGCATCAATCGACACCCGCAGCCTGACTTAAGATGCCAGCAGCAGAAGAATCGCATGGTGATTTTTTTCGATTGCTTTTCTTGTTTTTTAAAACCAATTCGGATAGATTGTCATTATTTTTAGCTTTAATCACTCACGTATCCTGCCACCCTGTCGTCTTATCTACCTGTTTGATCCTTTTGACAGTTGTGAACATCGACATACATATAGGTGAACTCTTGTGTAACAGGAACTGCTTTGCTTCTGTGTTTCAGGCGTCAACAGTGTTGTGGGCAACATCTGCAGACTCCCCCCAGATGTGTTAAGAGAGACTGTAAGTAAATGATGCTTTTAGGAAGGAAGATTCAATACAAGAAGCATTCGTGACCCAGGATGGGATGCTGACTTTATCATTTTCAGTGTCAGGATATTCTGTCTTATCTTCAAGGGCAGACGAGTGGAGTAGATTCGGCTGACATTTCTCACGTGAGTCAAACTTTCTTTCTTTGTTTGTTTTTTTGTAATTCTGCTTTCTAAATTTACATTTCTGTTCATCATCTGAGCAGAGATTTCAGACGGCTGAGGTCCCTCTTGATCATGAAGCTCAGCAACACATGATCAGATTTCTTATCCTCACGTTCAGGTATTATTTATGCTAGTTTTGCGTACTTTTATTCAGGCACTCGATGGGCCTTATTCCTTTAAGGTGTCACAATGATGATTTGAATCTCTAGGACGGCTGGGAAGAAGAACCTCTCTGCTGATGAACTTGTGTCAAAGCTAGAAGAAGGCAGTAACAAGTGGTGCAAGGCGTCCATCCAGGTGCTGTGCACATTGTGGAGTGAACATGGTGCGTCGGTTCATGCCCAACAAAAGGTTCATTCCATGCTCAGCACCTGTCAGGCATGTCTGAGTTCAAAACTGCACAGCTTTTTGACTCTTTTGGTTCTAGATTAATGGAATTTGAAACTTGTTTTGCTGCAGCTGGTGGACGTGCAGTGGAAGCTGGCGATGGCGGTGAGCTCCGACACCTGTCGATCTCTTAACTCTCCTTATGTTTCGCTGCTGCTAAAGGTCCTTGAGCCCTCTGGGCAGATTAGCCAGAGGTCATTCGAAATGACCATTCCGCAGTTCCAGGTTTGCATCAGTTAATAGTTGGAAATGAATGATTGAAAATAGAGTTTTATGTTTACATCCTGTTTTTTTTTCCCTGCTCTTGCAGAATTTTCACAAGCAGCTGAAGGAGATGGCAGCGATTATGGAGACCGTATGATTTTAAGAAGCTGCTTTTTCCGGTTTTTGACCACGAAGCAACTTGTGTTTTGTCGGTTTGTCGCAAATTATGTAAGCTCCTACGTGATTAATTGGAAGGAACTCATGATTTAAGAGCGTACATGTACGTAATTCCTCCTCACACAAATGATGCTTCATTATGACCGATTACAAAAAATGCCACACATTTATTGTTTACTCCTGTGACTTATGACCCTGTTTTTTTTTCTGAAGATGTTTATGAGCTGCCTGTTTGAAAAGTTCCTGCAGTTCTGCTTGTTGACTGTTATGGTTTATGAGGTGAAATGTTTTCAGGAATTACATCATTTAGTTCATTTTTATTTGTCATGACATGGATCATATAGGGCTTACGCCAACAAGATTTCTAAAAGCTGCAGTCATTAAATAATTTTGCAATTATTTAAATAAAACTAAAGCATTGTCTAGACTGCTTTAAACAAGCATGTTTAACAGAGTACGTGTGCATTTGCATGCTGATTTATCGTAATAAAAACACAAGTGGGAAAAAGTCTTTAAAATCTGTAAAGATGTTTAAAATATAGTAAATATTTATGGAATTGGAATTTTGGAATGATTGGTGCAAAAACCAAACAAAGACCCATTGGATTCTAGTATAAATCAAGAGTTTATCCTTAAAAAACAACTTTTAGCCTAATTTAAATGCGCGTCCCTCAGGTGAACCAGCAGACAGAGAAGCCCATTTACCAGTGAATCATTTAATGGCCCGTTTTAAAGCTGGGCTTGATCATTCTGTTTTTTTTTTTTTTTTTTTTTGCTCATTTAATTTTACTATCATGTTTGTGCCTCTGAAAACAACAATGTCAAGGTTAACTGTAACTGATCAGCAGCTCAGAATCCTGAGCACCCTGACTGAAATTAGGCTTCACCTTAAAAGACTTTTATGTGTTTGGAGTGATGACACAAATCTGATTTAATTAGCTGTTTAAATAGAAAACTGCATGACAATGTTAAATGAAGCTATTTTGCAGAAATGAGAAGATGTCTCTTGATAATAAGACAAAACAACAGAAAAGAAAGATTTATAAAGGTTTTTTTTTTATCCTGGAGGTTTGCTTCCATGGTCAGAATATGTAAGAATGCGGCCATCAAGCTTACGACTACAGATCTACGTTTTACGGTGGCCCTGAAGTGCAAATCACTGAACACAACTACAAATTGAGAAGCACACAAACAAATTAAGAATAACACGAAAAAAATGGAAAAACACCAAAATATTAAGAATAACATACACATTCTGAAAGACACAAACAAATTAAGAAAAACTCAAATTAAGAAAAGCACAAACAAATTAAGAAAAATGCATAGTAGTCCACGTGCGCATCACGGAGGGTACTCTGTATTGCTGTCATAGTCCCATTCTCTGTCCCGAGGTCTGCTCGTAATCTCATTGGTATCACACCAAGACTTTTTACACAGTTTATATAATTTTGAGCTATAACAGCTGGGTTATTGTTTGTTGCTCCCATAGACTGTACATACATTAACCAAACATGAATAATTTTCTTAAGTTTCATTAATTATCTGGGCATTTGAAGATACCAGTGATGAGCTTAATACTCTCTTACTTTTTATAATTGATTAACTATGTAACGTACCCAAAAGCCAAGTATTTACATTAAAAATTACCAGAAATTCACTTTTAATTTCCATACACAAACTGCATCACACATCCAGGGACGCATTACATCTGTCTGGTCTCCACACAAGAAAAGTAAGGATCTACGACCTTGCAGCCAAACAAGTTAGCCATAATAAGTGCTGGAAGACAAGGCCCATGTGGAAGACGAGACTTTCTGCACTTTCACACTCAATAAAGTTCATCTTTCTTGAATCGTAAATGACTTTACAACTTCTTATGTTGATATAATCAAATATGCTGAATGAACAAGATGTTTAAATCCCAAAGCGTTTGAATAATCTTTGCATCAATATGTTAAAATTAATATTTTTCCTGCAATGATTCATTTCAGATCTTAAACTACACTAGATCAGTATTTGTTGATTTAACAATTTTGTCTCAGTATATTCACACCTCGTAATAATTGTTGAATCAATGTTTTAACATTCACTTCACATACATGGGTAAGAACATTTTCACTTCACACTAAGAGCAGAACCATGTGTTCCATGAATAGTCAGTCTGAACTAAAGTCTTGTGATTAAGCATTCAAATACAAATCAGATTTATATTCCATATTTATATGGAATATCACGTCTTATTGGTCATTTACTATATGTAGTCAATCCAACTACAACTAGAAACCCACAGCTAGTATTTCAGACAAAATCAACGTCATCAACTACGAAGACAATTAAAATGTTTTAGCCTAAAATCTTGATTAACATGAGCAGATTATACACGATTTAAAATGTGTTTGACTCCATTTTCACATGTCCTGGAAATTTTATCATTAAAATGCCATTTTATAAAGCATATCACAAATTTACCATAAAAAGAATATTTTTACACTTTTTCAACCTGCAAACTATTCTTTAAAAATCTTTTTAGAAGGAATTTGCCAAACTTTTAATTTAGCATAATCTACATATTTTACCCTGTAGGGGTTATAATTTTATGATGCCCCGTGGACTGGTGCTGCCTATTGGAGCTGCTGTAGTGGCCTCCATTTGGCCCCAGTGCATTAATTTCTACTGAGGAGGGTGCTTACCCAACTAAAATACACATTTTATCAAGCTTTTTCACAAAATTGGAAAATTTTAACATAAAATCTGGTAAGTTAGAACAGTCATTAGTAATCCTACGTGATCTGTTTTCAATTGCACGCCGGTAGTTGTAACCGTACGCTGCACAAAAAAAGGGCATAGTTGCTCACACTGCGCTGATTTTGGAGAGTTAGGAGTTAGGAGACCCATCCAATATGGCGGCTGTTACACTCTCCAGCGCCCAGAGCGGCGTTGATAAGACGCAGTGGTCCGTCCTCGAAATCTCTCCGCCGCGTGTTCCGTTACCAAAAGAGGTTGTAGTAAAACAAGCGCGCTTCGCTTTCAGGTGTTATCCAACCTTTCTGTTTACGGAGCACGTGGAAAAGTTACTTATTTAAGGCGTTTTGCTGTTTTTTGGGCAACATACAAAACACCTGTTAGCCATGCGTCCGCTGAATACAGGAAGCGGATATTTTGGAGTGAAGGCAGCGACGTGAACGGCGCAGTGGCGTGGATAACCAAAGTTGACAGCAGTTAGCTGAGAGAAACAGGCTGTTCCTGCTCGGTAAAACCATGGAGGCAGTTGTAAAATTTACTAACCAAAGTCAAGGCAGGGACCGTGTATTCAGGTGAGTGATCTAAGAGTGCTTCTGACCTGGTTAGTAGAAATTAATTTATATTTACTTATTTGTTTGTTTTGTTTTATTCCAGAACAACCCAGTATGCCTGCTCACTCTTGATTTATTTACTGCGGAACAAATCTGAAGGAAGGGACCTTGTGGCCAAACTTCAACAGTTGGAAACTAACATGAGGGCTGGACGAAAACGTGAGTATAAATGTAAAGCAGGGTGGGAGGTGTTCGGAGTGGAGTAATACTGAAATTACATAATTTGGTTTGATAAATTCCCAAACTGTAATTTATATATTTTTAAAAAATCATAGTATCACAAACCTAAAACTAGTGATCAAACTATGCAGATTTGACTGGATTTATAGGAAATAAACACAATAAGACGTTTTTTAACATTTGCATTAGAAATTTACCTAATCTGTTGAAAATATGTTGCAGTGTTTTAATCCACAGTTTCTGAAAATATCAGAATTCTTCTTAAATTTTATCCTATTTTAAACTTGAAATATTTTCTATATTACAGTGTTTTTTTTTTACATTCTTTAGGTGGGTGATTCGGGTGAATTATTCAGTGATAAAAAAAATTAAATAAAAACAACCAGAACATTAATGCGTGTTTTGTTGTTATGACAAAAGAGGCACATTCCTTCCAGTGTAAACGTCTGGATCACGCTGTCTGCGTTGATAGTGTTGCTTCTTAAACATATGATTCTTTTAGGTTGAATCTAATCAGTCACAGATCACCTTCCTGGGGTAAATGTTTTAACGTTTTGAACTTGGACACAGACTATCAGACACTGACACATGGAGATCTTGTCCTTCTAAATTCCTCAAATGAGTGGTATATTAATGGCTGCTAGGCCAGAGGGAACTCGGCTGTTGATGCACCGTTTAATTATCTCCCTGTGTGTTGGAGCTGCAGCCGAGAGGCCCTGCTGCTTTAGTGCTTTGTCTGTCTGCCTGGGTTAATAAATGTGTTGTGTAACAGTTTATGAGTCAATCCCTCTGGAAAAAGCTTTTTAAAAGGAAAATCTTCAAATGTAAAGGTCAGAGTGAAATTACAGCTGGACTTCTGGTTTTAGAAGCATAAAAATAGTCTTAATCTTTTTTTAAGTGAAACTGCTATGTTCTTCTGATAATTGCTGCTAAAGTTTTTCACCTCACATTGTTTTTATAAATGAATTCTTACTGCGTTACCCACCCGTTTCTCCCCCTTCGTTAGTGTTCAGGCTGGGAAATGCTGTGAACTCCATTGTGGCTGCTAAACAAACCGTGCACCTTCCTGACCGCGTGCTGCGCCTGTGCCTCACTGTGGCCAACTTCAGCCGTGCCCTCTACTTCCTCTGCGATAACGTCGTCTGGGCCAGAGGGGTCGGCCTGGTCCGCAACATCGATAAAGAGCGCTGGAGCGTGAATGCCTCTCGCTTCTACTTCTACTCGTTGGTGATGCATCTGACCCGAGATGCTTATGTCATTTTCCTCCTGATGGTGAAGAAAAGCAGGGACGAGCAGTTCAAACACAAATTGAATCAGCATGTCAACGAGAGTTGCGACGTCGCTGAAGCCGTCATTCCTGAGCTGGATACTTTTGTTTTTCTGCTTTTAGAAACCTTGAAATCACATCCAGCTGTTGCTTTGGACACAGTGAAAAACATATGTGATCTGTTCATTCCTCTGGACAGGCTGGGTTTTTACAAAACAAACGCAGGAGTGGTTGGGTTTTGTGGGCTGATGTCCTCTCTGATGGGCATCGTAACCCTCGCACATCCTGCGTTAAGGATCAAACCGTGATAAGGAGGGTGGGGTGGGGTCGGGCCAAAGGTTTACATTTGACTTGACTTGCATGATAATCAGCAGATGAAAACCCAATGCATCTGTTTAGATATTTCTAGGATTGGGAGGACTTTGTAGATGACTTTCAATGAAAAAAATCTGGATAATGTTTAACAAATGATAATTCATACTTTTTTCTTCACTGATTTCAAGATTAATATTTTTCCAACAAAATTGATAGAATTAGAAATTTTTTCTTTTCTTTTTTCTTTGTGGTGGTGATCTAAAAATCTCTGTTTTGTGACTAGACACCGCTGAAAGTCTAGTTTCTAATCATGTTACTTGCTTCTCAGCTGGAATGGGTTAAGTCTTAAATTGCACGCTCTGGACTAATTAGCTTAACTTAGAGGGAATTAAGAGTAAAACTATGCACTTTTTAAAAATTATTCATTGACAAAACTGTTTTGAGGAATATTTATGTACATTTTATATATTTTCTTTTACATGTATACATACATCCAACACTCAGGGTGAATTCAAAAACCTAAATAGCCAGTGTTTGTGATGTTAAAGTTATCATCTACTTATGTGGTCCACTTCAAAATACTTGATTTGATTGAAATATTTGTCCTCATTTTGTGAAACTTTGTTTTCTATTTAAATGTGGTTTCTCATAAATGCTGCAACTCTGCCCTCTAGTGGACAAACACTGCCTTGTTAAATTGAAGAGCTTTATTTTCAAATTCACTGAGACAATAATACACTTTGTTTTTGAAAACTTTTCTTCAGAGGATGATGCAATAAACCATCCACTGTCAGAATTATGCAAAAATACAGTATTTTTTTCACAATGGTTTAGTGTTGCTGTGAAAAAAGAACAAACGATGCAAAAATGAATCCCAAAAAAGCACAGAGCAATAAATAGAATATATACTAAAGTAAATAATAAGCACTAATATATAAACAAAAGGCTTGATTTCACATTTCCACTGGTGTTTTTCCAGTACCAACAAATCATTAAAGCACACGTTTATCAAGTAAATGAAATTAATGGAAGCAGTTTTCAAAACTGGAATTTGAGATAAAATCTGACTTTTGTTTTAAAAGCACATGTAGCAGTTAAGAACTAGTGTTGAGTTGGTGTCCCTAAGGTTTTAATCACCAGAGAAATATTTAAACATGTTGGTCAGAACAGTAATATGAACAAAGCACTTTTACAAAGTGGCAACAGTGTTGAACTACAGTAAATACTGCCGGCCCAGAGTTCTCCTCTCTGCAAATCATTATTGACATGAAACGATTTTGTGAATGAAAAGGGGGCCTTCAGTAGCTCCTTCAACAGGTAAATTAAAAATAATTTAAAATGCCCTTTCATCAAGGGGGTAGCTTCTTAAAAATTCAAATCTTTTATTTTGAAATAATTTCCTTTTGTCATCAGTTGTGTTTTATTTTTGGTGTTACTTCTGTCAACCAAATGCTTCAGGATCTTCTAAGGAATGAAAACAAACTATGCAAAATACAAAAACATTATTTTGAAAAACTGAATCCTGTACTCTTATTTTTAATGCAACTGTACCACCTACAGTACCAAATAAACCCACACAGGTCGCTCTTAAAAGTCATTCTCTGATGTTTTATACATAACAGGACATTTTTTGTCTAGATGCATAAAAATATTTCATATGTCCTGAGAAAAGATCCAATAAGCTGATTTTTAGTATTTTTGTTTGGTGTACCGGACCTTTACAAAAACTTGTCCTTTCAACAAATGTAGTGCTTAAACATGCTAAACACTTCCAGGGGTCACTGTCCTTATTACTCCAGTGGTCAGTGCTAATAAATATTTATTGGACATGTCCATATGTGCTAAGAGCAACTCCTTCCTGCTACTCTAGAAATCCTTCAAACATACCAGAGGTCTGAATAAAAAACTCATTTGATTGCAAAGGAGCTGCTAAATATTTGAATTCATACAATTTTTACTGCGAAATCAGAAGCTAAACAGGTTTTTTTTTAATAAATAGTCGTGCAAAGATTCTGCCTTTTGATTGTAGTGTTGGATAAAACAGGACGGTACATTAAGAAAATTGAAGCTAAAAAAATATTTAAGACATTTGTGGTAAAACAACACAGAAAAGACGAGTTCTGCACCAGTAAGACAGAAATGGTCTGAGTACGCTTAAGATATGGAAAAATAAAACCACGGGCATTTTTTAGGAACAACAACCAAATGGAAATGTCTGAAAAATCTGTACATGTCGAGGGAAACGCCAGCATCATTCCCCTGAGCAACAGCGAGGGAACTGAAAACATCGTCTCTAAATCTAAAGGAGGGCCTGGGCTAATAGACGAGAGCAACTCCAGGTGTAAGTCTGAGATGTTCTGTCACATTCATCTGAATAACATGTTGACGATAAACATTTAACTCCAGTTAAACCAGTGGAATAAAATACACGACGACTCGGCCCATTACCAAGCTAAATACCCTGTGAGCTCTAAAGCAGGGGTGCCAAATATGCGGCCCGCGGGCCGCATCCAGCCCGCAAACGGGTTAATTCCGGCCCGCGAGATGGTTGTGTAAACTTTATTTTCATACTTTACAATGTAGAGTGAAAATAAACTTATCTTTGTGAGCAAGTTTTCTCTGTAATGAGTATAAATAAAACAAAGCTGCGCTCAAGGCTCACACAAGAACTTGAATAACATCCTGAAGTTGGCCGCCACTCAGGATGTGACTTCTGTTATTGATGTGCTGGTGAAAGCTAAAAGATATTAAGTAAAATGAGTCAAATATACTTTAAGTGCTGCATGAAACTGATCTAGCCATGCGATCTGTAAGCTCTGAATCACTAAGGAATTTTTTTTTAATTTATTGATTGATTTTTTTATTATTTTCAAATTTTCAAGTACACTTCAGGTGTTCTACTTGTACTATTTTGGATACACTGCCCTCAGGCTCCAGCCTTGTTTTATATTGATTGTATTAAAACAAAGAAAACAATCTGAAGTTGTTTTTAATTTACCGGTCCGGCCCACTTGGGACTAGATTTCCCTCAATGTGGCCCCTGAGCTAAAATGAGTTTGACACCCCTGCTCTAAAGCATCTAAAGTGTAAACAGGACGATTTCTCCAAGAGTAAAACCTGCAATCTTAACTCTCAGTGGACAAGCTGATCAGAGTTATTCTTTTCACAATAAGCAAGGCAGTTATTAGTTCTGTAGGCTACGTTTCAGTGAAACTGATCAGATGTCCTAAAATGAGCATTACGGTGTTTAAAGATTTCTGAGAAATAAAAAAAGGACCAACAGCTACATGAAAATCTGATTAAAGCTCAAAGCCACGTGTTCAAACCACAGATTCTGTAGCAGTTTGTATCCCACCAAGTCTGCAGAAATACAGAATTAAATCACCTCTTGTTAGATTAAATCTCATTTAAATAGCCTTATAATACGCTGATAAACACGATCTCGATACGTGATATTCTTATCATAACAAATTAGTATTTGATGCATCTAAATGTATTTAATTTTCTACCTGCAGGAAGCAAGTGCACAAACTATTTTGTATTTAAATATAAAGACTTTAGTAGCTTTTGCATTCCTCTAAGATTGATTGTACCATTAATTAAATACTCAAAAAGACACTTTTAAGTTTAAACTAGTTGAAAATGATGCCGTTTGGCAGGATGGATTACACATGTCGGAGTAATCCGAGTACTCTACAGCAGAACAGAGTCCAGATTTAAAGGGTAACATTTGATCACGAGTAGGTGGTCTTAGCCCACTTCAAAACGAGGAAAACAAACAAAAACAGAGAAGATCCTCGCTCCTCCATTCCAGTAACACTCTGAGGAGTAAAGTGAATAGTGTCTCAGCAACCTGTGGACCCAGCTGAGCAGTATTTGGGTCTGCTTTGAGTCTTTTGGTCCAGTTGTGTTGCACCCTGCTGAGGGTGGAGGGCGGTTACTATGACAGTCCCTGTGATCGGTCGTAATCCGCGATCAGGCCTTTGATATGCGACAGTTTCTTATGGAGATACTCGCACCGCTTCTTCTCTTCCTGATACCCAGGAAACTTCTGGAGAATAAAAAAATAAAAAAATGCAATTTATTTATCACATCAGGCACCTAAAAGTCAGTTTACAGGTTCAAAATTTCAAAAGTTCTTACTTTCTTGTACTTTCTGTACTTCTGTAGTATTTGCTCCTCCATAAGCTGAAGAAACGAGAGAAAAGGGGGTTAGACCTGGGGTTATTTTTGTTGTATCCACTAGACTCTCTGTACAGTCGGTACCTTGTACTCCTGTGTTCCCGGAGAGAGCGTGTTGATCTTTGAGCCCAACTGTACAAACATTTCTGTGATCGCTCCGATCCGGTCGTGGAGAGCTCTGTATTCATCGTACTCGGCACAAAAGTCGTCGTTATACTGCTGACGCTGCCCCAGCAACGTTATGGCCGTGTATTTTCTGACAAACAAGAAAAAAAAAAAAACATTACTTTTATTTTCAAAATAATAAGGTCTGAAGGTCTGAAGAGGCCAGGCTGTTTTTCAGTACTTCCACTAGAGGGCGCTGCACACTTTCTGATTAAAGGGCATGGGTGTTAACCAGATGTAAAAATATAAGACATGAGGCTTTTTTAAGTTTTTCGCAGCTCATTTTGCGACTCGTCCCTCAGTTATTTAAACGTTTGCAGATAAAACTCAACTTAAAAAAAACAGGCTTGTTTATTTTTCTCTAAACTTCTAGATCCCGATAACTGACCTAGAATCAGTTAGTTACTGAATGTGGGAGCATGCTAAGTGTATTTAATCTTACATTAAATAGTCGGGAAGTTCCTCTGCTGGTGTTTTCTGTCCATCGCGCTCTGCAGCTGGATAAAACAGAAACAAACATGGAAGGAAAAATGTTTTAGCACAGTCTGCCAGTAGATGTGATGATGTGTCCATTATAGCAAGGCTAAGAGTCGTTTAACACAGTCACAGATAAGAGATTCAGTCCAGGGCAGGCTGTGATGTCAGCGGTAAAGCTGCCTGCTGACTTGATGGACCATAGGTCATCCAGCTGTTCTACAGTCAATCATCAACAGGCTGAAAGGAGTCAGTGTCACGGCCTTCGCTGCTTTGACTGAATGAGAGGATGAAATGTGTTAAATTAGGTCTGAAAGGGTTTTATTGACTTTTACCTTTGAAGTTTTCTTGGTTGTGCTTCAGGTCTGGACTCGTCTCTATCCAGTTGGGTTTTAAGCACTCTCGTTCCTTGTCTTTGTGTTTTTTGGACCTTTTCTTTTTAAGATGACCGTTGGCAAGATGCTGTTCAGTGCACGCGGAGGCGTCGCTGTGTGGGGGCTTAGTGCTAGGCGAAGTGGGAGCTGCTTCTGTCCGCTCTAGTTGGGAAAAACGCGATGATGAGTTGAGTTTGTGTGGTGAGTCCAGGCCATTGGGGCTGCCTTGAAGGTGATTGTTGCTTTTGTTGAACTCGGTTTTGATTTGTGCACAAGAGTTTTCATGGCTGAAGGAACTACGGGCCCCGTTGGCGCCACAGTCGATGTGAGAGGGTGACTGCAGGGGCAGACAGTCTTCTGACCGCCTTTGCTTTTTGGGGGTTTGAATGTTGGATGGGTCCAAGGCGAGTGGGCGTTTCTAGAGGAAATAAAGAGAGAAAAAAAATTAAGAAAAATGACCAAATAAATGCTAAGTTTTTAAAACACATGCAAAAATGTCCCATTTATGTTAGATTATGCTGAATTCATTTTCTTATTGAGAGACGTTTAGACTGGCATCCTCTTTCATGCCTGTGATGAAGATCAAGCTATAAAAACCATATCTCACATAAACATGTTAAAGATTTAATCTTGCAGCTAATTATAGAACAAGGAAGTAGAGGGGTGGAACACAAATACAACAAACAGGGAGGGGGGTGGGGGTGTTCCTTGGACTTTTTCCAGAATGCAATATGATGACCGTCTCAGCAGAGAGAAGGTGTGGTGGAAAACAACGATTCTCCTCAACCAGGTGAGAAAAAGATCAAATCTCCTGCAGCTACTTGTTGTGTAGAGATGGAATAATGTGAGGAAACGTTCTGTTTGACTACCGTAACTTAACTGCTTTATCAGGATCAGTCAAGCGAGTCGGAGGACATGTCTAGAAAATATCTCGTAATAAGCCACTCCCTCCTAATGCTCACTCACCACATCCATTGAAGAAACCCACAATGGTAGGTCAAGAATTAGGTCACTCACTCACTCACACACACACACACACACACACATACACGCATGCACTCACACACCTGTGTTGTTGGAGTCCAGCTAAAATTGCACTAATTTAATTTGTTTTTTCAAAACCAGTAATACACTCTAAATTTATAGTTTATTTCTTGTTTGATAACAGGCTAATGGGTAATTCCCAATCAATCTGATTTATCTTTATCATACAGAACATTAAAATGATGCTGGTCTTTGCTTCCGGTGTTCTGACAGATTATGTGCATGCGCACACATTCGCATTCATCTAAACGCCCGCTTTTTTCTGAGGAGTTGTCAGTTCAGCATACAAACGACAGTCATACAAAGTGTATGATGATCTGACAGGTAAATTGACCCTCCAAAGTGTCATACATCGTAAAAATGCATGGTGATCTGACAGCATATGCTTGTGTGACAAACTTGGGCTGTCAGATTTGTTGTAAAACATGTACGTCAATCTCACAACGTATGGTGACTGGACTAAACGTATGGTCACTGGATCTAAACTTGTTTATTTCCCACAACTCTGAACCTTTTTAATTCCAGTAAGGGCTATTTTTAGGCTAAACGTATAATTGCACGAGGAAACCAGAAGGTTACTTGATGAAGAGGAAGTGCCCCATCCTTGGTCTTGAAGGAAAAAATGGAGGAAGGAGACAAATGTGCTGCTTGACTAATTACCACAGAGAGATTCTTGGCAGGGCTGAGTCGTGATGGCGAGTCCCCAGAGAGAGTCTTGTGGAACGACTGGTTGGACTGGGGGCTCCTTAACTGGCTACTGTGGGGTGGCTGAAGTTTCCTGGGGAAAGATTTAGAGCACAGCACCGTGGGTTAGACAGTGACTTGGAGGTAAATGGTCTGTAAAGCCAAACAGGAAGAGGCCGCATGTCAGTCATGCAGTCATGGAGTTTACTTTGGTAGGTCTGTCTATGTGCAACAGGATGAGTGATTACTATTGTGAAAAAGTAAACCTTTCCAGGAGAGAATTATGCAACTAGCTGTCAGCTCCCAGCAGCCAAACGCTTACTGGTAAGAACAATGGCAGCAGATTTAACCCTGAATGGCCAAACCCAGTTTTCTGTTAATCTGCTTCCTACAGCTCCTTCCTTTAACAGATGCTGTGTGCAGAACGGCTTTATAAAGACAGATTTTAATATTTCCTGGTTAAAATGACTTTATTGTATTTGGAAATCTGCCAGCAGGACTGGCTCTTTTTCCAGAATGCTGGTGAAGCACATAGTTTGCATGTTTACTGGCAGCCTGAATAGACGTACGAGGTGAGGAAGGTCGTGCTGAAAAGCTCAGCAGTTTGGCAGCATGGTGCAGCGAAACGTTTTCATGCTTTGATGCGTCGACTATGAGATTTATCGGTGCAGAGGGGCAGCCGTTTTAGAGGCTCCACTTTTAAATGATCTCAGCGGACGTCCACATTAATAAACCGGCCTTTTGTCTTGAAATCGGTTCACTGACTGTGCATTTATCTCTGCGCGATCTATTATGAGTCCTGTTTAACACTCCATGTGTGTGCTATCATAATGTAGCTAACGCATTTGCCAAAAAGACACCTATGAGGAACTATATAGGAAATTGTCATATTTTCAGTTTTTTTTGTGCAAGAAAAATAAAAATAAACCCTTTAGCATTTTTTGACTGACTTCCTTTTTACCTGATCAGAAGCCTGTTTATGAGCTGCTTCTCCTCTTCTAGATATCCAGGCCAGTCTCTCTGGACTTGTCTGTACAGCTCATCCTTCAGAGAATAGCTGTGGTCTTTAGGATTCAGTTTACCAACCTGAAACACCAACAAGTCCCCCAAATATTAGAAAATACACACAGAAATGACTGCAGATGGAAACAAAAAAGGTCATGTGAAGTTATAAAAGCACCAAAACCTTTTCTTTCCCCCCTCGACACAGTGATTCTGTTTGGTTTCTGTCGACACGTGCCCAAAACCAACAACCCTGCTCTTTCAATTCTGAAAGTAGTCCCAGCAGGAATCACCCCACCCTTCTTCTGTCAAAACACAATCTTCTCATCCAAAGATAATTAAAGCATAGCACTAATTACAGTTACCAGTGATTGCACAGGTTCCCACTTGATGACTGTAGTGACACACTCAAACATTGTGAACACAGGAAATGTGCCTAAAAGACATCTAGGTAGGTGATGCTAACGCAACGTTTTCAGCTCCACTGCACTCCTTTGATGACTCAGATCAGTTTCAGACTCTGAAAATAATCAAAATTTGCTATTTCCTTTCTAATTGCATCAATATCGGGGAATCTGTGTGCAACGCAATCCACCAGATGCTCACCTCGTCTAGGACTGAGGCCAGATCAACCTTGTCTTTTGGACTGGCCCGCTCCCGCTCCAGCCACAGGAGCACCTCGGGCTTCCTGTAGGGCTTCAAGGCCAGGAGGTGAATGATGCGGTCCCGTAGAGGTCGGTGTACCACAGGGCCTGAAATCAGGCTTCTCTTGTTGCTGGGGGAGTGCTTGTTAATGCCGTCGGAGCCCGATACCAGAGCTGGTTTTCTCTGGACTTTCACACACTTACCTACAATCGAAACGGAAACGACAAAACTGTTTAAACTTTTGAGACAAATTAGTGAAAAGGGAAGTTTTTTTTTGTTTGTTTTTTTAACAGAGAGATCTACTAAACAAAACCGGAAAAGAGCTTTAAAATGATCTGATAACAGGGTTTACAAACGCTGAAAGCATCCAGTAAAAAGCACAGCGAGCATATCATTCCTAATCCAGTCCTCGGGGCAGATATACAAATCACACCCTCAATTTAAAAGGCATGCCTGCACATGAGAGACAGCGAGACAATGCTCCTCATTATTACTGTATCTCTCTCTTCTCATGCAGTCAACTTTGTGAAATTTTGTGTGTGACTGATAAGACTGCAGCTGCTGCCCACTTTGAGAGAGCACTTTACATGCACAAACACGTGAAGAAGGGCGCTGTGCTCGTGCACCTCTCGCTGTCCATGTGCAGAGGCCGTGGAGAGAGACCTTGTCTGCCTTTATGTAAACAGAAAAGTGTAGCAATTACAGGGAAGCCATTTCTTCCTGCTGCAGAACAGACTTCTCATAGCTCAATAGATTTGTGATGTCTATCAGATTAACGCGCTTTATAATTTATTAGCAAAGATGACCTTCGTTTGCAGCTCTGGCATTAAAAGCAGGTGAGTGGTAGGGATTCCTTAAAGTTATGAGCACTAAAACAGCATCTAGTTGTTTTTGGACTATTTCTATAGTCTCTGGCAGAACAACCTGCACTGCAACATTCTAGACAAGCAGCGACAGGAGCCTCCGCTTCATTGTGACAAACTTGGTGGTAATTTTCAAAAGTCTTTGTTGTACTTTCCCACCTGACGTATGACAGCAAGTCAGGATTTAACATGTTGCATGTTGTTTTTACGAGACGTAGACAATTCATATTTAAAAATAAACAACTTGGTTCCAGGTGTGCTCATATTTCTGCAGCCTGGTGGTCAACTCTTAATTTTTTTTTCTGCTGAATGCAACCAAACATGAAATCACACATTATTATCTAAATGCTGGACGTTTTTCCACTTTCAACCTGTAATTGTGAATTGGTGCGGCAGAGACACATTTCCTGATAAGTTTATCATTACTGCATCGTAAAAAGATGGAAAGTTACCACAAAACAACTGTGCACTCCCCGCAGCACGTGGCTCATGCTGTGAGCTGTAAACCTTTTTTTTCTCTCTTCTTCTCAGAGAAGTTAGGGGCGTTAACATGCATGGGAAGAGATGTTTAAATTGGAATGTCCGGTCTAGGAGTTTCAGGTGTTTTTCAACATTTACAGAGTTTATTGTGAATAAAATCCTCACAGCGACATAAAAGCTGGTTTCGAGATCCACTCTAACATAAAAATATGGCTTTTTTCTAGTATGTTCTATTGAATAAATAAACTAAATTAGCAGCACAGTACTAACAGCAAAAGCAATATGCTTAATAGTGAAATGGAGACACGAAGCACAGATAGCTCCAGGTTATGCAAGTCAACACGATGAGCTGTATTTTGTAGAACAATTTAAGCAAATTGAAATTAATTGAATTTCAAGTCACTGTAATTAAATTTTTGCTAAAGCCTCATCAGCATCAACACGTTCAGGCGGATTTCTGCGAAACTCAATCACATTAATAGAACTGGCGGGCAAGTCGGGGGCAAGTCTGAGCAATCTGGTGAACATATAAGCAACATTGTGAGAAAAAGAAGTATTACTCATACAGAAATAACTGCGATAAAGCTCTTTACTGTGAGGGGATGACTTTCACTTTACGAGGTATTTGCTAACGGGGGATAGAGAGAGGCAACAGTCTGGGTGTTTCCTGAGTAAAAAAAGAAAACATACTTGGCCCTGGTTTGATTTCGATTGCTGTTCGGCTCCAGATGTCCTTTTCCACCTGAGACATGCGCTCCCGGGTCGTTTGGTACGAGTCGTCTGTGGCACAAACTGTGATTTTGTCTTGAATGCTGCCCTGGCTCTCCAGGTGATCCCTGCCTTCCCTGTGTGGAAGGAAAACTTATGAGAGGCTCAGCTCAGTTAGCTCAACATTTATCTGAAAAGGGAAAAAAACATTGTGTTTATTTTAAATGCTTAAATGTGTTGAGCACTTGTTTAATCAATGCATTTGCAGTGGTCTCTAGTAGGAATGAATGCCTTGTAAGTCGTACTCTGGGAGGAAAAGCCCAGAAGTGCTTGTGTCAGCACAGAGGAGTTAGCTGGAGGAAAGAGTGGCAGAACATGGCTTATCTCCTGATATTTTATACATCTCGCCTTTGGTTGGCTAACAGCATCAAAACTCTACCAATGACTCTGTTTGCTTGGCAACGTTGATGATTTCCACAAATAACACAAGTCTGGAGGAGTTCTGCTGTGTTGTGGAATTGCTAATGCTAACGGTTAGCTTCTACTAGCCAAGACATTTTCTGCTGTCTCCTGGACGCTAAACCAACAACAGCCTTCCTCGTTGTGAGTCAAGATGTGTGAGTCCATGAATGTTAAGGGACAGTGTGAGGTTGATCTGCCAGGATTTTCAAATCCTAGAGTTTCACAGTCAATTTTCTGTCAGAAGCTAATGCAGCAGTTAGGTTAGGGAGACTATTTTCATGTTCAGCCTCCATGAAAAACTCAGTGATTGGTTATAATAAAAAAATAATCATCAAATAATGTTTTTTCAGTGTTCCACACCTTAAATTAAACACAACGTTTATTGTTTCCATGCGTAGTTTGTTGTCCTGTTTCTGAAGTGGAGTGCTCAAAAAGCCAAAAGAAGAATAAAAAGCTGCTATATTCTTAAACCAGTTTGTTACTGGACCGTAGCTGTTGTAGTCAAATAGCAAGGTAAGCTTTAGGGGGAGTTTCCAAAAGGTCTAGAAACATTTGTGGGAGTGGTTCATTTGCTTACGCAAGTCTCGAGGGCCTCACTGTTGTGCCGTTTGATATTTAAACGTTAAAAAAAATTTGCCAGACAAATTTCCTCCCAATAGTCGTCACCTGAAACCCATCTCTATGAGACAAGGGGTTCATGACCACATTTTGAATAAAGTAAATTGCAGAAAACTGGCTAAATTAAGACACTTTGTGACTGAATAGGAAACAAAAACTTGCATCAATGTGGAGCAAATATCAGATATTTATTTGGAGTTATGACAAGTGCAGAGGCATCTTGTGAGCACCAAACTGCTCTTTGACTCTACGCAACTGTTTGTTGTCACACCTTTGAGATGTGGTGTGACAGCCTGTAGGTATTACCGCCGCTAAATTTGGCCTCATGGTGTCCATTGTTGTGAGGGTGAGGAGGGAGAGTGAGGTCAGTATCTGGTCAAGCCCTGTGGTCTCAGCCTGACACCGGGTTTACTTCAAATTCCGTTTGTGGTCGACAGTGGAAAGAGTTACTGCTTACCCTGAGACGTACTGGTGAATGCAGTCAAAGCTGGACTGAGGCTTGTCTTTGCTGTCACTCGATAGGTAAAACGAGAAGACCCTGAATCCCTCTGGAGACTCGGGGCTCGGCGCTGGGATCTTTATGAACTATACATGACAAACAGATACACAAAACAACAATTTTCAATCTGTAAGAGACATTTCTTGGTGGTTTAATATATGCATAGAATGAAAGCAGCAGTAAGTATTTAACTAAGTGAACAGTTAATGTTTAACATTTAGGAATTTCAGTCTAAATCCGCAAGCTTTGCTATTTTGAGCGGCGGTTATGTAATAAGTGTGTTTTATCGCTCACAGAATCTGCCTGAACTGAAATGTCTCAAAAGTAAAGAAAACCTATGAGCACAAGTTTTTTTTATGCTTCCCAGTCCAATAAATGCCACCTAAATAATCCGCCATGCGGGCTGAGCCACTAAGTTAGCAAGGCACCTCCCAGGTCAAAGACGATGACCTCGTGTGTCGGGACAGAATCCTGTCTGAAGGTCGAAAAAACAAAAACGCACAGGAAGGCCTTTTAGATTCCTTCTGCTCGTTGCTTCCTCACGGTAAAAAAAACAACAAAAAAACAACAACAACAGCACAAAGTCGATCTCTGTTAGTGAGCCGTTACATAAAATGACCTAAAAACCCACTTCCAGTAAAAGGATAGTTGAACATAGAAAGTCATTAACCCACAGGTAATATGTCCTTTAAAGCACGCTGGGTGGTGGCTTGCCTCTACGTCGCCTGCAGCTGTGTCTCAGCCTGAAAACGAACACTTTTTCCAATCGATGGCGTGTCCCAGATTTACAAAAGCATGCTCAAACCCAAGTTTGTTTTAAACTGTAAACGACCCATTTAGCTAAATCTTGTGTGTGATTTATCAGCAAGCCTTGTGTCTGACGGCACTGCACCCCCCACCCCTGGCAGATGTGATAGGCAGGACTTTAGCTGTCACAAATGCCCAGTCATGCAGCAAAGCCATAAGCATTTTTTTGCAACTGCGAGCCAATCAACAGCCTCCTTTCCTTGACACCCCTCCTCCCCTTTAAAACCCAACGCATGCCATTCACCCTGCCCCCCACCCGCCTCCAGCTTTCCTTCATGTGCACAAGTCCACCCATGTCAACACAAAACGCAAAGCTGCACAGGATGGGGACACTTAAGACACAGCTGACCATTAATTTTGACCTATTTATGTCAGGCTGTTACAATTATGCAGTAAAGTGGAGTCATACGTGTGTCTCTTGAGGTTTTTATGGTAATTGAGACCCATAAAAAAAATAAAACCCTCAACAAGCAAATGCACTAAAAGAAATAAGCCACGATCTCAAAATATATTAATACTTTAAAAGGTTTAAGTCAAATCTGCCATGAAGGATGTAAGGATTCAGTGAAACTAGTTTCAAATGAGAGGGAGGTTAAATCAAAGCTTTGTGAGAACATGAAAGTGCACATTTAGCATTGCAATAGTGCCACCACGTCCCATCTTTCAGGGACAGCAGCCGTTTCAGACCCCCTCCAGACATGCATTATATGTGCATGTCACCCCGATCCATGCCACCGTGCACACTTCATATTCTAATTCTAATCAATGTCACTCAGGTCAGACTGTTCAGAGGTCGAAGCCCCTCCCAACCACCACTTTATTCACAGCTTCCTTCTCAGGCTTCATAACCATATGCCATTTAACCCGTCCGTTCCCAGATCCTCAACTAGCACCTCTTTATCTGATCCCAGATCAGTCTGTTGCCCTGAAAGTGGTGAGTGAGTAACAGATGACTACATGATACCTGAACCACAGAGGAAAAGGTTTGATCTGATGGTTAGCAGCCGGTGCACAGACTGAACAGAGCAGAGTAAACTGACCTAGAATAAATGTCATGTAAGTGCTTTAATTACCTTGCTATGACTTTTTACAAAGTAAAACCAAAACTATTTTTTAATGTTAGCATGTTGGTATACAAGTGACTTATAAAGTATATGATAAATGTGAAAATGCATGACCTTTTCCTCACATTTCTCATAACTGCACGGACACATATCAAACTACTTCTGACTCATCAACACTGAGGAATGAAGGTGGTTTTATATAGAAACTTAAATGTTAAAAAACTGAAACAGTGATACTATTTTTTTAAAGTTTTTATAAATGTCCATGTATATATATTTTTTGCCTTAATCTGATCCAGGTTCTATTGTATTTAGTTGAACTGGACTTGTTTGCCTTTTTCTTCAGTACACTAAGGAGATTTTTTTTGTTTAGAATTTGAATTTTATAAATAAACAGAAATGAACGATTTAAACTTTTACAAGAAATGTCACAACGAACTCACTCAAGTTGTGGCAGCCCACTTTAGTTCTTGACCCAAACAAGAGTTCCTGAGATGGTGTCCAGAAATAAGTGCAAATTATTGCTAATAGCTTCTTTTATAAATAAAACAAAACATTGCCAGATGAGTGCCAAATGAGTTGGTTGTTGCAACTATGTGTTTTTTTTTTCATTACCCCCCTTTAAAAAAAAACAATAGCTGTGATCACGCATCTATGATGGGGCGTTAGTTAGAAGCTGATGTTTGGGAACCACGTCTGTAAGGTAATTTCTTTATGTGAGAGAACAACTGTGCAGAACCCATAATTGCAGCTTTTTAGTGCAACCCTCCACAGCTGTATCCATAATCCTATTACCTGGTTGATCTGTGTTATTTTCGTTGCATACCAGCAGCTAGTCGAGCCAACTCAGCAGATGTAGTGTAGTGTCAACAGCCAGACGTTTACAGATTACAACTATCAGCACCACAGAATACACTAATCATCACAGCCAACCTTTTATCATCTCACCATCCACCCTGACGGGATCAGCTCTGACATTTCATTTATTTAATCAACGGTGCATCATCAGCAAACAGGTTTGTTAGCCTGAAGGTCAAGCAGTAGGTGTGGATTTACATAAAGTCAGTGAGTCACAGGGATTTCCATATGGAGCTTTGGCCCCCACGATCCCTTAGAGGCAATGAGGGTCTGTGAATGATGTGTGTGTTGCCTTTTTATCTCATTTAGGTAAAGCTTATATCCTTCCATCAGTCCCTCTATCACAGGAAAAATGAAGCTGTGAAAATATGCAAAACTTCACTTTTCATCAACTGGAAAAGCAACATTTAAGACACAACTAGTAAGTCAGGATTACTAGCCAGCGCTTTGGGAGATGTTCAGCTGCAGCGCCCCTAGGTCGAATGCTGTGTGTACATGTTACAAACTACATGAGTTTCTCTAAGAGCTGAAGCTGCACATTGTTTATATTTAAATCTCGCACTGCACACATTTAAGAAGTCCCCTTTTTATATCCTAAAGATGTAATTAAAAGTAGAAAAGAAACATCAGTTTTAAGGTGTTTGCTTATTTAAAAAAAAAAAATATATATATATATATATATATATATATAGCTTTTTGGCTAAAACTGCAGTTTTAAAATTTAAATATTTCCAGCATATTTATTATTCCAATGTAAACATTATCATTGATTATTAAACTAAGTACTACCGCATTTGCATTCTTCTTCCAGCTCATAATGAAATTAAAAATTCATTAAATTGCCTTTGCGTTACATTATAATTAACTAATAATGAATATTGATGGTTTAATCCGATGTTTATTATGCAGAAAGAAACTTAATTGGCATTTATCCAGATCAGAGTGGCACATCAGCAACATGTGTCAGTTTATTATTTGCAGTAATTCTCATTATCACAACACAAGTTTAGTAAAACTGTTGGACTGTTACAATCAGAGCTACCAAATGTTAACACCCCCACCCCGTTCCCCCATACGTGTGCACAGGCTAATACAATAACTGCCTCTGTGGCTGCAGCCCAGCCACATCTGCTAATCCTGGCCTCGTGTGTTTGGAGATGTCAAATACTTTCAAGCTGTTAGAAGGTGTGAGCTGGGCTGGAACAGAAAATCCCTGCAGGGGGGCTCAGCAGTCGAACAAGTACTAGGGTCAATATTGCTGCATCTTGGTAAAACTTCATCTGTAACTTCTTCTTTCAGCAATCCTAAACTGTTCTCTCTGGTCAGAATAAAAGTTCTTCTTGATTCGAAGAGACAGTAAATGATGTGAGCTACTTTTTGCCAGAGCTCTGCTTTGCTGAATAAAGGCCAAACATCTGCAGGGAAAAGATGAGAGGATAGTTTGACTCTGCTGTGCAGAAAGAAAGCTCTGGTGTTTGTCATGGCAGCACAGAGACGGGAGCATGGAAATGTGATTTACCCTGAAGTCTTAGCCTCCTGCTCCTGTGTAGTGACACTAGTTACCATTGTCTTCTCATCTGAGCCTACTCAGCCATAGCTGCTCTGTGAGTTGCCCGTCTTTTGTTCTAGCTCTCTCCCCACAAAGCTGTGTGCAATGCCCTGATCGGGCTGCCTGGATTATTCATGAACAGCAGGGACGTGTCTCTGTGTGTTGCTGGGTGGTAAAGGGAGGGATAGAAGGTTTGGGTGTGTGTGCACGGATGCGATAGGGGTGGCAGTGACTCCCAGTGGAGTCGGTGCATTAAAGATGGCCCCAAGATATTCTTCCTCTAGGAATGTGCAACCAAGTATGCAGAGGTGGAGGGCAATTATGGCTGAAGTATGCATTCTCAGATCAATCTGTATTATTTACTTAGCTTTCCAAATGGCAGACAAATGATCTAATAAGGATCAGAAGGGTTTTTATGTTTCTGATGGAAGGAAACATTCAACTAAAGTTTGCTATCCAGCAAGTGCATTGGTGTTGGGTATCATTAAACAGCAATTGGCCCCAGTCACTGTTCTCCAGCACCAATCATGATCTACAACTCGTCTGCATATCCGAATTAAAAACAAAACACGTGGCCACAAAGCTGTGCTTTCAAAGACCTTGGATGTGATGCTTGAGGATCTATTCATTGAAGGGGGTTGGTAGATATAGGAAAAGCAAAAGGAGAAGGAGGATGGAGGGGGGGACGCAAATTAGTGCAGGGATATGGGGATAGGCAACTGTCGAACATCCCCCAAGGTACTGCCTGTTATGCCAGGCAGAATCTGTCTTTTTTCAAAGAGGCTTGTCAACCTCAACAAATGCTCGCTGTCTCCCAGCCCTCCACACTTCCCCCTCTTCATAGGTGCATTCCTCTTTAGACATGGATGGCTGAAGATGGCACCAATTATATCCTACAGAACTGTTGGAAATGGATTCAGTTTATTGCAGAGTATACATTTTCAACACACGTGCAACTTGGTTTTCTTTCAGATATATTTGCATTAGATGGTGACTAGGGTTGTCACGGTAACTGGTGTAGCGGTAAACCCTGGTAAAAAAGTTGATAATAATAACAACCGTCTTGTTTTCTAAAAAAGATATTATCTCAGTGGATTACCGTGGCTGCGGTGTAGACGTGGTGACCCTTACCAGCCACCGTATCATCTGCTGAAGTTGCCGGCACATGCGCACTTTGTTGTTTACAACCAAAACTTTCTTGAAGCTAAAGCTGGGCGGACACTGTGCGACTTTTTCACTCGTAGCACTCAACTTCAGCTCAAACTGTACGACTTCCTCGCAGGGCAGATCTCACGAGTCATGTGCTCACATTGTACGACCCAGTTCTCGGATGCGACCTGACTGCTCACACTGTACGTCTGGTAGCAACACGTCGGCCCTAAAAAATTTGCTAAAAATAGCAGTTTTTACACAACACGTCAGACTTTTTTGTCTTGCCCGTTGTCCTTCGGGAGTGCTGCAGGGAGACACACAGGGATTTATGGGGGTTGGATGAGGAAAACGAAATAAAGAAAGTAAATCTGTGTTTTGTGATCAGTTTAATTTGACATGAACACAACAAACACACTTTCTTGACAATCTTTTTGAGTAAAAAACCCTGTAGGAATAAAAACAAACATGTGTTATTAGGGAAATAGCGGGCGAGCGGTGTTGATGCATGATTGCGCATGCGCCGTGAGCGGTTCTGATACTTTTTGGGTCGCAGCTGCTCGCAGCACCGCTACAACAGTGCGATACCCTCACGAGGGACGAGCAAAATATCAAACACGCCGGAAGTCCGTGCGAGCTCATGATTGCTGAACGGTAGCTGGTCACAGAGTGTTAATCGCCTCTCGTAACCCCCTGTACACTACACGACGCTCAGCGCAAAACTCGCCCTGATCTTGTGGATTCTCGCACGAGTGGAAAATTGGCTCAAAAAATTTAAAACGTCGCAGTGTACGCCCAGCTTAAAGCTGAAATAATGGCCAAAGGAGGAGACGGCAGCACTCAGGAGGACATTTATTATCCCTCAAAGAAGACAAAGTGGGAAGTACGGGCATTTTTTTGATATTTGAAGAATGCCGAGGGACAGTTGATAGAAGATGGCTATCCTGTTTGCAGCACGTGCAGAAAAAGTGTCTGTGAAAGGCAGCAATGCTTCAAATCTCATGACACATCTGCATGATCGTCACCCACAACTCTACAGTCAATGCAAGGCAAGTTACCATTAGCGATTTAGCTAAAATGCATGATCTGAGGATTTGGGTTGAGGGAGAATGCAACTAGTTGCTATATTAAGCAGCCGCAGCGCTGCTGCCTGCATATAAACTGTGTAACGGACACCCCATAATGAAATGACGCTATGCATTACGGGGCTTCCAGGGGCAGATAAGAGTTGGTCTCTCTCCGAGAATAATTATGAATTTAACAATGATTACTGCCTGATGTATGGCGTACATTTTAGGACATCCTCAGGTGTCAGACTTCAGACCATGGGGGAAAAGTGTCAGGTTTCAGGAAAAACTGCATCAGGAAATATCCTCAGGTCTCAGTTGTCAGGCATCAGGTCTCAGTTGTCTGACATCGTCTGAGTCGTGGCGCTTTCGGACAACGGCAGGGGAGTCGGGACAACTGCAGTGTGTGTCCCGCATCCCAGCCTCCCCGACACCCCAGCCGTTGTCCGAAAGTGCCGGAGCCACGCCGAGCCGACCAAACTCCGTGCGCCCGTAGCTCGCTGCCCCTTTACCCTGTGCGCCCCGCCGGTTCTGAAACAGCCTGCGCCTATAAAGCGACCCCCACCCTCGACAGGGTGGGCCATGGTGACTAAGCTGTGGACAGCTGGCGGGTCCGCGGTATAGGGACTTGCGAGGTGCGGACACTGAGAGGCCCGGCGTGCTCCTCCGTCACCAGGACATCGTCTGAAAGCGCCGGAGCCACGCCGAGCCGACCCAACTTCTTGCGCCCGTAGCTCGCTGCCCTTTTACCCTGCCCCCCCCGGTCCAAACTGCCTGCACCTATAAAGCGACCCCCACCAGTTGTCAGACATCACGAGTCTTATGGTTTGACAAAATTTGGACAGAAACATACAAAAGAAAATCAAAAGATCTAAAGTGTTGCAATGGTTCTGTCAAAGTCCAAACGTCAACTTGGATGAAGCTGAAGGACTTTTAAAAAAAGGCTTCTATAAACAAACATCTCCAAAATAACAAGGTTTTATTATTTCCAGTATTTGCTGATAAATTACCTATTGAATGACTGAATTATTAGAGAAATGAAATGATGTCCAGGTTTTAAACAGTGGTTCCCATATAACACTACAACTAACTGCTGAAAAGTTCTCTTTGGCAGTGAGATCTTATAAAATGTGTTCCTAAAATATACAAAATGATTGAAAAACACAGAGGGCCTTGAACAAACAAAGGACATGGGGGTTTTATTGCCAAACACATCTGGATGAATAAAGCTGCGTGTGCTCTTTCAGAAACACATGGCACAACTTTCCTTCCCACCACTATGCCACTGGGAGAGGACGATCAATCCACATTCCTGTTTTTGTTATTCAAATTAGCTTCCAGAAAAAAAAAACGATGCATGCACATGTACACACTTGCACAGTGTAGAAGCTTATTTCCAGTGTGAGGGGAAGCAGGGATAGAGTCAGAGCAGTGATGTGTGAGATAAGAGTCCTGATGTCTCCCAAGGATTCAGCTGAGGCATGGGGTGAAATGGCACAATAATCAAGAGGGCCAGCGGGAGGGAGCGAGGCTTTGCCTTCACACACAGTCGTCATGAGAATATCTTTAAGAGGACCTCTACGTTCCCCTCATCTACACTCTGCTATCTTTATGTGGCAGCTGGGCACATAAAAGCAGACAGGGTCATAAACAGGAATCAGCCACTCTAATTCAACTTTTATCAGCAGAGATGGAGATTAAACCAACAAAACACCCAACAGAGCACAATTCAAATGTAAAGTGCATCTTCTCCAGGGATTACACTCATGTAACATGTACTCATATGAAAGCACCACGGAGAGAATATTTAAGAGTTGTGTACATTAAACACTGTCTTTACTAAAGAAGAGCAACACACAAGGAAGGCCCTTTTCCAACAAAACGGATAATGCCAACTAGCAGGCAGTGCTGCCAGAGCCCCAGAGGAAAACAAGCACTAAGATGTGAAATTCCAGGCCATGGGAACCTAGACCAGCACTGCATGTATTTCTTAATCCTCTGTGATTTCAAAGAAATTCTGAGTCTTATTTCTTACTCTAGATGCTAGTTATTGATCAGACCCTAGCAGATTTCCTTGCACAGCAGGCTTTAAAGTCCTCTCTTCTAAACTAGATCAGAAAAACAGGAAGTTGGCCCAAAAACACTGTAATTTTTTTATGTTATTTATAGTTTGCTTAGTAGAGTTTAAACGCCAGAGAGAGTTTGTGTCTTTCATTGCATGATTACAAGCTTGGCAAGACAATTTACAATAGCAGGGCTACGTGCCGCAAGGGCTGGAGAGAAACGGCAGTCGAAAAACCTCAGCATGCTATTTCTTGATAGGAGCCTTGGCCCCCGGCACCGCTGAGCCCTGGAGTGATGCCAGGACAGTGATTTGAAGAATTCCTCTGGTTTTTGTGGCCGTGCAAGTGCCCCTTTACAGGAAACGTGACTTGAGCCAGCCAGGGCAGTGATCAAAAGTAGCCAGTTGTGGGTTTTTGTGATAAAAGCTCCAGAATTGTCAGCAGTCATTGGACACTTGACCTTTTGAACCTATGTAAAGTCTGAAGGAAAAGGTTAATCTAGGAGGTAGAAACACATACCTAAATCTGTAAAGGCATCACCTTCTGACCTAGATACTGGAAACCCCTGATGCATGCCAGACTGCCATGTTCACCAACATCCTACCCCCACTAACGGCTTAATCTTGCCTCCCCCCACCACTGGTGGTTGTAGCTAGCTCATTAATACCCGATAGTCCAGCTCTGGGACTATTGTTGGAGGGGGAGGGTGCTCATGCTTGAATTCCACTAAGAAATTTGAATATGTAATGTGCTGGCTAAGATATAATCACCAAATCCTTTTCAGTGATTAGAGCCAACTTAAATTGCACTCACTTTACATCACTATACAGAAACACCCTTATAAACATGTCATTCAGCTTCAGAGATATCATGTTAAATGTTTACAAAGTTTTGCAGCAGAATTTAGGTATTTCCTGGATGAAAATGTCAGTGGTTTGCATGTCATTCCAGCATTTCCCATCTTTGATGTTTGCAGAGACGAGATGCATGGAAACATGGGGGACTCCCCAGCTACCCTATCTGACCCCCCTCCTCAGAACAATAGCCTGACCCAGTAACCTGGCTATCAGTCATGGGGGGGTTGCAGCGTACCCTGTCTATGGGACTCTTTCCAGACCTGTGTGAGCACACGGGGACAACGGTTGTGACCAAAGCACTTTCGACTATGCAATCAGCTCTTGCAGGGATTAGAACAGTGTCTTACAGACGGGTCAGATTGGGCAGTTAATATGTGGGGAGGGTGTAATACTGACTGTGTTAATCAGGCCTGACA